>NC_133453.1:122961956-124161956 GCF_048565385.1 Saimiri boliviensis
CTTTAGGAGTATGACAAGTAAGTGTAATGTGTATCTTGGACTGGATCCTGGAGCAGAAAAAGGACATTAGGCAAAACTATGGAAATCTGGATAAAGTATGGACTTCATTAATAGTGCATCAATATTAGTTTATCGACCGTGACAAGTGCACCATATTAATGTAAAGTATTCATAATAAAGGAAACTGGGTACAAGACACATGAAAACACTCTAGATTATGTATGCAATTTTTCTGTAATAAAAAGTTCATTTTTTAAAAAGTGAGTTGGGGGTCTCATATTTTATTTTCAGGACCAGTTTGTGTAATAGAACTTTCAACGGAAAGGTATAAGCAGTCAAGAAATTGACATAGGTTAATATGAGCATTTCTAATACAGTAAGGGTAGTAATAAAGGCTGCATTGTTCAACAAATAGTGTTGAAAAATTAGCTATTAATTTGGGGAAAAATTTATCTCTGATCTCTACCTCATGCCAAATTAATTCCACCTGAAATTTGTAAAAATTTACATTAAAAAAACTATAAAATTTGTAGAAGATAATGAGAATGAATATCTTCATACTCTTGGGGGTAGGATGGACCTTTTTTATACATACCAATATTTAAGACAACACTGAAGTGTTAAGGACAGAAGAGGCCTCTCAGTAAACTGAGTCAGTGATATTTCAGCACAAGCTGAAACAATCCCCAGGATGAATAGAAACATAATCTCAAAGAGTTTGTAAAAAAAAAAAAAAAAAAAAAAACCAAAAAAAAAAAAAAAACTGAATGGTACCTATGAAAAACAATGGTGGCATTTATTTCCTGGAAGAGGAAATTAAGAACAAAGAAAACAAATATAAAACATCTAGTACGCTGAAGAAAGTTTCCAAAAATAAAGATCTGAGTTAACAGCACAAATAAGCAGACAATATTGATTTAAAAAAATAATAATAACAATGAAGTAACATGTCCAAGTTAACAGTAATTAGGTAACTACTGGTGGGGATGGACTTTGGATCCAGACTGGTCTCACTTTCAAGCTCATGTTATTTCTGCTCCTACATATGTACTCAATTCGTCATTAAAAAGAAGTCATCTTATTTTTAGAAGAAAATACAATGTGATACCCTGTACTGGATCTTAGATCAGAAAAGGAGCATTGCCAGAGAAACTGCTCTAATAAAGTCTTAAGCTTAATTAATAGTAGTATACCAGTGATAATCTCAGTTTGGACAACTACATGGTTATGTAAGATATTAACGTTAGAAGAAACTGAGTAACGGGTAGGTAGGTGTGTAACATTTCTGTAAATCTAAAATTATTTCAAACTAAAAAGTTTATTAAAAAATAAAAGAAATCTTGGCAGGGCGTGATGGCTCATACCTGTAATCCTAGCACTTTGGGAAGTCAAGGCAGGTGGATCATCTGAGGTCGGGAGTTTGAGACCAGCCTGGCAAACATGGTGAAACCACATCTCTACTAGAAATACAAAACTTAGCTGGGCATGGTGGCGAGTGCCTGTAATCCCAGCTACTTTGGAGGCTGAGGCAGGAGCATCACTTGAACCTGGGAGGCAGAGGTTGCAGTGAGCTGAGATCATGCCATTGCACTCCAGCCTGGGCAACAAGAGTGAAACTCCATCTCAAAAATAAAATAAAAACATAAAATAAAATAAAAGTAAATCTCTCAAAATGCTGCCTTGGGGCTAACTTAAAACTTGTAAGTGTAGAGATTTATTGCATAAAATCAAATTTTAAAGAGGGCATCCTTTGTGTTAAAGACTTTTATTATAACAGCTTTGTTGAAGACTTTAAAAATAGATACCAGTCTTAATTTAATTATATAGCTTCTCTGTAAAGACAGCCTGACTTCTTCCATACCGTTTTACCTTTCACGTGAATAAAAATATAGAAAACTGTAAACAATGGTCTCTGATTACATACAGTAATCTAGTTGTGATGAACTATTTTCCATTTCTGCTATAGACGTAACAAAAGTTCTGTGGAAAAAACCCCTTGTAACAGCAATAATTAAATTTAAAGGATTAATAGAACTGCCTAATTTTTTAGGAGCTGTCAGATACTGAAAGAATCAGGACTTCAAAAATAAATGAATTTTGGAGCAGAGAAGCTGACGCATATAATTAAATAGAAAACTCAGAGGAGTTTGACTATGTAAAGGAACAGGGAGAACAAGTTACTCAGAAAGAGGGAGAAAAACTAAAATAAAGACATTAATGAAAATCAGGGCTTACGGTGTCTCCAAGGAATTGAGATGTGACAAATCATGGAATGGGAAGGGAGATGGTAAGAATATGAAAAGTATTAAGTTCAATCACTTAGTACTGGCGCCTTCCTAGACGTCTTCTGATCACTTCTGTCTCTCAAAGCCTGAGCCAGGGATCCACTGGGACCTCGATGGTGCACCCATCCCTCCCATCCTCCCTACCTCCCAACCCCCCTCACTTTTTGCTTTCTCTTTTTACTCTTCACCCTCTCCCCTCACTCCCCTCAAGCCGGGCCTGCCTGCCTGCAGTTCCCCTGACACTCCAGGTCTTTGCATTTGCCGATATGATATCCCTACTGGAATGCCCCTCCCCCCAACATCCCCATGGTAAAAACCCCTTCACCTCCTTCAGGTTTTGCTCGGATATTAACTTTTCAGTGATTTACTACTATACATGTTCTATTGATTGATTGATTGACAGAGTTTTGCTCTGTCACCCAGGCTGGAATGCCATGGTATGATCACGGCTCACTTCAACCTCTACCTCCTGGGTTCAAGTGATCCTCCTGCCTCAGCCTTCCAAGTAGATATGACCACAGGTGCACACCACCATGCCTGGCTAATTTTTTTGTATTTTTGTAGAGATGTGGTTTCACTATATTGCCCAGGCTGGGTTTAAACTCTGGAGCTCAAATGATCCTCCCACAATGGCCTCCCAATACTATGCACATCCTATTTTAAATGTCCCCTACCCTGGCTCTTTTTTCTCATAGCTGCTTCTATGCCCTAACATTTTAATCATATCAAATATCTGTCTCACCAACCACTAAACTGTAAGGTATCAGATTTTGCCTGTGTTCACTGTTCCTCCAGTGGCTAGAATAGTGCTGGGCACATGATAAATGCTCAATAAATATTTGTCCAACCGATCAATAAAAAAGTGCGATTTTTCATTACCATAATTAAAAGTAGAATAATGAAACATTCATAACTTTTCCAAAGTCATTTTTTGAGCAGTTGGGGTCATCCTTGTACCTGTGTTTTCTGGGCATTTTCTACGCTGAACTTCTATAATGTTTTAAAAAGGGGGATTTGTCTTTGTAAAAGACTAGACTGCTGTCTGGGATCTTTTCAACTCAATGTCAGAGTGAGAAAGAATCAAATTTCGTTCTTTCAAGGCCTGTTCTTCTTATGAGCTTAAATAACATTTAGTTATTACCAGAAAGAGATGCATATCATGAAAACTTGACATGTGCAAATGCTCAAAAGCACAATCCATGAAGTAAAGGAATCACAAAATTTCCACCTCCTCATTTTAATGATGAGGCAACTGGCCTATGAGAGTTACTTTCTCACATTCAACTAGAACATCGTTGACCAAGTGGTGAGCAGAAGCTAGTCCTAAACAAAAGATCAAAACACTGCAGAATGACCAAGCCCATCAGTATTTTGAAATGCAGGGAGAAGACCAGATTGGAAATGCTCAGTCCACCAACCAACTAGATCTTTATTTTCTCCATCTTGTTTCCATTTCATTGCTCAAAGATATTTGTGAATGTTTTCCTTTTTTTTTTTTTTTCTTTTTTTTTAAGACAGGGTTTTTGGAGTGCAGTGGCGTGATCTCGTCTCACTGCAACCTCTGCCTCCCAAGTTCAAGCGATTCTCATGTCTCAGCCTCCTGAGTAGCTGGGATTACAGGTGCCCACTACCATGCCAGGCTAATTTTTGTATTTTTAGTAGAGCCAGGGTTTCACAATGTTGGCCAGGCTGGTCTCGAACTCCTGACCTCAGGTGATCTGTCCATCTCGGCCTCCCAAAGTGCTGAGATTACAGGTGTGAACCACTGCACCCAGCCATGAATGTTTCTTTGTATCATTTGAACATTCAAGATTCTTTTTGCATTAAGATCACTAGCAAAATAAACACTGTGATCACCTTCCTAAGTATTTTAGCATGCTCAGGGGCCACTGTGCCTTCCAGACACCTCTCAAAATTTGGCCTCTTATTCTAGCCCTTTGAGTTCCCTGCTGAGAAAAGTATGAGGCCAGCATATTTTACAAATTTCACACCCTTTTCAGTGGATGGCCTGTCACTTAACTCTCATGAAATCAAATGGAAGCAGTCTTCAGGGTATAAAAATGTGCTACTTATCTAATTCTTTTACTGAAAATTTGCACACATTCCATTGTTTTCCGATAAGTGGGAGAAAAATTAAATCTAGTGCTGTGTTTTTGTTTCGGAAGTAGCAACAGCAGTTACTTCACACATGCATTCCCCAGGTCCCCAGACAGTCATCTCTGATGTTATAAGTGGCACAGAGGCAGATACTTTGGCAAAGACAGTCTATAAAATGAAGTTGCTGTGGACCAAAACAACCATATTGATTTTTAGTACAATTCAAAAAACAAGGAAACATCAGTTTTCCAAATGGCACAAGCTGAAAAGGACAAGGAAAAATATATTGCAAATAGTGAAGAGAAGGAAAATAATAAAAGACAATTACATTAGCAAACATCTTAGTGTTCTTTTTCTAGAACACTAAGACGGTTGTTGTTTGTTTTTTAAGTCCAAAGAGCTGAGAGGGTTGAATTACGCTGAACTGCCACTCATTTACAGACATCGTGGTCATTGCTGGAAGTCTGGGCATCCAGAAAACCTCACAAAACAAAGCCTGATAATCCTTGGACAACTGAACATCTTATTTAAAGCCTCATTTTTTTAAAAAGTAATATCTCTCACTCTGTTGGCAAATGGCCAAGCTATATAAATTGTATTATAAATATATCATGTGCTAAAATATCATTAAGCTTGCTGCAAGCAAATATTTTCCATAGATATCCTTAATGAGACAAAGTAGCTTTCAAACCAGAGACCTCTGGATGGAATGAGGAGAAGGAGGACTTACCATGGCCCCCTCACTTGTTCTTTGGGCAACTTCTCGCTGCAGTCGGGCCACTGCCAACTTCTCCCTGGAGAAACAAAAGCACATGATTAGTTGACCATTCTCAGGGTAGAGGCGACACTGGCATGACTGTGAAACGTTCTTTTGAGGTCTCTAGAGGAATTCCTTCCTTGGTTTAGCTCACTTCCTGCACTATACTTTCTATAAATATTTAAAGTGATTGGTACTGAATGCATTGTTTTCATTGAGTGTCATGAAAGAGATTTTTTTTTTGCCATGGATTTTTTTAATAGCCAAATAAATGTTAAATGCTGAGTAGATGCTTTGCTTTCAGTTCATTCATATATATCACTCATAAATAAATTTTTCATGTCTATAACATTTGTCTTTTCAACTTTGCTTATACATTTTCAATTATTTTTATTTCTTTTGTTGCTCTCTGTATCAATAATAAATATTAAGAAGCAAACAAAATGTAACTCCTTTCTGTTTTTAAAATAACAACAGAAAATCATTTGCATGCTTGCTACATAATAGGCACCATGCTGGGAATTGTACTTGTTCTCATTTGAGCTTGACAACAATCCAATGGGTGATTTCACTATGTCCATTTTATAGATGAAGAAACTGAGGCCCAAAAAGGCTAATATGCTGAGTCCTCAGCTGGTATACAGTAGTTTTTTAGGATCAAATTTTAGATTTCCTTACTGCAAACCCTAAATAAAAATTCTGCTTATCATTTTTCAGTATATAAAAATGCATATCTAAAAATCAGATTATTTATTTTAGTATTCCTTATTTAAGAATGGGATTCATTTTTAGATCCCTTATAATTCTGGTTCTGCTTAAAATATATCCAATATGCACCAAAATTTTAAGAATACTGTTGTAAAGTGATAGATACTCATTTTGGACAGATTTTTAATTATTCTTTAAAATAGTTGATAGATGCCATAGGAGTGAATGAACTCTTCTGGCAATACCTAAAATGTTAGTTTTATAAGGATTTCCCCTGATATTCTTCTACTACCATCCTACTCTCAAGCTGAGAAACTATTTGAGTGATATTTCATCTTTTAGTCTTCCATTTGCACAGGATCAGCTATATACAAACATAGGGGAAGCAGTTCAATCCCTAGAAATGTTCCCACTGGAAAAAACAGAAGTGAAAATTTCTTCTTTCCTAAGTGCTTGGATCTTTGAAATGCCTACAACTATCAAGAAGACATGTGCTTTTGTTTGGCTGCAGCTGAGCAGTCTTTTAGTAGAAATAGGTCTCTCTGAATAAACACCTAAAGGCACAGACTAAAATAAAGGAGACTAGAATAGGAGACATTCCAGGCATACAAGTTTTGGGAGTCTGTGGCAGGACCTGAGCACACCTGTAAGAAGGGGCAACAGAGGAGATAGGAAGTAGCCACGAAGGGATGGAAGCCACATGCCTTGCTAGAGAGGCCAAGAAAACAACACAGAAAGCCCCTCTGTATTCTCCGACTCAAGTCCTAGTGAACAGAGGAAAGAAGCTCAATGAAAAGAACCAATAAAAGGAACAAAGAATTGAAAGAGAAGGATGTGAGTGACTTCTCTTTTAATATGAACATTGAACACATTACTTTATCTCTTATTTCCCCAGAAACTATTAAAATGTAGTATAGAGGTAACAGTGGAAAATACTTATAAAGTCAAAGAAAACATTAGAATCACATGTTCCATACTCTGTGAACCAGCAGTTCCACTCTGAAGTCTAAACTGAACAGAAATACAAGTATATGTTCACCAAAAGACATGTACTGGAATGTTCATAATAGCACTTTAGTAGCCTTACAAGCTGAAAACGCACATACCCATTAACAATAGAATAGCTATGTCAACTTTAGCACAGTTATATACTGGAATACTGTATGACACTGAAAAGGAATAATCTACATTTAATCACAACAATATATAGAATACCGCAAATATGCTGTTGAGCAACCGAAGCAAGTACAAAAAAGTGTATACTTTATTTCCTATTTATATAAAATGCAAATAGAAGCGAAACTCCTATACAAATTGATAAGACAAGAAAAAGAAATAAAAGACACGAATATCAAAAAGAAAGAGGTAAAAGTGTATCTATTTATAGATGACATTATTTTCTAAGTAGAAAATCTGATGGAATTTACTACACAACTAAAATGTGAATTTAGCAAAGTCAGCAGATAGAAGTCAATGTATGAAAATAATTATATTTTATATACCAGTACCCAACAATTGGAAAATAAAACTTTTAGAGCATCTATTTATAATAATGTCAAAAAATAAGACATTTAGGAAATACATTTAGCAAAAGATTTGCAAGACTGCTATACTAAAAACTACAAAACACTGCTAACAAGGATTAAAGGAAACTCATAGAAATATATACCACATTTATGGATTGAAAGATTTAATATTATTAAATCTTGTCAAAATTTGTATCAAATAAATCTATAAATTCTTTTTTACTGCAATATGCAACTCTACCAAATAAAGAGAAAGACTGGGTAATGAGAAATAAGAAATCCAATAAAGAATTGGAATTTTTCTTTTCTTTTCTAGATATATATTTTTTTCTTTTCTTGTTAAAAAGAAGGCCCTGGACAACAGCTATGTAGGAATCCGGAGGAAAACCAATCTGGATTGCAGCAAGAGGATGGAGAGCCTCAGAAGGATGATTCTAAGAATAAAAGTTGAACCAAAATAAATTACCTATGTGTTTGTAAGTATTGAGAAGAGTTGTAGATTTTTACTTTAAAGCTTAAGAATAAGGAAGTGGGATATGAAAACCTAAGCCAATGGAAGGAAGTGGCAATTATTAACGCTAGAAAAAACAAAGTTATTCTAGAAATGCAATTCTAAACTTCTACTAGACTCAGCTGTGAATGACATTTACTTTGTTTTATCATTGTAATTATTAACTAAATTAATTTACAATTCAATAAAAAAATTAGAGAAAGGGGGGTATGGAGAAACAGGCAGTACAGAAATACTAAATCCTTATCTTCAATAATAGCAAGATAACACAGAATGTTTAAAAGTGATCTAGAAACAGAAGTTCAAGCATATTATTTAGATACAAGGATGGAAAACGTGGAAGGTTTGATCTAAAAGAATGGAGAGAAGCTGTGTCAGGGGTGTAAGATGTAGGAAAGGCGGGGTGTATATCATTGCATTTGATTTCCAAAGTATGTGCATATATTACTTTGATTAAAAAACTTCTCAGAAATGTATATTTTTAAAACCAACCGGCCCATGTCATTTTTATTAAAAACATCATAGTAATACATTACTAGAAAGAAAAAAGATGACAGATTATTCACCAACTGAAGATTCAGCATCAAATGACTCATTTCCTTGGACTTGAGAGGCACCTATTGAGAAGCTTTGGTAAATTAAGGCAAAATAAGAAGTAACTATAAGCAATGAGTCTTTGGACAAATGTTTTTAATTACAAACCACAAACAGTCTAACATGTTACAGAGATATTTTAAATTTAAAAATCTCTTTACTTTTTTAATGAAGTATAAGGTATGCAGCAAAATTAAGAAATCATAAGAGCACAGCTTGCTGAATAATACACACAAAGTGAATATGTCCCTATTGGTCCCACCTAAGCAAAAACACAGCAACACTGCCAGAACACCAGCAGCAACTTTCATGCTAATAATAATTAACTTCTCGCCACAATACCTGAACTCATTTGCCACACTCTTTTCTCTGTATACTGAAACATGGAGGCATTTAACTTCTCATCTATGGTATGGCAAACACATTGTCTCATATTTTACCCAACTGTTTATTCAATATATTTTTATTCTAAATAAGACCATAAATTCCTCCTTGACCAGAACAGAAGCAACCAAAAATGATGATCCATTCGTTTTTGCAGGTGGTCAGCTGTGGTGTAGTTCATATCTTACTGTAACAGCTGGTTGCCTGAGTGGAGATTATATTTAGCTCATCTCTTTAACAACACCTAAGGCCCCTTAGTATGAACAAAATAAATATTTGTGACTTGCTGAATGAGGAATCAGTTATAGAATCTAATAGCAACTTGCCTAGTATAACAATTTTAAATAATACTACCATTTTGCATTTACATAGTACATAACACAGGTGTACTCCACAAACACACCCTGATTCCCACAGGGTACTCTCTAGTTTCAGTTGACCACAAAAGCTTTTTTACATACATCCTAAAATTATGAAAAGCACAACTTCCATAGGCCACCAGGTAAATATCTGATTAAGCTTCAACATAGTAAATTCCTATGTAAGAGCAATGAATGAGGGGACTGAAGAACAGCAAGTCCCTAATATCTGAGTTCTGAGTTCCCAAATATTTGACTCTTTTGTATGCGGAAAAATTGAGGATCCCAAAGAGCTTTTGTTTTTATGGGTTATTATCTATTGTTACCACATATAAATAAAAATGTAATTTATTAAGAGAGTTATTAAATCAGTAAAAAAAAAAAGCCAATAAACCCATGCCAACGTAAGTAAAACATTTTAATTAAAAGTCATCCTAAACAGTAATTCCAAAACAAAAATACATTTTGAAAATAAAGGGAAAGAAATAAATTTTGTGAGAAGAGTGAGAAGAGTGATACTGCTTTAGAATTCTGCAACTATCTTTAATGTCTGGCTTAATAGAAGACAGCTGCCTTCTCATATCTGCTTCAGCATTTAATCTGTTACGATAGAACATGTCATGTGGCTTCTAGAAAACTCCACTCATGAAAGCTGAGTGAAAAAGGCAAATACCATCTTAGTGTTACGGCAAAAATAGTTTTGACCTTGCAGATCCCTTGAAAGTGTCTTGGAGATACCCAAGGTCCCAGGACCACACTTAGAGAACTTCAACTAAAAGACAGATAAAGAACTACAAATGTAAGAATGTTCTAGAAAATTGCCTTGAATCATCATTTCTAATTGTTAAAGCTTCAGAGAAAGATTTAATATATATGCTAATGGTATGTTAATTTTTCACAAGAGCAATGTAACATAAAAGAGACATTTCCAGGAACAGATCAAGAGTCTATCTTATCCCCATCATCCTACTAAATGATAAAAGAGTTCTAATACAGTGTAAATGTTAGGAACATCACTACTTAATGCTTAAAAGAGATGGCCTTTATAAACTATTAGGACTGTCACACTGTAAGGTGCTTCTCAAATCTTATTAATTCGTTTGAAAGAAAAGCTTAATGGTTTTAGTCATTACATAGTTTTTTAAAAGGAAAATACTATATTAATAAATTATGAAATTTTATAGACTGCCCATACATTATATTCTTTGGCATTCAATGAAGAAGGAATGAAATGAATAAATCAACATAAAGGGACCATCTCTAAAGGAGCAGCATTCTATCCCCTTGATTTGGTGAAATGGAGAGTAAAATGTATAAAAACTAAAAACACCATTTTATATCTGACCTACCACCATGTGAATGGAAAAATGCCCAAATTCAAACAGCCATGTGGAAATAGGTAATGCAAAGATGGAAAATTTCAGAGAAGCATAGGCCACCGGGGAGGCAATCCCCAACCCCAGCCCAGCTCCTAGCCCCTCTGTGTCTACAACTGAGGAAATTGCTTAGATGTAGGCAACTGGAAGTTACCCTAACTCAGAGTAGCTAGGTTACGAAGGAGCAGAATTTGCAAGAACAGCAAACACAAATGTCTTTTGGGGACCATGCTTCGTAATTGTTTTAAAACATTTATGCAGGCAATATAACCTATTATATTATCCAACAGAGATCCCTCAGGGGTCTAAGGGACAGTTCAGGGTCCTCGCATGGAGTCAGTGGGCAAAGTCAGTGGCAGCTAAGTCCCACTACAGAAAGGGCACTTCAACTCTAAGCTATTTTATGTAGTAGGCATCTGAATTATGTTTCCTTTGAAAAGTAGGTTTCCAGTGCTAAAACACAACAAATAAGGGATTCTTTCTTTAGGTTCAATAACTTGTATATTCCAAATATTTCAAGTCCTTGTGTGTACATTTTACATCAGCTGGATTTTTTAAGGTAGAATTTGTATTTTATTTTTTTATGAAAAATGTTATTTTTGTATGAAAAGGTTCTTTCTTTTTTAAAACTAAGGAAGTACTGAAGTTCTTGACATGGTAAAAACCTCTATGGTAAAATACTCATGATTTCTAGATGTTATTTCTGAAATCAAATTATCGACTCGATACAAATATTAAAAATAAATGGCTCTGTGTTTTTCACAGAATCTCATTTGTCCCTGGATTTAGTAGTTCCTGGCACGCCATATCTTCAAACCCCCACGGTCCCAATATATGTGTAAAACCAATTGGGACTAGTATCTTTTTCATGCAAATTCAAAGTTCTTACAAACAGCTTTGTGTAGAAAATAAAGAATGCTGGATTTGCAAGCTACCCAAGACAAATTTAATACACTCACATACACATACACCCTTGCTCCTATTTAAAGGCCTCAGTTCATCTGCTGGAAACAGACAATTGTGCTTCCACAATGCATCACTGTCTTGTTGTGTGTTTGTGGCAAAGCTAGTAGCTCATTATGAAGTGGGTATTGACTTTATGATCGCCAAACAAATGCACAGGGATGTTGCATTAAGAGCTGTGGGTTCTTATGTACAGAACAGGTATAATAGAATATAAAGAATATACACATGATGAAACAAGAGACCACAGTACTTTTAATTCTCTTACAGTTAAATGTAAAGATAATTTTTCTCTCCAGGAAGAATAAAACAGAGCTACTCTTATTATTCAATTTTATATCCAAAAGGAGAATTAGTTCTAAGTTTCTAAAGCTCTTCAACATAGCCCAGACTATCTGAACTAAAGATCATAAATGACAACATTTTATATGTTTTATATATTCTTCAGAATACCACTGACACATCTGCAACTTAAGCTCATTGAAACAGTGTTCACAATGAAGCCAACAGGATGTTGGCATTTGTAAAATTTAGAAAAGACCTGCAAGGTTTGCATGTTTAAAAGAACATCCCCAAAGAAGAAAGCAGCTTGCAAAGGGGGTGGAATATATTGTTTGTGATGTGTGGAGACCTCAGGCCGCAGTGCTACAGAGCCATCTGTTGCATGAGTGTCCACGGCACGCCTATTGGAAGACAAATCAATGTTCCCTTGCCACTCTTCAGGAAGCCCAGGACTTGCACCCACTCTGAATGGGAGAGAACAGAGATGCTGTGTGCTCCGCTCTCCACAGGACAGATGGTGCTCCTTTGAGGATGCCCTGATGGAAGAGCAGCAAGGGCACATAGTGTAAGTGGGAAGAATTATTTCTACTCATTATAAGTCTCCTGGTCCCAAATACCCTATCCAGGCAATGCACTTAAAAGGCAGATCCAGCTCATATCAAGCAAGCTGTCAATATGTGAACTACTCTGTGATTTGATGAACACGCAAGATAATTTTTGTGATCACTTGACCTTTCCAGAAAAATAAAGTATAACAAATAAACATGCTTACATATGCATTTAAAAAGAAAAAAAAAATTCTTGGGCATCTTAGCAATCCAAAGTCAGTTTCCTCTACTGTGGTAAAGATACTGCCATATTAAAGAATCCCATTGTACTCTCCCTACAAGACTCTAGGTTCATATTAGCTCTGATTTTTAGGTTAAGTTCCTTTGAAGTATTTCACATTTACTTATGTTTATGTATTAAATACACCTATATCAATTTTTATTAATTCAGAATATTCTGCTAACTGAAACTATATAATCCAGCAATAATAGAAATTCTTATGCATTCAGCAAACACTTAATGTGAGTTTACTGCAGGCCTGGTACTGTTCTGGGACCTGGGAAATAAACATAAATAATAATACAGTTCCAAATTCAAAGACTTCAGGATTGACAGAGGGAGAAAGCATTTCTAAGCACACTAGTGTCATAACACACAGTAAGTATAACTCTCTGCATTCAAAACTAGATTTTAAAACACATTAGGTGACTATTTTATCAAAAGACCACATTTGAACTTCCTTTAATAAGAAGGCACTTTCTGCTATTTCTAAGATTTTTTTCAATTTCAACTTTTCAGCAACAAATTACATAGGAGAACAGATCCATCCTCACAAATATTTTAATTAGGAATAATGTCTATTACATGTTCTAAATTATTCTCTAAATTCATTAAGTCTTTTGAATGCAATGCTGTTAGACTTTTGTTCAGCACCAAGTTCTGCCACTTTGGTTTCAAGATTTTATTCCATGTCACTTCTTTGAGAGATACTGGACCTATTTTACTTTTCCATTTATAAAGATAATCATAATAGCTGATATTTATTGAACAGTTGCTATGTCAGGCACTATTCAAAATACCTCACATGATATTCTTTAACCTCAGGGAATCCCATGAAGTAGGTGTTATTATCATCTCTATGATATAAAAGTTAATCAAACTTTTTGGATTAAGAATCCCTTTACGCTCTGCAAAAAAATTACTGAGAATTCCAAAGAGCTTTTGTTTTTGTCAATTATATCTACTGATATTTACCATCTTCAAAATTAACTTAAAAATATATATTAATTAATTTAAAAGAATAATTTTATTATAGGTTAACATAAACATAATTATGACATTTAACTATAATTTTTAAAAATATAATAAAACGAGTGACACTGCTTTATAATTCTGTAAAAGTCTTTAATATCTGGCTAACAAAAATGACATCTGGATTCTCATACTTGCTTCTATTAATACATTCAATATGTTGCAATGTCACATGTGGGGTGGCCTCTGGCAAGCCACTGTATGCTCATGAGAGAATGAGAACAAAAAAGGCAAATAATGTCTTAGTATTCTTACGAAAATAATTTTGACCTCATGGATCTTTAAAAAGCTCATAGGGCCCCTGGAGGCTCCTGGTCAACACTGCTAATATGCAGCAATGCCTACCTTCCATGGGTAAATGGAGGCTGTTCATGCAGGCTGGAAAGAATGCCTATCATCCCACTGCTCAAAAGCTTAAATATGGCCATTCATGTTTTTACAAATACGTAAAATAGCAATGAATATATATTTAATTATAATCCTATTTATTAGAACTTGTGCCTCTGTATCTACTATTGCCTGTTACCACTGCCTCTACTGCTAGAAAGGTCATCACAAATAATGCAAGAATTTGGGGTCTCCATAGACACAACACATTTTTGACCATTTTAATGAAAATCAACGGGAAAACTACTATCATAAGTTTTTAGAAACACATTGAATTCCAAGTACTATAAATCTACATTTCTGGCAGAGTAGAAGGAAAATACTAATGAAACTCCCAATATAAACCAATGCTTAGGCATAGGGTTTGTTCCCTCCACCCTATATTGTTTCCCTATGAAGATATCAACAAATGTCTGCATTGAAATTAGATAGATGATTACTCTCATTTGTGCCTTGGGGCAGAGAGTCATACACTAAAATCTTAAAGAGAAGATTCAATTAATCATCAACTTTCCCCATTGCTGGTACATCCCAAGAATAAGAGCCCGGTGGCGATCTGGTAAGCTTGTGGGGAGAACAGGTTTGCCCCTCTGAGGAGGCCAAGACCCATTCTCTCCCCACACAGAGGAGCCCTGGGGAGTCACCCACCACAGAGGCCATGACAATGTCGAGTGCCAGGTGCACCTGTCGTGTGGGCAGATGGGGAAACCAGTGGCAGCAGTCCCTGAGTAATGGTTAAATTAATTAGCCTTTCCACAGCAGATCATTTAATTACTCATTCCCTCAGACAGTTAGGGTGAGAGATTTTAGAGAAACTTTTAGAGCCAAAACTTGTATTAAAGAAATGTCTTTATATACTTTTTCCAATACGTAATATCAGTGTTGCCCCCAAAACTTTAAAACAACAACAAAATCACTCTGATTATATGCTTTAGGAGACTCTATTAACATCCATAAAGCATAAAAGTCAGTGAGTTGAAAGCATATTCTAAGTTGTGGATTTTCACAGGATTTTGTGCAGTGAGATCAGTCAGCAGGAAACTCAACAGGATTGGTATGTAAAACTCAACAACTTTGGAAGAGCATGGGAGTTTAATAAATTGCACTATGCCAATTACGGAATGTAACCTAATCCTCCCAAAAATTAACACAGAGACTTTTTAAAGAATTCAGTGTGCTGGAATACAGAGATAGTAAACACAAACAAAAATTCTAATTTTAGTAGTCTGAGTTTCTGAAGGTGTGTTATCCACAGGCTTGTCCTTATGGAGTTTTCTGCAGCTTCTAAAAAATAAAAAGTAGCTCTTTAAATCCTTACTCTATATCTGTATTCTCAAAATTGTTTTTATGCTCTCAAGAACAGTGCCTCAAATTACACCCACATTTTCATTTATTCATTCATCCATCCATCCATCCATCCATGGAGTCACTCACACAATCCACAAAGTCACAAGTGCCTTCTTACCTATTTATCTCCCAAGTGGGAGGAAAGTAAGTCCTTAGAGGGCTGTGACTTTGTGGTCTTTGTGCATCTAGAGCAGGAAAGGATCCTTAATAAATGAAAGATCACACTTCAGAACAAAGATGTTCTCATTGTTTTGAAGCAAGATTACAAATGCCTTCACTCATATTCAATATCAGAAATTAATCCCATGTTCCAGATCTTGACAAAATAAGCCAATAAAACCACACAAGCTACCTATAATCCCTACTACTACAATCATATGTGTAGCATTTTGTACATTTTAGATGCTTCATATATTATTAGTAGAAAATATCCAGTGAAGAAGTGAATTTGTCTGTCTGGGTTTTCTCCTTTTTATTTCTATTTTTTTCTCTGCTTGGAACTGTCAGCTCTCATTAGAATAATATATGCTTTCATCCCCAAATTTTTGGTAAAGTTGGAAGAGCCTGAATTTAACACAATACTGAATTAAAGTAATCCATTTTCTCCTCCTCCTCTCTGGTACAGAGTGAAATCCCAAAGCTCTCCTACCTACAATGTTTCTAAAATACATATTAGAGCAAAAATTCCCCTAATTTTAATACAGAAATTTCTAGTCTTAACTCTTGCAATTACTTCTTCCTTGAGTGTATAGTCAAACACTTCCAAAAAAAAAGTTTTCCTTGAGATATACACTTCTTATGAATCACTGAAGAACCACTGAATTTCTTAATTATTTTGAAAAAGCTAGGTTTCTGAACGTGTATTCCTTATGTGGCCATGCTTTCTAAGAAACTTGGAATTCCCTATGTGTCCATGTACACTCCCCCCTCTGCAACCTTGACCTTACACCCTGATATTTCTTTTTTAAAATTTAAAATTCCACTGAAATAAATCTAGGTCTGTGTTATGGCTGACAATTAAGACAAACTCTTTAAAATAGCAGAACTTTATAAATTATGTTCGAGTTATCCCACCAATTTTGGTAACATCTAAAACCAATCAACTATATGTAGCTTAATATAGAAAGGGAATTCTTGAGGAAAAAACCACACACATATACATGCTAACCACCTCCTAAGGAGCATTATATACCTGTGGGGCCAGGGGTGACAATAGCCCTTACATGACAACTAATTTAGTTTCCATGACTTTCAACTATCTATGGCTCTGAAATCTCATTCTGTCTCTATTTTGACAAAGGCCCCAACATAGTATCTGTGAGGAGGCTTCAGCCATTTAGCTAGGCTCAGAAAAAGAAGGTTTGTGAGTTCCAAAGGGAAGAGTTGAAGGAGGTACTGATGGAATCCCTGGGTGGACTGTCACACAGGAAAGTTTATACACTAAAACATTCCTTCATTTGTGGAATGATTTACACAAACAAGGGTGAGTTCAGCTCAACAAAATGGTGGTTTATTTTTTTTTAGATGGAAATCTCACTTTGTTGCCCAGGCTGGAATGCAGTGATGTGATCATGGCTCACTGCAGCCTCAATGTCCTGAGCTCAAGCAATTTTTTTACTTCAGCCTCCCGAATAACTGGGATCACAGGTGTGTGTCACCATGCCCCACTAATTTTTAAAATAGGTTTTGTAGTGATGGGCACTTGCTCTAGTGCCCAGGCTGATCTTGGACTCGTGGGCTCAATTGATCCTCAGACTTCAGCCTCCCCAAGTG
Organism: Saimiri boliviensis; assembly: GCF_048565385.1. Lineage (NCBI taxonomy): Eukaryota > Metazoa > Chordata > Mammalia > Primates > Cebidae > Saimiri > Saimiri boliviensis. Next base: position 122,979,166 of record NC_133453.1, read on the forward strand.
CTGGGATTATAGGCATGAGCCCACACTAGGCCCAAAAAGGTGGTTTTGAGGCTAGATTGGAAATGTTATCAATCGATTCCACAAATACTATGTTGCTTACTAAGTTGGAGGTGCGAGGCTCTATGGAAACCACAACGATGAGTAACTCAGTCCCTGCAGTTACGGAGCATTCAGCCTCAGAAAACAGATAACATGTCTGTTTTCAGCATTATGAGTTGAAAAATGTCCCCCAAAAATGCATATGTTGAAGTCCTAACCCCCAGTACTGTAGATGTGGCCTTAGAGATAGGGGCTTTTACAGAGGTAGTCAATTTCAAATGAGGTCACTAGAATGGGCCCTAATCCAAGAGGAGTGAAGTCCTTTAAATAAAGAAAATTTGAAGACAAACACACACACACGAAGAACACCATGTGAAGATGAAAGCATACACTGGAATGATGCTTCTACAAGCCAAGGAACAACAAAGATTGCCAGCAAACCACCAGAAGCCAGGAAAAGCACGGAACAGACTCAGAGGCAACCCATCTTGTCAACACATCTTGGATTTCAGCCTCCAGAACTTCAAGACAAGCTTCTATTGTGTAAACCACCCCACCCCCACCCCAATCTGTAGTACTTTGTTACAGCAGCTCTGACAAACTAGTACGTCCACATGTATTTTAATATAAAATCTATCAACTATATATGTTTGCACACAATTCATCTCTATGTGAATATACATATACGCATAGCTTGGGAAGATGTCTTTTGGGCAGGAAGTGTTTGATTCTGACCAGGAGAATCAAGGAAGCCTTCTTAGAGGAAATAGCAGTCACATTTTACAAAAGCTAAGAGCCATAAAATCAGATGTCAAACATGAAAGTTTATAACTCTAGAGCTGTAAACTCTTTATTGCAAAGTAGATTTTTTTTTTCAAACCTAAGGAACTTCATTAACATGCCATTTCTTAAGACTCCAAGATGACTATGTGAATGATTCAAATCGCACACTTGATAGCTAAACATCCACAGGCACACATAATCTCAGCCATAGACATTTTTGGTACTTTCATCTTCATATTCTTTTTACTAAGTCTACTGCTATGCCCAGTATAAGATGCTACCTCAGTGCTCTATTAGGGGAATATTGACTTAGTTCACATTCCAGAGTGGATATGGTTTGCAAATACAAATACATGTACATACTCTCTGGCTGCCCCATTATTGGGGCATATGTTGGCCACTTGTGGGTGTAAGGAGTTAGGCGACCCGTGGTCTTGAAACTGGTTTGCCCATAACCAAGCCCTCATTAACTCAGGTCTCTGCACAACTGAGCCACTAAGCCTCAGGAGCACTATAAATTTGCTGACTTTTATAAACCATACAACTTAACAGCCTTCTCTAAAGCATTTTGTAAGAGTGATTTGATGCTTTGATCATCTGCCAATTCATTTTTATGAGTCCATAACCTATCAGAATCCATATCCCTTTCCTTACAGAGTCATTTTCCTCATTGAGCTTTGTATCATGGTTAGATTCTTCTTTTTGAATCTTTTCAGGACTGTGTGAGTTGGGGTTCTCCTGGTTGCAAGTAACAGAAACAAACTTCGGGTAGAATAAGAAAGAGGAGGTATTTATTGAATGCGGTATGATATTTCAGGAGGAACTGAACCACCAAACTCTAGGAGAAGCAGGAGCTGGTTAAGCTGCAGCCATCTCCGCAGCAAGAATTTAGATACCCCTTGGCTTGATGCTTCTGCAATGCCCTCGTTGAGCTCTGGGGAATCTTGGATTCTATTCCATCAGTTTCATGTTTTAATTTCCTGGAGTAAGATCCTGATTGCAATAGCGCAGGTGAGGCACACACCCTGAAGTGAGCAGCTTTGACCTGCGGGCAGGGTCATATAGCACAGTCTTAGATGTGGTCCTGTACCTTACAAGCTGGGGGCAATTCTAAGAGAAGGGAATAATTGTTAGAGTCTACCACATGGTGGACAACCTATACTTGTATTATACTGTTATTTCTTTGAAAAGTGCTTTTAATATATTTCTTAATTCTTACTTGAACCTGTAGCAAAAAATAACCTGATATCTTTTTTGTATTTAGAATTCAATCATTTTTACATCCATTTTAATTAGATTAACTCCATTTGAGGTATGCCATTAAATACTTTACTAGCATTGAGCCTACATCTTGTTTTCTTCATTCTATCTTGACCCCTTCCCAGATATTGTGACATAACACTTTATATTAAGCATATTCTTCATTCTTCCCTCTAGAGCAGGCATCCCCAAACTATGGCCCGTGGGCCGCATGCGGCCCCCTGAGGCCATTTATCCGCCCCCCAGCCGCACTTCAGGAAGGGGCACCTCTTTCATCGGTGATCAGTGAGAGGAGCACAGTATGTGGCGGCCCTCCGACGGTCTGAGGGACAGTGAACTGGCCCCCTGTGTAAAAAGTTTGGGGACGCTTGCTCTAGAACATTTAAACCAGCTTTAGTCTATGTATTTCTGTGTATTCTCACTGTCTCCACCATCAGCACATTTTTATACTGTGCGCATTCCTAGAAAAGTTAACTATGAAACACTTTGTACATGCTCACACAATTGTATATTAGAGCCAGTGAGTACAGTATTAGAAGGCACGCAAACAAATCAGAAAGTATCTTTCTGTTCTATTCCTGTCCTTCACATCATTACCAGGAAGACTGTTCAAAATAACAAGATTTCAAGACACAGGCCATTTTAAAAGAATGTCCATTGTAAAAATCCAGAGAATAAAAGAGAAAGTCAGACTTCCCTATATTCTTTGTAAAAAATCAAATCGTGACCAAATGTGGACAATATTCAATTAGTACCTGATTTGACAAGTAGCTAAAAATCAACAAAAACGCCAACAATGAGAATCTTCAGAGGGAAAAATAAAAGAACCTAATAACAGACAGCCTAGTATCTTAAGAGAGCTGAAATAAACGGAACCAATCTGTAAAATAATGTATATTCCACTAGGTAAAACTCTGAAGGGAAGAAAAAAAATCTCAGATGTATAACCAACTAGAACACACTCAAGGGAGGTAAAAGTATTTCAGAAAACAGGAAAGCAATTGGTAGACAGGAGATATCTTTTGTTAAAAAAAAAAATAGGATAACAACCAGGCAGAAGAATTATGTCAAAACAGGCTATTGGAAACTTTCTGTTTATATGTAAATAAATCTAAGCATTCATAATTATCCTCTGTTTCACTGCCACAGTGAGAGAGAACAAAATAAGAAATGAGGCCATTTCTTGTATCTTAACACAAGAGAGGGGAAAAGTAAATAGTGAGTTCAGACACAGAGTCAACAAAAAGCCACTTCTAAAAGGATGTGAGATACTCATCCTGCCTGAAGGCAGATGATAGCTCTGGTATTGAGCACAGTCTTTGAACCTATTTTGTTTACATCTAAGATAGAAGAGAATAATAGTAATAATAATTAATATTTATGTAGTAATTACATTCCAAGTACTTTACATTAGTTATTAACTTGTTTAATCCTTACCCCAACCATGAGGTAGGCACTATTATTTTCCCCATTTTACAGATGTTGAAAATAAAGTACAGAGAAATTAAAGCATCTTCTGAAAGGTCCCAGAGCTACTAAGTGATGATGGCAGCACCTGGACACAGGCACTCTCGACTCCAAAGTCCTCATTCCTAACCTTAATGCTATGCTAGCAACATGATTCTAGCTGAAGTTATGATTTTTACATTACCTATGGTTGTTCAGTAATATGGACACAACAAACGCCTACATGAATTTCATGGGAAGCTCACAAAATTCATTTTAATTCGTTATGGGAGTCAGACGCTGTTCTGCTTGAGTTTAGAATCCCAGCTTTTTCAAGAACCAGCTCACTGGCTGGGGAAAGTTACTCACCCTCTCTCTCTGGGAGTGTTTTTTTATTTAAAAATACACACTGCTCCTTTCTGTTGAGAAGATTTTACTTCCCCACCCCACTGATACCAGACATGGCATCTGATTTGTTTTGAACACCGAATCATGGCTAGAAGCAGCACAAATAACTCCTGGGCAGAAGAGCCAGACAAGATCTTCCATGATCAAGAAGGACACTGGCCTGGGTCCTGAAGTGCACATACCCTGGAGCTGAGTAGCTGACCCACCTCACACATCTGGTGGGTAATTAAGATGGCACTGTGGTTATAACCCACTGGGATCTGGAGTCCATTTGTTACCATAACATAACCGCCTCTCTCGACTTATAAATTCTCTGTGCCTTAATGTCCTACCTGCTTCTAGGGTTGCTGTTGGCATTAAATGAGTTATTTTCATAAACCTTGTAGATAAGAAACAAAGTGTTAGTGAGCCAGATACTGACCTGAAGAGTACAATTAGAGAAAAGAACACTAGCGGAAACACTCCAAATACCAAATCAAATGCCTTTCTGGTTCTCAAATCCTTTCAACTGAGTTCTAATGTTACACTGGTCACCCTTTGAGCTTTCTGCAAACTTCACATATTCAACGCTCCCTTCTTGATCCAGTAATAACACATTCATTTACATGTAATTCAGGGCTTCATCCTTGCTGACCCAAAGGCTCCAGCTTTCCTTCTGTGAAATTTGGTTGTCTATTTGGACCATGAAGATATTCCTCCTCTTCCCATTTTCCTCTTTTTCCTCAGCTATCTTTCTCAGAAACTGAGTTGAACACCAGTTTCCCATATGTAGGATGCAATTTTAGTGAGATATTAACAGCTGTTATCTCTTTGTTTTTATGGGTAAAGGATTAGAAATTATTTTGACAAGTTTGTTCCTTGAGTTTTGACATGCTTCAATTTGCTAATGTACAAACTTTTATAATAAAGCATCTTACCAATTAATGTTCCACACAAATGGTTTTCAGGGGATACTGCTGACGACTATTCCTGATATGTTGTAATGGGCAGATAGGGAGACATCTTATGCCCGAGGGAAAGATATTATGAGGCTCCTTCCTAAACAACTTGAAAATCATAGACTACTACACGAGGGTCTTTGAGACCAATACACTCATTTTAGTGATAAGAAATGGAGGCTCAAAGAATAAAGAATGGAGAAAACAGAGGCTCAAAGAGGTTGAGTATCTTGTTGAGAAAAATAAAACTGAGTTAAAGAGCAAAACTGATTACAAAAGAGTCATCCGTGGATTCAAACTAGTCCTCTTTAGAGGCATGACTGTGTTTAAAAGGAAAACACACAGAAATGTAAGTACATGTGTTTAGACTAAAAAACATGTTTAAAACCAATCAACATATTTACCCTTTGTTACCTAGCATCTTTCTGGGTTTTAATTTGGCCCATTTCGAAAGTCAAAGGAGTTATTGGGGAAGGTAACAGTTAACAGACCCCAGTCTTTGGTGGGGATAAGTCAGGATCTAGGCTTATCTAAACTAAGATATAAAATAGGCAGCAAGTTACTCATTCTATCAAAAGGTTTTATTTAGTACTCACTTGCTGTACATATAACTCACTAGCTATTTGCTCTGAAACAACAATGATTAGAATGGCTCTCATATCCAACAAATGCTGAGACAGGCAACAGACAGGGTCAATCCTCAAAAAGTAAAACATGCTAATGGTACCTATGACAGTTTTTCACTGTTTTCAGTGGCAAATAAAACCAAAAGTTATTCTGCACACTTACCACTCTCATGATCTCTACATTTGCTTCTCTGAAAGCAGTGGGCTGAAGATTAATAAATCTTACAAGAAAACAAATGGAACACGTAAATGGCTGAGGACTTTGTTCCCTTTAATTTTATTCTAGTCAATTTCCCAAGCCCAGAAGAAAGACGTTTGCTAAAGCTTTGTGTAGTTTCTAGCAAAAATCACTTTCCATGTAACTAAATAGGTACAGAAAGGATGAACTTTTTAAGTGGATAATGATAAACCTCAGATTCGTAGCTTACATTATTCTTTTGCCACATGGCAAAAGCCATGTGGGTTTTCTCTGTTTCTTAGCTAAGGTCTCCTGTCTAAAAGACAAAGGAGAAAACAAAATCAAAGAGAAAAGGATTCTGCAGGCATCTATATAGAGGAAAAAATAAAATATTCAAAAGTTACAGAGCCAAGCATGGTGGTGAGCCTGTAGTTTCAGCTACTCAGGAGGATTGCTTGAGCCCTGAAGTTCAAGGTCAGCCTGAACTCTACGTCTAAAAATGTATATAAATTAAATACATGTTTTCAGTCACAATAAAGAATGGATATTGTCATAGATGGAAATTCCATTTAAACCTATCTATATATTTCTACTTTGGAGAAGGGCTCAAGCCATTGAAAAGAAAAGAAAAAGTACTAATAGACAAAGTTAGGAACTGAAATACATTCAAAAGACCAAAGGCATAACAACTAGCAATGTCCTACTTAGTCCAAAAGGAAAGAAAACCCATCAACAAACACAGGCTTCTTGCAAATGGAGAATGTCTTTAGCACACTACAATAAGACCGTTGTATGTGACACCTTGATAAATTAAAGAAACAGAAACACTGTCACCAAAAGAAAAGGAAGAAAGGAAGGAAATTCGCAAACAGTGCCCACAAAAGATGGATAAGAAAGTTTTAAGAGAACATGGGCACTGATTAAAGGCAAGCAAGAAAAACAAGATAGGCTCTATCTAGCTAAGCCCCCCGCCACATGCCTATTGTACTGTTTCCTTTGGCACCGACTACAAGAGAGTTTCATCATATGTCTAATAATAGTATTATTTATAAAATAGAAGAATAGCATCTTGATAAGAATATACCTCAATGGCAAAATGTCTCCTTCTATATAATCTGAGTGTATAGATGAAAAAGAAATGTTTTCAGAGTAACAACAATTACAAAGCAACCAGTGAACAAGATAAGCACTTGCGGAAAGAGTCACAGTAAATCTCTTCAACCTACTGGCTTCTCTGTTACGTGAGTCCAAGAAAGGATAACCTATTCACTGGAAAAACTTGCTTTGCTGTAAAAACCAGCTCATGCTACTACATTCCCAGGATGAGGAAAACATTAAAGAAGCAATAGAGGCAAATGGAAAAGGCTGACAATACAACCCTTTATAGTTCTTAATTCAGCATTATGTTCACTGACCTGTGATGTATAGGTCAATATGAAGACAACGATTTTGGAAATCACACACTCACACATAGAGTCCCTGCCCTCTGAAAGCTAGAAGGTGTTAAACAGCACTTTGGTCTATGACTTAACCAATACCCATTTTATGCAAGCATAAATACTGTCTAACTCTATAAATTTATTTTCAACACTGGCCAGTATCCCTGTATTATTATTTTGCTGACATTCATACATATTGTATTGAAATAAAAAAAAATCAAAAGAGTATTTCCACAAGTCCAAGTTTATAAACAATTGAATATATTCATCCATATATAAACATCTATATTTTGCTGAGGATAGATGCTTCCTATTTCCTAGTTTCATATACATTATATGTATAACTTAGTTACATTTAAACCAATGTTATATACCAAGTGCAGTCTGATGAGCTAATTCAAAGCCCATGTTGACAATTTGCTAGAGTTGAAAAAAAAAAAAAAAAAAAAAAACAACCACAATTAGCTAGTAGGTACCACATTAAGCCATCATTATGTGGCAGCTACTGTTCTACAGGCTTTTACATGCATTGGCTTATTGAATCCTTACACATCTCTTCTTTTTATAGATAAGGAACCAGAATTTTCAACTAAGCAGCCCACACTCTAAACCGTTTCTCCCCACATACATACAGAGGCGATTTCTTTGGAGCCTAAGTATTTGTTGGCTATTAATGAAAATTTTACTTTGTTGTGAAAACATGATCAACCAACAATAATTCAAATCACTGAAGAACCCATCAGGACTGTGGCAAGAAGGGCCAGACAACCAGACTAAAACCCGGCGGCAGACACAGGCTCCAAAGTGCAGCGGATAGGAACACCCCTCATGAGGGCTTAAGGGAGAAAGACAGGCAGGCAGTTTCGAGAAGTTCATACTGTGACAGAGTATGGCCACAAGTGCCAGATGTCAGGAAAGACAGGCTCTTATGAAGGGGATTTCAAGGCTGGCCATGAGTGGAGAGAAACGGATAGAACTCCAACTTCTGAAAGGTCTGACGGCCATAACATAAGGCCTTTAGATAAACAAAAGTACACTGCAGAATTTCAAGGCATCCCTACAGCATGGGGCAAATCAGCAACAAAGATGATATGAACACATTGCAGTGCTCTTAAGTTTACTTCCCAATAAAACTCATAACCATTAAACAAAACGTACTAGTATGCTATTCTGCCAAACTATGAGACCATTATTTCTCTGGACCCCGACAAGTCTGCCTTGGTCTCTAGGTCTCCACAACACGGATTCTCTGTGAGGAATAAGCTAACTCTTAGAACATTAATTTCAGCACTGACCATTGTATGTTCTTTAACGTGTTGCTCATATCTAGAGAAGTCTGTCAGGAACAAAGTCTAAAACTGTTTGTAGTTTTTCTGACTTCTCTTTAACCTCCATCTCTCAGTTCTCAGCTATAGGCTAAACTGTGTACATTCCTTATAATTGTCCAGGTGCTTCTAAAAGAAGTGTAGTTCATCCATGGCAAGAGAAGTCTTGACATCAAATTTTACTTTAAAAATAGTTACCTAAAGTTTTAAAGACTGACTTTAATTTTTAGAAGAATGACAAATGTTAAGGAAGGAACAAAGAAATAAATACATTTAGACACAGTAAGCAATTCATTCTTAAGTAAACATTTAAATACATAAATGTCCATCAGTCGAGACTTATGTCCCTAGTTGTTAACTGGCCTTATGACATACATTTTTTAAGACATAAATTATTAAGGTCACTTAACAACTAGGGGCACAAGTCTCAACTGAAAGACTCATTCCTACTCATTATATCCTCAGTGAACATTAGGTCCTTAGTAGAGGCTTACGGAACTGAAGCTACTTAACATCTGAGTCTCCGTTTCCTTATCTTCTGACTCTGGTTAATACAGAGGAACCAGAATCAATCAGAGTAATACGGTCAGTTTTCATTACTCACACAACTACAGATGTGTTCACCCACTAAAATGTATTTGCAACCCCAAGATCAATACTCATGATGCTTTCACTGTCACTTGCAGACTTGTACAGACCTGTGAAAATGTGAGTGACCAATGTGCGCAGTCCAAGCTGAGCTCAAGCAAGGTGACGTTCCACAGCTCTTGGTGTCCATTTTGTGATCTATTTAGTGCCACTTTTTGCATGTTTGTGCTTTCTGTTGGTGACTGTATTGATGAAAGTGGTCCCCAATTACAGTACTGAAGTACTAAGCACTCCTAAGTACAAAAATGCAGGCTGGGCATGGTGGCTCACAACTATAATCCTAGCATTTTGGGATGCCAAGGTAGTACATCACTTTGAGCTCAGGAGTTTGAGACCAGACTGGGCAACAAGGCAAAATCCCATCTCTACAAAAAATAATGCAAAAAAAAATGGTGGCTCAAAATACAAAATATGAAAAAATGGTTGCTTGTGCCTTGGTCCCAATTACTCTACAGGCTGAGGATGGAAGATTGCTTGAGCTCGGAAGCAAAGGCTACAGTCAGCAAAGACACATCACTACACTGCAACCTGGGTGACAGATCAAGATCCTGTCTCAGAAAAAATAAAGGCCGTGATATATCTTATGGATGAAACGTGTGTTACATAAGCTGAAGATATGAGTCATAGTGCTGTTGGCTATGAGTTTGATGCTGATGAATCCATATATGTTAAAAAGGTGTCTTTAAGCAGAAATACATGTAAAATAAATGTAGGGTTATGCACTGATCAGCTGAAAAAGGGAATTTATTATGCATGCCCTACCAGTGGTTTTAGGTTCTAAAAACATATATAGGTTAATAACCTATGAAGTGACCAGCATAACTAGGATCTCAAGGGAGTTTACCTACCTATAAGTAAAATGACTATTATTCTCTTACGTGTCCAACAAAGACCACAATTTAAAATATCAAACTTAGATCCAGTATATTTCATAGAAGATAACAGGAAAAATGAAATTCCATTTGAATGTTTCACTTAAGTCAATACATTAGAAGTAGGAAGTATTAAGATACAATTTAAAATCCATCAAAAGGCATTTGGATACTAAATCAGGTTAACATTGTTAGACAATATACTATCAACTCTACTAATCAGAAAAACACAGTCTTTTATTCATAAGCCTTCAAGTAAATCCAATTAAAATGGCAGCTTAAACTTGGGAATATCAGCCACAGGTCTATTACCACTATAGGTTTCAATTATGAAGCTGTCCCGAAAGTAGCAAACACAGGGTTTCAACTCAAAGTCCACGTAAGAGTAGAAACTCACCAAGAAATGTTCCTATTGGCTGAATCTAGAAAATTTACTTTAGGAAACATCAGTTCATTGCTTAATTTTTTTAAAAAGCTGTACCTTGAGACTTTGATTAATTATGACAAACTATTATATACCTAAGCAGAGATAGATCTATTTTTTAATTTTGCATACAAGTATAACAAAGTAAACTCTTGCTTGATAGAGTTAAGACCACTCTAATTCAGATCTCATTAATTCAGAATCAAGAGCTTTGACAGATATTTCTTTGTTCTATAAAAATATAAGAATAGGCCGGGCGCGGTGGCTCAAGCTTGTAATCCCAGCACTTTGGGAGGCCGAGGCGGGTGGATCACAAGGTCGAGAGATCGAGACCATCCTGGTCAACATGGTGAAACCCCGCTTCTACTAAAAACACACACACAAAAATTAGCTGGGCATGGTGGCTCGTGCCTGTAATCCCAGCTACTCAGGAGGCTGAGGCAGGAGAATTGCCTGAACCCAGGAGGCGGAGGTTGCGGTGAGCCGAGATCGTGCCATTGCACTCCAGCCTGGGTAACAAGAGCGAAACTCCGTCTCAAAAAAAAAAAAAAAATATATATATATATACACACATACATATATATATACACATACATATATATATACATACATATATATATATAAGAATAAAAGGATAATTGACATTTAAAAAAGCTAAAGTTTTAGAACATTGTATTAAAAAGTGAAGAAAAAAATTGTAGACTTTGAAAGCATATGACTTATTTATTTATTCATTCAATATTCATTAATTCCATACACGCTTATTGAGTTCTGCTCTGGGCCAGCCATCGGAAACTCCCAGGAGAACCAGTAACAGAACAGCTTTTCTGAAGCTCACAGTCTAGTAGGTGAGACACACATGCAAACAAATGCATTGCACGGTGATCAAGACAACTGAAGATGTACCTGCAAAGAAAAATGTTACTTAGCAGAGGCCGCTGCTTTGAAAATAACCCTTTAAAAGATGTCTCACCTCAACATTGAAGGCTCTTCCCCGGGAACACACTTTATTAACTCAGCTCTAATTAATAGGAAAACTGCAAAAATCATGCAGCTACAATTCCCTGGAAATAAGAGAGAAATGTCATGCCCTCAGAGTGGTTTGTATCATCACCTCTCCCCTTCATTCTCAAGTCACTTTTGCCATCCAAACTTCAACTAATGAAAAGTAACCAAGTTAATCAGAAGGTGAAGGCATGGGTCCTATACGTGGTAATTCTGGCTGTTAGAAGCATAGGAAGGAGAGCTCCACCACTGTTGCCAATGAAAACTTGTCATTTGCTCTCATGCAAAAGAGAACACAATTACTGCTATCTTGAGGTTAATTGGCTTAGTCAAGTGATGGAAAGTTTACTAACTGTAGTTTTTCTCAAAAAACTGACACATTCATTATATTAGCACCTATTTTATCCTTTCTTACCTCCTCCTCTATTGTGTATCACAGATATACAATATATCTGTGATTCCATGCCCTTTCCCAGATTTAGGATCTGAATGGCTCATCTGCTTGAGGCTCCTGGAGAGAAATAGAATCAGTGGATGGAACTTGATCCCCCAGGTGGCCCATGGCCAAGGCAGTGGCCTCAAGCCCAGCCTTTGGTTAAACTCTCTGGTGGTACCACAGCCAGGGCCTCCAGATGGCCCCAGGACCGCAGAGCCTATAGCATTCTATGACTAACTGTAGAAGGCTCTCAGTCTTGTGCATAAGAAAGAAGCTCCTTCATGAAATGGCTTGTCTCCCTGTTCAAAAGAAAACACAGGCACTGCTGTCTTTGCTTATTTTTTTCTCATTCAGTCAGTACCATCCAGTACTTACTTAACATTTGTCTAGTTTCTCCTAAAGGACTTTTGGAAAAAACTCCAAAATCTTTTTTAGCAGCCCCAACAGGGTACACCCCAAAGCAAAGCATATTTATAAATCAAAGAGTTCAGCAGCAACTTCTAGCCTTATAGAATTCTCTAGGCGAGGAGGTTCCATGAAGATGTGTTCTGCAGGTAAGTGTGAAAAAACATTGTAAGTATTAGAGGTCAAGGTCCTGTTTCCAGTTCTTCTACCACATAACTGTTTAGTCTTACAACCTGTCTGGTCTCGGTGTTCTCATTACAAAGCAAGAGGAACGAATGAAAGAGGGTCTGCAAAATCCCCTTCCAATTCCCTCAGTCTGTATGTTACCTGATAATATATCTTCTATTCTAGATTAATAATGAACCCCAATTCCTTTATGAGATCCTTATGTCATACATACAATCCTTAATGTTAAAACAGGGTTTAAAATACCGTTGTATAGTTAATTATACTGAATTCCCATAAATACGGATTTTTCATACTTGCCAATCAAATTAATTAGCCAAATCCACTTATCAAAATCCATTTAATACATTATGTGCTGGCATCTTCTAAAATATGTTCACTTATTATGTTTACTAGAAAGAATTTTTAATGAGCAGCTGCCTCAAAATTAATTAATGTATATAGCTTATGCTATAAAGACAGAAGCCAAATCCCATGAATACAATTTCAATGAAGAGCTCACACTACAAAATATAGCAAAACTCCAACTGATAGCCCATTTATTTACAGCAGTATGTGAGTCAACACATTTACAAGACCATGAAACAAACAGTTGCGGTATTCATGTAGATTCTGAGTACTATATTCTGTGAAATACCACAACATGAAATTCTAGCAAATTAAGGAAACTCTATTCGCGCCTCATTTTTTTCCTGTATACTTTATACAGGAAGTAAAACTACTCTTCTGTTATAGAATCAGAGCATAGGAAAATCAAGGCATTTGACTCCACCAGCTACATTCTGATTTTTTCTATTCTTCAAAAATCTCAGACCAAAGAATTATTTTACAGCCCATTCACTAATTGCCTTCAAATCCTGCTACTTTTTATTTATACCCTGTTTATGTGCTAAATTCTAAAGAGTTTTTGAAGGAAACCAAAGTAAGTTAAATAAAACTGAAACACTGCTTTGCCAACATTTTTTAAAAATCCAAGTCAGGTGTAATTAAAAGAAAATGATGATACAGCTTGCTAGCACTTGTTCCATTTTTAAGAACAAATGTTCGGACTTACCTAGGGGATGTTTCCATCTGCTTCTCTCAGTTTGGTTTCTATGCTTTAGCTTTAATTATTATATGTAGGCAAATTACCAATGTCTATCTAACAGTAGCTAACCCTGGCCTTATTTTTTTTTTTTTAATCCTTTACCAGAACTAAAATCAGATTTTCTCAAACAATATTTTAAAAACTAGTCTTACATTAGCATAAAAGGAGAGCCCACAATCACACGTTGGGGAAAATACAAACCTCGTTATCATTGACAAACATTGTCTAGAGTTGTGGATTCCAGAGATACAAAGTTAGCCATACAGACAGAACACCTAGTCTTCTAGAGACCAAAATCCAAAATTAAAGTGAAGGTGTATTTTAAGAAATGGTAAACAATAAAGATAATAAAAAATAGTAAGATAAAACCATTAAACAGATACCAATACATTAGAGTTGGAGATCCAAATATACGCATTTCTAGTTTAGTAAGTTAGTGACTTAGTACAAAAGTGACATGCAGTCACAGCAGTGACAAAACTTGGCCACAATAAAGCCCCAATGAAAAGCAAATGCTCCAATACAGTGTCCGTACACTTCACCCTTGCATGCCCATCTCTGATGCACCCCAAAGTGGCTGCATAACTGATTTATTTTTCATCCAGATGGCTGGCGTCCTATACAGACTTACAATGCTGACTGTGTCTTGGGGATGCTTATTCAGTGAGTCTTGAAAGCCATTATTCACTAATTTCATGTGGAAATAAAATTTCAGCCTCCCATTGTGTACAAATAACTTGGCCACTTCCACCACGTACAAAAAGTGCTTTTTTGCCAGGCGGGAGAGGACGGCTGGAATGCAAAACCCTTCCTGCATGCCTCCCTGGCCCGGACCCAAGATGGCATATGGCAGTTCCACCAACCACCTCCATATACAATACTAGGTGAATGCTTTAAGCAAACCCTAATAATGTGATTTACAAAGCACTCACTGGATGGCTGTCTTCTGCATCCATTTTCATTCAAGATAGATTAATCTTATTTCATGAGCAGTATTTTGTTATATTCTGTTCCTTGCATTCACCCTCCTCCCTACATCTTTCTTAAAAGAAATAACATTTTTCTAAAGTTCTGTATATCTAAAAAGAATCATGAGTTTCCAAGTTTTCTTACCTTAACATTTTCTTATTCTAGAATTTATCTTCCACATAGAATTTACTTTCTGTTTCAAGTCTGCAACCAGCAGGCAAAGAAAATTGGTCTTTAGAGAGCAAGTTAAACATTTTAGTTAAACTCATGAGCTTTGAATGAAACATTCCCACGCTGTGCTTATAAACAACTATTGATATTTTCTGTAACTTCATTCCAGAAATTGTTTGCTTTTAAATGTCAAAGAGCTCTCTTCCTCACCCTATTTTGGGTTGTATTTCGGTCAGCAGTGCTGCTCATCAGTAATAAATACAAATTCCTATGTAGAGACACACTTACATCACATACTGGAGCTGAGAAGCTCAAAGTGTTTTACAAACATTATCAAAATCACTAATGACTTCCAGCTCTGGAATCTGACTTCTGGATCTGCCTCAGAAGACTTATTTACATCATCTTTGCAAATTATAATTTGTATTTATAAATACAGGCATTTATCTAGTACTCAGCAATGAACACAAGTGATAGCCCGGCACTGACATTCATTTTCAACTGTGGTTCCAACTGAAGTTCCCAGAGATGTAAGATATGACTGTCTATGGTAACCCTTCCTCTTTTGATTCTGAGGAGTAAGTGGCATTTCCTCTCATCTCCTACTTTCATCTACTCTGTCACATAACTCTGTTCCTCACCAGTGGCATCTGCAAGGGACAAGCCCTCCTTCTTTCATGTATTCCAGGAATGTGGTTTCTCCACAGGCCTTCCCCAGGCTTGTCTCTCAAATAAATGAATTTCAGAATGAGATGGGAGATAAGGAAATAGGGATATTGTAGATATTAAAAGTAAAAATGACCAAGGCAAAATAGCTCCACATCGCTATTCTGAATTATACATCTACCTTCTGAACGTAACCAATGCTGTCAGAATCCAACTTGGTAAGTACTCTATTTTCCTTTCCTTTTTAAAAAATCTGATAGAACATATATGAAAATCAACTTTATCTTATCCTGGAATCACATTCTACTATAATGAAGGAGAGACACCCATGCATCAAAAAAAAGTAAAAGCAAGAAAGTGGCTCTAAGCATGGAGGTGATATCCAGATACAAACAGGGCTGGTTCCAGAATTTCTAACTGGGCTTCAGAGAAACAATCTTGTTAGAACTAAGAGGCAAACTATTGGTCTTGAAACTGCATTTGCAGAACCAGATCACCCTTCTTATTTGGACTGTGGGTTTATTAAGAGTGTTGGGGTGGGTGGCTAATGGAGATTCTGCCTTTAACGATGTTAATGCAAACTGTGGTGTAGCCCTGGAAACAATACTGCAACTGCATGCAGTATTATCAGCCACATCTTTCTTAGAAGTCAGTTTCAATCTATGGACTTGAAAAGAAATACAAATGAGAAAACGCTTTTGAAAACCAACGAAAACACTCAAGGATGCATAAATCGAAATTGATAAACATGTAAATAAAGCAAAAGCGAATGTTCATTTCTCTTCCTCTCATATTTGCAGGTCACTACATGATAGAGTACTTTGGACCACAGATCAGAGCATGATTAGTACAAGTGTTAGATGACCATAAAACTGAAGTTACACAATACACCCCAATGTACAGTTTATGTCCCAAAATAAAGACTTTGTCATAATCATGTTTCTTTCACATTTAAAGTATTTGGTGTTTTTGACTAACCATATTATGCTGCAAAGTCAAAAGTAATCACTTTTAGGGTCCTTTGAGAAATCATTCTTCATACTTACATTTTTTAAAAACAAAAAGGTTAGGAGCAAATAATCCTGGATTCTTCCATAATTAAAGTGCAACCCCCCCTTTTAAAATCACAAAATAGAGTTTAAATTGGCAGGAGAGGGAGCTGCCCAACAAAACTGTACCTAGAGAGAATCTTTCCTGTAAGTCCTTTTTGAACAATAAGTGGTTCTAATCAAATTATGGATGTATGACAAGATTCTCTCAACAAAGGAAGTCTACACCCCTAGGAGAAAAGAGATTGAATGAAGCATTTCATAGCATTTCATCTATGGAATAACTAGCCCCTCTCCTGAAAAATATTTGCTTTGGTATCTACCATAAAGCAGTAATGTAGTAAAGGAGAAAATGCTGTGACAGTGTTTTCTTTTGATTCAGTCCAGTAGCTATGGAAACTATCTTTTAAATGCCAATTGGTCCTCTTCCCTGCAACCACATAAAATAAAATGGTTTCTTACTCTCACGGATTCCATGGCTGGAAGCTTCATTTCTCAACATGTTCAACTTATCTAAACCCTCTCCAGCTTTTGTTCAGTATTTGTGAGCTGAAACTATCCTATTTGATTGATACTGTGAATTTAAATTACAAAACACATGAATGCATTTCTAAATAAGACTGCAAGGAGTAATAATGTCCAAACAACAAGTAAACATTTGTTAAACCTGCTTGATGTGCTCCAAGAAATACAACGTTTGCTTCTTTCTCCTTTCTTGTATCCCTTCTTCTGACGTAAAAGTGCGTGTAATTCCCATCACTTGCAACATCACCAGCCCTGGTGTTGTTCTTTTTAGTGCCTGTGCATACACTATAGGCCACAAGCCGCAATTCAAGGTTAAGAGTTTCCTTCTATTTAAGATTTTTCTTGTATGGCTCCCTCAACAGAAAAATGGTAGACAAGCTAAAATATAAACTGATACTAGGGTTGGACTGTTTTTCTGCATGGATTTTGATTGTATCCCATTCAAAATGGAATCATCTCCAGAAATCTCTGTCTAAATTTATTCATTCTTTAGTTTTTTGAGATTCATCATTTTTATATCCTTAACTATATTTAAACTTTTCTTTCAGTAAACAAATTTGATAAAGATGGATATCCTTTGGGTTCAGCTTCCCACTTCAATATCACCTTAGTTCGTCTTTATTGTCAAATCCCCCTGTAATCTATCTCTTTATAAGACCCTCCCTCAGATTTTGAAATTTACAAATTCAAAATAAAACAAACTGTTATGTTCCAACATGCATTAACTCTTCTCACCAATTTTTTTCTGTGTCACTTTTCCCTTTAACCTCCAATCAGTCTCATACAATTTTTGGCAGCGTATATTTACAGAAACCTATTTTATGCATAGTTAGCATGAATCTTAAAAAAATTAAAGACTATAATACCCAAGACACTACTAAAGAAGAACAACAGAGTTATAGGCTTAACCACACCTTAATAAATACCACAGAGATATAAAATTGAAACAGTACATTTGAAGCAAAAAATAAACAGGCCCATGGGACAAAATGAGGAGCTAGAAACAGACTCACTAATAAAATAGTCACGAGATATACAAGAGTGACAAGAGAAAGTATGGGAAATGTCTTCTCATACATGATTCTGGGTCAGTTGGACACCCATAGAAAAAAAAAGTGACTGTTAACCTTTAATTCATACCACTAACCAAAATCAATTCCTGAGGGACTACAAATATAGGAGAGAATATAACAAAGCTTCTATAAAAAATAAACCCAGAACATAAGAACATATCTTGATGACTTTGGAAGAGGCAAAATTTTCTTAACACATAGCAAGCACTAGCATAAAGGACTTTATTAATTTTAATAAATCTATAGAGAAAAAATATATCTATAATATCTACACCTAGTTAAAGACGTGAAGATACCAAGTGTCTGTAGGCAAATACGTGGAGAAAACGGAACTCTCTTCCATTGCTGGTGGGAGTATAAACTGGTACAAACACTTGGGGAACTGACAGAACATATGTATATCCAAGAGCCAACAAAATACTCACGAAAAATATGTACAAGCCTATTCATAGCAGCACACTACACAGAAACCCCAGGGCGGGACATATCCAGTTGTCCATCAGCAATCAACTACATAAATAAATCGTGCTGTATTCATTGAATGAAATATTGCCCCATAACTAGAAAGAAGTGTTTACAATTACTTGCAATGATATAGGTAAATAACACAAATATTATATTGAATGAAAAAAGCCAAAAAATATATATATAAGTATTGAATCATTCTATACATGTAGAGCTCAAATATGGAAAAAACAATTTATGGTAACAGAAATCAGAATAGTATTTGTATGACAAATGGCATGGAGTGAATTCTTGGATTCTTTCCCTTGACCTGGGTGCTAATTACATGGGTGTTTTCACTTTGTGAAAAATCAACATACGAACACTTGATTTGTATACTCTTCTGTGTGTATGTTACATCTCAATAAATGATTTTTTTTTTTTTTTAATTAAAGGTGGTCAGGTACAGTGGCTCACACCTGTAATCTCAGCACTTTGGTAGGCTGAGGCTGGCGGATCACAAGGTCAAGAGATTGAGACCATTCTGGCCAACATGGTGAAACCCCATATCTACTAAAGATATAAAAATTATCTGGGCATGGTGGTGTGTGCCTGTAATCCCAGCTAATCAGAAGGCTGAGGCAGGAGAATTGCTTGAACCGGGGAGGTGGAGGTTGCAGTGAGCCAAGATCGCACCACTGCACTCCAGCGTGGTAACAGAACGAGACTCCCTCTGAAAAACAAAACAAAACAAAACAAAACAAAACAAACAAACAAAAAAAGACAAAGGTACCATCCCTATTTTCAATCAATGAATGTACAATTAAATTTTAAAATCAGAAAACATAGAGGAAAAACAGGAGGATGTTAACAGGCAACAGGCCACAATTAGTTTCAATCAGCACATATTCAGCAAATTCCTGTGCTTGTGGCCAATATTTTTGGAGTGATGGAAACATTCACAAACATTGAAAAAATTCCCCCTGCTCTCCAGGAGTTTATAACTCAGCACTAAAGAGGATTTTTTTTATTCGATCAGAATAAAAAAAGTAGGTGGGGAGAGTGACAGCAGACACTAAATGATTATAATGCTGGGGCAGTCAACTAGCATATGTTGCAACAGCTGTGCTGTGGGGATTGAGAAAGAATCATGATTGGGGTCTGAAATTATCAAGAAAGGCCTCATGGAAGAGATGGATGTGGCCGTGGAGTGGAAACATGCATAGCATCTGAATTCACAGTGTGAGGACCCAGCAATAGGAATGATTCCAGAGACGAAGACTGCTGGGAAAAATGAGTGGTGACTATACAGACTGAGCTTTCCTGGTGAGG
Source organism: Saimiri boliviensis (assembly GCF_048565385.1). Lineage (NCBI taxonomy): Eukaryota > Metazoa > Chordata > Mammalia > Primates > Cebidae > Saimiri > Saimiri boliviensis. Next base: position 122,998,900 of record NC_133453.1, read on the forward strand.
TAGGTAAAGAGGAGCTACTCAGGAAGAAAACACTGAAAACCAAACTGTATTCTAATGGGGGAAAAAAAAATCACTGTCCATCCTCAAACAGAGCAATGACATGAAAAAAGCTCGTTAAAAGTATGTATCCCTTTCACAATACTGCTTTTCTCTGCAAACTTTTTTGAACTGTAGGTCACAGCAAATTAGCAAGGAGAAACATTGCTACGATGTACCGTAACCAATTTTCCCTAAAAGTGAAAGAGAAGAAAGGAGAAAACACCAGAGTGCACTACACAGATCCTTACGCCAATTCCTGGAATCAGTGGGTAAGACGTGGTGCAGGCAATGTAAGGAATACATGCACTGGCTGCCTCGTCCAGCTTCATTTTGTAGAATAACATTGTTTCTTGAAATTTTTGTTTTCATGATTTACGTGTGTGTATATATATTTACATGTACATGTGTACTGCATTGAAAATAAAACGTACTTCTTACTGTGGCTTTCAGTCGAGAAAGTCTGAAAAATATTCCTCTAAAACTGGAGTTCTGCAGAATTCATTTGAACAAGGAGTCTATGCCCAAATAATGTTAAATGAGGAGATATAAAATAAATGAATGAGCAAACAGGTGGTATTAAAAGTTTACATTAAGACATTTTAGATCCTCCCCTCATTGTGCTTAAGCCTTGGACTACTTATTCCTCCTTGGATTCCCTGTATCCCAGTAACTTCTGTATTCCAGAAGTTACTCAATCCAGCACCCATTTCAATAACATGAAATGAGGCTGGAATTTAACCATTCCCTAAATCCAATGTGTCCTGCCTGTCTGACACATCTGGCACATTGTGAGGCCTTGCAAATAGAATCATTTATATTCACGTACTATTTAAAGTAGTGTTAGTTTGTATTTTTAAACTGTGTTCCATTTATAAACACCTGATATACAGCACCCTGCTTAAAAAGGATCAAATAACTGGCAATTTGGGGCAGGACTGTGAAGTGTCTTTACTTGAAATTATCTTGATGTTTGCCATGTTTTTCCCCCCATTTTCAAGATACAAGTCTAGCTTCAGGGAGGCTAATGGCTGTTTTATGATAGTCTCATTAATGACATTGTTATAAAAACTGTGAGAAGCATTAAAAATAATTTTTTACATCAAGCAATTTTATTCTGTGTTAATTTCCTACCCCCTTAAAATTTTGCAGCATTCAATTAAAATCACATAAAATTTCCCAACCCATTCAAATTTTACAGCACTAAATTAAAATCCCATAAGCAGCCTCCATCCATGCACCCACCCCCACCACTTTAAATTGAAAGGAAAACTCACTAGAAACTCAACATCTTATACTGTTAAAAGCATTCTTATCAGCCACACAAAGCATTTACTGTGGGACGACATCCATGAATAAAGACCCACTTAAAAATATGAATATAGTTTCTTTATAGAAGTTTATCTTAGGAGTGAAGAAGGCCTTCATTCATTCTGAAATCTGGCAACCCGGAAGTAGGCAAGCATGAAAGCTCTCAAGTGTATATTCACTTCCTGTCTGTACAGATCAGCCTTTCTCCATATTCCATAGTTCTGCAATTTCTCCCTTCCACATCTTATTCTCTACTGCAGCTACTTCAAGTCATGTTTGTCTCATGTTACTTGTTCTAGAGTTACTTGAAAGTACCTTCAAATGTGACTATACTAGGAAAAGGGAAGTGGAAATTCTAAAGTCCTGTGAGGGGATTGGCAGTCTCCCTTCCAATGAGGTCATGTGTTGATCAATCACATTACTGATGAAGTATTCGAAGCAACTGAGAAATTTATCCCAAAAAGCTGCACTAAAATTCTGGAGAAACTGCTCATTATTACCTAGGAAGGAAGTTGGCTGTATGCTAAAAGGGAAAACCAGAACTTGTCCATGTGTAATTGCTTTCACATCAGCTGGTCACACAACTTTCCTTGATTTCATTATAGCCCCTGAGAGAAGGTGGTGGAATTATAAAGCTACCTTGACTAAGTGTGGTGAGTGATCTGCACTGCCTTTGTTTGGGACTATCTATTCCTAAATCTCCACCCAACACCACAGAAGTTGGGCGTGTTCCACTTCCTGCCCTATGCTACTCAGAAAGGGTTTCTTTTCTTCTACCTCATCCTCAAACAAAACCACCCAGAGTTCCATCAAAAGGCCACCTGCTATTTTTAGATAGAGATCTTGGGCATGTGCCCTGGACTCCTCTCCCATGCCCTCCCTCTGCAGTGTGCAATAAACAGAGCGGGTAACATAACATGTGAGAGGATTTCAGAGGAGGGACTCTGTTCCACTGGGAAAAAGCAGCATTGGTGCCAGGACCCTGATTTCTAGTCCAGATTCTAAGGTCAACTGGTCATGGGTCCTTGGTCAACCCATTTGAACTTTCCTAGGTCTTAGTTTCCCAGGACACTTAGTTTGTAAAATATGGGGACAAGACAATGTTGAGCTGCACTGTAGCTTTAAATTCTCTTCTGTGTACAGTTGGATAATTCGTGGGTTTACAGGGGCATCCTTGACTCAGACTGATCCAGCCCAGAGTGCCTGTCTATCCCTTGGCTGCTCTGGTTTGTTCCCCAACCAGATCAACAGACCCAACCCTGGTCCTTGAAAAAGTCTATTTCTTCCTAAGTTTGAATTTTCACTTCTCTGTCCCAAGAGAAATCATTCTTTCCTTGCTACTGAGTTTTAAATTGGCAGTCTCCCTGAACATTTCTTGATATCTAACTTTTGAATTTGCTTTTCTTGCTCAGAGTCTGCCAGACAGATGCCTCTAAATTCATTTAACCTGGACTGTGTCTTCCCCTTCAGCCATTCCCCTCCCCCATCCCACAATCTGAATCACACCCATTTATGCCCCTGCCCCTCCCACCCAATATGTCTGCATTCTTATCCAGAACCTTCAAATGTGTTACCTTTCAAGGTAAAAGGAACTTTACAGGTGTAATTAAGTTAAAGACTTTGAGATGGGGAAGATTATCCTGGATTTTTTTGGGTGAGCACTATATAATTAACAAAAGTCCTTATGAAAGGAACTCAGAAAAGTCAAAGCCTCAGAAAGAGATGTGAGGATGAATATAGAGGTCAAAGTGATACCCCTGCTGCCAGAGGCCAGAAACCAAGGATTGTGAGCAGCCATTAGAAAGTGGGGAAGGTTAAATTCTCCCCAAGAACCTCGAAAATCAATGCGGCCCTGCCAAAAACTTGATTTTAGCACTTCTGACTTACAGAACTATGAGATAATAAATTTTTTTTTTTTGTCTCAAGCCATTCCGTTTGAGGCAAATTATTATAGCACCAACAGGAAACTAATACACTCTCAGATTGTTCTAGGTACCACCACCTTCAGGCTGACTTAACTGACGTTACCCACCCTTCCTCCCTTCCTCCCTTGCTCCTTCAAAGTAAATGTTCATTGAGGACCAGCTCTGTGATGGGTTCTGAACAACAGACAACACAGATTCAATCTCTATGTCTATGAAGCTGATAATCTGACAATAAATTCTGACTTTAAACCAGTAACTACAAATATAATGAGATCTCTACAAAGGAAGCACATATGCCCAAGGGAACACGAAGTGGGATGGTTTGGGAAGGGCCCTGGCCTGGTCTTTGGAGAAAGGAGATTAAAGCTATGACCTGAAAGATGAGCTGGCATCTTTGGACAAAGGATTCAAGGAACCCAGCAATGTGCTTCTCAAGCAACGTAAAGAAGGCAGGTGAAGAAAGAAGCCAGAAAAAGCATAACATGTAAAGCCACCACCAAGGATTTTATTATTATTATCATTATTTTTTTACTGCAACCTAAGAAGAGAGGTTTGAAACTGAGGAACAACAGGAAATCTGAAAACATCAGGATCCTGAGACCTCAGGGAAGGAACATGGAAGCACAAGGAAAAACAATGGGTCCAAGCCTTTGAGGTTTTGAGTCAATGAACAAAAATTCCCCAGGAAAGAATGCATATTAATCCACAGCTATGTGATCAACCTTTATCAGGACCTTGACCTAAGGATGAGGCAGCCAGGGAGCAGCCCGAGTCTAGGGGAGCGGGACAGGCAGAGTGGATGATCTGCTTCACCATTGCACATTTCCCATGTGTTGGAGCCTTGGACAACTGAGTCCTCCACCTCACCCTGGACACCCACTAGCAGCTTAGGGCATGTAAGAGAGCATGCAGGTGTGGTTCCTGAGACCATGTGGAGGGGCAGCTGAGGGCAGGGCCACCTGCTTCTGAGGATCTCCCTGCCTGCTATGTCCTCAGTGGAAACGGGTTCTAAATTGAAAACAGGTTCTCTTAGAATTTTAAAAAAACATTTAAAGAAAATATAACCAGGGGCAGTAGCTCACGCCTGCAGTCCCAACACTTTGGGAAGCCAAGGAAGGAGGATCACCTGAGGCCAGGAGTTTGAAACCAGCCTGGACAACACAGGGAGACTCCATCTCTACAAAAAATTAGTCATGCATGGTAGCACAAACCTGTAGTCTCAGCTACTTGGCACATTGAGGTAGGAAGATGGCTTGAGCCCAGGAGGTCGAGGCTTCAGTGAGCCTTGATTGTGTCACAGTACTCCAGCCTGGGTGACAGGGTAAGACCCTGTCTCAAAAAAAAAAAAAAAAAAAAAAAAAAAAAAAAAAAAAAAAAAAGAAAAGAAAAGAAAATATACTTTCCTTTTAAAAGTGAAAGAAAATATATGGCCCTCCATATCTCAGTTTGGCATCCATGGATTCATCTAACCACACATTGAAAATATTCTCTAAAACAAACAAACAAAAGAAACCCAGCAAAACAGCAAGAAAAAATACAGTGTAATAACTATTTACACAGCATTGACATTGTTTTAGGTATTATAAGTAATCCACAGATAAAGTGAACAGGAGGATGTGTGAAGGTCATGTGCAAATCCTATGTGTTTTTGTATCAGGGACTTGAACATCCATGGATTCTGGTATCTGTGAAAGGTCCTGGAACCAATCCCCTATGCATGTCAACGGATGACTGTATCTACTGCTAGTCACTTACAGAGGAGTGGAAAAGAAAACTAACATGTTTTTGTGACCCAGATCCTGAAACTGCCATTGAGTTCCCCCAAAGATAGGCCAAGGCTTCCATGAATTTGCTATTCCTTATTTGGCCACATGGCTTTGACTTCATGGGGCACAGGAGTGTTAAGGGAGATGACAATACTAAACACAGTATTTAGTACATAGCAGATGCTAAAAAAAAATAAAAAATAAAAAAGCATATAAAATCATTCATTATTGACTCTTCAAGGCACTCTATTAAACTGTAACCTAAAGCAGAAACTTGTTATGCAATAATAGTTCTTATTTAGAAGTGAAGATAAGAAAAACCCTGATTCACTACTATGAAATATATGCATTTAACAAAATTACACGTGTACCCATCCATTTATACAAAGAAAAAGAAAATACAAGCAAAATCAGTGTACAGACTGTAAAGAAACAAGAACTCAACATTTATCTTAAAAAGCATATTCCTTTTAACAGCAATGAAGACCAGACATGATCCAAATGCATATTTCTGCCCCAGGAGTAATCAACTACATTTTGTTTATTGGAGTGGTTCTTTGAAATTGAGGCTGTAGGCTCTGAAACTATGAGGAAGTCTTCCCTAGTGTTTGGTCACAGTCATAACCCACTAGAATTTTTATTTTTATTTTTATTTCTTTAGGAAAAGAATTAATTCGCAGACCTTTAGTCCAAGAATTGGAACTGCATAATCTAAGGGAAAGATAGCCTCAGTGATTTAAAAGTGTCCTTCCCATACCAGAAGCATCATTATTCAGAGGATGATGACATTTTCATCCCCACATCTCCCGATTAAACAAACAACAGAACAGAAGCTTGGTTTTCAAATGGGAGAGGTGCTTATTAGCAACGAGGGAGTTCCTGGCAGTAAAGGTTACTTAGAAAAGCTGTAAAATCACTATGCCTAGAGGCCCTTAAAAAGAAAGAAATACATCTGCTCACGTGGTTTTAATGTAACCATTCCTAGAAGCAGCTGCAGAAAATAGATGACTTGAGCTTCCATTTTCACCATGGGGCTCTCTTTCTTGTCACAACCAGGTAGAAAACACAAAAGCACAAGCTCGCAACAACATCACAACTCACAGACATCCTACCACTGGCCCTCACCACAGGGACTGTCAGACCATACCACAAGAACGTACAGCATTGCTGCTGTGAAACAGTCCCTTCTAAACTCCAATGACATGTTTCTTCTGCCCTGTCACTGATTTAGACAAAAGGAAGTTCCCTAAGACTCTTCTATGCTTCTGGGGGAGTGAGCTCAGCCATTCCCTATCAGACCAGAGGTTTTGAGGATAGAGTCAGGCTACCCATGGGCACCACCAGACAAATGGAGAAAGCTTTCCTCAATGCCAGCCAAAAATAGGGTCCACAAGGCTTCTGAAGTTTTAGTACATGATGCCTACAAATTTAAATTCATTACTTACTTGCAGCTGGCAGAACTCATTCCAATGTCCAGAATAATCTGCTGAAGCAGCCATTCACAAAAGCAAGCCACAACCCTTTACCGTTGTCCTTCAGCAGGCAGCCAGCCTAGGTGAGTCTACAGACAGCAACTGGTGGCGCATGAGGTGAAGACACTGCCCGTCCCATCCATTTGCTTCACCAGCCCTCTTAGAGAATAATGAGTCCTGTGTTTCAGGGCAAAGATGCCAACCTCACCCCTCACCAAGGCTGTCTCTTGCTGAAGTGAATAACCATAACAGAGTTCCTGCTGGGCAATCAGGCAAGCAATCCCCAACTTTTCCACTCACTGGGGATGACGAAGTGCACCGGGAATGCCCAGTGCATTTCAAAATATAACCCAGGTTCAGCTCTGTGGCTGAGAAAGCAGATTCCTTAAGAAATTGTGGCAGAGAGGGAAAGAGAATTAATGTGTCTGGAAGACCTACTCTGCCAGGCATTCTGCTGGACCTTTACGTAACTTACTTCATCCAACACTGATGATAAGCTTATGAAGAGCTTAAGGCAAGTAATAGTCTTCCTTGTTTCACAGAAGAGGTACCATATCCCCAGACAAAGTAAATGAAGGATATAGAAGACAGAAGTTAATCACTGGGCTTCACAAAGGTAAAAAGTCGATTTATGACAGCTAGGTAAAATCTATTCCCTCTCTGCCACCCAAAGCTTCCTTTCAATGCCCCCCATGCATTGGACTCCCTCACCCCCTGCTTCATCATATTTATCCCTTGAATATAATCAAGAAGGGGAAGCAATATCACAGTTGTAGAAACTCTGGGGTAGAACTTGAGTGCTGCCTTTTTTAAACTAGGTGACATTTTAAAGATCATTTAAACTCCTAGTCTCAATTTCCTTATGTGTAAAATGAACACACAGGTGAAATGTGTATTTTAATGAGGGGAAAAGGGAAAATATATGTAAAAGTGCTTTAAAATTATAAATTCAAATGTGAGACAGTCATCATACAAAACCACTGAAGGACCCATGCCAGACATGTCCCACCAGCTCCCCTACAATGCAGAGCTCAGAGTAAGAGATAAAGCTGGACTCCAGCATGTCCATTAAATGAGCAAGCAGGCTATTGGCCTTCCGTCAACTCCAGGAGTAACAAAAATAAGCAAAAATTCATTTATCACACTGGCATTGTCTGATTCATTGCTCCACTGCAAAAGCCCAGGAAACTTGCCCTAAAATTTTTTTAATTATGATAACTACAGTAGTTGATCTCCAAAGATGGTCCCCAGTGATGCCTATCCCTATCTGCCAGTATTCCTGCCCTGCTATAATCTCCTCTCACAGTGAAAATAGGTTGGTCCTGTGATATTCTGTGATCTATAGAACATGGGAGAAGTGACATAATGCCAGCTCCAGGACAAAGCTTAGGAAAGTCTAGAAGTTTATACTTTTGCCTTGAACTACCATGTAAGTAGTCCTGGTAGAGAGAGCATGTGGTGAAATAATATGGAGAGAAACAGTGAGGAGCCCAGCTTTCCATATCTGATGCTTCCTACTGAAGCTTGCTAGTGAAGCATCAGACATGACAGTGACCCATCTAGGATACTTCAGCAGGGTTGAGCCCTCAAGCAACTGAAGTCCCAGACAACATCATGAGGAGCAGAAGAATCACCCAGCTGAGTCTAATCAATTGCCAGAATTCTGAGAGATGGTACAGTTGATATTGTCTTAAGCCCTAAGTCTGAAGATTGTCATGCAGCAACAGATAACGGCAACAAGGAGGAAAAGGTATCATCATCTGATCCTTTACTACGGGGTTCGCCCTTCACATGCATCATCTAATTTAATCTGCACTATAATAATTTGAGATGGGTATTAGGACACCAATATTTAGGAGGTTGGATGAAGTTACATAAGTTATCCAAGGTCAGGATTTGAAACCCAGCTGTGACTTTGTGACTGAAACACCCATTTTCTCAATATCTTCATTATGTTTTTCATAAAGTATATCACAGAATTACTGGTCTCTAAAGAGCTGAAAAACTGGGAAGAATAAAAAAGAAATATTACCAATTAAACATTTATTTTAAATAATATAATAAATAATATAAATGGAAGCAATGTATTACAGTGAAAGAGAGCTTTCAATTAGGAGACTGGAACTTGAATTCAACTTCAGACCGAATCATTAGTTGTGTGAAACTGAACAAGCAATTTGACTCCGAAAAAAAGGTTTTATTTTATAAAATAATAAAATAACTTCATATATTTCTGTGGTTGTCAAAATAAAATACTGGACAAAAATGACTTCTGCAAACAAAAATAAAAGAAATAAAAAAGTGAAAAAGTCTATAGATACATTAAGAATTGTTGAATTAACTTGAGAGTTCTTCACTTCATAGTTAACCACAGAAGTTTTCAGTTCCAAACTGCTTGCATTTTCCTGCCTCCTTCCAGGATAAATGTTCTTATAAATGCTGTTTTGTTTCTAGAGCTTTGGAACACATTACTCTTTTAAAAATGCAAAATAAAATAAACTGAAAGACAACTATCTTAATACATCACTTCTTTATTAACATTTTTGGAGGCAAAGCCGTGAAAAGCAGAAGCACTGTGGTTTCTAGTGAATAGCTACATTTTCTCACTCTATTGATCCCGTCACTTACGTTAGTTTCATCTGGGGGAGGGGTGTGAGTGTCAGCTTTAGGGAATGTGTGTACAAATACAGTCCTGACACAGACAAACAGAGGGCTCCTACTACAAATGGATACAAAATGAGGCCTACAATAGATAATGGTTGTTCTATTCAGTGGAACGAGATACAAGATGTCCCATAAAGAGAAACTCTGCCCATTGGATAGGCAGTGGCATCTAAGAGTATTAAAATAGTCCTCTGCAACCATGGCTTAGAATCCTTGCAGCAGCTTTTATCCTGTTTGGAAACTAAATGGTATTTCTGGTAGTCTCAGTAATTTATGTAACTTTCTGTCATTGGAAGTAAAATCAAGGACCAGAATGAATATATAATGCTTTCATTATAGAATTAAAATCAAGTGTCTTATTAATGAACAAATTATGTGAAAACTCCTAAGTATGAACTGACAGGTAGTAAGGACCATGGTTTCTCCTAAAGATTTAAAATTATACTTTTCCAAAGGCCCCCAAACCTGTACATATATATCTTCCGTTACATAAATAAATATGGTGTTCCTATTTCAAAGTGGAAGGAATGATGGTTAATTAAACCTGAAAAAAAGCAATCAGCCTGATGAAATAATTAGAAATTTTAAGGAAATGTAACCTTATCAATTTAATTTTGAGTTTTTAACTTAGTTTGGGGGTGAGAGTTTTAATCTAACACTAATGCATACAATAATGTGTATGTTTATATTTATGTGACATATTCTCACTTGTTTGACATATTATCATTGAACAAATAGGAACCTTACCCCATCTACTGAACCCGATTAAATAAAAATAGAAACTACAATTAGGCACCTAGATGAAACCCTTCATTTGGATTAACAACCCCATTAGAAAATATTGTGACCCCAAAATAACCACTGTAGAGTGATTATGGCTCATTTGGTATATCTTTGTTCCAATCTTCCTAAATTGCTTTTGTCTTATTATAAATGTTAATAATATATAATGTTCATGTTTGTATTTTTAATCTAATAACATTTAGAAATCTTTGCAAAATTATCCTAAGCCCACATGTTAAAAAGCAAGGTGAATATTCTCACAAGCATACACAATTTGCAGTTTAAAAAATTAGATAAATGTAAAATATCTTGAGCTTATTATGACTACCAAATTAGAAAATGAATGTGCCCACATTAACCAGTAGAGACATATCATTATCTCATATTCATCAGTTATCACTGGACAATTAATGGAAGAAATGCACAGTCTATAGTTTAAAACAAATCAAAAGTTTCTGTCTCAATCTAGCACACTAGACACCACTGATGAACATAAATGTGCTCAGGTAAGTGCCCTTTCTGGATGCAGCTCTCATCCTCTGTACCTTCTCTCCTAGATTCACACAGTAACAGAGGACCATTCAATCTTGGCTAGTCAAACAGCAACAATGGTTAGATCACGAGGCTGGAGATATCATAATTTTCCCTGCTTACCCTCTGTAGACTGTAGGATCTATGGAGTGCACACAATCACTATTCACAAAAGAAAAGTAGGAATTTTACCATTATACAGTGACTTTATCTAATGTAGACAGCCAAATGAAGACTTCAGGAATCCATACAAACTTTTTCAGCTTGAAGTAGTCAGCATGGTCAAGGACATTGTTATGTCTGTGTAGCACAAGTTAATTTAACATTAAGATACCAGTGGGCAGAAACCTGTCAAACAAGGGCACAAAGAAATACAACTCAAGGTTTTCAAGGCCATGTGAAGTACAAACAAGCAATATCACTAAAAACAAAAAGGATCTATGGTATTGGAAATAACAAAAGAGAAAAATATTCAGAAATATTCACACTAATGACTACAACTAGTTTGAATCATGTGTAAGCTCCCAGACACATGGACAGAATCATAACAGGTGTAAGAATGGAAAGAAGCAAACACAGAGAATAAGTGAGTTATTAATTAAGCAGCTAAATGCATTTATATTCATAAATATGTAAGAAAACTAAGAAGCTTATGATAACTACTCTGATAAACAATTCTGGAGAAAAAGCAGCACAACTTTTCATTATACAGTATTGCTTTATTCCTCTGCCTTTTTTGTAAATATTGTTAAGAACATTTCTCAAAAATAGAAAATAATCAGGGGAAAAGAAAATCATTATTCTGTGTAATCTTACATAAATGGCTGAAAGGCCAGATGTTTAACTGTGTACATAGATAAAAGAGAACTTGAAGGTTGTGAACAAACCTAGAGGTCAGTTCTTGGAAATCAGAGGGACAAGATCTGACAGTATGTGCTAAAATATTTGCATGGAAATGAATAAACTCAACAGAGCTAGCAGCAACATCTCTGTGAACCTTACACTGTGCCCACTGTCCTTTCGGATTAAATTCATGACGAAGAAAACCAGCAAAAGTGCACCTGGGCCATGCAAAGAACCAGTCTCCCAACTGCAGGGTATAGAGTCTCTTTTCCACATTGTAGACATTCCTCTGGCCTACATAAGCCCATTCCAGTGTGGGAAGCTAAGTTCTAAAGACTGCACAGAGTCACTAAGGGCACTATTACTTACACCTGACTTTTGGCTTGAACTAACTGGGTTGTGTTTTAAGTATATTTTATTGAGAAAGCATTTGGACTATAGAGTGCCCACCAAAAACAAACAAAAACCAAAAGCAAAACAGTGCGTGCCTGCAGACATCCCTGTCTCCTTGGGTTTGGAATACCCTTAGAGCTCCTCACTGTCTTTGATTACTGTGTACAAGTAGTGTAGAAATCTGAATCACTAATCACTGTCCACCTCTAATCACTCCCTGCTCCTCACTCAAATCCACCTTCTGTATCATTTCAGAATCATGATCTTAAAACTCTCTACCCAATATCACCTCTGACTCAAAACCGTCAGTGGCTTCCAACAGCATTTCCCAAGATAGGCTCTACAAACAACACTCCCAAAATGTTCTATTAAGAATAAATTCAGTGGTTGGGTGTGGTAGCTCACACCTGAAATCCCAGCACTTTGGGAGGCTGAGATGGGCAGACTGCTTGAGCTCAGAGTTTGAGACCAGCCTGCACAACATGGCAAAACCCCATCTCTACAAAAAGATATAAAAATTAGCCAGGCACGATAGTGCCACTAGCGAGGCTGAGATGAGGGGGTTATTTGAGCCAGGGAGGTTGAGGCTGCAGTGAGCTGAGATTGTGCCACTGCATTCTAGCCTAGGCCACAGAGCAAGATTCTATCAAGAAAAGAAAGAGAGAGAAAGAGAGAAAGAAAGAAAAGAAAGAAAATGAATGAACAGAGGGAGGGAGGGAGGAAAAGATAGAAAGAGGAAGAGAGAAAGAGAAAAAGAACAAAACAAAAAATAAATTCAGCGATCAAAACTCTTTCAAGAAACTCTTGGAGATTAACAATATGGATTCATGTATGAAAGCCTCTGAGAACTTCTACAGGAGATAAACATTTTTTAAAACTTTATCCCAGCTTTTCTCACTTTTTCAACCATGGGGACTTCTTTTGACTAGCAATTCTACAATATCCAATAGAACTGGCTTTCCAGAAAGACAGATCTTGGGAAATGCTGCCCCAAAGGGTGAAGTTCAAATTCCTTAGCATGCGTGTGATGAGCCATATTAATGGGTCTCTGCTACTGCTCCACTTCCACCACCCACTCTCTCTTCCAGATGCTTGCCTGAGCTCAAGCCCTCTGCTGACTATAGTGCTCTCCCTCCTCCCCCGGCAGGCCTATCCCAACCCCACCAGCCTCATCCATCACTTCATCTTCCAATCTCCTGTTCCACTGATTTCCTTCTTCTATTTCCCAGCTCCAAATTAAGTCTTTTGGGAGAATCTTATATGTTTGCGTTCTTTTTCTTCACCTAAATTTTAAGTTCCTTGAAGGCATTTGTATTTTATAATTAATTTTATAACATAACTAATTACATTTTATAACTAATGCCTATGAATTCATGAAACCTAAGATAAGATCTTCTATGCATGTTAAATAAATGGTATGTTTTAATGAAAATAAGATGAGTTTCTCCAACTATGTCAGTGTAGCAGAAGGAAGAGGGAAATCAGGTCAAAACAGAATACAATTCTCAGAGTAATGTAATTTACCAGAGTAACTGAAGGATGTCCACAAAGCAACATCAGGATTCCAAAGCTCTACAAAATCATCCCTAGTGCCAAAATGTTCAACAAGAAACCACAGATAAAAAGTTGTGATGTGTACCACGCCCTAAAATTGACTGTCCAATGAAAAGGAGGATATATTCCCTAAAGTAGACACAATGATTCGCAGGAAGAGAAGAAAAATAGGGACAGGTCTTTTGGGGTCTGTTAAATGCCAAATCAGATAATTTGCTAATTTGTAATACAGTAAATCCCCAAATTTCCTTCCTTTCTACATGACTTCTATTCAACACATATTTAGTAAACACTAGGCATTGGGAACTGGGGAAAAAAGACAGCTGGAAATGTCTTGGGGAAAATTGAGACAAAGTATAAGGCACAGAGACACAAATATTTCTACCTTCTGAAAGTCCTAGTAAAATGAGAGAACAATTTTTTTAAGTATGTTAACACAATGAGGATGAGGGAGCCTAAAATAAATAAGTCCATCTAAAAGCTGTCAAAAGCCATAAGTGGGCAGATCCACGAGATGTCAAATTTATATGTTCCTTTTATTTCTTTTGAGAACCAATGACTTTCTGTTGCCAAACGTTCAATATTAGAATAAGGAACACCAGTGGCAGTCACTCTTCTAAGTCCAGCACATTGTCTGACACATGGTAGGCACCTGATAACAATCTGTTGAGTAAACCAATGAATGAACAGATGAGTGAAAAAGGTAGGAAAGGAGGCCTTCCACCTATGCACAAAAATGCAGTGTTTAGCTGGATCTTGTTTGGTGCTGTAATTCCTTAACACTGGAACACTGTGAAGGGTGGGTTATACAGATCAATCAATGCCTTCTTGAGTTAACTCACACCTCCCTTAAAAACATCCTTATTAAAGATCAAAATTCATAGGCGAAACAAAACATTCCTACATGATTCCCCTCCCATGGTACAGTAATACAGGCAAATTTAGTACTCCTATGATAAATGTACCATGCCGGAATTTTGAATAAATAGTCCATTTTATACAATCTCAACAGGAAAAAATGGTGGAGCGAGTGACAGCTGAATTTAGACACCTGTCCCTCGGGAGGAGATAAGGAGAACTGCACTACAATATTAGAATTTTAACAAGTTTAGGTTTTAAAAAAGTGACTAAGAGAAAAAAAACAAAAGAAGAATAGTCTGGGAGAAGTTAAGCTGATACAAATTTGCATCAGGTGAACTGTGTTTTATATATCGAATTTGACTATAATGCCAGTAGGTTGAATGAATTCATCTTATTCCACTTACAATGCCACACTTAACATTTGGCACATGTGTGCATATATGTGAAACTTGATACAAATTAAATTAGGAAAAACGTTGGTAGTTTAAATCTTATTAACAGAAAAACATAAATCAGAAAAATGATTAATGATAATGTGGTCTTTAAGGAAGAACCGTACAAGGAAGGTGAGGAGGATTTTTTTCCCTGGAGGTATTTGCAATGAAAATGTGCAAAGAACTGAGAAATGGAAAAGAATAAATTCCTTGCTGTGTGGTGAAAAAAGTCCAATCTTTTTCTATCATTTCTAAAATACTGTGAACAGAGAGTATAAGGGATCAAGAGATTGTTGAACCCAAATACAACCCTGGATATTGTAGTTATTATAGAAATCATCTTCAAGATTTCCAAACAATTCAAAGCACCAGCAAAAACCACCTGAGGAAGACTTATCTCATAGGATAATTCTTTCCTTTGCAACCCACAGTGTTTTATTTAATAACACCAGGATGACACTTAAGTTTACCTTATTATATAATATCTCTACATAATGGAGAAAATATCTATTTCACAGATATCAATACTGCTGTCTTTGAAAAAGTCCAAAGCTATAGTATGTTTCTGACACAGACCAGGGCTTAATAAGTGACATCGCTTATGATGAAGACATTCCTTACTATTAGGCTGTTATTATTTCTTATCATATAAATCCCTCTTCCAGCTGAGAATAAGACTATGTTTTTCACCTTTGCATCCTTGTGGCCCAAGCACAGTCACGTTTACAAGCATTTGATGAATTTAATGTTAACTGAAATGTGGAAGCTTATCTTTAAACTGGTTTATCTCATGAAATGACCTGTCTGTATCTCAAGGAAAGAACAGGCATCATCTCCCATCATACTTGTGGAGGGCAACACTCCCTCTGAAAGTAGCTACAGTAATCTCTAATAACCTAGAGATTTAGGCCAACTCTAAACTAAAATACTATCATGTTTAGGAAGGAAAATAGTACCCAGGAATGCCAATGTAATTGCTTCAGATTATAACCTCCCTATTAATGGTTGTTCTCTGTGAGGTGCAGGGAGAAGGTTGAGAGATGAGGTTAATGTGAAAAAGGCAGTCTCATCCGTCCTAAGTGATATGAAAATTATATTAAAAGACCATAGCTGCTAACATCTGTTGGCTTTCTTGTGTGTGGGCCCCTGTCTCATGTCCTAATATGTGTTAAATTTTATTCTTAACATCTTACAAATGCACATTTTTTTATTTTTATAAATGATGAAACAGGTTAGAGAGATTCATTACCTGGATGCAAATCACATCAATAAGAAATAAGAGAATCGGGCTTTAAGTTCAGGTCTACATACTCCCAAGTTTGACGGAGTAATCCTACACAACATGTGGTCTTAGCAACACTCTGATTTTGCAAATCTCCAGCTATTTAGAGGCCACAGTTTTACCTAAAGCAGCAAGTACTGTGATTTATGTTCAACACTTTCAATACAACATAAAATGATTAACTTCTCTCCCTTTTTCTAAGCTCTCCCCACGTGCTGCAGTGCCCAGAAATCTAGGTACTGGCATGCTTCTTAAAGAACTTTGTAGGTTATGTTCATGCCTGAGATGAGTAACAAGTTCATGAAGACTGTTTATTTAATCTGATGCCACCTACTCTCTGAGAAGAAGGCCATGTGAAAACAGTGTTTACTAGGAGAAAGAGGATGGAAGGGCGTAATATCCAGGAAGCAATCCCAGTCCGGGGCAGCAGCCTTCAGCAGCAATACTGCACTACTACCCTATGGCAAGAAAGTCTCACCCACCCACATTCTCGTTCATCTACAGCAACCCAAAGGACAAAACTATATATCAGATGTTTTAAAGGAACAAAGTATCAGTTAAGAATGAAACGGCACAGTTCCACACAAAAAGCAGGAAGGTTTGTTCTCCAATATTTATTATAGCATTTTAGTTCAGAGCTAACCAGGCCTGTTTTCAATTATTTAATGGGTGATGACACAAGTAATAGAGCCCCCAATTAGGGGGATACAAAGAAGACTGACACCCCCAAGCCAAGATGATGTTAGCCATCAGCACAGTGCTCACAACTTTCTCTGCTCAAGTCTTTCAAGTCTTATAGAAAAAATTGAGGAGTATGTCTAAGGTTGGAATCAACCTCACCTCTCTCTCAATTTCATTTGAAAACCAGAAGCTGCTGAAGTCCCCTGCCAGAAGAGGGCTCACCCACCCCACTATGCCCAATCTAACTTCCCAAATAGATCTATATTGTTTGTATTATGTGCTTTTCATTGACACATAATCAACCTAGAGATTTAGGTTAGCTCTGAAATAAAATGCTGTAATATTTAGAAATGAAAATAATACCCAGGAATGCCAAATATGGAGTCATAGTCTTGAGTAAATGAACTCTCTAGGAAAAAAACCCTATATGTTTAAAACTTGCCACCAACCTTCATGGTGTTAAACAATAAAAAGCTCCCTGGGCCTCTTGAACCTTCCTCATAACAGAACTTGCCCTAGGATTATCTTCTTGGCTTACCTGTTATTTAGTCATACCCAAAGCCAGCCCCCAGTCAGAATAATCTCCCTACCATATACCATCTTGCTTATAAAACTTCTTTGAATAAAACTTTTCAAAATGATACATAAGATCAGCATATCTGAAATGCAACCCAAAATTTATAACTGTCAGCTCACATTATAAAAACCCTTTTCTGTAGGAAAGTCATGGATGATATTCACAACTACTAAGTCAGAAAGGCTGCCCTCCATGTTCAAGGAGCAGAGAAAGGAAATCTACACCAAGGCCTAACAATTATTTTAAAAAAGAGAAACTGCCATTTATCCACATGAGATATAACTGGTTTTCAAAGTAATGGGTACAAAAATGACCAAAACCTTGATTGTCTTCATTATGGCTCACATAAGGCACACAAACTCTTTTTTTTTATATTCTAAGTACAGAAAATTGCTTCATTTCTCAAGTAAATATATGCTAGAAACTTGCGGATATCTCAAGAATGCTTTGTAGCTAAAGAAAGTAACATCATTGCCTACTCATTTTGCTTAATTTGCTAGTCTCCCAGCAACTTTGTGCTAACACTTTCGTCCCATTTTAGATCCTAGGATAAGGCAATAGTCCAGAGCCCTGGAAAGCCTCCACCTCCAGCAGTTCACCAGGCCACCGAAGCCCCAGGATGGAGCTTCTCTCCAGGACACCTTCCTGGTAACATACATGTTATGTGCAGCTCACGTATCTTCTCCAAGTTGCATTCCAGTGACTAAGCTTCAGAAGCTTCTTATGAATTGTTTGTTCTGTGTTTTAAAGCTCCATCAGCTGTTGGGATGATTTGCAATACTTTTCTTTTTGGTTAAGCAGGATTGGTGAGCATTACTGGCCTTTTGGTAGAATCCTTGCTATTTAAAATTCCTGCTGCTGGGATTAAAGGAGATAATGTCTTTGAAAGCCTTTTGTAAACGGCAAAGTCCTAGTCAAATGGAGTGTGCTGTTATAACATTAACCATCATAGCAATAACCATAAACCAGCTGCAATGGGGGCCTTAAAATGCTGAACCATGTTTAGGCCTTGTCTTTCCTCCATTGTCACCCTTAGGGCCTACGATGGTGCCCAGCATATGGGAGCCTCTCAAGTTTCGTTTGGAGGAATAAATCAATGACTCAGAAACATCACATGGTTTTCCAAAGTAACGTCCATAGGGAAAAAGAAGCTAAGCATGACAATTAAAATAATGAAAATACTCTGCCAAAAATACTGGGGTGCGGGGGAGAAATGGTACAGAACAAAGTTCTTCTAAAGAATTCATTTGATAATGAAATCTGGTCCTTTACAGTCAGACTGGGGAGGAGAAGGAGTACAGACAGGTGTATACATTTATTAGTCCAGAAAATGTTAGTCCAGGATGGCTTAGAGAAGGGGGCTGCCACCCCAGAAAAATGAAGAGAGGCTACAGTTTGAGAGGCAGTACCAAATAAAAAACCAACCAACCAACCAAAACAAAACAGACACACACACACAGTAGGCAAAAGCTACTCCTGCAAAGAATACTATTAATGCAGGCTTTTAATCTGGACTGTGCCTTTAAGGTGGTGGAAATGACCACTTCTGTGTCTTAGGATGGAGGTAGCATGAAGCCGGGAAATGACTGAGGGAAGGGATACTGATATGAAATGATTTGTTTCTGGAAAATGCTCTTGTAAGCATTTGCAGGAATAGTTCCGGTTACTAGAGGGGTGGTCTATTTTAGGCTCCTATGTATAGGGAGGAGTGAACAAGTTGGTGGGAATGAAAATAAAAAGGGAATGGTAGCGGACAGGAACAGGGATCTCATTCATCAGACTCAGAAGCCTCAAGGATGAGAAGAGAAATTCCAGGGTGGCTGCCCGTTACTCAGCAAGAAGGCGAACACTGGTTTGCTGGCTCAGCACTTAACCCGAGATGAGGATATCCTAAAAGCCCTTTTTCTCTAAGGGGTAGGGTGGGGTAGGGTGGGGCCAAAAGGAGAGGAGGAGGAAGGCCTGCCACCCCCGGAGGTCTGCAGGACTCAGCAGCAGAGAGGGCCTTGCACCAGCGCTCCGCTCCGTTCCGGAATATATCCTATTTCTGCCCATCAATCAGCATTAAGCCAGTTTGGGGGCTGAGCTTTAGGCACAGGCAGTTGCCAGTAGCAACAGGGCACAGGCTCCCGGTAAGCTGGGCGGGAGGTGGCAGCAAGGGAGGGGCCGCCTAGGCGGGTGGCCTGGAGCTGGGCAGACAAGGTCAGGGATCTCCTCAACTCGCACAAGGGAGGCAGTGCGGGGCACCGGGGAAGAAGGATCCTGGTGTTAGGTGGAAAGTGGCGTGCCCTGCTGGGGCTGGGCCAGGGAGTGGGCCGGGCTACTGACCTCGCTGGGGACCGGGAAGGACTTTTCCTAGTGGCATAGCTATGCCCCTGCCAAACCCAGGGGCCTCCGAGCGCCTGGGAAGGCGCCACTCCAATGGCTCCTAGACACTGGAGTCAAGGCCAAGTGGCAGGAGAGGCGGTGGTCCTGGGCTTGGGTGGAACGCCGAACTCACATCTGCCCCTCCCCTGCAGCCCCTTTACACCCCCACCGTTCAGGAATCTCTGGAAGATGCCAACGTGGAAGCGTTTCTGCACTTATGCGTGTTTTCATTTGTGCTACCCACACAAAAGCGAGGCCCCACAGGTGGAGAGTAGGGCGTGTGCGCGCGCGCTTGTGGCGCGGGGCTCCGGCTACGTGGGAGCTGGGCGGGGATGCGCACACAGGCAACGATGCGCAGACACGGATCAACTCCCGCCCGCCGTCCCGCCTCAGGTGTCCTGGCACAGGCTTTCAAGGAAGGGAGAGCCCCTAAAGTCGTGCCACCTCCCAAAACTTCTCCCCCTGCCGTTGGGCTATGGTAAGGGGGAAAGGACGCAGGACCCTGAGGGAGGCGTAGAGTCTGAGGGCAGAGAGCAGCAGAGGAGACCCGGCGGGAGGCACGGAAGCATGCAGTCTGCGGGACTGGGATAGACCGGGTAGTGGGAGCCACGCGCTGAAGGGCTGGGGCCAGGGTGGCGGCGCGCGGGGGGACGCGCCTGGGCGCGGAGTGGGTTGGCGTCTCCTTACCTGGCCTTCGGTGGAGCATGCTGCTGCGGGCCGGGGGACAGTGTGGGCGCTGCGCCCCCAGGGGCTGACCCTGCAGCGCCTTCACTTCGGGGGCAGCAAGGCTCTGGCTGCAGAGCCGCGAGTTGCCAAACTTGCCATGTCCAGAGCGCGGAGGCAGCCTGGGCCACGCGCGCCCCGCAGCCCGGGCACCTCGCACTCCTTCGCTTTGTTGTGTTCCGCCGCCAGTCCCCCTGCGCCTGCCTCCAAGTGTCCCCGCGCCCTCTTCGTTCGCGGGGCCGCTTTCACCGGCGCTCAGGGAGGCTCCTCGAGCGGGCAGTGCCACTTTCCTCCTGGAGGTGCTTGTTAAAGAGCTGCCCGGGAGCGCCAGGCGGGCTGCTCGGCATGTGCTCTGACGAGGAGGCTGGGGCCCATCGATTCCCACCCCCTACCGAATCCCCCTCCCCTTCCCTCCACGGGCCCCCCCATCAGAAGCTGCTTAGGATCGGCGCTGTCAAATCCAGCCCATCTGCTGCAATCATAATCAGTCTCAACCGAACGGTTCTGACAAATCTCCGCCTGGAGCTGGAGTTGGAGAAGCCGGAGAGTGAGGGGCGGGGAAGGGAGGAGGGGGTGAGGGGACGACGGGGACCGGGTGTCCTGAGAAGGGGCCTAGAGGCTTCTATTGTCTGCCCCTAACGGAGGAAATGAAAAGGGAAGCAGGGATCCAGACGGGGAAATAGTGCTTTCATTTCCTCGTAAGAAAAAAAAAAAAAAAATCTATTCCCGCCGGTCCCTGGTTCCTTCACTCCCCCACCCCCAACCTCAGCACTGTCTGGATGGAATGAATTTCTGCTAGCAAACTAAGCAAACAGGCCCCTTAATCTTATCATGGGGGTGACCCAGAGACTGGCACAGATATCCAAAGTATCATATAATTGGCAGGTAAGAGCTGGAACTAACAGCCATTTGTCTGGAGTCAGAAGTTGGTTCCCAAGTGCATTTGGGAATAAAGCTCTTCAGGGGAGAAGGGCCCTGTCATTGGCCAGGAAGCTTGGCCCTTGGCCTCCTGTTGGCATTTCCAGAGATAAAAGAAAATCTGCTTTGGGCAAGAAAACGCTGAACTCCACTTAGCCCCACTTTTAATTTAAAGGATTCTCATATTTTTTTTTTTCATTTTCTCTGAGAATACTATTTTTCAAGAAGTGCTACTTTATTAGAAAATAATGACTTCGAAAATTGAATTATTTTCAAACAAATTGCTTCATCTGTAGATGAAATGGGATGCTTCTTTCAATAACATACTTTGAACTATTCAAAAAAATGCCACTTTAATCCAATCTATATATTTGTATTGGTGATTCACAGGGATTACCTCAGAAATTGTTTTCTTAAGTATAATATAAATGACAGTAGTCCTAGAGACATATAAAAAAGTCTTAAGGCATGAAAGAACACAACCAATGGGATTATGCCTGGTTTTATACATTCTTCTCAAGTGCTGGTAAATGTCCAATTGCCCTGAATGACAGTATTTGTTTGGGAAATAATTTGTTGGATAAACAAATCACCAGTGGAAAAGTTGAAGGAAATTTTTAAGCCATTTATTCAGATAGGTATAAGAGCTAAGCAAAAGCAAAAATAAATATAACTTACTGTGAAAATTGAATAAAATTCTAAATTAGGGCTCAAATCATTCTTTTGCCTTATGCTGTACTTGAGAAATGTGTGCAAGCCACATTAAGCACTCACTTATCTAGGCAGAGACTGTGTTTTCCATTTATTTTATAGTCCAGTGGTGCTTACAACAGCACTAGGCAACTATGAGCACTCTATGAATACTGATGGTTTGAAATTTTGATTTACAGCTCAGAATTAAAACTGCATACATCATGGTGACTTTATAGCTGAGGCAAAGTGGAGTTCAAGTGTTACTTTCCCAATAAGTGAGTCATGTAAGTCAAGGACAGCTACTGGTCAGATTTTACATATTTTTATGAATATTTAAAAGTTTGGAGTTTTTCATTGATAATGTGTTTAATGTGCTTATCAGTATTAAATAAAAATTTTGCTAAAATTAACATGGTGCCAAGAAATGAACATTTCAAAAAGGGTCCTCTCCTCCAGAATGAAATATCATGCTGGCAACTAATTTGACTAACATTGTCCAGGAAATTGCTGTTGTCCAGGAAGAAAAGAGTTGAGCTGAGTGTCAGCCACTGGTCTTCTGGCACCATCTTGCACAAGAAATTAATATGTTCTACTGTGTTATTTCCTCTCTTGGTAGTCTCAGTTGCATCACAGCTAACTTACAGCCTAAATTTTCAGGCCACCTCCAATTTATTAATTC
Organism: Saimiri boliviensis; assembly: GCF_048565385.1. NCBI lineage: Eukaryota > Metazoa > Chordata > Mammalia > Primates > Cebidae > Saimiri > Saimiri boliviensis. The sequence goes on from NC_133453.1 coordinate 123,021,390, forward strand.
CTTGGTTCTAACTTCAAAATACAGCCCAGCATGTTTTCTCGATTATTTATTGAACAATTACTATGTGTCAGTGTTGGAATATATGAATGAAAAATCAAACAAAAAATTTTGACCTTGTGGAGCTTACAGTCTGGAGGAGAAGACAGAAGTTAGAAGAGAATACACAAGGAAATTATACTCTCTGTTAGAAGGTAATCAGTGCAATACAGAAAAATAAAGCAGAGTGGCCTGTGTGGTATACAAGTTTAAATACAAGAGTGCTCAGTGAAAATTGCACCGAGAATACCGAGCCTGAATTAATGATTAAAGGAGGTGTGGGAGCAGGCAAGCCATGCAAATATCTGGGAAGATGGTCCCAAGAAGTGGGAAAACCAGGTGTAGGTGGCTCTTAAATATAATTGCACCTGGCGAGGTCTAGGAACATGAATGAAGCCTTGGGAATGGAACACGGTGAGGGGAGAGAGTTAATGAGAGTGGGCTTAGAAGACAGATCATTGGGTGGGACCTAACAGGCCAATTAAAGGACTTGGGATTTTATTCCAAGTGATAGGGGAAGACACACAAGACACAGAGGGAGTGACATGATGATCTGACTTTTGTTTAATGGATCACTCTGGCTGCCATGTTGAGAATTAATTATAGGAGCAGAGGAGGAAGCAGGGAGATCTGTTATTAAGCTATTCCAAGAATTTAGGTAGGAGATGATGACTTGGACAGGGTGATAGCAAGAAAGATAATAAGAATTGGTGGCAATTTTAAATTGCTTTGAATTTAGAAACAACCGTATTTGATCAGGGTGAGTGGCTTGAAAGAATAGAGGGAGGAAAGAGTAACTCCAAACATTTGGCCCTACCAACCAGAAGGGTGAAGTTGCTACTAGTTGAAATGAGAAAGACTATGGGTGGAGCAAATCAAGTTCGGTCTTTTACAGGTTAAGACTGGAATGCCTATTAAGTTAAATTTTAAAAATAATTTATGTAAAGCTCTTAGAATAGTTCCTGGCTTTTCTTAAGTACAATACAAATGTTTGAGGTGGTGGTTATTACAGTTATTAATGTTTGCCAACCAAAATGAGATGCTGAATAGATGACTGTACCACAATTGTGGTGGTGGTTGCCAAACTATGTTTTGTTATAATCCAATTGTGACTCAAAAACTGGTCAATTTTATTGTACATAAACTAAACCTTAATAAAAACGTTTTTAAAAAACGAAGAACTTAGTCTTATGTTTTAATAGTGAGAGTATGGAACTTTTCCATTGGAGAAGAGAAAGCTTCAGAAGTATCATCATTTTGCATACCCGGTGAAATAACTGATCCAAATGAACATCACCAATAAATGCTAAAGCCATTAAGCGGGTAGGACCTAACCACTTAATGGAAAATAATGAAGCAGGTGAATAGGGTCTGGAGGCAGGGAACCTGAGGCCAATTCACAGTGACTTCCTAGAACAAAGTCAAACGGAAAACCCTAACTTTCTGCACCTAAGTAACAAAAGGACTGGAGGCCACTCCCTTTGCAAACCACCCCCTACTTTCTTGTGGCAGATGGAAAACAGAAAGTATCTTTGATTGGTTACTTTCCACAACCAATCAGATACTTGCATAGGGTATAAACTTTGTAACTTCACTTCAGCCTTATTGGTTGCTTCCCTACAAGTGATTATGCGCAGTACTTCATTTACATAGGGTGTACACAAAGCAACCAATGGGAAAACTCCAGAGGGTAAACCCCAGAAAATTCTGTTCTGGGGCTCTTGAACCCCTATTCTTGGACCCACTCCCACTCTGGGGAGTATACTTTTGTTTTTAATAAATATCTGCTTTTGTTGCTTCATTCTTTCCTTGCTTTGTTTGTGCATTTTGTCCAGTTCTTGTTCAAGGTGCCAAGAACCTGGACACCCTCTACTGGTAACAATAGATTGTTCCAACTACAAATACTGCCTCCTGACTTTTTGTTAACTGCAAAGGGGGAAACTGTATTCTATAAGGGAGAAGTCACCTGATATGTTTCTCCTTATGTGATGCTATATGAAAAGCTTTTTGCAACATATTTTTGTGGAAGACATGTTTAATCTGAGTCTAAGCAAGGCCTTTACTGCAATTTCCACCTTACAGGAAATAGTGATAATAAAGAAACAGATAAATGACACCACAAGGAAACCATGAGGCATAAGCAGAATATGGAACTTTCTAGATGTCTTCAAAGAGTCAATGTCCATAGATGGAAAAAAGTAAAGGGACTACTATAGATTAAAAGAGACATGACAATTAAATGCAACTAATGGGATTACACATTAGTGCAAAATAAGCAGCTATAAAACACATTTTAGAAATGATGAGAGAGACTTAAATAAGACTGGGATTAGCTGATATAATGGAATTTTCATTATTTTTTCTAGGGATAAAAGTGATACCGTGGTCATAAAGAAGATAGTTCTTATTTTTAAAAGACACATGCTCAAATATTTTGGGTTGAGGTATCATGATAGTTACCACACACTCTGGGAAAAAATATACATGAAGTAAAAATATTAACATCTGTTGATGCTAAGTTGTGGGCAGATGAGTGTTTTATTATCCTGCTCTTTTAATTTTTCTATTTATTTGAAATTTTTCTTAATAAAAGTGAACAAAATATACTTATAAAAATCTATGCATCAAAAAGTAATTATAAGAAAAATTTTAAAATATAGAACTTGATGTCTCAAAAATATCAAAATTATAAGATGAAAAAAAGCAGTGCATGGAAGGAGATTAATAATTTTAATGGGCATTCTAGCAATGAAGAAAAATGTAAATAAATGTTCAAAGTACCCAACTAAAACAGAACAAAAAAACGAAATAAAATAAATCAAAGTCTAATAAAAGAGAACAAATCAATACAGGATCAACAAAGCAAAGTCTGGTTAGATGAATGAAAAACAGTGGAGACATAAATCAATAAGCCTAGGAATAAAAAAGACTGTATAACTAAGGATACAATAGATTATAAAACTAATAGGATTACTTTAACATGAGCAATTTTATCTGTTTTCAAATTTATTGACATAAAGTGATCAATGTCCTAAAACAAACTTTTAATAAAATTCAACTATCTATGGAATCTTGAACAATTAAATAGATTGAATCAGTAGTTGAAAAAAAATTTACTCCTGCATAAACATAGGTCCAAATTTTAAACATATTCCTTGAGATAAAATTTACCCAAGTGTTGAATTTGTCTGTAGCATATGCACGGTTATGTAACCATCACCATCCCCTTAGAACAATTTCTTTACCTCCAAAAAGTACCTATTAACATTCACTCCTCATTCTCCAGGCAGAGGCAACCAGTAATGTGCTTTCTATCTTCATAGAATTACCTATTCTGGACACTTAATATAAATGGAATCATATAATTTGTAGCCCTTTCTCTGATTTCTTTCATTTAGCATAATGTTTTCAAGTTTTGTCCATGTTGTAGCATGTACTGGTACTTCATTCCTTATTTTCAAATAATATTCCATTATCTGCATGTACCACATTTTATTATCCATTCATCAATTAATGGGCATTTGGGTTGTTTCTGTTCTTTGGCTATTATAAATAATGCTGTTGTAAACATGTAAACATTCATGTTTAAGTTTTTCTGTGGGCATATGTTTCATTTCTTCTAGGGATATACCTAAACAGTGGAATTGCTGAGTCCTGTAGTAACTCTGCTTAATATTTTCAGGAACTGCCAAGCTAGTTTCCAAAGCAGCTGCACCATTTTACATTCCCACCAGCAATGTATGAGCGTTCTAATTTCTCCACAGCCTCTCCAACACTATTATCCTTTGTTTATAGCCATGCTAGAGGATGTAAAGTGATGTCTCATGAATTTTATTCACATTTTCCTGATGGCTAATGACATTCAGTATCTTTTCATGTGCTTATTGGCCATTTGTATGTGTCTTCTTTGGAGAAATTTCTTTCCAACTCCTTTGTCCATTTTCACATTGGGTTATTTGTCTTTTGATTGTTGAGTCATGGACTCAATACCCAATCTTCACAAAACTTGAAAAAATAAACTCTAATAATCCATACCTCACAGAGAGTTACAGGGAATTTTAAAAGGGGGTGGAGGAGAAAGAAGGAAGAGTAACAGGAGGAAAGAGGAAAATCAGGGGAAGGGGAGACAGGGAAAGAGTTTTATCAGGCTAGAATGACTCTGATACCAAAAGTAAATATAGGCTGTATGGAAAAGGAAAATTAATGAGGCTCTCAAAATTCTTAATAAAACTGAATCCATCAATGTGGAAAATTACAATATTAGCAATAATAATTATTATAATTAAGTGGTGTTACCAAATAATATTTATCCTGTAATGCAAAGATGATTTGGCCCTAGAAAATCTATTAATTTAATTTTCAAAAAAAAAATCTTTGGGAAAGCATAAAAAATTTAAACAGATAATCACTTCAATAGATGCTGGAAAATTTTGATAACATTCAACACTTATTCATGGTTTTAAAAAATAAATTTAAAAAAGGTTTTACCTCCCTAGGAATAGAAGGGAATGCCCTTAACCTGATAAAGGGTGTCCACCAAAAAAAAAAATCTATAGCTCACATTATATTAAATAGCGAAATTAAAGGACATTTCCTTTAAATTTTTCCTCTAGACAAGGATGCCTTCATCACCAATTCATTTTCTCTAAGATTTTAGAGTAATTATTATTTATCATCAATATTATAGTCTCCACAGAAAACTGAAGAGAACCCAGAGGCAAATCAGACATAGGAAAAAAGCAATATGTTTACTAGATAAAAAACAATATACCAAAATGGATACTCTTGCTAATTAATATGTACCAAATTATTAGAAGTGTATACTGTAGGAGATCCCATTTAAAAATAGTAAAAAAAAAAAAAATTTAGAAGACAGGAAGAAACTTAAAGAGATGAAACAACTTTATAGAGAAAACTTTGTTGACGGGCATAAAACAACTGAGTAAATAGTAAAACATATAAAAATGATGGATTAGAAGACTCAATCTTCTGGCTTAATCTTTAAATGTGAAACATCAATCAAAATCTCAGCAGATTTACACACTGAATGTACCAGATGGTTCTAAAAGTTTTCAATTAAAAAAAAGGTCCAAAATAGCTAAATATATTCAGTAAATGTGAAACCTCTAACATTCCAAAGAGGGTCAGTTACCTTACTGTAAAATGATGTAACTCAAACAGGTAAGAGATATGGATTAACTGAAATAGAAAGAGAGCTTAGAAACAGACCCACATTGATGGACTCAGGGCATATGGCAGAAACAGCATTATTAATATTGGGGAAGGATTTACTGTTCAAAAAACAAAACTAGAATCCACCTCAGGCCATTTTCAAAACGTGAACTCAGATTAAAAACTAAATGCAAAAAGCAAATTTATAAGACTTTTTGAAGAATGCTTTGGAGGATACTTTCATATCAAGTAGGGAAATATAATGAAATATTTTACTGTGTTAAAATTTTAAACCTTTGTAAAAAAAAATACCATAAACAAAGAGTCAAGGCACAGACTAGAAGAACCATGAAAAATATGTATTATAAAAAGAATAGGTATCCTAAATTTGTAAAGAACCATAAATGAGTAGGAAAAAGTGAAAAAAAAATGGGGGGAACATAGAAATAAGCAGTTCATAGAAGATAATTAAGTGGCAATAACTATATTAAAACTGCTTAATATCAGTACTGGGGAAATGCAAATTAAAACAAAAATGAGGTAGTATTTTGTGCCTGTCACATTTCAAAAAATAATTCTTATTACACTATGTGTTGATGAGGATGTGTAGAAAGACCTCTTCCATATTCTTGGTGGAAACCATTTGGATCCATTTACTAAGTCGAAGGTGTCTGTCCTCTGTGACACAGCAACCCCGTGTCTATGTACTCAAGGAGAAGGCTCACACATACACATAAGCATACCTGGAACTCACACAAAATCCATTATATTAAATCTCAAACTTTAGTACGTTCTGGAAAGCATAACTATTACAAACACCACCTGTTGATAACAATGCAATAAAACAAAGTATTTAAAAACAAAAATGGAAAACTAACTTTTAAGCAACTCTTCAATGAAAGAGATTACAAGCCAAAATCTCAAAATTTCTGAAAACTGATAATGAAAACTACTAGATGCATTGACAGCGATGGTCAAAGAAAAACTGGCAGTCTTATGCACACGCATCAATAAAAATTTTAAAAATGTAAATAAAATTTCAACTGAAAGGCACAAAAGAAAAATAACCAAAAGAAAGGAAATAGGGTAACAGTAAAATGTAATAATAAAGTAGAAAACAGAAAAGCAATAAACCTAATTATTGAATCAGAATCTAGTTGTCTCTCTTTTTTGAATAGATCACTACATAACTTAATCATGAAAAAAATGAGGGAGGTGAATAAATCACCAATAAACAGTTGACCCTTGAACAACACAGTGTGAACTGTGCAGGTCTGCCAATACAGACTTTTTTTATTTCAGTAAAAGTTAAAGAGAGTATGTCTGTCTCCCTTTCTACCTCCTCCACCTATTCCACTTCTGTCACCCCCTGAGAGAGCAAGACCAACCAACCCTTCCTCTTCCTCTTCTTTCTGCTCCTCCTCAACCCACTTACTGTGAAGATGAAGAGGATAAAGGTCTTTATGATGATCCACTTCCACTTCATGAATAGGGAACATATTTTCTCTTCCTTATGATTTTGTTATCATTTTGTTAGCACTTCCTTTTCTCTAGCTTACTTTCTTGTAAGACTACAGTATGTAATACATGTGACATATAAAATATGTGTTAATAGACTGTTTATGTTATCTTTAAGGCTTCCAGTCAACAGTAGGATATTAACAGTTAAGTTTTTGTGGGAGTCAAAAGTTATTTAGGGATTTTTGACTGTTCAGGGGTCAGCACCCCTAACTCCTATATTGTACAAGGGTCAATTATACAAGACAGGAAATGAAAAATGGGAAATAACTACTGAAAGAAAACAAATTAAGAGGCAACTTTACAGACATCATATACATGCAAAAAAATAGAAAAGAAAGATAAAATTGAAGCTTTGTTCGGAAAATACATTTACAAAAATTGGCTCTGTTAGAGATAGAAAGATCCATAAAGTTTTCTATAAAAATAATTAATATACCAACCCATAAAAACATATCTAGGCCCAAAACACCCATGTCAGATCACTCCAATGTTCCACATTTACTCCAGGACATGGAAAATGAAGAAAAACTTCTTAATTATTGTTATAGAGCAAATATAACATTGATAATTTAACTTGCTAAAGTCAGTTTTTAAAAAATGAAATTACAGGCCAGCAGTCACTATACATATCACTGCAAAAAACAGTAAATAAATATGAGCAAAACAATGTAACATTGCATTAAAAAAATTACAGCCAAGTGACAGTTAATCCAGGAATGCAAGTTTGGCTCAATATTAATTAATCCAGTAGCATATGACACCCTGTTAATAAATCTAATGGAAAAAAATTATAGGATTCTCTACATGTGCTTAAATCATCTTTGAGAAAATTTAAAACTCTTCCTGATGAAGACAGGAATTAACGTATGTTTTATTAACATCATAAAACATATCATGCACAAATATGCTTAGTCCTAACATCAGTATCTCACTTAATGGGGAACTACTTGAGACACTCAACTTGATCAGGAACAAGGCCAGGATGCCTGCTGCCTCCACTTCTATTCAACATTTTATTGGCATCAAAGCAATTATATAAGATAAATTAAATGGAGGCATAATAATTGGAAAAGAGCAAGTATAAACTGTATTTGTTGAAGACATGGTAGTATTCCTTAAAAAATGTAGCAAATTAATGATAAAATTAACTCAATAAAATTTAGATTCAGTAAAAATTAATATATTGAAGTAAGTTGCTTTCACACATACTGATAGTAAACTGGTGGAGGATATACTGATAGAGAAAACCTCATTTCCATTAGCAACAGAGATAGATGAATATGTAGGGGAAATGAGAAGTGGAACTGAATATGTAGGGGAAATGAGAAGTATGAAACTTACGTGGGAAAAACTTTAAAACTCCTGTAAATCACAAAAATAGATATGAAGAAACAGAAGACATTGGCTGTTGTATAACAGAATGACTCAAGATTATAAAGCTGTCAGTTCTGTCTAAGTTACTTTATAAAATTAACACAATTCCAATAAAAATAAGAGGTTCTTTGGGAGCTAGACTAGTTAATACTTAAGTTTATGTGAAGAAACTTCCATGAAAAGGCAGGAAAACACTAAGAAAGAAAATCCAGGAAGAGAAAATAAAGTACACAGTAAATTTACCATAAAGCTTCTAAAATAAAAAGAGTGTGGTGCAGGTGTGTGTCTAGACAACCATGGATAAATAGGTTTGAAAATCCAGAATAGATCTAATTGCCTATGGACACTCACTACACAATAAAGGTGTCATCTCAAATCACAGAGAAGGGACTTTTAAAATAAACAGTGCTGAGACAACTGGTTGGCCATTTGACCAAACATAACATTAAATGTTTACTTCCCAAACCACACATCAGAATAAACTCCAAATAGATCCAGGATCTAAATGTAAATAATGAAACCATGCTATCACAAGGAGTAAAAAAACCGCAGGTGAATTCCTTTATAAGCTGGATGAAAGGATTGGTTACCTGACAATGACTCCAACTCCAGCCATACAGGATTAGTAAATTTGACTATGTAAAATTTTTTAAATAGTATGGTACATCAGTTTTCTATAGTTGCTGCAACAAATTAACACAAACGTAGTGACCAAAAACAACACAAAGTTATCCTACAGTTCTATAGGTCAGAAGCCCTGCAGGTCTCACTGGTATCAACTCAAGACATCAGGAGGACTGCTTTGTTTTCTGGAAGCTCTTAGGGAGAACCCATTTCCTTGCTTTTTCCAATTAGTCACATCTCCCTCTACCCACAACCAAGAATATTTTTTAGCTTTTAAGGACTGCTGTGATTACACTGGACCTCCCTGATTAATCCAGGATAATGTCTTCATCTCAGAGTTCTTAACATCTCCAAATCCTTTTTTCCATGTAAAGAAATATTTTCAAAAAGTAGGCATTCAGATATGCACATGTTTGTGGGTCATTATTTTGTCCACCACACATACATAACAAGAAAAAAAAAACCCAAAACCAAAAAATACTCTAAAAATAATTTGAAAGACTTCTGACAACATGGGAGAAATGATCACAAATAAGAGGCCAGCATCTATCCCTAAACTACAACAACAACAACAACAACAAACTCTTAAAATAAGGGGGAAAGGCCAAAAACTTAATAGAAAAATTCGCTATAGTGGTGAACAGACAACTCACAAACAACATGAAAGTGGCCTTCAAACATAGGACGAGCTGGTCAAGCTCACTCATAACTAGAGAAATAAAAATTTAAACTATGCTGAGATACTATTTCTCATTCATCAGACTGGGGGACATTGAGATATTGATAATTCATTCTATTGTTAAGACTGGGTAAAGATGCAGTCTTATACATTGCTGTAGACATATAAATTAGTTCAACCATTTTGGAGGAAAATTTGACAATAAGCAAAATTCTGTTTTCGTTTACCATCTGAGTACACATTCTCACTTTGGGAATTTACCCTGAAAGTGTACTTCCAACAATACAGATGTGCATAGGCATTTACTGCTGCACTGTAACTGCCCATTGTTGCTTAAAATGTCACTGAACTCATCCTTGCTCTCCATATATTCATTCTTATCCCTATTTTATGGCTTATCTGTCGGGTTTGGATTGTATACTACATTAACCATGCTTCTGACACAAGAATACTCACAGAACAACCACAAGAGTAGCCCTAGACTCATTTTCATTATTTTCTTATTTTATCTTTAAAAGTAACATACACATTCAATATTAGGACATGAGTTCTACAAGTTCTTGAATCTGCCACTCTGCAATTATGAGTAAATCATTTCATCACTGGATTCTTTATCTATAAAGCAAATGTTGAACTTAAAATTCCTTTTCAGGGCTGAGCATGATGGCTCACATCTGTTATCCCAGCACTTTGGGAGGCCGAGGAAGTTGTATCAACTGAAGTCAGGAGTTCAAGACCAGCCTGGCCCACATGGTGAAACCCCATCTCTATTAAAAATACAAAAATTAGCCAGGTGTGGTGGCAGGCACCTATAATCCCAGCTACTCTGGAGGCTGAAGCAGGAGAATGGCTTGAACCTGGGAGACAGAAGTTGCAGTGAGCTGAGATTGTGCCATTGCACTCCAGCCTGGGGCAACAAGAGCAAGACTTGGTCAAAAAAAAAAAAAAAAAAGAAACAAAACAAAAAAAAAAACTTCATTTGCTTTATAGAAGGGTAACTTGAACTTACACAATATAATATTTAGGACCACACAGGAACTTTCAGTCCTCTAGCCACCAGAATGGTGGAGACTTTAGTGTCCCGGGGCTAAACAGAGTGGTTTTAGGGGATAGCTTAGAAGAACGTGGGTACAGGAAATCAAATTTGTGATGACTCAGATCCTTCTTATTTACTTATATAGGAGTTGGTACATTAGTGGTTGCAAAATATGCCAAGAAAAAATTTTTTTTAATTCATTCTAGATCAGGAATTGGCACCCACAGGCCAAACCTTGTCATTTTTTTTATAAATAACACTTTATTGAAATAACACTTTATTGGAAGAGTTACACCCACTGGGGTATGTAACCTTTGTGGGTGTTCTTGAGCTATGATTACAGAATTGAGCAATTTGTGACAGTGACCATATGGGTACTACTCACAAAACCAAAAATATTTACTATGTGGTTCTTAACAGAAAAAGTAGGCTGATCCTGCTACAGAAAATATTGCCTTCTTACAAGATCATAAACATGAATGCATACTTTAAAAAAACTATTCATGATTATAATTTGGATTTATATTGACATAACTAGAGTAATCAAATGCATGTTGTAAATTCTAAGGAGTCTTCAAGTTTCTGATATAATTTTTCTACAGTACATACATTGCTGCTGAATGTCAGTGACATCCCATCTTGAACAGAAGTGATTTTAGCTAATTAACTTTTGAAATTAACTTTTTATAGCTAGCAATAACTACAGCAAGATTATTTCTAAATAATTAAAATATAGAGCTCTTAATGAACAGGCATCTACGATAACTTTCTTTATAAAGATAATTATAGCTGTTTATATCATTTCAAATTGTGCTTTGTGGATTCAAAATTATATTTTTTTTTCAAAATGTAAACTTGAGTTTTTTCAATCTATTTATTTTTATAAATTAAGACTACGAGAATTGCCAAATTTCTAAAATATCTTATAAAATCTTAAAATCACAAAGTCATTATTTGGTAATTAAACTGTTCAAAATATCAAGAAGCCTGGGCCTCAGAATTTCCTACGAAAGGAATCGTTTTGGGAGGCATTTTGGAGAGGTGTTGGAAATTAAAATAAAGGAAGGAACCAAAGCTGAAACTGATGCCTATGAAACTGAAAAACGTTAGCACCATCACAAGTTCTTAACTTTTAGGAACCACATTCTAGGTATACAGAGCACGTGTTCTGCCTTTCTACTGTTTTGGCCTGTGTGGGCAGAATATTTTGGAAGAATAGGCTGAGTTATTCTATGGTAACAACCCCCAGATGTCAGTGGCTTGAAACAAATGCCTATTTCTTCTTCACACTACCTGTTGGCAGAGGATTCTGCTGATGGTAGTCATTCTATGACCCCTGCTTTAGGGAAACCAACATCTTGAGAATTGCTGGTTGCCATTCGAGAAGGAAAGAGCATGTTGGGCAGTTGCAGATCCACAGTTAAATGCTTCAACTTGGAGTGTCACTTTTGCTAACAACTCATTGGCCAGGATAAGTTATATGACCCCACCCATCCACAGAGGATCAGAAGTTGCAATTCTATCTGCCTATAAGGGACAGAGCTGGACATATTTATTGACAACTCATCAAATGTTTAGGGTAATAATTAAAGACCCAGCCCTCCAGCCAAACTAGTTGATTAATATCTGTGTTCATTTTCCTCATCTGCAAAATGGGAAGACGAAATCTCATAAAAGTGATGATTAAATGACTCAATACTTGTGAAGTGCTTATAATAGTACTGTCATATAATAATAAAGTATTATTATTTCTTTTTAACTTTCGCACCTGCCATCCTATTCTTTGGAGCCAAGAGCAGAGATGAGGGCAAAATCCAAAGTGGGTAGTCTTAGGAATGCTGACCTGGACACAGTAGGGATGCCTACAACAGATATTCTTGAGGAAAGACCCATGACCAAATGAAAGAGATCAAAGATGCTAGGATTTCCTTGTATCATTGATCCAGAAGGCATGAAACAAGCCATCAGTTGAGTTATGATTTATTTTTAACAGGAACTGGAAGATAAGGGGGATAAAGACATCTAAACTGAAAACAAGACTTTTGTAATGTGAAGGTCAGAGGATGAATTTTGGGTGTGGTCATATAAGATGGATACTATCAGTGGAAGATGTAGAATAGGGCTGTCATATAGCATACATATTTGGGTAAAACAGTATATGAATGAATCCCTTGTAACCTGTGGTTTAGAAGGCTTACACCAGGCTAAATAGGAGGAGTTCAAGAAAATGACTCCAACTAGAAAGAGCTAAAGCAACAGTTAAAGAAGAGAAATGAGAGCAAAGTGAAAGTGAACCCAAGAATTATGTAGAAACATAGCTAGTGGTAGACTCATGACATTGCTCATTCCTAACAGAACTCCTGTTTCCTTAGTACTGGCACCAATGAGATTGCTCTGAATCCATGACCATCCATATGTATTGAAACAATCCTTGACTGTTAGACACCAAGGGGATGCCAAGATAAACAGACATGGTTTCCCTCTTCCAGGGGCTGATTGTTTACCAAGGGAGACATTAAGGGTATTGTAAGATAAATCAGAATGAAGTAAGTTTTATACTGCACACACATGCAGAATATGTGGGAGTACAGGAGGAGGAGAGGTTTGTTTTAAATATGGAATTTGGGAATACATTTTGGTGAAGATGACATTTTAAATGAGCTTTTAAAGAAGAGGAAAGGATGAAAATAGATACAATGAATAAGATAACATAATATCATGAACAGACAGGAAAATGGGTAAGATTGATCATTTGAAGGAGGTAGAGGAGAAATAAGTTTTCTTAGAAAAGAAGTTTTGTTGTTTTTTTCATCCTCAATAATTCAGCAGCACACATTAGACTATCTCATTCTATAATTTGTATGTATTTCTATCATTCTACAGATTCTGTGTAATTCTAAAATTCTATAATTTTATATTTATGACTCCCTGTTATTTACCCAAAACAGTCATTATAATTTTTAAATGGCTACTTGATTTTAATTTCTGTAATCTTCAAATGTAATCTGTACAGTTCACATTTTTCTAGATAGTAATAAACTCAAAAGATAATAAAGCTGAAAAGGAATTTTTTTTTAAAGATGAAATCTCGAGCTGTTGCCCAGGCTGGAATGGAACGATCTCAGCTCACTGCAACCTCTGCCTCTTGTGTTCAAGTGATTCTCCTGCCTCAGCCTCCCAAGTAGCTGGGATTACAGACATCTGCCACCATGCCCAGCTAATTTTTGTATTTTTAGTAGAGACATGGTTTCACCATGTTGGCCAGACTGGTCTCTAACTCCTGACCTCATGATCTGCCCATCTCGGCCTCCCCAAGTGCTGGGATGACAGGTGTGAGCCACTGTGCCCAGCCCTGAAAAGGAATTTTAAGTCAAATTTTTGCTTTATAGATAAAGAATCCGGTGATCAAATGATTTACTCATAATTGCAGAGTGGCAGACTTGTGAACTTGTAGAACTCATATCCTAATACTGAATGTGTATGTTATCCTAAAAGATAAAATAATCAAGAAAACAACAAAAATAAGGCCAGGGCTACTCTTGTGGTTGTTCTGTGAGTATTCTTGTGTCAGAAGCACAGTGAATGATGCCTGTAAGATGGGGTGTGTGTGTGTGTGTGTGTGTGTGTGTGTGTGTGTATAAAGATTGTATATAATATAAATAGAATAAACAGGATTATTTACTAAACCCTAAAATGTTTCATTGAGAAGTCACCGATTCAAGTTTGTGTGTGTTTAGGACAAATAAAAGAAGTGCTACCACATAGAGTAGGGACTAAGTTGATGGGACTCATCACCCAACAAGAGGTGGAAGAAATTGGACATAAAAATAGATTTTAAATGGCTTATATGAATTAATGACTGGCCCATCACAGTTAATAAGAAAAAACTAGTATGTGGGGGTCATGTTACACGTTTGAATTTGACATCAAAGAAGTCCTTGCTTTACCAACTCTGCCGAAGACAGATGGCACGTGGCCGTGATGTGCCATGGTGATTCTTACTTCTGTTTGTGAAAATATCCAAAGGCCGTGTTTTGAAAGTCATGAGAAACTGCTAGGTTGCTGGGTTGTGAATAGAAAATGGACATTCAAGGAATCAAACTATCTGTATATTAACCAAGACAACTATATCTGACATTTTATTCCCAAATAGGAGCATAAGGAACATTTTCACATTCTCACTTTACATGAGGACTCAGGACTTTGAAATCCCATGAGAAAGTTTTTGTAAGAATTTATCCACACTTTCTTTGGTTTGCTCAGATGAAAAGCAGGAAACTTTCCAGACATACTGAACCTCTGAACTTTTTGTGGATTGCCCATCAACATAGGCAAACATCCATGCATCCAATTCAAAAATCTCTTTTTACTGCATTGTAAGCATGTCCCTGCATTATTTATATTATCAAGAGCCTGCCCATTCCCAACCCACAGTGGAATGTGAGCCTAATTACATGTTCCTTTGGGATAGGATCTCACCAGCCCAGAAGTGTCAGAAGCCCTCTATCACATACACATATCTTGTTTCCAAAATGGTCTTCCCAAGCCACCCTAACAGGACCCCTTCAGAATGCTTCTTGCTGACAAGTGAATCCGCTTTTTGCCTTTCACCCAATCTCAGCTAATGCTTTCTCTGTGAAAATGTCACAGACCACATTTGACAGTGGTCCAGCTAATTAATATACTCCAATGTCTAGTGAGCATTTGACAAGAAAAATAATCCATATTGTATTTATTTCGAAATCTTCACCAATGTGACAAAGATGAACGTAAACGTTACATAATGATTTTTCATTTGTTATCCAAAGTTGAAAGTGATTTTCGAATACTAACTTTAAAATTATGATGAGGGAGATAATAGTTCTGCTTTAAAACTGTCTGGCAATGGAATTTCTATAGTATAATGGTTTAGCAATGAGCTAGAAAAATAAACTCTCTTGCTAATGTAGTAAATGCGCCAGAAATAAACCTCTCAGGGATTTGGGTGGTGAGGCAGGGTGAGGGAGGAGCACACAGAGGGGATGGTGGAATTGGATTTCTGAAACTGATCTGAAAATGATCTGAAACCCTTAGCATAAAATATCTTCAAAAAGTGATGTCTTCTTTTATAAAATGCACATACCACCATCATGACATGGGAGAAACTTGAAGAATCTTAATGTGCACCACCGTAAACACCTACGGTGTGAACTCAGTCTATAGGAGGACAACTAATCATTCAATTCACTTTGGCTGTGGCTGTGCTCCAGATATGTATTTTATTATGAGTTTTGTTTCTTCATTCTGGAACCATCCTTCCCAATATTCCTTAACAGTGAAATTATAAATGTTAAATTAATAATTGTTCATTTAACTGATTAGCTGAAACTCGTGTCCTTCCTTCTGAAGGCTAGAGTAATCCTCTAATAAAAGGTCAGGAATGATCTAATTTACTTGTTATTATTAATTCTGCTCTGACTTCTTAACCGCAAATAAAGTCTTGACACTGGAAAAAGAAAGATCTGAAACAGGACAAGGCAATTAAAAAGTGGGTGGAGAAAGTATAGGAGTGGTGGAGAAAAAAGAAAGGAATGGATTTTCTAAATTTAAAACACTCTTTGCCCTTTCCTGAAATAATGACTTATATTCTTTGAGTTCACAAGAGAGTAATTGGATATGCATGATGCAATGCTGGAATTTTAGGTATTTTGCCTAAAGGTTATTAACAATTAGTACCACTAGGGGAAAAAAATCATAAAGTTAGTTAGAATAACAACCCTCTCTCAAAGTATAATTAAAACTGGACTTGTAATCTGGTCATAATAAAATACATTATGTTTGTATTGGAGCCTCGCATGTGAAGAGGAAAACTGACAAACTAGAATATGTCTAATAGGTGGCCATGACCAAATGAAGTCTGAAAAACAAGTTGTATGAAGACCAATGAAGGAGCCCACATTGCTTCCTTTGAAGAGTAAAGACTGAGAGAAAAAAAAAAAACAAAAACTTGAAAAAGATACCTTTAGATAAATCCTTTAACAGGGATGGCACACAGAACAGGGATTAGACATCGTAAGTGGAGCTATTGATAGCAGCATTAGCACCAATGGGTGAAAGGCAGAGGTTGATTCATTCAATATGAAGGGGTGTCTGATCTCTTCCTATCCAATGTAGCAGAATCCATTCCACACTGTATATCTGAAAGATGATCACTTTGCTTTGACAGTTGCAGTGGTACAGAACTCACTATTTCAAGAATACCCTCCTCGGGACGGTAATAAATGTTAGAACTGCCCTTTCTAGTTCTGAATTTCTTCTCCACAAGACAACTTATTCCATTTTCCAACAATTATTAGATCTATCCATCCCTTAGTCTTCTATTTGTCAAGCAAAACGTCTCCAATTCCTTGCACCATTATTATTTCAGTATTCTGAATCTTGTACCATTTTAGTCACCAGCCTTGTGGATACTCTGGATTGTAGTGTCTGTAACTGACATCCAAGTTAAATGCTCTTAATATGGTCTAACCAGCAACTGACCCCATCCATATTTCTATTTCCAAAGCAGAGAAACAAGAAAATCAATTAGCCAATATAACTGAATAAATCCAGGTAAATACATACTTGGCTTTCAATCAGCCAGGAAGTCTGAATTTCTAGACAATATTGATGAGAAAGCATCAGACAATGCAATTGTCTAATTGCTGACAAATTTTAATTTCCCTGTTCAAGAAAATCAATCAATGTGTATTAGCTAAACACCTGTTATGTTCAACCCCATGCTTGTCATCATTTGATGTTTAACAGAAGTTTAAGGCCAGGTACACATAATATTTGTTGAGTCAATACTAAGGTACACAAAATACTTTTAGAGTTTTTACAAGATGTACATCATTATGTATACTAATATGAACTAGTCTCAAGATCATCAGGGAAGACTGGGCCCAGGTGGGTCGAATGCATGTGAGGAGGTAGGGAGGAAGGAAAATTGAAGGACATTTAGGGCTTGTCTGTTTGGACTGGAGAGAAAGGCCACAAAGGAGTGCGTGTGTAGAAATAATGAGTAATAAAGGAGGTCAAGGTTGGTAGGGACATGTGTGTAGTTACAAATAGAAATATTTAGATTTGCACCATCACGTTTCTATTACAACTTCCTTTGTCCCATTCTAAACATGCTTGGTTTCACAGAATTGCAGGACTCAGATTTCCATGGGTATTAGTTTGACAAACTGACCCCTGATGAGAGGCTATGAGGAGTTAAGAGTGATGCTAGAATTCTCCTCAGTGGTAATGGCAAATTTCAGGACTGACTTCTGGATAACCATTTTTTTTTTTTTTAATTCTGAACATGGGAATTTCAGTCCATCCAGCAGGAGAAATATTTTTTGATAGATGTGACTTTTGGTACATTTTGAATTATATCATCTTGGGGACAAATGGTCCCAAAAGCAAAAATCCTAAATGTGAACATCTGGTCCAACTCTAAGAACTTTTGCTCAGTTGTGACATCGAAGAATTTCTATTTTATAGTGGCCCTCTGTAATTGAACCTATCCATACCACTAATTCCAAAGCAGAGAAACAAGAAAATCAATTTGCCAATATAACCGAATAAATTCAGATAAATACATATTTGGTTTTCAATTTGCCAGGGATTCTGAATTTCTAGAGAATATTGAAGAGACAGCATCAGACAATGCAATTTCCCTTAATAGGGACCATAACCTCATAACCTCAGAGTTGCTGCTCTTTTTTTTTATATTGTATAATTAACTTTTTTTTTCTTTTTTTTCTTTTTTTTTGCACCATGCTGTGCTTATAGCTTCTGTGGAAACTTAAACATTATTCAATAGAACAATTTCCTGGAAAATCTTTTGAAAGTGGTCTCAGCCTCTGACCTTGCTCTGGTGCCCTGGGTCTGCCAGCATGCTGTTTCATTACCTCTGGAAGGTTTGGTGCCAAGAGACAGTCCAAGAGTTAGAGTATAAAGAAAGCTAGGTTCACAAAATAAGTAGTATCTGCCTTCACTAAAGGAGAGAAACTGCCACTTCCAACTCTCGGTAATTTTATGTATCTATCACTTCTCTTCTATCTTCATCATTCAACCCCTCAACTGTCCTACTTAGATGATGGGTAAAATTATAGATTGTTAACTTTTAAGAAATAACTGCTGAAGTCATTTCTTTCAAACCGTTCTCATTACCAATGGGGAACTCAGGCCCAGAATGCCTAAATGACTTTTGCAAGACCACAGAGTAAGTAGCAGAGTCGGAGCTTAAAAACTCCACATTGCAGAAGATGAATCAGGGATGATATTTTTAAAACTTAGCCATGGTATGACACAATCACCAAACAGAATTGAGCCTCTGACTGTACTGGTGTGCCATTAAATTCCAACCCCATATGGACTAGAGTGTATATCAGAAATATTTTAAGGGAAAAAAAGAGAGAAAAGTACCTATTATCAAGCTATTTAAAGAAGGTGGGTAATAAAATAATTATAATTTATTTTTAGTGCTGGTTCTTCCCTTTTCATCTTTTTGCCATTCTTTTCCATTGTCTTCCTTGCCACTAATTCTTTGAAAATTCACCCTCTGTTTGGCAGCCCAGGTCACCATTATTTGTCCTAAGCTCCTATATTAGTCTATTCTTGTACTGTCATAAAAAACTACTTTGAGGCCGGGCGAGGTGGCTCACGTGTGCAATCCTAACACTTTGGGAGGCCAACGCAGGCAGATCACTTGAGTTCAGGAGTTGAAGACCAGCCTGGCCAACATAGTGAAACTCTTTCTCTACCAAAGTACAAAAATTAGCCAGAAATCACTTGAACCCAGGAGGTGGAGGTTACAGTGAGCCGAGATAGTGCCACTGCACTCCCGCCTGGGCAAAAGAGTGAGAGAACATCTGAAAAAAAAAAAAAAAAAAAAAAGCCCAGACCAAAAAATCCTACTTGAGACTGAGTAAATTATACAGAAAAGACATTTGATTGATTCACAGTTCCACAGGCAGTACAGGAAGCATGACTGGGGAGGCCTCAGGAAACTTACAATCATGGTGGAAGGCAAAGCAGGCACATCTTACATGGCCAGAGAAGAAGGAAGGTGGAGGTGTCACACACTTTTCAAGTACCAGATCTCATGAGAACTCACTATCATGAGAACAGCAAGGGGGAAATCTGCTTACATAATCCAGTCACCTCCCACTGAGCCCCTCCTCCAATCCTGGGGATTGTAATTTCACATGAGATTTGGACAGGGACACAAATTCAAACTAGATCAGTTTTCTTCTGAATTCAAGTGTATGTTGGTCTTGCCAAAATTATCAAAACCTTCCCTGTAAATACTGCTTTAGAGCCTTTTAGGTTAAGCCTTCTTGATTATGTTTGTAAAAGTAACTTGATCTATGTGTCTATGATTGTTCTCTAACTTACTTTATCCAAGTGAAAAAAAAAAACATACAATATTTTAGGCCTTGATTTTCATCATGAAATTTTAAAACTCTAAAATAGTCTCTTCATTGTGTTATTTCAAAATTATGAGACATCCTTTCATTGCTTCTATTGATGAAGGGTTTGTAACTCAAAAATCATAATTGGTAGATCAGTGGAATAAAATTATGAGAGAGAAATACACATTTGATTATTGTTGATACTGGTTAGAGCCTTTACTGTGACATGAAGTGACATCATCACAGAAAGGACAAACCCTAAAGCATCTTGCTTTATGGTTAAACACTTTATAATTAAACATTTCAATCTTTAAATTTTCTAATGGTATCTTGAACTTGTGTATCTCATTTAATATTTTCAAGCCACTGAGACAAATAACTTTCTGCCACACCTGCTTGACTTTTATTCTTGCATGTACTTACATATAAAGGTGGTCGCATCCCTAATGAATATATGAGACCACAGGAATTTCTTCTTTTTTTTTTTTTGAGATAGGGTCTTGCTCAGTCACCCAGGCTGGAGTATAGTGGCAGGAACAGGGCTCACTGCAGCCTGAAACTCCTGGACTCAAGCCATAGTCTTACTTCCACCTCCCAAGTCGCTGAGACCATAGGAGCACTCACCACTCTCAGCTTATCTTTTGTAAAGGCAGCATCTTAAATTCCTGGGTTCAAGCAGACTGCCCACCTCAGTCTTGCAAAGTGCTGTGATTACAGGAGTGAGCCACCATGCTTGGACAATTTCCCTTCTTAAATCATCAACAATCCCTGTCAAGTCTTAAGAAAAGCATTTGGAGCATCTATAATGTGCTAAGCCACTTAGGAACAAAGATATACAAAACACATCCCCAATTTTTGTCTCTATGCTTTCAGGATGAGTGAAACTTGATGTTTTAAATTTCATGTTTTATGCTAAGCATGATGAGAGATAACAGGACTGAGAAGATTCAGTCTTACAGGCCAAAGATGTGAAGCATACAAAACATGCCCTTATGAGACAATTAGGAAAACAAGTAAGAGTGATTGAGAGCAACTTGGTGGGAACGATTCAGAGGCTCTTGCAGGTAAAAACAGTCTCTGTTACACGTTTGAGGTATTTTGCTGAAGCACTGCAGAGGCAGCACTGTCCTTGTCAACAGGACATGGGATGGGAGGAAAGGAGAGCAGAGGGCCAGGACCAGAGCAACCCAGGGTCCAGGCGGCAGATCTCCCCTATTAGTGAGATGTGATTAATGTGGTAGCACAGCACTGACAGCTGCAGTACCTTTAACTCTATTTCAGTCTTTTACACCTGGTAAACATCTAGAATAATTGCCACAGAAAATACTTCTGTAACATTTAATCACTGAGCATTCAAGAGAAGGTAAAGCCCGGAAAGCAAGAAAATTAGGTCCCCATAAGACACCTTCCAAAGGCTTCCCCTGGCGTGGAGCCAGCCATAGAAGGCAAACATCAACCCACCCTCCAAAAGACGTTTGCATTCCCAGGCACGTTCTTCGCGCTGAGATAGCTTAGAACATGGCTCTAGCAATTACTTTTCATTTTCATTAACATATTCCTGATTCTTTGATTCAGGTAACCTTGCCATCCTTAGCTCTTTGGGTTGTTTATGAGGTCTGATTTATAATACAAAATTATACAGTGTACCATAGTTAAAACCTTGAAGGAAAAAATGCATTTTGTATTTTTTTGGGGGGAGAGAGGTTCAAACACCCCTCTCCATTGTTGGGGAGTAGAGGTAGGGTACTGGAACCTCCTCTCAGGCCTCTGAATATGTAGAAATTAAGAATGGGATGGGGTTAGCGAGAAGAGGTAGTAAGCAAACAAATGACTTCTTTTTTAATCCAGAGTTACCCAACTGGGGAGAGATACAGAGTTATATCCTAACAATTCCTTTTTAAAAAACAAGTCATAAGTATGCTCATGCTCTAACAAGTTAGTGAATTTTTCCATTAAAACTAAAATTATATAGAAGGTCAAGGTAAATTACCCATTTCATTTCTCCTTCCAGATTAGAAAAAAAAAAAAAGAGGCATTTTGTCACTTCTTACTGTGAGTGCACTTCAGCCTTAATACATGCATTGATGTCAAGGGGGTCATTTATACTGTTGCCTGCTGGAGTTTTTCTTCTTTCAACTTAGTAGGAAATATTTGTGATCTTTATTACCCCAAATAAATCTAAAAATGCCTTTTGCTTGAGGCCCTTTATTTTAATTTCAGATAAATAAATCACATTAGGTTCCTGGCTGTCATATTAAGATAAGCATGGATCTAAAAATAACAAAAGTGTGTTTTAAGCTAAATGTCTTTAGATTAAATAGTGGTAAATTTCTCTGGGTGAACCCCAAATCATATTGATGTTGGAATATTTTTTGGTACTTTTGCAGTTACATTCTTGAAGAATGTAAACCTGTTTAAACTAGAAGTGGAGTTTTTAAATCATGCATGGGCCTACTTGTACGATATTATTCAAATCCAAGCTTCTTGTGGTGGCAGTAAATCTATCTTTAAAGTAGGGATATTTCCCTACTTCCATTAGGGATCAATTTTATATCTTTGTTGGTTAATAATGACTCCATCTATACAGTGGTTTATTTATTAACTATAAAGAGTTATAGTCCTGAATTTCTCATCATCCTCTGTACTGTTAGAGCATAAAGTCTCAAAGACAATTCAAATTCAATGTATTCCATGACTGACTCTTCATCAGCCCTACTCAAGCCTTGGTTCAAAATGCCACCTCCTCTTGGAAGTCTTCTTTGGACCTCTGAAGAACAGAGTGTCCGAAAATGTTTTTATAGAACCCCCTTCATCCCTCAAAGCTCCAGTGGAATAATCTTGGTAAATGTGAAAGGTTTAGAGTGAAGAGGAAGGGATAAACTCCCAAGGTTAGGACCTAAATATGTGTTTCATGATGGATTAAAGAACAGTGGGCAGGTGTGATAAGAAACAGGAAATCACAAATATAAAGTGAGTGCAGAATTTTACCCTGACCTTTTTTGTGTCTCCTTGCCCCAGAAAACCTGGATTCAAATTCTAGGCACCCCCTAATTAGATACATGCATATCACAAACAGGTCACCTATGTAAACTGTAATGATGGTTGATCCTAAGATGCAAGGTCAGATCTTCTGGGTGATCTGGTTCAGTCAAACTAGATGTCTTTCTGGATTTAGTTC
Organism: Saimiri boliviensis; assembly: GCF_048565385.1. Lineage (NCBI taxonomy): Eukaryota > Metazoa > Chordata > Mammalia > Primates > Cebidae > Saimiri > Saimiri boliviensis. The sequence continues at coordinate 123,044,435 of NC_133453.1, forward strand.
TACTAAATCCTGTTGCTGCTCGAAAAAGGTTCTTGGAAGACAGTGATATTGTTTCATCAGGGGCTTCATGGCTGTGAGAAGAAGCCTGAACACTCCCTTGCTTCTCTAAAGTAGGTCCAGCAGTCTATAATAAGTATACTTTGGTAGACAGCTTATCCCATAGCTTTCCCTACCTCTGCTCACGAATGACATAACCATCAAAGCATGTAGCAATGCCCAATTTCCAGAGCCCTGTTCTCATCTCCCTTGTGCTGGGCAGTGGGCATAGCTGAGAGGCCAGACTCTTATCTTGGCAGGGTCTGGGACTATCTGCATCTCTGAAATAACTCCTGGTGTGTAATTGGGGAGTGACATTGATGGGTTTCTAGGGTGGCTCTGGGACCTGCACTTGGCTGAGAATACAGCTATGATTTAGAAATTCATTCCAAGGGTTGAGAACGGGAAGATAATGTGAGACTCACTAGCCCTGGTCTCCTTTCCTCAGCAGAGTGAGTCAGGGATGCAGGACAGGGAACCATGTGCCATTATTGAGCTGGGCAGAGCGTGATGTTTTGCTTTCAGAGCTTTTATTGCTATTACAGTGCACTGAGCTCTCTCTTTGTTTGCTACACATTCTCTCCCCAAGAGACAGCCTCTTTTTCTCTTGAGGGATTTAAAAACAAATCATAGTTCTTATTTTATGCAGTGTCCACCATTAAAAATTCATGCAGAGCAATTTTACTTGTTGCCAATTAAGAGCTCCCAGTGGAGGCCTACGATTACAGTGATGGCAACCTGTTTAATACTTGGCATCTCTTTAGTCTACATCAATTAACCCCATGAGGATAGAGGCATGCTAATTCTTAAGATGCCTGGATGATAGGATTCTAAGATCCAGGATACACAGGAGGTACATCTTCAAGAGGCTCTGGGCCTGACTCTGCTCAGGGTATGTCTGCTTTTGCTTCTCATATGTATTTTAAAGCTACAAGATAATTTTAGATAACATTTTAGCAAAGAATAATCCTTTCTCAATGATAGAATAATGGCATGTGGCCTCCCAGCAAGCAATCTGTCTCTCAATTTAGAGCTGGCAGGAACTTTAGAGGCACCAAGGCCATTAACCTCTAGCTGCAAATGTAGAGATATATCAAAATTATGGAGAACATGAATGAGTATTTTGAGCATTGGTCATTTTATTTCAATGTTCACTCTACTTAGCTAAGAAATATTTGAATCATAAGGAGAATGAAAGTAAAGTTTTTACCCATTTTTTTCCTATTTCTTTTCTTAGAATAACAATCACATGGAAACCAGAAAAGAAAGGTAAAATTCCATTTTAAAAATTTTGAATATGTAAAAGTAATCATCTTTTGCTAGAAAGGATGAGCCTTAGAAGATCTTCTTCTAATCAGGGACCCATATATGCTTTAAAATGAAGTCTTTTACGCCCCCTGGTGATGTAGGAGACCATCATTTTCCCAGCCTCGGGAAGTGGGAGTTAAGTGCTTTACTTGGGCAAACAGTTTGTAATCAGTAGTTTAGATTCTAGAAAGTTGGTATTGAGACTTGGTCTTTCCCTCAGAAAACTAGTGAGGAACTTGGGACTGGGGTTTCTACAGGTTGACTTTCCCTTTTTACCAACAACTCAGATTCCTCATACTGCTAGATGCCCTTAAGTCACCCAGCCAAGTACCAGGGAAGCAGGTGGTACAAGCCATACATATTCTATATTTGGAGAGCAGTTAGATAGATCACCACTTCCCTAGATATGTTCCTTGAAACCTTAGAGTAGATACTCAAAGGAAGATAAGATTTGGAGTTCTATTTTTAAAGTAAAAATGATATTTTATATCCAATATTTTCACATACATAGCACATGTTAGCAGGATTAATGGCTCTGAGAAGTTCTACAATTAACACAAAATGTTTATAAGTTGGTTTTACCTAAAATTTTTAAAATTTATTTGACCATGGAGTACCTTCATTTTTCTTAAAGTATCTATGACATAGTGACACAGAGTATTGGTGTTTCTTAGAATATACTCAGGAAAATGCTTGCATAGATGATTTAGATCACTGTTGCTCAAGTGGCAGAGGGGATGATTTTGTCCCTTAGAGACCCTTGGAATATGCCTGGAGACATGTTTGGTTGCCACAACCAAGGGATACTACTGGCAGGTGGTATAAAAGCCAGGGATTATCCTAAATATCCTCCCCTATGATAAAGAACTGTCTGGCCCCAAATGTTGACAGTGGCTTGGATGAGAAACCCTTGTGCAGATACAGCTTGTTTAAATGAGACTCAGGAGATCTGGAATTTGTCGTTGGTAGCTGGCACTCTGCATTTAGTAGATTTTGTCATTTGATTTTGACCATGCAGACCCACCTGCTCATTCTTCATTACCTTACAAGCTTTTGATAACACTGTCACCAATTGAACTTCAGAACATTTGAAATAAAACAAAGATGATAACAGTTATTTCCTGAAACAAACCCCTCCTTAGCTGGGGATCAGACCAACTTCCTTTGTAAAACTAACAAATTAGCCACAAGATTAGAAATTATGGCTCAGGAGTCATGCAGCCAGAGGCCGTGAGATTCCTAACATCCCCAGTTGCTCCTATGGATAACATTATGGTAAAACCAAAGATTGGCATTTGAGGTAGTTTTCAGACCTGCATCCTGATGGATCACCTGGCACCACCCAGAGCCGTGAACTGGCTCATTAGGTCTTGCAGCCCCCACAACCCAGGAGCCCACTCAGCACAAGAGGACAGCTTGGATTCCCTATGATTTCATCCGGACACAACCAATCAGCACTCCCCATTCTCTAACCACCCCATTCTCTGCCACCCACCAAACTATCTTTTAAAAACTCTGGCCTCTGAATCTTTGGAGAGGCTGATTTGGATAGTAGTAAAACTCCAGTCTCCCATTAAAACAAAAAGAAAAAATATCTGAAATGACTACTTTGACGTTATCTAGTTGAACTACTGGCAAGACAGATTAAACCCACCCTGACTTATACTCAAGTCTTAGATTAAGTTCTAGATTCTGATTCTATTCTCTTCTCTAGATTAATTCTCAGTTTTCCTCTTTAGAAAGGATTTGTTACTATCAAAAAGACAATTGAGCTAAAGGACTACTCATTGCCAGACAGTTATTTAAGAACTCCACAAATTCCTTTGCAACTTGAAAACCCGGAGATAGATTATAGGTAAAATTATAGGTAGATTATATTTCAGTAGAATATTAGACCCCAAAATAACCAGTTAACTCAAGAGTATTATTGCAATATATTTTTGTGTCATAGCAGATGGTTATGCTCTAAGAACCAACTAAAGTCGGTTAAAGACTAGCAACCCTCCCCATGAAGAAAAGGAAACTTTTTAATCTTTGCGCCTAATCTTATCTTATTTACCTGACTCTTATCATTCACCAAGTGGCAACAAGAGTATGCCTTGTTTCAACCATGCTTTTGATCAGTCCTCACAGGTGGTAGCCATATATTAATCCTGACCACAATTATTATTGAAAGATCTAGATATTCAGAACTTGTCTCTAAGTTATAAGTTAGCTCAAGTATAAATGGAAGGCCATCAGTTAACATTAGCAGCAATGACAAATAGCCGACTCCATGATAATTGTAGCAGACACAAATCAAAGGCATATAAAATCAGAGAATGAGCTTATACTGATTTATGGGAGTATTTGTTTAACTTCAGGCAATCTGATTATGCTTGCGTATATGACATGCTAGTCCCATGATCCTCTGTATATCATAGATTCTATTCTAACTTATGAATAAGTATTTAGAAATTTAATCATAACCAGAAAGGATTTCCTACACTGTTCACTGTCATTCACATATTCTTTTCTAAAAACAATTTGGCTACAGTTGTTATGATATTGTAATAACCATCATAAAGCCTGTCACTTTAAGTCAGTGAAGTCAGGATCTGTTTGTAAAAATATAATCAAAAGTAATTTCATGATTCAGTAAATAGTATATAAATCTGCTATTATTGGGGTTCATTCTTTCAATACCACCCATTTCCATCTTCTCACTGGAATTACTCTGACTATCCAAGTGTCATTACTGCCTTCTATTGCTATGTAAATGGAGCATTTTTATTAGATCCTCTGACACTATATATAAGGCTTTGCTTCCTCAGCAGTAATAATTTCATTTCTGAAGGAAAATGAAAGTAACTGTACACAAATTCTAAGATCTCACTTTATGTTAACTTCATGCCTGAAATGGAATTTTAATTGAATCATATCTGAGAAGACCTAGGTTTTCATTAGCTACCTCAAGAAACTATACACAATAGCCCTTTCCATGCAAGGCTGTTTTGCTTCAAAGAGCCCATGAAATCATATTCATCTATAATAATGTATGTAAGATACACTTACTAAACAAATTAAACTCTAAATTTCTTTCATCAGATGGTATTCATTATTTTTTGTGAATTTTTCTTTTGGAAGATGGGAAAAATAAAATATTCTATAGAAATAGTTGAAATTAAACATTATATCAGTTATACAGTTTTAAAAATATACTTTCCAAGAGATCGATGGAAGATATAATTAAAAGGATTCAACCATACATATATTATTGTTGATTTTATTAATACATTGGTTCATAAGAGAAAACTATCAGAGCCAGGTTATAGTTCTCAGAAACAAATCTAACAAATATTGCATCAATTACATAAAATTAACTGGTGTGTCCATTAATGTCAAACAGACTTCACTGAACTTTTATTATATCCTACCAGCAGTTTTTCAATGTATAGAAATAGAATATTTTATATTAATATCATCAGAGGTCTGCCCTCCAGCAGAAATATGAATATAAGAACATAAATTAAAATATATAGCACTTCACCCAAGACCTAGAACTCCTGAAAGAAGAGAAATTTCAAAGCTATTCGAATTTTTACATTGGCACAACAAGAAGAGGCAACCCAGCTTGGTAAGTAACCCTGTGGTGATGGATTTGGGTGAAGTCTAGCAAGACAACAAGAACGTTAGTAAATATTTACCTGCCATCTCTGTGTACAGAGAGAGCACTCTCCCCCATGCTGCAAGGAGATAAAAAGAAATAAAGGGGCCAGGCACAGTGGCTCACACCTGTAATCCTAGCAGTTTGGGAGGCTAAGGCAGGCGAATCTCCTGAGATCAGAAGTTCTAGACCAGCCTGGCCAACATGGTGAAACCCCATCTCTACCAAAAATACAAAAAAATTAGTCAGGCATGTGGCAGGCACCTGTAATCCTAGCTATATGGGAGGCTGAGGCAGGAGAATCGCTTGAACCTGGGAGGAGGAGGTTGTGGTAAGCCAAGATCGTGTCATTGCACTGCAGCCTGGGCAACAAGAGTGTAACTCTGTCTCAAAAAAAAAAAAAAAAAAAAGGAAAGGAAAGGAAAGGGGAAGGGGAAGGGGAAAAAGAAAAGCCTTTAGGGGCTGGCTCTGGCTGAGGGTTCGTGAGATGAACAAAGATAGACAGAAAAGACTTTAGGAGCTTATTGACGGTTGGTGAGACAAATGTACTTACTGAAACAATTTTGGTACAATGTGAGGCATCATGTAATTAAGCACCAGCATATTTATTTTAAAAAGTAAGAGTTACAAGAGCTTCAAAAAAGAAATTCAAGTTCTATAGTAGCACCTATAAAAAACATAACGACATGTCCACAAAAAGCTAAATAATAATATTACAACCATCTTTGCCACTCTCAATTCCTGAGTCCCCAAGGAATGAATAACATGGGAATATGACTTCTGTGATATTAACCTACCATTTCCAATATGCATGCAGAAATATTCTCAGACACTTTCCTTACCTGGTGTCAGAACCCTCCATGTAGAATAAAAACTAAATATTGGATAACTGTACAATGGCATTATTAAAATATTCCCCTTTAATATGATGAGAAGCAGGACTTTTAAGCAGAAATGTTTTACTTTTTAACTAGAGAAAAACAAATATATCTTGAAGCAAGAAAGCATCAAAGAATTTGGGTTCTAGCTTCCACATTGCAACTTTGCCATTCCAAGACAATAATGTCGTAGAATCTAATAATTTTTAGCTAGACAAGGACTTAGTATATACCCTGTAGTCTAACTGAAATATTTCAGATCAGCAAAGCTACAAAGAATGTTACCTGAGCAAACAAATAACAGGATGAGTTGAACTCACCTCCAGAGACTCCTGTGTTGCTCCTCAAGCTGAGTCAGCAGATGCTCAACGTATTTATTAGAGTCCATGTATTCCTGCAAGAGCAGACAAAGACAGATGAAACCTCACGACAACAGTCCCCACCATACTAAGACTCTGTCCTTATCTCTACAAGGAGTATTTTTGACAAGACAATCCCTAGTTCCCTTCTGGTTTTAGGATTCTCTGCTTCTATGACTTACAATCACATGTAAATAATATTTTTCTCATATCCTATGATAGTTTTGCAAACAAATCACAGAAGAGAACTGGAGTTATACTGATTCAGCATTATAATTCTTCTATTCACAGAAAAAAGGCCTAAACTTCACAGTCATTTAAACTCTGTGTTCTACTGCATGTAAATGTTGCTGCCAATCAAAGAAAAATAAAATAGACAAAACAGTTCTTGATTTTACTGGTCTTATGACAGTCATATTCCAGCAAAAACTAATGTTTTAAAACTATATATAATGTCTTATATAAATATAAAATATCCTCATATTCATTGGGGACTTACACTAATGGACATGTCCACTTTTCTTCAACTCCATAAATACACAAAACAGCACAGTTGGGTTTTTTAATTCTTAAACATAAATCTTTAGCTTCTAAAAAGCCATGAAAGGTATGGTGTATTCTGCTCTATATAAATGTATATGTAAATTTATTCCTCTAAATCAAACTATTTTCATGAACATATCTGAAAAAATAAAGAATTCATATGTCACATGAAAGTAAGCAAAAAATCCATGGGTTATCACAATGGATTTAATTTATGATTTCTGCATAGGAGGCTCATATGCAATGGTGTTTCAATTGCTAACCTGCAGAAAATTCAACATATAAAAACTCTTTTATATTATTTTGCTCTGAATCTGGTTTTTTTTCCCCCTTTCTGTTTAGAGATCTAGCCTGCAGGCCTCTGCTTCTACATTATAGCTGCCTTTGATGCAATGATTTCAATAATATGCAATGATTTCAATGTTAAGGCACCGATGAAAGCTACTGTTACATTTCTATAGATTTGAAATAAATTGGGATCTTTGATTTGCAGTGATATTTTTCTTTCAGAAATTTCGGTTTCTTATTAAATATTATACATAATGTATTGCTCTTATAGGAATATTCACTAGAAGGTGAGGGGCTGGGAGAAAGATAGGAGCTGATCCCATGTAATGGAAAGGCCCAGGCCTGAGTTTCTTTTGATCCTGGAACTAGCCATGTGGACTTGAAAAGCCTTTTTATCTTTCCAAAATGTTCGTTAGACTAGAGGGTATACTAAGTCCTTGTCTAGCTAAAAACTGTTTTGATTCTAAGCTGCTGTCAATCTGTTATAGATAATTAGCTACGAAGTTTTATGCTTATTGAATAAACATTTATTTTCAGGTAACTACTGAAGTGAGTTATTTAAACAAGACAACTGGGAATGTTAAAGCAAAACGGAAATCTCTGCTACTGCAGGAAGTTATAACATATGTGGTTATGCTTTTAAGTGTCCTGATTTAGAACACTTGACACTATCAAATACATGAATTATTAAAAAAAAAATGTTCAGCCAAAAAAAAAAATTAAATACAATTTTCCCAAGTAGAAATAAATGTACAGATGTTAAAGTTATTCATTTTATCTTCATTTAACAACTATTTTTAAACATCTGTTATATGCCAAGAACTGTTCTAAGTGCTGCAGATATGGTAATAACGAAGAGAGGGAAAGCCACTGCCCTCAAGAAGCTAACAGTCTATCAAAGGGGACATACTAAATAAATGAACAGATTGGTTTCATATGGGTTACATGCTATGAAGGAAATAAACAGGTGACAGGAAAGACTTTGGAAGGAGCGGCTATGTTGAGTGAAGACTCCGGAAGAGGACTCTAAGCAAGTGATACTTGTGCTAGGAGTTGCAAGAGAAGAAGGAAACCATATAGAGAAAAGGGAGCAAGACACTGCAGGCAGAGAAAATACTATATGCAAAGGCCCCAAAATGTGCTGTTGAGGGAACAGAGGAAGCCAGTGGGTGCTAGGAACAGGGACTCAGGGATACTGGGTCTAAAATGAAGCTGGAGAGGTAGACAGGACCAAATCCTGTGCAAGCCTTAGAAAGCAGTTTGGATAAAAACCAATGGATCTGCCATTTTGTTCATTCTGATTATCTCAAGTCAGAGATTGAAGCTGAAAAGTGTAGTGATGACAAATATGACTTTAGTATAAAAGAGACTTAGGTTCAAATCCTGGTTTTGATACTTACTAGCTATGTTTCCCTGGTCGTATTACTGAATCTCTCTAAGCCTTAGTTTCTTCATCTTTGTCAGAGGAATAAATAATGCTTCATTTATGGAGGCGTTGTTTTAAACAAGAAATTTAAGTACGTACATACTATCATGGCTGCCAAATAGTAAGCATGGCCTTTTTCAGAGTATTATATGCCTGTTTTCAAAAGGAAGATCACTTTACAAGGTGAAGACGTTATTCATTTTCTTTTCTCTTGCCAAACTTCAAGATTTTTAAGTGTATAGTTCTTAGGTTATACATACTAAATATTAGAATAGGCAGTTAGGCAGAGATTGATAATACTGATCTCTAATCATTGAATGTAGTTGTCACTGACTTGTGATTTAAAAGCTATTTCAAGTAAAAATACCAGCTGCTTCCATGTAAACTAGCTTTACCCTATTTTCCATATAAATAACTATGATGACAAATCTTAAATCACTTAACAATGGGAAGCTAAGATTATGGATTCTTCATCTCTCTTTTCTACTTTATTTTTTCTCTATGGCATTCTTACTTTCAACATTCAATATGTTTTACTTATTTATTTAGATATTACCTCAATATAAGGCTAACACAAATGTATTGGGAAAAAAAAGACATGACTCTTACATGTATTTTTTGTTAAGTGAAATTGTTTTAGCTCAACCTGAAAGAACTCAGGAGGTTCCTTCATATCTGTATAGTTTCTAGACCCTGAACTGGAAAAGTTAGTTATCTCATGTGAAAACACCATCACGGGATTATAAAACAGGATTATTCCCAGGGGGAATTTTGTGGATCCCTGTGGAGATTAACTCCAAGAAAACAATGGAGAGTGATAGCAGAGGGGCTGGCAGTGTTTAAGAGGAGCTACGGGTCACCGTAAGTAAAATGCAATAGGCACAGTGGCTAGAACAGCTTTGGGAGCAAGTACATACAGGAGGTTACTGTACAGAGACTCCAGTACCCCAGCAAGGCAGAAAGACAAAGGCCGGATAGATTTCTTCAGAGTAAACTGAAAAAATGCACCAAGGAACCCATGAACAAGTACTGTAGGATGAGAGAGAGAACATGATCCTTAATCATAAAAAAGTGTGTTAGTCTGAAAATGATTTACATAGGAAAGATATGAAAACACAAAGACATTATTAAACTATAGTTACTAAGTTGATAAACATCCTATTCTACTGGTTCTCTTAGAATTACAAAACCCACCTTAGATACAATAAATAGCACTGACAATGAAAACACATATAGTCCTGAGGAAGATAAACTTAATCTGTAACTAAATTAAGAAATAAAGAATAAGAATGAGAATGAATGGAGACATGATGGATAAAAAGGGCAGAAAATATTGGTTTGCCAAACAATGATAGCATTTGAGTACTCCATAAGATTTGGAATGCAAGCAACAAACAAATGGATGAAGATATATTTCAGCATAGAAAAGAAAAAGGAAGTGATTTTGCACAACAAAAGGAATCATCACTTTCCAGGTAGAGTTAATGGAAGACAATACACATGTCTACTGGCACAAGAATAAAATAGTGAATAAAAGTAATTTGAAGAAAAATAGTGAAAAACAAAACAGAGGACCTCTTTGAATGCTTATAACCCAAAGGGAGCAAAATCACATTAGCTCCATAGCTTCCAGCTATCCCAAATGCCCACTGAAATTAGTTTATAGACAATCCATAAATATTATTCCCAATTAAGTAGCTCCTATGTAACAAAGCGACAGAAAGACATTTTCAGACATTGATGAATTCATAAAATACAGGACCTACATCTTTTCATTAAAAACTTAAAGATACATATGTGTATAAATGAAAGGTGTCCGTGTACCAGGTAAGTATATGTACATATGCCTGTATATGTATATATGCAAATACCTGAGCAATTAATAAAAAATATGGAATTCACAATATAAAAAGAGACTTCAAAAGAGGTTAATCCAGCCAAACAGATGCCTAAAAAAGTAAATAGATAATAAAATAAAATGAACAAAATATTCCAGAAAGAAAAATTAGAATATACATTATCTATTTTTATGATGGGCAGAGAGAAGACAAGAGGGAAAGAAAGAGGGAAATATTAATAAATCTCTTTGAATATAGAAGCAGAAATTATTGTTCTATTCTTGACTTGATACTAAAAAAGGCTTAAGTATAAGTGTGTGTTTTGCCTATGCATGTACAATTGGGGAAAGTAATCACATGTTGTGATTTTTAAGACATCCCTGCCCTTTTGATCTAGAAACTCCCTGTCTAGAAATCAGCTCGAGTAAATAATCAGATTAAAACAAATGATATTCATCAAAGTATTAATTTGTGACAATATAGAAAAACTGTGTATGTCTTAGTTTCCTAAAATATAGAAATAATCAAAATAATTATTTTATTCAATAATTAGTTATTTTATTTAATAATTAATCATTTTATTAAATATGCTTTAATTCAAAGAAATATAATTTTTAAAAAACTTTGTAAAGAATATATAATAAATTAGAAAACAATGTAATGTTAAATGAAAATAGGATAAAAAACTGCATAATCCCTCTTACCACAATTTAGAAAATATATATGAAAGATTAAAAGTAATATCCTATTGTAAATGGTAATATTATGGGTTAATTTAATTTTCTTCTGTGTATTTTTTCTTTGTCTATAGTTTTAAAAAACTATATTCGCACTATAAAAATTTAGAGTAATGGCTATTACATAGGAAAATACAGTCCCAGAAAATAATGTCCATGAAGATTTGATTATAATGAAATTTTGGAAAGCTTGATGTAAAATACCACAGTGAAACCATTTCCTTTATATTATTCTAAAGGTAAGCTTGTGTTTGAAACAAAGAACCCCCTTTCCAGTTGCCCTCGTTATTGTTCTGATAAAAGCATTTCACCAAAATTAGGATTAAGGGGGCTGAAGGTGGGGGGGCACCAAGTTGCACCAAGTCATATTTTATGTTTTAAAAATTTTACAAAGGTACAGCATTAAAAAGACATCTGTTCCTTGGCTAAAACTTATGCAAATCAGAATCATTTTAGAGATAGATTTCAGGAAGTTTGCCTTTCACTTCTTTTAATGCACATGTTTCAGGGCAATTAGTATGAAACATTTAAAGTGATTAGAGGTTTATAGATATACTGAACATTGCATGTCTTTGTAGCATAAGCCCATTTAACGTGAATCTCCTATTGTCTGAAATAGGTCAGTTCTGAGGGAAGCCCATTATAAATGAATTCTAATGATGTGAGGATCTTAAGTACCATTCATCTTAAGTGGAGTTTAAAATAAAATCGTATATCAAAGCTTGAAGAGATCCAAAAATCCCTCCAAATAATCTTCATATTATAATCAGCATAACTCACACGGCAGAGCTTGTGAAATTCTGCCAGCAATTTTGTGACTAGTAACATAGAATCCCCAATTCACCTTTGGGCAAAGCAGCACCAGCAAGGCGGCCAGCTGTTTTCAAATCAACAGAACTATCTGCAATTAGGAAATGACTAACTACCACAACAAAGTAATTGTTAAGGGGGACATCAGTTCTTCTCTTAATAAAAAGGTATATCTGCATGGTGACTGTAAAAACTCAAATAAAATACTCATTTTGGGAATTATGCAGACAGGGTAATAAATAGAAAGGTGTCTCATAATTAACTGGCATCTGTACCAACATAAATTCTTCCAAGGAGACTTTTTTAAATGTTACACACCACAAGCAAATCAATTTACAAGTCCCAGCTTGAACAGACCGATCCTCCTGCCGCCATCTTAGCATGAGCCGTCTCGAATTCCTCTTTCCAAGCCCCTCTTCAAGTGGCTGCAACCTTGCTTCTAGGGCAGACGTACCAGTGCAGCTTTCCCATCAGAGCCACTGATGGCCTCCACAGGGTAGAATCCCAGGATTTTGCTTGGTCCTTATGACCAGTGCCTGCAGCACTTCACATTTTAAAATCATACTCTCCCTCCCTGGTATTCTCTGAAATTATCTCCCACACTGCCTCACTCTGAGGTCCAGCATGGCCCGTGCTGCTCAATCACGCTCTTGAGGGCCAATCCTGTGGGCCTGGCTATTTCCCAACCAGGTCCCATTTGGATGTGCCTCACACCCTTCAAAGTATGCCATCCTTCATTTTTGTATCCTCCAACACCTACCATAGCACTTGGAATATCACAAGCACTCAAAGGCGTGTTAAGTAAATGAAAGAGTGAATTAACTGTCTAGATGTAACCAGGCTCATGAGAGAATCTGAGATTAGGCTACAAGTGGTCTCGGTCTTCCGAAACTTTTACTTGAAAAGGTTTTGATTACTATAGAGACATTAGACAGTCAGGACAAGAGAGCAGAAACAGTGTTTTCACTTCGTTTTCCTTCTCTCATATACCACTCAATGTAATGCTTCTGACACCAGATGAATGTGGATTTTTCCCAATACATCAACCAAACAATTCTCCAGCAGACACCAACTAGGTGTCATATATAATTCAACTCAATTCTGACACCATCTACCTGGAGATAGCATCAGATCCCTCGAGGTCAGTCCTACAAGACTGCCCCTGGCTTCAGACACAATCACAAGTACCATAGTTGGCTGCCACCTGTAATTCTGACTGACCAGCTATAAATCAGGGCTCCCACCACTGCCTCCTCAGGCCTGATTAATTTGCTACAGCAGTTCACAGAACTCAAGAAAGCATACTACTTAGGTTTACCCATTTATCGTTAGTGATACTGCAAATGATACAGATAAACAGCTAGGTGGAAGAGCTGCATAGGAAGCGGTATGGGAGAAAGGGTGCAGAACTTCCATGCTCTCTCCTGGCACACTGCCCTCCAGGAACTTCCATGAGTTCAGCTATCTGGAAGCCCCTTGAGCCCAGTCCTGTTGGGTTTTATTGAGGATGCATTACGTAGGAATGACTGATTACATCATTGGCCATTGGTGGCCAACTCACCCAGATCTTGGTGGGTATCCATTAATTACATGGTTGGTTCCCCTGGAAACCAGCCCCCATCCTGAGGCTCTCCAGGAATCCACAAAGAGTCTTCTAATTAGAACAAAAAATGCTTCTGTCACCCAGAAAATTCTAAGGTATTTAAGAATTCTGTGCCAGATGTTATCCCTCAGGAAATAAGAAAGGTTTTAGGACCTCTGTGCCAGAAACCAGTAGTCAAAGACCAAATATTAGAATAAAAGATTCTCCTAGTACCCTATCTACAAGGGTTTTCGGAGTTCTGTGCCAGGAACTGGGAAGCAGAGACCAAATATATATTTAATCATAGCAGTTTTCTAAATTACTGTCTACTCATAATTTTATCCTATTGGTACAAGCCAGAAATGACATTCCAAAGACAAACTATTGATAGTTTTGCAAAATCAGTGCGTTTTTCTAATCTTGCAACTCTGAAGAAGATTTAGGGACATTGCTCATCTATGGCATGCAAATCATATGACTATCAAAGATTTCAACACAGTAAAATTCACAACCAAAATTTGCTTTCAAATGGAGAGATAACTGGTAGCAAGATGGCTAGCAAACTGCAGAGTGAAAATATCTCTTTATATCCTGTCATATATGAAAATTTCATCAATATTAATTAACAGTGACAGAATATAGACAGATAGCACATGTGGCCATTGAAAAGCCTGGTGACCTGCTATTTGATATCAAGGCAGTAGACTAATACAGATCAGACTATGAGTACAGCTTAGCAGATCTTCAGATTAAAACATACTTCAATTTGTAGGATACTGCTTAACTGTTCCCTATTATATATATATATTTTCCCCCTTAAAAAGAATCCCCTATCTCTCCCCAGTTCTAGCTGGACACATTGCTCCCAAGCTAGAAATTATGTTTCCAAGTTTCCTGTGCTGCTTGGAATGAACACGTGCCTGAGTTCAAGCCAAAGAGAGGTCAGCAGAAATGGTTTGTGCAATATCCAGAAAATCCCCAGCCTGAAGACAAGCTGCTGCCCATTGTGCACTCTTCCTCTGGCCAGAAATGGTAACAGCCTTCGACTCAGAGACAGTACCTACAGGCTTAGGATAGCAAAAGTGATTGTTGTTGGAGCATCTATCCACTGACCCTAGTCTTTCTACTTTCCTTTGGCCTCTTACATGAAAAAGAAATACATTCCTATCTTACTTAAAACACTGTATTTGGGATTTTCTTTGTTACTGTATGCTTAGCCTATGCTACGAGTAATACAATAAACAGTCAATTCTTTCTAAAGTTACAATGAAATAGGAAGCAGTAGTCACCTCTGTATTACTTTATTGATTGATGTTGTTTGTAGATGTTACAGTTTTCCAAAGCACTTTGACATCCATTCTCATTTGAGCCTCACAGCATCTTTGAGTCATGGTCACCATTTCAACTTAGAAAACTAATGCTCAGATTACGGTTAAGTAATTTCTTTAGGGTCAGACAATAACAGACTTTAAAAGTCTCCTTCTGCTCAGTTCAGCACATTTTTTCACTGCCCCAAAGAATGCTCTTCCCACAGCTAACTGCCCTCAGAGTGAATTTTATGTTGGTTAGATGGAAACTAGCTGCAGAATGACCCCTCCACCGCAGCCCTCTCCACCAACTTGTAGCGTGTGCTGGGGGCGGGGGGGAATCTGGCTGGATGCAAAACCATAAAACAAAATCAAGAAATAAACTTTCAGATTCATACTGATTGGGCATGTGTGTAAGTTTGGCTTTGGTTCCACTTTGATTTCCCTGACCTAGTGCAACGAAGGTAAGGGCAGAGGTTAAGCTGTATTCTCCCATTGAGTACTCCATTCTATTAATAATAATGAAATAAATCTACTTATAAGTGAAACAACTTTTAGTTTTCCTTGACAAAGATGCTATTACTAATACTTAGATATTCTTCCTTAGGTAAAAAGAGTTATACTTAATTTTAAGCAAAGTAGTAACTATTCTATTTCTTGGCAACCCGCACTATTTTCTTAAATATTGATTTTATAGCAGCTTGGGAGATAAACCTATATTGGTCAAATGAAGGAATTCGTCTAGGTGGAAAAAGTAACTTCACTTATTTTGGTTTTCTTTTTTTATGAGGTAGAAATAAAAACTAATTCAATCTGTCCTCAAGTTCTGCTAGTCAGTAACATATCATTTGTTAGCACGGCAGTAGATTGGTATCATTTCAACCTCTATTTTTCATGTGGTGGAGGAACACTCGTGGAGCCTTATATGAGTGAAAAGTCTGCAGTCTCCAGCTATTCTACATAAAAGAATTTGGCCACGCAAAGTTCAAAGACGAATTTAAATCCCAGTATTACATCCACACACAGCAGGAATTGACCAATGATCCACTGCATCTTTCGCACATTTCCTTCTACCCAAATACTGGATCGCAGAATACCATTTCCCTCACTATAGTATATCAAGACCCCCTGAGCCTCTGGTTATCCATACCCTTCAAAATCTGGCCAGGTATGTTCTAATTTTCTCTCCCATTACTCCCCAAAGCTACCCTGGGCACCAGTGAAGCCAGGCACCTTGTTTTTTCTGAACAGGCCAAGCTCTGAATTCTTTGCAATCCCAGCACCTAGCATAAGACCTGCAAATAATAGGTGCCAAGGCATTTCTAGAAAGCAGTGAACTGGAATTGGGTTATGGCATCAAGTAGGGAGGAGAACACATTTGTTTGCTGCTACTTACGGCTCCCATCTGTTCGTCTGGGTCAACTGGTGGGCTAGTTATAACACAGATTACTGGGACCCGACCCCAGAGTTTGATTAAGTGGGCACGCAGTGGAGCCTGAGGATTTGCATCTCTGAGAAGCTCCCAGGTGATTCTAATGCTGCTGGTCTGGGGACTACTCTGCAAATCAATGGCTTATGGTAACCAGGATTAGTTTACTGATTAGTCCTATTACCACCCACTGTCCTCTTAAAGAGATTAATAAGGCCAGTGTAAATAATGCCAGATGCAATTATTCTACTAATATTTTCAAGAGCTAATTATGTTCAGGCACTCTTCAAGGTCTGGGGAATACTGCCAAGTACAGTGTAGACAAGTCTCTGCCTGCATGAAGGTAACATTTTTGTGAGGGAGACAGATAAAATAAGCAGAGGCAAGAACTTTGTGGAAAACAAAACAGAGAAGAGGAAAGGAAGGCCTGAAGTAGAGGGGTGGCATTAACAGACCGGTGGAGGAAGTCCACACTGAAGACATTTGAGCGAACACCTAAAGGAAATGAGGGAAAATAACCCAGGTGGCTACTTTGGGAGGCTCACTCTAGGCAGAGAGAAGCAGTGTACAGGGCTTTGGGGGCAGGAGTGTGTGCATGCTTGTTGCAGGAATGGCACAGAGGACAGTGTCCCTGGAGCACAGAGATGAGGTGAGGGGAGAAGGGTGATCATCACAGCTGCGTAAGCCCTTGTAGGGACTTTGCCTTTTGTTCTCAATGACATGGGGCACAATTGCAGTGGGGTTGGATTCAAGGAGTCAAAAGGTCTCAAATCTTAAAAGGATCATTCTGGATGCTGTTGACTGCAGAAGTAGGGGGCAGGGGCAGGAGCAGGGAGATGAGCCGAAGCCACTGGAAAGAGATCATTGTCACTTCGACCAGGGAGGCCACCAGGAGAATCCTACTATGTTGCTGGATTCAAGATCCGTTTTGAAGATAGAGGTAATAGAACTTCCTGATGGACTGAATGTGGGATATGAAATGAAATAAAAATCAAAGATAATCAAAGATAGTATTTGGTTTTGGGCCTGAGCAGTTGGATAATGTGACACTTATTGACAGAGTGAAAACTAAGGAAGGAGTAAGTTTGTGCAGGGGGTGTTGAATACACTGTTCTCCTTTGGCAGCGAAGTTTGAGATGCCATTACCTATGAGAAAATAGATGTCAGTGAGGCTGTCAGTGCTCAAGAATTTTGGATTCCAGTGTGTATGGAGATAAACCCTTTTTCTTTAGTGTGGTCCTTTTTCAGGTAACCTCACTTGATGGAGCCACGGCACTGAATGAGATTACCTGAAGAAGGAACCACACTAAAGAAAAGGACCCAGGACTTGTAGGTTGGGAGGAGGAAAAAGAAAAGTAAATGAAGGAGAGGTCAGTGAGGGAGGAAGAGGGGGTGTTCTAAGAAGAAGGGAGTGTTAAATACAATCAGTGGTCAAGTAAGACAGGCCCCAAAACTGACTACCAAAATGGCCAATGTAGAGGCCATTAGTAGCCTCACAAAAACAGCTTCAGTGGAGGATCCTTTCCAAATACCTCACTTGGGGTAGAGGTTAGGGAAAGGTAAAGAATGAAGACAAAATTGTATGCCAAGGGTAGGGAGAACAAGTAAGGACAAAGCTTTCTCAGAAAATATCATAAATATCATGGGGTTCTTACAGATCAGTGTCCAAGAGGCCATGGGCCTCTGGAGGCCATTGGGAAAAACGTTGCATTTCAGGTCCTAACCCAGAGAATCAGGTTCAGCACGTGTGGGAATGAGATGCGACCCAGAGATGTAATCATAACAAGAACTGGTAGGAAGATGTTTCCAGTTCTCCCTGGAACACTTTTAAAGAATGGTCTCCCGAGTGGAATTTTGGGGTGTTTCTGATGACTTAATACAACAAAACTGCCACAACCACCGTGCAACCAACACACCAGACCTTTCCCCGAAACACCTCCAATACGTATTCTGCCAGAACGAGGCAGGGCCTCGGAGTCTCTTGACATTCAAATGCGACTGGGAACAAGGTGGCAGACATGAAGACTTTTTAGTAACAGAGCCGATGGTGCTCCTCATGTGGGATCTAGGAACTGTTTCAGTGTTTCTAAACTGGGGCTGCCTGTCCTAGGAAGATGCCCTTTGCTATACAAGAAGACCAGCAAAATATTTTAAAATTCTATTTTACTTTGGGAGGCTGAGGCGGGTGGATTGCGAGGTCAAGAGATCGAGACCATCCTGGTCAACATGGTGAAACCCCGTCTCTACTAAAAGTACAAAAATTAGCAGGGCATGGTGGTGCACACCTGTAGTCCCAGCTACTTGGGAGGCTGAGGCAGGAGAATTACTTGAACCCAAGAGGCAGAGGTTGCACTGAGCCGAGATTGCGCCATTGCACTCCGGCCTGGGTAACAAGAGTGAAACTCTGTCTCAAAAAAAAAAGAAAAAAGAAAAAAAATTTATTTTGTTTTTATATTTACCCTGAAGAGACTTCCCTCTAGATAGAGGCCATTTCCTTCAGCATAAGGAGATTATATATTTATGCACTAACACATAAACCTTGCTTGGATTTTGTTTTCTAAGCCAGAAAGCATATGTGGATATGCAGATTTCAATGTGTTGCCTGTTAAACTGCATTTCTCACTTGTGGGCACTAAACATAAATCACCCTGGAGCAATGAACGTTCCTCCTGGAGTGAGGTATTTCAAACTGCTTCTATTGCCTCTGGGTGGGCACGGGTGGTGCCCAGGATCCGATCACATTTAGGTTGTCTCTATTGGAGATGGAGTTTCGCTCTTGTTACCCAGGCTGGAGTGCACTGGCGCGATCTCGGCTCACCGCAACCTCCGCCTCCTGGGTTCAGGCAATTCTCCTGCCTCAGCCTCCTGAGTAGCTGGAATTACAGGCACGCACCACCATGCCCAGCTAATTTTTTGTATTTTTAGTAGAGACGGGGTTTCACCATGTTGACCAGGATGGCCTCGATCTCTTGACCTCATGATCCACCCGCCTCGGCCTCCCAAAGTGCTGGGATTACAGGCTTGAGCCACCGTGCCCAGCCTATGTCTCTATTTTTATGGTAGAAATGTGAATATGAAAGTCATGGACCGGATCTGAGTTCTCCTGGCTTTTGTTTGTCTTAAGCCGTTGAACACTATTGGACTTGTCTGGGTAAAAGAAACATCGGCTCTATCTTGTTGGATTTTCTGCAACAAAAAGGCAGCAGAACAAATCAATCACCGCAACTGACCAGCATGCTTTCCTCTTACCCCCAAATCTGGTCTCCACATTAAGAGATGGACTAAGGAGACCTCAGGCATTTATTTCCCTGCCATAGGACTTTGGAAGTGAAGAACAGAGACCTTGAAGAGACTTTCTTGGACCTAATATTCTACAGGGTGTCAGCGCCCACATCCCCTCACGAAAAATAAACCTTTATCACCAGTACAGAAGATGAAAGCAAACCAAAAGCCATGAAGAAGTCTGGAAGCCAGAAAAAAGCTTCAATTTGATTGACCAAAGCTGCAAATCTGGAACCCAAAACATATCCAGGAGAAAATTACCATGAAGATGAGGAATGACCTGGAAAAACTGCAAGCTCAGATTGAACATAAGAGTGGGAGGGACCTTTTGGGCAGTCATCTGTGTGATATTTAAGTATGGTACTCCGTGGGCACCCCCTCCTCCCAGCAAGTAGTAGGAGTTTAAACTCAAGATAAAGAACTGTTCTATACTGAGGATTAGTTTCCTTCTAAGGAGGTAGAGCCATGAGGCTGGGGTGGGGTTTTGGGGTTGGGTTCCATGCAGGTGTGGAAGCCTAAGGAAAAAGCACACCAGGGCTGGCATTCATGGGCACCTCCCTGCAGAGACTGCAGGCCTATTCAATAGAACCTGCTCTCCACTCAGGGCTGCCAACTCAGAGGGCTTCTAATGTTATATAGAGAACCCTACATCCTTCCCCGGCAGAGGGAGACTTAGTGCTGAAAACAATGGAACTTGTCCAACATCCTCCACAAAGAGGCCAACTCTACAGAAAGACATTTAGCTTCCTGAGAACTGGTTAACTGGTATTTCAATGTGATGCCCTGTGCCAACACCAGGACTGGTATAATGGGTATAGGTGCAAAGCAGGACACATCTGGCTGACACTCCTCATTTCAGATCTTTACATCTGACCATGAAAAAGCCAACCTGGAAACAAAAGGGTAGCAGGGAAAGAGTGAGGGCCTCCGCCTCTGGGAAACAAAGGAAGCCCTTTGGGGGCTATATATTTCCCCTGTGCAGCTCCTCTTTCTAGTCTGCTGTCTTAGCAAGCTGTATCAGGGAAGAATGTGGAAAAGGACAACAGTGGGCAAATAGGCACTCCCGATACTACAGAACTCTTTTCTCCTTCAACTTTACCTCCAGAGAGTGAGCCTATGTCATAGTTGATTCTCTAATACCAGGATAGACAGTTTTCAGGAGAATCATGCCTATTGAGTCAACTGCCGATAATACAGGGAAGATTTTAGCATGGTTTAGAAGGGACTTATGAAGCAGAAGATACCCACCCCTTCCCCACCCAAAATAAACAACACAGTAGCAAATACTTCTCTATTTCCAATAAAGAGACTGACATTAAATACAATCTGTTTCTTGGCTTCCTCTGCTCTCAACTAGATCTAGCTTGTTATTTAAGTAATTTGAGATTATCCTCAGAAGCTCCCTAAATGTCTTGTGGTATAAAATGATTACCAATACTGTGATTTAAAAGTGCTTTTATAGGTGGTAACCTGGAGGGCTGATATAACCTGAAGTAAACAGCACTGCTGTCTTCTTTGAAAGGTAATTAGAAAGCCATTCTGTTCTGACAGTGGAGGGTCTGATTCAAGAGAATAGTTTCTTCTCTCCAGAGGGGCCAAACAAACTGTGTGATGGGATATAGCTGTGGCACTCTTTGAACCTGCTCATTGGAAAGTCTGGAGAGAAACTGGACATACAGAAACTTTTAATTTGAAAGCCCTTGTGCCCAGGACCCCTGTCTCAGTGCCAGTCCATCCCTGGAAGAGCAACGATGCAATGCAATAATTCAGCACAGTCCATCATCTGACCATGGCTGGTATGCTCCCCAGGTTTTACCTGGGATGACCAAATGATACGCTTAGCCTCCACTGAACACCCACTTCCCAAAGACACATTATCATGACAATTAGGATCTAATGCAATGGTTCTCCCACCGTGGGCACAGACCAGCATTATTAGCATCACCCACAGACTCATTAGAAATGCAAATTCTCTGCCTTTCCCCAGGCCCACTGAATTCTGGGGGCAGAGGGGTCCAACAATGTATGGTTTTAGGAGTCCTCCAGGTGATTCTGATCCCACTAAACCTTAAGAACGACTCTTCAATAGTCCAATTAACCCATGATTACAATCACTTATTCCTGGTGTGTGAGCCACCATTTACACTCCCCACATTTTCAAGAGTAATCATGTGATGCTATAGTGAATTTGAATTACTATCAGCATTGATGAACAATTCAAGGTTTCTTTTCAAAGTATCTCATTTTTGAGGTAGAGGGCTGGGAAATCAGACCTTGCATCAGGTGAAACACTGAAGTTTAATTAAAATAATGCAAAACCAGCAATAGCTGCCCTGCTGTGAAGCCTCCGTTTATACCTAATGATGTGGGTGCTGTTTTAAAGATCAGCACGAGAGAAGTACCCATGATAAATATGATGCAGGTGCACCTGGGATGTTACTTTCTTTTTTTAATTATCTAATCTCAAAGCCTTATGCAGCTAAACCATTCAATGAGCGGACTGCACACTATTTGGGATTTGAAGAAACACCTGGGCTCATATAAGTTCTTCGTATTGGGATTCACATAAGTCAGAAATTCCCTTTTAAAATGCACATATTTGGGATAGCAACACAGACAGTTCACTTACCAGTGGATAGTAATGTAACTATTATAATCCTTATTTTTCATGAAAATCAGCCACTCTTAGACAAGGCAGATGTGTTAAATCAATTTAGGAAGGCAATTTACTATGATGAGGTTGTTAAAGAGTCAAACGGAACATCAGGAAATTTATGCAAATATTTTTGGGAATTTGTTCTGAGTATGCAAATGCTATATAATTAGTTATCATGCTTTTCATGCAAAATTAAATTTGCTATAATAACGAATCACACTCAAGAATAAGGCTAGTTAACATGAAAAGAACTCTCATTTTTATGACTGAAAGACTGCAAATTGAGGGTAAATTGCAGGTGAATCTAATTCCAGCCTTCAGGATTGTTATTCATTCTGGTCAAATAAAACCAACTGCAACAAGAGATGGGAGGCTTCTCTGTCTCTGGACAGCACTTGTATAGATGCAAAAATCACAAGAAGTAGAGGCAGTGGAGCATTCTGCTTTTTCAACTAGGCTGTCTCAGCTATCATTAGCCAGATACTCTTTTACCCTCTAATTATTTTGGAAGAATTCAGTGCTATCATTTAATATTTATCAGAATAACAAAGCCAAACTTCTATTTTGGAGTATCTCTAAAGTCTAATTACTACTTAGTCCCTTCCTGCCCCAGGCTGCCAATTTGGAGAAAATTTGGACTTCCAGCATGTTGGCTCTTCCTGCCTCACTCCGTAAATGTCCCTACTAGTCGCGGGGCTCTCTAGACCTCCTCTTGCTGTCAAAGTCCTATGTCTGTTATATTTGCCAGGCTATATAAGAATTAGGCCCTTTATGCCTCCTGGCCACTTGTAGCCCACTCCCATTCGGCCAAGACAGACATTTCACATAGCATGAAACTTCCAGTAATAACACTGGAGAAGTCCTGAGCAAACCAGGTGAGCTGGTCAGTCTACCACAATCACACGTTTCCCCATGCCTCCCAGGCTGTTTGCCCATTCCTGTGGGTGTCAGTTTTCCTAACTATGCTTCAAATTCCTCACTGGGAGTGGGCACAGCCCTAACCTCTAATGCTATGGACTAGCTCTATCCCCAAGAGTCGTGTATGCTCATTTCCTATCCACTAAAGAAGCAGAGGCTCCTGTCAGTCAGCCTGATCGCTGACCCATGTCTTGCCTTAACCCAGGTGGACCGCTCAGGAATAAAGGGGCTTCCAGCTGCCTGAGGACTGACAGAGGGCTCCGACTGTCACCTCCCCAGATCAGAGCCTCAAAGATACCAGTTTGCATCACATCCACCATCCCCTACCCCCCACCCAATCTGTGATTAGACTCAGGGCCCTTTAGTGGGACTAGCACTTTACCTAGCTTAGGCTCAGTTATATTCTTGCTTTATATGTACTCCACGCTGGATCATTGTGGAGGTCCCAGGCTCATTACCTAAACTTACCTTGCAACCCACTATCAAAAGTGAAGACTGCACCTGAACATTCATGGTGTCTTTTCCCAGAGGATCACAAAACACTGTTGCTATAGAATCTTGAGTATTCAAGCACTCTGTCATACTAAGCTTACAATGACAAAACCAGGTTTTAGTAGCATGATTTTAGGAAAAAGAAAAACCCAAAGCCATACATTTGAAGACCACATCTATCCCTTAGACTGAAAAAACAGACATGGTAGAAATATTTTATAAAAGAAGAGAAATACGGGAAATGAATGCCTGGCTGCCCACAGACACATCGAGTTTTCCGTTGCAGCTTGCTGTCAAAAGTATCTGACTCCATTGGTTTCCATAAATAGCTCAATCACCTTGTTCTTGCTAAAGCCCAAGCTCAAGAATTCAATATTCCCTAGCCACATACAATGCATTTAACCCTTTTCCTCGTTATCCTACTTAAGCTAAAAGAACAAGACAAAACACAAACAGGAGGATAGCCAGATGAACTCTTAATTCCATAACAGTATCAATTTAATTCACTCTATTTGCTGGTGCTGCCTTCTCAACTGCACCTTGTCTTAGCTCAATATTAAATTTAATTAGGTAAAACTTAATATTCATGCATCTTGGCCCACATCAAAAATTACATTCCTATAAAAACGTGCATGTTTCTAGTTTTTAGACATTTCATACTTTGTCCTATAAGTCATTTTGTAAAGTGTAAGTGCCACTTTTCTCATTTTGTAAAGCCCACCTTACAGATAAAGGTTTCTTCAGCAGAAAGGCTAATAGATTTTATTAACAGGCATAGTCTTTCTAACGTGTAAAAACAACAGTAGTTAAGTCAAATATTTTTGTGCCCACTATGCAAATAGCGCTCCGCTAAAAACGACACCATTAGCCTAGGAGAATGAGACAAAGCACAGATGCAAAAACGTTCGATGCAGTGAGTTACACAGACGTTTTCCAGCATAAAGGTATCGTTTGCGATTGAGATCCAGGGGCTGGTAAAAATCAAAGCTTAGAGAAGATAATTGATAAAGTACATTTTATATGATACTTTATTTTCAACACTCCGTTATGAAGTTTGCTCAATTACCTTTTACAACATACCCATAAAACAGCGTGTCTGTCTCCATGTTGCTGATGAGAACCGGGGCTGATAGAGTTCAAGTAACACTGAGTGGGTAGTTGAAAACACAATGTTACACTAAATCACTAGAAGTTAAAAATTTAGGGGCCGGGCAAGGTGGCTCAAGCCTGTAATCCCAGCACTTTGGGAGGCCGAGGCGGGTGGATCACAAGGTCGAGAGATCAAGACCAACCTGGTCAACATGGTAAAACCCCGTCTCTACTAAATATACAAAAAATTAGCTGGGCATGGTGGCACGTGACTGTAATCCCAGCTACTCTGGAGGCTGAGGCAGGAGAATTGCCTGAACCCAGGAGGCGGAGGTTGCGGTGAGCCGAGATCGTGCCATTGTACTCCAGCCTGGGTAACAAGAGTGAAACTCTGTCTCAAAAAAAAAGAAGTTGAAAATTGATCTTTTCTAGTAGTTTTCACTGCCCATACAGAATATTATTCTAACAATTGCGTTTGAGAATCTGTCCTGGGAGAATCAGACCCTAGGGCACATAGAAATCCCCTAGGTCGAGAAGAAGCAATATGGGCCTGGACTCCTTTGGGTCTATTTCCTTATTTATAAAATCAGCAGATGAGGCCAGATCAGTGGTTAGCAAACCACTAGTATCACCTGGAGAGCTTGCTAAAACAAACTGCAGGGCCCCACCCCCAATAATTTCTGATTCAGCACATCTGAGATGAAACCTGAGAATTTGCATTTCTAACAAACTGTCAGGTAAGGTGGATGTTGATGCTGCTGGTCCAGGGATCCACTTTGAGAACCAATCAACTAAATCAGAAGAAGCATGGAAAAATTCTTAATATCGTGTCTGACACAAAGATCTCAGCAAACATTAGCTCTATGGATCATGGAAACAATTTACATATCATATTGCACTTTTGCCTCTCATGTTTTTATTCCAGCTGCTAACATTAGCATTTCAGGGTTTTCCTCCTTATCCTTTGTTGGAGAAGCTGATGACGTTAGCAAGGCTTGGATCAAGGTAACGCTGAGGCAGGGGGATAGGCTGTGTTAAAGAGGGGAGAATGATTCTCTTTTTTTTTTTTTTTTGAGACGGAGTTTCACTCTTGTTACCCAGGCTGGAGTGCAATGGTGCGATCTCGGCTCACCGCAACCTCTGTCTCCTGGGTTCAGGCAATTCTCCTGCCTCAGCCTCCTGAGTATCTGGGATTACAGGCACGGGCCACCATGCCCAGCTAATTTTTTGTATTTTTAGTAGAGATGGGGTTTCACCATGTTGACCAGGATGGTCTCGATCTCTTAACCTTGTGATCCACCAGCCTCGGCCTCCCAAAGTGCTGGGATTACAGGCGTGAGCCACCGCACCTGGCAGGGGGAGAATGATTATATGTAAACTATACAACTGTTTCCTAACCTGAGTTAATGGATCAAATACAAAATCCCTGCCCTTCAGTGTGTACCAGCTCTCATTAGTGCCAACTGCACCTCGAGGCAGGCACACCTTTCTCCTGTGCCTCCTATGTCCCCAGCATACAGTTGCAGCAGGGGACGGGGGCACTATTGGCAGCCAAATAAATGGACGGAACCAGTGAAGTCGCTTGGGTCATCTGACAGAGAGGTAAACTGAATTGAATCACTGTCCCAGCCAGAATCACATTTGTAAAGGCTGAGGCTCTGTGGACACCTGTCATAAATCAAGCCATTCCTAATGTTTTCCTATGAGACCTGAGCCTCTTTGGCCGATCTCAGTTTCTCAGTGTAAGAAGCATTTGTCCCATCCAAGGCCTGGCATCAGCAATTTGGTATTATGTCCCAAGAAATCCCCCCAAACTTCTGGGATGGCACAAAGTTGTCCTAGCTATGTGTGATAGACTCTGAGTTCCAGACAGAAATACTCATTTTCAGGTTCAGCTTCTAAAAATACCTGCCTTCATACACACACACACGCACACACACACGCACACACGCACGCACACACACACACGCACACACGCACGCACACAGACGCACACGCCCTTTGGCCCCAGGAGGTTTCCAAATTACAACCAAAGTCTGAGATGAAAACTTTAAGAAGGAGGCTAGACTGCATGAAATTTCCCTTACCTATTCCTGCACAAGTCAGAACTGGATGAGGCACGAACCAGGCCTGCTGTGCAAACAGATGGATTCTACCTCTGGGGATGGCTCAAGGGGATCATAAACGCCCCACTTTGAGAGGGCAGGAGGCATGAGTGGCATTTAGGTTTCACTGAAGCTTATTTTGTGAAAGCAAAACTGACTCACTGAGAAAACGTGCTTTAAATATTTACTTGGAATTACACAAAAATTATTTTAAATGATTTTTTTTTTCAGAAGTAGGAAAGTCTGTTTCATAGCCAGCTGCTGAGTCAGACAGAATAGCCAGAAAGACTTTGGGAAAACTTCAACTTCTCTGTGCCTTCTGCAGTTGTGAGGCTGGGAGATGTGCTTCTGAAACCCAAGCAAGTTGCTGAGGCACAAAGAGGAATTCCCAGAATTTCCTCTAAAGTTTTCACTTATGTGTCACAAAGAAGGCCTGATTTCAAACAAATAAAAGTTTGTTGCAAAGTCACACATGAACACCAGTTGTAACTCAGTAAGAAAAAATACGTATATTCTAAAGCACATACTGTATGCCAAGTACTTTTATTTTTTGGAGATGGAGTCTCACTCTGCCGCCCAGGCTGCAGTGCAGTGGCATGATCTCAGCTCACTGCAACCCCCACACCTGGGTTCAAGTGATTCTCCTACCTTGGCCTCCCAAGTGCCTGGGATTAAATGCACCCAGCTAATTTTTTATTTTTAGTAGAGACAGGGTTTCACCATGTTGACCAGGCTGGTCTCGAACTCCTCACCTCAGGTGATCCACCTGCCTCGACCTTCCAAAGTGCTGAGATTACAGGCAAGAGCCACTGCGCCCAGCCTGCCAAGCACTTTTAAAATGTATTTATTTGATTATTCACTTGAATTCTTCTGCGCACCTGTTATGTGTAGTGCTAGGAGCTGTTGGATATAATTGTGATGAAAGTGGACAGTGTCCCCTTCCATCACTGCCATATTCAACCTTTACAACTACCTGGGAGGAAGGCGCCGCAATGCAGAACCACAGCTTTACCACATTAAGCTACTTTCCTACTATGCAGGAAAAGAGCCAGATAAATTTGAACCAGGACTTTGTGTCTCCAAAGTGTGTGCTCTGGCCTTCAGGGAAAGATGGATCCAAACATAAAGTAAGAAGAAAACTAGATGGCTGCAGCTTATGAAGATAGCATTTATATATTCCCCTGAGTACCTACATAAACCTGAAAATAAGCTACTCTTCTAACAGAAATTGGCATTCCTTTTTGGTAAAGGGACTTTAAGATGTTTCCTGAGGGATTTCCTTGTACTGCTATTCCCTTTTATTTCAACCCTAGCCTTCCCTAAGCTCTTGCATCTCTAGTTTCTACAGCCTACCATGTGCTGGTTTTAGGGGTCTTGCATTGCTCAAAGCTATTGCTGGGTACATGAACTGGACATTGCTTATTTTCCAGTGTATCAAGCCCCCTTCCTTGGAGGGATCACTCCTCCCCCGCTCTGTGCACTCCACCTGCTCCCAGGGTGGAGTTTGTGACCTGAATGAAAGGCAGTTAACAGATCACATTTGAAGGAGGTGTCAGTTGGGTCAATGATGGGCACTGGACCCTGTCAGAACCAATGAGACTAACACAAGAATGGCATCTCTGCTAGACTTGGCCTCCCACCTTCGGCATTTG
This sequence comes from Saimiri boliviensis, assembly GCF_048565385.1. Lineage (NCBI taxonomy): Eukaryota > Metazoa > Chordata > Mammalia > Primates > Cebidae > Saimiri > Saimiri boliviensis. The sequence goes on from NC_133453.1 coordinate 123,072,816, forward strand.
AGTACTCACACCTGGACCCATCGTACATTGTGTTTGAATATGACCCCCTGTTAAAAATGCTTGCAATGTTCATTTTTGCCTGATGCCATCAAAAAGAAGTTGTTGATGGTATGTGCTGGAGCTGGTAAAGCTGAAACTACCCAAATGGCTGTCACTAGAGGGCCAGTAATGATGCTGTCTTTCAGCACTCATAGTTAATACATAAACAGAATCATTCAGCATTCTGGATGGTGGGCCACTTTAGGGATGAATTGCTCAGCATTTCTGGCAGAGGAACAGCACCCACTCAGGATATCTTTGATTGAAAAACAACAAAGCTGGTCACAGAGCTGGTAAACTGGGGACAGTCAGAGGAAGGGTCCTGTAACAGCAGAGAACAGTCCTCCCTTCCCTCAGAGACATTTCCCAGCCTTCATTTGAAATGCTTTACAGAAACCTGGAATTTTGGGCATTATGGTTATTAATGTAAAGGCTCCTCTCATTCCATGGCTCTCATCTTCACTGACCTCTAGCCCATCTCTATATGACCTGTCTATTACAGCCTTAACAGCACTCACTGAGCAGGATTTAATGACTTATCTTTGATACCTCTTCCTGCGTAAAGTCTGCATCATCCTGGCTGCTCACAGTGGAGTGCATTCACCAGAAACAGCACTTCCTGGATGCTTGCTTGAAATGCAGCATCTCAGATTCCACTTCAGACCAACCAAATCAGAATCTGGCCAAGAATCGGCTTCTAACATATTGCCAGCTGCTGCTGCTGCCACCAGCCTGGGAACCACATTCTGAGTACCAGGATGTAGACTTCAGTGTTTCCTAACCCTATTGATCTTAAGTTCGGTTGGGAAGCTTCTTCAAAATACCTGTTTCTGGGCACAACCTCAAACCCTCTGAATCAGAATCTTTAGAAAAGGGACTTTGGTATTTACAGCCAGCCGAGGTGATTCTTGTGGATGGGCAAACAGAGGAAATACTGGGAATCTAATTTAGAGTTCTGGGCCGAGCTCTCAGCTGCCTGCTCTTCTGCCTGAATTTGTTGCTTAACAGATGGAAGCACCAATACCGCTCCCACTTGGGCTGTTTCTTTTTCCCTTTTGTTCCTCCAAAGACTTGCTACCAAATGCTGTGTCTTCAGCATCTGGAATTGCTTTTCCCTTCTCTCTATGCAGTTAGGTATGAAAGGACCTTGGAAGGATTCAAATCCCAATTCTAGGCAAAGATATGTTAATAGTCACATCCCAATGGCAGTGCTGTCTAACGTTAGTGTTTTGTAGACAAAATGCAGGTTGCTGGCCCTGTTCGTTCTGCAAGTTGTATCCTTAATACACTGGTCGCGCTGAGTACATAAACTTTCTTGAGACTTACAAAATGTAACAACAGTGTTAGTAATGGAAGAAAAGAATAAAAATAACTCTCTCCATCCAAGATGCAGGGAAACGGTATTCGTTAAGGTTTTCTGTATCTCTGAAAAATGGGTAAATATATTTAATATAGTTGGCTAAAATTCTCAGGATCTTTGTTAAGTGCTTAAATATCCTTCCTTCCTTAGCCTTGGATTATTTATAAGATAGTAGTGACATGAGTACCTTCAGGGCTTCTCCGGTGAAGACTAAAAGTGAATGTGTAAGACCAATGCATCTCGATGGGGGATGACTTTGTAACTCAGAATACACTGTTGGCTGTCATACCCAGAAGAGAGGGGCTGGTACTGGCAGCTAGTGGGTAGGGGCCAGGGATGATGCTAAGCATCCCACAATGCCCAGGACAGCTTCCTCCACAAAGATTATACAGTCCCAAACAGTGCCCCAGTTGACGTAGACCAAATACTCGCCACGTCTTCAGAGCTTAATGATTATCAGCCTGCCGTCTCTCTACCAACATCTGGCCCCAAGTTACCTGACTGGTAGAACCAAGATTTGAAACAATGTTCCTCTGCCTCCAAAGCTGTATTCTTTTCATGCCAACATGCTGACTCCCACTGGCAGCAGACTGTGGTCATTTTTCCATGTTGATTTATAGGAGGTGCTGCAAATTGCAAATCCTGTTCTCAGTCCCCCAAATTCGCTGCATGTCCACTCTCATTATGTCATTTTCAGATAGAGAATAGAGAGGGTTAAGTCTTGGGGGAACAAGAAAGCACAATATACAGAAACTTGACATAGACTGGGATTTTTATCTATCTTGTTTTAAACAGAGCAACTGAGCTCTTGTGAGAGTCAAGATATTTAAAACAATATATTTTAGGGGAGAAAAGCTGAAGACTCAACTACAGAGGCGGAAGCAGAAGTAGGCTGGAAGTAACATAACTAACAATTTCTGACTTGTCCTGCCACCAGATAGAGCTCCTGGAGTCTCACTGCCTGGGCAGTCCCTGACATACTTTGAGAGCCAAAGTGTTAAATATTTAAGAGCACTCGATAATGAATACATAATTGAAGCATGGGAAAAATCAGACACTGTGAAATCGATTATGATGTTGGTAACAAGGAGTGAAAGCACCTAACCTATTTGGTGAGGTCCTCAGATCCATCTACGAATGAAAAATATACGTAAATATTATTCAAAGGGTAGACTAGCTGCAGTGCCTCATGTTTAATTTAAAATGCACTTGCATTTCAACCTCAGATGAGCAGTTCTGAAATGTCATGAAACACTGGGAACTTTCATGGAAAGAAAAACTTGCAGCAATCATAATATTAGAATTTGCTTCCCCTAGGGTATCCATAATCTTAGGACAAAAAATAACCTTTATGTGGAAATACCCTGTAGTTACTAGGAGCCTTTTATTATAAAGAAAATGAAAGACAATAAAAAGGAATTCGTTTTAAGGAGGCGTTTAGAGTTTCCTTTAACTGTTTCCTTTACCCACATAGCTTGCCATTAATTATTCTCTACGAAGCTTTTAGAAAGAGGAATCCGATTTTCCACCAAGTGGCTGAAGAGGGATGAGCGTGGAACACTTGGGCAACTCCAAGACGGAGGCTTTGCTGACAGCAGCCATCCAGATCTGGGTCTGCTTCCTGTCTCACCTCGTAAGTTATTCCCACCTCATAGTCCAGGCCTGTGAGGGGGGCAAGGGACAACCTGGGGACAGCCATGTGGACAGGGAGCAAGGGGGAGGGGCTGGGGAGAATGCTTAAAAGAAGAGGGAGTACCAAGCATGCCTTAAATATCTCACAAGTTTCCAATTGGCCTAGCAAAAGAGAAATAACATAGAGATGTATACAGGGGAGCTCCAGGTGGAATTGACCTACCAAGGACACCATTGGTCTTAATAAAGAATAGCTAAGTGTTATGGAAGAGAAAAGGAGAATAAATCTGACAAAAGGTAGGGGGTTGAAAGATGGGCATGGTGTTTGGGAAGAAACAGAAAGGGAGGATGGGCTGAGCAAATGAGCAACCTATATGAGCCCGCTGGAATTGTCACAATTAAGGTTAGACATGACGGAGAACATTTGTATCATGACACCTTGAAATAATTAATATACTAATTAATTTACTCATCACATGCAATGCTGACACAGATTATGTACCTTTTGTAACTCCTGAACTCTCCAGAATTTTAGAAACACTAAAGAAGACAAAGGCCCCCCACATAACTGTACCTCAAACATGAGAAAAAGCTGTGGTTGCCCAAGACCTCTCTTCTGTCCAACTTCATGATGTCACCTATATAAATCTTTTAAAATAGGGATTCTGAGAGATTCTTCTGGTTTGTGAGGAATTTGAGTTTTTTTTTAAGGCTCTCCAATTATACCCTTGAACAGTAAACTTACTGGAGGGGCCAGTGGCTAAGACAGTATGAAAAATACAGAGTATAATACTGATTATTATTTTCTAGATTTTGGAGGGAATGTGGCCAAGAAAGGAATTTTTTTCTCTTTTTCTATTTTTGAGACAGGTTCTCACTCTGTCACCTAGGCAGGAGAGCAGTGGTGCAATCATGGCTCACTGCAGCCTCCACATCCCAGGCTCAAGTGATCCTTCTACCTCAGCCTCCTGAGTAGCTGGGTTTATAGGTGTGTGCCACCATATTCAGCTAAATTTTTTTTTTGTAATTTTTTTTTTGGTAGAGATAGGGTTTCACCATATTTCCCAGGCTGGTCTCAAACCTCTAGGCTCAAGTATCTGCCTGCCTCGGCCTCCCAAAGTGCTGGGTTTACAGGGATGAGACACCATGCCTGGCTTACATTGTTTTTGTTTTTTTCTTATTAAATGTATCTTTTTTTTATTTAAAAAGGACATGTTTTGTATTGCCTTTTAAAAATACATGCTGTATTTTTTAAATGCTTTCAATGTTCATTTAACTGCAAGCATATAATAAAACATCCATTAACAAAAAGAAAAGAAATAGTTTACAAGTCTCTTAATTTTAACTTTATTTCATATATAACTTTCTGCATTATATGATACTAGTAGCAGCTAAAAAATATTGAGGGCCAGGCACAGTAGCTCATGCCTATAACCCAAGGCTTTGGGAGGCTAAGTCAGGAGGATCACTTGAGGCCAGGAGTTCAAGATCAGCCTGGGCAACATAGCAAGACTCTGTCTCTACAAAAAATAAAATTAAAAAAATTAGCCAGTTGTGGTGGTGTGTACCTGTACTCTCAGCCTACTTGGGAGGCTGAGAAGGGAGGATTGTTTCAGCTCTGGGGTTCAAGTTTGCAGTGAGCTATAATTGTGCCACTATACTTGTCACTAGCCTTGCACTGGAGCCCAGGCTCTGTATTAAAAAAGAAGAAGAAAGAAGAAGAAAGAAGAAAGAAGAAAGAAGAAGAAGAAGAAGAAGAAGAAGAAGAAGAAGGAGGAGGAGGAGGAGGAGGAGGAGGAGGAGGAAGGAGGAAGGAGGAAGGAGGAAGGAGGAAGGAAGAAGGAGGAAGGAAGAAGAAGGAGGATGAGAAAGAAGAAGAAGAAGGAGGAGGAGGAGAAGAATTATTAACCATACACTATGTTCTAAGCACATATTAACTCATTTAATACATGCACAGACATACATGCACACACACTCCCACTGTGGCATATACTGTTATTATTCTTATTTTATGGATTAAAAAATGAGCAAATATATGTGCAAAAATATGTGTGTATATATGTGAGTATATGTGTAGTTTTAGGTAAAAGAATAAAAGATATCCTAATTGTCCTTGACTGAAATGCAATTTTTTAGTCTATAATTAATATTCTTATGCTGTGTGATTGAGACTTTTATCAGTTCTTGGGCTGAATATAAATATTTATACTCCTTCTTTGCAGGCAGGTTTTAGCAGTTTAAGATACATTTGTGAAGAGGGTGAAAGATGAATGGCAAACACTTGATGGATTCTTCTAAAGTTTAACATTAATGATTAAACAACATCATCTGATGACTTACTCAGCAACTCAAAGACAATAAAACATAACTAAATCTGTCAATTAGCATTTTCATCTTCTCTCCCAACAGAGCTTAATGGCATCTGTAAAATGCAATTTTCAACCCAGAGCTCTTTGACATTTTCTATTTCCTCCTGCGTTCCTCTCCCGTTGCTCCCGTTATGACTGAGAGCAGCAGCATGTTCTGCTCCATGGTGGCAAATGCATCACCTGCCACTGAAAGGAAAGCAATTATTTTGTCCTTGCTAAATCTCAGAGATGACTTGGGTACTGCTTTTCCACTTAAGTGCATAAACAGCCATCCCAGGACCTGTTTTAAGTGGCTGAACCTTAGCAACAGCAGCTGGGCTACAGGTTGATGTCACCTGAGGTGCCCATTAAAGATGGGGAAAGCTGCCAGACAAGAATGACTTCCAGCAACTACAACTCCTCCCTGGAGGAAGCATGCCACATTTCCACACACAAAGTGACAAATAATGACGGCAAAGATAGCATTCTGCCTTTCTGTTCCTGGTCCTTCAGTTTGGGGACAGCGACCCTGGTGTGGAGGTTAGGCTGTTTCTTGGATGGGTTTCCAGCTGGTGGGAGGGGATGCTATTTACACAACTGTCAGGAATTACAGTTCTTCCTCTCTCAGGCAGCTATGTTTAGCTCACATGTGTGTCACACATGTGTAGACCCCTAACGGCACCATCTCCCAACTGTCAAGAAAGGAGATTCTGGGTGATGAGAAAAAGTGTGCCCTCAAGGAGACTTCAGAGAGCACCCTGGAGCTTTACATCTAATGAGGACATCTAAATTGTTTTTCTAAGCTTCAGTCAAGTGCTCTGAGAAAACAGGCTCAATATAACATTTCCTCTTGAGTTATTTTTAAATGCACCTTTGTTTTTTTCACTGAGCTAAAGAAACTGCCTGATACACACCATCAAAGCACCAAACGAAAGATTCCATTCTAAATAAATATGGCAAGACTCCATTAACCAGAATCCCACTCTCTAATGCACCCAATTAACCAGAATCAGATTCAATGCCTCATTTTTAGAATAAAAAATCAATACTTAAGAGCATATAATAATTTCAGACAAAAAAAACTCATAAAATGTTCAGATCTTTTTATGCAGCCAATTGTCTCAACGCTGCATTTTCTATCTAACTTTTTAGACAGAAAATGAGGTTTCAGAATAATGATTTTGAGGCAATAATCATACAGTCAATATATAAACATATAATTGTTGGCACGCTTGTGCTTAAGACTTGAATGTTTTAGAAAATATGTCCAGTGTATTTGAAAATAACATTTTTAAGGATTCTGAGATTAATAATAAAATAAACAGAAATTTATATTCACCCCTAGAAAATTAAGTGCTTCTTTTACCCTGCTATGTTCTCTGCTTCTAGAGGAGGTCTGGAAGCTTTCCTTCACTTCACAGATGGCTGACCTGAGGTGGGAAGTCAAATGACTTGCTCAGAGTGAGACAGCATGTCAATACCCAATGCAGGGTTAGACAACAGAGCTATGGACTGAGCCCTTCACGAGCAGATCCATCACTGCACAGGTATACTGATTGATATCACTTTTCCAAAAGATTCCCTTTGGAGGGAAATTTCTGGTCTCAAAAAATGAAACCTTGATTACCCAGCAATGGGACTCCTTGCCAGCTCTTTTTTGAGATAATTATGAATCTAAAACTTGCTCTTCATTTCTCTGAAGTTTCCTTTAATGTTTGCTAGCAGAATGAATACAAAGCCTCTACAAATTAAGTCATCCCAGAATTAGTTCAGAAGTGCCCTTGCTATCACTCTGACTAGCAGCTCCTGGAGTTTCATAGGAGATCGGGAGTTAGTTCTTTTCAGAGTTGCTCCAGGCAAAAAAGCAGGGGATGATGATGTTTAGGTACTTTTCTCCCTCTTTTTTAGATAAATCCTAGGGCCTGAAGTCTGAAGAGGTCATTAGTCAGCAGATGGTATCATACCTCGTAAGAGGAAAGGCTCTGGAGTCACTGAGGGCTGTGTTTGAAGCCTGACTTGGGACCCTTAATGCATTACCAATGAGTGTTAATGCTCTCTGCTCCTTCCATGACCAGGAAAAGCCATGCCCTTGATGAGCACAACAAATAGAGTGTGGAAGTGAAGTCACATGGAAAGACTCAATAGTCCCGCATTTCTACAGCTACCATCCACATTAGCCACACTCTGTCAACTTGTCAGCCACCACCGACTGAATTACTAGTAGAACTGAGAGTGGTGGTGATCTAGCATCTTCTACTTTCTTTCAACACTTTCCATAATCATATCTAAGTCCTTAGAGCCTATCAGACCACATTGCTGAACGCCATGCTACAGAAAACTTCTCAAATCTCCTCTGCCACGGTGTTTATCATGTTTATTTTGCTCACCTACATAGTGAGGGACTGCACCGGGTGTTGCATGGAACTGAAAGCGATTCACACACAAGGAAGGTGCTTGTTTCAGCAGCACATGCACTAAAACTGGCAGCTAAGAGAAGATTCGGATAGCGCTGTGCAAGGATGACACCCAGGTTTCTGAAGCATTCCATTTAAAAGGGAAAAAATTAAAGACACAAGGGAGGACCATGCAACCTCCCATGTGCACACAGAGATCTAGGCACTGTAATAAAGGCTATAGGAGGGACTCAATTTGCTGGGAGTAGAAAAGACAAGGGAAGAAGGCCATTACCCATTAGTGATCTGTTGAGAGATGGTTTATTTCAATGGTTCTAAGTGTGGATGGATGCTGGAGCCATCCTGTCTGAATTCAAAGTGTGGCTCTGTGGCTTAATGACCATTTAACCTTGGCCAAGTCTCTCAGCCACTTTGTGTCTCAGATTCTCGTCTGTAAAATGGGGATAATAATAATGATTCCTGTCTCATAGGGCTTTTAAGAGGATCATGTGAATGAATACGCATAAAGCTGGTGCTATGTCGTATTCATTTCTTTTGAAAACTGAATTGGCAGTGCTCATGGTGGTGGTAGTTTAAAGTATGTGTCATGGAGAGCATGCCATGTGACAGATGCTAGCTTGGGCACTTTTACGTTCATAATCTCACTTAATCGAAATTTCTCAGCAAATAGATATTATCACCCAGATTTTAAAAGCTGTTGATCACGAGAGTTGGATACGCCGTCTGACACTTCATAGGTGGAGAGTGGCCCAGTGGAGATTCAACAGCGTGACTGTCCAGCTCCCAAGTTCATGCTCCTCTGTCCCTCCACACTACCTTTGACCATTTCTCTGTATTTACGTATAAAAAGAATTTCCTTGTACTGAGTATATGTAGATTGGGCTTGGTTATCAAGCTGTTCTCCAGTCGTAACTATCCCCTTGAAGGAGGCTGCTGCCTGTTTTAAAGGTGGAAAGACAGTAATGAAGCATGTGGAGCAGCAGACGCCCTGCCAGAAAATAATTAGCAAAATTCCTAATTTAGGGCGCCCCTCACACTGCTGCAGTGCAGGAAAACAGTGAACGGATTGATGGTAGATTTTTTTTTTTTCTTGCTAAGAAGGATCAGATCAGCTCCTTTACAGTATGTGGCTGAGCTGGGTCTCTACTGTGAATCAAAGAGAATAGAAAAACAAACAAAGGTCCATTACTTGAAGTCATTCATTACCTTCTTTGACAATGACACACTTTTGCTGAGTGCTAATTGTGTGATATGCATTGTGCTGTTTTGCATAAAATGTCTTCCTTAAGTTTCATATGGCCCAATGGTGCAAGCATGCTGTCATTCCCATTTTATACGTGCCCTAAACCAGACACGGAGCAGTAAAGTAATTTGCCCAACCTTTCCTGGTATCCATGAAATGTCTCAGTGGTATTAGGATACAAATGCAGACAATCTACTTCTGACCTATAATCAATCACTGTGTTAGGGTTTCTTACCCTTCTCACTCTTAATCAAAGCAAAACACATGACTTGAAACAAATTGCTACACTTGACAACAGAAATATAAGCCAAATCTGATTTATTAGACTGCTAGTAATTATTCTTATTTGACTATTAATTGGGTGTTTTAGTCGGGATGGGTGTACCTTTTGCCCTCCTTTAGTTGGATAATTGCAAGCAAAGATTTTGGATATTACCACTCTTGTACAAAGAGAGCTAGAAGTCAGCAATTATACAAATCCCCTTAATCTGGTATGTATTTTACCTGCACTGTAAATCTCTTCATTTTAAATCCGCCACTTGCTCTATAAAAAATGTACAGACTAAGAAACCACAAAAAAGTTAAATAACAATTTTTGCCTAGTGATATATTGATTATGCATACATATCCTTACTTTTACATATTCTATGTTGCCATTAAAAGATCCATTAAAAGCTGAGTTCAAATAATTATTCACTGCTCACATTACTATTATAATCAATTGCCTATTATGAAAATTATTTCCATCTTTAAGAATTACTTTTCTAAGTGAAGTAATTAGAACTGATATTTTATTTTCTATTTCAGTTCCAAAAATTGATTTTATATGCTAATCAGAGTGTGAAAATTGGGACATAAATTTTATAAACAAAATGAATGGCTAGTCAGGCTTCCTATTTGACACTTTATACAGCATTTGTTGTTTTTCAAGGCATTTGCTCTTGAGAACACACTGTCAGAACTAGGTAGAAGAAATTTTCCATTTTACAGAGTCTCAAGTATCTGAAATTCCAAGAATTAAGAGGTGTGGGTCTTCAATCAGTCCAGAGGGTTGGAAAATCACACCTTCTGTCGACTAAAATAGTCATCATTTTTTAGAGCCCCAAGAGAAAAGCAGAGCAAAGATAGGTACCATTTACCAACTGTCTTGAGCGTGCTTGGTATTAAACTCCTGACATATATATGTTTTGTCTCTTCCTTATAGTTATCTGGCTAGGTAGTTACTGCTATTATTATTCTTACAAATAAGGAAGCAGACTCAGACTAGGAATTCAATTTGTAATCTATCACACACCGAGTAAGCAGCTGAGTTGGGAATCAATCCCAGTCTGCAGGTTCACAAGGCCATGCTTTTCCTTTCCTTTAACCAAGCCAAGTGCAAACAGCTGAAGTGAATACATTTCAGCACAAGTATTGAGCTTCATGATGATTTTGTCCTTTGGCACAAATGTCTTGGTAAGGTTTCAAAAGAAAGTTAATGCCCTTACTTGGTTTTTATGTGACGATGAATTGTAGAGGAAAATGCAGGAAACCGCAGGTTGAAGATGCGTTTAGAAGCAGAACCACAAATAACTATTTTCATATATATTGCTGGAATTATGAGGTGAAATTAAAGGATGAACCAAATTTGGTAAAACAAGATGTTAGTCTCAATTCCAGCTAAGCTAATAAGAAAATGGGAAATTTTAAATACCTTCCCTATCTGGGGCTGAAACATCTCATTTGTAAAATGAAGGATTATGCTCTTTAGGTAAGAGTTTCTCTTTTTGCTACAGGGGTGGCTGATAAGGTTGATTTCATCTCTAAAAGTGACAGGGAGCAGGCTTCTGTCTGGCAGAGGTATATCCCTACTGGGTCTCACTGCTACAGGAACAGAAGGGACACTCATTAAATACTGTCACCCTGTTTTGTCCCCATGATCCTAGGTGTCTATTAGAGAGATATAAGTGACATTTTTATAATAAATACCAAACAGTGAACATTTAGGGGCTTGGTCAAAGATTGACAAACTTCCTGTAGCCCTAGCTAAAACTCAGGCCTCTTTTCAATTTGCTTTCTAATCCCCACCCTTCCTCATTTTGTCATCATAAAGGACACAACTTAAAAATATACCAATAGGACAGACAATTTTAGTTTTTCACATAGTATATGGACCCACACACAGCACACCTGGCTTTAAATCCATCTGCTGCTATTGCGTAGCTGAACTTCTTGAACTTCCTCTAAGCTTTTCTGGCCTTGGAGTCCTCATTGGCCTGAGATTTCTCGTCCTTTGTGCTCCAAATTCAGGACAACTTGAGATGCAGGCTTATAGAAGAAGTAACTAGCAATCTGGTGTTCTGCATTAATGCTCTGCTAAATGTCTGTGCTATATGGATGAGTTCTCATCAGACTGATGCAGAAACAATATCCCTCATTATGATGGGGTTAAATTCAAATGTTACCCCCAGTACTTTAGAATGGGGTTATATTTGGGGATAGGATCTTTAAAGAGGTAATTATGTCCAAATAGGGTGGTTAGCGTGGGCCCTAATCCAATGCAACTGGTATCCTTGTAGAAGAAAAGATTAAGACATTACCAGAGAGAGACACGTGGATGCACAGAAAGATGACCATGTGAACACACAGCAAGAAGGTGGCAATCTGTAGCCAAGGGGAGACATTGCAGCAGCCCAACTTGCCTACATGTTGATCTCAAACTTCTAGCTTTCAGAATTGTAAGAAAATGAATTTCTGTTCTTTAAGCCACTCACTATGGCACTTTGTTATTGGCAGCCCTAGCAAACAAATACACTCAGTATGCCAATAATCAGCCTCCTTGGATAGAACAGACCATTCTTACGACAAATTTCATGCTGTAGCAGAGAATTCATATGTTTACAATTTTCCCCCCAAAGTTAATAAACACTACGTAATATAGGCTACACTGGATGTCTAAACATTTTATTCCTTCAAGTACAAATGTTTGAATCAAACATTCAAAAAGTCTAGAATTTAATATTAGCAAGTAATAGATTCCTGGAATATTTGAAGAGCAGGATTGAAGGATAAGCTGAATTATATGGGTTTATTGCATTTTTTGTTTGCTGTATTCAAATATTTGAATTTAATAATGTGGTTAAGAAAAAATATAGCAATTTACCATGACAGACATTTGGTTTTTAATGCTGTGAAGCAGTGGAGGGAAATTCTCTACGTAGAGTAACAGCAACATGCCATTCTCTACAGCTGCCAGCAAATGTTCAAAGACGTAAGGTTCCTATAAAAACATACCAGTTCTAAATGTACACGAACGATTCTGTCATCGCATTCTAACTTCCTAGTAACAGAACCTAGTAAGTAAGCATTCAGAGCCTAACGTCTTTACTCACATACTAGGAACCTGAATCATGCACCCCCATCTTATAGAGTAGCTTTCATTCTGAAATATTAAATCCTATTGTACCATTATCAATCAATTCTTTTCATTCTTATAGCATTCCAGCAAAAAGAATACAATGAGTATCAGATTCTTTTTTGGTACATAAGGAGACATGAATAGTCTTTTTATTCCTGTATTAATACTTCTTATTCCTGATTTGCTAAAGCAGGAGGCCTGTTATATGGTGTCATCAAGACTAAAACCCAAGTATTTTCTGTTTTAGTCTGAAAAGATTTACTTTCTCTTTCCAAGAGAATGTGCTATGACATATATGCTTTCTTTAAAATATAAGGCCATGGCCAGGCATGGTGGCTGACACCTGTAATCTCAGCACTTTGGGAGGTCAAAGCAGGCAGATCACTTGAGGTCAGGAGTTCAAGACCAGCCTGAGCAACATGGCGAAACCCTGTCTCTACAAAAAAAAAAAAATACAGAAATTAGCTGGGCATGGTGGTGGGTGCCTGTAATCCCAGGTACTCAGGTGGCTGAGGCAGAGAATTGCTTCAACCTGGGAGGCTGAGGCAGGAGAATTGCTTGAACCTAAGAGGTGGAGGCTGCACTGAGCCAAGATCTTGCCACTGCACTCCAGCCTGGGTGACAGACTGAGACTCAGTTTCAAAAATAAATAAATAAATAAATAAATAAAAATAATAAAATACAAGGCCACTTTCCCATTTCTATCATCCTGCCGTATGATCAGTAATGTGCAGGGAAAAATAAAAGTAATTTCAACAGAATCAATATAATTTAAATTCTTGAGAATTTAACTACCAATTTTCCTTGTTCTCTCTCCATTCTTATGTTTCTCAGCAACAAAGAGAAACCAGAAGTTGTGTACATTTTAAATAATGAATGTGTCAGAAGAAAGAATATCCTAGAAATGATGAGAAGTTTATGGAACTTTTTTCTTTTGATATTTAAAAAGAACACAAGGCCAAATCACTGAGAAAAAAAATTCTGTGAAGCAGGCCCTCTGGGCTATGAATCCATGGCCCTGGGCTATTTTTAATAAAGCGTATAAACTCTAGGTTGCTTTGGTCTTTGAAGGTCTTTCAAGGATGAAATAATTCCATGACTTTTGACATTTCAGAATCTTTATGGGTATGAAAGGGACCTAATTGAACAATTGGGCTAAGTTGCCAGGAACAGAGATGGGGTAGCCATATTTTAAACAAGCATTGTAATATGCTCAATGGCAGCCATTAATTTATTTTTGCCAAGACAGATGGCCTTCTCCTTGATACCAATGGAGAAAAAATAATTAAGGAAACCTTCAGCCAGAATGGAAAAGATAGACTGTCTTTTGACAAGGTGATTCTTCAGTTTGCAATTAACAACTGATAAAGTGCTATGCATGTTAACTTTGGGGAAGAATAGCTAGTTATTTGAAATACTAATCTCACTTTCTTTCCAAACTGTCTTTCACTGGTATTTGCCCTTTCTGTCCCATCCTGTAAGTAGGGCATAAATTTTATAGAAAACAATTTAAAAGAACATCAGTAAATAATAGCTACAATTCTGGAAACCTCTGTGTTGTCTCTGGTTTAAAATATGTGGTTTCAGAAGCAAATCCACTGGGCATTGCTAACAGTCACATGGTTATTTCAGCTTCTGGGTGTTAGAAAGCAAGCCTCCACTGCTATGCCCTGCACAAGTCCTCTTGAATGAAATTCTCAAAATATATGATCCTTGGCCAGCAAATTATAATGTTTTAAAATTATACCCACTGCCATACATGTGAGGGATTGCTTTTCATGGGCAAAAGGGAATAATTTAAGAATTACATCAGATCACAGCAGTAGCAAGTTAGTCACAACTACCTTGAGTCGATTAGCAATTTTTTTTTTTTTTTTGTAGCTTGGAGGTAACTGACTTTTTGTTTAAGTTGAAGATAATAAATTCTAGCTCTCACTTTACTAATGAAAAGCAACTCTTGGTCTTCTCATCTTGAAGAATGTTCAGAGAAATAATTTCTTCTCAAAGGTCCTTTCCTCTGACCAAACTAAGTTTTACCAAAAGAATACATGATATCTCAAACACTGGAAGACTTAGCTTTCTTTTCTTCCTCCTCTCTTCCCATTCCACAAATGTTTATTAAGACTTCATTTTGCATTAAGTTGGATCCTCTGTAATTGCCATAATATTCTATTATTTTGACTGACAGCAATGGCTCAGGATACCCCTCGACGACACATAAAGAGGAGACAGTAAGATACCTGACATGTCTCCAAAGATCTTCTAAACAAGTTGACAAGCCAAAAATGAGATAATGAATGACCTATAACAGTAATCCTTGATGAACCTAACTTGAGTGGCCTTAAATAATAAAGGTAATAAGAGTTTGGAGATGGCCAAACTCCCTACTACAACAGTAAACAGGGATTTCTTTTTGAATGAAGAGATGAATATACATCTTAAAAGTATATTTGGGAAAACAAGACATTCTATCCCTGAAGCATTCTGTTTCTCATGCTTATTGCACCTGTGTCTTCTTCCTTATCTCAGCAGCCAGCTCACATCCTCAGAAGTGATATTGTTTCCACACTTCTCATGCAACATTGCAAAAATGGTTTCACTTAGGTATTATTCTAGTCACTTGCTTCATACAAACCGCTCTAGTTGTTCATTCATCTTTCTAATCAGATTATAATATTTACCAATGACTTTCTTATCAGCCATTGTCAATTACATTAATTCCATTTACCTATGAATGGAATCACTAAGACCACTAGATCAAATAAATTCCTTGTTATCTCCTACAACCACATTCCATTCTTTTACCCATGGAAAAAAACACTTACTGGAGTATATATACAGCTATAAAGATGTTAGAATATAGCAACATAAAAAATGACCAACCGGGTCAGACCCAGCACCCATCTCTGACTTGTCACTCTGGAAGTAAGCAGATTTTTTTTTTTTTTTTGTACTCACACACCTGAAGAACATGACTAATTCCCCTCACTAGCAAGAACTTCTTCATGCAATGTTTCTAAGGAGGATAAGGTAGAACGGACTCTGTTTCTTAGAGGAATATAGTGATGCTCCATTGGGAAGAGAAATATGTAATTCAAAGAAGACCTTCAGGTAATTTTGATATTTTATTCACTCCGTCCTCAGATCCACACCACTAAAAATTATTACTCTATTGTACATATTTCTTCTTAATGTCAAGCTCGGTAAATACCAAACGAACTTAGCTATTATCAATCTGTTATCTGAGACTGCATCTAAATAATTTAAGGTTATCCATATTTCAAAATACTGGTGTTCAAACGTCTTCCCAAATTTGCCAATTGTTAAATAAAGCAGCACGGCACCACATTTAACCACTCTAGATTATCCATCTCTTTACCAGTATCTCTCCATTCACACTGTAAACTCCTGTCCTTCCTGTCTTTACATTTCCAGCACCCGGGACAGAGCCTGGACTTTAAAGTTATATCAAACCACATTAAATTGCCATTTTTGCCACTTAACTGTGGTCTCGTAGCAATTTCATAAGGTTTGACATAATAATTGTAATCCATGACTAATGACTAAAAGAACTTTTAAAAAGGATCTAAACATTCTTTAGGGCTTCAGAGAAAGGAAATGAGGGAGGGAAGGAAACAAAGATTTACTGAGATTTTGATGCAGTAGGTCTGCAGTGGGACCAAAGAAGCAACATTTTAACTACTATCACAGATGATCTTATACAGATGACTCACGGACCATTTTTGTGACAAACGATGCCTTTAGGGACACAAAGGGAGCGGGATCAGCCTCTGTCAATTAGAAGGCAGCCGGAGACAAGGCTGTTCCCAACTCCTCCTTTTCATGCAAATCATCTTCATCCCACCCAGGGTAGGCTGTGTAAGCCAGAGTCAGAGAGCCCCGGGCAGTGTGCATGGCTGTCCTTATCAGGTCTTATACTAGTTTACTTTTTTCCAGAGGTATTTTGTTCTTCGGAAAGTCCCTAGCAGCTTTGTGCCTACCACTCAACACTATA
The DNA here is from genome assembly GCF_048565385.1 of Saimiri boliviensis. Taxonomy (NCBI): domain Eukaryota; kingdom Metazoa; phylum Chordata; class Mammalia; order Primates; family Cebidae; genus Saimiri; species Saimiri boliviensis. The sequence goes on from NC_133453.1 coordinate 123,089,264, forward strand.
TTTGCAAGATGGAATCATTCAGCTCTTGCATTCCCAAGTATTTCTCTTTTAGGAAAAGGGTTCTCTAATGTGCTCAGAGACAAAAGCACCCAGAGGTCACCGTGTTCTTTGTTCAAGTGGCCGCAACGTCTGAAAACACAAGGGACTTCTTGACAGATTTCACAGTGCTATGATTAATTAGTGCCCATACTTGACAGGCTAGGGGGTCACCAAAATGGTCCCTGTAGCATGGTGGGCCATCTCTCCACGTCAGAGCAGTGAGGGACAGGTAGATAATGATTTCCACAACTAGATGGGAGAAAGTGTAGAGTGGGTTGCAGGCCTGTCAGATCTCAACTTGCTTGATCCCACCTTCTAAGGTATTTTAAAGGTGAAGGCTTATTCACTGAAAATCAGAGACACAAATCCTCCAAGGCAATGTGTCACGGATTGCATGGTACACTGATGGACATGCTGTGTTAATGACTGCCTTTGTTACAACTGGCACAGTGCATCCTGCTAGGCAGTGCTCATAGGGGACAGCACATTACACTTACCATGTTATGTCACTGAACATATCATGCAATGTGATGTAGTATCAGCACACTGTTCATTGCCTATGTTTCCCAGGGTTTCCAGATTAGTAACTATCTTGAAGACTATTAAAAAACCCATAGGTTAAATATCTACATATACACGAAAGTAAGCAACACTGTAGTAGCAAGAAATGACAAATACATTATGCCTACAAAAAGAAACACATGTATCTGCACACGTTTAAAAATAAAGAAGAAAACGTGTGCTCAGAGCAGAGGATTATTACCGAGGCCAATAATATAAGGAAAATGTAAAAGGGCAAAATTAAAAAATATTCTACTCTTTGAAAAATTTTATTTTTTATGTCTAAAAATTGAGATGGGACTATCGAAATCTGAATTTCATCCATCCATCCATCCAACCATCCGTCCATTTACCCACCCAATAAATATTGATTAAACGCAAACTATGCCCAGATACTGTCATAGACAGGGTGTAATCACATGTAAAGAACATCCTAAGTTCCCTGTACTCACGGAGCTTAAATTCTACTGTGGGAGTAAGACCCAAACACACAAGTTTAAATCTGAATTGATGTAGCCATACGCAGTGGTGTAAATGTTGAACAAGCTCGAGAGTGGGAAGGATGTGATTTGCAGCTTTTGCCATAGTGTAAGCGCACCCACCCTGCACAGTTTCATCCTAATAATGTGATGTCACTGCAGGAAGAGTTGGAAAGAGATGTGTAGAGTTAACTCTCTGGAGCAGTATGAGCCAGCCCCAGCTCACTCTTGGATGTGATGTGAAGAACCAAATTTGGGTAAGGGGCCAGAGACTGCCGGGAATGGTGGATCTTTTAGGCAAGTGTCAGTCATTCTTTGATTAGTGACATTTAAGCAGAGACCTAAATAAAGAAAAAAGAAGTAATAAAAACACGGCTGATCACAGTGGCACATGATTGTAATCCCAGCACTTTGGGAGGTCGAGGTGGGTGGATTGCTTGAGGTCAGGAGTTCAAGACCAGTCTGACCAACATGGTAAAACCCTGTCTCTACTAAAAATACAAAAATTAGCCAGGCAGTAGTGGTACATGCCTGTAATCCCAGCTACTCAGGAGGCTGAGGAAGGAATATCACTTGAACCTGGGAGGCAGAGGTTGTAGTGAACCAAGATCATGCCACTGCACTCCAGCCTGGACAACAAAGTGAAACTTCATCTCAAAAAAAAAAAAAAATAGCAATAACAGCATGAGGCAGGGAGTTGAGGACAGTGGGAGAGAAGAGTGAGCACAAGGCACCACAGAGCACAAAGGAAGCACTGCATTGCACTGCAGCAAAGGTATTTCCTGCAAAAGTAAAAGCAGGCTGACCAATTAGGACTGGTTTGCACTCATCCAGGCAAGAAGTGCAAGTGGCTTGAGGCAGAGTGTTAGAAATAGAAGAGATGTGAAATGCTTAGATTTGGGATACATTTGTGAGGTAGATGTACTCAAAATCACTGATGGATTGGATGTGAAGAGAGTAATTAAGGAGTCAAAGGCAATCTTGAGAAAGACTCTTAGTTAACTTTTGCTGATAATACATATCACCATTAGATGCAATGGGGAAGACCAAGTCAAAAGTATGTGTAGAGGAAAAATCAAAAGCTCTGTTTGGGTTATTTTAGGTTAGAATTATTGACAGACATGTGGAGATGTCAAGCAGGTAACAGGATATAGAAAAGTGTAAAGGTCAGGGGAAGTCAGAGATAAAGATATGAATTTGGAAGTCATCCAACTATCGATGATTTCAGTGACTGTGCCACTGGTGTGTCATTTGAGAATCGGTGCCTTAGAGAATAATGACAGAGATTCAGCCTTTAAGGATCCCCTGGGGAGGAGGCAACCTTTTATAGAAAGATGTGTGAATCAAAGCCCCAAAATATCTCCTGTTAAGCTCTCTGTTTCTGAAACTACAGCCTTTGAAACATACTTCATTTTCATCATAGTCCTGTTAAAGTCCATATTAATACTTTACTAACAAATGAACAGAGATTTCCCACCTGTCAACTTGACTACAGAACTGGGTGTTCAATGTTCAGAATATGGAGCAATGGTTCTCAACCCTGACTACACATTAAAATCACCAAGTAGAGTTGAAAAATGCTGATCCCTGAGGCCCATCCCAGTGATGCTAGTTTAATTGTTGTGCAGTGGCAAAAAGTATGGATTTCTTTCAAGGTGTAAAACTGGACAAGGGACAGCAAAGGCGGTGATGGAACCAAAAAGCTGAAGATCTCAATCATGTTGAGGATACTTGCCAAATCATCTAGTAAGAGAGAAGGTGCGACGTGCCTGTGGGGTGGTTTCATTGTGACTCTGAAGGTGGTTCAAGATGTAATAAGGGAGTGGAGACAGAGTAGAGCAGATCACTGGGGATGAAGGACGTGCAGTCACTGAAGGCCAGGGTGTTGGGAAATTCCTAGGCGGTTTCGGGTGTGAGGAATAATGGCAGAAGCAGAGATGGAAGATGCCTGAGCCAAAGACCCAGGAGTCAAGGTCTTCGATGACAGAGGAGACAAGGAGAGCAATTGTTTGAGGACATCAGGAAGCAGCAGCAGGAAGTGTTTATTCAGGACTGAGCCTGAAAGTTTCGTATCCAATCATTGAGAGATGTCTGGTAGGTTTCCCTGTAAATTAGATTCTAAATCTGACAATTTCTCATCATCTCCACCACTCTACTCCACTCTAAGCAATGTTTACCTCTTACCTATCCATGGAGAAAGAATAAAATGGTCCAAATATGGTAGTGGAAAGCAAGGACAGCACCAACCTCAAATCCAAGCCATGTATTTTGCAGGAATACACAGAAGTGGGCAAAACACATCTATCTGAAAGGGCGTCAAGGATGCCAGATCTTCAGAATGTAGTCTATATATGCAGGGAAGGGTATTAGGTGGTGTATTTCAAGAAGAGGAGAGATTCAAGATGACAGCCTGAATTTGAACGGATTTTCAGAGGATGAGATCGGATGAGAAATTGGGCCACATACGAGTTTGCTGAGATGTGTGAGATTAAGAGATTTGGGTATTAAGGGATTTCCAGCGCTGCTTAAATTTCTGGTGTTAGCTAAGGCAAAACATGTTACAAAAGATGTGATTAGTCTCATAGCCTCTTATAGAACAATCCTAGGGTGATGGTCTGAAATATTCTAATTAGCCATATGGCAGTTTCCAGGGCTGCGGGCCCCTTACAGAGCATGTGTTCACAAAGCGGCCCACACAAGGAGCACTGGGTGATATGGGCAAAAGACTGGGTTACTGCCTCACAAAACACACGGATAAGAACTTGTGAATGAATGTGTGCCACCACGCTCCATCCACGGATAGCCATGTGACAGGAGGGCCACTTTCCAGGAGAGTGGGAATCACCCTGGTATGCATTAGTGAGTAACAAATCCAGTTAATGACACTCACCTATAACTTGCTCACCAGAAGACTTGAGTCATTTTAACAAATAGCAGACTGGGTGGATTTCTGTGAGTTCTGACAAGTACAAACTCTTTTCTCAGGCTCGTTGAGGAATGCGTGTTGTAGTTAGTTACCTCAACACTGTAGTGAGCCCTGCCCCGAAAATGACCAGGCTCATTGAACCAAAGGTTGATTGCCACATGTGAAATAAAAAAACCATTTTACTCCTTGGTTTGTGAAATTATATATGTTAAAAGTTCTATAAAACTATATACATAAAGACTGGAAGGAAATACTCCTACATGTAGTCATGTTATGGAGAATATATTTTTTCTCTTTATTCTTTTTGGTGCTTTTCTCAGCTTTCTACTATAAGGTCATAAAACTTTCAAAGTTGTGTGGGGGGAGTTAATTATAAAGTATAAATGTTCTACAATGACATTCAAAAGGAGACCTGGGTAGTTCCGAGTCATCCATGTTGTTTGGCTGCTGTTCTCTCCTTCCCCATCCCCTTTTAATTCTGGCCTCCCTTCTGATGTGTGTGTGTACTGGGCCCCTCTGGGAGAATTTACCAGTTCTTAGCAAGTGCCTTCTCCTGAGAACTGCTTTCTTTCCCAGCAGGCTGGGCCCACAGCATGCCCGTGTCATGGCACACCTCTGCCTTCTGACCAAATCAGCTAAACCAGAAGACAGATTCCTTCTTTGGAGAATTTTAATTTATTGCAGAAATTATAAATGGGTTTAACATATTTGCATGAACCAAAGTGACAAACCTTGAACTCTGTGGCAGCTACCTTCTGCAATGAGGCAGGAGACACAGAAAACTGTTTTGCAGAAGGGGCAGGATGAAATTTAGCAGGCAGAGGGAAACAGGATGTGGCACAGGGACAGCATTCCACCTATGAGCGTCCCTGTTTTCAGACTTCTCAGCGATGTGCGATGAACCCAGCATGCTTACACCACCTGCTGAGTGTCTGCCACTCAAGATAGCTCCATTCACTTTAAACCAGAAAGTTCCTGTCTTTCATCCCTTCTCTCCCTACTTCCATCACTAAGTTAAAATTTTTTAAATTCACTAATGAAGCAAAAATTCATTCAAATTTCAAACAAGTGACTTTCAGAATATAACTACTTAATAAGCAGGGAGCTATTCAACACGTCTGTGTGTGGAGTTTTATTTTGGGAGTAGTGTTTAGAAATCATTCCAATGTCATGCATCTCTATGCATTTGCTTTATTCATGTATCTAGTGTGACAAAAACACAAAGCTGCATTTTAGTTTTTGGGTGCAGGAAGTTTTCGGAAAATACGAAGAACAAAGTTATAGCACTACTACAGCCAACATTACCACATTTTCACATCCCCAAGGCCCTGCTACCAACACTGTGGCTACCATTAACGCACACGCCATACTGCAATTTATATGCTATTGATCATGAGAAATGCAGGCTCAAAAACTGGCTCAAATCAAAAAAAATAAAGTAAAAATAAAAAATCTTCTCTTGACTCCCCGCTTCCCCGTGCTATAAAATACAATGCAGACAATGTTTTCCTGCTGATGGTTAATAAGTGAAGGACAATTCAATATCCAGTAAAGGTAATTTATCTTATCAAGACTGCGACCTGCTGCCCAGTTGGGAAGGATTTACAAGAAATAAGAAGACACATGACAAAGAAAAGCTGAAGTTTAGAAAATTCCCAAAGACATAAAACGAATAAGGAAAATAAGTAAATACCAAAATATTTCTTCTTAGAGGTCTTCCAATACTGGTGTCTTCTCTCTTATACTGAGTAATGTAAAATATGTCCTTCCAAATATAACTCTCAAGCACTTTTTTCCCCAAAAGCAGTTTATTTTGTGCACACAACCCTCTCTACCTCATACTCCTTAACAATGTAAAAATGCAGTGTCAAATCTTTTCACTGTTTTTTCTCTAGCCACGAAAAGCAGATATTTTGATCATTTGTAGGTGGTCAATTCAAGCCCTATATTTCCCCATTCTGTGGCCTTTGGGTTAGGGGAATTATTGTCTTGTTTCCTTAGAAGATACAACAGAAGGTGAGTTAATCTGCTTTTCCCAGCCACTACTCTGGCTGCCCTAGGAAGAGGAGAGTTTCCAGATAAAAGGAGGAAAACTGCACATTAGAAAGGCTGCTGCAGTGGGCCTGACTGCTGCTCTGTACAGCAGCACATACCTGGTTCACACTCAGCCTCCCCCTCTCCCACCTGCCCGACTGCCCTGTGTTCCTGGCTGAAGCAGCAAATGCACCCTCTTCCTTGAATTCCCCCAGCACTGTCTTCCTGGCTGGTACCTGATAAAGTGGAGAAATAAACATTCTGCTTCCTAATGAGAACACACAGTTTCAAAACATCTCCTCCTTCCCTAGCACTGCAAGTTGGTGCTATCAGCTTGTCATGCTTATTTTTTGTTTGTTCATTTATAATGGAAACTCATTTTTTTCCACTTTGAAACCATTAGGTTCACAAGTTTGGCATTTCACGGATCCTCTTGGCAGGACCTCTTGGAAAGCACAGAGAAATATGTCCAGAGTAGCCCAATGGCTTTATGTGTTAAATATCTCTTTAAACAGTTTACTTTCTTTCAATGCCTCCATTCTATTGTACCCTCAACTCTTGCCCTGTCTATAGAACTACGTCTTCTCTGAATTCTGTGTTTCCAGCTGGCCTATCTCTTATCTACTCTCAGCACCCAGGGTAAGCTTAATTATATCTTTTAAATTTTAAAAGAATTTTAGACTCACAAAAAATTATCAAATCATGACAGAGATTTCCCTGTGTCCTTCACATAATTTTCCCAATGATAATATTGTACATAACCACATGCATAACATTCAGGAAATGGATACTGGTACACTCCTATCAGCTAAACTCAGAATGATCCTATAAAAATGCAAACCTGGCTGGGAGTGGTGGTTCATGCCTATGATTCCAGCCCTTTGGGAGCCTGAGGTGGGAGGATCACCTGAGCCCAACAGTTTAAGATCAGCCTGCGCCACATAGTAAGATGCCATCTCTACAAAAAAGTTTAAAAATTAGCTGGGTGTGGTGGCACACACCTGCAGTCCTAGTTACTCAGGAAGCTGAGGTGAGAGGATCACTTGAACCCAGGATTTTGAGGCTAAAATAAGCTACAATGACACCATCATACTCCAGCCTGGCAACAAAGCAAGACCCTGTCTCTAAAAAATAAATGAAGAAAGAAAAAGAAAGAAAGAAAGAAAGAAGGAAGGAAGGAAGGAAGGAAGGAAGGAAGGAAAGAAAGAAAGAAAGAAAGAAAGAAAGAAAGAAAGAAAGAAAGAAAGAAAGAAAGAAAGAAAGAAAGAAAGATAGATAGATATGCAAACCTGACCACTCCACCCCTCCTCTACTTTGCTAAAATGTATTATGACTTTCCATCACTCTTAGAATAAGGACCAAAGTCCTTAACCTGGTCCACAAATAGTCTGACCAGCACTTTGGTTAGGCCAAGACAGTTCTGTCTCCTACCTGTTGTGCCAATGAATTATCCCACTTCACATGTCAGCCCCCTCGAAATTGTGGTAGTTTGGATAATAAGTGTTCATCCCAAGATGAGCTCTGGATGGTCTGGTTCTGCCTACACAGACCTGTGGCTTTTGTTTTACACGTGTCTCCTTGTTGCTCTGAGCCCCTGGGACACAGACCTCCTTTTAGGATGGGAGGAGGATGCACACTGTCTCTTCTTGCCACAAGACCTTTGTACATGCTGCTGTCTCTGCTTGGAGAGAATACTATTTCTTCCCCCTTCCCCCTTAAAACCCTTTCCCTCCTTCTCCTGCCCCCTTCACCTGGTCAGCTCCTACTTGTCTTAACTCAGAGAAATCACTCCTTCCACAGACTAGATCACATCTCGCTATTAAATGCCCTCACATACTCTGGGCCATAGTAATTTGACATTTGTATCTGTACATGAAGAATGAGCTAAAAGAAGGTAGTGAGCGTATTTGTGTTTGTGGAACATCACAACCCCGGAGCCAGCATGGAGCTGGTGGACAATTATTTCATAGTTATCGACTGAATGGATGGCAGCTTAGTTGATGGGTTCATAAACAACACGGGCAAATTGGTTAATAGCTTCAGGAAAAAGAAAAAAAAAAAAACAACTCACAGTACCTTCTCTGCAGACTGGTACCTCTATAGCCCCTTTAATGATTTAAAAACAAGGCTTTGAAATGAGACAGGCCCAAGTGTGAAACTTGGTACGTGTAAACCGAGGAAATTTATGCCAGTTACGTAACTTCTTTGAGCCTTAATTTTTTTCATTTGTAAATAGTAGTGGTAGGAGTAATGGTAATAGTGTTAATAAAGTCATCTACTCTATAAAAGTCTTATGAGGGCTGAATGAGAAAATGTACAGTGCTTAACACACACATCATTAGGTAAGTGTTGGCTCTTATTACTATTTGACTAAAGGTGTTTCAAAGACATCATTTCCTCTGTGTCTAAGATGATTTCCTTGTTTCATAAACACAAGGAGGAGGTAATGCTCTTCACCTAGCATGGTTTCTGCCTCACTTGTCCTTCCCATCCCAGGTCTCCCCCATCTTTCTGTGTTATCCCTCTTGAGCAATCCAGGCCAAACCTGGGTGTCTGTCTGATCCTCTCCTCTCTCTCATGCTACACATGGCATCTCACAAAAGCAGGTCTGCTTTCTTTCCAAAATATAGTCAATATCCCACCACTCCCCACCACCTCATGACCACCACCTCCAACTGCCAGCTTATTGCAACAGCTTCCAAATGGGCCTTGCTGCTCTGGCCTTTGTCCTTCAGGATATCCTCAACAGGGCAGCCAAAATGATGCTGTTAAAATGTAAGTCGCATCATGCCATTCCCCTCCTCAAGACCCTCCAAGGTTTTCCGTTCTCTATTGAAAAACTATAACTGGCCTCTGGAGGGGTGACAGGACCTGCAACCTGTCTCCTGTCTTGGATCTTTTCTAGCCCATCACCTCTCTCCTTCAGGTATTCCCTCAAGGGAGACCCTCTCGCCACCACCCATTTAAAACCTAAAATACTACAACCTCCACATTCTTTATTCCCCTCCCTGTTTTATTTCTTCATAGCATTCATCGCCTTCTATATATTTTTATTATTTTCTTGACAACCTGTCTCCCTGACTAGAATGGAAGCCCCAGGAGGTCAGGGATTTTTGTCTGTTCTATCCTTGCTATTCCTCTAGCATCTGATGCTGTGCCTGACATGCATAAGGTGCTCAATAAATGTATCTTGAATAAATACACAAAAGAATAAATGAATGCACAAATACATGAGGCATCACTGCTCCCAGGGCAAGAGCTGTCCTACACATACAATTTGGGTTAAGTTATAAGGCATAGACAAGAGATCTGAAGCCCTGTCAAGAGTGTGTTGGGTAGAGGCACAGAAAGAGGAGAAAGAATTAGCTGGGGTGGGCTAAACCTTAGCCTCCTGCAGGCTAAATCATACTTGGCCCTGACTTTGGACTTGCTGAGTGGCTAAGTGTAGTGGACACATGGGGATGGATGCTCTGAGGGCTGAGCATGTGCAAGAGAGCATGTGTTCACATTCAGAGACTTCTCTGACCAGGTGGGCCTGCCAAACAGAGATTTATATGAACTGCTGAAACTCAGGGAGATGTCTGCTGGAGAAGACTCTGGCCAGAAATCCCACTGGCCTGAGGGCCAAAATGAGGTAGTTTTAATACTAGCCAAGCTCATTTCCCATTGTCAATTTGAATGAAATTTCCAGAACATGTACTGAGAAACTGGCTCAGGATACATTGTCCAGATGTTGGCAAAATAAAAGCCAAAAAAGAATAAAGTTGACTGCTTCTCTTGTGATCGCACAGCTCTTTTGCCAGGAATACAAGGTTGTCTTGTTAGGATCTGAAGCCTGAGCCAAGGTCTCGGGTGGGCAGGACTTGAAAAAAACTTTGGGCTGTATTCAAACAATCTTGGACTGAGTAGTGGACACTAAATTCTCTATTAGAATACAGCTATTCACAAACTCAAGGGAAGTAAATTGAAAAGCAAAAACTCAGAGCATTAGTATTGGAACCTTGTAAAATCAGCCTGCACATATGAGGAACAAACCATGCTAGTGTCACCAAAAGGTGTGAGGTACTTGTGGGAAGAAGTAATGGGATTATCACCTACTATCTGAAAGAGAAGGCATTTTCTCAGCCTTTAAGGCTAGAATGCACCTAACAGAACCTCTGCTTCCAGTTTCCCATGTTCATCTCTAGCCTGAACTTCTGAGCTCAGTCCTCTATAAACATTGGCCAGAGAAGGTAACATCAGGGCATTTGCTGAATATTGAAGTCACATCAACCTGACTTCTTCTCAATTTGATATGGACAGGAGACAGGGAAATACTGGGTAGAAGAGGGTGGTTCCTGGCAAAGGCCCCACCCTCAAGCATAGAGAACCATGGCCCTAAGTGGGAACAGGCATTTCTGGTTTTGTGCCCAAAAAGTTCCCTTTGGCCTGACACACTCCCTGATCCTGTATCCACATAAACCCCAAACCCCAGGCTCCAGAAGCAGATGAGGAAACAAGAAAAGCAGAATAACAGTGATGCAGCAAAGAAGAGAGGAGGAACATCTGAACACTGAGAGGTTCAGCTGAGGGCAGTCGGAGAGGAGTTCAGCTAATGGACAAACTCCAGGGGAAGATCATCTTCCCACTTTATCCCCACTTTCAGCGCCCCATTCACCCTGCTAAGAGCTACCTCCACCACTCAATAAAACCCTGCATTCATCCTTCAAGACCCGTTTCTTCTGGGATGTAGAACAAGAGCTCAGGGTACAGAAAGCTTTCACACTGGCCCTCTGTCCTTGCAAAAAGACAGAGAGTCCACTGAGGTGGTTAACACGCAAGCCTTCTGTGAATGGGAGGGCTAAAAGGGCACACTGTAACACACACCCACTTGGGCTCCAGACCTGTCCATCTGCGTGTTCCCCCTCTCCTAAGGGATTTGACAGAACAGGAAAGCCACAACCCTGTCACACATCTCCCATTCCAAATTCTTCTTCCCTGTATGCATTATATAATATTGAACTTGGGCTTCTTCTTTAGAGGCAGACTTCCTTGCCTAACTCTGTTAGATTAGTTCTCTTTTTCCCTTCTTTTCTTTTTCTCTTTTTTTTTTCTTTTTTTTTTTTTTTTTTTGAGACAGGGTCTCTTCATGTGGCCAAGGCTGGACTTGAACTCCTGGGCTCTAGTAATTTTCTCACCTCAGCCTCCCAGTAGCTGGGGCAACAGGCATCAGCCACTGTGCCTGGCTCAGTTCTCTTTTTGATTCTTGCCTACAAGGTCCCTTGTTGTTATCATTACCCATCATGCTGGGTTGAGGAACAAAATCCCCATCAGGCTTGGCCTGGAGGATTCTTAGCAGTTGGTCTGATACATCGCCCAATAGATAAGAAGTTACAAAGAAGGGAATTAAATTGTCTAACATCACACAACTTATTAATGATAGAAGCAATTTCACAGCTCAAACCCTCTGAGTCTTAATAGAATACCTCTATCAAAATTATGAGGATAGGTAAAATACATTTACTTTTATTTTTTCTAATTTGTGCACAAGGCTTTGTATAACTTCTAATAGATTAAGACATTATAGTTATACAGGAAACATCCTAAAATCTTAGCAAATGATGCTTGGTCAATAGAGCGCCAATGTATGTAAGACAGACAAAAAGACATTCTGAAGAGGATGCTAAAATTACCAGAATCATTAACTAGATCTATTCTGAGTTTCTATATAATGTCATCACCTTAGCAGAAAAACAAAACAATTCCAGGTGGTTAACATGGTGTGGAATAAAATATTTACACTTTTTAAAATTTGTATTTAAAACGATCACTTGAGGACTTCACATAGAATCAAAACTAGAAATTTAATAGCTCATTGACCTTTGTTTATAATTTCTAAAATGGTGGATAAGAGAAAACAGATATTTCGTCCAAATGAAACCATTATCTTTTTGTAGCTTAAGTTTTCTCTAGTTTGGTTTGGTAACAACTTGTTACTTTACATGAGCGATCGTAAGTCTATCTTAAACTATAGCCATTGCCCTAAAGGAAATGTTTATGGCCTGACTGGGATAATTGTATTCTCCTATTAAATATCACTCCTTCAGGGCTAGTTATTGTTGAGTATAAATGTGCTACTTTACATGCAAATAAAATGTGCTGAGATTTGAATAAAAAGTTCTGCAGATATCTACTGACAAATCAACTTATTATGATTCATATTAGCAAACAGAACTTCTCAAGATATGAGATGTTAATATTACATGCAACAAGAGACGGTCCTTTCCTTGAGTTCTGTTTTCAAAATGTTCAGATACAGCTGGAAATGTCTTTCCTCATAGCTACAGCAGATCTTGTGTTTGCATTCTGAATTTTCTTTTGAGTCAAAAGATTTTACAGTATTGTCATTACTTATTGCCAAATTTTTTTTAGGGGGGTGTATTTTAGTCTGACCTTGACTTGTCTTCAATCCTTTTCCCATATACCCACATACCTGGGAAAAATCAACTTCTTCTCAAGTAACCCACTGCAAAGTCCAACTCAGGGTTTAGCTTTGCTAAGAAGCCGTCTTAAATTTCATACAGGAAAGCACAGAGCTTTCTCAGCCTTGCATGTGAAGTATAATCACTTCACATATTTGTACTTTTTTCTTTTTTTTAAGCTATCATCTCTGAATTTAATCCTTGAACAAAAGTGCCCTTAAGAAAACTATCATTTTGCTTTTCATGTTGATAGAGTAGTGTTTACGTGGTTTTCTTTTTGGGGTTTTTGAGCCAGGGTCTCCATCCGTCGCCCAGGCTGGAGTGCAGTGGTGCAATCATGTCTCACGGAAGCCTTGACCACCAAGGCTTCAGTGATCCTCTCACTTCAGCCTCCTGAGTAGCTGGGATTACAGGCATGCACCACCATGCCTGGCTGACTTGTGGATTTTTGGTGGAGATGGGGTTTTGCCATGTTGCCCAGGCTAGGCAAGAGCTCCTAGGCTCAAGCAATCCAACCCGTCTCAGCCTCCCAAAGTGCTGGGATTACAGGCATGAGCCACCTTGCCCCGCTAGGAGCAGTGGTTTTATATCTCAAATCCCATCTCAGACCTGTGCCTTGTGTTTTTGTTAACAGCCTCTTGAAGCCTTCTGCTATGGTCCAATATAAGTCTGAATCTATTTTATTTGCTGTATTACACTGAAATTAACTAGTTACGTATCTGTTTCTTACTCTAGACCCTAAGTATTCCCATTACACATCGTTATTGTTATCTTTATGGTTCAACCACCATTTTGAAATCAGTTATTATCCCTACGAAATTAAGAAGTGTCGAGCCCGGCTGGGTGCAGTGGTTCACACCTGTAATCTCAGTGGGAATTTGGGGCCAAGGCAAGACAATCACTTGAGGCCAGGAGTTTGAGACCAGCTTGGCCAACATAGTGAGACCCCCTCTCTACAAAACAAACAAACAAACAAAAATATTATCTGGGTATAGTAGTGTATACCTGTAGTCCTAGCTACTCAGGTGCTAAGATGGGAGAATCACTTAAGCTCAGGACTGCAAAACTGCAGTGAGCTATAATCATGCCACTGTGCTCCAGCCTGGACAATAGAGCAAGATTCTGTCTCTTGAAAAAGAATGTGTTGAACCAAATTAAGTATGTAATATTATCTTGTTTTTTTGTCCATCACCATCACTTCAATGTTCTGTTGTGACCTGGGAGTTTTCAGAAAGTATCATTCTCTTTTCTTATGTGAATTGCTAAACTAAGCTACTATTATTCTTCAGAATTATAGGGTAGCAACACTATAAATGGCTGTTAACAAAAGCCATATGGCTGACACTGATCTGTTATTAAATAAGATTATATTGAGGATTCAGGTGGGAAAAATATTCAAGAATTAGTTAGCTTCGTGTGCTAATATTTATAAGAAATAATTACATTGCAAGGAATGTACTAAAGCATCTCAGTTATGTTTAGTAGTAACTAAACTTGACACTACTTGCATATTTGGAGTACTTCTACTTTTTTTTTTCAACTTAAGAGCTCAAGCAAGTTTTATACATTCATAAAAAATTATAAAATCATTTCTTTATTTCAAATTTCTAGGCCAATGTATTGCCTAGAGATACTTTCTTATAGTTGTTATAAACTTAGGAAAAGAAAGATTTATAAAAGAAACGCTGACATTCCTTTAACAATGGTAGTTTTAGTAGGCACCTTGGTATTATCAGATATTGCGGCTCCTAGTTTCCAATTTCCAGATAATGCAGTGACTTAATCAGTCCTCTCTAAAGTGCAAAGCAGGCAATCTTTTTGTCCTTTGTGCATTTCTCATATCTTATAACTGCCCCACTTCAATATTCCTGTGTGCTACCCACCCCCACATCTGTCTCAGCATATATCACTATACTTTATAATTTCTTCTGGGTTAGTTTTGTTACTACACTGAAATCTTACGCATAATTATGTGAGGTTGCTATGGAGATTTTGTGTGATTTGTCATGAAGAAAACCTATTGTGTTCGAGATAATTCTCCATACTAATGACTCAGGAATCCATTTTTTGCTCATATTTTCTCTGGGATTATAACCAACTGCATACATTTGAATACCTATAAGCAAAAGTTATTTTATAAATAACATAAGCAGAAAAAAGTTATTGAACTCACCATTAAAGTAAAGCACTTTTGTGCAACCAGTTCAATTTCTCATGATTTAGAAAGAACTTCTAATATAACTCTTTTTGAATACCAACTGAACTCTTGCCTAAATCCTTCTAGAAGAGATCCCAAAGAAGCTTTTCTATAATCACATCTCTTAAAATTCTAACACTAATAATATATATTTGGCCATACAGTAACTTGAAAATGTAATTTTGGAGAATCTGTGAAACTATTGTGCAAAATTAAGGGCAAATACAGCCACCTTATTCAAAAATATTTATTCATAATTCTTCTATTATACAGATTTTTTGGAGGTAGAAACTGAGGGTGAAATTGATTATTTGGCATTAGTCAAAGGTAATTCAGACTAAAGACTGTGATTGAACAATAAAAGGCAAATATCACACCATATAACAAGGTCATGATTTTACACCTCTCTTGCCTGACTGCCTAACCACCAGCCTAGGATGAGGAAAGGCATGAAATACCATGAGACAATCCCCATGAATCTCCCTTTTAGCCCCCAGGTCAGCAAAGCTAATTTCAGGATCATGATTGATTTTTAGAGAGTAACATTCCCATGTCAAGTAGGTAGAAGGTTCCCAAGCAGGCAGAAGAGAATTGTGATAAATCCAGCAGCTTGTCATCAGGAAAGTGGCATCCAGAGGATAAATTTAGAAGTTAAGAAGTGACATCTCAAATCGAAGGCAGACTAATTTTAGAAATATTTTCTAGGCAACTATTTGTCTGAAAACACAACCAAGTTATCAGTCGATTCTGGAAAAAGTGGGTGGTTTTCATTCATGATAATTAGTTGCCATGGGTACCCAACGTAGAAATCTAACAGGAACAAAGATAGCAAGTAAGGAGAAGAAAGAGAGGGACTGAGTGAGATGTTCTGGAATAGAAAGAGCATAGTCAGTGTTTGCTTGACAAAGGACTCCAATTCAGTCGACTGTCTGGTAAGTCTGGGCAGCAAAGGTGTCCTTTCATTGTCCTCATGGGAGCACAATGAAATACCTTCCTCCCAGAAGCTGAGAACCATCTCTACCGGGCATGCAAGTCAATGTCTGAAAAGTATCAGAGCAGGTGATAGATCTTAAGGGATTGTTCTCTATACTCCAATTGATTCAAAGGGAGAGGAATTTGTGGAAACAATGAACAATTATTTACGGAGGAAAATGGGAGAGCACTTTTGTAAGAATATGAAAAAAATAAAAATTACCTTAAAAGCCTGGTGAGTAGAAGATTATGGCTAATCAAATTAGAGTGGAGAAAAAAATGCAGCCTCAGCAACTTGAACCAATACATGGTTTGAGAGTCTTCCCATCAAAAAAAAAAGTACTAGCACATAGGGCGGACTCTTAACCACTCCACACATGGTAGGTACAAGAAAGCAATGACCAGACAGAAGCAGGAGAGAAGGACCTATGCTGGTTTCTGGAGAATTTTTGCTAATGTCTTTAGAGGAAGTCATGGGCCCTACCACATGGTTAACCAGTGGCTGTGGCTTTTCTAAGAGAATGCATCAGAGATGAGAGGAGGAGCTTCACCAGCCCGCAACCAACAACCTCTGCTTCTAATTCAGAGAAACTTGTAGTGAGACCTTCAGTGGCTTTGGAATTCTGCATAGAAAGCTAAAGAATGTGAGAGGCTAAGTAGTCATGCCCAGTTGAAAAATAGGTAAAAGGGAAAGGAGGACAATTTGGAGAGTCAGAACATGTCAAAGTACTCGGTTGTCTTGATCAATATTCCACAATCAGAGCTACCAAGATAAGTCTTTAGGGATTTCCTCATAACCCAAATTCCTATTTTCATGGTTTTTCAGTGTCTCAGTAAATATCTCTAAACTTTTTATCTCATTTCAGTGACATTAAAATAAATACTAAGCATTTTCTTAATCTATTAATGAAACCTGGTCCAGTGTTCCTTTCACTTTTATTTACGTTGCTCTTGTTAAAAGTGAAGAAAACAGAGGTGGGCTTAATGGATAAATGGTATACTCCTGTTACTAGAAAAGGCCAAAATGACAAAATCACATGTTAAACTAATAGTTTGTATTTTAATGGATTGAACATTGGAAAGACAATTGGGTTGTCATCCATTACAAGAGTCTACAAGACAAACAAACTCAAAAGGAACCTACTCCTACTAGAAAAGACCATTGATCAAATATGCAAGTTGCAAATAAGTCTAGAAAATATCTTAGCAAAATAGCATTATCTGTCTATTAAATCCAGTTCATACGTTTGATGTGTCTTGGTTTCACAGTTTTGAATTTCTAAATTTGTTCTGGTTCTGTACTTAGAACTATAAGCATAAGGAGTATATGGAAGGAAGGAAAATAAACAATCGAGAGAAGCACACATCTATAAAAAAAATAAGAAAAAAAAACCTTATCAAAGTCTAGAGTACCCACAGTTTACAAATACTGATGACGTATACAAGGAGTCTTATGTTAAGGCTGTGTTTAGAGCCAGATGAGAACAAGAATGGGACTGACTTATTGCTTGAAGCAGATGATGTAATGCTAATGGAAGCTAGAGAGAAAGCAGAACCATTCAACTTCTATATTGCTTCCACCCCTGCTATCACGATAAATGATCACCATGTTGAAAAGAAGAGGAAAACATGAAGCCCAAGATAAGTGAGGAGATCCCAAGGGAGATCAGCAAACTGCTTTGCATAAATCCAAGTCTCAGCAATAAATTACACCCTGGGTTAATGAAAGGACTTCAGCTGAAACTGTGGAAGTTTGCTGGCAAATTCTGGGGAATCATGATGAGTCAGAGGGGCCCCATATTAAGAACAGGAAAATGTATTTGTTTTTTTCTTTTAGAACACATCAGGATTTTTTCGTTTTCAAAATCAAAAGAAAAAGTTGCATTTAGAAATTACAAGTCAGTTTTTAGTCTGGTCATCCTGCTCCTTCAAAAATATTTCTAGAATCCCATGTTTTAAAAGAGATTGCATGACCCCCTAGAAAAGAAATCAATGGTCACTAGGAGTTACAGGGGCTTCCTAAGATAAACTCCCATTCATATCTTTTTGGATAAAAGTAAAAAGACTGAGCGGCAACGTGAATCTGGATCGCAGCCAGATGTGTAATCATGTATTTCTTGATGGCCGAGAAGCAGGCTGTAGAAGTGGGATCTAGATGATCATTTTATTGGATGAAGTTGAGGAAGTAGAATATGGTTGTTCTCTGCCTAACAATGGTGGTGAAATAGTGCATCGTGAAAAGCTTGGGCCTGAAGTCAGAAATCTGTGGCTCAGTAACTCTTTGCCACTGGCTAGTTCTGGGGTCCCACAAATCTAACCCACGCCCATTTTTGTAAATAAATGTTGGAATACAGCCACATTTTTTTTTTTACCTATTGTCTGTGGCTGCATTTATGATTCAGTGGCAGAGTTAAGTAAGCAGTTACAAAAGAGACCATGTGGCACACAAAGCTAAGATACTTCCTATCAGGCTATTTACAAAAACAGTTCATCAATTCCTTGACTAGTTACATAAATAACCAGGATGTTTCATAACTTCTATGGTATTCATTTTCATCATCTACATCAATCCACATTAACAGAAATTGAAAATTATAGCAAACTGCTTCAAAGGCATCTAATGAAATAATGTATGGGAAAGCTCTTTATGGTTTGCAGTTTGTTGTACACAGATAAGGCATGTCTTATGATCACTCTGGCTAATAAAAGATTAATAGGATTAATAGCAATATTTTCACTTTAAAGACACGTCAATCTCCAGTACAGAGAAGACTCTCAAATATACTAGATGGACTTTTGGATGAACGGATAGATGGGTGGGTGGATGGATGAATGGTAGTAGTAATTATACCTCACTTATCACTGGCTATGTCCCAGAGACACATACTGTTTTAGATGTATTACTTTGTTTAATCCTTATAACAGACTTGGAACATTATTTACATTTTGCTTCTAGTAAAAGATATTTAAACAATGGCAACCACATCAGGAGTAACAACAAATATTTATAAAGGACTTAGGACATTTAGCCACTGTGATAACTACTTATCAAATATTATTTCATTTAATCCTCTCAATTACCTCATGAATTAGGTGTTGATATCATCATCTAATCATCACTATTATCCCATATTTATTGATGAGAAAATTGAGATTCAGAGAAGCTACTGACTTCTCAAAATCATACATTTGGTAAGTGGTAGAACTGGAATTCAAAATTTTGTCTGCCTTACTCTGAGCTTTTAACCATCAGACACTGAAGCAATGGATTTGCATGGACATGATTCAGCTTTCTCAAGATAAATGTAAGTCAATAATGAAATATTATTGACTCTGAAGTGCTCTGACCGGACAGCAAACTATGAAAACTAGTTTTTAAAAAACTTTTTTGAACTAGTTTTAGATTTAAAGAAAATTTGCAAACATAGTACAGATTCTTTTAGTCTCAGACAGGTTCCCATAATATTAACATATTACATAAAGATGGCACAATGGTGAGAACCAGGAAATTAACATTGATACAATGCCATTAATTAAACTAATCATCCTACTGACTAGCACCGGCTTTTCAATCACGATTTTTTCTGTGCCAGGATCCTATCTGAGACCCTACTCTCCATTTGGTTGTCAATTCTCCTTAGTTTCCTTCATTCACTAACAATTCCTTAGTCTTTCCCGGGCTGTCACGTTCTTGACACTGTGGAATAATGTTGATTAGTTTGTACAATGACTCTCAATTTGGGTTGGTCTGATTTTCTTTTTTTCACAATTTGACTGAGACTGTGCAGTTTTGGCAAGAATACCACGGAAATGATGCTGTGTCCTGAGTGGAGTACAGTGGGGAAGTCATGGGGTCATTATGTCTTAGTTTTGTTGTTGTTGTTGTTGTTGTTGTTGTTGTTGTTGTTGTTGTTTGAGACAGAGTCGCCCAGGCTGGAGAGCTGTAGTGTGATTTTGGCTCACTGCTGCCACTGCCTCCCAGGCTAGAGCAGTCTACCTCAGTCTCCTGAGTAGCTGGGACTATAGGTGCATGCCACCATGCTCGGCTAATTTTTAAACTTTTTGTAGAAATGGGACGTCACTGTATTGCCCAGACTGGTCTTGAACTCCTAGACTCAAGCAATTCTCCTGCCTCTGCCTCCCGAAGTGCTTGGATTACAGGTGTAAGCCACCATGCCAGGCCTTTGTTATTTATTTTAACAGACAGAAGACTCAATAAACTAACAGGTACCCTAGCTATAAACACATACACAAAACCTCATGACAGTTTTGACTATGTTAAGAAATTCCTGAGAACCACAGGCAAAAGAAATATCAATTCTGCATTTTTCTCCAAAGGCACAGTTACCGATATAAGTACCAGCTAGCAGAGGCTGTGGGCATCTGGAGTTTAGTTCTATTTCTTACTGTTTCCCTACTAGCTGGCAAAGCACATTGCTTGATAGAAATGAACTCTTGATGTATGTGAATCTGAGCCCCATATGACAAGAACAGCTTGAATCATGCTCCAAACACTTATTCAATGCCTTATATAGGCCAGGCTAGACTCTGGTTGCCTCTCCTACCTATGAGCCAGGTTCATTGGATGATAAGCACTAGGAGGAAGGTTTTTCTAGAATTCTGCCATATATTTAGCCTATACATATATAAAAGATATTGATTCTATATTAAGATTGAAAGACGTAAGTCCCATGAAAACATGGGTGGTTGATTTTCTCCCATCTTGCTCTGCTCAGCTACAGTCAATTCAAAATTACAGTTGAATACAATGAGAGTTTTCTGTGAATACATTGAAGGCCAATGCTCGATTCAGGTGGGCATAATTACAGAGATCCTAAGGAGACTCCCTTGAATTTATTGATCTGACTTCTACTGTGTAAGTTTCTTGGATTTCAAGATTTTTCCTGTTAGGGATATACTGTCTGAAAACTATTCAATTTGAAATGTGTCCACTCTACAATTCAGTTACCTTGGAAAAAAAGTCTTCAGTAATTAAAGAAGCAAAGGTGTAGCTGTTTGTACCAAATATTTTTGCAAGATGTTAGCCATCAATATTTCTACAGAAAATGCCTTATTCAACAATATGCTCCGATTTCACTTACAGATGCTTTCCTAATAGCACGCATTTAAAATGCACACTAAAAGAATAAGGGGAAATGAATGGTTTGTCTTGAAAAGGAAAAACCTGCATAATTGGGGAAAATAGTTTTGTGAGCAGAGTTTTTGATAGTTGTATGTTTTTGAATTTTAGACAACCATTTTGAGTAACGATGATTCTGAGAACCTTTCTCTGCAAATCTCTTAGCAATAGTAAATAAGAAGATAAAGTTAGATATTGATTAGATACTATTTTTAAATATTGGTGATTTAAATCTTACTTTTTTTTTAAGACAGAGTCTTGCTCTGTTGCCCAGGCTGGAGTGCAGTGGTGCAATCTTGGCTCACTATAACCTCCACCTCCTGGGTTCAAGCAAATCTCCTGTCTCAGCCTCCTGAGTAGCCCAGTAGCTGGGATTACAGGCACCCACCACTATGCACAGCTAAATTTTGTATTTTTAGTAGAGATGGGGTTTCACCATATTGCCAGGCTGGTCTTGAACTCCTGACCTCAAGTGATCCACTGGCCTTGGCTTTCCAAAGTGCTAGGATTATAGGCGTGAGCTACTGCGCCTAGCCTTAAATAAATACCTGAATCAAATACTGGCAACTAAATAAATATGTTTGGGTAAAACCTTTTCCAATGCTTAAAACATTATAACACGCCAGAAAAATAATACATCGTTAATAAGAGAGTATTTGTAAAATCGTTATTTTTGATTTAACAGGACTCTTAAAATTACAACTTAAAGAGACTTTAAAGATCATATGAGGAGTAAATTGGCAGAACTGTCTAGAGGGTAATCGGAAGTTGCAAAAATTGTAATGTATATGTGTGACACTTCTACTTGCCCCATTTATCGTAAGAAAATAGTAAAACAAAGTTACAATAATGCATGTGAAATTATGCTCACCACAGTTTTACTTTTCATGTAAAAACACTGAAAATGACACCAATGGCCCAAATAGCAATAGGCTGATAAACTTTAAGACAAGTGATCTCAAGTCTTATACCTTCAACCTTGAAATGAACCTAGACTTCCAGATTCTTTTTAAATGCTAAATATGAGCTCTTGTTCATCTGACCATAAAAGAAAACCAGAACAAAACAACAGCAGAAACATCAACAACAAAACCCTTCCCAGCCTAGGAATGGTGGCTTTCCCTGCCTGGCCAGCAGCCTGGGTCACAGTGGCTGCAGACCTGACTTCCTTGGTATCATGGAGCTTAAGAAATTACTGGTAATTTTCTGCAGCTGTTTTCACAAGGCTACAGCAGACGTGAGCTTAGGGTGGGGTGAGGTGGGACCCAGCAGACGAGAGCTCTGGGTTTCCCCTCCAGTGAGAGTGACTTGAATTTCATCTCAACTACAATTGGTTTTCTAGGTAAGATTTTTTGTGAAGATGCTTTCTAAAGCCAAAAAAGAAAATACAAGTTTCAAAACCACTACTGTACCACCCAACAATTAGTTGTTTTTTTCTTGTTGTGGTTTTAAATGAGCTCAAACCAGAAAAACAAAGTGCCGATTTTAGTTACAAGTATTATAGATCTCATAAGTCTGAAAAGGACTACCATCTCTTATTCAAACCCCTTTGTGAATTCCAAATACTTTGTATTTATTAGACAGTTAATACAGAACATATATATTATTAAACACTCCCTAGCAAACGTGGAGGCAGCAACACATAGTCAAATACATTAACAGTTCTGAAGTGAGTCATATAAAAATTTACACTAAATGAATTAAATAAAAATTTAAGTTGCCTCATCCCAATTCATATCAGACTTTTCCACCAACTGAGTTGGGCCAAATCCTTAAGAAAATGAAAGAAGCCAAAAAAAAAAAAAATTGACTTTCATGGCTTTTTACATGTTAGGATTGTGGCTCAGGGGCTGTGCACCTATGTGATGAAGGCAAAGCTGGAGTTGAAGAGGAGGTGCAGGTGGAGACCCTAGCCCAACCAGATGCCTCCAAACCGAAGTCAAATATGTGGATGTTAGTTTGCAAAGGCAAAGAGTAAAATTCAAAACTCCCTACAAAATGTAGAAAGACTTCATCAAAGATAACAAATTAGAGATTGTATGCCCTTATGACTGCCATACGTTTCAGCAGTCAATATATATTTCTATTCTTTAAAACACATTTTCCAAGAAAAGGACTATGTATACTTTAATATTCACACAATGCCATAATAATCTGGTGAAGTGAAAAATGTGTCCACCTTATATTGATAAGTGGGAAAAGTCACCAAAACATTTTTTCTGTTATTAGATAGATCTCTTACCTATGTGTGCACATGCATCAAAAAAAAAAAAAAAAAAAAAAAAAAAAAAAGATTCTATGTAAATGGATAAATAACCAAAATGTTAACAGTGCTTAATTTTAGGCAGAATAAATTTCCTGATTTTTAGTTCCTTTTAAAGTGTTTCTGTATTTTTTTTAATAATGAGAAAGTACATTTTTGAACAGAAAAGTAGAACTCTTTACTCTTGGTGAAAAATGCAATTATTAGCAGTTTATATGTAATTTAGTCCCTCGGGGCCCAAGTGATTCACCTAAAGTCACATTACTAATCGGTTGAAAAACGATGTTTGGACTCAAGGCCTTTGACTCCAAGCCTGTGTCCTCTCCATTATTCCAGGCTGCATTTTGAAATGAAGCATGAGGGATGGCCCCTGCCTTCAAGGTGCTAATAACTGAGTTGAGGAGATAAGGATTATAACTAGGAAGCAATGATCAAACATTACAAGATCCTATCTATTTAAGTAACTGCTGCAAATCCTTTTGGAAGTGGGAGGGGAGTCATCTAAATCTCAAATGAGAGAATGCAGTATAACACTGCATGACACATATTGCAAATTCCAACGAATTCAGGGGAGTAGAAGATAAAACTTAGTAGTACCAGAGAAGGCTCCACTGATAAAAGATGAGTATGCTTTGAAAAGGTTAAGATCAGGAAGGATATTTCCACAAGGACGTATTCAGACAGCATGACCACTGATGGATGGTAGAATTAGGACGCTGCATGTGCTAGAGAGTCAGAGAACAGGACTGGACAGGTGGAGTAGGCGCAGTGCATGGAAGGCTTTGAAAATGAAAAAAGAAAGAAAAAAAGCATGGTTTAGAAATAATGTGGGAAGAAATGGGAGCCATGGACAGATTTCCTTGAGGGAATCACAGGACAATGGCACTTAAACTGGATGAATTTTCCAGCAGTGGCATATAGGAGGACTGGCAGGGGAGGGTGACATTGTGGAGGTCAGGTGCAGAACTATGGAAGTGACGTCTGACTTTGGGCAGTGGAAATGCACAAGGAGTCGAGATTAGAGGTAGAAGCAGAAGGCTGAGTCACAAAGAAGCCAAGGTTTGGAATGGATGTCTCTGAAAACAGTGATTACCTGACAGAGACAGATTGTTTAGGATGGGGTTCACATTTTAGAAGGGAGAGCACAGAGTAAAGAGAACATGGAGTGCTCTTGTTCATTAAAGTTATAACTGTTTAGCCATGTAGGCTTGAGCACTAAGGCCAAGGGGTTAGGTTCAAACTTTCAATTTGCAATATGGCTTGATTCTGTTCTGATGCATCAACCACGCTTCTTTCATTTCATGCAACTATAGCAAACACGGGGTGGAGAGGGGGGTGTTAAAAATATGGAAGACAGACAAGTCAATAACAATTATAGGAAAATGATTTTATAAACAAGCAAAATTTGTTCAAATATGATCAAGAACAGGATCTTATATAGCTTAAATAGCATCTGAATGTTTTATTTGTTCAAGAAAAAAGAGAAGTTATAAATAGAGAGAATAGACAAAAATACAAGTAGTTACATCTTCCCTGTGTCTGCTTAGGCATTCTATATTTTGTTTGCGGTGTTTTTTTTTTTAAGAAATGATTTATCTTCATTCCATCTGCCCTGTTCAAGACACCTTGGGTGGGTCAGAATGGCTGGTTTAGCTGGGACCCCACTGCCTCTGAACCTTTAAACAGACAGTGCTTTGAATTTCATTTCAGAGATCAGGTGACATCCAAATCCACTTAATGTGTAACTGGTATGGTTTTTGATGTCACTGGAGACCTTGATGAAATTACAATCCTATTAGTCATGACAGGGGAAGACAGGAGACCTTAGGTGGCTAATGTTCCATTCATAACAAGAAAGAGCCGTTTAGCATTTGTAAAGGGCATTGATTTCTGATAGTTCCCTAAAGAACAAGGCTCAAGTGAAGAAATATGACCAGAAAGAGCTTGGGAAAGAAATGATAGAAAAGGCAAGATTGCATTTACACAAGTAGCTTGTCTCTGTGTACTTTTTACAACTTCACTTGAACCCAAAGAATTGCGTCTTCATGTAAATGTGGATATGAGGAAGGACAGGAAGGACGTGCTCAGCTACACAGAGATTCTGCTACTGAGAAATCTGGGGAAATTATGCCGTTCCCTTGATTGATGCCAACGAGGTGCCTCTAAATATGGTAAATGGAGGTTATGTGGAAAAAGGGCTTAAATCTGAGTGATAAATTGCCAGATTCCATTATGCTTAATGAGTCTCATCAATGCATAGCTAGGCTCAAGAAAATCAGACCCCTTTCAA
The DNA here is from genome assembly GCF_048565385.1 of Saimiri boliviensis. NCBI lineage: Eukaryota > Metazoa > Chordata > Mammalia > Primates > Cebidae > Saimiri > Saimiri boliviensis. The sequence continues at coordinate 123,114,626 of NC_133453.1, forward strand.
AGCTTACTATAAACAAATTAGAAGAATTAATAATAAAATCCTATTAACGTATATGCAATTTGCAGAAGTTAATGAAATCAATTTTAAAAGTTTGTATTCTTTTGCATTTCTTAAAATAGAAATACCTGATCTTCAAAATAGACTTGTTCTTCAGGTACCCATCCCCGCCCCCTCCAAATATATCCTATGCAAGACTTATAGGATTGGATTTCCTTTGGATTACTCTTCTCCAGGGAGGGCCCTGCTTAGAAGTTACGGGATACGACAAAGTGAGTGTTGCAGGTCTTCGAATGTATAAAATGTTTATTGACCTGAAAGTTACAAATGAGATTCATTCAAGCAAATTGGCCAAGTTTCATAAATATGCCTCCTAAGCAAATGGAGACTATGGGAAGGAAAAGGGTCTCAGTCACCTGCTTGGTAAAACATAAATCTTTTGCTTCTCAACATAGGGTCTCAGGCAGGAAATAAGAAGCAGGGTCTACAACATCTATGTGCAGCTCAAAACGGAAAGTAGTCGTCTCTAATCAGCTAAGACCTCATGTCCCAAACAACAGAGAATCTGCTGGGTTTGCATCAACAAATCTTTGTACGATAAACCATCAGTCATGGAATGAACATCAGACTCTCACTTCTTGCCAACTAGATTCTTTTAAGCCACCGTTGTAAAAAGAATGTCCATACTCAAGCATACAGTCAAAGCACGTGGGAGAAGAGAAAAAAAGGTAGGCCCTGTTGTGTAGTTAAATCCCTAGGTGAGGAGCACAATCAGGTATTTGTGCATATTTAGATTTCCATGAAAGTGAATGCCATGTGCTCCTTAATGCCATGTGAAATAACATAACTCACGGTTTTCGGATGGCACCCAGGGGCATGGAGAGTGTAATGATGTCCGCTTCAGAAGTTAGGAACAAATTTGTGTGTAATATCACCAGATAATATTCACAGTGTCTGGCACAGAGTAAGCACCCTATAAATATTTCTTCAACTCTCAATGGAAGAGTGAGTTCTTTCGTATACAGTCTGCTATGTAAAGTTTGCACATCTTCTGTTTTATTACAAAAATAATATATGTTCTCACCGGCATGTGGTTTAACCTCTGAATCAATGAAGAATGAGAGCCACTCCCTCCTTCTCAATTTTTTTTCTTTTCTGGGCTGCTAATGTGCTGCCCCTACCTGGTTCTACCTCCACCCCTCAGTGTTTCCTTTCTGTGCTTCCTCCTCAAAGCACTTGTTGCCATCCTAACCCTGTTTTCTTTTGCATTGTCTAATCACAGATTCACAGAGTTGTACGACTTCAGCAAATGCCCATATGCAACTGTGCCCTGAAATATTCACAAGATTATCATTATACTAGATTCTGTAAGGGATAATACAGTTTAGTAGGAAATGTGCTCCTATACTAGAAGATAAATGACAGTTTATGGCCAAATGATTGAAAAGATGCAGAAGAACTATCACTAGAAAAGAAAGACAGTCCTGTTGTTTCTGGCAAAGGACGTCAGATTTGACCTGTCCTCAAAGATGGGTGAGATTCATATGTGGAGAGCTCAGAAAGGAGAGACTATCAGAAGGTCAACTATTGTAAGCAAAGACAGTGATGACGGAAAAGTCTATGGCTGGTTTGGGGTCAGTGAGGAGACTACCGGGACTGCCTTGAAGGGTCCCTCACAGAATAATGGGCAATGTTGTGTGAAGGCAGGTGGATCCTTTCCAGAAGCCTTCAAATGCTGGATTAAGGAATGGATTTTACCCCATGGGAAAAATAGAACTCTGTGGGATTTTAAGCCTGTAAGAGACCTAATAAAATGATCAGCTCCCTGTTTCCTACTGGCTAGAAGGTTCTTTCTCAATATCTCTCACTGAAAGCCTATTCCAAATCTCATGTTTCTTTTTCCTTTGTCCACTGGCTTAGTCGTTTCTGTCAGTGTCAACAACATTTTTCTTGGATTCAAAGGCCGTTGTCCTTGGGAATATCCTTAAGGCTTGTCTCCATCTTCAGCATTATTTGAGGGTTCACTGACCAAAAGCACCTTGGTAATGCTTTAAATAAATACCTATTCCTAGAGCCTGTTCGAGACCAACTGAGTAGTGGGAGAATTTAGGACCCAGATTTCTACCTCTTACAGAATGAGTAAATTTTAGCTAATGGTTACTTTTCCTTTCAAATATCTGCCAACACGCCCATTTCTTTTCAAACCTACTGCAGTCACTGTAACTCAGAACTTCCTTATCCTTGACTAGTTACTATGACATGCACCTTCTGGGTTACATCCTTCACTCCAATAGCATCTTCTTCACAGAATTCACTTGGACTCCAGGAGAATAGTGACATAATCGTATCTCAGGTCAGTGGTACTCAGATGTTTCAGTGGAGGTGATTCTAGTGCAAACATTTCTTCAGAAGGGAAATAAAATATCTGGCAAATATATGTATCTTTTTTTTATTTGGGGGATGACAGAGTCTCACTCTTGCCCAGGCTGGAGAGCAGTGGCATAATCTCAGCTCACTACAATATCTTCCTCCTGGGTTCAAGCAAGTCTTGTGCCTCAGCCTTCCAAGTAGCTGGAACTACAGGTGTTGCCATCTCGCCTGGTTAATTTTTGTATTTTTAGTAGAGATGGAGTTTCACCATGTTGGTCAGGCTGGTCTTGAACTCCTGACCTCGAGTGATCCACCCATCTTAGCCTCCCAAAGTGCTGGGATTACAGGAGTGAGCCACCACACATGGCCAAAACTACAACTTTGTTGAAAGAAATCAAAGAGCTAAACAGAGAGATATTCCATGTTTATGGATAAAAAGACTGAACAGTGATTATCAAATTATCAGTTCTTCCAAACTTGATCCATATATTCAATGCAATCCCAGTCAAAATCCCAGCAAGTTATTTTGTGCATATTGACAAACTAACTCTAAAATTTACATGGAGGAGCAAAACACCCAGAATTGTGAAAAATATTGAAGGAGCTGGAGAACTGAGTTGGAGAACTTAGACTACCTGACTTCAAAATGTACTACCCGGCTACCATAATCAGGACCTTCTGGTACTGGTGAAGGAATAGACAAATAGATTAATGGAACAGAATAGAAAGCATGGAAGCAGACCCATCTTTGGCAAAGAAGCAAAGGAAATATAATGGAGAAAAGATAGTCTTTCCTATAAATGGTGCTGGAACAAATAAACATCCACATGCCAAAAAGTGAATCTAGACACAGATCTTACAACCTTCACAAAAACTAACTGAAACTCAATCACAGATTTAAATGTAAAACATAGAAGGGTAAAATCCTACATGTAGGATAGTTAGGGGCAATCACACTCCTGGGCATTTACTCAAAGGAACTGAAAACTTATGTTCATACCAAAACCTGCACACAGATGTTTACAGTAGCTTTATTTATAATTGTCCAAACTTGGAAGCAACCAAAATGTTTCTCTATAGGTGAATGGATAAAGGGTGGTACATCCCAGACAATGAAATATTATTCAGCACTATAACTAAATGGGCTATCAAGCCACAAAAAAACATAAAGAACCATAAATGTATAGTACTAAGTGAAATAAGCCAATCTGAAAAGTACTGTATGATTCTGACTATATGACACTCTGGAAAAGGGAAAATGATAGAGAAGATAAAAACTCAGTGTTTTCCAGGGGATAAAGCACAGAAGATTTTTAGAGCAGTGAATCTACTCTATTATAATAATGAATATATGTCATTATACATTTGTTCAGCTCATAGAATGTACACCAAGAATGAACCCTAATGTAACTGTGAACTTTGGGTGACCATGATGTGTCAATGTAGGTTCAACTGAAACAAATGCACCACTCTGGTGGGGGATGTTGATGATGGGGAGAAATGCATGTGTAGGGCAGTGGGCATGTGGGACATCTTTGTACTTTCTGCTCAAATTTGCTGTGAACTTAAAACTGCTCTCAAAAAAGTCTACTAAAAACAAACAAAAAACAAGCAAAAAAAAAAAAAAAAAAGACCCTACTTTTCTCTGTGCTGTTGGTCTTCAGAGAAAGCAGAGGCATCTTCAAAGTACATTACAGTAAAAGCCTCACAAGTGGAGAAGTAATCAGTCAGTCTGTCCCTGAGCTTTTCTTACAGTGGGAGTGCACTGCCGAGCCCTGCAGAAGATGGTGGGTAGCAGTGCTTACCTGGCAATGGAACACCTCCTTAAAAGAGACTCTTTCCCAGTTGAAAATTCCCCTATTCCAACTTCTACTATCATTTGAAGTGGTCAATACAGAAACAAAAACATACTTCTCCCCACAAACTTGTCCTTCTTTGGCATTTTAGAATTTACTCACCATAGTTTGTTATGCGCCAAGAAAATTACATTCTTTTAGTATTCTTCTAGGGTGTTAGTAATGTCATGAGAAAACAAAGTGGGTTAGGGATGATCAGAAGTGTGACGTGAGCCATATGAAATAAATCTAGACTAAATTTAATGTCTAAAAAAACTGGATAATAACCCAAACTGGATTAACAAGCCAATTTTTTAACTTTTATGATAACAGGTACATGTGGAGGATGTACAGGTTTGTTACATAGGCAAATGTGTGTCATGAGAGTTTGTTGTACGGGTTATTTCATCACTCGGGTATTAAGCCTAGTACTATTTATTATTTTTCCTGATCTTCTCTCTCTTCCCGCCCTCTGCCCTCTGGTGGGCACTACTGGGCACTGTTCCCCTCCTTGTGTCCACATGTTTTCGATCCTTTGGCTCCCACTTATAAATGAGAACACAAGGTATTTGGTTTTTTGTTACTGGGTTAGTTTGCTAAGGATAATGGCCTCCAGCTTCATCCATGTCCCTACAAAGGAAACTATCTCGTTCCTTTTTAATGGCTAAATAGGATTCCATGGTATGTATGTACCACATTTTCTTTATCCAGTCTATCATTGATGAACATTGATGAAGCCAATATTTTTAAGAGTAGGTGTATAAATGGATACAGAAAGTCCAAAATGGAAAATGGGTCCAATATCTGAAAGATGGGTATATGAAGGAAAGTGAGGGCTTCAGAGTGAGTACAATAAATTCACATCAAGGAAGCCATCTCTGGCAGGACCAAATACCTGACTAGGTATACAGGAAACAAAAGTGTGGTGGCATCATCAAGAGGGTCTGGGCAACAGAATCAGGCACAGGTACCATAACTATTCAATGGACATGTATTGAAAGAATGAATGAATTTATGAAGATTTAGGTATCAGAAATGAGGAACTAACTCCAATACATGATGGCTGTCATCTCAAATTCAGAATATTCAAACCTAACAAAACTGACACATTTGTGAAGACATGGTATCAGAAATTGGAAACAAATTCCAGTAAATATTGACTAACATCAGAAACTCAGTATGTTCCAACCCAACTAAAACCATGTCAGTGTGGCATCACCATTGAGCCACTCATGCAAACCGAGAATCTGGGAGTCATTCTCGACTCCTCCTTCTCCCCCATTTGCCAGCGTCCTTGTGCCACGAAGTTCATCTGCTTCTGCATTCTGCATATACGTATTGCCCCTTCTTTCCATCCTCATAGCCACTGTCATTCAACTCTGTCTTTATCAACTTTTACTGAGAACGTGGCAACGACTTCCTCATCACTGTGCCTGGCTTGGATCTCACCCCTGCTCCCACTACTACCCAAACTGTAGGCTGGATGATCTTCCTAAAACACAGAATTGCTCACCGCATACTTCTGCTAAAACCCTTCTGGTGACTTTCCCCTGTCTACAAAATAAAAACCAGAGCATTTGGGTTGTATATGTCTTTCCAATCTCAACTCTTGTCATTTCTCATCTTGATCATACTGGGTCTAGAAATACAAAAGGCAGAATAACACAATTGTTAGGAACTGAGCCACAGCAGCACCACACATTGCCAGTGGTACCTGTGTGACAGAAAGGGGACACTGTGGCTGGTATATCCCATTCCCATAGGGAACTTGGATTCCTTTTTAGATGAGTACATATAATGTTACTGCTCTGTAGAGAGGTCTAAAAGAAATTGTGAATACTGTGTTCATTTGTGGGTAGGAAAAAAATGTCTGAGGTATCAGAGGTAATGGTTTTGGAGTTCCCTGTATAAAATGTATTAGGGAAAACTAGCATACAAAAAAAAAATTCTTACAGATGAGTGCCCTGTCCTGTTTTTCTGAGTCCTCACATTTCTTCCTGTACATTTGACTCTCTCATTCATCTCTAGCCATCCACCAGACACTCATATATATCTATTATTTCTTATTTTAGGTTAATACTGCCAACATGATACATAATCAAAATAGAATATCTGCCAAAAAATCCCAAACTGTATTGCTATTCATTTCAAAGCCAAATATAAATTATTTGAGATTAGCCAAAGTTTCAAATTATTATGTGTATCAATGGATTCTGAAAAGCATACAGGCTGGAATAAGTACAGGAAAAATGACACAGTAAACTTCTTGAATTCTTGGTGAATGCTGCAGCAAATAATTCGGCCAACAACCACACTTCTTAAACCTCATTAATCAAGTACAATGGAATAAACTGGAGAAAAAAAAAATCTAGGAGGAAAAGCCAGGGGAAAGCACCCAACTTTCACTTCAAAAGCTCTAAGGTAGAGCAAAATGAATTTAGAAAAAAACGGGTTTAAGTAGCATCTTTGGTTAATTTTTGCCTAGTTAGGCTTCCAGTGACCCCCTTATTTGCCTGGAAATAATGCAGAGACCACCTACTTTGTGAAAAGCAGTGTGGCATTTAGAACAAAGCTAGTAGAATCTCAGTGTTCAAAAGAACACATAACACATGAAGTAGGGACTTAGAAAAAGGAAGTGAGAACTGGGCTCATTTCCATTTATTTACCAGGCTAGGGATGGAGCCAGCTCAGGGCTAAGCCCCAGACTGGCCTTGGTGTTGTGAGACCAGGAAAAGCCCTGATCCATACAGGGAGTAGACTAATTGGCCGGTGCTAGGGCTGCTCTCACAACCCACACCAAACAGTGGCAGTCACAAGCGAGGACAAGCTTGGAAGGGAGCAGGGCTTCCCAGGTGCGTGATATGAACCACTGGCTTTTGTGGAAGATTAGATAATCCATATAAAAATATACCTTAACAAATATGTACTGATGCCTATATATATTAGAAAAAAATAAAAAACTAACTTATTAGCCTCATGATTTGTATGCTAAGTTTTAAAAAGCTGACAAAGAAAAATGGTAAGTGACAGCACAGATCCTACTAGGATATGAATGCGCCGTTAAGATTATATCCAAATGTATGAAGTTTACAAAAGTCTGGACTAGACCAAAGAGATAAAATAAAGCAAGTCCATGGACTGAGAAAACATTCTAGGGCTAACTCTGAAAAAAAAAAAAACCCTATATATGATACTCTCACAGATTTCTTTTCCTGCTTCTTAGATAAATTACAAACACTAAAAAATCTGAATTATCGTGTAGTCTATCAAATTTTCTCAGGATAGCCAGTTTGGAGAACCTGCATCCAACTTCTCAGCTTCTATCTGCCAAGTTTTGCATCCAATTGCTCCTTCCACTGTGTGCAAATCTCAGGTGGGTTGTGGGGTTGAAGAGCAGCGGTGTAATTAACCTGCCCACCCTTCCTTCCCAAGTCTAGCTATAATAGCAGCAGTTGGGGAGCATCCCACAGCCAGGGACAGGGTATCAGAGGGAAAGCAGCATCTGCCACATAGGAAATTAATTGAAAAGAAGGAAACCTTCTCCGTTCTGTCTCACCCCAATTCAGAACATCTTAATTGCAGAGAGGCTAACTTCATTAAGTGCTGCTTTACTGTTGTCAGAAGATTATCACACATTAAATGTAAAACCTATACAGTCTTCACTCTTCTGATAAAAGTTTGTAAGAGTATTTTTCCAGAAGCCCAATCCGGAATGACTGTGGAGTGGTGATTTGTTAAGGAGCTTATCCGGCCAATGTGTATGTGGGCAATTTGTTTCTAATTCTTTCAATAAATGAGCTTTATAAGAAATCCCAGTAATAAAGTAACTTACGCCACAGAAGAATAAATCCTGATGCTCTCAATATCCAGAAAACATAACCATGCCAATAAGAGCTGCCTTGTCAATAACGGTAGTCTTCGTATAATGATAGAACTCTACTTACATAATACACCAATAGTGGCTAATGCAAAACAGGTTTACATATAACATTAGTTGAATTTACAGCATGAATTCACATTCCACCTTTGCATTGGTCAGAAAACATTATTTCACACTTCACTGCTCTAACAAATAAATTAATAAAGCTCACCTCATTTCCAGTAAATCCCGACGTGCATACCTCGCGATTCAAAATAATAATAACCTCCTGTCTTGTCCTTGCATGTCCTTTGAATCATTCTCAAAGAGAGAATCATTTTCTGGACTACCCCACCCTGCATCTGAACTCCAGATGTGTTCAAACTGGATTCCAGCCAAAGCTAGAGAAATCTCAGGGATAATGATGGTCTCATTTTATGTCAAGTGAAGGGAGGAAAGTTACCAGGATTTTCTTGTTTTCCTTAAAAATTCACAAAATACCAAGTCTCATCTTTCTAGGATAAGTATGCAGTAAAACACTCCATGCCTGTATCTTTACTTGAATTGTCAGCTGCATGTGGACAGGAACCATGGCCTTCTCATTTATTCACTTTTCTATCCTTAGTACCTGGTACAGATGGATTCTCAGTGCCTGGCACATAGTAGGTTTTCAGTAGATGCTTGTGGAATCAATGAAAAACCTTGTTGCTATTACATCTCAGATCTGAGAAAATAATCCAAGATAATGTCAACACATTTCAAAGTGCAGTACAATGCACCTGTCGCTTATTTATCAGGGATTTCATACTCATCCTTGTATAAGGTATTCTGTGAGGTGTAAATGACAAAAATTGGGATTTATAGTCAGATGAAGGGAAATAGCCCAACACAACTAAAATACCAGCAGGTGAATAGATGTATATATATATAACTGGAATGACATTTATACTCTTAACGATCTATAACTGTCAAAAAGCAGAGCACAGAATATGAGAGAGAGAGGGGGAAAAATTACTTTTGGCCCATTTGAATCTCATCCTGTGGGACCTAAAAGCAAATTTCTACTTTTAGAAAGGAAAAAAAAAGATATTATTTATCCCCTCTTTGATGTTTATTTCTATATTTATGTGCAGACAGACAGATGAATAAGATTTATCTGAGTACAGGAAGAAGTCTAAAAGGGCACACACCGACCCATTCAAACTGCTTAACAGTGTTATAAAATCTAAAGGGTGGAGTTGGGGAGAAGATTGTTTTTTCGCTTTTCTATTTTATGTATTTCTTCATTGTCTAAATTTTTTATAGTGAGCATGATTTTTTAGTAAAACAAAAAAATTGGAATTTTTTAAAGTTACAAATAACTAACTACAATATATTATTTTAGGAGCTCAATAAAACTTTAATTTTTTGTAATATAATGAACCAAAGACTTCAATCAACCAGTATTATCCCCCAACATTCTACTCGTAGAAAACAGGAGCAAATCAGATAAAAATAAATTCATATCAAGAATTTAGGGAGCAGTAGTATTTTTCCATACTAAGTAGCTTTAGGGTCTTGTCTAACTTCCAACCATTCAGCTCTAATTACCCATCTCCATGTTGTCTGTACAAGGATGAGTGTTGTTTAGACCTTTGCTATTCTGTGCTGCCAGGCAAACACCTTGTCAGGATCTCAGGTTCCAACCAGACCTACTGAACCAGAATACCCGGAAGTAAAGTCCAGGAACCTGGGTTTTAACAAGATCCCTAGGGAATAGGTTTGCACATTAACTTAGAGAAACACTAGAAGACTAACCCCTGAGTTTTGCATGATCCTCAGCCTACAAAGAAAGATTTATTTTCATCAGACTATCAAATTAAAAAGTAGATATTTTACATATACTGCAGGAAGTGCTAAACAATGTTGCCCATTGAACAAAATTAACTAGACATATATTTGACCCCCTCTTATCCCCTATTTATTTGATTGTTGGGAATAACATTAGAGTACAACACAATAAAAGACAGTCAAAAATTTCAGCTCCAGATCAAGTCTAGGAAAGTAGAATCCTGCAATCACTTGTTTTTTTGTTTGTTTGTTTGTTTGTTTGTTTGAGACGGAGTTTCGCTCTTGTTACCCAGGCTGGAGTGCAATGGCGCGATCTCGGCTCACCGCAACCTCTGCCTCCTGGGTTCAGGCAATTCTCCTGCCTCAGCCTCCTGAGTAGCTGGGATTACAGGCACGTGCCACCATGCACAGCTAATTTTTTGTATTTTTAGTAGAGACGGGGTTTCACTTGTTTTAACCATCAGACAGTGCTCACACATTGGCAGGGCAAACAGAAGGCCAGATCTCAGAATGAGGATGACAAGGCATGGCATTTAGGGTGCTGCCAGTCCCCATTCGATACCAACGACAGGCATCATCAAACATAGATGGTGCTTTCTCATCCCACCCAAGATGCTGCACCAGAATCCTTCTCAGTGGATATCACAGACACCTGTGGCTCATGGGTCAAACCTGGCGCTTAAGAATAAACATTTCTAGCATCCCTATTTAAAAACTACTGGACATGATAAATGACCTGATTAAGAGATGCTAAATAAAAGATGAGTGATTTAAGTCCTCAGTGGGTGGGCAAGCCAAATATGAGAGATTCAAAATAGCCAAGAAATACTCCCTATGTTCAGAAATGTATTTATTCGCCATTTCTCAAACTGTTTGTTTAGTGGAGGCAAAGATTAGAAATTAGAATCAATGAACATTAGAGCCAGGATGACTCTTATAGACTATCTAGTTCAACTGCTTCTCTTACACAGGAGGAAATATTGATCTAAAGAAACCACAATGGTCAAATTCCATAGCTAATTCTGGCAGAACCCAGGTCGGGATCGATGCTTATCTATCCAAGATTTCTCCCATTACACCAAATGGCCCCTGAAGCTACAACAGCCACTGGCAGGATAAACTGGATACAACCATGCATGCAGATTCAGAAACAGAGAACCACGTTATCCCTAGCTCCGGGAAAAATCGAAGCTCCTGTAGTGGCGGACCATGCTGCTTGGTGAGAGGCTATAGGCAGCCACCAGGGAGCTCTGTGCTGAAGTTTGGGTAAGCTGCAAAGGGGAAGACTTCTCCAGCGGCTTTGCTCAGTTACTTCTGAGAGTCTTATGTTGTTGGATCTCCCCAAGGTACCCCAATTTAACACATTCAAAATCCAACTCATGATTTGCACAGCATATCCATGCCAGAACAATATACCTACTCTTCCTTGTCTAATAGTTGTCTTTGACTAAAACCACTATTCACATAATTATGCAGGGCTGAAGCCTGAGTTATCCTTGTCTACTGCCTCTTCCTCAATCTCAAATGCAATGAACCATCAATTATATTCTTAGATATCTTGGGGATCATCCTTTTCTCTATACCTTCCCCATTACTATGGTAGTCTTAAATACTGTCACCTCTTGCTTAGTCTTCTGCAATGGCTTGTTAACTGATCTTCTCACATTTATTATGCCCCTCCCTCTAATCTGTTCACCACACAGTACCTAGAGTAACTTTTTTCAAATTAGAATTGTATGCCATTTATCTTCAGTTAAAACCATTCAGTACCTTCTCAATGGATTTTGTTTTGTTTTGTTTTATTATTATTATTTTATTGCATTTTAGGTTTTGGGGTACATGTGAAGAACATGCAAGATTGTTGCATAAGTACACACATGGCAGTGTGGTTTTCTGCCTTCCGTCCCCTTGCCTGTATCTGTCATTTGTCCCCATGCTATCTCTTCCCACCTCCCCATCCCCCCATCCCTCCCCCATTTCCCCCCAATGGACCCCAGTGTGTAGTGCTCCCCTCCCTGTGTCCATGTGTTCTCATTGTTCAACACCTGCCTATGAGTGAGAATATGCAGTGTTTGATTTTCTGCTCTTGTGTCAGTTTGCTGAGAATGATGGTTTCCAGGTTCATCCATGTCCCTACAAAGGACGTGAACTCATCGTTTTTGATGGCTGCATAATATTCCATGATGTATATGTACCACATTTTCCCTATCCAGTCTATCGTCGTTGGGCATTTGGGTTGGTTCCAGGTCTTTGCTATTGTAAACAGTGCTGCTATGAACATTTGTGTGCATGTGTCCTTATAGCAGAATGATTTATAATCCTTTGGCTATATACCCAGTAATGGGATTGCTGGGTCAAATGGGATTTCTATTTTTAGGTCCTTGAGGAATCGCCACACTGTCTTCCACAATGGTTGAATTAATCTACATTCCCACCAACAGTGTAAAAGTGTTCCTATTTCTCCACATCCTCTCCAGCCTTCTCATTGGTTTTAACATGACAATCAAGTCCCTACAGGATCTGACCCCGTCTACCTCTCCTGCCTCACCCCTTAACTCTCCCCTAACCATCTGCACACCACGCTGGTCCCCTCTCAGTTCCCCAACTCCTCACAATTCCTCTGACTGCAGGGCCTTTACAAATGCTACCTCCTCTCTCTGGGTCTGTTTGCAGCCTTCACGTCTCAGCTCCAAATACACTGCTTCCAAGAAGCCTTTTCAGATTTCACTGAGTAGGTTACTTCTCACAGGTAAGCATTTACTCTCTCATGAATAAGCATTTGTTTTCTTAGGAGACTCATCTGTTAATAATTAGAGAGTCACTGGAGCATTATATGATCAATGTCTGTCTCTTTACTTACTATCTCATTCTCTGTAGTCTGTGGAGTTCATGAAAGCAGGAGTGATGCTGGAATCGTTGTCTTCTTTAGCTCATCATTTTACTCACAGTGTCTTATCAAAGGCAACACATAATAGACACCCAGTAAACATTGAATTGAATGAATGAATGAAGAAATAAAAGCCTGGTGTTTAAGCATAAGCCACTGCTTATGCTTAAATAATTATTCACAGCTTCCAGGCATATGTAAGTGTGATTGCGTTCTAAGATTTCCAGGGGAAAGTCCTTTGTTGGCTATTTTAGTCATTTAAAAGTCCACCTGCATACCCTTGCAAAATGGCATTTTCTTGGAAGATGCATATATCCTCAGATCCAGGCTAAGCCACTTCTCTGGGTTCAGACGTCTTGCCATGATGTCTTGTGCCTTGTTATATCAGACTGATTCTCCCATCCAGATGCCACACCTCATAATTTGAGGCAGAGATGTCAAGTACATAGGTGCCTGAGTTAGTCCCAGGTAAGGAATAATGACTACCCCTGAGAACTGTTAGCAACAGAACAAACCAGAGATAAGTTCCTAACGTTTTGGTTATGTATTAGATACTCAACCTGGAAGAGCAGAGAACAGAGTGTTCTCTTGCTCCATATCATAGTCATGAAGCAATTTCTGACATCCAAAGCTGATAATTAACTGTGCTAAATGATCCACCAATTTCTAACTTGGGCCACAGCCAAGTGGATCACAGTGTTTTATGGTAGTTAAAATAATTACATAGTATAATCTTGGCTTGTGCGTACATTCATGTGGGGGCAGGCCCCTGAGCTCGCCCTTCTTTTCCTCTCCCTCTTTCCCTCCCTCTCATTTGCCAGAAAACTCCAATGCTGAGCGATGAACTAAATTCTTTTCACACAGTTACTTTGCTTTTTCAGAGTGGCCATCTAGTGGTTTGTTCCTTGAGTAATAGAATCCTGAAACTGAAATGAACCTTCAGAAAACATTGTGCCAAGAGTACAGCTTCCAGGCCACCTAAGTCATATCTTGATTAGAACAGTCCTCTCTTTGGAAAATTGAAGCATCACAATTGACTCGTCTGAAGCACTGAAGCAGCCTCCAACCCCACTTCAACATATACCCACAACTAAGGATGGCAGATAATGTTCACGTGGTAATACTCACCTATGCAAAAAAAAAAAAAAAACAGGAAAAGAAATTACGCCGTGTCCCGTAGGCAATTCCTGGCACACCAGCTGTGAACCCAGCCCTCCAGGCCCACTGTGGCCCATGCCTGCCCATGGACAAGTCCATGCTTGGTACCCTTCAGGCCCTAAGACAAGAAAGACTCCTTCCAGTGGGTTCTATTTGACAATCGGAGACTATTTTAGCCTCTGGGAGTCTTCTGGGTAACACCCAGTGATGAGTAGCTCCTCGACTCTCCTGATGAATGTGCCTATTATGTGCACACCAGGGATGATATAAAACTTCCTACACATGACCCCATACCCTGGAGAAACGCAGGCCCATTTCCACACGATTTCCTTCTTTTAATCCAGCTCCTCAGATCTAATGCTTTCTTAGGCTAAGATCTTTGCCTGGTTTCTTATAGAAAATGTTCTTTCTAATCTTAATTCTCCTCTTTTTCTAAAACTGTAACATTTCTCAGTTTTCTCTTGGCTCCTTCCTCATCTCCCCAACCAGCACTGCCATCTCATCAACTTTTTCGTCAGCCTCTAAATTCCCCTCAAATAGTGGTTCTTAACCCTCGCCGCACATTAGTCACTTTTGGAATTAAAAATAGACACCTATGCATAAGTGTGTGTCTGCTTCTGTACCCCGTTACCTGTGTCTACACTCCATCCCCCCAAAATTAAGGCAGATCTCTGGGATTGGGGCTTTGTCACAGATAATTTATAAAGGATCTTCGGTGATTCCAGTGTGCATTCAGGGGCAAGAACCACTGCCTTAGAACTTGTTTACCTGACTGTACCTTGTAATTTTCATTCACACATGCAAAGTGTATTTATTGATAACATACTCATTTTTATTTATTAAGAATTTCGTACATACCAATCATGGTGTTGGGCACTGGAATGCCTCACTATGTAGATATAGCCTTCTTTGATGTTGATGTTCTGAATATTTCTGTCCTCAGCCCCTCTGTTCTTCCCACCTATACTTCTCCAACTGTACCAACTACTATCTACTTATGAGGGCCCCTGAGGCTCAATCTTGGGAGCTTGTTTGGAGGTTATAGTGGAATAGCATGGCCACCCAGATATCTTGGATCAAAGAACAGTCCTCCTCTACTGGGGAAGGCTGTCCTCTTCAACCCACAGTGCAGTGCTGCTTCAGGAGGGATGCACATGGAGTGGTGAGCAGAGAAGGGGACACCTGCCTAGGCATCCAGATCAGCTGAATCAGCCCTGGCAATCAATGGGGGACAGATATCACAGCCAGATCACCCTCACATCCCCAAGTCTAAGTCTTGAGTCCAGACATGTACCCTGTTACTTAGACAATAGCATATTACACATGCTGGCTTCAGTGACCCATGGACAAGTCAGATCCATATGTCAAAATGGAATGTTTTAATTTCCCACTGAGCTCTCCTTCTCTCTCCTTTTGGTGGCCCCTCAGTCCTTCTGGTCACCCAAGTTTGAAATCTGGGAAATCTTGCTTCCCAGCCCTCTTCCCTGAACTCCCACTCCTCATCCTCTAAATCTATTGTTGTCTCGAAAACATCATGTCCTAGATAGGCCCTCACTATTTCTATGGCCGCTGATGGGTCTCCCTGCCTCTCATGTTGCTAGCTACAGTCTAATCTTCACCAGAATCACCAGAGTAAACTGTCTCAGGGAAAATGGAATCATGTCACAGCTTTCTGACACTTGCAAGTAAAGTTTAAGGTCCTTACCATGGCACACCATGCCATCCAAGATCTGGCCCCTCCCAATGCTCCAGCCCCCACTAGAATGAATTGGGAACCCAAGATTGCTATTACAGCAACATGGAGGGGGTTACAATGTCCCTTTGCCAAGTAGGCTTTATTACTCCCTCCCCTTATCATGCTGTCTTCTCTGTCTGTAAAACTCACCAACTCACCCCATCCCACAAACACACACTGATAAGTTACTGTCTTGGTATTCGTCTCAGTTACACCTCAAGTTACAACTACAGTTATGGGCAGCATAAGAACATTGGGTCAATGAAAGATCACATATTCAATGGTGGTCTCCTAAGATTATAAAACCATATATTTACTGTATCTTTTTTATGTTTAAATATGTTTTGACATATAAATAGTTATGACTGTGTTGCCATTGCCTACAGAATTTAGTAATGTAAGATGCTGTAAACTAAGGTTTGTAACCTGGGAGCAATAGACTACACCATACAGCTTAGGTGTATAGGAAGCTATATCATCTAGACTGTGTAAGTATACTCTGTGATGTCTGCATGATGACAAAATAGCCTAATGATGCATTTCTCAGAATACATTCTCATTATTAAGTGACATGTGACTGTGTTACATGACTTTAAAAACAGTATAATGATGTGTATTTGTTTCTGTATTCGCCATAGACAGTGAACTCCTTAAAGGCAGTGACTGCAACTGTATTGTTATAGTTTTCGTTGTTTTTTTCTTTATATTTTCAGAACCTAGAACAATGGTTAGAACATCTCAAGTACTCAGATGCTTATGGAGTAAATAAATGGAGACATAGCTTCCTTCCCTTAATAAGCTTAAAATGGAATAAAGTTATTTTTGTTTTATATCCATTTATCCAAGTCTATAAATAGTTTCCTTTTCCCCAAACTCTTATATATACTCAGAAAGGCCCATTACACTCAAATACAAACAAGGTAATTTAATTCAGCATTGGGAGTATCTAGCTCACTATATAATGTTCCAAGAACACGGAGGGATCACATGTATTACTGAATCATAACACTGATGACACTGTTATAAGGCAACAGCGTCTAAAACTGACCCTTAGCGTCCATAACTTGACTGCCTTTCAGAAAATATTCTCAGCAGAGAACTGAGTCTACAGTCCTCTCAGTACAAAAGCCAGGGTGCACAACCCATCAAATAAGACTGGTTTGCTGAATCAAGAGCCACTGACTGACTTGACAGCACCGTATTTAAACTCACCAGCTTTTTTTTTTTTGGAAACTAGACTTTTGGATGTTATACCAGAGATGGGACTGAGTAGAACAGAGCTTTCCAAGGGGTGAATCATCCACTATGCTTATTTTATCAGAGACTCAAGTTGAAACCACTGAGCCATTGAGTAATAAACTCAGTTTGACCTTGTCAAAATCCTACACCTACAGCATTTTGAGAACTTGTTTGTTCTGCCACTTCGTTCCAAGGTGTCTGAACTTCAGTTGAGCACATGAAAGCTTTTAGTTATCAAAAGTGTGCTTATATATGCACATCATTTCACGTTGATCCGCACCTGCCTGGCAGTCATCACCAGAGGCCCTGGAAATATTCAGAGAATCACTGAAGTGTGAGCAATAGTTAATAAAAAATTCTTGCAGTTTTAATTACAAACAAAAAGCAAGCATGTTTCAACTCTATAAAATGGATCTGGACTATCCAGGGAGCTGCTGCTGTTTATTAACACACATAAATTATATTCATCTTTCACACTGAGTGAGTGCAGCTTACAGATTGATATATAAAGCAAAGAGTTCCAATATTTATGAAAGTGTTAGTTCTACCACCTGTTTAAAGAGTTTTAAACCAATTCCACAACAAATAAAAATGAATAAACAACTATACTCACCCTTCCTGCCTTGGGGGCCCTTTTGTTCTCTAAGTCAGGTTCCTATCTACGAAGCAAAACGAAGGACTACTAACAACCTTGGTGCCATATGTATTGGGAAGGAAATTGCTGTGCCTTGTCCAAAGGCAATTAGTGTTAGGAAGGAATCGAGAAGGAAGCCAATATCGAAGCTGCTCTTTCCTTCTGAGCTGTGACTGCTAGAAACCATGACAAAAAATAATGTCAGACATTCTTATCAGGAATCTTGGGCCCCATTTACATATTCTTGCACTCACCGCTTTGTAACCAGGCCTTATACTGGCATTCAACACACAGAGACAAATTAGACAGACCCCTGCCTTCTTTACAGAGAAGCTTCCTGAACAATGGCTGGTTTACGTGAGCAATAAAATGATTTGGTATATGTGAGAACGGAGACACGCATTATTCATGCACCCTTTCAATAAATATTCTAGCTTGACTTTTTAAAATCAGATGCTGTATCAGGTACTAGCAAACTAAAAATAGTCCTTGCCCTTGAAGTGTTTGGAGGATGTGTTTAGATGGTAAATACGCGATTACAAAACAATGAGAGTGGGGTATGGTGGGCCACATGCATGGGAGCATCTAGCAGAGTCCCCCATCTCAGATGTGGAAGTGAAGGAAATCTCTCAGAGGGCATGGACTATCCAAGACAAGAGCTAAGAATGGAGGCACATCAGTCATTGAAGGAGGCGGGTGTAGGGTTGGAAAGAATTGCAGGCTGCAGGACCTAAAACCAGCAAGTACGTGGTGCACTATAAGGTTTTCTGGAATAAAGTCTAGATTGTAGTGTTCATTGTCCTAAGATTTTTATAGCAAAACTTTAGATATTATAGTCCCTTATTATAGGCTTTAAAAGTTATTATCCAAATCCTGCAAATGAATGAATAAATCAATACATAGTGACGTTTCTTTACAGAAACCCCAGGAACCATTTTGTTGGATGAACTTCAAAAAACACAGAACACAAAATTTGAATAAGTGAAAGGAAAGGCAACTAAATTCATCAAAGAAGTTACCAGGAAAGAAGACTAAAGTAAAACGTCCTCAGCCTAAAGTCAGTCTATCTTCCTGATAGAATCAAAGTTTTAAATTGTGTGTGAAAATGCAAAACCCATGGCCTCACAGACCTCAGTGGATGGAAATATTTAAAAAGATTTGTTCACCTGGTCTCAAAATAATGAAATTGTGCATTTTCGCTATTCTTCTTAACATATTAGGTGAGGTAAAGAATGTGTAGCAGAAAGCCCACAGTAAATATTCCCTAAATGTTAGCTACTATCACCATCTATGAGACACATTAATAACTTATGTAACACATTAGTTTTGCTTGGAAAAGCATTTCTTACTTAAGAAACAAACAGTTCAGACTAAAACATGAAAGCTTTCTAAAAGGTTAATGAGGGAACCCGGGCTTAGATATGTGAGAAGCAGCCTTCTAGCTTCTGTGCTCAGTGCATACTCCACCTGAGAGACATGGAGGAGCAGGAAGGATCAAGTAACTAATTCAATGTCACCCAGAAAGTCCTATTCACAGAAACACCCTTCAATGATATGAGGACAACTCTTCTCAGAGATAATGGCCAGTGTTGAAGATTTCCTTGAAAACAAAATATCCGAGGCTTCTTTGGATCAGAACGGGTAAGACCAGACACATCTTTGCCGTTCAGTGGGTACTGGCTATCCTTGGCCCTAACATGGTTAACGTGCAGGAGAGAGATCTCCCTTTAGCTGTTGTTTAAATTGTATATTTAAATATTTTGAGTGAATTCTATAGTAGTTTCTAGAAAAAGTATCCTACGTTCATCCAAATACCTTTTATTTTCTCCAAACCCCAACTTTCACATACACAGCACAGAAACATTATCCTGCTATAATTTTTCAGAGACAGGGTTTCTCTGTGTCGCCCAGGCTGGAGTGTAATGGTGTGATCATAGCTCACTGCAGCCTTGAATTCCTGGGCTCAAGTGATCCTCCTGCCTCAGCCTCCTGAGTAGTTGGGACTACAAGTGCCCCACCATACTCGGCTAATTTTTAAATTTTTTGGAGAGAAGGGTTTTCTCTATGTTGCCCAGGATGGTCTTGAACTCCTGGCCTCAAGCAATTCTCCTGCCTTGACCTCCCAAAACACTGGGATTATAGGTGTGAGCCACTGCACCAGACCTATTCCTCTATTCAACATAGTATTTTAGCAAGTTTCTTTCTCTCACCATCTCCTTCACATTTTCTTTCTCTTTCAATTTTATCATCCATTGCCTGTGATAACACAGAGTAACTCAATTGCCAACACATGTAAAATCCAATGGATATGGTCAGCAAAGTTGGCAAGCTGAGGAATGCCATAAAAATTCTGCTTGGAGTTTAATCAAGGTAAAGTTCAATGAACTTTGTCCATTCAAATGAAAGGTACAAACAACATTGGCAAGCATAAAGTAAAACCAAGAAAAGTATAAAGCAAGATTGGCAAGCACAAGCTTAAAGCTAAATGAAAAAAGTGGTTTCAAGGACTTCTTAAATTTGCAGGGACTCCATTTACCTGGCCTCAGCTTTCCCAGCCAAGCTGTCCCCAGCTTGTTCTCACCAAACAAGAATTACTTATCCTACACTAATCCTTTCCCTTCTCAAAACTTGTGGTAGTCTCTCTTCTCATATCACATTAAAACACCCAACATAGAATTCAAGGATATTTTTCCTTGGCTTTTAAAGATACTGCTCAAGACATACAGTATATTAGTTTGCTAGGGCTGATGTAACAAAGCGTCCCTTGGCTTGTAGAAGTATCATCCTGATATCCGCTTTTATCTTTACATGGTGTTGTCCCTGTGTATCCAAGTTTCCCCTTTTCATAAGAACATCAGTCATATTGGATTAGAGCCCACACTAATGACCTCATTTTAACTTGGTTACCTCTATAAAGACCTTATCTCCAAACAAGGTCATATTCTGAGGTCTAGAGGTTAGGATTTAAACACATAAATATTTAGAGGACACAATTCAACCCATAACATGCAGTTCTATCTTTGTTATTATTATTTGGTGGCATCTGTGGAACTCTAAGTATAATGGGAAGAACACATACTTGTCATCAGATAGTGTTTGATCGAATTCAGCTCTGAACTCCTGGCCTCAAGCAATTCTCCTGCTGTGCCCTCCCAAAGCCCTGAGACTTCCATTTGCTCTGAGCTTCCCAACTATGTGAGATAAAGATAAAATGCCAATAATGTAGAATGGTGTGAAACTAAATGGGGACTCAACTTCTATAAATATGTAAAGATAGACCCTTGTACATTACACCCAACTGGAATGACCAATATCAGGTCTGAACTTTCTTCTGATACAGCAAAGCATAACACAACATAATCAAACTTGTTTGCCTATCCCAAAAATGGAAACCTGTAAGACAATGCATAAAAAGCTTTCAAATCTCTCTGTTTAAGACTGTGAACATCCTCCCTTCACACAACGAAATGCATTTTTTTGTTGGTTCATTTATGGCTTTTTACCCAACTCTACAGAAATAAATCTAAATCAATCTTTCTTCTGGTATCTTTTCATGTTTGAGTTCATCTGACCATTTGATTGCAAGTTCTTGGAATGGAAGAACAATGTATTCAGTGATGTATGCAAATATTTGAAGTATTTTGATATAATATGTGAAAGTATTTTTGGAAGACAGCCTTTGTGTTGAGCACCTTCTCTATGTAATTCACTGGTAATTTAGTGGAACTTTGAAGCATATCTTTGTTTCCCAGCCTGTTCTTTCTCACTGACCTGTGTCCACTGTCTGCTACCATATGCTTACTGCCTCTGTTATCTTTATTCTCAAAATCTGCTTGCAGAAAAGACACAGATGCATTTTGGGGATTAAATAATAAAGTGCTCTGGGGCTGCTGGGTAATACTGAGCAGGTTGTAGAGTGCATAGGGTGTCCCCAAAACATAGGAGATTTTCATGTTTTTCAAGACAATTCTTTAGCAGATGGTTGTCAGGTCTGTATTAATATAAGTCTGTATGTTACAACAATTTTCTACTCTGTATAAGGAAAGCTTATCTCATTCACATAAGGCACTGCATGGGCTAGCCTTGGCCTTAAGGCTGGTAAATCTGATATGTAATTCCTCTCAAGAGATTCTCAGGCAAGGAGATCTAAGCCTGAGGAAGGGAACTCTGTACATTTTCTGGCATCAGCAATGTGAGGCGTTGGTTTGGGGAGAATCTTTTAACAAGTCCTGTATCAAGGAGTGGCCTCCCCTCTTAGTGTTGAAAAAAACTGTAGTTGAGCAGGCTCTGGGGTGGGTAGCAAATCTGCCAGCATTGCATGTTGCTCACAAGAGAGATGGAGGAGCTAAGGCATGGAAAATGTGCTGCCCTGGTGCTGCTACGTAAGAAAAGAGACCCAATCCCCAGGGCATTGATAACAGTGTCTTCTCCACTCATATCACAGCTAAATCATCTGGAAGACAAATTCAAACTCATCAACAAGAAACTCTCAATAGGAGAAACAAGAGATATCATGTAATACTTTGTAGACATTTGTCACACTGCTATGCAATAAATACCCTGGAGTACCTAATGCATGCGGGACTTAAAACCTAGATGATGGGTTGCTAGGTACAGCAAACCACCATGGCACATGTATACTTATGTAACTTAAAGTAAGTACCCAGAACTTAAAGTAAAATAAATATAAAATAAACCTTGGATTGGTGCATTTTAAGACTTCAAAAGGAGTTTGTTTTTGAATCATCCAAATCATCTCAATACAAAATATTAATAGCAATCTGACCAATGACAATGGCCAATGGCATCAGAATGAACCGTATTTTTAAAAATGTAATGAGAATAAGAAGTAGAGGAAAATATGTCTATTTTTAACAAATACATATTCTGGCTGGAGAGCATAAAGAACAGCACACAATAAAACTTCCTGGGTGCAGGATTGTGTGATCTATCAACATTGACATTTTGCAGAAAGATTTAAGGGGTGATTGGGACCATAGCCCAGCAGATGGAGACTGTGTGAAAGCAGAACCGAGTGGGAAGGCAACTCAAGCTCAACAACTCCTTCAGCTGAAAAGACTGACCATGTTTGAACAGTTGACTTAAACTTAGCCAATCACAGGCACCAGGAAACAGCCAGAGTGAGAATACTAGGGGAAGTTTACAAAGTGGAGCTGGGCTGGGAATTGGCGTCACAGAAATGGTAGATAGTAATGGAGATGAAAAAAGAAATAAGAAACATTTGAGAAAGGAGGAGCCTGGTAGGAATAAAGAAACAGACACCTATCACAGACATAGAGAGTGCCGCCGGCAGATGCATTTCCTCTCGGAACGTGCCCTGAACCTTGAGACAACATGCTCTCGCTCTTCATTTGAAGCAGCCCTGATGAGGTTCTGCTTCTTACAATCACAGCTTTGTAACAAAAGCTATAGGAATGCCAGGCAGAGGAAGAGACCAGGCCAAGGAAACAACGAAGGGCCTGGGACAGCAAGAGGGGTGGTATTTTGGGGGAATAAGAGGGGGAATCAAACTATGGAGGACTATGGCAGGTAGAGTAGGTCCAGGGTGTTCACCGCACAAATTAAGAATGACTCACTGACCCTAAGACTTAAAAAAAAAAAAAAAAAGCTCTCATTATAAAGTTGGAGGAAGGTCAATGGGGGTAGGGGCAGCTGGGGGGCAGGGGGAAGACTTCTAAGATTCTGCACATATTGATAGGCGATAATTTATCTGGAAAAGCCAACTTGAGCATTTTGGAGAGGAATTTTAAATGAGGTTTCAAATTTTGTTTTCTTCTAATGTTTAGAATGAAGAGAAATTTCCTTCAATAAGAATACCTTTATCAGATTATTAAAAGGGACAGTGTGAAACCTTCAATAATATTTAGAAATATGTGTAGGAGAGCTAACTTGATTTGTTCATCACATTTTCAAGTAACTGGTGTGGGCTCCATTTCTGACTAGATAGCACAGTACAGGTAGACTTTTGTGTATTAAAATTAATGAAAAAGTCGGGGACTGATGGGTCTCAGTAGTTCTCCCAATTTAAATACACTTAAATAACTTTGAAAACTGATCAGTTTACTCATAAAGTCATGCCAATTTAAAACAGAAAAGTTCCATTGATATTGACCACATTTTTGGTTCCCATTAAATTGTTGCATAAATACATAAAGCAGGTCTGTAATACTATATGTCTGCAAAAACATATTTTTGGCAAATAAAACTCATTGCATTTTTTAAATTTCAATCTTCCTTACCCAGTATTCTTATTTAAAAATTATGTTTGGTTATATATATCCAAATACCACCACTCCCACACACTTTCTTTTTTCCATATTGGTCTTATCCATCCTTTTCTTTTACAGATTTACGCATACAATGGTTTCAGTTCATGGGATCACAATTTTTAATCTCTCAAAATCCAGCTTCCCGTTGTCATCAGAGCAACATCTGAAGTTTAAATGTAAGGGACTAGTCATTTTCATGGGCTGAATGGTGACTGTTCCCTTTCCTCGCAGGAAAAGAAAAAAAGATACACCTATGACTTTACCCCTGGAACCTGAGAATGGGACCTTCTTTGGAAGAAAGGTCATTGAGGATGTAATTGTGTTAAGGATCTCCAGATGAGATCATCCTGGTGATTACTGGTGGGCTCTAAATCCAAAGATAAGTGTCCTTATCAGAGGCATCCAGAGAACAGATCTGGAGAGAATAGGAGAAGTGAAAAGGAGAAGATGACCCTGTGAAGATGGAGGCAGTGACTGGAGTTAGGCAGCCTCAAGTCAAGGAACGTATAAGCCTCCAGAAGGAGGCAGAAAGTGGCAAGGAAGGATTCTCCCTTAGAAACTTCAGAGGGAGGCCGGGCGCGGTGGCTCACGCCTGTAATCCCAGCACTTTGGGAGGCCGAGGCGGGTGGATCACGAGGTCAAGAGATCGAGACCATCCTGGTAAACATGGTGAAACCCCGTCTCTACTAAAAATACAAAAATTAGCTGGGCATGGTGGCGCACGCCTGTAGTCCCAGCTACTAGGGAGGCTGAGGCAGGAGAATTGCTTGAACCCAGGAGGCGGAGGTTGCGGTGAGCCAAGATCGCGCCATTGCACTCCAGCCTGGGTAACAAGAGCGAAACTCCGTCTCAAAAAAAAAAAAAAAAAAAAAAAAGAAATTTCAGAGGGAGCCCAGCCTACCTCATTGCAGCCAGCTGGCCTCCAGAGCTCTGAGAAGAATTTCTGTTGTCTTAAGCTACCAAGTTTTTAGTGATTTGTTACAGCAGCTCTAGGAAACTAATACAATGATTAAATGGTATCCATTTTCTTTTTAATTTGCTTTTCAATTAAGTTTGTTGCCCATATGCGAAATGTTGATTTCTTTTCTTGCGATATTGTGATTTAATAAGTTATTTGGTCTGTATCCACTTGTTTTAAAATTTGCTTTTCTTTAAGTTTGTGGCCCACATAGAAAATGCTGATTTTTTCTTGTGATATTGTGATTTAACAAGAAATACTTATTTGGTCTGTATCCCTGATTCCTGGCACAGAGCTTCTGAAGCTTCTGAACCCTTGGAATTTCCTGAGTGACAGGAATGAGAGCAGTATCTTTTGTTATTCATAATATGACCCTTTCGAACTATACCTGAGTTATGCTGATGAGGTGACTCTTGGTGGGCCCCTAGAGAGTTTCAGGATGGGACCTGTTTGCTGGAGGAACCAAGCATGAAATTAGAGGGTTGGGAGGCACAAAGAGTGAGAGATTCAGCTAATCACCAACGAACAATGATTTAATTAATCATGTCTATGTAACAGAACCTCCACAGAACATCCTAAATGACAATGGAGTTTGAAAGCTTCTGGGATGGCTTCTGGGATGGTGAACATGTTGAGGTTCTGGCAGGGTGGTGCCTCTGGAGAGGACATGAAAAGTCCTTGCCCCTGCTCCTCAAACCTTGCTAGAATCTTTTCCATTTTGCTGTTTCTAAATTGTGTCATTTATAGTAAATAATAGTAAGTTAACTGTTTTCCCTGAGTTCTGTGAGCTGCTCTGGCACATGATCCAACCTGAGGAGTAGGTCATGGGAACTCCCAGTTTGTAGCCTGTAAGTCCTACATGTGTGAGGCACAGAACCTGTGGTTGGCACCTGAAATGGGGACAGTCTTGTGAGAATTTGATGGTAATTTAAGGTAGTTACCATCAAAATCGAGTAGAATCATTGGATATCCACTTGCTATCTAGAGAGTTGGAGAAATGGTCATGGATATGGGAAAAACACCACACATTTGGTGTCAGAAGCTTTCTGTAGGTAGAAACCTATCATCATAGTTGGTATCAGAAGTATTATGGGCATAAAAGTACCACAGATTCCTTAACTTAATTTCTACCATAATTAAAAATAAGGATATTGTAATAAACCATTACTTATAAAATTAGAAGCTAAGGTAAAATTTATCCCTGAATGATGTTTACTAAAAATGTCACAAAGCAGTTGTAAATGAGAATAATGCTTAAACATTTAGTATTTTATGGTTTAATGTTGCTAGTTGCCGTGACAATTGAAAGAAATCTATAAACCCTAATGAAAGATCTCTGCTTAGTTTAATGTACCATGGGATACATTTCTTCAAAGTAAGAGCTGAATGAAGCCAGCAAAACACATAATATATAATGAAGTCCATGCTTTTGTTAACAGAATGAAGAGACAGTTCAATCCCAGAAGATTTATTGAATTCCTAGAATGTATTAGGCATTGTGCTAGGCAACAGGAAGATCAAATCCCTTTATCAAGATGCACTTACTCTCCTATGGTGATAGGTACGTAAATAAATTGGTTAGTAGCTAAATAAACTAAATTCAGAACACAATTCCTGAGGGTTTTGGCAGATACCTCAACTTCAGTGCATTGCCTAATGATTCTATGTCATATTGTAAATTGTAACTAAAAATTGGACTAAAAAATCACCATTTAACCTTAATATATATTTCATAAAATCTTTGAAACATGTTCATAGATTTTAAAATCTGACTACTGAAAATTGATAAACCTTGGTAGAAATCTACACATATATTTAAGAGATATATTTGAAATTAGTTTTGGATTGTACCATATGTTCAAAAGATATATTTGAAATTAGTTTGAAAATTATATTCAAAAGATATAATTTGAAATTATATTACTTGAGTGTTAGGAATGCATCCTTTGGCAATAAAATTATTAGTTGTGGATAAGAAAACAGCTCTGCTCAAATTTAAAAGAAACATTTAAATGTTGAGAGAGAAAATCTGACTATCTATTCTAGCATATTCTGCATTTGTTAAAAATTATGTCTATGAATATATTTAATCACATAAAATAATTAGGAAATAAGGTTAAATGATAGAATAAGGATACATAGCTGCAGTATGATCTCAACTATGTACCAAATGCATTAACATGTATAGAAAAAGTACATCGAGGTAACAGTTATTACCTATGGGTATTCATATATTTTTTAAATTTATTATACTTTAAGTTCTGGGGCACATGTGCAGATTGTGCAGGTTTGTGTACACATGTCATGGTGGTGGTTTGCTGCATCCATCGCCCCGTCATCTACATTAAGTACTTCTCCTAATGCTATCCCTCCCCAATCCCCCCACCCCCTGCTATTCCTCTCCTATCCCCACTTCCCCAGGCCCCAGTGTGTGATGTTCCCCTCCCTGTGTCTGTGTGTTCTCATTGTTCAACACCCACTTATGAGTGAGAACATGGGGTCTTTGGTTTTCTGTTCTTGTGTCAGTTTGATGAGAATGATGGTTTCCAGTTTCATACATGTCCCTGCAAAGGACATGAACTCATCTTTTTTTAATGACTGCATAGTATTCCATGGTGTATATGTACCATTTCTTTATCTAGTCTAACACTGACGGGCATTTAGGTTGGTTCCAAGTCTTTGCTATTCATATTTTATATGATCCTAGTGCCTAGAACAATGCTATACAGATTGTTAGTACTATCATATAATACATTGTCTTTGAAGGTATACTCCTCTATTCTTTCCACAATGGGATTTATCATATTTTTAAATAAAGAAAATATCCGTCCTTCCCTCATTTTAACTAATATGTCTATGTACTCAAGATAACCTAAAAAAACAAATTTACAGATAGAATCCCCAAATAACCTATATCACAAATAGGGCCAAAAATCCAGAACTACCCATTCTCTCCTGTTCGCTAATAATTTGTTTCTATGTCAGCTGAAGCCCTTGTTTCTAACTAATATGGAAGTGTCATTTGGAGGACAACTTTCTTTGATCTGGAAGCTGACAATGGAGACCCACAAAGGAAGTTTCCTGCTTGGTTGTTACAGGCACATCTGAAGCTCTGGCTGTGAATGAATGTTGAAGTCTGGTGATGCTGCTGCCTAATGGGAGGGTAGGCATGTAGGGTGCCTATGTATACAGAGGATCTTAGTAAGATGAACTGGGGGTAAAGCCAAAGGAATTTGGAATTGGAGCTTAGTGTGGATCTAGGGCATAGTTTCTACTGATGGAGACAGGCCGTAACAGGGACAGTTTAGAAGTGTGGACTGAGATAGGTAAACTGGAGAAGAGGATAATTTTTATTACTACGTCACAGTTGAGTTTGGAGAGGGGTATTCAATGGTGAGGTGCCAGCCAGGCTGAGGTGAGGGCAACAGCAGGCATTCCTCTCAAAGGGGAGATAGGGCAGCTCTGAGGGTTTGGGGTCAAGTTGCTTTGGGAGTAGAGAATATGGCAACTGGGTGTGTTCCACCTTTGTTAGCTTCCATTGCCCATGGAGTTAGATTTATCAAGTTCCCTAAAATGGTGAGGAAGTCCACACTTACTCTCCAAACATCTCTCTTTCTACAATCTTCTCTTGGACCTACTGTACTAGTCTAATCTACTTGTGGCTTCCAAACTTGCTTTTCATGATCTCTCAAGATTCAGCTCAAGGAATGAGACCATAAAATCTCTTGTGCCCCTCCAGAGGGATGTCACCCTGTCAGCCTCCACTGTCACCTATACAGTATCATTAAAGATGCTTTAACATTTTGTATCCCGACTTTCAAGATGGCCGCCTAAGAACAGCTCAGGACTTCAGCTCCCAGTGAAAGTGCAGAGGGTGAGTGGACGCCGCATTTCCAGACGAACTCTTATTGCCCACAGACCAGGAGATACCCAGGCAGAGGGGTCGCCAGCGTCGCAGTCCCAGCCGGTGCGGCTGTTTTGGCCCCCGCGGGGCTGATTCCGCCCGCGTGGCTGCTGTGACCACTCCCTGTTGCTGCGGTTCTCCGTACAAAAGCCACTGGTCTGGGAGCCCTCTTAGCTGGCGAGCAGAGCCTTGAGACGGCAGAATAGCCCATTCATCTGAAATAGCGAGCCAGGCCAGGAGATTCCTAGGCAAAAAATCCGCCAGGAGCCGGCGCCGCGGTTCGAGCCGACTCCGTGAGTCGCAGCACGGGAGATCCCGGCGTCTTTTCAACAAGCGACCGGAACGCGGGGTCGTTCAACTTAAAAGAAAAGACTCTGAGTCAGGGAGCCAGGTGATCAGGCTCGGTTGGTCCCACCCCTCCACCCCCAACAACAACGAAAACAAAAACAGTAATTGGAAACCCTCTGGGTTGAGCCCTTCAAACCAAGCACAGCCCAACCGGGACGGTCGGGCTCCGTGGGGGAGGGGCTTCCGCCATTACTGAGACTCTCCACCGCTACGGAGGCAGGCTGCCGTTGCCGAGGCAACCCGCCGTTGCCGAGGCAACCTGCCACAACAGAGAGAGTCCGCCATAACAGAGGCGGGGCCACCATTGCTCAGACAGTTCTAACTACGCCCATATAAAAAGGACTACAGGGAAGAGCTCAGGACAGCTGGGCGGAGCCCACAGCAGCTCAGCAAAGCCCCTGCGGGCAGGCAGAGGCTAGGCGTGCTGCTAGCTGGGCGGGTCCGACCTGAAAAAAAAAAAAAATCAAAAAAGGCAATAGTGCAACGGAAACTCATAAAGCTCCAACTCCCTGGGACAGAGACAGACAACAGGCGGATAAACCCACAAAAATGGGTAGAAACCAGCGTAAAAAGGATGAAAACTCCCGAAACCAGAACACCTCTCCTCCTAAAAGTGATCACAACTCCTCACCAGCAAGGGAACCAGACCGGATGGAGAAGGAGGGTGATGAAATGACAGAATCAGACTTCAGAAGATGGGTAGTAAGAAACTACAATGAGCTAAAAGAACATGTTCTAACCCATCGCAAAGAAAATAGGAACCTTGAAAAAAGATTGGACGAACTGCTGACGAGAATGGACAGCATAGAGAGGAGAATAAGTGAATTGATGGAGCTGAAAAACGCAACACGAGAACTTCGTGAAGCATGCACAAGCTTCAACAGCCGAATTGACCAAGCAGAAGAAAGGATATCAGAGGTCGAAGATCAACTCAATGAAATAAAAAGAGAAGGCAAGAACAGAGAAAAAAGCGCAAAAAGGAATGAACAAAATCTTCAAGAAATGTGGGACTATGTGAAAAGACCTAATCTACGTCTGATAGGTGTACCTGAATGTGATGAAGAGAATGAATCCAAGCTGGAAAATACTCTTCAGGATATTATCCAGGAAAACTTCCCCAACCTAGCAAGGCAGACCAATATTCAAATACAGGAAATACAGAGAACACCACAGAGATATTCCTCAAGAAGAGCAACCCCAAGGCACATAATCGTCAGATTCACCAGGGTTGAAATGAAAGAGAAAATGCTAAGGGCAGCCAGAGAGAAAGGTCGGGTTACCCACAAAGGGAAGCCCATTAGACTCACAGCAGATCTCTCAGCAGAAACCCTACAAGCCAGAAGAGACTGGGGGCCAATATTCAACATCCTTAAAGAAAAGAACTTTCAACCCAGAATCTCCTATCCAGCCAAACTCAGCTTCATAAGTGAAGGAAAAATAAAATCCTTTGTGAACAAGCAAGCACTCAGAGATTTCATCACCACCAAACCTGCTCTACAAGAACTCCTGAAAGAGGCTCTACACATATAAAGGAACAACCAGTACCAGCCACTCCAAAAACACACCAAATGGTAAAAAAGCAGCAACACAATCAAGAATCTGCATCAACTAACCAACAAAACAGCTAGGTAGCATCAAAATGACAGCATCAAATTCACACATAACAATACTATCCCTAAATGTCAATGGACTAAATGCCCCAATCAAAAGACACAGACTGGCAAATTGGATAAAAAGCCAAAACCCATCAGTGTGCTGTATCCAGGAAACCCATCTTACATGCAAGGATACACAAAGGCTCAAAATAAAGGGATGGAGGAAGATCTACCAAGCAAATGGAGAGCAAAAAAAGGCAGGAGTTGCAATTCTCATCTCTGATAAAATAGACTTTAAAGCAACAAAGATCAAAAGAGACAAAGAAGGACATTACATAATGGTAAAAGGATCACTGCAACAAGAAGAGCTAACGATCCTAAATATATATGCACCCAATACAGGAGCACCCAGATACATAAGGCAAGTTCTTAATGACTTACAAAGAGACTTAGACTCCCACACAATAATAGTGGGAGACTTTAACACCCCATTGTCAATATTAGACAGATCAACCAGACAGAAAATCAACAAGGATATCCAGGACCTGAACACAGACCTGGAACGAGCAAACCTAATAGACATTTACAGAACTCTCCACCCCAAATCCACAGAATATACATCCTTCTCAGCACCACATCACACCTACTCTAAAATTGACCACATAATTGGCAATAAATCACTCCTCAGCAAATGCAAAAGAACAGAAATCATAACAAACAGTCTCTCAGACCACAGTGCAATCGAGTTAGAACTCAGAATGCAGAAACTAACTCAGAACCGCACAGCTTCATGGAAACTGAACAACTTGCTCTTGAATGTTGACTGGATAAACAATGAAATGAAGGCAGAAATAAAGATGTTCTTCGAAACCAATGAGAACGAAGACACAACATACCAGAATCTCTGGGACACATTTAAAGCAGTCTCTAGAGGAAAATATATAGCAATGAGTGCCCACATGAGAAGAAAGGAGAGATCTAAAATTGACACCCTATCATCAAAATTGAAAGAGCTAGAGGAGCAAGATCAAAAAAACTCAAAACCTAGCAGAAGACAGGAAATAACTAGGATCAGAGCGGAACTGAGGGAAATAGAGACACAAAAAACTCTTCAAAAAATCAATAAATCCAGGAGCTGGTTTTTTGAAAAGATCAACAAAATAGACAGACCACTAGCCAGATTAATAAAAAAGAAAAGAGAGAATAACCAAATTGATGCAATAAAAAACGATAAAGGGGATATCACCACAGATTCCACAGAAATCCAAACCATCATCAGAGATTATTACAAACAACTCTATGCACATAAACTAGTAAACCTGGAAGAAATGGATAAATTCCTGGACACCTGCAACCTCCCAAGCCTAAACCTGGAAGAAGCCGAAACCCTGAATAGACCAATAACATGGTCTGAAGTCGAGGCAGCAATAAAGAGCCTACCACCCAAAAAAAGCCCAGGTCCAGATGGGTTCACAGCTGAATTCTACCAGACATACAAGGAGGAGCTGATACCATTCCTTCTGAAACTATTCCAGACAATCCAAAAAGAGGGAATCCTTCCCAAATCATTTTACGAGACAAACATCATCCTGATACCAAAACCCGGCAGAGACTCAACAAGAAAAGAAAATTTCAGGCCAATATCCATGATGAACATAGATGCAAAAATCTTCAATAAAATACTGGCAAACCGATTGCAACAGCATATCAAAAAGCTCATCCACCATGATCAAGTAGGATTCATCCCGGGGATGCAAGGCTGGTTCAACATACGCAAGTCCATAAACGTAATTCACCACATAAACAGAACCAAAGACAAAAACCACATGATTATCTCGATTGATGCAGAGAAGGCTTTTGACAAAATTCAACAACCCTTTATGCTAAAAACCCTCAATAAACTAGGTATTGACGGAACGTATCTCAAAACAATAAAAGCTATTTACGACAAACCAACAGCCAATATCATACTGAATGGGCAAAAACTGGAAGCATTCCCTTTGAAATCTGGCACTAGACAAGGATGCCCTCTCTCACCACTCCTATTCAATATAGTACTGGAAGTTCTAGCCAGAGCAATCAGGCAAGAAAAAGAAATAAAGGGTATCCAAATTGGAAAGGAGGAAATCAAATTGTCTCTATTTGCAGATGACATGATTGTATATGTGGAAGACCCCATCATCTCAGCCCAAAATCTCCTGAAACTGATAAACAACTTCAGCAAAGTCTCAGGATACAAAATCAACGTGCAAAAATCACAAGCATTCCTTTACACCAGTAATAGACTTCAAGAGAGCCAAATCAAGAACGAACTGCCATTCACAATTGCTACAAAGAGAATAAAGTACCTAGGAATACAACTAACAAGGAACGTAAAGGACCTCTTCAAGGAGAACTACAAGCCATTGCTCAACGAAATAAGAGAGGATACAAACAGATGGAGAAACATTCCATGTTCATGGTTAGGAAGAATCAACATCGTGAAAATGGCCATACTGCCCAAAGTAATTTACAGATTCAATGCTATTCCCATCAAGCTACCAATGACCTTCTTCACAGAACTGGAAAAAAACACCTTAAACTTCATATGGAACCAAAAGAGAGCCCGCATAGCCAAGTCAATTCTAAGCAAAAAGAACAAAGCGGGAGGCATCACACTACCGGACTTCAAACTATACTACAAGGCTACAGTAATCAAAACAGCATGGTACTGGTACCAAAACAGAGATATAGACCAATGGAACAGAACAGAGGCCTCACAGGAAATACAACATACCCACAACCATCTGATCTTCGACAAACCTGACAAAAACAAGCAATGGGGAAAGGACTCCCTGTTTAATAAATGGTGTTGGGAAAACTGGCTAGCCATGTGCAGAAAGCAGAAACAGGACCCCTTCCTGACACCTTACACCAAAATTAACTCCAGATGGATTAAAGACTTAAACATCAGACCTAATACCATAAAAACCTTAGAAGAAAATCTAGGCAAAACCATTCAGGACATAGGTGTAGGCAAGGACTTCATGACCAAAACGCCAAAAGCAATGGCAACAAAAGCCAAAATAGACAAATGGGACCTAATCAAACTTCACAGCTTCTGCACGGCAAAAGAAACAGTCAGTAGAGTGAATCGGCAACCAACAGAATGGGAAAAAATTTTTGCAGTCTACCCATCTGACAAGGGGCTGATATCCAGAATTTACAAAGAACTAAAGCAGATCTACAAGAAAAAAACAAACAAGCCCATTCAAAAATGGGCAAAGGATATGAACAGATACTTTACAAAAGAAGACATACAGGAGGCCAACAAACATATGAAAAAATGCTCATCATCACTGGTCATCAGAGAAATGCAAATCAAAACCACATTGAGATACCATCTCACACCAGTTAGAATGGCGATCATTAAAAAATCGGGAAACAACAGATGCTGGAGAGGATGTGGAGAAATAGGAACACTTTTACACTGTTGGTGGGAATGTAAATTAATTCAACCATTGTGGAAGACAGTGTGGCGATTCCTCAAGGACCTAAAAATAGAAATCCCATTTGACCCAGCAATCCCATTACTGGGTATATATCCAAAGGATTATAAATCATTCTACTACAAGGACACGTGCACACGAATGTTCATTGCAGCACTGTTTACAATAGCAAAGACCTGGAACCAACCCAAATGCCCAACGATGATAGACTGGATAGGGAAAATGTGGTACATATACACCATGGAATATTATGCAGCCATCAAAAACGATGAGTTCACGTCCTTTATAGGGACATGGATGAACCTGGAAACCATCATTCTCAGCAAACTGACACAAGAGCAGAAAATCAAACACCGTATATTCTCGCTCATAGGCGGGTGTTGAACAATGAGAACACATGGACACAGGGAGGGGAGCACTACACACTGGGGTCTGTTGGGGGGAAATGGGGGAGGGGTGGGGGGTGGGGAGGTGGGAAGAGATAGCATGGGGAGAAATGACAGATACAGGTGAGGGGACGGAAGGCAGCAAAGCACACTGCCATGTGTGTACCTATGCAACAATCTTGCATGTTCATCACATGTACCCCAAAACCTAAAATGCAATTAAAAAAAAAAAAAAAAAAAAAAAAAAAAAAAAAAAAAAACATTTTGTATCTTCCTAAATAAATTAATAATCTCAATAAATCCTAAATAAGCAGTTTTATTTAGGATTTAATCCAAAGGGTTGGATTATTGGTGGAACAGAGGGAAACCCAAAGTGCTTAAAAGGCTCCTATTCAAAAGAAGTGTCACTTTGTAGTTTTACTGAAGACAAGCACTGTGCACTCATGCCTGTTGATGGCACTGAATGCAGTTCCAGAAAAACCCTGTAACAGGGCCCTGAGTGCCTGGTCTTCCAGGGACGAGGAAGAGAAGACAAACAGCGTGGATAACATGTGGGGAAAGACGGGATTTGGTGACTGATGGAGAAAACTTATTTTCCTTTAGATTTTAGAGAGGGAAGAGTTGCAGGTGAGAGAAGAGACAGAGGTCACAGGTAATAATTTAATAACAATGTAAACTGTAAGGCAAAGCTCTTTGGTAGCTGGAAGGGTTTAGATGTTTCATTCCCTCCAAATCTCATGTTGAAATGTGACCTCCAATGTTGGAGGTGGGCCTAGAGGGCGGTATTCACAGGGGTGGATCCCTCATCAATGGCTCAGTGCTGTCCTCACGATAACGAGTGAGTTCTCTTTCTGAGTTAATGTGAGATCTGGTTGTTTAAAAAAGATCTGGCACTTCCTCCTTCTCTCTCTTGCTTTCTCTCTCACCAAGTGACATGCCCGCTCTCCTTTCAATTTCCACCTAGGCTGTCAACTTCCTGAGGCCCTCACCAGAAGCAGATGCTAGCACCATGCTTCCTGTGCAGCCTGCAGAACTATAAGCCAAAATAAACCTCTTTTATTTATAAATTACCGAGCTTCAGGTATGGTTTCGTAGTGATGCAAATGGACCAACACAGTGGCGATGCATCCTGACTTACTTACCTGGCCACATTTTTCTGTTAAGAATTTCTACAAAGTTTTGAGGAACAGAAAGGGCTTTTTTAATTGTGGAAGTCATTGGCCAGAGTTAAGTGTTATGTCCCAATGAAGAAAGATTCCCAAGCCCAAGGTAGCACACCCCTTGTCTTTGAATAGCTTTGGGAAAAAGAAATCATACCACAGAAACAATGTGATTCACTGATTGTGCTTCAGACAGCAAGGAAAGTTCTAGGGTATGACTAAGAAAGTGGGTCTGCAAAAACTCATTTTCAAGACAAATAATGTAAAACTAAGTTCACTAGAATTGAGGCATTTATTTTACAAAGAAGTAATTATGAGTAATTAAAATGCCATGCATCAATGATTATTAGTGACAATTGGTATTTTCACAGTATTAAAAAATGCAGAAATGGATTTAATTAAATTTACTTTAGCCAGCGCCTCATAAGAGCAAAGTAAATGGCCTGTGGCAGATAAGCATGGCCACATGCTGCAGCAAGTAATTTCTTATAGGTTTTACTAAATGTCTTTAGTCCAGCCAATGTTTTATTGAGTTTTTAAAAATTTGGACATCTAGTGTTTAACACAAGACTCATGGTTCCAGATGACTATATTTCATATCCATGTGAAACGTACCAGATTTTCTGGAAAGTCCATGTATTGATGTAATTCTAAGAACTCTAGGCTGATGCCAGCTTTACTGGGGGATGGTGCAAACTGTTTTAGTTACTGTGACCTTTCCTGTTACCACCTTTGTAAAATGCTGCCATGGAGAATATCCCTACTCTGAGCATACTCCCTGTGATGCTCCAAGTCCCATCTTATTCTACCAGTCCCAAACTCCCTTTGAGTAAAAGGTAGTAAAGAGGGTTAGCATCATTTCAGTCTAGCCTTACGCCATGAAAACATTTTACTGTTTACATGTTTAATCAGTGGGGCTCCCATAAGCTGGTCTGCACTTAGGTGCAGGCAGCATGTATGTGTGTGAGTGTACACGCAGATGTGTGCATGCATGTGTGTGTGTATGTGTGTGCACATGCATAGGTGAGTTTTCACCAGTCACACTTGAACCTCTTTGATTGCCATGTGATGGCCTTGGCCCCCGCCCCTCAGCTGGGCAACCCAGGCTACGTGGCTCCTGGTCTTGCCTGCACATCCAGATGGCCCACACCTGCTTCTCCAGGCCTACAAACCCCAGCTATTGTGCCTCAGCTTCCCTACCTCCCCATAGAATATTCTGAATTGAATGAATTACGAGACTGGCTTCCAATTTTGCTAATGTACTTACCTGAAACTAGGTTTTCATCATGAATGGGTAGAAAATGAACATTTGGGTTCCCTGTCCCACTGAACTGTTGAAATACAGCCCTAAATTGAGCGATGTAGATCAAGAGCACAACTGTATGCAAAATGATACTATGAAATAAAACTTTGTTATAGTAGTCCCACTTATCTGCAGGATATGACCACTCGCGGATGTCTGAAACCTCGGACGGTACCAAACCCTATGTACATTATCATTTTTTTCCTATACATACATGCATACATAGCTATGATAAAGCTTAATTTATGAAATAGGTACAGTAAAAGATGAACAATAATTAATAATTAAATAGGACAATTATAACAATCTAGGTGCTATATTAAAGTTACATGAATATGGTCTCTCATTTATTTCCGAAATTTTTCATTTAATATTTTTGAACCTCAGTGGACCACAGGTAACTGAAACTAGATAAGGGGAGACTACTGTATTTTTTTAATTGTAAAAGCAAAAAGATACCTTTTTATACTTGTTCTATGTCAGGGAAAATTTGTCCACTGACTTTCTTGCAAACAACTATCCTTTTCTCTTGACTTTTGGAATATTCATGTCTTTTTTTTACTAACTGATATTAATAGCAGATGGCCCTGCTGCCTTCTGCTCTTTAGCCATCATTTTTACCCCTAGATTACAGAATGAACTTCCAATTTTTCCTCCTGCTGTGAATTCTCCACTAACATTAAATGAATAGTTAGATATACGATGAAATTTGTGTTTCACTCCCTTGCCGCTCTTCCAATCTGTCTCTTCACTAAACTTAGAACTAGACCCAAACTCTCTAGTGTAGCTAATGAGGCGAAATACAACCTGGCCCCTGCTATAGGGTTTAGTCTCATTACTCACAGTAGTTATGTTTTATAATGCCATTGCCAACATTGAATTAGCAAATCCTGAACCATTTCTCCTAGAAAAAATACTAGGTTACATTTCTCCAAGTCTACGGTCACAACATTTTTGTCAACTGATAAATGCATAACCTTGTTTTGTATGTGTTTCTGTTTAAAGACACTTTATTTAGCAAAGAAAGCTTATTCATTAACGTTGGACTCTTGGTCAACAGCACTATAACTCATACCGGAACAAAGTTTATCCAATACACATATTTTCCACATAAGGCACATCACAGCCTCCTTGTACTCAGGAACACCAGACAGCACTTCAGCACTACTCTTCAAGGCCATTTTAAACAGCGACATCACCCAAAAGCACAGAAATGTGAAAAATGCAGTACTAAGTAGACCTCAAAAAGGACACTTGTGTATAGCATGCGAATGAAACCAGAAGGCGGAGCAGTCTTGTTCAGTCTCAACTGGGAACATGTGCATGGGGAGACTTCACATTTTTTGCCACTCTATGTCTGCAAGTGATATCAAAAGCACTGTGATGACTGATTTTGGGGTTACAAGCGAATTTCCGCGAGTAGGCATGTTCATAAATAGAGTCTGAAAATAGTGAGGACTGACTGTTTTTCTGACTTCATCTTCCAAAAATATCCTTTTTGTTTGTTACACTCCAGCTATACTAGCATGCCTAGCTCAGTTTTGTCTCAGAGGCTTTACACTTGTTCTTCCCCTTGCCTGGGCTGTACCCCCTACAACCCCCCATCTCCAGAGGGCTGATTCTTCCTCAAAAGAGCAAGGGCTTATCTCTTCCTCAGCACAGACTCCCCGGCATTTACGACAGAGCCAGACTCTGCAGGTACTCAATACATAGTTGGTGCATGAATGGCAATTGTTTTCTTAAGACGTCCTTTCTTAACAAAAAAGAAAACATAGGCAACTCTTTGACAGTATTCAAAATTCTGGGGAATAATTTACAGGTCTGTATAATCCCCGAATTGAAGATCCATTGCTTGTAAAAAGCACTCTTTACAAAGCTACAGCCCATCATCTTTTCCCATCATGTTGGGATTTTCTTTAATCACACAGCCTAGTATGTCATCAATAAATCAACAGCAGTGTCACACATTGGCAGCATCCTTGGAACAGTTAGAGGAAGAGAGGCTTTAGGCAGTTTTGCCTGAGTATTGATACAGATTGCCATCCTCTTAACTACCAGAAGAATAAAGACACTTTCCCTTCATTTAACTAAGTTGATTTGCACTAACAGAAGGAATCATTGCGATGAGTTTTGGGGAGCGCTTTTGGAGAAAGACAAATGTGAGAAAAGTTATGCAGAAGTAGGCTGCGGGGGGCTTCTTTGGAGAACTGGAATTCAGCCTGAGTCTTGGAACTGCTGTAGGTGAGAAGAGACATGAAATGTAACAGAGGAGAAAAGAGAGGGCAAGGGGAAGGGCTTCAGAAAAGATCCTGCCCCACTTTTACAGTTTTGCCCAAGGCTAGACCTGCCTCATTCACTCTTGGTGTGGCATCAGTTTGTTAAAGACAAACCAACAAAAAACTCTCGAGAAGGGAGGGAGGGAGGACAAGTGAAAAATAGCTAGGAAAAGGAGTTTAATAATTCATTAGGTAAATACAAGATCAAAGTTGGGAATCTGTCTGGGGAAGGAATGAAGGTATAACTTTCTGCTAAGTAAATTCAGTTCTCTCACGGACTCAGGCAGACACTGTCTACACTGTGCCATCCCCAGAAAACACTGACCTTGGCCACAGGTTAGCTCCCTTTACAGCAAAACAGCAAAGTGTACATTCAACTCCACCTGCCCTTCCCTCCAGGGGACCTGAATTATCCCTATCAAACCCAAACTCTTCTCTCTCTCTCTTACTGTGGCTGGGGACAGATTTCACTGGTTAGCACAGTGTTAACATGAATCCAACCTTCTCACTTCTCTTTAAGCTTTCTTGTGTCTCAACTCCAGCATGGGGGGGCACTTAGAGAATATCCCCCTAAATGGGAACATCTGGTTTGCCAAAGAGGTGACCTCACACATGAGCCTCTTAAAGCCCACGAGCCTGAGTCCTGTGATTGGGAATGCTTATCTGCCAGGTACGAATGAAATGAGGGCTCCAGGAATTTCGTCTCAACTTGCAAGGAAGGAGGATCTATTGTTCAGGTGCTGATCAGTGCAGATTTTCAAGTTTTCTTAGGAACGCCAAACTATTTGCTCTCAGTAGAACTATGTTGTTTTCCTTGAGGGCTTGTCTGTACACAATGGAGACAGAGAAACCAAACTAATCCTGGTCCCTCCTGTTGGCTTCTTTCAAACCTTGGAGTGGTTTCCAGTCCAAACC
This sequence comes from Saimiri boliviensis, assembly GCF_048565385.1. Classification (NCBI taxonomy): domain Eukaryota; kingdom Metazoa; phylum Chordata; class Mammalia; order Primates; family Cebidae; genus Saimiri; species Saimiri boliviensis. The sequence continues at coordinate 123,154,793 of NC_133453.1, forward strand.
AGATTTGCCCAAGCTTCCATTTAAAAATAATCCACTTACCACAGCATTCAAAGCAATTTGGCAAGCCTAGGAAGAAGTCTGAAAGGGGGATGGGTGGGTTTGTTGCCGGGGGCAAGGCAAGGAATCCCAATTTTGTGTACCCTCCTCATGTGGTGCAGAGGCCGCGCTGGCCACTTAACATGCTGAGCCCACGGCCTACTGAGAAGAGTCCAGGGCCGTGAATGAGCGTCCCTCAAGCTCCCAAGCTGGCTGGTTTGAAATCTGTGTCTATCAGGAGCAAAGATACCAAGTAAGCGCCCCCCACGACAGTGCAAAGCTGAGACAACATTACAATAAACACGCAAGCATTCCTTCAACTTCAAATCATAGAAAACAATGAAGAGAAATTCTGGTGTTAAGCTAACAGCGAAAGCAAATATACTGTAAATATTTACAAGTGAGCTTGATTTTATAGTTGTTGTTTGGGAAGGAGGCAGATAAAGGCACCAAGGTTAGCCAGCAATAGAACAGGCAGGGAAGTCTCATAATCCTAGCTGCCCTTTGACTTGAGGTACCTACACTAAAAGGAACACAAAGGAACCACATGCCCATCTTTTCCCCATCCTAGCCTTTGTGGTCTAGTACACAGCCCTCAGAGAACCCTGAGAATTTCAGTGGTTTCCCTGGAGTGGTGCAGCCCATGGGGGAGCTAGGGTCTGGGTCTGGTCTTCTAATGCATTTTTCTTTCTCTTTCCCACTGCTGATTTGGGGGCAAACCATCTAATTGGAGGCATGGTGATGACGAGGAGAGGAACAGAAGCCTTGAGCTCTGCTCTGTTCTCAAGGCATGAGGCACAGCTTGTGCTAAAATGGAACAGTGGACCTAATTCTACTGCTCTTATAATGGATTCCTGTGTGGCCTAAATTTTGTACTGTCTTTGTGTGCAGCATATGTGGTTTTACAACTCTCTCTGAGTGTTGTTCCATAGTATACTTACATGCTCCCTGAGACCGAAATAATTTCTCCTCTCCAATAATATAAATCCTCAAGGCCAAGGCTTACCCCCTCTACATTGCTAACTCACCCCCATCCCTAAAATATAGAGCAATCCACAAATATTTAGTTAATGCTTGAAACACTGACTGCAGTGGCATCATGCTGCTAACTTGGGGACACAGAAAGGCCCTGTCCTTTAATTTAGAGGGTAATAGATGGTTATTATTTGTTTATAATTCTCCTTTCCCTTCCACTCCTGCTAGTGGGAGAAGTCTATACCACCTCCCAGCTACGCTAACTTTAGGGTTGCCATGGGGCTGCCATTGACCAGTAAAACACGGGCAGAAGTAATGGTGTGTCAGTGTCAGCCACTGGCAGAGCCTTTCTGCTGCCCCTCCTGTGGCCTTGCCTCCACCTTGAGAACCTCATGCCTCTGAACAGCAGTGGGGCTGCCACTGGGGTCTGGGCACTAGGACAAGAAGATTGGAGGAGTAGGCCCCAGCCCATCCTGCAGCCTGGAGTCAAGCCCAGCCACACACAGCAGGGAACCACTAGAGCCACAGCTGACACACAGGACCATGAATGAGAAATAAATGTTTAATATTGGAAGCCACTGGATTTTTTCCTGGGTTGTTACCACAGTGAAAGCTAATATATGGAATCTCTCTTAAAATCACATTTGCCATAGAGCTAAAGTGCTGTGAATCAATTTGGTCACAAAAACATATTTAGATTCTTTTTGGCAGATACCGAAGAAATTTGACCTTGCTATTGAGTTATAATGAAAGCAAACCTCAGACTGGATTTCCCTACACATATGTAAACATTTATTAAATAAATATGTATTAATACAGGCATAAAAATGGACCTTATTACCTGCTGTCCCAGCTCAGGAAAGTCCCAGCTCTGTCCCTTTAGTGTCCCACACACCATCTTTACTGAAAGGTTTGCTAGAAGCAGACACTAAACATCTCAGGGACAGAATTCTACCCTTTCTGTAGGCATTGGGCAATTAAAACTCTTTGTAGCAATGCCTGAACAAGAGACTTACAGGAATCAAGACTCAGGTAACATCCCTAAAGGAGCAGGGCAGAGGCCTTGCTGGATTCTTAAGCCCTGTTCATGCAACAGTGGTGAAGATCTCTAACATATAGACAGCAAAGATACAAGTTCAGACCATTTATAGCCCTTGTCATGGAGAAGTTTACAGAGTTCGGCAGGGGCTCTTGGATCCCATGGCTAGGATTCACAATGGGCTTTGGTTGCCTGAGAATACCTTAAAAATCAGGGTGTGTGTGTGTACGTGTATGCAGTGTTGTAGGAAAAGGTCTATGTTGTTCATCAGATCTGTAAAGGAGCCCATGACTCAAAAAGGGCAAAAAAATGCTTTCCCATGGAATCTGTAAGAGATTACTCTATAACAAATGCATTTACTCAAACTTTGCTATGGAGGATCAAACTATAGACTACATAAGAATAGACTTTTAGTCAAATGACCAAAAATGGTTCTTGCACATAATAACTATGGTAGTTAAGAGCTTATTTTAAAAATGTCCTCCTAAGAGAACTAATGACTAATAAAAATGGTACATGTTCTAATGAAGGAAACTGCATGCCTTACCATCATAAAAGCCAATCATAGATTCAGCAAAACCAAGGATCAAGGTTGCTTTGATATGCAACGATGCCCACAGGGTAATAGTAGTAGCAACTCCCAGGTCTCATTTTAATCAACATTTGCCTTTTCTTTCCAAGTATGAAGTCGAATGGGAAGAATTTACAGCCGTGATTTAACTGTCTGCTGCTCACTGCTGGCTCCATTACTTAGAACAGACATCACATGTAAGATAATAAACATACAGGTAGCAGGGACATTGCCCCCTTCAAACTGTCCAAGCCTGTTCAACAAAGAGCATAGCTGATGTCAGTGAAATTCATGGCCCAAAAAGTTATGTGATTTTTATCGTGCAGTTTCCATAAACCCTACCACATCCCCACATATCCCAGTGTGAGAAGCACAGGCTTAGCTTCTCTGAGGTTTATTTTCCTCCATATACTAAACGGGAATAATCATACTTAAATCAAAAGGTTCTTGGGAAAATTGGCTCAATCGTATAACATAACCACGCTACCTAGTACCCAGCAGGTACTCAACAAATGTTAAAATCTACCTCCATTCCCACTCGCCATCCAGCTCGGTGCTTCTCAGAGTGGTCTCCAGAGCTGCAGCATCACTGGGAGCTTCCTAGAAATGCAAATTCTCAGGCCCACCCTAGACTTACAGATTCAGAAATTCAGGGGTGGAATCCAGTGAAGTATGTTTTAATAAGTCTTCTGCATTATTCTGATACATCCTAAATTAAAAACCACTGATATAGATAAATCATTCTTAACCATGCTGTACATTAAAATCATCTTAGCTTTTAAAACTCTCCACTCACCCCAAGACTAAATCAGAATCTCTACAGGGTGAGGGGCATGGGAGCATTGGTAGTTATCAACAGGTCCCAGGGATTTAAATGATTGAATTTGGGGAAAAGGGACGTCCGCTTCTCTCCACTTGGCAGTCTGCACTGGATGCTTGAATATCATCAATGTCATCAATATCGAGTCTCTTCTGAACTCAGACCTGCCATACCACTAACCAGCTGTGGGGCCTTGGAAAAATTTTCTATATTCTGGTAGCCTTTTTTTTTTCCACTTATAAAATGAGGATCATACTGATCCTTCTTGCACCTTCTTATTTTCCAATGGGAACACTGAATTCCAAAGCCTTCATCCCTTGCCCATGTCACATACAGCAGTAGTAGCAGATCAGGGCCCAGCCTTTGCCATGTTCTCTTCTGCATAGAGTTATGTGCATGGGTGCGGGGATGAGAAACATCTGGAGCCCTGGAGAGGGAGTTGGTAAACTTTACAATATTTTTGGCATTAGTATTGGAAGGGAGGGCTTCCAGCTAATGACTATGGAATGTGCCATTAACAAAGGTGACTGCAGGACTTGCAGTACTCAGTGGAAGCTGTGTGGGGTGAGGAGAAGGATCTGCAGCAGGACAAGGAGTCACTGATGGGTGTGCACAAGGATAAACACACCATTCATATTCCACTGGGGCTGATGGAGGGGCAGGCAGCTTTGGTTGGGACACTTGGAGACTTTGAGATTTCAGAATCAAATTAGGAGCAGGGCTTGGAAAAGCTAGGGGTAGCATGAAAGAGAACAGGAGGGATACCTTTGTGCTCTGATTGGGAGGGAGAAAGGAGAGACCCAGGGATGATTTAGCAATTTCCCTTGCTTGGTAAGGGTGTCATAAGCCCAACGATTCACAAGGTCAACAGGGTGGAAGTCCAGAAAGGAAGTATTTAGCTCTAGCAAAATTTGACTTTGGGTTTATTGAATCTATTATCTTTATTTTTCTTCTTCCCATGCTCCCTTCCCATGATGTACACACACTTAAGAATCACCATGTCTGCTAGTGAGAACGATTATTGTCATCTGAGAAGCAGCTTCAAACTAAGCTTCAATGTTCCTGCCTCCAACTCATGTTCATCCTTATATCAGGGATAAAATGTAGGAGAGGAGGCAGCTGGTTCTGCCCTGCCGTCCAAGGATGGTCACAGTAGTCACTGCTGTGGAGTGAATGTTTATGTACTCCCCAAATTTATATATTAAAATTCTAACCCCCATGGTGATGTTATTGGGAGTTGGGGCCTTTAGGAGGTGATTAGATCATGAGGATAGAGCCCTCATGAATGGGATTAGTGTTTATATAGAAAGGGACCACAGAGAGCTCTCTCTTTTTTCTGCCACGTGAGGACAATGAAGGCAGCCATCTGCAACCTAGAAGAGGGTTTTTACCAGAACCTGAACATGTTGGCCGCTGATCTCAGACTTCCAGCCTCAAAAACTGTGAGAAATAAGTTTTCATTTCGTATAAGCTACCCAGTCTATTGGTCTTTATTACAGCAACCCAGACTAAGACAGTCACCATGTGCAGAGTGGGCGCGAGGCTCTGCCCCACATTTTCTTTCCCGATTCCGAATTCCTTATTCTGACCTTGGCCTTCATACTCACAAGGCTCAGGTCTCTCATTAATGTTCTGAGATGCCTCTTCCCACCTTCCGTCATTCACTGTTGACCAGGAATGGCCTCTACTGTGGTGACTTTGCAGGCAACAAGACATAATCAATTAATCGGACAAAAGTGAAGACCTTAACTTTTTCCTGTACTTATTATAAACCAGAAGAAACTCCAGAAGTATGATTCTTATCTCAAGCATTTTAGAAGTTTCTTAGCAATTTTTAAATTACTATCACAGAGGTTTTAAGGCTACTTACACTAGAAAACTAGCTTTTATGTCAGATAGTATTTCCTTAAAAAAACCTCTGTGGTTTTCATCCCCAAACTGTGACTCACTTTATCTAAAGAAACATTTGAGAGTTCAAAATTCTAGCACAAACAAATAAATACCTTGGGTACCTACCACCTTGAAGAGTACCACAATGGTTTACCTTCTTCAGGAAGGGAGGAAGGAGAGAGAGCTGGGAAGGAATTTGGAGAAAGTAAGTATGAGAGTCCTGTGAGCTCAGAAGGTATGTCATGGGCCAAATCCTGCAGGTCTGGCCTGCCTGGAGCATGCATGCAGAGCCCACCAAGTTCAGTGGAAGCTGAGCCAGCAGGTGGAAATGCACGGTGGGAACAGACGGTGCAAATGTCAGAGCTCAGGCCCCAGCCAGGCATACAGCTATAGGCACATGGGTACTGGGATCCAAACTGGAAGACTGGAAAAGCATCCAGGAAGGAAGTACTAGGAGAGGTCTATCTTGTAGCAAGATTGTAAACAGCTTCTTTAGCATCAGCTGTTGGGACTCAGAGGCATGGGCTGGTCCCCTAAATCTAGCAAGATTGTAATGCACACAGATTGCAGATAGAAGTAGTGAACTAGGCTAATGCTAGGCCTCAAATGTGTTGTGATTGGCCTGTACAGGGTTTAAAAGGAATGAACTGATAAGATCAGGGTATCATCTCAGTATCAATATCAGGGTATCATCTCAGTAACAACTATGGTGGAGATACACTATAGTTATGAATTGATAAGATCAGGAATGAACTGATAAGATCAGAGTATCATCTCAGTATCAATATCAGGATATCATCTCAGTACCAACTATAGTGGAGATACACTATAGTTATGCACAATGTTTTCATTAGGGAAAGCAGGGAAGGGTGCCTTATATCTTTCTGTATTATTTCTCATAACTGCATGCAAATCTATAATGATCTTAAAACGAGGTAAAAAATATTAATGAGCTAAACTTTATAAATCAGAAGATGTCACTTTTTTTTTTTTAAAAAGCTCATTTTCCAGCTTCTCTTGAGACATTAGAACAGGCATCCCTGAACTTTTTACACAGGGGGCCAGTTCACTGTCCCTCAGACCATTGGAGGGCCGCCACATACTGTCCTCCTCTCACTGACCACCAATGAAAGAGGTGCCCCTTCCTGAAGTGCGGCGGGGGGCCGGATAAATGGCCTCAGGGGGCCACATGCAGCCCACGGGCCGTAGTTTGGGGACCCCTGCATTAGAAGATCAGGCAGCACCAGGCCCTCCCTGTGTTCCCACTATAAAATGTTCTCCCATAACAATCAGAAGAAGCAGAGAAGCATCTGATGCCTCCAAACGGGCATTACAATCTTCATTTTCCCCCTTCTCCATCCAGCCCGCTGCACTATTTATGATATTTGTCTGGTCTCAATGGACATTAGATTTTTCTGTTTTTCTATATAGAGGGATAGAGTTAAAGACTGGACCATCCGAGAGGTCATCTGAGTTCACCCAAGTTTTCTGGCATTGAATACTACATCATGAATAAGAACGCAAGGACACCTCACTGTCCTGGTGCCCCTGGGGCCTTGCACATAATAGGTATCATTATAGTATTCTCCTACAGTAGAAGAACCACTTAGGATGGGTTCCAAGAAAAATCAATGACATACTAAATGTCACGCCACAGCAATTTCTGTCATAACTCAGGAGCCACATAAAATATAGTGAGTTCTTAAAGTCATAAATACTGTGAAATTATTTATGAAACAGGTATTAGGTAAGGTCTAATTTACCAAAATTAGAAATACCTAGACACAGGTTTAATTGGAACTCTCCACATGTATGCACTCTATGATTCCAAGACAAGGTGCCATTCCAAATTGAGTCTGTCTTTTCGTTTTCTGAGGTTAAAACATTTTCCACATTAGAAACCTGTCCCCTTTGGTTTCCACATGGTAAATTACTCAAGTGGAATCATTTACCCCAAAGGCAATGGAATGTTCCCATTATCACTAAGCTGCAAAGGGCAAAATAGCCAATGGGGCAGAGACAGGGAGGATAAATTCAGGTCATTCTCGTTGCACCAAAAAAAGCATTATATTGACTTACAGATTTAGATCCATCTCTGTAGTTATTAAACGATACTTTGTACAGCCTTTAGTCTGCTCAATATATGGTCCAACCTCTCACTATGCACATTAAACACATTATGCTCAGGAGCTGGTGTTTTCCCTGGTTAAGCCATTCTAACAGTGGTGCTCTCGCAGAATTTTACTCTGAAAATCAGATTTTCCTTGCAAAGAATCTATTAAGAGGGGACTATTATAGCACACAAACTAATAATAAAGAGAGAGCATGATATTTTTACATATTCCTTAACACAAGAGTTAACTTATCCGGAGAGTTAAATTACATTTAAAATTCAGGGGCAGATGTAGGTCTTGGCTAATGGTCCCTCCAGTGGCCTGAGTCAAGGATTCATTGATAGGGTTCTCTCATCCCGCCCTAGTGTTGAACTTTGACCTGCAATATGCTCACTCTACGCTTAGATGGTTTACAAATTGGTAAATACACAGGCCAAGCTGCTGCTGTCCATTACGTCCCAGATTGATTCAGTTTGGTTACACTGGTTAGTTCGACCCCATCGCTCCCGCTGATGCTGCCTTAGTTCACACTGGCAGAAATGTGGTTATTCACGTTGCCAATTGTACCACATCACGGGCAAAGAAATTATATTCTAGAAATTCTTCGCAAAACGCCTGCAGTCTGAGATATGGCTGTTGCCAGTGGCCACTAATCCGACCACAGCTCATGTATTTGGAAAATTTAATTATTAATGTGAGGTGCTCACTCTACTGTATTGAAAGTAATGGCTATAATATCCAAGCCAAGTCGTTTCGTATGAAACATGGAATTGGTTTGCTCTGTGTGGGGCATCAGCTGGACTCTGCTATAAGGCATCTGGTGAGGCCATGAGTCCTCTCCAAGTTTTCGGCTGCAAGCCTGTGACAGCCAGCTGGCAGAGCAGCTGCAGGCCCAGGTCACTTTGGGAGCCAGCTGACCACACTCCCTCAGATAATACATTTATAGGTCAAAGGAGGCTCTGGCTCTCACTTTGAACAAGTGTGTTTGGTCACCAGGGGTTCCATTGACCATTGGGCTGCAGAACATCCAAGTAATTTGCAGCTTCCTTAATTAAGCTAAACCCCAGTCCCCAAAGTAGAGCTTGACCTCAAAGTGCTATTTTTATTTCTTATTCAAATGCACTGTTGCAACCACACATCCCCTATCTGTATACAAAGGTTCTCTTTTCTGAGGCTTTTGAAAACAACTATTTTCTCTTTCCATTTTTTGAAATGATACATTTATTGTGAATAGCTGTAGAGTTACAGAGGCAGACGGAGATCAAATAATGGTTTTGATTCCCAGAGATGAGTTTATCTGAGCTAAAGTAAAACACCATTATGGGTTGTAGATAATAAGCAATTTGTTTGAATTTTGGTGAAATAAGTGTGTTAGACCAGCAGTCACATGGAATAAAATATCTCTGATTTTCATTTAGTGATGTTTCTCTTTGCTCCTGAGAGATGTCAGTTTTCTGTTCGGCTCCGATAAACGTCAAGTCTCTCCTACCTCTTCATAGTTTGGGAGCTTATTATACATTAAACAAATATCTAGAAAACACCTCCTTTAATGCCAGGTGCTCTGTGGAGCTCTGGGTGTAATTAGCGTTAAGAGAGATGAGGAACTTTTCTTCAGAGAATAAAACTAGCGGAAATTCTGCTCTAGTCATCCTTTCCTAGCAAAAACATGTGTTCTGTTTTCTAGCTTCCAGGAGATGGGAAATTTCCCACATGGGCTTAATAGAGCTACCCTTGGATTTGTTTTTTAGAATTCACATATCAGTATATACGGATGAAAATGACATTTTCTGGAAGAACTTTTTCACATTCACAAAACTACCTACGTTATTTCTGAGAAGCTGGCAGCCTTTAAAGAGAATAGAACCTGTTCCTCTGTGTCCTTTGTGAAAAGGATCACAGCAAATGGAAACCTCAGGCATCTCGAAAAGGCCTTACTTCTGAAAGATTTGGGTTTATACTCTGCTGTTCAACTAGACTTGCGGAGATGAGGGCTAATGCTCAACTTGGCACTGGAAATAATCTGCTTTGGCATTATGCGAAAGAAAAAAGTTAGGTTCACATTGTATTGAAATAGCCACAACCTGTGGAATTTTTAGAGGCTGTTTTTATTTGTGTCATGCCAGAGCATTTCTACTAAGCTTAGAGTCACCACTCTGAGCTTAGCGTGAGAGGCAGCTCACACCTCTGGACCAAATGTGTTTTTCCTGGAGAAAACTCTAGTCCCAAAGCAACATGCAACTTCCTTGAGGTTTGGAAAAAGAGGCTTCCAAGTGTAGCATCATCTTATTTTATAAAACTCCTTTCCCTGCCAAACATTTGGTTTTGCATGCATCTGAGGGTGGGGCAATGCTTAGAATGAGAGTGAGAAACACAAGATTTAGTAAAAGTATTGCCAGATACTCTGCTTTTGAAATGTTGCTTAAAATAAAAAACACTTCTCTCCTTACTCTTTGATATGAATAGTGAAAATCTCTTTCTTTTTTTGCCCTGGAAACTATGGTTTTCTTTGTTTTGTTTTGTTTTTTCAAAAGTCAGATTTTTTTTTTCTTTCTTTTAAGGACCACAGGCAACTCTTCCAGTTGACTTGTCTGGCTATTTTGATTAGGGGCCCCCCGACATGTGGCACATGGCTGAGATCCGTCTTAGAGGGCCCAGAATGGCCAGCTCTCTCAGTTTCTCATTTTTGGCAATTCAAAGGGCAATTTCCCATTAACCCTGACTGCCTCCTTCACATCCCCGGAAGACGCACGCTTCTGTCCCACTAGGTAAGCCTACAGCATTTGCAAAGATGGTGCAGCCTGGAATCAACCCCTGGCCCACTTTCCCAGGTTGCTTTTGCAAGTGCAGTGGGTCAGTCTGGCAAGTGATCGTGAGCCGTCAAAGCGGCGGCAGGTGTCCTTCCCAGCAGAGGGCTGTCGAGGTGCACAATGTGGGAAATATGCTAATCCGAGGGGTTGGGATGGGAGCCCCAGGCTTTGTTACCTCTCATTTGAGAGGCCTCCACGCGCTTTTGACAAGATGGAGCTATTGTCCTCCTGGGCCTCCAACGGGAGGATTCGGAGGAGAACCACAATGTAGATCAAAGGATGGAACAACAGGACCTGGGAGCAAAGGCTAAATGGCCCTGGTATTATTTTGCCTGGAGAAGAGAAGGCTGGAGGTGGGGTGGGTCAAGTAGGCCATAATGGTGAAAAAGCTATTATGTGGTGAATGTGACCAGCTGTTCAACATTTTGAGTGAGAAGAAAAGACGTAGGAGAAAATGAATGTAAACTGCAATGTGAGAAATTTGGTTGACATAAGGAAAACATTTCAAACAGGGAGGGTTGTTAGACACTAAAATTAGTGACAGAGGGAATACATTTCTTAGATGAACTTTAAAACTATGATATTTCAGTCAAGAGGTTTTAAGGCAAACTTGCCTGGATGTAGGGAGTCAACAGGAAAAAATGTTGAGACCCACTTCGCTTAAGTATGTGCAACATATGATTTTAGCCTTCACAAACTGCTCTTTGCAATGGACATTTTCTCAGAGACTAGCATCAGAAGCTGCTACACAGGACTTCTTTGACCTTGCTTTAATGATTTACTTAGCTGAGATGGGAATTGTCTTTGCGGCTAAGTGATTGGCAAGTACCTTGGGTGATGGGCATTCTGATTCCAGTTCTGCAGCTAATCGACTCTGAGACTTCCAACAAGCACGGAACCTCAATTTCCTTAAATGTCAAACAGAGACAATAGCTCTGTCCTACCTCACAGGATGGCTTGGAGGAACACATTATAAAAGGAATGAAAAGCACACTGAACCCAAGTATGTGGTAATTAGACTGTTCAGACCTCGGGGCTGTTCCCAAACACAAAAGTGTTTGGCTCTTAGTATTGTTTTAATAAATTACTCCCGACCAGACTAGGAGTGCGAAAAGAGAAGGATTGGGGGCAAAAGGAGGATTCAAGAGCATAGTTCAAATGGTATGGAGGCTGCTGTTTTATTTTTGCCTCTCTCAGGTCTGTAGTTCAACATCAAGCAAAACTGCGTGGTATATACCACTGCAAGGCAGGCACCCAGTTCTTTGATTAAACTGTGACCTCTGCAGTTTGGGACATTTCAGTTGGAAACATTTCTTCATGAAATCTTCAACTAACAGAACTAGAAAACTACATTGCCCTTAATGTTTCTAACAGGTCAGTCTTAAATAAATTTAAAAATAGACAAATAAATGAACCTCAGTGTTTCAACACAGTGATAAAATCAGGGAAATTTTTACCCTTCGTGTGGGTTCAGACAGAGGGCATATTTAGTCACAATGAAAGAAAAAAGCCTTCTACAGAAAACATTTCTTTTAAAAATGCAGGCAAACCTAGGAGACCTTTTCAGATAAAGCCTGAGAGGTTTCGTCACAAGCAGACTGGCACTATAAGACATGTAAAGGGGGTTGTTTAGAGCCTGCCTACCTCTTAAGGTTGTAGTCAACTGGAACTCTGTTCTTCTGTCCCTACTGCTTCTGTGCTGTTGCAATCAGAGACAGAACCCTGAACTGTGGCATTCATGCGACTCTGGAATGTTTAAGGTAAAAAGGACTACATGAGCACATTTCAACAAATCTCGTTATTTTTAAAAATAGGGAACAGGGGGTCCAAGAAATAGCAACAAAGAGTAATGGAATTAGTAGGGGGGCAACTTTGGAATTTGTCCCCAAATCCTACGGTTGCCCAGTCATATGATTTATCCCATTGGAAAGGTCACAAGCTGATCTCTAAGAGGGTAAACATGGCTCATAGCCATATTTCTTTTGAGTCATAAAGTGGATTTTAAAAAATAATTTTAAATTTCTTATATGGAAAAACTAGAAGACATCGTTAGGTGAGCCATGTACCTCTGTGGTACATGGTACATAGTTATAGGTGCATGAGCCTACAGCTGAAGTTCCAATGTTTTCCTCCTTGTTTAGATGAAACAGACACTCCTTCGTTTGCCACAGTCATTACCACGCCCTAAGGTCTCCCTGATGTTGAAGCCATCGGTGATTTAGAACACATCTGCACGCTCACACATATGCTCCTCTTAACCATCCATTTCACACATTTGTATGATTGTCCTGGGCTGTTGACGCATTTCATTTTGCAAACCCTTCCCTACCACATGCTGCTTCTATTTTCCTACTTAGTAAAACCATTCGTGATTATTTCTGAAAAAAACATAATGACTATATGCATGTGTGACATACCCCTCATCCTACAGTGATAATGTGTATAGCCCTGGAGACATATACACATTCACAAGGGAGTTAAAGGAACTGGTTTATTTTACTCACTTTTGCATGAGACTCTAAACCCTGCCAAAGACCCACGTTTATATTCCAATATTCTGAAGGAAAGTGATCACCATTTTGATATTTCTCTCAATTTCTGCTGAGTAAAAGGGGGGCTCCCCTCGTATTCTCTGCTGGGTTTTTAAATATCTTTTGGGGAAGATAGGGTAAGAAATCTATTCATTTTAAGACACTACTAAAAAGACAGACACATTTGTTCACCTAAATGAATTTTATAATAACATTATTTATAATAGTCAAAATGTAGAAACCTAGATTTCCATCAAATGATAAATAAATAAATGAAATTTTATAGCTGTATATTGAGGTATTATTTGGCAATTAAAAATGAAGTACAGCAGCATGGAGAAATGTTGAAAATATTATGGCAAGCGAAAGAAACTAGTTGTAAGCCATCACATATTGTACGATTCCATTTACATGAAACGTCCCGAATAGGCCAATTCCAAAGAGCCAGATTACTGCCAGCTAGGCTAGGGCTGGGACCTTGGGAGGACATGAGAAACAGCTGATACTGGTTATTAGGTTTCTTTTTGCAGTGATAAAAACATCCTAAACTCAATTGTGGTGATGGCTGCACAAGTCTGAGAACAGTACACTTTCATGAGTGGAGAGTATGTATGTAAATTGTATCTCAATAAAGCTGTTACTTCAAAAAAGATAAAATAGGCTAAATCTTTTGAAATCAGGAAAGGGGAAGTAATATCTTGGGGTGAGCTGCTATGGGCCAGGCAGCATCCAATGTGTTTTTATGTATTTTATTTGAGCCTCGCAGCAACCTGCCAGGAGGTTTTATTCTGTCCATTTCACAGTTGAAGAAATAAAGGCTCACAGAGATTAGGCTGCCTTACCTTGTCACTTGCTCAGCAGAGATCCGAACCAGATTTGACTCTCAAACAGCCTGCCTCGCCCCACTGCTGCTCAGCAGTCACCCAGCGTTTTCTCCTTCTCTAAAGATGAGGAACTAATAGAGACTTGCCTCGGCTGGTTCTTACTGCTGCACGTGACTATTTAATTACGAGCAAGATACCAACTCTTCTTTCCTAAAGAGCTACCCTGAGCCATGCCAGCTGATTCAACAGTCTTTCTAAAGTCAAATGGGGCCTTTTTTCCTCAAGGTGACATGCGTGCTATTCTAAATGCACAGCTAGACTCGCCTAAAACAATTCTCTGTCTGCTGTCAGTTGGCATTTTCTCACTTACCCAATATCCTCCTTGAACTCACCTCTGCTTGCTCCCTCATTCCACATTAGAGCTAAAATCATTGCCTAATGCAGTTTTCCTCCCTACCCCACCCCTGCCTATATAAAGCAGCATCCAGGTCGCACTGAACATGTTTATGGCCTCCTAAATCTATTGTTACACATGTCTCTAATCATTAACATCAAAGAGTGCTTACAAATTAATTCATATGTACAAATTCCTCACCTGAGCATTCAAAATGCATGAATCAGCATCCAGCTCCTACCACTTTAAGAGCTTACGTTAAAGCACAGATCATTAAGGAGTGTGGATAAGGTGGAGAGAGGGGAGAGGGATTCAAATAGAATTCATGCTCCTTGCCTTAAATGAGGATCAGTCTGAGCTATATACAAGTGGGCAGCCAGCACAGAGCGTCTGGGATGCAAGCCATCTCCAAGCCACAGGCACAGCCTGCGTTTACTCACATCGCAATCCATTATTATCCCAGCCAGGATCCAAACCTTACCTCTACTGAAGCCAAGAGCCAACCAGTGACCTCAGCTGGGTCATCAGGACCACTGCAGCCACTTCCAGCCTCAGCTCTCTGATCTAACAGCCACAGTCAGCCCTTACTTTCCTCTTTCTGAACAGGGCCAGCGTGCTTCCTCCTGTCTGTCAATATTTAACTACCCTGCCAAGTCACATTATATCACCTGCACTAAATCCCACCCCAGTGATAGCTAGAGGGTGTGCCTGCTCTATTCAATTCAACTCAGCTAAACTTCATCTAGTGCCTTCCATTCATTCATTTCCTTCCACATGTACTGAGTGCCTACTGCATTTGGCACTGGGGATATAGAAATGAAAGATCCACTCCCCAGATTCCAGTGGAGGAAAAAGACAAAATAATATGGTATGTGCTATTCTGCCAGAGTACAGAGCTCAGGGGACAGTCCCATTCCAGGCTGGCTGGGAAGGGATAGAGCAAATAAGGCCAGAGAATTCCCAAAGATGGCAACACTTAGAGTGACATCTCTAATGGACCAAGGTATATCAGGAAGACACACGGATGATGCATACATGGCCTCTGTCCTCAAGGAGCTTACACCCAGCAGTCTGCTGTATGGTCCTACAGATGAACAGGATTGCTTACATATATGCCACAGGTGAAGTGTAGAATATTAAATCAAAGAGAGCAGCCCTTTGTTGTTGTTTTTTTGTTTTTGTTTTGTTTTGTTTTGTTTTGTTTTTGGCAAGTTGTGTCCTGAACAAAGATGTCTCAACAGTGAAAGCTGGCTGTCTCCTATAGATCCCTTGGCGCTACAAATCTAGGAGGATTCTTCAGAGAGCCGAAAAAGCAGATAAACCCAGTGAATAGAGGAACTAACTGCCTGTGGCCCATTTTCAGGACCAGGGAAAGAATAATTCAGGTCACAGAGTAACGTTTTTCTCTGGTCAAAGGAATTCATCTGGAACAAACAGGCTTGGCCAAAGGTAAACAGGGATCTCTCACTGCTCTCCTAATCTCTCTATGACTTTTCTAAGGCAACATTTCCTGACACTTAATGAAGTGTTGATAGCTTTTTTAAATAATAGAGATGGATATATCGAGCCACTTGGCATCACTAAAACTGCAGTCTTTAACTTCATCTATGATGAGAAGCCTCAAAAGCTATTCACTTTGGAATTCTTTTTTTTTAAGGTTGAATTTACCACCAAAGCATGGCTCTCAAATATACCCACACAATCTCTTTTCTACCAAAACTTACTTCAGTTTCATGCTCCAGAGAACAAAGACCCCCATTTATGTGTGAACATTCAAAGGACTCCACCACTGGGGAGCCTAAAAGGCTGCCACGGAAAATCCTGGTGTATTTGAATTGCAAAACACAGCCTGGGGATCCCAATACATCTAATTTGGGACATGTTCCAAGCTCAGGAGCCTCTCTGCATGGAAGCAGCTTTATTAGTCAGTTTCTCAGACAATTTTCTAGTTCCACATGGACACTTCCCCAAGTGTTTCCAAGACGAACTCTTACAGTCTGTTGGGATATTTTACTACAAGATATTTAGAGGTTTGACAAATACTAACTGACATTGCCACCATTCCAGTGAAAACTGATGACCCATAGCTAATGCCTGCTTCTTGATTGTGGCTCAAGATCTTTTTGAGTCAGTCAGTGATTGTAAACGGAATGACGCTCCAGACCTCTCCCTCACATCCTAGAAGCACCGTTTGATTTCAATCCATTAATACGTTTGCATCAAAAGTTGAATATCATGAAACTGAAGGGAATTTGCACCTCCATCAAGCCTGTTCTTTTTTTAAACCAAGACCTATTCAGAACCCTTTTTGCTTAATAACATATAACACACTTGGCATTAGGAATATTATATGTTATTAATTGAAGAATTGCTACTACTAATTGCCAAATGCCCAGGGACTTCTGGATCCAATTAGAATGGATTTTTGACATTTATCTTGCAATCCCACTGGAAGGTGCTATATGACCTTTAGTTGGCTTTTAAAGGCAGTTTTAGTAAATTTTAGCCCATACCAAGTGATTTTTTCAAATAATATGATGAACATCATCAATGGTGAGATAAGTATTAGCTCGTGGAAAATAATTAACAAATATGACTGACATTTCTAGAAGTAAATCATAAGAAACCTCAACTTTCAAAAGAGAATGTTTAAAATGTATTCCATTTATCTCTTTTGTATCCAGCTTTAGAAAATACAAGAAAGGGAAGGTTTTTGTTTGCTTACATTTTGTTTTTAATAAGAAGTCTTAAAGAGAAATTCTAAAGCAAGACTAATTTCTCCAAATCCAGTGAATAACATTCATATGTGTCAGAAAGCAACTGCTATTGTGTGCTCATCATAGCAGAAAAGTATAGATAGAGAACTTGAAGCCATTAATGTGACCCCAGGCAAGTCAATCCTTTATTAGAGTCTCAACATGCTCTACTTCCCTCTTAGGAGAAGAAACTAAGTAAAAGTGATGGATCGTTTAAGGTACACACCAAAACTCCTAAGTGACAGTGAGTACTATGCCTTTTAAAACCCCGTTGTTACCGGGTTAAGACCCTATGACTTGTCCAGGTCACAGAAGAGTCCTTCTCAGGCTGCTGTCAACTCTCTCAATTTTCTCAGGCTGCAGAGCTTTCCCAATCAGTGTGACTGTCAGTGCTAACTCCAGAAAAGTCGCTGGCTGACCAAGATGGCCACCCAACTCAGATAATGTCAGAACACCATCTTGGAAGCGATTTCATATTATATGATAAATAATTATGCATCTTGTCTGAGCCAGTAAGTTCTGATTCTTTAAAATTCAGTTGACTTTTTGAAACAGATATCAATCATAGCCAGGGAACAGATAATATGATTTTCAAGGTGGGTAAAAATTGTGATGTGAAAAATACAAGGATTTTACTTGCTACTTTCCCTCATGGTGTGATCTGTAGGACTAGCAATGTAGCATCATCAGGAACATGTTAGAAGCAAACACACCTGGCTGCCACAGACCTCCTGAATCAGAAGCTACATTTCTATAAAACCCCTGGTGGTTCTGAGGCACATGACAGTTTGAGAAGTCCTGTTTTAGAATTTGTTTAAGCCTAGGGGAAGGGGAAACCAGGCTCCATAAAAACACTTGATACACTCATTAAAAAAAAAAAAATTCTTGCAAGTCCAAGCATTTTGACAAAGAAAATGAAAGGCATTCCTGTCATTTATGTTTTCTGGACCTTGTGAATTTTAACTTCATAGTCAAAAAGCCATAAAATATAAACTCTAAATGAGGCCAATGATTAAAGGGTTTTCCCGTGAGGGAGACTTGTTGGATGCCAGGGCCCACTTCAAAGAGTAAAGCCGTCAGTCTGCGGGAATTCCCCTCTACGCACAGTTGGTCACCATCCTCTGTTCCAAACGTCTCCCTGGTTAGGAGATCAAACCCAGGGTGATGCCCAGGTTTTAACAGTTTACATTTGAAACATTATTGCACAGGTGAAGAACAGGGGAAGAGGGAGTTTCTGACATACAAATTGAGAGGACTATTTTGACTGTGAGATTTGAGGAATCTAATAAACACCTATGTGGAAAAGAAAGTGGTATTTGGACATACGAGTCTGAGGCAGAGCCAGTCAGAAAACAGTATGTACATGAACCGTCTTTGGCAAGTAATTAGGGGAAGAGTCAGCATATGGATTATATCAGAAAATGAGGGTATGAAGGATGACAATTACAGGGAGAGCATTTCAGGCCTAGATAACAGTGAAAACGGATGCCCTGTGGCAAAAGGGAAAAAGAGGACAGAGCAAAGAAAAAAAGGTAAAGAAGAAGAAAAAAAGAAGTGACAAGCAAAAATTACCAGATGATAAAGTGAAATCAAAATGATTTACAATAACATGTAGTGAACCGCAATAATATGAAGGCTAAAAGGCTTTCTTTCCTAAAACAAAAGATGGATACTATTGTGGAAAATACAAAAAGAATCTGAAACCAAAATTCTAAATATTTCAAATGGGGAGCCAGAAAAGGACTGAGCACAGAGTTTGTATTTGCGTGTGAGTGGGTATTTTGTATGCTAAACAGAAAATGCACATTTTTTTTTTTTTTTTTTTTTTTTGAGACGGAGTTTCGCTCTTGTTACCCAGGCTGGAGTGCAATGGTGCGATCTCGGCTCACCGCAACCTCCGCCTCCTGGGCTCAGGCAATTCTTCTGCCTCAGCCTCCTGAGTAGCGGGCATTACAGGCACGCGCCACCATGCCCAGTTAATTTTTTTGTATTTTTAGTAGAGACGGGGTTTCACCATGTTGACCAGGATGGTCTCGATCTCTCGACCTCATGATCCACCCGCCTCGGCCTCCCAAAGTGCTGGGACTACAGGCTTGAGCCACCGCGCCCAGCCGAAAATGCACATTCTTATTTTATGCCCATGGGATAGAAATTCACAGAAAATGATTATGCATGTGGCCACAAAGAAAATATTGAAAATTCCCTGAAGTGAATGAGGAAAGGACAAAAAACACAAAAACCCTTAAGTGCCTTTAAATTAAAAAATAGTCTTCTAACCAAACCAAGGATCAAAAATGCAACAAAAATACAAAGTATAGGTTATTTAGACATAAATACAACGATGGAGAACACCTCATATCAAAACCACAATGCAGGAAATCCCAGAGGAAAATATATAGCCTTAAATGCTTTTATTTAGAAAATAAATGCATTACACATTCAGCCTTCTTAAATTATTCCAAAAAAAAAAAAAAAGACATAGAGGGACTACTTCCAAATTTATTTTAAGAAGCCAGCATCATCATCTAATACAGAAACCAGACGGAGACCCTGGAAGAAAACTGCAGGCTAATATCTCTGATGAACGTAGATGCAATAATCCTCACTCAACAAAATATTAGCCAACGGGATTCAACAACGCATCAGAAAGATTATGCATTGTGACCGAGCAGGATTTATCCCTGGGATGGAAAAACGGTTCTAAAGATCTTTAGCTGATAACTTTAGTGAACAACAGTGTATCATTAGTTGCGACCAATGTGCCACACTGATGTAAGAGGTTAACAACAGAAGAAACTAAATGAGAGGTGTATGGGAACTCTGTACCTTCTTTTCATTGTTTTCTGTAAATCTCAAGCTGTTCTAAACTCACAAAGAACATCTATTTTAAATTTTAAAAATAAGTGGATAATTTCTGATGGTGATATACGGAACCTAAAGTAGTGTAATGCAGTACAATGTTCTGCGATCGGGAGGGTAGCCAGGAAAGGTGGTCAGCAAAGTTTTCCCTGCAGCATTTGAACTGGGGCTTTTTCATAATGCAGCAGGAAGAGCCATGCAAAAATCTCAGGGAAGATATTCTAGCACAGGGACAACATCAAAACACAAAAGCAAACAACGAATGAATTAAACTGGAAGCTGGTTATTTGAAAAGACAAATAAAACAGGCAACTCTCTGGCATTCTTATTAAGGAACAAACATAAAAACACACAACATCAAGACTAAGAAAAAAGACGTAAATGCGTAGGAAGTTAAGTTGAAAATGATCAGACTATGTGGGCAACACTGCATTAGAAAATGGACATTTTTTAAGCAAAACATTAATGACTAAAATTAATGCAAAAGTACAAGACAGAAGTGCACTAAGGAAGGTAATAAAAATGTTGCGAAAATGTTATCTGTGTTTAGCACAGATAAAAAAAAACTGTGATAAAACTAGCACAGAAAAAAACTCTAATTTCAGTTATAAAATTAAATATAAATATTTTAAATAGAATGTTAGCAAACTGTATTCAGCCTTGTAAGAAAATTACAATGTAATGTAAGACAATCACATATGACTAAGCATAGCTTATTTTAGTTATATAAAAATATGTTAGCATTCAAAAAATCTATCAACTGAATTTATTATGTTAATAATACATTCATACAACTGGAAATAAGATACATATAAAAAGTTAGCATGCTTATTTATACTATATAGTAATAGAAAAGGAAATTAGAAGGAAAATCCTGAAATTGATACACCTACAAATAAATTTTACAAAGATCGTCCAAAGAGGACCTATACAAGGAAAATGTTTAAAACTCACATATGAATAGTAGAAATAAATGTATATTTGAATATAGGTATTATCATAAAAGTGATGATTGTTCCCAAAGTAATATATAAGTGATATAAATCTAAGAAGAATTACAACAGGGTTATTTTGGGAAGAAGGGGCACTAGGCAAAAGTCACTCTACAGTTCACATGGAAGAATAAATATTCAATCATATACACAAATCTTTAAGGAAGTTTTGTCCTACAAGATATTAAAACATAGTTTGAAACACTATCACCAAAAGAGTAAGCTAACTGCTACTAGTGCAGGGACAATAAGTCATTGGCACAAAATAGGAAGTCCAGAGAAAGGTCCGGAAACGGTGCCAGAAACTTAATTATGATAATGTTAATAAAATTCTGATAAAACTAATATTTCAGATGAATAAGAAAATCATATATCAATCAGGAAGTTACATTATTCTGTAAATTACATTAGGATATTTGCTTTGCAGGTGGAAGAAAAGTTCATTAGAATCCTATTTTACACAATGCGCAAAAACACATTCTTGAGAGATTTAAGTTAGCAGTGTGAAACTAAAGCCTGAAAAGCAAGAGCAATGGGATACAATACATTAAATTGCTTTTATAAATTGAGAGTAAAAGAGAGAAGGTATTAAACTCAGAAGCCATAAAGGGAAAAATAGACATAAATTACTTAACTTATTACATGTTTACGGCAAAGATACTATGAACCAAGCCAAAACCCTCCAAATATTGCTTGCACTAGAAAGGCTCCAATAGAAAAATAGGCAAAGAATATGAACACACAATTTATCAAAAATCGCAACTGGACAATACATATTTGAAAATATCACCTACTATAGTCAAATATAAATGGAACAATATTTTACCTATTAGATTGACTAAAATTATAAATATTAATAGTATCCAAATGCTATTAAAAGTATTGGGAACTAGGCAATCGAATACAATCTTGGAGAAAGAAGTTGCTATAATATTTTTAGAAATTAATTTGCCAATATCTGTTATAATTTAAAATGTACATATGATTTGACCAGCAGTCACTTTAAGGACTCTATCCTATGAGAGTAAATGCAAGACTACATAGGATTTGTGCCCTCTGCAGGACTGTTGTAACAGCATAACACTGGAAACATTCTGAATAGCCACCAGTGGGTAGACAGTTGCAGAAATTATGCCATGTGGAATATTATACAGGAGTTATAAAGGGTGAGGCAGTTCTAAATACACTGCCTCAGAAGAAGGTTCATGATGAGATGCTATGTTTAAGAAGCAAGTAAAAAACAGCAGTATTAGGTGATTTTGCTTTGCCTTAATTTGGAGGTACTCTAAAAAAAAAATTCCATTTTTATTTTAGATTCAGGCAGTACACGTGCAGGTTTGCTATAAGGGTGTATCATGTGGTGCTGCGGTTTGAGATTCTGATTCTGTTACCCCAATAGTGAATGTAGCAACCAACAGAAAGTTTTTCAGTCCTTTCTTTCCCTCCCTCCTTCAGTATCTTCTGTTCCCAGCTGTATGTCTCTGTGCCCCCTAGATTTAGCTCCCACTTATAAATGAGAATATGCAATATTTGGTTTTCCGTTTTTGTAAGGGGCATAATTTCATATTTTATGGCTGCATAGTGTTGGATGGTGTATACATACCATATTTTCTTTGCCAAATCCACCATTGATGGGCATCTGCATTGATTCCATGTCTTTGCTATTGTGAATAGTGCTGCAATGAATATATGGCAATACAGTGCATGTATCTTTTTGGCAGAATGAATCCTTTTCCTTTGGGTATATATTCAGTAATGGGATTGCTGGGTCAAATGGCAATTTAGTTATTTGAGAACTCTTCAAACTGTTTTCCACAGGGGCTGAACTAATTTGCATTCCCACTAACTGCACAGTGTTCCCTTTTTCTCCACAACCTCACCAATATCCGTTACTTTTTGACTTTTTAATAATAGCCATTTTGACTGACGTGAGATGGTATTTCATTGTGGTTTTGATTTTCAATTCTCTGACTAGCGATGTTGAGTATTTTTTCATATGCTTGTTGGCTGCTACTAGGTCTTCTTTTGAGAAATGTCTCTTCATGTCCTTTGCTCTTTTTTTTTTTTTTGAGACAGAGTTTTGCTTTGTCACCAGGCGCCAGGCTGCAGTGCAGTGGAGTGAGCTCAGCTCACTGCAACCTCCACCTCCCGGGTTCAAGCAATGCTCCTGCCTCAGCCTCCCAAGTACCTGGGACTACAGGTGCGCACCACCACACCCAGCTAATTTTTGTATTTTTTAGTAGAGACAGGTTTCACCATGTTGGCCAGGATGGTCTCAATCTCTTGACCTCATGATCCGCCCGCCTCAGCTTCCCAAAGTGCTGGGATTACAGGTGTGAGCCAGCGTGCCTAGCCATCATTTGCTCTTTTAATTCTTTTTATTTTTAAATTTTGTGGGTACATATTAGTTATATATAATTATCTTTGCCTGCTTTTTAATCTGGTGGTTTTTCTTGTTGATTCATTTCAGTTTCTTATAGATTCTGAATATTAATCCTTTGTTGGATGTATAGTTTGCAAATATTTTCTCCCAGTGTGTAGGTTGTCTGTTTACTCTGTCGAGAGTTTCTTTTTCTGTACAGAGCTCTTTAGTTTAATTAAGTCTCATTTGTCTCCTTTTGATTTTGTTGCTTTTGCTTTTGGGGTCTTCATCATAAATTCTTTGCCTAAGCCAATCACTAGAAGAGTATTTCCTAGATTTTCTTCTGGCATTTTTATAATTTGAGGTCATACATTTAAATCTTTAATCCATCTTGAGTTAACTTTTATATATGATGAGAGGTAGGTGTCCGGTTTCCTTCTCCTGCATATAATTAGCCAGTTTTCCCATCACCGTTTATTGAATAGGGAGTTCTTCCCATTGCTTACTATTGTTGACTGTTGAAGATGAGTTGGTCACAGACGTGCAGCTTCAGTTCAGTGTTCTCTATTCTGCTCCTTGGTCTCTATGTCTATTTTTGTACCAACATCAACTGTGTATGTGCATGTTTGTTGATACATGAATAAAAAAATCTCCCAAATGGGTACAATCTGGCAGTAATCACTGGGTCCTCAAGGTGGAGGAAATAATGAGGGTGGGGTGGAGAGGGGGAAGCAAGGAAGGAGTGAGAGAAGCCTATTCTTCCTTTTCACAGGTCTGAAATTTTTAAGTTGATATCATTAGGGAGCCAAAATTTGGATCTTAGAAACCACACACTAGGGGAAAGGGAGAGAAAGAAAGACGGAAAGAAAGAAAGACAGAGAGAGAGAGAATGAGAAAGAGAGAGAATGAGAAAGTTTTCTAGCCATATACTACATAATGTTTTCATTTTTCGTGGAAATAAAGCTTCATTTCTAGGGTCATCTTTCCGAAGTTCAAGGAAAGAGAACATGAATTTCAGGTTTCCAGTTCCAGCCCAGGTGCCGATTAGACAGATAAACTAGCACTACATTTAAGAAAACTTCAGAATATTGAAATAATAATTCCCCTGAAAATGAATATTCACAGAACCCTGCTTTCTCACCAGGTTGGTCAGTCACACTCTCCATGTTTTATATATTTAAACTGGCCATTTCAAGTTGTCTCTAGATGTGTAAACTACTTCCTGTACACAATTACCATATGTTGATGCAACATTTTGATCACCACACACCCTGGCCTTTTTGAGGGGGAAAAGGAGAGAGAGGTAGACAATTGTTTCCAAGGTATACAGCCTGGAGGCCCTGAAGGCTTTTTCTTTGATGTGACCTTTCTGTTTCACTGACTCATTACTGGAGAAAACATCCTGAAGTTTTCGAAAAGGGCAGCTGGGATCTCTGCAGCTGTAAGCAAGAATAGCTTTACGATGCCTGCATAGATACTGAGGCACAGAGAACCAATATAATCTGCGTAATGAGCGGCCTTTTTGATGGCAGAAGAAGGTGTCTATTTTGTTGATTTGTGGGAGGCATATTTTATTTGTAGCAATCATATCTATACTTCAGAAGCAAATGCTCCTTCACATTACCATGGTTAAAGGTGGGCAAAGCAATGATGGTAATAAAGAAGTAAGGAAAAACACAACTACTTTCATCACTAAAATAAGAAACAAACAAAAGGTTCCATGTTGGATTGAGGAGAGGAATCAAATCCATTTATGTGAGTATAAAGGCTCAAGAACTGAAGGGTGGTTACTGATTCATAACTTCGTAAAGTTGCCCATAGAAGACAGCATCCCATTTAGAAGAAATAAATTTGTTTCTCTCTGAAATAGACACATTCACCAAACACATGGATCAGATAAATACCAAATCATGGAATCCGTCATTACCTCATTCCTGAACCTTTGCTTCAACAGCCACAAATTAGGTCGAAAGTGGATTTTCTTTAATCACCTAGCCTGGTGGTGTCCTTTGTCGCAGCAAGAGCACATTAAAGTTTGAAGAGGAAGCATCATGGAGTTTACAATAAAACTGCAGGACTCACACTACCACATTATCTGTATCATGCAACCAACTTAGCATCATTATAGTTTCATGAGATAAAATAAAAATTGCTCATTCATTATTAATATTCATTTCATTTCCAGCACACAGAATTTTTTAGAGAATACATGAGAAAAGCAGAAATGCTGATAACCTAAATATGTTGTTAAATCGAAAAGACTCAGCTGATCTTAAAATGCTGCATTTCACAACTCCTGATAGCATGGATCACTGAAGTGCTTTGAGAGCCCCTTCCTCCTCCATGCCACCCAAGTGCTCCCAGTGCCTACTGTTGCTATTAAGCCAGAGATAAACTCAACATCAAGGTTATCCATCCTGAGCACTGATGGACTCAGCTCCAAATGCAGGTCTGTCAAGTAGCTTGTTTACAGCAAGTCTTTAAATAATCAAACTGTTCCCCTAAATACCTGGTCATCAGGGTAGCATGCTAATTTCACTACAGTAACTCTCCTGCAAGACTATGAGCTCCGTGGGCTCCACAAAAAATGATAATGATTTTGCCCATTAATGTAGTCTCAGAACCTGGCACAGTGCCTGGCACATAGAAAACAATCAGTAACTATTTATGGTGAATGGGTTATATGTTAAGAATTTCTCCACTTTATGCATCTTCATAATATCCTATACAATGGGGATATTATAATTTTTTATTTCTACATTTCTGGGCGTTCAAGTTGCTTTTTTTTGTAGTATTTTAAATACTGCTGTGACGAATATCTTTATTTTTGTGATCTCTCCGTAAGTTAGATTCCCAAAAGGAGAATGAATGGGTCAAAGATTCAGAACATTTTTATAGCTCTTGACATGTAATGCAAGATGACTTCTGGAAAGGATGGAAAATAGCACCAGCGAAACGTGGAAGAACAAGTTTTTACCACTTTCCCAAGCATACCAGCTATTAGCTTTTTAAAAGAGATAATTAAAGGGAACAATGAAATATTACCTCATATCTGTTATAAATCTGTATGACTTTAATGTGGTAAACTGGACTTTTTCTTTGTTTATTTAACTAGGTCTATTTTCTGTTTTGCATATCAACCAAGGAATGATTCGACGTGGCCACAGCTGTGTGAATGGGAGCCTTTCACAGATACTTGAAGAAACTTTCGCACTACGACTTCTCTGCCAATTTGATGCCTTTTATTTTGAATATTCCTCAAGAGAATGAGAGGAACCTTGAAAATTGGAGTTTAGGTGATCCTTCCATTGGCCAGGGATCTCTTTATTCTATTTATGAATTCAAAGAGACCAGGAGCCTCTTAGATAGATTACTTACATGTGTGTTGATAAATATCTTTAGAGGTTTTCACACGGGAAGAATTAGTGAGTTATTTTGCAGAGTCAGGCCAGTTTTACAGGCCAGTAAATAATAGGCTAAATAAATCACAGTCAGGGACTAGCCTACACAGAGAAATTGTATACCTACAAAAGTTTTAGTGGTAATGAAATTGAAAGCTGTCACCAAATCCTGTTATCTGTCTGGATAGAAAAGTGTTCAACAAAAACACTGATATCATAGGAGATAGAGAATTGAATTAAGGCCAAAAAACCTTTGAGTGAATAGCAGATTGAAGACAATAACTGAGTGATAGAATAAAACTTTCCCAGGAACCCAAGTCTTAATAAATTGCTCTGTAAGTACTTTGGGACTACACATCTATCTAACTTCTTTAAGTTCCCAGGGCTCAAGGACGTTTGGTTTTGGGAGGAGGCACCTTTAGGATGTACAGGAAATGTGGGCAACTCGTAATAGGGCCCAAGGTGGAATCTGGTTTGTGTAGTCCAGTTAAGGTTGATATTATTGTGTAAATACTTACACATGCCTTCCAGACAAAGCATTCTCTCATTGTTCTAGATACTCATTGTTTAAATAATTGGAATTTAAAAAAGATTCCAAGACTACCTGTAAAAATATTCTGTATTAAGTATTTAAAAATTCTTAAAGATAATCCAAGATAAGTTTAGTGAGCTCAGTGTTTACCTCTTCCTTCCTTTCTATTTGACCAGGTGATGCTTGATAGGAACACAAGGGTTACTTATCTTTCAAAATGTTCCTTTTCAAGAAGCATTAGTATAGAGAGAGCTAAATGTTAACTACAGGTAATCAAATAAGCACATTCGACAAATCATTTCAAGGAAAGTTTTCTTTCATCTCTCACTGGAGATCATAATTGAGTCAGGGAGAAAAGTAAAGCAGTAAAGTCAAGAACATAAGCTGAAGCCAGAGGGCCTGGTCCAATCCCAGTTCTGCCTTTACTAGTTATATAATTTAAGATGAGCTGTAAACTCTATATTCCTCAGTTTGCCCATCTGTAGAATGGGGTTGATAATGACAGTATCCCATGGTGTTGTTGTGAAAAGGAAGTGAGTTAAATATGTGAAAGTACTTTAGAATAGTGTTAGCCACATAGCAGCGTGTATTTTCCATTCTGAGATTACGAACATCTTAAGAGTAGTTTATAAAACTCTGCTCCACAGTACTCAACATCATTCCAGCACATAGCAGGTGATCAGTTAACAATTGCTGAATGAACGATTAACTATAAAGGATTTTCCACCAAGATTTTTTTTAAAGGACAATATTTCTTTGTAAATTCAATACAGGACTGAGAGGTAACTTTCAGAAACTCCAGGGTGCAGAGTATGCATACCTATATGTATGAGCAGAATGACTAGTGAGAGAGCAATGAACAATATTAGATAAAAGCCAGGAGAACTATAGAAGACAAGTTAAAGTCTTAACCCAAATTCAAATGACTTTGAATTAATGCAAGTATTATTTCCTTGGAAGAGCCCTGGCCCGCCCTTCTAATCTTCACTGATAAGGCCATGACTATTACACCATCTGGAATAGGTCAAGATTAAGTGAAGATTCTGATCTCATCACTAATTACTCCTTTATTCAAGTGAGGGTTGGGGAGTGGGTGGGAATGTTTCAGGGAGAGATTTTCAAATGACAGATTCCCTCATAAAATGCTCCAGAGGTGATTTAGGCCTACTTAATCTCCAGGACATCTGAAACAACAGCATTTCTGAAACAACTTCTGATCCTGGAAAATCCCAGACGAGTTTAATTTTTTTCAATTCCTGTGTTTAGTAGTCACATCGCTCACCACTGAAATGCAGTTCTTGTTTCTGGAGTAAAAGAGAGCAATGTTTTTAATAGGTAACAAAGATAATAGGATGACTAGACACACAGCTCACATCACTGAAAACGGAGACAGACTGGCTCTACAAGGTTGGAACAGAGCCAGTCTCTCCAGGGCTCACTGTACTCTAGGCATGGCAACATCAGTTCCCTTACTGGACAGTGATGAGATTAGAGAGTAGGTAAGAGAAAGAGGGAGAGTGAGTGAGTGATTAAGTGAACAAATACAGCAAAGTTAGAGAAGGTGCTGGCCTACAAAGGTTTTAGTTGAAAGAAGCAGTGAATTTCACATTAATAAAATCCACTGAATAATGGGTTTAATTTGAGAGACTGACATGTGGCTGTGGCTGCCATATTGGACAGGGAAGCCTAGGTGAGTTCCTTTGACATTTTTGTTCTTTTTCTCTCTCCTTCATGGTGTTCTCTTCTCTTACCGGCCACTTCCATATTGGGGTTCCTCTTTGGTCCCCTGCTTTTGTGACTCTGCTCACTGTCCATGACTGACCTTGAGTTGCCTCAATTCTACATGATCAAAACTGAATTTTTTGTCTTCCTATATAAAATAGCTATTGTTCATGAATTTCTTAGTTCAGTTTGAGGCATTCTCATTCACCCAGACCCTTAAGCAGGCAACTATCCTTCACAGCTCATGTCCCTCCGTCCTACACATACAATTAATTTTCAATTCTTCCTATATTTACCTCCCCCGCTCCACATCTATCCATGTAGCCCAGCTACAACTATAGTTTCCAAATTGTCAATCCCTCTTGCCTGCATTCCAGCTAACCTTCTTCTAGCTCAAGGATTCTCAGTGCTGGTTCCCTATTAGAATCACACGACCAGAACCCGGATCTACCCCCAGAGATGAAGTTTTACTCAGGATGGGATAGAGCCCAGGCATCACTATTTTTTAAAGCTCTCCAGATGACTTTTTCAGAGTCAGACTGGGACTCACACATCTAGCTCATCTTTCTGGCTCTAGTTTTGTTCCCCCTATGTCCACACACTAAAGAATCACCACAGGGCTCTTCATAGAACATTCACCTGTCCACTCTGCTTAAAACCTTTCAACAACAGCCCCTAACCCGGAAAATGAAATCTAAATTCCTTCACATTCCCTGGTCTTTCTAGTCATGTACTGACATTCTCGGCCTCACAGCTTTCGTTCTAGCTCCGGCGACTTCCCTGCCTGCAGGTGCCTTTTCCTACCCGTGCTCATGCCCTCTCCTTCCCTCAGATCCCACTCTTCACCTGAGAAACCTCTACTCATCATGAGAGACTCAGCTTCAGCATCGCCCTTCTAGGAAATCTGTTCTCACTTGCTTGGGTACTACTTCTCTGTACATTGAACATCCTGTGCATAATTATATGTGTATCATGTGTATGTTACATACATCATGTACATCATGTGTATATTAAAATAGGTGCCTACACCTGAATCCCCCAGTTGTCTATTAGCCTGTTTTCTCAGAGCCTGTAATGGTTTATACCTGCTATCTCGTTTAATTGTTAATGATGACCCCTTGAGTCTCAAGAGTATCTGTGCCAGCACGGATGATAAATTGGATAAACCACCCTGTAAGGTTGCTGAGGTCAGTAATGCTGTCATATCTTTCATTGGAATCTCAGTGCCTAATACATTTTCTAAAACTTGGTATCCATTTATAGGATCAAAAAGTGAATGAAGGGGCCAGGTGCAGTGGTTCACACCTGTAATCCCAGCACTTTGGGAGGCACAGGGTCAGAAGATTGAGGCCATCCTGGCTAACATGGTGAAACCCCGTCTCTACTAAAAATTCAAAAAAATTAGCCAGATGTGGTGGCTTGTGCCTGTAGTCCAAGCTACTTGGGAGGCTGAGGCAGGACAATCGCTTGAAACTGGGATGTGGAGATGGCAGTGAGCCGAGATCATGCCACTATACTCCAGGCTGGGCCACAGAGTGAAACTCCTTCCCCTCCCCCAACTAAGAAAAAGAATGAAGGAAAGAATGAAGAATGTACCTGGAAAACTATCCTTTCACCTCCAGAAGCAAATGGCAAGAGTCAGAAAGGCTGGCGTAAAAAACTGAACAAAGAAACACATTGAAAAATAGCCACTTGTAAAAAATGTGATTTTAGAGAGTAAACTAGTCTTTTTTCTCAGTTGAATATTACTTTTTGTACCTTTGTGTTTTTCCCGAGGTCCTAGGGATATTGGGGAAGTTCCACATAGCCATCAGGTAGGTGAGGACCAAAATATAATGATTCCTACAACAGCCCCAGCCAACACTGGTTCTCACAAGGGCAGCTCTGCTTTATATGGCCAAGGATTTAGGAGCTGATGTCAGACTGCATGTGAATTTTGCTCCTCCACTGGGAGGACATTTGACTTTGGTTAAGTTACTTAAACTCTCTAAGTCTGCTTTATAATGAAGGATGTTAAAAGTGCCTACCACATACAGTTCTTTTGAGAATTAAATAAGGAAAACTATGCAGAGAGTTTAGCATGGTGCCTGTCATAGAGAAATCTCTGAATAAACACTAGCCCTAATTATTTTATCTATTTTGCTTGTTGAACTTACAAATAGTATTTCATTTGAAGAAGGGATTTGGCTGCATTTGAAAATACTTCAAAAAATCACTGTTCCAGAATACTGGGATTGTAGAGATTCCAACCCAGTTCCCCCTTGGGATCTTGGTAACTTGAGTTGCTAATGGAGGCAGTGTTATTTCTTTCCTTTGCAATTCAGAGGCTTAAGTCCACACCTTGCCTCTTCACTAGTCCCCATTACTGGAAAAGAAAATACCAACCCAGGACTCAGATTTCAGTGGGAGCCACAGGTGTTGTTGGGTGCCAGCTTCTGGCAGCATAACATACAAAGAAATGAATGCTCTTGCCAATGTTGAGCATATTACCACAGTATGCCTATTACAAATATTTACTTTTTAAGCTGGAATATCAGGGGACACTAGGGTTTCTGTTTGAACAGTGCTTTGAGGCAGAACTCATTGAAACAACATGGAAAGCTTTGCATAAATAAATTCTTTTATGATTATACTTGTAACACATCATATCATCAGACTGCAAACTAAAGCTTGGGAGGACAAATAATCACAGTTATTTACACATAATGTTAGTTAATAATACAGAGCTGTAGATAACTTTGCATAAAGTTTAATAGGAGATATTTTATTTTTGATAAAATGGGCTTGTGAACTAGCATGGGAAAAGCAGTACAATTTGTGAGTTACAGGCTGGAGGTTGTAGACAATGTCTTTGGAGTCAAAGAGACATAGGTTTGAGAAAATAATGCACTTAGAGTGTCTGGAACCTAAAACAAATGCAGCAAATTGTAACTCAGAGTAAGGACATTAATAATAACTATCATTAATATATTATTATCTAGGGATATTTGATGTATTTCTACCAAACAGAGATGACTAGGTTACATTTTGTTCTATTCTATGTTATTTTTTTACTACTGCTTTTGTTTGTAATTTTAAATCAACCCCAAAATATTCACACAGACTTAAAACCTGACTTCAATAATTTCAATTTTCTCTGAGGAGTTAGTGGATCAACACAGAAGTGTGGAAATGAAATCGAGGTGTCTGCATTTTCATGACCAGCAGGCATGATAACTTGTCCTAAAACTGTTTGATCTTGTTACAATTTCTGCTGAATACTTTGAGTCATGCAAGAGTATAGAATGCCTTTTATTCGAAAGCTTCCAAAAGAGAGATTGCATCGACAGAAATTCAGAGCAAGCTGCTGAAAGGCAATATTAATCCAGATCCTGGGATATGGCGCTAAATATTTGACAGGAATCCAAATTTTCCTGTAGCCTTCCACTAAGAAGATAATCTTTCATAATTTTAACTGTGAAAGGGGAAGATTTGATCTTTTGAAATGGAAAGGGTGAGCCTAATTGAATTTCCTTCTTCAGTTTCTTATTAAAAATGGGACCAGATTGAATCATATTCAATTAATGATTGTACTTGGATATATTGCTCTTTTCAGAAGCAGAAAATAAGATTAACAAAGCTCAAAAAAGATGTAGGGGGCAACAGTGCCAATTCAACACTTAAAGGCCTAGGCATACACAAGAGCAAGGCCCTATTTCAATGGCGTTTATATACATGCATACAAATAATAAGACATACCATTCTGACCTGCCCTCCCTTCTGACTACATGCCAAATACACCATGATCCCTGTCAATGAAGACAGTCAGTACACATCTACACTGTCTCACCTACACCTCCCCAACCACTTGTCTGTCTGCCTTCATAGCTCAGGTTTAAGAATGTCTTCTTCCTGGCCAGCTGCGAAGGCTCACACCTGTAATCCTCGCACTTTGGGAGGCCAAGGTGGGCAGATCATGAGGTCAAGAGATCAAGACCATCCTGACCAACATGGTAAAACTCCGATTCTACTAAAAATACAAAATTTGGGTGGGCATGGTAGAGCGCCTGTAGTCCCAGCTACTTGGGAGGCTGAGGCAGGAGAATCACTTGAGAGGAAGTCACGCCACTGCGCTCTAGCCTGGAGACAGAGTGAGACTCCATCTCAAAAAAAAAGAGAATGTCTCCTTAAGGTTTTATGCAAGAACCATGTTTTATGGACTAATAATCATGAAACAAAATCTAATAAGTAAATTAGCACAATTAGTCTAAAGATTTTCAAATTGGGACTATCCAGGAGCACAATGCCTGTTTAATTACTATCTCCATAAAATTCTCCCTTTTGTAAGCTTTTCTGAGGGTATGTTGTTTTT
The DNA here is from genome assembly GCF_048565385.1 of Saimiri boliviensis. Classification (NCBI taxonomy): domain Eukaryota; kingdom Metazoa; phylum Chordata; class Mammalia; order Primates; family Cebidae; genus Saimiri; species Saimiri boliviensis. The sequence continues at coordinate 123,187,769 of NC_133453.1, forward strand.
ATGTCAAACATTAGGATTTACCACAATAGACCTGCACATTATTTGATAATTGTCTCATATTTCCATTTGTATTATCTATTGCCTCACTGGTGATCATATAAACTGACTAGCCCTTTATTTTCTCAGTGTCCTGCATAGTACAAAACACAGAGTAGGAGCTTGATTAGTACTTCTCCAAATGCAGTTGGTGTGCATGCCTGTTTGTGTGTGTGTGTGTGTGTGTGTGTGTGTGTGTGTGTGTGTGTGTGTGTGTTTGGGAAGTGATACAAGTTTGGAAGATAAATCTGAAGTTTGTATCATAGCTCTGACCCTTGACATCTGTGGGATCCTGGGTAAGTTTCCACATTTGTAGAATAGGCATAAAAATACAAATAGTGGCCGGGGGCGATGGCTTACACCTGTAATTCCAGCAGTTTGGGAGGCTGAGGCGGTTGAATCACAGAGTCAAGAGATCGAGACCATTCTGGCCAACATGGTGAAACCCCGCCTCTACTTTAAAAATGCAAAAAATAGCTGGGCATGGTGGCACATACCTGTAGTCCCAGCTACTCGGGAGGCTAAGGCAGGAGAATCGCTTGAACCAGGGAGCCGGAGGTTGCAGTGAGCCGAGATCACACCACTGCACTCCAGCCTAGTGACAGAATGAGACTCCATCTCAAAAAAAAAAAAAAAAAAAAAACCACAAATAGCACATACATTGTGGTGACATTGTAGGACATTTGTGCAGTGGCTGTTATGCAGTAAGAGCTCCATCCATAGTCATTCCATTGTTGAATGAAAACACTGGCTTAAGAAAGATTTTAGAATAGGAGAGGCAGTGGAGTGTGTGGTACTCGTGGGGTGGCATCCTGCATCAAACTGCCTACCTTTAAACCCCAATTTTAAGCCTTCCAGTTGTGAGGGTTAAATGAATGAATACACATAAATCCCTTATGAGCACCCAACATAGACAAAGCTTTGGCTTAGATATTATTAAGGATGAAACTACTTGAGACACACAAATGAAATTGGTCAATTTTCAAGATCTTTTAAAACTCTTGATCTATATTTCTGTGAAGAAATTATACATGCCCTTGCCTTTAAAGCTCTACAGATTAGAAAACACAGGATTATACTGAGACAGCTCTCACCGCACACACACACACACACACACACACACACACACACACACACAGCAGCAGCAGCAGCAGCAGCAGCAGCAGCAGCATTATCTAGGTGTATTTTTTTCTTCCTCTGTCACACTAATATGTTTGCTAACTGTAGTAACTGAAAGTCCAACCAATATATGCTCTGTCATAAGCACAGAGGAAGCTGGACTTGGAAGATACAGTTGGTGCTATACCTGATACTCAGTTTCAAACATTGAATATTAGAATGTTAGTCTTTCCCAAAGAGGGTCTGAATAAATATCTTGTCTAAAATAGATTTCCTGAGGAAGAAAAGATCTAGACTTAGAATCATGCATTGAACCAGGACTATCAAAAAAAGCCTAATTCTAATAAAATTAAGGCCCTTCCAGCAGATGAACTAGGTCAGCAAAAGGTGCTTTATTTAACTAACTAGAAGTCTTTGTAGAGTTGGGATACAAAACTTTCACCAAGAAAATCTAGGTACAAATTGCCCATACAGTCATACATGAATGAATTTGCAGAGTTTTCAAAATCATTTGGGGATTCCAAGGAAGGGGATAGTGTGACAAAATGAAAAATAAACTAAGCTAATCAACTTGCTTTGTGATCTACTCAGTATTTAAATTCTTTAAAACAGACCTCTTCCAGTAGCCGCCATTCCGCATTGCTTTTCATGCCACTGGCCTGGTTGCCTCCTCTTCCCAGTACTTTAAAATGAGGTCTTCAAAGGCTGTAGCAGTTTCTTTAGGCATTTCCCAAGCAAACTGACATGGAATACCATATCTAAGATTTTTAAATATTTAAATATTTATAGACTCTTCTCTGTATCCATTTTGCTCTTTCAGTCTATCATAAACACTCTACCAGTATCATTCTTTTTTTTTTTTTATTCCCAAATACAATACAGTTACATTTCAAGTTGAAGAAACTGAAAAGCCTGCCCACACTGCTTTTTGAATGGAACAAAATGTCACAACAAAAAAGACCCATTGGTCTTTTTTGAAACAGGGTGCAGTGTCATAGGAAAATCCAGAATGTGGAGGACAGCAAGATGCCAGAGGGTTCCCTGCAGCTATCCCTGGAACACAAAGGATGCTCTGAAAGGGCATGTGATGTCTCACACAGGAGCTCCGTTCAGTGGGACTAAGAGTCAGGTACCCAAATCAAGACAGGTAGGAAGGAAGAGAGATGGGGCGAAATATAGAGTTGTAGTAATTGGGCTGAATTGATGACTCTAGACAGAGCTATGCACATAGCAGGCAGTGGTTCTCACAAAGACAACCCTCCTCTGGAGGGACTTACCCCACTCCTCCACCATTAAAGCCTTTCCCATCTGTGAGTCACTGCTGAGACCCAGCCTTCCCTCCAGCTGTTGAAGCTGCCTAACCTCTCCCTCTGACAACTGACGAACTTATTTTCCACACCAGGGATTCTCAACTAGGGAAGATTTTGCTGCACTCATCACATCCATCATAAAACCATCCCAGCCCCCCAACCCACCGCTTCCCTCCTAGTGTGTGGGTCTCTTAATGGACTGCCTCCTAATTGATGGTTCCCAGGCTATATTGCCCCGGGGGCTGAGGGCCAGCTTCCAAGTGTTGTCACTGCCTTTAGCCATTACTTCCCCAGCACCTAGCGGAGTGTGGGTTGCCAATGGTGTTTATTGAACTATCAAAAGGGAAGACGTGTATCCTCCTGAGATGAAGAAAAACCATGGTTAAAGGGGCCAATATCCAGCCATGACAGTACCAATGCCAGACAGCCTCCCATTGAGTTGTGTCAGGCAGCTGCTCAGATGGCAAGGCCCACATCCCTGAAGACTTACCTTCCTCAGAGAAAAAGGCAGCCCCTGAGTGCTCCTCCAGAACACTCCTACTCTTCAACTCCATGTGAATTTCCAAGTACTCATTTCTAATAAGATAAACGGCATTTAAGGTTGCCTCTAGATGCCAGTTTTGAAGGTGATATGAATTGCATAGTCCGTCCCCAAAACACATTTGCCAAGATGTAGTATTTCTTTTTATGCCTATTCTGCCTGATGGCAAAATACAAAAACAAAATCTAAAAGTTCTCAAGCCCATTTCCTGAGGGGTTCAGGTTTATGGGACTGTGGTATTGAGCACTGAAATGTTCTCTCTCGCTGACTCCTTGCCCTGCCTGGCTGGGGTCAGCGTGAACTTCACAAGTCCTACCAGAAATTTGGGTAAGAGCTAGTCCTGCCTGGTTCTACTTTCTCTTGGTTCTAGATGCCTTTGCTCCAGTTAGTTCTCTTCTTATCAGGATGTTAGTGAAAGAAAACAACTGTGTTCCTCCAGTAATGGCCACCAGCTGGTCTGCAGAATCCCAAAACTTCCTGAGGGACTATGCTAACTTCTCTTCCTGGGTCCACAAGGGCCATGGTTTCAAAGGCAAGAACTTCCCAGCGCCATGCCTCCATCCACCTCCCCATTCGGGAGCCTAGCATTCTTTGCCTAACATTCCCCCCACGGGTTAGGTGGACAGCCCAGGTGAGCTTCGGAAAAGCTCCTCTCACTGGATGACAACTTGAATGGGGCAGGAGTAAGTCTAGGGTTAAAATCCCCCTTACTCCCTTATCTATATGGACTCCATCTCTGGATCCCCTCCCAGACAACGTGGGAGCTCTGGTAGCCTAACAAATCACTTTTCTGCAAAGCTCTTTGGTTCTGATATTTACTTGAATCATATCTCCATGCCGCCAGGGTCCTCCTCCCCATTCTTGGGTGAGTGAGGCCCAAGGACCCGGGAAAATACATCCGATCCGGGAACAGTGAGTGTTGTTGGGATAGCCCTGCACTCCGGCTCCTGTCACCCGGTTACACTCCCACTTGGATAATCTGGCCATGGCAATGCACAGAGGTTCAGCTGCATTTTACACCTCAGCCCTGGTAGGAACCCTCCTGTTTCACTGAGATGCTCCTCCATGGGAAGGGCCCTCCTTTCTTGCACACTCTTTCTCCTTCAGCTAACTTTTGGACCCTCCTTCTGGAAACTTGCTGAGACCTTTGAGCTGACTGCAACTATCCCCAGCATGGATTGCCACTTTCCTCTCTGAGCTCAAGCTTAAAGCATGCAGGCTTCCATCAATTGCAGCCCCGGCTCACCCCAGGTCTCCTCCTTCCACTTCAGACCTGCTTTTTCTTCTTCCTATCCTAGACTTGTTTTCTGTGTTGGAAGAGGGGAGGAAAAGATGAGTGGAGGGACCTCTTGAGTCCATTTGCATTATCCTGGTGATCTTTTCTTTTACCTTCACAAGTGACTTTTGAACCTAGAAGTCAAGATTCTGGCAGGCTTCTTTACTGGTATGTTTTAGATAATTTCATATACCCCTGCCCAGAGCAACAGGCTGCTCCTAATTGCATAAAACAATGTTAATCAATGTATAATGAAAACAAGTGTATAATCTTATGACAGTCCAATTTATGTTAAGTGCATAAATATTATTTTTTAAAAGGCCTTTGATTTTTTTTTCTTTGCTTTATTGTCTAAAATGTTCTTCTCTTGACTGACCTATATGAAGCTGTTAAATGAAACTGGCAGGTTTCTTGGGCTCTGGTGGTTTGTCCCATTCTCCAGGTGAGAAAAGAGAAAGCCCGAAAGAAGGAAGGATTGATGTCTTCAAGTTTTGGCACCACGGTCTAGGGAAAGACTCACAGCATCTTAGGGCTGTCGTAGCACTGTTTAAGCACAATGGAACGGCTAACATAGGGGTTCCAGAAACTTTGCCAAATGGGAAATAGCTTTTAAAGACAAAAACCAAAAGAGATTTTTTTTTAAGATGTATACATCTCCTGATATTGTTTTAAAATAGCTCTTCTCTCTCTCTTTACTGTCAAACAAGAGGACAGTGAACACTGCCCTCCTTATCACAGCATGGTGTTAAAAGGATCAAGTGAGAAAACAAATGTGAGACACCCATCTAAAATCAGGAAATTCTTAGAGGTCTCTGTGCCAGTGTTATCTACAGGGATTTGCCAGAGTTCTGTGTTTTTCTTCCTTGCACACTGATCTTTGCATTTCTACTTCATGAACGCAGCAGAACAGGAGTCAGCCCTCTCCATAAACTCGATGGCCAGTTCCTCTGAACCTCAGGCCTGACCCTCTGACCAGCACTGGCCTTGCTGCTGCTTTGAATCCATCTCAACACTTCCTCTGCAGCTGAGTTCCTGGATCTTCACTCATTATGATTCTCCTGTGGACTGACCCCTCCATATGATTATTTTAACTAATTACTTGCTTTTAAGATCTTAAGAGGTCAGAATAGATACCCTGTGATAATAAAAAAAAATAAACTCTTAGGTAATTTTGTTAATTTCATGTGAGGACACTAAACATTTTCTTGTGATTGAGTGATTTACTTGGGCAAGGGAAGAATTTGTGAAAACGCCATTTTCCTTATACAAAAAAAAAGTCAACTTGCAAAAATAGCAGGCAATTTAACTTTCTCAAGCTTTCCTGCTTTGAAATGGTTCTCAAATATAGATAGGTCTGATTTAATACAAGAAATTAGCTTTTTTTATAGGTTGAATCGTACAGATTTATTCACAAATAATGATTCAACACCAATGTTAAAAAGAAAACCTGATGCTAGGTATTGTGGAGGTTATAAAGATGTTAAAAATAAAATCCAAAGCAACTACTTTTTAAGTCAAACTAGTTTTTTAAAAATTAGTTATAAAAGACTTCTCATGAATATTTGACTTAATGCTCATAAAAATCTTGTGACATAGTTATTATTGCTATCATCATTTTATAAACAGGAAATTCAAGGCTCACTTTTGCAGACCTTGGATCAAAAATCCCAGAACCTCTGACCTTAAACTCTAAATCCTTCTCTTTACACCGTATGTAGATGTTTGCTGCGCAGAAAATAAGTATCTCTAAGAGGATCAAACACAAATTGTTATTCGGTCTTTCTAGGGAGCAGCTACTTTTTATTGGAGTGATTGGAGAGGGTATAATCGAATAAGTTGTCAATCCAGCTGATCCCAGAGAGAGGGAGAGATTTTTTTGGCAGCATAGGGAGAATAAGGAAGGGGGAGTTCAGGGAGAGGGCGAGGATAGGTGAACAGAAGCACAGAGGGGAAGGGAAACTAAGAAGTTTTAGGGAATAGCAACTGGAGCAGCTTTCGTTAAGGCGGCACCCCTGAAGAAAAAATCAACAGCAACAAAAAATTAGCAATAATTCAAAAGATGGGTTGTGCAAGACCTTGTGACTGGACCAAGGGATTTAGGCATCTTTCAGTGCTGAATGGAATCCACTGTGTGTGTGTTTGTGGCAGTGTGGTGGTGGTTTCAAATGAAGATGGAATGATTAAGCTTGTGTTTCAAGGTTTTTAGTCATGTCTTAATACAAGACAGACTTGCAAAGAGAGAGGCGAGAATTAAACAGTTGCAAGAGAAAACTAGGAAGTTGTCAGAGGGGTCCAAGAAAGAATTAATACAGCAATTATAGGAAAGGGGGATAAAGGCAAAGATATGAGAAATGCAATAATAAGAAAACTGAAAAGGCTTGACAGTTTGTAGAAGGTTGAAGATGAGAGAAGAATGGAAATCCTGCATTTCAAGCTTGAGCAAGTAGAAGATTTGTTCATGCTACAAATAGATAGGATATTAAAGAAGAAAAGCATTCTGGAGACCAGAAGTATCTAAAGATAAAGGAAATAAAAACAAAAATAACTAACACATACTTGCATGCTTACTGTGTACCAGGTGTTGCTAAGCCCTTTATGCGTAATAACTCATTTAATTCTTACCCCAACTTTTTGAGCTAGGTAATATGGTACCTAATTTAAAGATGGGAACACTGAAGCAAGGAAAGTTTAAACAAGTTGTTCAAGGTCACACAGCTGATAAGGGAGGGAGGGAGAGGGAGATCAGGCTGCCTGGTCCCAGAAGTTGTGCATGCGAGCACCATACACAGCTGCCCTTCTGTGATGAGTCTTGCCCTGAGCATGCTGCTTTACTGTGCCCTGGAACAACCAGATGAAGGTGCATAATGAGAGTCAAACCCAAGGTGGAAGCTTAGAAGAGTAACCGAATCTACGGGTGCATGTCTGGAGGGCATCTGTGTGGAGACGGCAGCTGAATAATGGAGGAGGTGAGACAACCACAGGAGAGAGAGGAGAGGCAGGAACAGGTGAGAAATGAGGGGAAAGGGAGAAAGGATGGGAGAAAAGACAGAAAACAGCTTGAAGGGTCTGTATTTAGTGGGTGAGAAAGAGAAGGAATCCGAGAAGACCAAAAGCAAGCAGTCCACCCAGGAAGACTCTGGGTGAGTTTCAAGTGCAACCCCAATAGTCTGAAAGGAGGAAGATCCGTCAGGCAAGGAGCTATCCAAGTAAGAACCATTGGTAAAGCTGAACTAGTGACTCTACACATGGTGGAAAACATGCCAGGAAACGTGGGTAAAAGGTATGGCTTCATGGGAGGAACACACCACGACTTTGAACTCCACCTCCACCTGCCGTCACCCCACTGCCCTTTCTGCAACCAAGCAGTAGCAGGAAAAACAAATCACCATACACCCCAGAGGGGCTCAGTATTGAAGGGAAACATTCATGTATATTATCTTACTGAGCTACTTGCAGAATTCAGAGATAAACGACAAGGTCCTTGCACTCATGCTTTTAGTAAAATAGTCTTATGTAAATAATAAACCCGAATAACTTTATTTTTGAAGTTTGTCTCTTTCTTTCCTTTTTTCCTTTCCTTCCTTTTTTACTTTCTTCTCTCTCTTCTTCCTTTCTCTTTCTCTCTTCTTTCTCTCTTCTCTCTTCTTTCCCTCACTCCCTCCCTTCCTCCTTTACTTCCTTCTTTCCTCCCTCCTGCTTTCTTTTCTTTTCTTTTCTTTCTTTTTTTTTTTTTTTGTAGAGGTGGGTCTCCTCATGTTTTTCAGGTCTCACACTCTTGGGCTCAAGTGATCCTCCAACCTGGGCTTCCTAAAATGCTGGGATTACAAGTGTGAGCCACTGTGCCCAGCCTCTTTCTTTTTCTAAAGGAGGGGAATTTGAGGCAGTGAATCATCTTGCACCTTTATCTATGGACTTAATCACAGTGCTCTAGAGAGTAGCCAGTCTATGTCTAGCTGGCTGAGACAGGGTTCCACACACAGCACTTCCAGTAATTCTGTCCATATGCATGGACCATTTCCCTCCTACAGCTCTAAACTCACTGCTTTAAGTACCCATCAGACTAAAGCAAACATGCTTATTAAACATATTATAAATAAGAAGCACCACACACAGCAGCAGAACAAAGCAGGACTGGGCTGATCATGTCCTAAGTCCATCTACTTAAAATTTATACTTCCACATTATTCCTCTGAAAACATTTTGATTATGTTAACTTCTGAAATGAAAGAAAGCATAATTCTTCTGTTGGATTTATTCTCCCCTTTGTCAATCTTCTTGGCAATAAGAGGCTTGATATTGTTTTCGGGGGGAAAAAAACAGAGGGAGGTGGGGTGGTGGCCACAATTTATAAGCTTCTGGAAACTCTTTGCCACACATCAAACCTTTGAATCATTCCGCAGGATGAGGAAGCTCATGTATTTCATTGACATGAGGGGAAGAGCAAGCCCAGATTTAACTAATCCATTCTGTATAGAGTCATGTTAAGTAATACAATTATTTATCCTGAGCAGTCAAGAGGGAAGACTTGTTAAATCTAAAACAAAAGTAGCACATGTATATGCTTAGTTTTTGTTTTTGTTTTTGTTTTTTTCAAGATTTTTCCAAAGGCTGCAAATAGAACTTGGCCTAGGAGTGCATTTTTGAGCAGTATTTTTTTCCATATTTTTCTGCTTTAAAGAAAGTCTATTGACAGAAATCAGTTTCTTTTTTTTTTTTTTTTTTAAACAGGGTCTCCCTGTTACCCAGGCTGAGTGCGAGTGGCATGATCACAGCTTACTGCAGCCTTGACCTCCCAGGCTCAGGTGATCCTCCTGCCTCAGCCTCCTGAGTAGCTGGGACTACAGGTGCATGCCACCATGCCTGGCTAATTTTTGTATTTATTCTGTAAATGAGGTCTCACCATGTTGCTCAGGCTGGGCTCAAACTCCTGGGCTCCAGTGATCAACTCACCTTATATGCTTCTTTGTAGCCATCTTTCTCCTTACTACAAAATAACATAGGTAGACAAGATGCTGTGTTTACACAGACATAGGTACCATGTACAGGTGAATAATGAGATAGGATATCCTTACTGACCTTTTTTCCACATAGATTTAATGTTCCTTGCACTTCCAAGCTCTTTATATTCCCCAGTAAAGGCACTTACAATATTGTATGAAATAATTTCTCCTCTACTCAATTGGGAGTACAAGATCTTACATTCCTGTTGCCTATTGCAGAGTAGCTGTTCAATAAGTCTTTGTTGGCTCAATGAATGAATAAATGAAAGAATGTTTCCCTAAACTGCTATTAACTCTCATGTTACGTATATTAGAAGCAGAATTTTTTTGCCCCTAGTTCTTAGTCCTTTTTCTTTTAGCAAAAAAATTCAGAGCTCTTGTACCTTGCACAAAAGTAGCTGAAGAGAATATGTTTTATAGTCAGAATATTTCAATGAATGTTATAATAGAGTAACAGAAAATAATCAAAACAGGTGAATGGCATCTTACACACAACAGGAAATACAGATTCTCCCTAAAATGAGAATACTAAAACCAGAAATCTCTGAAATTTGAAATAGTTGGAATTTTGGTTCCTTTTTAACCTTGAGAATTCTTTGAACAAGGAAATATAGACGTTTGTCCTAAAGCATGGCAGTTCCTCTTAATGATGTGACTCTTCAACTTTCAAAATGCTCTGTCGTCAAGATCTATAAGCCAATCTGAAGTGGATTTTATGTCAAGGTGACGATTATAGATTGTATTATCTTGACTTTACCACCTTTTCTCTCTTATGTGCTGTATCCATTAGAACTATAAAGAAAGATTAAAATATATAATTAACATTATTATGCCTCATCCAAATCTCATAGTTTCCAGCTTTTGTTTTTTTCAAAATTGGATTTAAAACTTGAAGGCATAAGAACTCTTGGAGATTGCATAGCACAATTTTTGTGAATTGAAGTGCCCTGATGACTACCTGTCAAATGTCTGTGCATCTATGTTTGAGTACCTCAAGTCCCAGAGGACTCACCATCTCCTAGGCAGTCCATGATCTCTGCACAAGGCCTTGTTGCAAGGTAGCAAAGATGTACCTATCAGAAACATTTCTTGATTTGCCTGTTATATTTGTCCACTTGAGGCAATACAGGCCAAGTTGAATTCCTCTTCTCAACACACACACACATGCACACACACGCGCACACACGCACACGCGCACACACACGCACACACGCACAACCATTTGGAGGTTTAAGGTTTAAAAGAAAGCTTATTTGTTAAGTCTGTGCTGCCCATCTGTTCTTCAGGCTAATCTTTCCAGTTCTGTTCTCCATCCCTCAGGTAATGTCAACTGGAGTCATTTTATTGTCCCAGCATTTCTTCCCTGAGTGTATTTCAACATGTCCATCAAGTGCCATTTCATATGTGGTAAACTTTTCTGAACACAGTTGTTTTCAGTATATGTTGACCAGTCCAACATAGAGGAAGAAATAAGATGGCCTCCATCATTCCATTAATGCAGCCCATGGTAACATTACCTTTTTGAAAGCCATTCATCTTGAGATTGCTATTGACTATTTAGATATGTACTGTTACTAAGCTTATAGTCCTCTGATGATTTAACTGTACAGTTGATTTTGGAACAATGCCAGAACTTACATTTATTTCTTTTAAATCATTTAAAAATACACATTTAACAACTTTCTTTGGGTGAAACATTTTCAGTTGAACCATATGCTATTCTCAAATAGGAGATACATAGTTCATAGCTCTATTATCTTTATTCATACTATTGGCCAAAAACTTGAATAGCTCCAAGGCCACAAAAGAGGCATGTACTATGCCACAAAAATCATCTTCTGATTGGCATCAATCTTTCTTTGGGGACAATAATTCAACCAAGGTCTAATCCACCACGTTATACTGGCATCCAGACTACAGTTCCCCGCATTCTGAGTAAAATGAGAAACCTTATAAAAGGTTTCCACATGCTAAAGCCCTAAAAGAAGGTTTCATCAAAAATCAAGACAGAGAAAAATATATTATTTTGTTGCTCAAGCTGTGTGTACTGGGTTAAATAGAGCCCCCAACACCCCAAAATTTATGCCCACCTGGAACCTGTGAATATGACCTTACTTGGAAATAGGGTGTTTGTAGCAATAACCAAGTTAGGATGAAGTCACCCTGGATTAGAGTTGGTTCTAATCCGATAAGAGTTTTGTACACAGACACAGACTCAGAGAAGATGACCCAGTGAATATGAAATCCTGCAATTTGTAGAGCCTCATCTGGATACTTAAGAGAGACCCAGAAGTCATTCTTTACTCTGACCTTATGGTCATGGATATGAACTTCCTTTCCATCAGCAGCACTCACTAAATGCAAAGCAAGTTCTCTGGGAACCCTCTCTCAACCTCACCTTTCTCTGAATTTCACACTGCAAATAATTGATAGCCAAAGCTTCAGTTAGGTGGGTCAGGACCAGCTCATGTGTGCATACCAGAAAGCATATGCCCTAGCGGCACATGGGTATCCTTTTCAGTAATCAACTTCATCGGTGAAAGCCAAGTCATTTTCTGCTGAAAAGTGAGTTGTGAAATCTTCTCTGTCTTCTAACAGGTCTTTTCACTGGAATGTCACACAGAGCCATGCAACAGTCACTCTAAAAATAGAACTTTTTTATCTTTTCCACCAAGGTAACATATCAACTTCACTAAGAACACATGACTTTCATGTGATTTTTTTGAGCTAAACCTTCCCTTTCCATTGCAGGCAGAGAGCGTGACCATATCAGTGTCTATCAACAAAATGACTTGCATTCCAGGTGCTAACTGATGCCAGCAACCCCACAGTCTCAGAGATCCTGGCCTGAAAATGAATTATGACTTTGGCTCCTTCTGGGCTAAACCATCTATATGGCTTGCAAATGGATACTTGATGAATGGTACCATGGAGGATGTCTCTTCAACCCAAAGGAGTGACGGGAACTTCAAACATTTCCCTGCTAAAAAAAGAACTGTGTGTGGTCTTCCCTCAAGCACAATCACACACACACATACTGAGTAATGGGGGCTATATGTGCATTGCCCAAGGAAACTTAGAGGAGGAGAAACTTCATAGACAAGAAAGGATTCCATTTAGCAGTCTTTAGCACAGGTGATCTAGCAAATGAGTCCCCTGAAACAGCTTACCAGCTCACTCCATTATAGTAATATTTCAATTACCTGAGACCTCGAAGAAAACGATCAACTGGCCAAAAATAATAATGCTTCGCCCTAAACACCATGTCAAAGGCAGCCTCCTGTCCTTGAGAGAAATGTTTCCCATTTCTGCAGGTGCAGAAAACACTGAAGGGCATCCCTGTTTCAAAGACAAGAGAGCATCTGAAGGAACAAAGCATTAAAAGCAGCTGACTAGGAGAACCCTTTGCTTGGGAAAGCAACCAGCAGTTCTGCCAGCAGTGCATATGAATGGGATTATGGGATCAGAGGAAGCCCTGATTAAATGGAATATGTGCCCAAGAAGGAAATCCACTGAGGGAGGATAATCCATATGCTATAAATTTAGACCTATGGCTTAGAATATAAGATGGAGAAATTGTCACCGAACCTTACTATAAAATTTCATTTGTAATTATGCTTCTAAGTGGCACAGATGTGGGAAGGAGGAGGTAGGGGAGAGGCAGGTGGTACATTCCCTGCCTGGACACAATCTCCTCAAATGACACCTGTTTACCCATTTCTAAAATGTAAGATGTTGACATGACAGAACGGTTATCAGAAGAAGCAGTGTGAAATCAATCCTTAAATACATTCAGAACAAGATTGATGAATCAGAAGTTTGACTGTGAAACACACAGAAAAAGCAATCAAAGAGGGACATGTTTTTACAGGCCCTCCCGTGATGTCCCAGACCCAAGCCCTGCCTTGGGAAGCCATGTGTGGCATCTTTCCTCTGTACTGTCATGCCCTGGTGTTAGAAGTTGCCACTTTTCACCATACCCCAATGTAGTATAATTTATTTATTTATATTATTAGATAGTAAGCAACTTGAGGCATCCTCTTTCCTTATCTCTCTCCACTTATTAGCATTGCTACCTAAATAAATTCATTGTTGAATAAGTGAATGTATATACAAAGTAGTAGCGTTCTAAATTCTCCAAATAAGGCATCCAGTAATTAATTAAAAATCTTAAATTTTATAGAAAGTAATAGAACTTGAAGTGTTTTATTGTCTTTATCACATCATCCTACAAGAAGAACCATCAGTTAAAATTAAGCAACATCTGATGATTCTACCCAGTCATCAGATCACCTCAATGAGAAAATATGTAACTAGGAAATTCTGAAAGCAAAGATTATCAAAATAAATTCATCATTTGTCCATTTCAAGGTACTTACAGAACCACAGAATAAAGAACCCACTATCCTCTGTCTCCTTAATGTAACCAATAGTTTTAGACTGAACTGAAATAATTTCAGTTGACAAAAATCTCACTCACTTAAAATAATCTGAAGAAAATACTGTGCATAGCATTGACCAAATAACTTCAATTCTAATAACAATTCCTAAGACATTACTAATAGATGTGGACAAATCTTTGTGAACAAAGATGTTCACGGTATTTCTATTTATAATGGCAACAAAAAAAAAAGAAAAGAAAAAGAAAACACAGTTGGAAATTGATAAAATAAGAGTTATTAATTCAATGGAACATGATGTAGCCAGTAAAAATGTATTTATTCAAATTGTATAATTCCATTGGAAAACACTAATAAGGTAGTATTCATAAAACAGGAAAATGAAAGGTTACATACCCAATGTGCTCTCTAATGAACTGAGGAAACGAAGGAAGGCAGGCAAAAAGGAAGGGAGGGAGGGAAGGAGGGTGGAAGGGAAGAAAGGTGGGGAATAAGTAAGGGCAAAATATTGAATTTTATTTATTTGAACTTTCCTGGATATGTTTATAATGAACAAGTACTATTATAGTAATCAGAAACATTAATGATAAATTTGCAAAAAATACAGTTGAAAACAAGAAAGAATTACAGGAGAAAGAGTCCAGTTTTGAGACCCCCCCCCCATCACTAACATACCTGTCACTTGCATGTTATAATTTATCATGTATTTCTAATTTACTATAATAATTATCTGAAAAATAGCAGTGGTTTTCTGCTGGGTTACTTTTATGTCAGTTTGCAAATCAGTAAAAGGCACAGTATATGTGTTCATTTTTAGTCATACTAAAAACTAAGAAACTGGGTACCTATAAATTAAGAAACTAAGAAATTAAGCTTATAAGGTTTAAAATGTTCCTCTAAGTGGCATTTAAACAGAGAACTTGGCTTTTAGAGGGCAGTATATGCACAATGGATAATATAATTTAAATAGAATTGGCTACTCAGAATGTGATTACCATCCATAAAGCATTGGTGACTTACTTTGAAATAAGTATGTGACAGAGAATTATACTTCAACATACTGAGGATATTGAAAAATATCACATTTGTTACCTGAATTAGGTCATCAGGGACAGGATTCAGAAAATGGAAAAACACATTAGAAACCTTTAACAGTACTCTTAAGTGCCTTTGAGATGGGCATCTCATTAATATTCATATCAAACCATGTAATATTTATTAAAAATTCATTTGTGTCAATGTTTGGTATCAATATTGTAGATCAAACAACACACTTGTAAACTCAAGATCCTCTCTGCCCAAAAGGAAGTATTCTCGGCATTTCCTATTTTGGCTTCTGTGTAGTCTTTGGAGTGCTTTTGACATGGCTGAGCTTTTAAAAATAATCATACCTGTCATACCAATGAAGCCCAGTTGAGTATAAACATTATGTTCTATTGATGGTTCAACATTTCAAGGCTGTCTGGATAAACAGGTTGCACAGGCCTACATACTTTCAGGGATATTGTTCTTCTAACTTAAAAAACTAGGTCAAAATATCTTACCTACAATTATGAAGACTATTTGCAGAACCCAAGATATTCTTTAGGGTCTCTTAAGCAATAAAAAATGAAAATAATTGGAATGTTACCTATCACATATACAAAATTCCTGGACAGCTGGTTATATACTTTCATCCAAAGGGTCTGATTTGAGAAAATACATTGGTATGATATACTCAATTTTGGTGTATTATTTTCAGTTTGGTTGAAAACAGTTTTTTAATACAATAGATTCCTTCAGACTATAAATGCAATAAAGTTTCCTCTTAGAACGGATGGAAAGGCCAAATGGTAACTTTCCAGTGATCCCTTCTTAAAGAGTTCAAAGAGAAAAGTATAAATATATTTTCTCTGAGAAATATAGAAATATGCCTGATAAGAAGATATTTGTATCCACTGAACTACACAGGGTTAGGAGATTGACTATACTTAGAACAATCAAAGAAGTGAGACCGTGGAAACAATCCCAGATCCACAGACTGACCGCACCTTCAAAGATAAAACAGTGGTTATCTAACAACCAAGACATTTTGCAGATTAAAGTAATCGAACTCTGTGTTTCAGTTTTCAAAAAATATTTCGCTCTGCCTTGTATCTGAGTCTTTGTTAAAATGCTAGTTGAAGCACAGTTTTCTACCCTTTGTAGCCACAAAATGTTCATCCAGCCTGATTTGTTTAAAGCAATACCAAAAAGAACAGGATATTCCTTACAGAGAGAGTCAAAGAAGAAAGGCTCCACAATGTCTCTTGGCATGATCATAACATCTCAAAGTCTTGACAGCCATTGTTTCTAAAGTATAAAATGATACATCTTGATAAAGTTTATGCCCATTTCATCCCTTTCAAAGTTTAAGGCCAGCTATTTGGTATGGCTTTATGAATAATACAATTATGGCTTTCCTCCCTTCTAGGCCTTATTGTAGCCAAGTGGCTTTAGTCATTTTCATGGGACAGATTTTCCAATGTCTTTATTATTACTCTAAATTCACCACCTCACACTTTTACCACCAGGCATTGCATTATATATCGCATCCATGCTCTACCCAATGGAAGAATAATCATATTTAGAATAGCCTATGTGATGATCATTCTCCATCGGGTCCAATTTACAATCTGTTTCTCCCTTTTTCTTTCATATATTTTGTTCTGCTCATTCAAACTCTGATTAGAAGCTAAGACATTTTCATATCCAAATGCTCTTCCTATCACTTACACTATCATCACCATATATTAAAAATAGAAGACAATATGAAAGGAAAGCAATGAAAGACAGTGAAAAAGTTCTCGCACTTTGAAAAAACAAACATACCTTTTTTATCTAGGAAAACAGAACTTAAACCTCTTCTCATGTTTGAAATCCTGACAATCAAATAGCCGCCACATTAAGACTTCACAAGCATTAAGTCTTATATCAGCCATGGTTAGATGCCAATAAATCCACCATACAAATCAGTCTAGGCAAAAACACACTGTAACTTAGTTTTCTAAAGCACAGGGGCTGAGAAGCAGCTGAACGTCACTAAATCAGACAATACCAAAGTGGATAAACATCCGGGCTCTGTATCTTTTGTAATGGCGCACTATATCTCGTTTGATTCTCTGCACATTTGTTTTATCAGCAAGGATGTTATCACTTTATGATCTCAGCTGATAACCTACGAAAAAGCATAAATTAAGGATGGGACCCGTAGCAGACACTGGGAGTTCCTTGCTAAATTTTTATTATTCCTTTTATTCTTCACTAGCAAAACCCCTACACTGCAGGGGTAACAATCTACCCAACTGCAAGAGAACATGTCCCAGGCCCCCACGCAGAAAGGAGTAGCAATTATGATGTAAGGAGGAGGCGCTGATTGCCAGCGTGTGGGCTTTCAGGAAAATTCTCTAAAGGTGCCTGACTTGGCAGGTGCCCTTTTGCCTTTCCCTCTCTGCCTTCTTGCTTTCTGCACTTCCCATCAGTCATATTGTGACCTGAAGTGACTTTGAGAGAGAATCCATATGGTAAGAATGGCGAACGGAGGGGAAAAGGAGTGCAGGCTCCTGGTGGCATCAAGGGGTCATCCATATCAGCTCTAATTCACCTTCCTATGCAGTTCGTGTTACATGGGAGAAAGATAAATCCTTTTCTGTATAAGTCATGATATGTTAGCTGTCTTACTCACAGTTATACACAGCTACTAACTGATGAAATAACCTTATGATTTAATGAATTTGAAGGAGGCTGCTGACCCCAAATCAGTAATAGATTAGTCTTAAATTATTTTTACATTAGTAAAAATTAGTTGGATAAAGCAAACACAATTTTTTTAATTGGCCTTTCTTGTTTAAATAAGTACATATTTCCCAGATACTTGGCCAAAGAAAAGTAAAATTTACCAGTCCAAGTAGTGTCAAATCCACAAATTTAACCACCTTTCTCTGAGCAGCTACATAGCTGCCTATGAACTTACCAGGACTGTTGGATACGTCATAGGTGTAACAAGATCATTGTATTTCCATTTCTGCCCTGTCTAACCAATGTCTTTCATTAACTACTCCATAGCTATGAGCTTCATCGCTAATGTCCTGCATTCATAGCAATGAGGCCCAGGTAAGAGCAGTGCTTAAGTCAGGACAAGGATGCATCGTATTTCATACAGAAAGAGGACTCGAGAGGTATGTGATGAAGACAGAGATTTCATCTGACAAACTGATTCCCACGTGGCCGGCCTGGAGACAGGGGAAATTGAATTAAATAGTTTCTGATGGCTTTATCCAGGCTAAGATTTCAATGATCTTTGTAAACCTCCATTAATCATGCAATCATCTTTCCATTTTGGAACTGAATTTATAGCATTTTATGATAATGGTTTCTAGTGTCTGCAGAGCCAAAGCTAAAATATGACCTCAAAGAGTCACTCCTTCCCTTGGTGAGATATCAAATCCTGTACTGAGAACTCTTTCTCATTTGATGTGAAGAGAAAGATGCCCACAGAAGCATACCTACATGATTTCTAAGGCAGAATAGCAATGCAGCCTTAATCTGCATATTTCAAAATTGGATGCTTCTAAACGATTTTACAGCTGGCTCAAGGATACTTGTAAGATATTTAAGATGGGAAGAGAAGTTTTAAAGTATTTTTAGAGAGTCTGAAGGAACAAAATCTATGGAAATGGTTTCATTCAGAACAACCAAAATCAGCACTCATGAGTTGCCAAGTAAAGAGAGGTACAAGGCAACTCAAATAGCATTCATTTGTGTAACTTGAAAAAGGAAATCCATTCTTAAAGGGCCAGTTTTTCTTCTTTTCCCTTTTTTTAGATTTAATGAGTAAATCCAAATTCATTTGTCTGATCTTTTCATGCTATGCATAATAATTGGTTATGCAAATAAAATGATACACAATTTTTAACAATTCTGTTAAAGACAAAAGTTAAACATGATTTTCTCCCCATCTTTGTTTAAATTAGTGTGTGAGTGCGCATGCCCTTTCCCACCATTATCTGTCATTCAGCCTTGATGATAGATCTCTGTTCCCTTACATTGTAGCCAATAAATCTGTTATGAGCTTAGCTGCCATGTGCAACCATGCCCAGAGGCTATGTTAAAAATTCAGAGTTCCATGAACATCAGCAAAGTTTTTGTTCAGTTTAAGCTGAACAAACAGAGTTAAAGACAAACTTTATTGAGTTTGGAATGGGACCATCCATTGTCACTGGACTAGGTACTGACAGGCTACCAGCTAGAGTCACATTTATTGGATTAGCCAAAATCTACTAGCTGTCGGGCAGCTAATAAGGCAGTAGTATTAATCATGGAGGGCATGGGAAGATGAAACTCTTTCAACAGTGAAAGCAATACTCCTTTCTATCATGAAAGGCTCCATCCCTCCTCCTCCTCTCAATTTCAAAAAGCCATATCCTAAGCATCAAGTGCAATTTAGTAACATGAGCAACATTATGTGTTGGGTATCTAGATGTTTCAGACCTGCAGAGCCAGTGAAAATTTCAAGGGCCTTTCAACATCCTGGCTGCCGTCCAACCAAAACAGATGAAGTTTGGAGTGAGAAATTATTTCCTATCCCCACACTGCACACCTACCTTCTAAGTCCACAATGTGACATTGAGTGCTTTGGATTCTGAGTGTCACCTTTGATAAACTTACTACACAGGAAAAGCAAGCCCCAAAGAAAGGAAATGAAATCTTTTTTATTGTTATATACACCTGCAGAAAAGTTATGACTAAATGTTTCTGGATATTAATAGAACTGCAAGAGGAGGGTCTGGGGAGAGGGAGGAGGATGAAGAGAAGGCTGATAAGGACTCTCGGGGTTTGAGAACACAGGCACAAGGCACAATCTGTTTAAATGGTTAGGTTATCAGTGTTGTCAAATTGAGATGAGGAAGTTATGAGCTGGTCCAGGGAGAATTTCATCTGCATGTAGACAGGTATCTCGTTAGAAAATCCTTAAAATCATTTTCTATA
Source organism: Saimiri boliviensis (assembly GCF_048565385.1). Taxonomy (NCBI): domain Eukaryota; kingdom Metazoa; phylum Chordata; class Mammalia; order Primates; family Cebidae; genus Saimiri; species Saimiri boliviensis. Next base: position 123,207,457 of record NC_133453.1, read on the forward strand.
ACTGAAACAAATCTTGCCTAAGAAAGAGTTGAATCACTGCCTGGTTTGTGAAATCTAAATATGCATCTAGTCCGTCTTTGGCTCCTGATAGACCGTCCTCAGCTTTACTTGAACTCTCTACAGTTCTATGTTTTTTCCTCTCTGATGCTAAGCTCATGGCAAGTAGAACTAACGGAAAGCCTTGGTCAATAGTTGTAGCATTTGGCATCTGGCTAAGGAAAGATTTTCTTAGCATTTTCCCTCACAAAGCCAGATTCCACGTATGTTTTGTATAATTCTCCCAAATTTATAAAGGTGGGGTCACACTTTGTTGCTCAGGCTGGTCTGAAATGCCTGGACTCAAGTGACCCTCCTGCCTTCCAAAATGCTAAGATTACAGGTGTGAGTGAGCACATTTCTCCCAAATTGAGAGGTGAGCCTCAGCAAAGCCCAAGATTTCATGGACTAACAATTTCTCTCTGGTTTATATGAGTGTAAGGTTCTAACAGGGCTCTTCTTGGGCCTATCAGAGGTGGGTTATTTAATACAGGCCTTCCTTTCACCCATAGTCCCAGAGGTAGACATCTGGTATTAAGTGAAATTAGGCCTCTGTATAAAGAAATATAGTATCCTAATTGAAAAAATACCATGTGAAGGATTTAACTTTAATTATTAAATGAAAATGCTTAAAATGTGTCCATTTTAATACACTGGGATCCTCAAAAACTGGAATGGCCTGGATTCTGTTGACTTGATAAAGGCCTATTGAAGTATACTAATCACTACAGACAGCTTTCTATGTGAATCATGAAAATGTATTTAACTCATGATCACACAACGCATGGGTAATTAACAAATACGTAATGAGTCTAACTCCCCGCTCAGGCGCAAGCAGCACACACTTCCATTAGGAAGCACTTTTACATGAACTATTATTCAAATGTGTGTAGGTTGTGCAGAATGAAATGTTCCTACTTTAAATATCAAGTTCAGTTGTTATATCTGTTTGATATTTAAAACACTGATAAGTACATTTTCAAAAGACGTGGAAAAAAAGATAAAACTCACATCTGTTCATTTTTCCTTTACTAGTAAATTAGCAGATAGGAAAAAAGTGCTATTTGTGACGAATGCTGAGTTTTATAATCTTAAATTATACCCTGTCTCCATTGGATGCATAAATAAGAGCCCCCACCTACATTTTTCTTTTTCTACCCTTCCAACACTAACAAGGAAATTAGCTCACACATATTCACCACCCAATATGGTTTCATTCCTAGTTATATACTTTGACATTCAGCAAAAAGTTCTAAATTGCTCACTTACCGAGCTGAATCACACAGAGGGCTGAAATTCATCCATTAATGCATTATTGTATTGCCTGAGGTCTGCTTAAAGCTACCTGACTTTAGAATTAATGGCAGAATAAATCTTAAGAGGAAGACCAATATATTTTAATTTTATGCATATTACCTATTTGAGAAATATATTCTAACACGAGTTTGGCTGTAAATATCTTATTACTACTAAGTATCAAAAGGAGTTCAGAAATATTCACCAATATACTTCATATTGCAACTTTAAATACAATTAAAATTTAATCTATGATTCTGATCATGGAATAATCGTCGCTCATTTACTAGAATAACACTTAGGAGCAGATGCACATGATGCTCATAAAACCATGAAAGAATAGCCATTAAATATTTAACTAGATCTGTCAGGTACAAACTGTGAACTATAACTTAAAATAATTTTATTTTCTTCCTTTAATTACAGACATAGCACCCAAATCAATTAGAGAGTGCTAAGAAATTCAATCTTCAGAAAAATAAGATTTTTATTAAGGAGGGGAAAATCCTATCTTTTGATACTTTTGTATTTAGACTATTTCCTTTACAAAACAGCTAAATGTAATATCACAATAAAAATTTCACAGGTAAGCCAAAATATAGAATTTGTAAGATTTAAGCTAGATTAAAGCATTATTTATAGTTTTCAGAGAAAAACAAGCTGTCTTTTGATAGAATACAAAGAAGAATCTATTAAAATGATTTTTCTAAATTGGATTTGGAAGAGAATGGGCTCAAGTAACTTTTCTGTTTGGTTGCTAGGAAATCTAAATGATGTTCCTTCTGAACAAGAAACACAAAGCACTATGTTTTGCTGCAGCCAAAGGGAGATGGGATGAGGCAGGTGAGTAGAGAGGGATGGGGAAATGATCGCAGATCTCAGCAATCTTCATGCTGTGCCCATTGGGAGGAAGAACCTCCAAACAGAAACATTATTTCTCTTTGGGAAGTGAAGGCATGGATAACTTTTTCCATTCATTTCTGTTGTATTTTATGAGTTATGTAAGTTAAATGAAGATTTTTTTTCTAGAAATTATATTTGATTCTTTTTTTAAACCTGATCAAAACTGCTTAATAGTTTGCTGGGTTTTGCTTCCACTTTCAAGTTTCTCTATTATTTTTCTAACAGCTATGTATTAGTTAGAGTAAAGCTAGAGCTTCAATAATTAGAAGCAGAGACTGAATGATCTAAGGTTTATCTCTCTCTCACCTTGTCTTAGTATGAGTGGTCTAGAGCAGCGGGACAGATCTCCTTTCTGTACCCATTCAGAGGTCCAGCTGCCTTCCAAGCCACTGCTCCACCATTCCCTAGGACACAATTGACATGTGTGTGGTTAAAGCTAGGTTGATGCCCACCTGGGCTCTAGCCAAGTCTGAAGAGACAAGAGGGTACACTGACACGTGACTTCTACTTCCATTCTGTTTGGGAGATCCTGATGACATGGCCTTGCCTGATTGCAAAGGGAACTGAGAAATGTGGTCAAGCTAAGTAGTCATCCATCCTACATAATACTACCAGAGTGGAGTAGCTTAAAATTGACTTTATGGGTAGCTACCCATCATAACAGGAAACATGAAGATTTCATAGCATATGCCTAATGTTTCCAATATTAAAGTCTCTGGAAGTCTGACTCTGCTGTATATTTCTTCTGCTTTCCACTTACTGTGTCATGTTTCCCTTTGTGTTTGAGGATTTTTGACCATGAGTTCATGTTTATGTTCTATGGGAATATATCGTTATGTTCTATGGGAAAATAATTTTGCAGGAATGTTTTGACGTCTGGGTTAAAGTTGCATTATTTCACAGAGGGAATGTATTTGCTTTTGCCTACCAACCCTAAATAATTTTAAAAATGTATTTGCTTAAGTTCTGGTTGGGCCTTATAGGCAAGTTTCCTTGTTGATATCTTCTAGGCAGTACATTCAATTCCAGCTCTCATCATTCTGGGATTACACCCCTTTTGGGTCTCACCTTCAGTGGGTTCTGGTCTTTTTCTGCAGGTCACATCACATCATAAAGTTGTCAGAGTGGAGCCATAATTGACGGGCAAATGTCTTGGTGCTCACTTCCTTTCCAAATTCCTGTTGTTACTTAATTTTTGGCTTCTACAGATTCCTTGTTTTAGTGCTGGCTTTACAAGGTATTTGAAATTATGTGTGTGTGTGTGTGTGTGTGTGTTTTAAATGTGTGTTGTTTTATATTTTAACCAGCATTTTATTTTTCTTATTGGGAAGAAAAACTGGAATCTCTGGTCCAAGATAGCATCAGAAATGGAAGTTCCGAATATAATTTTACATGACAATCACGATCGTGATTTTAGAGAGATCATCACAAGAACGTGAGAACTAGCAGTGCAAGCCTAGAGTTTTACCCCTGAATCTTATCTGTTAAAGTAATCATACCCAGGACTTGGATTTTTTCATCTGTAAAATGGGGAGAATAATAGCCAATAGCCCTGTTACCCATCTCAATAAATTATGATGACGACGGAATGATAAGGAGCTTTGCAAATTCTTAAACAATATTGCCAGTTGGAATTCAGACTGGGAACCTCACAAGCCACAAGTGTAAGAGCATGCATATGTCAATAGCAACAGACATGCTAAAATGCAACGATTTACAAAGCCCTTTTCTGATATCTTCCACAGGCCCTGCTCCTGCTGAGCCGCCCCTCTTGTTATTGGTTTCACCTGTGAAACAGTTCACTGCCACTGCTGACTTCACCGAATATCTTCTTTGTACTTCCATCTGGGTTTTATGTGAACTCTGGAGCGATTAGTTGCTAATATCAACATTGGTGCACAGTCTAGGAACATTTATTGCTCCCCTGCTTGGCTTAATGTTTCTGACTTGGTACCATAATATTATTAATAGTCACAGGGTACAATAAAAGAAAATTAAGTGTTTATTTTGTTTAGGCTTTAGCCACTTTACCTACAGCCTTTTTCCATTACATTTGCACATAAATGAGTACACGTCACATTTTTTAGATGCAAATCAGGTTTTAACTTTGCTAATCATATAGTTTCCTTTCTGGTAGTCTTCCAGGATGGTTTCAGTATGACTCCAGATGCATGCATATTATAGCAAATGAAGAAATGGCCATGTGGTAAATGTTTGCCCTTTTGTGATTCACAAATACAGTGTTTTTGCAGAAAAAAAAACTATATTTTTAAATCCAGTGTTAATCTGAACATTCCTTTTCAATTCCAGGAGAACATCTTTGAATTTCAGGCTGAAGTCCATTGTTCAATTCCAGATTATATTCTAGCAAATAGTTGGGAACAACTGTCATGGAATATGTAATCACTGAAGGCATGAGAATCATTTGAAATAAGTTACTAGCATGAAAGGGCCCCCATTTCTCAGTATGAAAGCCCAAAGCCCTGAGACATTTCAGTGGGTATCCAAGGCCAATGCAGTGGGTTTATTACATGTTTCCTACTTTCTCTACCACCTCCTAGGCAATGTCCTTCCAAATAAGTGTTTGCTCTGCCTTGAAAAGACAAATTAATATTTTACATGGCAAGAACTCTTTATTCCTTAGTGGGATATTTCCAAATTGATTTATATGATGGTGTTTAAATGCTTAAAAGCTTTTGTAAGGCAGGGTTTCAATCGATTAAAGAATTTAGTTTCCCTTGAGGTTCCTGCATCAGATATCATCTCAGAAGGCCTGCTTCCCAAGATTTATAATCCAATATCTTCCTCATGTTAACAATATATTTTGGTGAGCATACCACTGGACCAAGCCTGGGGATTTCAGCTCAGCATCATCATGTGGAGTGACTGCAAACGGCACGGTGGAGCCTGCATGCTCCAATTTTCCATCAGTGGGCTCTGGCTGTACCAGACTTCAGTTTTCTTGTGCACCTAGCAATATATATGAGTCCTCTGGGCTTCTGGGAATATCTCACAGGTTCAATAAACAAATGATTTTGAACAGAAAGACAGAAACACAGTATTCCAAGATAATCTGTATATAGCAGTCCTTCCTTACTAAATTGAGAACTTTTACCTTTTCACTTAAAGAAAGTACCTTACGGCTTCTCTTTTTGACATATCCGAATTGCCAGCTCCTTCAGGACAAAATGGCACCTATCATAGTACCTAAGTACATAAATGTTTAGCAAACATTTGTTGAATGAATAAATAAAATAAATGAATGTGCAAATAAATTAATGAGGAGTAGTCTGAGATGTGAGAAGGAGGAGGGTAGGGGGTGAAAACTTGGATGCTACCTTGTCACTGCCTTCAGCTCTGTCTGGACTGAGACTTCAGCTTAAGAACAGATCTTGCAAGTCAGACCCTCCTCATCACTTGCCAGCATGGCATGGAGCTCTTGGTGGCACTTGATGCTTCCATCTGGAACACGGAGCTAACTGGCTAACTATAGACTAATTGAGAAGATTACATGATTTAATGTATGTAAATACACAGAATAGTGTCTGTCACTGTTTTTGCTGTTATGTACTCATCATCATCAGCATCATCAATCATCAGTCATCCCACAAGAAACTCCGGATTGCAATTGTTGATCCTAAAAGGAGTTCAGCTCAATTGTCAGCTGCTTAATTTTGTTTTCAACCTTTAAGGTCCTCTCAGGTTGCATGCAGGGTCCTCCGGCCACACTTCCACCTTTTCTGGGTATGCTCACCTGTCATCCTGGCCTCAACACGAACAGCCAATTTACTCCTGCTAAGTAAAAGGCTCATATGCACTTTTGAGAGACAGTATTGGATTTTTTTAAAAACCTTAAAATGTGTCATTTATATGCCACTAGCACCTTGTCTTTAACAAGTAGAGAGAGGTCCGGAGCCCACTGTAGGAGAAAGCAAATGACATTTCTCTCTTGTGACCCAGTCATAGCAAATTTGGTCTGCCTTTGCAAGGAACCTAGTGCTAGAGCCATTACTACGTTATCACTTTCAGGGGGACTAAAAATCTGGGAGGAGAGAGGAAAGCAAGCAGGCAGATGATCTTAAGCTGTGGGTTTGTTGGGGTATATATACTTAGAAAGACCCTGCCTTTGGCGATCTCCTAATATTGCTGCCCCAGACCACTGATGCTTTGGTTATACAGTCAACATGGCTTCTTCCCAGGTTTTCTCATCATAGGCTAAACTCCTCTTCCACGAATCTCTTACCTAAGGTAATGCTGATCAGCACTACTCCTCTCCCCTTGTCCTGACCAAGTACTCTCTACTGTCCCTCACCTCATGAGGGCTCCCACTGCAATCAATGCCCAGGAGGTGATGCAAGCCATCCTACTTCACTTGCAATTTTATCTTTGTCAAGTCTCAAACTTTCAAGACCATAAGTTAGGCTTTAGTCTGACATGGTCATTGATCATAAACTTTTATTTATTTATCTTTCTTTTTATCTCAACTTAGTGTCCCAGATGTAGAAACTTAATTGAGTAAACGTCTAAAAGCAGTTGCTATAGATTAACATGAAAGAAAAATGTGAGGACAAATATAAAATCATCCACACTCTCAGCATCTTAACTCTAATATCTCTACCATTTTAATGCACCAAACTACCCTTTTTATATGTAATTTTATATAGCTGTAACCAGATTCTACATGAGCTGTTAAATGCTCTAAAATTCTGTTTGTTTCCATGATATTATAAACATTATTTTCCAGGTTGTAATAATATGGGGTTTATAACTATCATTTTAATGTCTGCATACAGTAATTTTCCTTTAGGTATTTTATAAATTATCTTGTATCTAGTAGCATAAAATATCGAGAGCATCTTATGCTACTAGACATTAGTGTGGCTTTTGATGCTTTTCATTTAATTCTATGACGAAGATCTTGGTGCAATGGAGTTTCAGCACTTTGGTTATTTTGTAAGGTTTTATTATTACTTCTTCTCTCCTTTTTAAATTATACCTTAAGTTCGGGAATACATGTTCAGAATATGCAGGTTTGTTACATACGTATATATGTCCCATGCTGAACTCCCTTTCACAATTGCTACAAAGAGAATAAAATACCTAGGAATACAACTTACAGGGGATGTGAAAGATACCTTCAAGGAGAACTACAAACCACTGCTCAAGAAAACAAAAGACGACACAAACAAATGGAAAAACATTCCATGCTCGTGGATAGGAAGAATCAATATCGTGAAAATGGCCATAGTGCCCAAAGTAATTTTTAGATTCAATGCTTCTCTCCTTTTTAGGCTACCTCCACCACCTATCCTTTAAAGGTTGGAGTTCTCTTGGGTTTCATGCACAGGCCTCCTTCCACACTCTCGCCCTGGTAAGCTCATCTACTATCAAGTCCTTACCTCCCCAAATATTCTGCAGGTCCCCAGACCCACATTTATTAACCCTTCAAAAAACTGTACCCTGTAATCACATTCACTCCTCAAATATTTTCCCGAACACTAAACAGTAACTTCTCCTAGAAGCTGCTCCACCTTCGAGCAGACATTCTCAGGTAATATCACCCTTATCCACAAGATCTGCTGGGTTAGCAACAGCTCTAGAAATCTCTCCATTTACTCCATATGCAATAGGCGCCAAGTCCCCTGCAGTGCTGCCTTATACATCTCTTTCACATGTTGGATTGCTTCTCTTATTGGCTCCCATGTGGCCGCTGCTGCCTTGATCCAGGCCTTTATCATCTTGGTAAAGATGACAAGTGTTAACTCATCTCCATGCTAATTTCTTACCACTGCAACCAGTCTGATCTTCTTAAGCAAAGGTCCCTGACTACAAATTTTAATTAATTTAGTTTTTTATTGCCCACAGAAGTAGTTGTCAAACTTTAGCATGCCTCAGAATCACCTAGAGGACTTGTAAAATCAGAGATTGCTGGATACTGTCCTCTGATTCAGTAGGTCTGGCGGGGTTGTAAGGAGAGGAACAGCAGAGAACTTGCCTTTCTAAGAACTTACCAGGGGATGCTGATACCACTATGCTGGGACCCACACTTTGAAAACCAGTGTTCTATAAGATAATAGTTAAGTTTCTAATCATGCAGATTTTAGAACCAGGACTCAGTTTATCCTTCTAGCCTTACTTGTAAAAGTTGTCTAGTGAAAATGACTTTTCATCTATTCTAAAGTTATCAACTATGTGTAGTTTCTATCTGCTTTCAAAATTATCCCTCGTTGTGTGTGCTATGACTTTTGCCTGAATAGCCTCATATTCAAGTTTTGCTTTGTCAATTGGCAAACAGTTACTACAAAGCTACAAATTCAAACATGTATCTAGATCAGTCCAGGGGGGAAAAAAGGCGTAAAGCAGGAGGATAGAAGGATAAAGAGAGCTCCATTTAAAGTACTATATGATCCAGCAAACCCACTAGGGGGTATATATCCAAAGGAAATGAAATCAGTATGAAAGGAAGTAAATCAGACATATCTGTGCTCCCATGTTTATTGCAGTGCTGTTCACAACAGACAAGACAGGGAATCAACCTAAGTATCTGCCAACAGATAAATGGATAAAGAAAATGTGGTGTGTGTATGTACACACACACATACACACACACACACACACACACAATGGAATACTATTCAGCCATAAAAAGAAGGAAATATTGTTTTTTCAACATGGATGGACATAAAAAACATTTACTAAGTTAAATAATCCAGGCACGGAAAGAATAATACCACATGATTTCATTTATATGTGAAATTTGAAAGAGCTGACCTCACAGAAGCAGAAAGTAGAATGGTGCTTATGAGGGACTAGTGAGGATGCAAGGCAAGGATTGAGGAGATGTTAGTCAAAGGTACAATTTTACTCAGACTGCAGGAATAAAATCAAGAGATCTATTGTATAACATGGTGAATAGAGTTAATAACAATGTATTGCATACTTGAAAATTTGTAAGAGAATAGATTTTAAGTGTTTTCATCACATTAAAATATATGTGAGGCAATGCATATGCTCATTAGCTTGATCTAGCCATTCTGCAATGTTACATATGTAAAAACATGGGTATGTACACCATCAAAATGTACAAATAATGAATAAATAAATAAAAGGGCAGCCTCTATCTCTCTCCTACTAATTATCCCATAAGAATATTGCTAAGTCTTTGGAATTTTTCAAAAGATGCCAGAATTCTAGTTTTTTTGTTTTGTTTTGTTTTGTTTTGTTTTGTTTCTGTTTTGAGATGGAGTCTTGCTCTGTCACCCAGGCTAGAGTTCAGTGGCATGAGCTCTGCCTCCTGGATTCAAGCAATTCTCCTACCTCAGCCTTCTGAGTAGCTGGGATTACAGGCACACACCACCATGCCCAGCTAATTTTTGTATTTTTAGTAGAGATGGGGTTTCACTGTACTGGCCAAGGTGGCCTTGAACTCTTGACCTTATGATCTGGCCACTTTGGCTTCCAAAGGGCTGCAATTACAGGCATGAACCACTGTGCCTGGCGTAGAAATCCGGATTTCTAAGTAAAATCTCCACATTCTTAGACATTGGCAATGTATTTCAAAAAACATAAAACCATATGCTGGCTGAATTAAACATATCTGCAGGCTGAATTCAGCCCAGAGCCCATAAGTTTGCAACTATAGTGTACTCCTTATTCAAGACCAAATCCAATATCTGTTCCTCCACACCGCATTCCTGATGTCTCCCAGGACTTCCAATGTATACACATACACACACGCAAGCTTGGTCATAGTGTCCTTTCTGTTCTTAAGGCATTGTGTTAAAATTTCTATACAAGCATGTGCTTCAATTAACTTATCTACATAAATGTCACTCCAACCCACAACTAAAGGCTCAAGAGCAGAGCCTTAGATTAATTTCTTTATTTCCCAATGTAGCGTGCCTATCAAATATCTGTTGAAGGATGGAAGAAAGATCATATAAAAAATGAAGGTAAACTCTCCTTTCGGGAAATAGTAAATGATATTTTATTCCATACATCATAACTTCCCTTTGTATGGATTTCCTGAGTGACATGTTAGATTTTTTATAACGAAACAGTCAAATTTTAGCCATGTTTTCCACAGATGTACAGAAAAATGTTAGTCCAAGCTAATATAAACACTAAATATTTGAATCAAGCAGCGTTATCTTAACCTGTCTTTCAAGAGAAAAATGATGGGATGATTCATGACAGTGACAAAAGGCATCAATATTCTCTTATCATAACTCCAGGTAAGCTTTCACATACATGCAATTAATCACAGCATTATAAATGGGAAAATATATGCATCAACCCAAAAGCCAGCTGCCTTCTGCTTAATTTAATCCAAAGAAACCCAGCAGAAACAAAAAGCAAAACAGCAAGAACAAAAATCAGTTCTGTACTGTGCCACACAGAGATGAAGTCATACCAAAAAATTCTTTCTTATCCTCCATCCATTTCTCTTTTTTATTCCTGAAGTTGTCCAGCCTCACAGTTCTGCATGTGATTTGAAAGATAAAAGTTTTCGAATGAATTTAACCAGAGGTTTTGTTGAGCCCTGAAGGGTCTTTCCTAAGAAGAAAATGTTATTGTCAATGGTGCCCTTCAATTTATACTTTCTGTCTTAATAAAACTGGTTGCAGAGTGGAATGCAAGGTCAGGTTGCCTTTCATCTTTTGCTAAGCATTAAAGCATGGAAGAAAGAAAAAAACACTTTAAGACAATTGCAATTTTCTTCAATTATGTAATATAACTTCATAACCTGTAAGGCTTTTCATTAACCAAGTTTCATCAGTGCTAATCGGTCTGTCCTCGCATTGGAGAGGCCCATACCAGTGTAATTAAAGCTGCCGATTCTGCTGACAGCATTCTTCAGTTTCCAGGGCCCTTATCATTGATGGATAAGTCATCAAGCAGCATGTGATGGCCCTACATATATTGCCTTCTTGCCTTCACTTTTCAGTAGAGAAGCTAATCTCCGTGCTTTAAATTTACTCTTCTTACACTCTTCCCCTGGAGCCAATGATATTAATCAATGTTTCAAAAAAATGAATTAGGCAAAATTATGTTTTAAAATGTTTAAATAGAGCCATCCGTCTTTGGTTCTCCTTCCCCCTGTTCTCATTGAATAGCCTTCATGCTCTTACAGCACATTGATTTTTATATCACGGATTAATATTTTTCTTTAGGAAAATACATCTGATTTCCCGGATCCTCTAATACAAAGTACCGAAATCAATAAGGTAGTTACAGATGATGCTGTTATAATTACCTCTTTTCTTTTGGAACACCTTCTCATCATGAGTTAGACGTGAGACTGGAATGCGTGCTATCGTCCCTTATTTGAAATGATCCAGACTACCGCAGCAGAACCAAGCCAATCTGTCTCTGCACAACCTTTTCTTCTCACATTTCCTCTTCTGTTGACCTGTCGCAATACTTTCTCCCAAAGCATGGTTTTAATCATGACATTCCCTTATGGAGAAACTTAAGGTTGAATTAAACTATCCCAGTCAGCAATTACACACTTTGTCCAAAGTCATTGTGCTGTAAGACTCTAATTTTACTTCCTTAAAAGAGCAAAAAGGAGTGAGGAACGTTGACTTTGAGCCGAGGTGTTCTGGCTCAGTGGCCTGCCTTCATCAGAGTTGGTTGTTCCTGCTGTAGGTTCAAGGTCAATGAACTCTGCTATTGCTTTCAGCATGCCATTGGAGAGCTATATCCTTCTCCCTTTGATAAATCTTCTTGGCTGACTTATGTTCAGCTTGAATATTCTGCTCTATCTGCTCCAGGAAGACAGATACGCTGTTGGTGCCCTATCCACGACTTACATATCTTCTATTAATTGCAAGAGTGTTCCCTTTCCTCAGGGGATCAGTCCCAAGACCTTCGGTGGATGCCTGAAACCGCAAATAGAATCCAACCCTGTATATACTTTGTTTTCTCCTACACATACGCACCCATAATCATAGAGTTTAATTTATAAATTAGATACCACAAGAGATTAACAATAGCTAATAATAGGCCGGGTGCGGTGGCTCAAGCCTGTAATCCCAGCACTTTGGGAGGCCGAGGCGGGTGGATCACGAGGTCAAAAGATCGAGACCATCCTGATCAACATGGTGAAACCCCGTCTCTACTAAAAATACAAAAAATTAGCTGGGCATGGTGGCTCGTGCCTGTAATCACAGCTACTCAGGAGGCTGAGACAGGAGAATTGCCTGAACCCAGGAGGCGGAGGTTGCGGTGAGCCGAGATCGCACCATTGCACTCCAGCCTGGGTAACAAGAGTGAAACTCCGTCTCAAAATAAAAAAAATAAAAAAAAAATAGCTAATAATAAAATAGGATAATAATCATATACTGTAATAAAAGTTATATGAATGTGGTCTCCCTTTCTCTCTCTCAAAATATCTTATTGTACTGTACTCATCCTTTTTTTTCCTCTTGTGATGACGTAGATAACCTAGCAGGCTGGTAAGTGACTCATGAGTGGGTGGCATATACAGGGTGGACCTGCTGGATGAAGGGATGATGCACATCCTGGGCGGGATGGTGCAGGTCAGCATGAAATTTTATCAGGCTACTCAGAATGGTGTGCAATTTAAAACCTATGACTTGTTTATTTCTGGAATTTTCCATTTGCTATTTTCAGATCACGGTTGATAGAAACTGACACTGCAGAAAGCAAAAATGAGAATAAGAGGGGAACTGCTGTGCTAAGATTTATATGCCATTTATACGACAGTGTTTGTTATAAACACTCTCTTAGTATTCCACTGCACCTGAATCCACAGTTTTTAAAAATAGAGGAAAACTAAGGACTCCTGCATAAAGAACCAAATCTTCAAAATATGGTTTCAAACTCACTTTCTCTTTTCGATAGAGATTACTTTCTATCGCAGTGAATCTCACCTGGTTCCAATCAGGCCAGCAGATCCCCTGCCCTTTACTGACACAAGCAGTTACTTTTGCAATATTACTGATATTTCGAATATGCAATCCTGACACATTTCCTTGCATTTTTCCTAGCAACCCCATTTGACAGTGAACTTCTTAAGGGCAATGACCTTTGTTTTCTTTAAAACTTCTTTCCACAGGTGCAAGAGGAACGCTGGATTTGGAGTCAGTATCTCCACCACTTAACAGCACTGGGACCTTGAACCTTTCTAGAAATCTCTGGAAGATTCAGTTTATTATCATTACATGGGGACAGTCATGTCACCTGCCCTGATACCTTGATAGGCAAGGCTGTGGGTAAAGATCAAATCATTTATAGTCTGCCAGGGCACCTGTAAACAGCCAAGGCTCCTACAGATGCTATAACACTTATGCTGAATAAATTTTTCTAACAGAAAAACCAGCAAAGATTGATAATGAAACATATAGGACAGTGATTTCACTACACTTACCCTAGTCAACTATAATGTATTTCAAATGTTTTATCTTTTTTCTACTCCCATGAAGAAGCCAGAGTCTTAAACCCAAATATGTAAGGAACAGGGAGTCACTAGAAATCTGTAAAGAAGACCCAGCACAAGATATGGCACTAAAGCATACTGTGAACAATGACAAAATGAAAAGTCCGTGTCTTGTCTAAAGCAGAAAGCTGGCCCTAGATCCACCCAATTGTCACCATGCAGAAAGGTAAGCCAACAATTTCAAGGTAAACTGCAATCTATATTTTTATAAGTGAAATGCCTAGGTGTTTAAATTGTTGGTCTTTAATTAGGTTATTAAAATAAGTGTGTAGTGGTCAAATACATCATTAATGAATATGCCCCATGTGTCACAAGGGTTTGCAACTTTTGGCTCAGGATTTTTAACACCTTTTGTATGAACAATCAGCAAGTGTTCTTCAGCTCTGGTGAAAACTAACTCTGGCTCAAGTTTTTGGGGGCTATTTAAAAGAAGTCTAAGGCATGGTCCCTGCATTAAAGGGGAGGAATTAAATCATTATTATGTGCCTAGCATTTATTCGGTTACTTTACATACTTAATCAGTTTAATTTAATGTAATCCTTATGAATTTATAAAGTGATTACTGTTACAATGACTTTGCTAATGAAGTAACCAAGGTTCCTTGCCCAGGAGCATGTGACATAACTGGTTTAAGTGGTGGGGCAATAATTTTAACTGAGTTCTGGTTATTGTCAAAACTCATGTTTCTCCACCATGGAAGGGAACATTTCAATGTAGCCAGAAAAGAGGACTTGAAATGTTTCTAAAACAGAAAAATGCTCCAGGTGATGGATGCCCTAATATACCCCGACCTGATCACTACACATTCTATGCATGTAACAAAATATCACATGTACTCTATAAATATGTACAAATATTACATATCAACCAAAAATATAACAAAACTATCACAGATCCCTTTATTGCAGACCAAATTTAGTGAAATCAGTTGTCTTTCTGCGTTATTGCAGCACAGAGTAATAAATAAAAGACGATGAACCCAGAACAGAATCAAAGACCTAGAGAATAACTGAAATTTATACTGGATGGTGGTGACACTTTGCTAAGACATTAGAAAAAAGATATAAACCAGTGAGGTGTATGTCACTCTGAGAAATTTAGTGGAAGATACAGGCATTGGGTTAGGGTTAATTAGAATTTGTTTTTATTTGTTTTTGTTTTTGTTTTTGTTTTTTTTTCCTTTGGACAGTCCCACTCTGTTGTCCAGGCTGGAGTATAGTGGTGTGATCTCAGCTCACTGCAACCTCCGCCTCCTTCTGCTTCAGCCTCCTGAGTAGCTGGAATTACAGGCATGCAGCACCATGTTCAGCTATTTTTTGTATTTTTAATATAGATGGGGTTTCACCTTGTTGGCTAAGCTGGTGTCGAACTCCTGACCTCTAGTTATCCTCCTGCCTCAGCCTCCCAAAGTGCTGGGATAACAGGCATGAACCACAGCACCCAGCCTAGGGTTAATTAGGATTTGAATAAATAGAGGATGGTAAGGGAAACAGCATGAATGAGAGACTGAATGGATATGATTATCTTACCAGGTACTAATATAGTTCTGCTTTTCTCTCCCCTTTCCCTTCTAACAAACCCCCCTTCCAGCTTCTGTGGAGGAATATCTGTTGGTTTTGCTCGACTCCATGTACTCCCAACTTTTGGTAACAGCACCCTTCCTGTTTTCCCTTCAGAGAACTGTCCTGCTGTCATTCTGTCCTGGGGTTTATCTGACGCTGTACATAGAGCCTCCTGCATGAGGGCACACTCACGCATTCAGAATCTGGAAGTGAGAGGGCATTTACCCCATGGAGACAACACAGGCCTAATGGAGTCTCTTCAATTTCTTGGGTAGACAATTCCACTCTTCAGAAGGTACCAGACAGATTGACCATCAGTTTCCCATAGCCATGGCTGATTCAACAGTGCATTTTTACATGGGCTTCCTCTCCTTCTCTAATTCACTCTTGCTCATCTCCTACTCGTACTCCCTGGATTCACTTCCCAAATGAACTATGTGTGCCAAGCTCTTGAATTACACTCTGCCTGGGAGAAACTCTAGTTAAGACAGTTTTTCATGCTAAGATTCCCAAAGGAAGGATGTCCTGCTGCCCATTCTTCGCAAAACAAGATTGCTCAAGTCAAAGCAAGATAGCTTTGACTCTGCTATTGACCTATCCTGTACTATCCTAAAAATGTCACCACTTCACTTTTATTACCTGGTGTCCATTTCTGTTCCTTGCCACCAAAAAAACCCTAATTGATTTATTACTATATTTCAAGTAGACCTATATCATACCACTGGATAATAGAAGTTCTGTACACATACTAATATAAAAATCTTGCTGAAGATGAGGGTGGCTATTTCTCTGGATGGCAAGAAATTCTGAAACATCTGACAGTATTATTAAATGGCTCTTGCAAAATAAACATTATGGATGGGCTGTACATCCATTTGGCAGTGATTCATGCCAGGTGTGGGTATTGATGTTCCTGCCAATGCCCACACCTGGCATGATGAAGTATTAGAATCCAGCATTTCCTTCATAACCACCTGGCCATCGAAGACTAAGACTGTATATGATTTTTTAATTTGTACAAATCTATAGGATGCATGAGAAGATGTTTACATGCATTTAATATGGAGAGACCAAGTCAGAGTATTTAGGGTGTCCATCACCCAAGCACAATACATTTTTTAAACTTTTAAGTTCAGTGTACAGGTTCGTTGCATACATAAACTTGTGTCATGGCGGTTTGTTGTATCGACCATTTCGTCACCCAAGTATTAAGACTAGTACCCATTAGTTATTTTTCCTGATCCTCTTCTTCCTCTCATCCTCTCTCCTTCCACAGGCCCTAGTGTGTGTTGTTCCCCTCTTTGTGTTCACATGTTCCCATCATTTAGCTCACAGGTGTAAGTGAGAACATGCTGTATTTGGTTTTCTGTTCCTGTGTTAGTTTGCTAAGGATAATGGCCCACAGCTCCATCCATGTGCCTGCAAAGGACATAATCTCATTCTTTTTATGGCTGCATATTATTTCATGGTGTATATGTGCCACATTTTCTTTATCCATTCTATCACTGATGGGCATTTGGGTTGATTCCATGTCTTGGCTTATATTTTTAAAAGTATAGTAACCCTACTCTGCTATCAAACATTGAATTATATCTTCTATCTTACTATGTATTTGTACACTTTAACCCACTTCTCTTCACCCACCCTCTGCTCTAACTCATGTTGGCCAGTGTCTGATCTATCTTTCCACTCTTTACCTCTTTGTGTTCATATTTTTTATCTTTCACAAACATGCAATATTTCTTTTTGTGTGTGCATGGCTTATTTCACTCAAAATCATAACTTTCAGTTATCATCCATGTTGCTGCAAATGACGTGGTTTTATTCTTTCTTATGGCTGAAAAGTATTCCATTGTGTATATGTATCAAATTTTCCTTTTTTCATTTAAAAAAAAATTTTTATTTTTTGGAGTCATACACTGACACTCAGGCTGGAGTGCAGTGGCATGATCTCTGCCTACTGCATCCTCCACCTCCTGGGTTCCAGCAATTCTCCTGCCTCAGCCTCCTGAGTAACTGGGACTACAGGCACGTGCCACCTCGCCCAGCTAATTTTTTGTATTTTAGTAGAGATGGGGTTTCACCATGTTGCCCAGGGTAGTCTCAAACTCCTCAGTTCAGGCAATCTGCCTGCCTTGGCCTCCCAAAGTACTAGGATTACAGGCATGAGCCACTGCACCTGGCCCAAAACTGTCTTTATTCATTAATTCATTCATGGATACTTAAGTTTATTTCATATTTTTGCTACTGTTACTAGTTCTGCAATGAACATGCGAGTACAATTATCCCTCTAGTATATTGATTTCTTTTACTTTGTAGATATCCAGTTGTGAGATTGCTGGATCAAATCATAATTCTATTTTTAGGTTTTAGATTTTTGAGAAATCTCTATACTGCTTTCTCAGTGGCTTTACTAGTTTGCATTACCACCAGCAGTGTAATGGAGTTTCCTTCTCTCTGAATCCTTACCAACATCTATTATTTTTTGTCTTTTTGATAACTTCTCTATTACTCTCACCCACTGACTCATTGAAACCATTGTCTTTTTTTGTCTGTTATGTAAGGACCACTCCTGTGATATAGTTTTCTCTTTTTCCAGGTGAGAAACTATAGAACAGATGCAAAAATTAAACTAGTAACTCAGTTTTCCATGACACTGTTTACCAACTAAATCATACAGCTTTCCACTGCCACTTTAAATAAATGGGTTAGATTTCTACTGAGTTCAAGTATATCTAACATTCATTCATCTATATAGCTAGCTTACTAGCTATTATCCTTCTTCTTATCTATCATCTGTTTTTCTATCCTTTATCATTCTATCTACTAAGTGGCTTCAAATATACAAGTATGTCCCTGAAAAGTGGCCATTTTTCTAAAATCAGCATCCCAAATTACAAACAGAAAAATCTACATTATTATAGTGCATCTGGTCCTCGTTAATTCTTAATCTGTTGTATCTTTTACTGTCATGATTTCCCCAGATGTGCAAGTCTATCTCATAAGTTAATATTTTACATAAACTACTCTAAAGAATTGTTGAAACAAAGTTGAGACTCCTTGGCTCCCAACACTCTCTCCATACAGGAGCAGTCTAAGTCTAGCTGACCAAATGCCAAGAAGATCATGAAAATCCACTGACTTAGAAACTTGCATATGAGTCCAAGATTCCTTGGGTGTGTATGTTTTACCCTCTGTTGGGTTTACAAAAGAAAAGATGCTCAGAATAATCTGGAATTTCATTAAAGATTAATATGCTTTTGAGAACTTTGCTAATAACTCTGCAAAACATGGGCTTTTTCTCTCTTAAAATAGAATTCAGAACAACGGGCTGGCTTTTGAACAATGGGTTCAAAAATAGAACTTGCCATTTGGAAAGCTTCTTGAGATTTTCTAGAACAGTGGCTTCCAAATGTAGCTGATCATTAGAATCGCCCAGGGGGCTTTTAATAAAAAAGAAGATTGCATGGTCTCACCCCAAATCTATTGAAGCAGAATTTCTGGCGAGTTAGACCAAATTTCCCTGGTGATTCTGATATTCAGCCAGGTTTGAAAACCATGGCTATCTGGAGTCAGAACATTAAATACTGCCTAAGCAGTTAACATTTTAGTGCCTGTGATTATAATTTTATTCTTTTAATTTCCTTTGGATTTATATTTTGGAAGTGAAGCCTGGTTGGGGAATCATTTGGCTATTATTTTGTCCAAATCCTTCATTTTGAATAAGCTCTCCTTAAAAAGCTTAAAACGGCCCTTGAATGATGGATTTGCCCACCAGTGTCTAGATCCTTTATTGCTGTAGTGACGCTTGCTCTTTGGGCAGAACTGGACCTCTGAAGATAGGCCTGAGGGGAAGATGGGAAGTTATTTCTATCTTGGCTGAAACCTCAGGATTGAGTCAGAAAGCTAGAAAGGACCAGCAGAAACCATCTGGTCCAGTCCCTGTCTTCATGTGGTTGTGATTTGCTTCTCAGAATTTCAAAGCAGAGAGAGTCCACTGCTGGTGTTTCAAGATCCCAGTAGTGAGTAAGTTCTTCCCTAGAGACACCTGGTGCTGCTCACAAGCCAGCATGTCCTCATTCCCAATGCAGGGGAAAGGATGCCATTTTCCATCCCACTCTAATTTGTTCCCTAGAACTAAGAAGCTACACATAGAACAACAAGAAAAGATAGATTAATCCTAATACAAGTTAAACACCTCTAATCTCAAAATCCAGAATTAAAAAGTTTTTGAGCACCAACATGATGCCACAAATAGAAAATTCCACACCTGACACCTTTGCTTTTCTGATGGTTCACTGTACACAAATGTTGCTTCATGCACAAAATTATTTAAAATACTGTATAAAATTATCTTCAGCCTATGTGTATAAGGTATATATGAAACATAAATCAAGTTGGGTGTCATCCTGAGATATCTCATGATGTATACACAAATATTCTAAAATCAAAAAAAAAAAAATTGAAATCTGAAAGACTTCTGTTTTCCAGCATTTTGGATAAGGGATACTCAACCTGTATGAACATGGTGTAATGGAAAGTATAGACTAAATCAAGAAATCTAGATGGTAGTCCCAGAACAGCCACTAACAGAATATGCAAAATCAAGCTAATCATCAATGTTTTTGTGCCTTAGTTTCCTCATCTGCAAATCAAAGAAGTCAAACGCTTTCTAGCTTGATGTAGTGTATGTCTATCATTCCATCATTCATTTACTTTGCCAGCAAGGCCCTTCAATGTGCCCTAATGAGACTGGTGCTCAGTAAAAGTATGGAAGTAAGGAATGAGACATCCTGACCACAAAGAAATGATATTTATAAAGAAAATGGACAAATAATAAACAAACATGGATATGTAATTACATCGATATCTTTTCTACAAAAGAAAAGAAAAATGTTGAGACAGTCACCATTTAGACACCATTTAGGCTAGAATCTTTCCTCTCCCAGACAGCACGCCTGGCCCTGTAATTCTCTGAAATGTGGAACAGCAGATGGCTCGTGCATTCCAAGAATTCTCCAAATGGACTGATTTATCCATTAGTATGAAACTGATCAATCTTATTAGATTTTGGCAGCTTCTACATGACCATATTTATGAGGAAGTGTCCAAGTTTGCTTGCAAAACTATATATCTTCCAAGAAAACCAATAGGGTCTCCAAACTTCAGAGTCTAAAGAGATATGGCCGCAGTGTTAACATTATCACTTGGCTACGAACTAGTGACAAGGTCAAAATCAGAAACTGAAGTCATTGATCAGCACATTAGCTTCATATAGAAAAAGTGTTTCATGGCCACAAAATAAACTATTAACTCAGCCCTCCTCCTGAGTATGTTGGTTACAAAGGAATCCAACAGTATATGGATGACTCACTTAAATATATCACCAGTAATGGAAAACATCTTCTATGGTATTTTATTTATCTGCTGAATACTGGGGGTGGGGAGGTGGGTGTCAGCCCAATATTAATCAACTCCACTAACAAGCTGTTTCTTTACACTGAGGCAACACTTGTAACTTTCCAGTATGTCTTTGGGTCAGTTGCATAGATGATAAATGCAGCAACTCTTTGAGACAGATGGGATAATGTATTCACATGAAAGAATTAAACCATGGGCTAAGGGGATTGAGTGAATCACTCTCCAGTCATATAGCTAATTGGAAAATGTGTACACTGGTAGTGACAACGTCCAAAAAGAATATGTTACATGGAGGAGAATACATGGAATAGATCATACAGAAGAGAACAGACCATAGCTGGTCTCTGCTCACTATGTATAGTCCATTCCATTCTTTCTCAGAAAGCCAAGTTGTCAGTAACTATACTAAATGCTGAAGTAGGCAGACATCATATGCCTTCTTTCGTGTATTTGTTTTTAAGAAGATTTCTCACAAATCTAGAAATAGAAATTCTATTTTACCCAGCAATCCCATTACTGGGTATATACCCAAACAACTATAAATTGTTCTACTATAAAGACACATGCACACGTATGTTCATTGCAGCCCTGTGTACAATAGCCAAGACCTGGAACCAATCCAAATGCCCATCAATGATAGATTGGACAAAGAAAATATGGTACATATACACCATAGAATACTATGCAGCCATAAGAAATGATGACTTCATGTCCTTTGTAAGGATTTGGATGAATCTGAAAACCATCATTCTCAGCAAACTGACACAAGAACAGAAAGCCAAACATCACATGTTCTCACTCATAGGTGAGTGTTGAACAGTGAGAACACGTGGACTCAGGGAGAGGAGCATCACACACTGGGGGCAGTTGTGGGGGGTAGGGGAGAGACAGCGGAAGGTGGGGACGGAGGAGAGCGTGGGGAGGGATAATATGGGGAGAAATGCCAGATATAGTATGCACCTAAAGTAAAATAAATAAATTTTAATAAAAAAAGAAGTACTGTCTTAGGTTAGACACTTCAGTTCTTTGTTCAATTGCACTTGAAATATTTCACTGTTCTTTATCAGCAACAGCAGCTGCATCATCATTTTCATTATTCTTTTGGGATGAAATTCCAAACCTCAAAGCAGTGGGGCTAGCTGTGTGACAGTGATGACAAGCACTTGTTTCCCTCACCCGAAATACATACTTGGCAATCCCTCCTATACCTACCTATGATTTAAAGTAGGAAAGTCCTTAAACCTACAGTCTGAAACAGAATTGGAAATTACAGATGGGTTAGCATTCGACCCATGTGGACCATGGAAATTGGTTGAGTCAGCTGAACTGACCTCATTAGATTATCGGAAATTTCTGATTCTGTGACAGCTTGAGTGGTAAACTTCTAAAAATATTTTTTTCTCTCAGCAATTATGCATAAGGCCAAGATTTTGATGTAATTAAATAGGGTCGGGCATTAAGAGGAGCTGTTTGTTTTTGTTCTCATAAAAAACAATTAGTAAGCTATTCACTAGAATCATTGATGGACACCAGTTCATTCAACGGGTCATTGTATTTCCTGTAATTCAGTCTTCCCACACTTTTTCATAAGAGCTGTCATTGGCTGGGACCCTCTTTGAGGGAAACAAGTCCTTGAAGAAACAATGACTCCAACTTTTATGAATTGCACCCTGGAAAGAATTGCACCCTTGAAAACACAGCCCAGCACGCTGCAGGGATAAAAGGCAGTGCCCAGGCTTGTTTCTTTGAAAGACAGCCCAAAAATAGCCCAGGGCATTTTCCTGTTTGGAGAAGTCAGTAACAGCTGTTCATAGCCCACATTTCTTTCATACCCTCCCCAACCACAAAGAAAATACAAACTACCACTGGCTGTAGGAATGGACATTATTCAACATTCGTGTGCCTTCAAAAATAGCACAGGAAGAGTTATAGACACAATGGAGGGAAAAATGAGGAAAACTCAGGAGGAGTAGAGAGACTAGGGAGGAGATGCTTTTAAACAATGAGAAATTTAAAATAAGCAGGAAGGCAAAAAAAAGAAAGGGCAGGATTTGAAAAGGCTGCCTCTGAGAAATGATAGGGTGGTGTGAAAAGGGCACTGTAGTGGGAATTGTAAAAATCAATGATGTTGTTGGCTCCGCAGCTAATTAGTTGTGTTTTCTAGAGCATACCCCTTACCATCTCCAGGCCGCTACCATAGAATGGTCAGGGGGTGGAGAAAATAGAGATTAAGCAGTCTCTAAAAATTCATCCTGATTCTAAAAATGTCACATTGTATAAAAGTATAGAATGTGGCTATTAGGCAGGGAGGAGTTGGGAGAAACACTAGACTTACCCTCCATGTATTTATGTATCAGTCTCTTGGAGAAGGGCATTCGGAGTTCCAAATATGAGGAAAACGGAAGCATACCCAGCTTCACCGCCACCTCCTTCCCCTATCTAAAAGCACTGCTTGAAAGGACCTCAACAGAAAGTTGTCTTACACCCTCAGCTACAGCAGCAGCACCCAGGAAGCTGTAAAGTCCAGCTCTTAGAGATCCACAACCACCAAATTCCCCCAACTGTCATGGAGTCTCCCTGTAGGTTCTTGCCAAGGATCACAAATTCAAGATGGCAGAGTGCATGGGCTCTGGCAGAAGCCATTTAGCATGCAGGAAAAAAGTCAGGTACTGAGCCCCACAGAACTGCATTTTCACTTTATTGAGTGTTTGATCTGTGACCTTTAGTAAATACCTTAATCTCTCCCTGATCTTGATTTTTAAAATATTTCTCAAAATGGAGACAGAAATGCAGTTATGAATTTTAAATGTAGTTGTCAAAGTGCACAGAACAGATTAAGTGCTTAATATGTTATCTACTATAATTGTTAATGTTATATTCATGGGATGCTTTACTTAGCTTGGAAAAATGTTTTTTGTTTCACGTTCTCAGGTCCCTTGATCTCCTGAATCACCCTATCATCATTGATGAAAAGCAAACAAACCAAGCAAACCGAAAGACCTCTAGCAAGGGCTGGTCAAAGGGCTTCCAGCAAGGGCTGGTAGCAGTTGATCAGACATTGACTAGAGCTCTACGAAGCATGGAAAAATCAGCCTTAAATCCCTAATGCAGACCAATTAGTGAGTAAATCTCAACATTTTAAACTGGGACTCCAATTTTATAGTTAGAGCTCCCTAGGGCAACAAACACACATTTTTCCATCCAGTCTAGGTGTGTGAAGTGTTTCCCTTACCCCTCCCTTCAGAAAAAGGGGCAAGCTGAGTGCAATGGCACTTTTGGAGGCAAAGCAGGAGGACTGCTTGAGTCCAGGAGTTTGAGACCAGCCTGGGAAACATAGGAAAAGCCCATCTCTACCAAATTTAAAAAAAAAAAAATTGCTGGGCATGGTAGTGCATGCCTGTGGTCCCAGCTACTTGGGGAGTTGAGGTGCGAGGATCACTTAATCCCAGGAATTTGAGGCTGCATGGTGAGCCATGATCGTGCCACTGCACTCCAGCCTGAGCAACAGAGGGAGACTTGGTCTCAAAAACATGTCAGAGGAGATTAGTTAAGGGAGATGTAGTATATCTCCATTTTGGCAATTTCATAGGAAGATAGATCTTTCCTTTGGTTCTTCTATGTTTGAACTGTGCTGAGAAATTAGTTAACAAACAGAAACTACAGGCACATACGCTTATGTGAAATGAGGAACCTAACATACAATGTCAGCCTTTTCTGTAGACATGGGGCTTAGATAATCCGAAAGGGCCCCATGGGACACATCATCCTGAGTGAGAGAAGACTCTGAGGGACTATTTGATATTCATGCAGACAGAGCTTCAAAAATGTGTTACATAGGGGATCTTTCCTAGCAGAAGTTGGAAAACAGACAGTCATCCATTCAGAAGGACTCATGTGAGTTTCCATGTGGAAGCAGGGCTTTGATAAAACTATATTTTCTGGCAATTTTTACTTCTAACACACATTGATGTGGTCTTCTTATAGCAAAATGGTAGGAATTTTAAGCAGCGCTAAATATATACAATCTGCCATTGAACCCCTTCATTTTATTTTTCTGGGTAACTACTTCTCTGTATTTTAAAGTAAACCCTGAATAACCTAAATCTTGGTGCAATAAAATCACAATACAAGACACGAGATTTTTGTTTGCTTATTTGTATTTGTTTTGCGGGGCACTGAGTTAATCTGGCTAAATGCAAAAGGTCTTGGATGCTGGTACATTCTGTTTGAAATGGACACAGTGACAGAGATGTACCTAAGGACCTTCCAAGGAAAACAGAACACTCAGAAACACAAAGGTTCCATCTAAGTGGTAGACACTGTGATCATCAACTCTGTAAATCTATGGGTTGCATTTCATACCAGGAGCTAGCCGGGCTCTGAAGGGGAGATTTCTAGGGCACCAGGGAAAGGTGGTTGTTGAGAAGGCTAAAGGGAAATAGGCTCAGGATGCTGGCCGAACAGCAGCTAGAGGATCTCCAAGACAGAACCCCAGTTCTACAAATAGGGACCAACTCTTCACATCTTTTCATTTTCGACATAATTTCCTGAATGTCCAAGTGAGGAGCACTCATGATAGAGCTCTTCCTCAGCCCAACATCAGTGGCTATAACCCTGGAGCTGGGTGCAGCCCAAGTGCTGAGCAACTCTCACTATCATTTCCTGAGTAGAGTATGGTCCCCAGCCAGGCCAAGTGTAGTCCATGGAGAGTAGCTATGGTGATGCTAGTCTTTCTAGATTCTTTAGGGAACACCTATTCCCAGGTGATTCCAAAGCTGTTCCAGAAAAGCAACACATACAAATCCTACCAACACTGTTTTTAGATTTCTTATGTCGACTGAGGGAGCAGTTAATACTTGCCCCATGGTAACAATGTTACGTGGAAAACAGTCCAAGAGTATCACCAATGTGATTATTAAACCGAAGAGCATCTCTAAGCCCTGGAGCCTAGGGAAAGACAAGAACAAGATAGGGCAAAGGCAAAAGATCCCATCTAAAATTTGAACACTTTCTCTATTATACAGAGCATGTTCTGCACTGTCAGCATAATGCTGAAAAGGTCCCAAGTTGAGGGATGAGGACGTGATCAGAAGCAAAGTCAAGTGAGGACACTGGAAAAGGAGGCACCTCATGGGCAATCACTGAGCACCCACCAGTGTTTTCATAGTGCTGGACAGAACGAGGCACACTCAGGCTGCTAGCCCCAGGAAAACAGAACTGACCCAGTTGACTACAAGTTTTTCTGGTGCCTGATTCCAAGGAAATGCTCATTTTCAGCCAAGTGTTCTTTGTGGACTTCAGCTCTGGCTGTTTGCTTTGTATTTTCCAGGTTTATAACATGAGTTTTATGATTTCTGTTAAGAGCTGTTAAGTTTTCCTCAAGGAGAGGTCTAAAGTGGGTAATCCTGCTTACTTTTCAAAAAGAACCTGAGGAAACTTCAGGGAAACACCAAGCTGTGGGAACAGGAAAATAATTTGGATGTGAGAGACAGAGAAGATGAGAAATTTCTAAAGTGATCTCACATTCATCTATGAGTTCACAGCCATATCATTCAATAGTCACGCATTCATTCATGTGTTCAATGAATATTTCTTGGACATTTATGACCTGCCATGTTAGGCATCAGAGAATGGGCAATACAGCTGTTTGTGAACTTGCCACCTTGTGTAAGAGATGGATAATATACCCGTAAATAAATATGAATAGAATGTCAGGGAATGACCATTGTTCTGAATCCAGCTATCACAGGAATTGGGGTTCTTGATAGCCCAGCATGAGCTATATGTCTAATAAGGAGGTCAGGGAAGGTTGTCTGGCAGGTGGTGGAGCAGAGGTTAAGACCTGCCCCACCATTGGTAACAATGCTGTATGCAGAGAAGTCCAACAGCATCACCAAAGTTGTGACTAAATCCAAGAACATCTCTAAGAAAATGTAGGCTAGAGAAGGATAGGAACAGCAGAGGGCAATGGCAAAAGACCCCATCTAAAATTCAAAACACCATCTCTATTCTTCTGGTATTCTATCTGATAGAATATTATTCCTTTTCCAGAATATATCAGAATAGAACTATTCTTCTCTGTCCCTGTGAAGTGAGAGAGTTCTGACAAGACGTGAAAGAAAAACCAGCCTTTCTGCTAAAGAGATGTGAGCACAGTTGAAAGGCCACAGGATGACCAAAGTGACTAAAGCCAATGGGCAGAGCTGAGATGAAGGCAAGAGACAGTAGTCACTTCCTGCAGAGCCTGTTATGTCAGGAGTTCCGCATATTGATTGCCACATATGAGTCTGTAATTTGTTTATTTCTGTTGACAGAGGCTTGTGAAAGTATGCATTTATTTGCAATAAATCTGTGCATAAATCTTCATGTATTTCTACCAGTCCTATGGTAAGCAGGGCTTTTCCTATTTATTCTCTATGTTACTTTCTCCAGGAGCTCTTGCCCCTGAAGCCCATCTGTAAGGCCTTCCCAGCCATTCCAGGCCAGCATGCTTGCTCCCTTCTCTGATGTACCTCCCAGCCTGCCACCAATCCCTGCTCCACCTGTGTCCTGTGCCAGATCTAGGTCAGGTGTGTGTGGGGTGTGTGTGTGTGTGTGTGTGTGTGTGTGTGTGTATGTGTGTGTGTTAAGGTCTATCTTGTCACCAGAGAAGCCCTCAGGGAATACATGAGCTTTGGAATCAAGAAAGATGTGCCCCACCTACTAATTCAGCCCCACCACTCACCACATAAGTGAAACCAGTTTCTCAGCCTTAATGGTAAAATGGGGATGACAGCATTGGTACCTTACAGTATAGTTGTAAAGAAGATGTAGTATATGAAGAGAGTGCGTGGGAACGGAGTGGCGCCAGCAGGTCTGTGGGTTCTTGTGAAAAGTGGGACCGTGACTGTGATTTTCAGTTCTATTTCATACTACTGTATAACACGTTTCCCATCCATGGTCTTTGAAGGAGCACTATATACACTCCAAAAAAATCACTGGGTATAGAATGATCAGAAATAGATTATCTTCTAGGCTCTGTCACTTACTAGTTGATTATATAACCAAGAACCAAGATAATGTAATTCTTCCAAGCCTTGGTTTCCTTATCTATAAAATATGTGTGACCATGCCAATCTCACAGGGATGTTAGATATATAATCTGCGAGACTGGAAAGAAGAAAGCATTTTCTGATCTAAAATTCTGATCCTGTGACTTTCAACTCTTGTTGATCTAATATAAAATGCAATTACGTGAACTCCCAATTTCTTTAACAAGGAATTCATAGACTCATTGCTTCAGTACCTTTCTCTGACAACTCCTTCCTGGACTGGAAGACCAGGGAGTGGTCAGAGCCATCTTACTGCTGCCCAGAACAGAAGTCATAGGGGAGGGCCCATGTTTAAGGTACATGTGAGTCAGCTCATGACTATCAGAAAACAATGTGTTTCTTTCTAAGATGAAGGTCATTAACAACCTCTGCATTGGCAAATCTGACAAATTACTCTGTATTTATTTCAGCTTAAGATCTTCTACCTGAAACAGTCATGTGACATTAAAAATGTCTCACTAAGTGGCAGTATAAAATTGGGTGTAGCCAGAGAAGGTCACTGTGCCCTAACAGACACGCTCAGCAACTTCATGCAATTCTAAATGTACTCTGGCCTTGATGGAATTTACATTTTGCTGTTACACTTCAATGTGTTTTGGAGAGAGCAGATATATAGCAGTTGACAGACATGCGTGCCAATACAACAGGTCCATAAAGCAGGAAGAAATTGGGCATAGGGAAAAGGTAGCTGATAAATAACAATTACTGTTCGCCAGTGACTACATATTAATATCTTCATGCTATTCTTTTTCAAGACTCTCACATAACCTTCACCATGACTTCGGCAAGCAAGTGAAAACTGGTGATAGTTTGGGTACTATTAAAATACTCTGTAACTCAATCTGTAGGCACCATGGGAGCAGAGAATTTCATGTTTCATTTCCTGATGAGTCTCAAAACACTGAGAACAGTCCCTGGCACATAGTAGGTACCTAACAAATATTGAAACAAAACCCAAACAGGAATGAATAAATGAGAATCCTGTTTGGGGGTTCCCTGCTGAATTTCTAGTTCATTTTATATCACAGTTGCAAAACAGTTTGTGTTTAGTCATCATTCGCTACACAATTAAACATGTTTCACTAATTATTTTATAGAGCTAATGTTCCCACTTGCTTATAGTATGGAGAAGAGCAATAAATTAGAATGGGCAATGCCATCTCAAGAAAGAAGAGCGAGCAGACTGATTAGATGATGTGACAAGGGTCAGGCAAAAAAAAATAGTGACAAAAGGAGCACCTGGAAGGTCCAAGGCCAGCTGCTCCCTGGATTTCCACCATCCAAGGATATTTATCAATCTATGGGGGGCAATAAGGCAAAGGGAGAGAGGTCAAGATTTTCTTATTTTCCCAAGAAATCATTTTGACATCAGGAAAGTTTGGGTTTGTTAGAAAAAGTTGGTAGTCCTTTAACCTGGTCTATGCAGAACTCACGCTTTGGCCTTCCTATTCAAAGACAATGCCATTGGCAGTGATGCAGCCTCTTTAATTAGGAGTAAGAGGCTCATATGGGACCCCTTTCCATTTCCTTTTTGCTATTTGCCTCTGCAATTTGAGATGAATCCTTCATTGTACCTTAAATATTCATCCTCATATGGCCCAAAACCATACAGAGTTACCAACAACATTGCTACTGGAGCCTAATTTCTGTCTTATCAAAAACCTTGGGCTTAGGGTTTTACCTTTATCTTTGTTCGCCAAGATATTTTATCTTTTTCTCTCATAATGGCCTTCTCCTCTGTTTCCATGCCATGGCCTCCACCTTTTCTTGAGTCTTCCTAAACCAACAGAAATACTTCCCAGCCAGTTTCCGTGTATCAAATCATGCATCCCTTCAATCCATTTTCCATACTTCTGTATACCAAAAATAAAATTCTAAGCCCCCCAACCAAGTGAATGAGCACCCTGTTAGCCAAGGGCATTCCAAAGTAAACCTGAAACTCTAATTCGGTCCATGATGAGAAGGTGGAGTCAGACATGCCTCATTATGCCCTACTCTCTGTGGAATTCAGGCATAACCGACCAGCCTTAACATTAAAGCAGCGATCTTAAAACTGATCAAACAGAATTTTTATAGCAATAAGACACTCAATTCCAGCCTGGATGTAGTGTAGCAATAGATAACAGATAGCAGGCACCAAAAGAAATTATTTTATCCCAAAATATAGTTCTTTGACATATTTTGAAATGGCCCTGCAAAGTCCGGGAAAATCTATACTTTGCAGAGAATTTCCTTCCTTTTCCAGGTCTTTTCCCTCATTCGAGAGAGAATTAACTAAGAGTCTGGCATCTTTTAAGGTCTGATAAGAGCTCTGAAGCCCGCTACCTGGACGCTTCATCTGCATGACAAAACCTTGGTCTCCACAACCCCTTATTTTAACCCAGAAATTCATTCCTATTGATACCAGGTCTTTAGATAATAACGCTTTCAACCAGTTGCCAATCAGAAAATCTTTGAATCCATCCGTGACCTAAAAACCCCCAGTCTGAGTTGCTCCTGCCTTTCTGGACCAAACCAATATACATCCTACATGTATTGATTGATGTCTTATGTCTCCATAAAATGTATAAAACCCAAGCTGTAGCCTGCCCATCCACAGCCCATGTTCTCAGGATCTCCTGGGGCTGTGTCACAGTTCATTTCTCACTCATTTTTGGCTCAGAATAAATCTCTGCAAATATTTTACAGAGTTTGACCCTTTGCCCTGATACTTCCATCCCACATATGATTCCAAAAGGCAATCCTGATTGCATAGGAAAACCAGTTGCCCAGCATGGAAACATACCGACTCTTAGTACAGCAGGCACAGTGCCTGTGTATAGATTTACACATATAGAATAAACTGGAAACCAGCCATTACCTGCCTCAAACCATTGTTAGACTCATCTGATTTGTAAAGCTCAGCAACAGAGCAGCTCCCTCAGTTACTGCAACTACTGTTTCATGACAGCCAGTTTTTGAAGGACTGTAGTCACTTGGGCACACAAAAAGCTTCATACTATTGAATAACAGGACAGTGCAGAAGGATTCAATCCAGAGAAATGGTTGTGGAGGGGGAAGGTGGAGGATTAACTAATCATAACTAGGAATAAACCTGCTAACTCATCTGGGTAGTGTAAATGGTAGATCTGGATAGAATTACCAGCTGAAAATTACATTTCAAATATACAAATAGTAAAACATTTCCTTGCTGGTTTTTCTCAGGCAAAATTTTATGCCTGCCTCATATAGTGTAAGTATGTCTCAAAATCTAAATTAAACAATACACTTGCTTTGACAGATCGTGTGTTTATTCAGAAGTTTACTCAAGCCAGGAGCATCCACAAAATCTGACAGTATTCGAGGCTATAATTTTTTTTAAATCTGTTTCAGTCAAATGTATATAACAGAATACTTTTGGAGATCATCATGTTAGTAAACAAGGCCGGCTTTTTGACATTACTTACAGACAAGCAGACGCTACTTGTTTCACAAATCAGCCCTTGAATCTTTTTGAGTCCCTGATTGATTACAAAGGGATTACAAAGAAAAAACAATCTTGCAGAAAAAGGGAAACCCTACTCATCCAGGAAACGGTTAACCCTGTAGGTGATACATGGGCACCGCTAAAACCAAATCCTTGGCTACTTGTTTATTTCTGACTGAAAATGGCCTTTCTGAAAGTTCCATTTCTCATCCTTTATGGTCAGCTCCAGTCCAACATCTTTTCCAAAGTCTGCTGAGTCCCTCAGCTCATGTTCATCTCCCTTTCCTTGGCCACAGATAGGACTAATTGTTTATTCCTCTTGATTTTGCATGTAACTCATACATTATCAAGATAGAAAATGCATCCGATAAAATTTAGGACTATACCAAGCACATAGCTAGTACTGCAAAAATGCTTTTGGAGCTTTGTGGCAACCAAGCATTGACTAGGACTGTGATTCTCAAGGTGTGGGCTCCAGCCCAGCAGCATGGGTATCAACATCTTGTTAGAAATGCAAATTCATGGCCTCACTCAGACCTGCTGAATCAGAAACTCTGGGGTTAGAGCCAATAATCTGTGTTTTAATGAGTCTTTCAGGTGATTCTGATGTATGCTTAAGTTGGAGAATTACTGTACTTGGAAAACTGGCCTCTATTTGGAAAAACTTGACCACCTGTGAGAAGAACCACTGAGGCTCTTATAATAGATTCAAAGTTATTGGAAAAAAAAAAACACTTTCCAAGTATATTTGCGAAGAACTACTTCTTGCAAAAAGTAGGCAACCATAAGATCAGACATCTGAGAAAAACAATAATAACAACAAAACAGGAAAATGTTTCTTTAACAAAGCAACACAGATGATATTTCCAATTATCAGGAGAATTACTTAGCACTTACTGTCAGCACAACCTCAGCCTCCTGAATTAATTCATATTCTGGGCTGAATGAATGTGCAAAGCTTATTCCCATGGAAACTGAGCACTATACAGATTGATAGGGTTATAGAACATATAACCGAGCTAAAGCAATTGCCAATTTTAAAAGATTAGCATTGACAATTTGGCACAACACATTTATTTCCCAAATATCAGCAGTGCCTCATCTACATTCAAGGATGAAGGACTGTCAAAATTTGATTTAAGAAAAAATAAAAAGCCCTGCTACAACACAGCCTATCATCTTTTGAGCTTGGGCCAAAATGTGGCAGAAGCTCTGTTTTCTTAATACTCCCTTAATTACAAGGAGACTGTTTTTAACATTGGTATTAAATGGGTTGCTATGGCTTCCTGCCTGAGAGTTCAGTGTGCCAAGTTTCAGTAAGGAGCAAGCTATGAATGGGCTGAATAAGATGCTCACAAATAGGGTTTTACACCCCAGACCCCTACCACAGAGCATCCCATTAGGAAGATTCCTGGGAGGTAACGGAGCCAACAAGGGCCCCGCGCCTCCCTTCACTTTCTGAGACATTCCTTCATGGCTTCACACTAATCGCCTTGTCCTACAGGATCCTTGTCCTGTGTAAGAGAGAGCTGCTAAAAACAGAAGCAGATCAGCTGCCTGTGGCTTCCAAGCACAGAAACCATGTGGAAGTTTGTTTAGTCCCCCGGTAGGTTTTGTTTGTTCCTTGGGCAATTTCAGAGTTTCCAAATTTTATATATGACTGTGACCAGAAGGGAAGAAGGCAAACAAGAAGTTCAAAGCAGAGCTAGCCACGCTTAGATACAGGCTTGTGTCTTTGGTAAACAATACAGAAATAACCACTGGGGATTTTATCTCTGTGTTCTCAAAAAGATAGAAAAAAACCCCAGGTAACACAAGCCACAATGTTGAAAATGAGCAAATGCAGCCCCCAGAGCCATGCTTATGTCTAATATCTATTCAGATACCCAATAATCCTCCTGGCTTCAAAATTCTCCACTCCTCTGATCTTGTAGCTTCTCATAGGGACCAAGCCTTTGAAATTTCATGCTAGGTTTTAGTGATTTAGGTTTTTGTGAGAAAAAAGGATATCCATAAGGAACATATGCCCCACATTTGTGG
This sequence comes from Saimiri boliviensis, assembly GCF_048565385.1. Lineage (NCBI taxonomy): Eukaryota > Metazoa > Chordata > Mammalia > Primates > Cebidae > Saimiri > Saimiri boliviensis. The sequence goes on from NC_133453.1 coordinate 123,240,736, forward strand.
TTGTTTTTGTGAACGTGTAGCCTTTGAGAACTGTGGCTACTGTGTTGAAAAGCAAGCTCTGTTCGTTTCCAGAGCCTCATCATCCAGAAGGTAGAGTCAGAGCAAACTGCTGAAAAAGGCTGGGGAGGAGATCCAGACATGTTCCTGGATTCCTTTCAGGATATTTACATTTACATGCAGTTAGGCAGGATGTGTATGAGGGAGAAACAGAGGGGGCAGAGTAAAAGTGGGAAAAAAAGAAAGGATGAGAAAGGAGGAAAGGAAAGAAAGAAAAGGAAGGAAGGAAGGAGGGAGGGAGAGAGGGAAGCATTGGAAGAAAAGGGTGGCAGAGAGGAATGGAGGGAAGGAAGAAAGCAGAAAGGAGGATCTGTCATTCAGCTGTGCTGACCTGCAGATGTAGAGAAGGTAAATGAGTTTGTACTCTTTCTCCAAGAGGTGATCAACTCACACCTGGCAGCTTGACATGATTACTTCACAAGCTTTGATAGTCATTATCTTGGCTTCCACAGATACAATTGTTTTATGGCTCCAAGAATAATGCAGTCCTTTTGGAAATCTAGCAGTCATGCCTGGGTTGGTGACCTCCCGAATCAAGGAAGTGCTAGCTGGCAATACTGAGTCCTAATACAAGTGGCCAACTCAAGACAGTTTACTTTGTATGGGGAGTAGATGGCTCTGTAAGACTATGAAGTTACCAGTAACATTCCATTTCTGAACTGGGGCTGCCAGATATAAATGGCTTTATCATTTTGTTTGTGACTTTTGAAAATGTGGTTAAAGTCACACAAAGGTTCATACCAAAGGAATACAAGCTATTTTTTTTTCTTTGAAACTCAGTACCAAATTGGTAAAATGAGCCAGCTTTCAGTAAGAAGTTTTTTATTATGTGGACGTGAGATAAATATTTAACTTGCAAAGCTTACTTGCAAGTTAAACGTCTATCACAGAAAAGGGAAATACCCAAGTCTTTCTGTCTCAGTCATCTGTGGGTTCTAAAAATGCACAAGCTAAGTGAAATATCATAAACACATGTTCAAAAGGCCATGCAAAGAAACCAATGCCAGGTGGACACATCTCCTTGCCACCTCATCAGCAGGCATACCACAAAAACCAGGCCAGATTCAATGCCAAGGAAAAGTGACATAAAAGTCCAAGTGTCCTTATTTTGCAAATTCTTTGTCAGAAATGAATGGATCCCAAGTTGCTTCTGACCCAACACCATTTCTCACATGGTTTCTCTATCATTCACAAGGATTTAGAAGAGCAAGCACTGTAAACACTTCCAAGTCTGGGCTTGATTATCTAGAAACGTATTTAGAATGCATTCTATCATTTAATCTAAAATCTGAGTCATCTTGCAGGGAAAACACAGAACCTTATGAGAAGGACACACTGCCTTTAAGAACGTGGATGTCTGATTTTAGATTTGCAAAGCAATGCCAATTACAAATGATCTACTTGTTTCGAAAAATAGACTGAGGATAAATTCTATTAGTAGTTAATTCAACAATAATACAAATTTGAAAATATGTACGCTCTGCTATCTAAAAAAAAATCAGACAATCTCAAATCTTCCAAATCAATGAGTTTTTATCCCTCTGAAGTTTACAGAATTGCAACTTTTGACAAGCTTTACCTTCTAACTTACAACTCAAGCATGCTCATCACACCAGAGACACTACTCCAATAACACTTGCCTTTCTGCTGCAGAATTTTGGAAAGCTGAACACCTCTGAGGGACAAAGTGCATGGGAGGTCTGCAGACCAGACATGGGAACAATTTATTCCAAATACCCAAATGACAACTGTAATGGCCACATCCTAATGAGGTAGCAGTGCCCTCAGCAAAACAGCACCCCTAAATTGATTGAAAAGTTAACAGAGCAGTTTTGGGCAAAGGGGGCAATCCAAATATTAAACTAGGATTACAGATTGACTTTTTAAAAAACAATTTATCTTGACCCACTTGAAAGAAATTTAAGCAAATAACTCATTTTCGGACAGCAGTATAAATGATCTATTTTGAATTTTCTTCAGGATCATCTCTACACATAAATTTCTTAGGACAATGATGAATTCATGACAGATTTCTCTCCCTATAAAATATCTCTCTTCCCTAGTAACTAAAGCCTGCAATTCCATCATAGACATTTCCATTATCCCTTACTTACATACAGCACAGGGGAGAGGCCCCTATGCTTGATTAGTCCTTGTAACACCATCTCTAGAGCTGTACTGGGAACACTTTGATGTTTGGAAACCTTGTGTTTTTCTTCTTCAGTATTCCCTGCAGGACTTCATCCCGTGACAGGCACTTGATATTACAGAATCACTGAGTTCCAAGGAACTGGACAGATTACTGGACTCCATCCTTTGATTACACAGAAAAGAAAGTAAGGCTGAAACTCAGAAGAGAACTGAGACTTATCTGGAGTAACTGAGCCAATTAGTGACAAACCTGGGAACAGTCATGTGGTGCCCACAGAGAAATTTACCCATCAAGCATTTACTGAGCTCTGCTGTGCGCTGGGCGTTGTACGATAAGCTGAGGACATGGAATGATGACTACAAATACATCGTCCTGTAGACAACTGTGATCTAAGTGAGCTGGCTAGACCCATAAACCGACAATCACAGCAAATCTACCTAAGTACCATTATAGCATTGAGTCCTTAATTAACCCCTGTTGAATCAATCTAGGGAAGTTTAGTAACTGAGATATAGAAATAATTTCTTTTGGAAGATTTCACTTAAAGAAGTACTGGAACTTATTCCACAGACAGGTCTTCAGCCTAGATTTCAGCGATTTCAAGTTAACTTGATGAATCAGAATATTTTATTTGCATTTATAGAATATGAATGAAGAACTCATCTATCTTAGTCATATACTCAAAATTAAAGTTGTGTTCATTCATTTTTTTTAGCCAATTGTATTAGTTAGGTATGTATACAAAGAATGCAGACAGAAATCCTGATTTGATTCATTCTTCTGTTTGGATCTAACTAGTTAATATTAACAATAGCTAAGCTATTAACTTTTCTAAAGGATAAATTTGTGCATTGTCATGGATGATGGTGAATCTCATTCAAGTGAGAAACCTTACTCTATTCAATTTCTCATAAATGCTCTTCAATAATCAGTTTCAAGAAATAACATCTTATTATTTTCTGGTCCTCCTGGGAATTTCTAAATCATGTGACAAGGACACTAATCACAAAATTCAACAGGGAAGTGGTATTAACATGAAACACTCAACATGGAGTCTTTGCTTGATATGAGCCTCCAGGCTCCCTAGATCCTTGCGTGTCCATTCGCCTCACCAAAGCAGCAGTCACTGGAAGTTATCACAGCAAGTGAGGCAAATGGACATGCAAGGATCAAAACCCAAGAATTTCCCCAGTATCTCAGAACTCCACCTATGTATCTTCCTGGTTGGTTTGCTCATATCTGCATCTGGTTTATATGTGCCTCTACTCAAATATTCTAGACTTACCTACTTTCAGAGATGGAAAGAAAATGCCATGCTTGGGTTGTGATCTGACACTAGAGTGACTCCTTCCTACCTCTCCTGCATGCAGACATCATGGGCCACTGGTTCTTTTTCACTCTGTACCTCCACACAAATGGTGGCTGATTTCCCAGGGCAAATATATATACATATGTTGTATACATACACACACATATGCATGCATATATACACACACACATATACACAAGCATATATATACACACACACACATTACTAACTGCTTGTCCCTAGAGGTTCATCCCAGTCTCAAAACCCATTCAATCTTCTACCCTCTTTCCTCTGTATGTCATACATCTACATCACACCCTTGATATTTATAAAAGGTCAAAGCAGAGAAAGACTCAAGACCCAGCCCTCTCCACATGCAGTGGGCCTCTGTGCCTTCCACCCCAGTGACATCCACAGGAGTGTACACCACAGGTCTGACAGAAGCACTGCCAACATTTCAAGAAAAACATATTTTAAAGAATAGTAATAGTTTCAAGATTTTAATGGAAGCATAGTACTTTGGACATGAGGTGTTCAATAAACGTGTGATGAATGAATGAATGAATGGTAAGCTTCCAAGTGTGCCTGGGGAATGAGGCAGCTCCCTATAGATGAAGGCACTTGGATGGAAGTTGGACCCTTTCCCTTGCTCTATGTTGCAATGGTAGGCATCTGAAATGATCCTAGATTAGTTCAGATGGGCAAGCCTACTTCCTGGCATCTGAGAATGGACAGAGCACTTTCAGCTCTCAGGGGTGAGCCAGTTTAGATTATTTAATCAAGAGAGTGTATGGGTTACCCACAGTATTTACTAAAGCTTTACTTGGTAGCTATTGGGACACATAAGAAGAACAAAGCCAGTCCCACCAACAACAACCCTTTGTTTTTATCTTATTATATTGACTGTTACTCATTTATTCTTTTACTCAGTCATTCATGGAACACCTTGGAATGCTCCCTTCTACTAAACTATACTGGGAGTATAACCACGAACAAGTCAAAATTCCTGTTCCCATTTCAGTTCCCAAATGATCACAGTTCTCACTGTTCTGGAGCATGACTTTTCACTTTCTCAAACAATTGTTTTTTGCTCTTGCCTTCACCTGATTCTTACATAAGCCCAAAAGAAAACAGAGGCCCAGAAGAGGTTAGATTTTGAGGGTGGCACACAGCTAATCTGTAGCAGAGCTGGGTCCTGTTTTATGACATGGAGAGCGATGCATAGTTTCCATCAGCCGGTTTCATTTTCCTTTGAACAGGAGCCCGGCAGCAACACACTTATCAACAAGGGCAGTGATCTTTGGTTGGACCTTCTCTGGGCAAAGGACTTCGGACACCACTAACAACTTTTTTTAGTCACTTTTACTGACAACCACTGTATTCAATTTTCCAATTTTCCATTGGGACCTGGTGACCACATAGGAAAAAGAATGAACCATCTTTCTGCTCCTATTATACTAAGACTCTTCCTACTTAATTCCTCATTTAAAACAAGAATTTTTGTTATTTCCAAACAATATTCAGTTACCAAACAGTTGGTCTGGATTAATTGTAGGATATCACTCTCTGTTAGGATAGAGCACACTGTCCATCAGCCCCACCAGATCTGTCAAGAGTGAAGAAGAAAGACACTGCCAGGGAGGAGCCAAGGCCTGGAAGCACTAGCTGTCACTCTCCTCTTCCTCCCCTGAATGGAAACTCCCCCTGAGCACAATGACAGGCTCTCCAGGCCCTTCAGGCCTCCTGGGAAAAGTGCTTAAACCCACAATACCCTCTGTGATCTGTTTTCCATTTGCAGAGGGGGAAAAAAAATCTCTAATGTTGGAGGTTTCGCTCCATGGGAAACTACAACTGCAAATTGAATTTTTGAAAATTAAATCCAATTTAAAATGCATTAAAGACTATTTAAAGCAATCTTCTGGTGAGTCCTTGGTTATATGAGGAATCTTTCTGGGAAGGAGAAAAGCAATCTCTGATGTATGGGTTGTATAAATCGGGGTTTACACCAATAGAAGTTTCTTAAAACGAGGTGTGGGGGCCTCAACTACAAAGAGGTGAACGCCAGCACCCCTGCCCAGCACTTCAGGATCCTCACTGGATCTCTCATCAAAGCACAGAGGAAGGTTTCTTTGCACAAGAGAGAGTAAGTTTCTATTTAAATTAAAGGGCCTCAAGCAGAGGAGGACATGCTTTGAGAAGAGTCATTGCAAAAAGGCATTGAAGCTATGGCACTGAATCCTATGGAAGATGCTACCTGGGAGTAACCAACCCATCACCATAGGAAAGGAAAGCCACACAGCTCCTCACAACTTTGAAATGTACATGAGATATGTGTGGATGGTGCAAATATTAGCAACATGAGCTTTGCAGCAAGATAGAACTTGATGTTTACAAGTCCTATGACTCTGAACAAGTTATTTACTTTTTTAGCCTTAGTTTCTTCTGTACAATAAAGATATGATGGTACCTCACTGTAGAGTTGTTGTGAAAATCAAATAAGCTAAGACAAATTAAAAGTTTCAGTCCAGTACCCTACTGTAAGGTTAGTTGCCACACTAGCATCACCAATTCCACTAATTTAGATGAGAATGAAAAACTGTAGGGAATAGTCTCCGGCCTTCTGATTATTCAGTAACATCATCATCATTTCATACAAAGAAAATGCCATCATTTCATACAAAGAAAATGCCATGCTTGGGTTGTGATCTGACACTAGAGTGACTCCTTCCTACCTCTCCTGCATGCAGACATCATGGGCCACTGGTTCTTTTTCACTCTGTACCTCCACACAAATGGTGGCTGATTTCCCAGGGCAAATATCTATACATATGTTATATATACACACACACATATGCATGCATATATATACACACACACATATGCTCTCCTCTTCCCTCTCCTCTCCTCCTCTCCCCTCCCCTCCCCTCGCCCCGCCTCTCCTCTCCTTATCATTTCATACAAACTGATCACACGCTGAGGGGGATGTTTTATTGGCCCCACTTGTTCCATCCCAGAGTTCTAGGTTCTATGTATGTGAAGGCTACTCTTTCCTGAATCACCTGCTGGATATTGACCTAGTTTCCTTCATCAGAACACACCTGTTCTGTGCCTCATTCTCTCGAAGTCCTTTCTCAACCAAATGATCGTTGGACAAACTGACTCCATTTATGTCTGGCCTTCCGGGTGACACGCTACAGCTCAGTTTAGCACTTAAAAATTAACTTGAATTCTAGAATTTCAGTACCATTCAGCACTTGCGTTTAAGGTAGCAAAGTACCAGACCGGAGGATTCGGCCCGAATTAGAAGCAGACTGAAAATATTATACGAGGACTCTGGCATTTCTGCCTGATTCAAGTTACACTGACTTCCAATCATGCATTTTATCTTTTGGCATGCTTACATAGGTGCCCAATAAATGTTACCTTTGGTGATAATAAAACAAAAGCCAAACTTTCAAAAGATAGAATATCCAAAAGACCATTGTCTGCATTCTTGGCAGCAGCCAGATAGCCAGTTTTCCCAAGTCAGCAGCCTTTAAGGAGGCTGGCGAGGGGCCAGTTCCCAGGGTTGGTGCATTCCTGGGGCCTGGCAAGAGGCCACTGGGACTCTGTTTCCTCTTTCCTTCTCTTTACGTAGTGGAAAAAGTTTGCCATTTTGACCCCTGAGTCTTTTTCCCCCCTATCGAAGTAAAAGGAGTCAGATGGGAAAAACGTTCCCCAGTTCCCTCCCAAAACTCATCTCCCACTGCTCCGAGCTGGCAGAGCTTAAAGCAATTGAAGCCATAAGACACACAAAGGAGGGCTCCTCAGGCCAGTCATCCAGCCTGATTCAATCAGGAGCATGGAGCAAGGAGGAGCAGCGGGACCTTGAGCACAGGGAGTCATTGTACATGTGCTTGGAAGACTATAGGCACTTCTGGAAGGTTTTGGAATAAAATTACCTGTTATAAATAGACACTGGCTTGGTTTCAGGGTTGAGAGCAGGAGGCCAAGAGTTCCAGAAAAACACAATGCTCCATATAAGAAGGTCTGGCGCACAGCTTATTAATAGGGGACTACTGAGCAATTGGACAAAGAAGAAAGGAATTTGAGGTTGGTCAGATAAGACCTGCAGTAAACACCTGGGCAAACATTTCTGGCTGATAACATCATGGATATGCTATGCCACTTTTAAACATCATGTAGGTATATATGTAATGCTTCCTTCCATGTGCAGACAAAGAAAGCTGCCATCTGGAAGGGCCACGTCAACTGGCTTGCATGTTTCCAGGGTAGAGAAACCTGCATGCCAAGCACAGCGCTGCACACTCTATTTGTGTTGTGAGCCCTTCCCCTAAATTCACTCAACACCACTTTGAATAAGAGATGACCATCTCTACCAACAGATGTGAATGTGGAGACCCAGAGAAGGCAGGAGTCATGGCTGAACTCACACAGGCAGTAAGTGGCAGGTTGGGATTCAAATCCAGTTCAGAATCATTCTCCAGCCAACCCATGCTCTCTCCACTGCATTTACAGGGTATCTCTTTCCACAGCACCCTTTACAATGAGTGCTTTGCACACAGCAAGCTTTTAATACAGCCTTCTTCCTAAGGCTGCCACTGCTGCTTCTATATTTGATAGAAATTTTGGAGTTTAGCAAGTAGGAGCTTCACCACTCCCATCATAACAATATATTTCCTTCACATAGGGCGACACAGCCTCCAAAACAATTCCTTGTTCTTTATCTCACTTAACCCTCATGACAATGTCCCACCATTGAAGACACAAATATCCTCAGAGTTTAAGAAACTCGCTAAAGGCCACACATCTACCGAACATTTCAACTCCAGCTCCAGTCTAAAGATTTACGCAGTTCTAACGCAGTGATCCACCTCCTAGACCACCCTCCCGGTACACCAGCATCACACAACTTTTATCAGGACTGCTGAAGAGAAGACCATGTCACTGGTTACATGGAACTTGTCTTCTGAAGGTGCCACATCATATTGTCTGCTAAAACCAAATTGACAAGTCCAAGGGAATGGACTGGAAAGCAACGGACTAGTGTTTTCTCAGCCCAGAAATGTGAGAAGAGAGGGTAGCAGAGTATATTGCTTTGTAGAGTCAATGTGCTGGATACATTCCAGGCCTCCCCACACCCACCCTCCACCCCCCTCCACCCTGGTCTGGGCCCAGAGCACACTACATGGTCCCCATTCTCTCTGGCTTCCAACTGGGTTTAGCCAGTGGAGGCCCCAACAGGGGACAAGATAGTGGGAGGAGAATGAGGTGGGAGTGTTCATGTCCTGATTCCCTTGCTGCAGAGCCAGCATGGTTGGTCGACCATATCCCTTCATTTAAGGTGGCATTTCCTGCCAAGTGGCTCACTCCTCATAGCAACATGGTTCTATAGCCACTTTCTAGGCCTAGTGGCAATGGCTCCCCACTGTTTCTAGCTGCAGGGGGTTGCATTATTATCTTGTTTCGCTGTCTTTATCCTGCACCCCTTTTAAAGAGGCCCTTTATTAAACTCTTCTCCAGTACCTGGCATGAGTGTGCAATGTACCTCCTTCCAGGACCTTGCTGCAGTAAACAACAAAAAAAAACAATATTACTGATTTTGTCTTTGTAGACAAATTATGGGAAGTTACTCAAATCCTCTAAAAGGACGAGAAAGGCTAATGACTTTAGAACAGGCTCTCTCTTTCATTCACTTCCTTCTCGTCACACCTCACCAAACAGGAACGAGGTCAGATATTCTGCCTCAGGGACCTACCTAACTGGGCCCAGGAGATCTTCACATAGCCACCTGCCACACCCACAGTCTAGCCGGGAGTCCACTCCAGGAAGAATGCAGGGCAGCACTGGCCTCATCCCAGTCTGTCTGGTTGGTGCCTTCAAAGACTTCACTCTCAGAGTTCGCCGGCCCATGCTGGATCCCTGCCAGCCTCATGGCCACTCCGTCTCCAAAAACGGCAGGCCTCTCACAACAGCTCCTCCTCACAAAAAGGCCAACAGCCCCTGAGCCTACTTATCTGCCGGCTCTGACAGATGGACCCCAGAATTTACCAAACCAAATTATTTCATTTCCCTCCACACATCTGTGTGCATGAGAGCAGTCAATGAATTAATTGCATTCGGAAACCGACCAAGCTGAAGACAACTGTTTAAAACTAAGAACCAAAAAGGTGCAGAAAGACAGAAGGCAAGCAAACCTCGGAGGCGTCTTCCGAAATGGACAATTATGATCCATTAAGCCTAGTTAAGAAACTGAAATTTATGAGGAGGAAACATCTGGAACCAGGAGGAACCACTTTTTGGGCTTAGAGCGAGCAGCCCAGACAAATGTGATTCCATGTTAGAAGAGAACTGAAAATTAGTATATAAAAGGGCCAGAATGGAGGCAGCGCATCTGGTGTTAACTGAAGCGTTTGAATGCGATGGCTTCTGGATTTCCTTTTGAAATATTAATTGAAATTGGCTGGAGATGAGGGCTGCGTGAAAACTGGCAGAAAGATCATAAATACTGGTGAAGCTAAGCCAGGGCAATGGAACACGGCAACTCAACACGAAGTAATGAGAAATGCTGCCCCATTCATGGCCATGAATCCTGTGGATGTTTAAAAATATTAACTGATAATAATGAACTATAGTACTGGGTGGTAAATTAGCGTAAGATACCCAGGCTGCTGAAATACAGCTAATATATTTACAGTTTGTACAGCATACACTGATGAAGGAATGAGAAGAAAAGACATAAAAATGACTTAGCTATGTGATGCAGTTTGCCTTGCCCCAGGAATTAGGGGTAAGAGCATGTTGATAGAGGAGTTGGGAGGGGTGGCCAGAGGGGGCAAGAGGAAAGTTAGGACAATAATTCAAGATTATAGTAGACCTTGCTTAGGGTCTTGGCAATTTCTCAAGTGCCAGCCAAACACCCTGGAGTCACACCCCATTCTTTTAAAACACTGCGGTTTTCTCAATAAATTTCTGCTTCAGGGAACTCAGGGATAACATAGATTAAATTTAGACCAATTTATTGGGGGAAGATATGAAAGCCTCCTTGGGGAAGCCCTCCCTGATCAAAATAGCCAGAAGAACAACTTCCTCTCTGTAGACCCATCAGTCTTGTCTGCACCACTGTAAACCTCCTGGTATTATGATTTGTGTATATGTGACAAGATTTTTTTTTAAAGCTTTGCAAAGCAGAAATCATGGTTTGCATTTCTTAGCATTCATATCGCTGTGTTTCAGACCCAGTAGGTGTTCCATTCCTGTGCTGATCAATGAGAAACTCAAAAAAGAAGAGCAGGCACATATCAGAGGGACATCCAGGTGACTGTCAGGTTTGGGACCAGCTTCTAAGAGGATCGATGAAAGCTTTACCTCTTGTTATGGACAAAGCACTAGAGAGTCTGCCATGGGAACAATCCTAGGCTGCCAGAGGATGATGTGGAAAACTCAGTTGCCATGGAAACTTGTATGATCTGATGATTCCCATTGTTGAAAGATGGTGAGACACCAGGAGAATGACAAACAGATCTTGGAGCCCTGAGAAACACACAGAACATGCCAAGCAAACACCTCTACTCATTTGTACTTATTTCTGCTATAGAAGCAGTCTCATTTTATCATCTGTCAATAACACAGCATTTATAAAAGGCTTTCAAAGGTGTCCAGTTCCTATTTTAGTGATTTCAGCGTCAACAAGGATGCACAGAACTACCTCTGATGCTGTCAGACAACACTTATCGCAGCAGCTGAATACAGGTGAATGAAACAGGTGAATGTCACCTGAGCTCCTGCTCCATGACTCCAGCAAGGGAAGCCATCCATGAGCAGGTGCTATGGTCAGCACTAATGGCAGGTGAACCATTCCTGCATTACAGATACCTGTGGGAATCTAATTATACCTACAGACTCGCTCCCCAGAAAAAATATACAAATGCACACAACCTAAAATGTATCAGAGAATTCAAAGCCCTGGAAGTCTGTTCATAAATCTCTCCTATCAAGCACCTTGGGACTCAAGAGAGTCCAGGATATCATACCAATAATCTCTGGTGTAAAACAGACAAAAAACTTTACACATACACTAGACCCATCCTTGGGTAAAGCTGAAAAGCAGCATGCTACTTCTTCTCTCCAACCTTCTCAAACAGCACTCTGGGCCTGCTGTATGTGGGCCCCACTTATCCCATATTCAGTATTTGGTCACTACTAAGTTCACTCACTCATTCATTCATTTTACCGAGCTTTTTCTTTGGGTCAAACTTTAGGAACCCAGTGTGAATATGACATGACCCATGCCCTCAGGAAGCCTACAGTTGAGATCAGCCTGGGGTGATTTTTCTTTTCAGGGGACATATGGCCATGCCTGGAGACAGTCTGAGTTGTTGCAATGAGGGAGGGGTGTGCCTGACATCCAGTGGGTAGAAGCCTGGTGTCCCAACAAACATTCTACAATACACAGGACAGCCCTCATGACAAAGAATGATCAGGTCCAAACTGTCAACAGTGTCAGGGCTGAGATATCCTGTTCTAGAGCACACAGGCCTGTGGGCATATGAAAAGGCCAGAAGCAGGTATTATGCCAGCTCAGAAATGGGCATGTTTATAAGAACTCTGGAACATGTGGCTTTGACAGCAGTCTGCCTTCTTTTCAGAAATGAGAGGAAGGAGAGAAGGAAGCAAAGGAGCCATTCAGAGTGAGTGACAACCACAATGAAGGTGGATCTTCCTTCAGACAACATCAGGGGAGGCAGTACCAATTGCAAGTGATGGGCAGACAAATGGCATTTCTTCCAGAATCTCTTCATTGGAAATGCTTCTGACTCTCTACTCACCTCCATCAGTCAGTGGCCCAGCAGAGAGAATGTGCAGCTGTTTGGTAGAACCATCACTCAAGTCATAAACCCCATTGCATGCTGGGGGACAGCTATGTGCTGGATGTTCCCCATCACTCACCAATTCCTCCCTATTCTTCTCCCATTCTAGTCAATTACTCCACCTTGTACATGTACACACCACAATCAGTCTTCATATGAATAAAAACATAAAATTGTATACTGTGTACACACACACACATTATTATAAATTACAATCTCTTATAAAGTTGGTTCCAAGGTCTGGTTCATCAGAAAATCACAAGATCAGAAAGTAGACCTAGACCCATGTTCTGTATTCCTTCTAAGTCTTCCCCTCCCACCTCTACTCCTTTGTCAATTATTTTGCTGAAACCTAGTCTGGCCTCCCTCTGATCTAGACTGTTCTAAACTGCAGGCTCATCAGTGGACACAGATAAGGCAGACGTGCTAATGCGTATGGTCTACTCCTGTTGAGGTAGCTGGTGCTCTTTAACATTGTGAAGCACCGTGAAGAAGCTCCCAGGCACTGGCATAAAAGAGTTTTCTGCTTCAGAGTTGTTAGCTGTGCAGATGCAGTCTAGTCTGGAGGTTGCCAGACCTGAAGTGAAATCCCAACTTTATCACTTACCAGTTCTATTGCCTTGAGGAAGTTGATTAACTTATTAAGCATCAGATTTCTCATTTGTAAAATAGGGATAATTAGAGTTCCTACCTTAAAGGGTTGTTGTTAAGTATTAAATGGCAGTTTTCATACAAAGTACTGAGCAGCATGCCTGGCCTATATTAAGCCTCCATAAATTTCGGCTACTATTAAAGGGAAGGAAGCCATCCTGGTTGAGACTTAATGCATGATTCACTGACTGAACATGCTGAGCTGTCTGCTAAAGTGGCTTTGATGTTAGCCTCTGTCATCTCCATTGCTGACATGCTCTATGCCCACTGCTTGGACCTAGTGTACTTCCATCCTTTATTCATACTCTGCCCTCAGCACCAGTGTTGCTACAGATCTCCAATGGCCCTCCAAGACTTTTCTTGTTAAGATCTAATCTCTTCCCACTCTTCTAGAACCCCTTCAAGACCTTTAGCAAGTAGCACATGTGGGTGGTGCCCACCTGGCCCAGCTTCCCCTGCCTTCTCCTAGCTCATCTGCCCCCAGATCCATCCATGAGACCCAGAGATCTGCATTGTTGGAGAATAGGTGGGCAGGGCACTTCTCCTGCATTTCTGGACCTGCAGTGATTGGCCGAGCTCAGCTGGTGGACAGATTCACTGCGTAGATTCTCATCTAAGGGTCTGACACTTCTCTAACTCCACCCCTGCCCACTCTCAAGGGGGCACAGTCAAAATTTCAGCATGACACTTTGGAAAGGTTGCTAAACCAGGCCAAAGACAGTCTATTCTCTACCAGTTGCTTTTTTCCTAAAAATGGCCTTGGCTACATCCTCAGACATCACCATACCTTCAGATATGTGCCTTAGGACTTGGTCTCTGTTCTAAGTACATTTAAGAGACACTGAAATAATAAATAGCCCAGTTAGAAGAAATGAGGCAGTTGGGGAATTAAAAATCTCCCTCTCATTCTTTGGCCCTCCCTGACTTGATGCTCATTTGGGAAATCTCAAAACCACCTTGATATCAGAAGACAAAGATCAGGTTTCCCAGAGTACAACTTAGCATGTTCCCAATGGCCAGGGGCATAGGGAAAACAGTACTTTATATAAGCTTTTATCAGTAGACATGGTCAAGGGAAACTGAGATTAGAGTAGCTGAAAACTTTCTATAAGAAGCTGGGGTTTTGTGCTCTGTACAGCATCCCTATGGTAAGAGGAGGTCTAACAAGCAAACCAAGAGAGTCAAGAAAGATCCAGTCATGCCTGAAGCACTACAGAATGAAGACTTTTGTCTTCCTGGTATTCATAATCCATTAGCTATAGGTTGTAGTAAGCAACAACAGCAATACCTCTATTTTGCATTTAGAAAAAGTATCAGCAAGGTTGAACATACCCTATGTCAATATTTTATAAATATTTAGCAAATGCCTTCTAAACATTTTTCTGTTCCCCTATTCTTCCTACCGGGGTATATGCACCTTTGATAACAGCCTAAATCTGCTCCTCTCTCTGTCACACATCACATATACTGATGGTAAACACAAATTACTACTTAAAAAGACAGCACCCAGAAAAGGTAAACCAGGACTTCCATATTTCCCATTTCTCTTATGCATGCAGATGTCCATTAGAATCCAGCCTACTGCCTCTCTTTGTAAATAGTTTTTTGTTGTTGTTGTTGTTGTTTTGGGGTTTTGTTTGTTTGTTTGTTTGTTTTTTTGTAAATAAAATAGCTACATTTGATCATGTGTCTTCAGAGGCTGCTCTCTTCCTGAGACAAAGGTGAGCAGTTGTAACTACTATCTGGACCTTTACAGAAAGAGTGTGCTTATTCCTTCTTCAGAATTATGTCTAGTCACTAAACAGGGGGGAAATAACTGAAGATATAACAGCAAAGATTTAAATTCAATACGAGGAAGATGTTTCCCTGGGAGAAAAAAGAATCAGTAATGATATGAGTTGGCACCAAATGATGCAGGACCAATAGCCTTGAGTTGCTTCTTTTTTCTTTACTCTCCCAGTCCGCACTTACCAAATACCCTCTGTTGCTTCAAAACACAACTCCAATTACAGCTCCTCCACGGTCCCTCCTTGCATCTTCCCAGAGTGACCTCAGCTCCTATTACTGTCCGTGCCACACTATTCATTTCCATGTGACGATATTTTTCCTGCTTATTAGGACAGCTTCCCCAGATAAACTAGAAACACTTAAGGAAGTCTGTGACCCTGTATCAGCCAGGGAGACCTTGCAGGAAAGAGACGGCATGCTAAAGCATCTAACTGAGGAGACTTTGGTAAAGGGACTGCTTACTGAATTGTGGGAAGAGCTAAGGCAAGCCAACACACAATGGGCCAGCAATATCCAAGAGCCATTACTACAAAGAATCCTTAAGGGGTATGGGAAAAGTGAAGGTGCCAGATCACAGAGAGAGCTGTGGTTCTAACTATAGCTGGAGTTATGGGGAGAGGGTTGTCCAACAAAAGCTGCAACTTTAGACAAAGGTGCCAAGTTCCTGTCCTGGTCCATGAACAAGCAGGGTGAGAGCGGGAGAACAAATATCTCGACCTCTTTTCTGCTAGGAGACAAGCAGGAGACCAGCGGGACCTCTTTCTTCCACTGGCCAAACCCAACCAGATGCCAGAAGACAAGGTCCACGTGGTACATCCTCCAAGAGAGATGGGCCAGGCAAAGAAGGTTAAAGAGTGGATCTGGAGGGAAAAATGGAAACCATTTAGCACATCCCCATAGCTGGTTTTCAGTCGTGCTTGTTGATTGGCTTTGTGTTAATGAATGTGGTGGAAGGCTTGATTACGAAAATAATTTGAATACAAACAGTCAAGAGGCTGAAGGATGAATTTAGGGACATGTGCAGGTCTTTTTCTTGCTCTACAAACTTATAAAAACTATATTGCTGTCAGGGCTGAGGATTTAGTGTGGCCAACATTTTGTCGTCTTCTGTAGGGTAAAGAGAAGAGGGTGCCAAAAAGGAATTCATACTGCTACTCTCATCTGTGCTTAAAAGCTAAATGTATTTTCCCCAAATTAAAAATAGAATGTTTGCTACTTAAATGAGCTGGTAAGAAAGATAACTCACTCTCCAGCATGCTCATCAGCTAAATGCTATCACAGCGACAAGTGTCAAACAGCTACATGGGCAGCCGGGGAATGAGTCTTGCAAATAAAAGCGCACAGCGTGAAATGATGACTTTTGCTGATCAAAAAGCATCCTGGGGAGGGCTGAACAGTTTTGGGTCAAGAAGAAACCTCGATTTCTAGGGTGATTTTCATTGTTACAGAGAGAAGACTGTACTTGCTGTGAATATATGGCTACTCCGCACACTCCTACTGGTGGAGGCAAACTGGTAGGCACCTGTTTTTGTCAACGGGCCTTGGCACCTCCACCCCACAACAACACATATTTTTCATTTCAGTTTCACTTGTGTATCACTTTCTCTTTTTAAAGGGTGATTTATAAAGTAAAAAAAAATCACCATCAATAAAGATTTCAGTGTTATCAGGGCGCACATACGTGTATGTGTATATGTGCGTGCGCGCATACACACACACACACACACACACACACACACACTCAAACCCTCCGCAGGCACATGACTAAGAACCACAAACTCACTTTCCCCAGTTGGAGCTTTTTTCAGTTTTTGGGCCGTGAGTTTCCTTATTCTGTGGCTCTTCCTGTCTAAAAATGTAAAAGTCGTTGCAAGGGAGCTATAATTTCTACTCAACACTTCAGTGACTTGATTATATAAAATAAAAAGTGTAATGAAGTTAATAGTACCTTATTCTTGCAATACATTATGAGGAATATTTTTCTGCAAAAATCTGAAAGTGGAAATTACCTCTGGGCCCCCTAACGCTTAAAAATATGGGTCATGATGATTACTGTAGTGGAATTTCAAGACTTAAGAAAGTAATATGTTTCTCTCTCCTCCATTCAGTTCCCCAAAAGAACATCTTCTCTTCCTGGGACAGTATATAATGAAAGATGAAGAACTTAAGTGACAGGTTGTTCTACTTTTTGGTGTCATCGTAGCATGTGAGCTCAGTGTATCAAAAGCAGATAACTTCTCTGGGCCTTAAGTAGTCTGCAAAGTGAGGGGACTTGGATAACCCATTTTCACTTTAGCATTCTAGATTCAAAAAATAAAATAAAAAGCATCCCTTAGAAATAAAAACTACTATAATGCCCGAGATTTTGTTGTTGTTATTGTTTTCTTCTTGTATTTCACAGCAGCCCTTAACTAGCATCTTCCCTACCTGCTTCTTGCCTAGTAGTTTGTGTGGCTTCTGCATAGAGCTGACAAGGAGCGCAACATCTTGAGTTCGGATCCTCCACAGGTCAGGCATCTTTGATCTTATCCCAGTCTAGGTCTCTTTCTGATAGTTGGAATTCATTCAAGGTGCGTTCAATGTTTTCCATTCCCAAAGAATCAACTCAGATAGAATACCCTAGCTGCTTTTGTCCCAGAAGTCGCATCTTACTTGAAGAGGAGGACATGATACTGCAACCAAGGGCAAAATTGTAGTCACATGGTCTAAGTGCTGTAATGTTAAATAGCATTTAAGCACCCCCCTATACACTGTGATAGGAAAGAACACCCTTCTTCAGAAATTTCCCAATCTGGGCATGCAGATGTAACACAGTCTGCCTCTAGGAAACAAAGAAAAGATTTCACTAGTATAAAAACTCTCCTAAGCATGATACAGGGAGACTTAACAGGATTAAGTTTCTCAGGTGGTGCCAAACAAGTTCTCATTTTCATAGTGTTCTTCTATGCCAGCAAGTCAAGCAACATATTTGCAGCCCTCAACAAGTCTCAGGGTACAGCCATATGCCAAGAAGAATGCAAGCTCGATTTAGGGTTTTCAGCTAGACTGGTAATGTGACAGGATTTTACTTATGCTGATATTCAAGCTATCTTTAGAAAAAATTTAAATATGAGCATTGACACTGTTTCCCTTTTTCTGATTTGCAGGTACCTAAGGTCCCCATTCATGGTCACTCACGTCCCCCTGCCCTGTCCCACCCTGTCCCTACCTTTCCAGTGCTCTGGGCTCTGCATTCTTCTGTTTTACCTATTCTCTCAACAAAATTTTGCTCATCTGGTTGACATTTGACAGTGACCCAAGGCCATTTATTAATAAGTGCTACTATAAATTATTGAAAGACAATAGCTTATTATGTTTAACTTTATAGGATATTTGCATACAGCTTGAGATCTGAGGCAGAAATCTATGGCTTTGGGAACCAACCAATACAGATGACATTTCTGGGATAAAAGAATCTTTCTTGAGCTGCTCACATCATATCATACAGTTTTATCTGTCCATTGCCTAGGGCTAAGACAAACCCTACTGGCACGCTGATATGTAAAAAGTGTTTTCCTTCTGCAAAGGAGAGGCAGAGAAGTTATCTCTTTATCCCAAGTTTCCCCAGAAGTTAAAAAAGGGAATACACACACAAATACACACACAGATATACAGACACACTCACACACCACTGTCACCACATTCAACCTGGAGCTATCAAGATGTAGGATGTGAGATGGGGTCAGATCTACAGAGAGGAGAACTTAAAATGCACCAAAGTCAGCCTCTGAAGGTAGGCTGGTCAATGCACAGCCCAAATAGACACAGCCATTGATTCTGAATAAGGAGAGAAAAGCTTGACATAAATGCTTAATGCAATCGTCTCCTCAAGTCCCAGAAACTCACATCTATGAACAATTTGTGAGGAGGAGCCTCAGCCGTTAGGAGGTAAATAAGTAATCTGTGCATGACAGAGCAAGAACTACAGCTGCAAAGTTTGAAAGGGATAATGGATAAATCAAACTAATAAATATTTCATTGAACTCCCTCTCTGCTAGACTCCAGGCCAGGTGCTGAGAATATACAAGTGAATAAAGCACATCCCTATAAAACATGCACAAGAAGGAACCAAGTAAAATCTCTGTCTCAGAAAGTTTGCTTTCTATTTCAAGTTTGCTTGATTGGATTCCTTGCTCTGTTCACATGCATTGGAGAACAGAAAAGGTGACTCATGCATGTTAGCTCAGAGACTGTGGAAGAGTGGCCAACCATCAGACTTAGTCTAAAGTGACTTAGTCTGTTTCACTGGACTGACCAGAATCTCATACCTGATACCAAACACAACCAGGTTGTTAAGAATAATGTTCATCAGCATTAAACCTCTTAGAAACTTTACAGACAACTGAACTAATGCACATACCCAAGAAGATTTCAGAGACTTCCTTGGCTCTTCAATATTTGAAGCTGTATTGAATTCTTGTTCAACTTACCCCCAAGGTTAAGATAAATGAGTGATGGAAAAACTATATATAGGCTTAGCATTTGGCATCAGCTATACAGTAGTGTTTTTATATAGGCCGAAGTCTACATCAGCTAGAATATAATTATATATAATGTTGACAGATTATGACATTTGCCTATTAAGACACTATACAAACATTCCAACAATTTGCTGGCTTTGAGTTTGTAAAAAATAAATGAAATGAATTCTCAAGGGCTGTTGCTAATGGGGTAACTGGAAGAGAGGTTTCAAAAGCACAGGGTTCAGGAAATAACAGTCAAAGAATAATGCATTTAAAGCCAAAACATATAGAGTGGTAAATGAATATTTAGTACTTACCACAAGACTGCTGTCTAGAGACAGCCTTTTTCCAAAGTCCCTTTTCTCGAGCTGTCTCTTTCCCTCCATGGATGAAGTTATTTATTTTCCTTTGTGACTTATAATAATCCCCCGTCTGTTTCCAGGGTCACTGAAAAAAGTGAACATGTGTTTTACTATCCAAGTGCACGGTGTTTAGACCTTTGTTTTCAGCTCTCTAACCAGAAACAAGCATTGAAGCCAAAAAAACACCCAGTCCCAAATAATAAGTATAAAACTGGGCTCTCTCAACTCAAAAGACCACTTCGTGTTACAAATGTCAGGTTGTCTTTATGGCGGCCCCTGTGTTTTTATAGGTTTTGCTAATGGAGTTGGGGAATGGGTTTGCAGGTTGAATCAGCAGACTGTGGAAAAAAGCAAACAGTCCGTTTCATGCCACACTTGCTTCACACCCGTCCTCTATCAGCCAGAATCATTCTGTTACTGTGCACATAGATGCTGTCTGCAAATTCCATGAGATCAAACTGACAAAACCATGCTCCATAACCAAGAGTTATTGAGCTCAAAGTCCAATGAAGGGAAACTGAAACATGAACATCGTTGTCAATATTTAATTTAAAAATATGTCATTTAAAAATATTTGAGGAATATTGTAAGATACATTCCTTTTGGGATAGATTGATTCAAAATGAATGGTGGGTGATGTCATTACTGTCAATGAATATTTATAGAACATTCACTGTATTTTTCCATATTAGATATAGCTCATCCTGAACTCCACTGAGATTGCTTTTTCTAGAATGATTAAGTATTCTAGTTAATAAGGATTCATCATATATGTTAAGTGCTAGCTTCCAATTTTCACAGATGTTAAAGGCTTGAAATAAAAGAAATAGATTACAGCCCAGGATTTCTTATCCACTAGCCAAGTGACCTTGGACAAGTCATTTAACTTCCCTGAAACTCATTTTTTCTCAACTACAAAACACAATAATAGCAATCAAATGATGTGTGAAAAAATAATTTAGATTCAGTAAATTACAACTCATATGTAAGTTATAATTACCCACAGATTACATTTAAAACAGTTAACTTGAAATACCAGTCAACATAATTCAATATATCCTTGATGATTCAGAAGGCACTTTGAAGTATAGAAATTGCACATGATCCTCATAAATAAACATAGCCATTGCACTGCTGATACAGAAGAGATGAAATTAACACAATGCCATACCAATCAATTTTTAAATATAATTGAAAAGAAATATGGTCCACAACTCTCAATGGCTCCAAGTCTGACAGGGTTTCATAGCCCACAGGATGTGGGCTCTCTCTCTTGGTTTCCTCCATAAAGAGCGTTGAGACAGTGGTGCCTGAGATAGGGGATGCCCAAACTATAGTCAATCGTGGGAAACTGATGGGCTCATGTTCCAGCTTAGGCTCCCTCCTCCATGTTAGTCATTTCATCTCTTACTTTCAAGAACACTAATTTTAATACATCACTGGTCCACTCAGAAACTCCTAAGAGTTCAATCAGAATTTAGGATGAAATTCAAATATTTCAACATCATTTTCTAAAATTCTAGGCAGTATTTTTCAGAAAAGAAGTTAGTTCTGTATACTGCTAGAGGCAAGACTATTAGTCAACTGAAATTTGTTTGGGAGCCTGCCTTTCCTACTTCCAGCTGTTCTTGCCCACTTTGTAGCATTCCCCCTCTCCCCCAGCCTCAGGGACTGTATTCATCGGTAGTTCAGAACACCTTCTGCAATGATGAACCAGCTAGAGACTACTCAGGCCCTCATATTTCCCCCTTCACCAGAAACATTACCTCCTAAGTCTTGATCCCAAACAGCATGGGAGTTTGATAGCTCACAATAGATTGCACTTTGGCCATTAGCTCATATGTATTGAGTGTCTACTGCATAGAAGACGGTAGGAACACCCTAGGAATACCGTATGGAATACCGTCCTTAACATATGGAATACGTTAGTCCTTACTAACTTGACACAGTCATGTACAAGAAAAACCAAGTTCCTGCCTTTGTGGAATGCATATTTTAGTGAGGCATACAGAGAATAAATAAACAAACTGCTCCAAACTGTAGTAGGTACAGTATGATGGAAATAACCCCCAGGAGGTGGTATAAAAGTGCCAAGCACATGAACAGGGATAGTTTTTGGATAGAGTGCTTAGGGTAGAAGGCAGCCATGTAGAAAGATGGGTAAAGATCATTTCACATAGAAGGAATAGACTTTTATCTGGGAAAGAATCAGAAAAGAACTTTGCTAAAAGAGGACCTATTTCTTAGGAAGAAAATAGCCAGGAAGAGAATGTGTGAGCAAAGGGCTGAGTTGTACACAAAAGCCACAGAGGCTTAGAGACCAGGATAACTCTTGCAGCGCTTATTCTAAAGACAAAGGTTAATCTTAGGTTTTAAATTCACTTACTCCTCACTAGCGGGTAACAGCCAATGAATTATTTAGCCTCTGTAAGCTTCCACTGCTTACTGTATATGATGGCACTAATAATAGGAACTTCTTCATAGTAGGGCTTTATGATGATTAGTGAGATAAGCCATTGAAATAGTTAGGCTGGGGACAGACACATGTAGGTTAAGACTTAAATATTAGATATATTGATCATCCCTTCTGGCAAATATGATTAAACTCATTAAAAGCAACTTGACTTGTAATCTCAGCACTTTGGGAGGCTGAGGGGGGCGGATCACAAGGTCAAGAGATCGAGACCATCCTGGCCAACATGGTGAAACCCCGTCTCTACTAAAATTACAAAAAAAATTAGCTAGGCGTGGTGGTGCGTGCCTGTAGTCCCAGCTACTTGGGAGGCTGAGGCAGGAGAATTGCTTGAACCGGGGAGGCGGAGGTTGTGGTGAGCCAAGGTCTCGTCACTGTACTCCAGCCTGGTGCCTGGGGATGGAGTGAGACTCTGTCTCAAAAACAGGAAAAAAAAAAAAATAGAGGAACTTGAGCTACTGGATTTTATGTTACTTCACAGGCACATAAGGCTGCCATTTTGGGAAATGGGGATCCTTCTGATAGTTCTCAAACAGCCCAGTCTGTCTATGTGGAAAGCTGATTCAACAGCTTTCTAAATGGATTTGGTCAACTTCTTTTTATATTTTATGGTACCAATAATATAGGCAGAGATGACATTAAAATTATTTAGCAACAACATGGCACAAGCATTGGCCAATCATAAAGGCACAGTCCAATAAGGGCTGACAATGGCAACAAGCAGTACAATGATAGCAGCACATCCTGGCCAATTCCCAGCCTAGGTGCACATACTGGCCCCACTCCAAGAAGGTGAAAATTTGTGAGTTAAACCATAAAACAATCATGGAATGAGTCAGAGTAAATTCATCCAAGTGGATCAAAGGAAGACTATCTAAAAGAAACAGCATGGCAACCAGGATGCAGCAATTTGAAAAGGGACGTGATTAACAAAGAAAATATCAGAAAGGCTGAAACATTCCCATTCCTCACACTGCTTGGAAAAGACTACATACATCCAGCAGAGACTGCAGGTCCAGAGGAGAAAGGAGTATATACCATATTCTAAAGATGCCTGGGATTACCTGGTCCATTTGTACCATCCATCTAACTCAACTAATTCAGAGACTAGTATCATCAAGCAAACCTGCAACTTTCTTTGACTCCTATGTAGTTTCACTTGTAGAAGAAGAACATGCTGACCAACAAATATAAGTAGACAATCTTTTGAAAAATTACATTTTTAGTGCAAATTTGCAACTTAACATCGGACTCATTGTATTTATTTATGTATTTGGTTAGTATATTAGACAGCTTGGGCTGTCAGAACAACACAGACTGAGTGGATGACACAACAGACCTTTATTTTCTCAAAGTTCTGGAGGCTACAAGTCCAAGATCAAGGTGCTAGCAGAGTTGGTTTCTGGTGAGGCCTCTCTCCTTGCCCTGTAGGTGGACAGCTTCTCACTCTGTCCTCACGTGGCTTTGCTTTGTGTGTGCACATCCCTCTGTCTCTTCCTCTTATAAGGACAGCAGTTCCAGCACATTAGAGTTCCACCTTATGACCTAATTTAACCTTAATTATCTCCTTGAATGCCCTGTCTCCAAATACAGTCACAGTGGGGGTTGGAGTTTCAACGTACGAAATTTGCAGGAGACATGGTTCAGTCTGTAACAGTTATTTTCAATCAGGTTTCAAATCACATCTGAGTGTTTTATTAATCAAATTCCTAAGTCTAAAAAACTAAGGGAAACCCCCGAGTTGTGGTGGTTATAGTGGCTGCCTCCAGACCCCATGCCTCTCTGCTTGTTAGGTGACTGTTGGATGCTACTGCCCGCTTTCTGCCTCACCTTGCCCTGCTGTAATCTTCTCTGTATTGTGCATGTATGGGTGCAAACATGATTAAGA
This sequence comes from Saimiri boliviensis, assembly GCF_048565385.1. NCBI lineage: Eukaryota > Metazoa > Chordata > Mammalia > Primates > Cebidae > Saimiri > Saimiri boliviensis. The sequence goes on from NC_133453.1 coordinate 123,264,788, forward strand.
CCTCTGGGTCAGTGTGTTAATGCTGAATTCTGCCAATGGGAGACAGTGAGAGGAGATTAGAAAGCAATGGGAAAGAAGAAGTCGTTCTGCTTCCAGCTCTGGCAGAGCAGCGTCGACAGCAGGTAACTGTAGGCTCCAGCAATTTGTGTGATTCCTCCAATAGGTCATCTAAGAAAGGGCACCAGCAGTGCCCCAGTTTGTGAGTACTACCACCTTATTCCTCTAGCTTCTCCAGCCCTGTCAATACCATCATAGAAATTCCTTGCATTAAATTCCTCTTTGCTTGAAACATCTACAGTAATTTCCTTTTTCTAGGCTTGACAATGCCATTTCTAGCTGGTGAAACTATTTCTACTCAGTATCTGTAGAAACCTAAGTTGGCCTTAATAACTCTTTTTAAAAAATTTTTCTCACAGATAGAAATGACCTTTTCATGTTGGACAGATTTTTAATCTTTCTAAAGATGACAGTAAATTCTATTTTCTGCTATACTTTGTTAACAGGCTGTATAATTTTCAAGAGAATAACAAAACTGCACCATTGAATACAATCTCAAAGGCATATTCCTTCACATACACACTGTCACACACACACTCAGCCAGATATACACTCAAACCTGATCTGAACACCACTTTCTCCATCTCTATTTCTGCCTTTCTGATTCTCCCACTTCCCATCTCAGCTTTGATATATTAATGGTATTGCCAGAAGAAAGGGAAAAAAAAATGGTAGTGCCAAAAGGACTCTCTTGCTTAGGCATTAGAAGATTTGGTTCCTAGCTTTCTTTGCCATGTAAATTTGAGCAGAGTCCTAACTTCTGTGAGTTTACATTTTTTTATGCCTTTCTCACTAGGTCATCGTGGGGTTTCAATGAGATAATGTATGAGCAAGGCTTTCCATATCTAAATTCAAGATGTTTTCCGGTCAGCTTCATTAAGCAGCAAACACCACAAACTGTAATTGTTTGCAGCCTCATAAACATCCAAAGAACCGAGATTGTGTCAAATTCATTGTTATATTCCCTGCAGCATCCAACACATCAGCTCACAGTAGGCATGCAAAGAATAACTGCAGAGTAGGGAACATCAAGGACAAATAATGAATGCAGTAAGTTTCCTCTCGTTGACAAGGCAACTCCATGGGTTTTCACCTTGGTTGCACCTCAGAATAACCTGGGGAACTGTTTAAACATACCAATGCCTGGGTCCCACCCCAGATCACTTGAATCACTGGGGTGTAGGCTCCACAGATCAGAGTAAGATCACCAGGGTTGGCAATGATCAGTTAAGGACAGTGGCTCTCAAGCTTTGCTACATATTAGATGGAATCACCTGGGGAGTCATTAAGGCCCATCCCCAGATGGAATAAACCAGGATCGCTGGCGGTGGGAGCCAAACATCATTATGTTAAGATCCCTGAAGATTTCCAAGGTGTAGTCGATGGAGCACCAGTTTGAGAAGATGAAAATGTCACTCTTTTCTTGATCTCTGTCCTTTTCTCAAGGGCTGAGGGACTCATGATTGTTGGCAGCATCCACTGCCTTTCCTTAGCCACTGTACCCAACAATTCATAATCTGCAAACCCTGACCGCAAAAGAAAAAAATATCAAACACAAACAATTTGGATAAACACCTTTGTTCCTATGTCCACTCTCAGGCTCATTATTCAAAATTAAGCTGCTTAAGCTTATTCTTCCTTTCATTCAGAAAACACTGTTGACTAAAGGTAGAAATATTAAATGTAGATTCCAGGTTAACATACAAATATCATAAAACCGCAGAGTGAGGCCATCATGCAGAGTTTCAGGGAAAGAACTCCAAATGGCAAGGTCAATGTTGCAGAAAATCATGACTCAGATGCCCCCAAATTCATTGCCTTCCTTTCTTCCCACTGCTTTTTGTAAGACACCTAGCTCTTTTCAAAGTGCTACCAAGTCGAATATTTGAAACTCCAGTCCTGTTTGTATTGAAATTTTTTTATTCTGCTCTATTAAGTCCACAGAAAGGAAAGCACTGGCTTTCCGTATATTTTAAATGCATACACACAGCAGTCTCCTTTAGGAAGATGTTTTAGCTCAGTAACTTTTACCTATTGATACATCTATTCGTGGCATAAATGGGTGAGGATGTGTTTGTGCATGCTTGTGTACATGTGTTGAGTGTGCATCTGTGTATGTGTGCATGTGTACGTATATGCACTGACTTAACAAAACCACTCACACGGAAAAGTTGTGTCCATTCTGAATATGAGTATAAAAACATGCCAAATGATGTAATTTTCAACGGTAGAATTTTTTTAAAAAATTCTACAAGCCCCCTGAAACCGATTTAGAAGATTAAGTGCTAACAAATTTCCCAAATGTGGTTGTTCATTCTTGCCAGATAAATTAGTGGCTGGAAATAGTCTCAGAGAGACATGACAGCAGCCCTTTTCTTTCAAGTAAAGGGAAATTCTGCATGATGTTAAAAATTGGTTTAAAAAAATGGTTTCCTACAGTCATGTTTACTAAACATCTCACTAATAATATTCAGTAGCTTCTGGTTGATAGTATAAATGCCACACCAACCTCTAGGAATCACTTCCCCGTAGGCCCCTCCTCAGATAAATGGCTATGGCCAACATAGAGGTCTCAGAGAGCTGCACAAAGGCAGGGTCTGGAAATTTTGTCTATTTTTCAAATGCAGCTCAGTGAACTCAAGCAGTTAATAAATTGCTATGAATCTGAACTAAAGTTCCTTAAGAGGTCAGAGATAGCTCTTAGAACCTCCCAAACTTCCAATATTCAGTAATTTCTATTACTATTAAAACAAATTATTGAGATATAATTCATATACCATATACTCCACCCTTTTAAAGTATACAATTCAGTGTCAACCCTTCTAATGCCAATAGTTATTCATTTGCTGCAGAAACTGGGGATTATGTCTCACTCTCAGTGGGGACACAAAGAAGTTTCCTCATCACTGCCTGAGGCTTCATCAAGCCTGCTGTCTCATGTCACCATCGCCTTGGGTAGCAGCATCCTGGACAGCCCCAAGTTCTTATTCTCCAACCGCCACTTACAAGTTATGTGACCTTGAGCAACTTATTTCACATCTCTTAGCTCTAGTTCTCTCGCTGATAAACGAAGATAATAACAGTCCCCTTAACAAGATTACTCTGGAGATTAAAATGATTCCTGGTTTACTGGAGTAAATAATCTGTAGGTATAATTGCTCAAAAGTTCCATACATTCAAAATTAAGTAATATGTATTCTACACCTATTTTGTCTCAGGCCCTTTGTTTGGCAAGAAAGAAAGAGAGAAAGAGAAAGAGGAAGAAGGGAGGAACAGATAAAGGGAATGAGGAAAGAAGGAAGGAAGGAAGGAAGAAGGGAGGGAGGGAGGGAGAGAAGGGAAGGAAGGAATACATGTCCTCAAATTTCAAGGAGACCTAACATCTGAGAGAGAGAGGGAGAGAGAGAGAGAGAGAGAGATTTATATATTGATTAGTAAAATGCAAGGTAAAATAAAAATGTGAATGAACAAACAAACGAGTACATGATTTGAGCAAGGAGGATTCATTTTTTTGTTGAGCTAACCCTGGAGCATTTGCCTTTACTGTCATTCCTGGTGTTGCCAGCTGATTTCCAGACACAAACTACTGCTACATCTTCAGTGTATGAATTAAGAATGAAGAGACAGAATTGCAGGGGCTTAGACCAAAGTAAGCATTTTAGCTCTGGCTGCTCTTCTCAAACCATCTGTTCCCTCTCTCCCACTCTTTCTTTGTAAAGATCTCCCCCTGCACAACCGCTCTTTATTTCTTTCCTCTGCCTCTTCTCCATTTATTGCTTTAAGAAAGGTTTTTAATACATCACATAAAATGCCTACATGTTGCTGGTGAACTCTTAAAGGGAAGGGCAATATAGAAACAAAACAGACAAATAAATAAATTTTATAAATAAATAAAGTGTGCTCATAACCCCAGTGGACTAGAAGAATATTGAGATAAGCGGCTAGGGAAAAGAATTTTCACACTGTGTCATCTGCTAACATTAATGAGTTAATTAAATTAGAAAAATTCCACTGCCAAAAGCAAAAACATCCAAATATATGGGATGCTGGGGGAATTACAGACCATGCTACTAAATGCATTCTGTTCAAGCTTTTTTTTTATCTTTCTTTGAGCAGGCTGTGGAGAGCTACACTTAAAAAGCCATCCAATTTCAAGAGAGTATTTTCCATCTGGGGCCAGTTGGGTAGAATATGCTCTAAACTCTGCAAAGCCTGCTGAGAGACAACACAACTTGTTAAGAAAACTGTTTATGAAAAGGGATGTTTTTTGAAAATCCAGAAAAGGTTTAACTATGATGTCCCTACACATTGCAGAATTCATTATTTTCCATTGAATGTCTTTGCACACAAGTGAAAAACCGAAATGACTCAGGAAAAGGATGTTGTACAATAAATTGGAAGCCAGTACATTTTTGCTAAGGCTTCAGCTGGTAATTAGAATATTTCCAATTACCTAGGTTTTTTTTTTTCCACTTTAAGAGGTTATTCATTCTTCATTTATAGTAACCTCCCTCCACCCACCCACCGCCCAAAATAATCCTGATGTGAAAAAAATGCTAGAAGTAAATGAGGATTAAGAGATTAAATTTTAAAAACCAATTAACATGCTGAAAACAATAGGAAGAATTTTAATAAAGCACAAAATACAGAATATGACATTAAAGATGTCTTAATAACAGCTGCCAAGATGAAATGTATGAGAAAAATCTCTAAGATGTTTATCTTTTTCTATTCAATGTTTAATTAAATTGAGTTCATTTATTGAGAGCGTGGCGGGCTAAACTCCCTTAAAAAGGTAAAATAAGGCCAGGCATAATGTTTCATGCCTCTAATTTCAGCACACTTTGGGATGTCAAGGCAGGAGAATCACTTGAGCCCAGAAGTTCAAAACCAGTCTGAGCAACATAGTGAGACCCCCCGTCTCTACAAGAAATAAATCAGCAAGATGTGGTGTCATGCACCTGTAGTCTCAGCCAACTCAAAAGGCTCAGGCAGGAGAACTGCTTGAACCTGAGAGGATGAGGCTACAATGAGCTATAATAATGCCACTGCACTCCAGCCTGGGTGACAGAGCAAATCCCTGTCTCAAAATAAAGGTAAAAGAGTCAATGACCACCCACTAGATAGCTAGAAAGTTAGCTTTTACACACACACACACGTGTGTGTGTGTGTGTGTGTGTGTGTGTGTGTATATATATATATATATATATATATATATATATATATACTATGCTATGGTACATATACACATGCATATAGACATGTGTACATATATATATATATATGTATATATATATATATATATATATATAGTCATTTCTTTTCTTCTGCTTAGCGTTTCCACCTAGTTTTGAGGAATAAAAATAAAAACTTCAATTACTGGGCTTTTTTTTCCCCATGTGGTAGGTTGTTACTTTTTATTCAGGCTTTGAAGGCTCAAGAATAAGAGGTGTTCTATGGATATTTGGACACACCAGTGCTTCTCAAATGTATGCATAGGGGTCACTGGCAGACCTTGTTAAAATGCAGATTCTGATCCACTAGAGCCACAGAAGAGCCTGAGAGTCTACATTTCTAACAAGCTGATGCTTCTGGCCTGTGAGTTGTACTTCAATAGCAAAGGATCTGAAACTTAAAACAGAGAACATATCTACGTACATGTAACAGTGGAATTCCAAGCATTTTCTGATACAGCTATGCACAGCCAGCCAGTTCTTGTGATGACTTAGTTCTTTGTGGAACCCAAGACACCTCATGGACTGTGGCTTAGATTTTGCCCCATGATTCTTGTGTTAACCTTCTCTCGGGACATTTGAAATCCTAGAATCTTCGGTTTAAATGATGTCTTCCTGGCCCCATCTTCACTGACCCACCAGTACAATTTTGCTTCTAAGACAGATCTCACAAGTGCTTGCCTGTCTCTTCTTGCCTCTAGTGACAAATGGGTCACATTGTCTTTCACAAGAGCCGTTTTCACATTTGGGTGTCTCAAATGCCTAGAAAGTTTCAATTTGTCTCTTGGATTTTCACTCACTGGCCATAGCCCTGTTCCCTAGAACGAATGTAATTTTTCTCTTACTCGAGGAAAAAATCCCAAGTTTCTTCCACATTTTCGCTTGTGAGAAAGTTTCCTCAGCCCATACCCTCCTAGTTACTGCCTTTGAAATGTTGTAGAACTTGGCCAATCTATGAGATAATAACATTTTTTATTTTTAAAAATTTATACCATATTAAATGCGTTTATTTTCTTTGTAAAAGATATAACTGTAAAAAATTATATAGAGTATATGAAAGTTGCATACATTTACTCACCCCTTTCTACTCTTCTCCCCAGAGATGAATATTTTTAATGGTTTTTGTTTACCTAAATATATATTGATTTTTTTCTTTCCATATAAATGGTATCGACAGCTATTATTCTGTGACTGCATTTTTTCACCCAATATATTCAATACACATAGGCCTAATTCAGTTTTTACAGCTTCATTGTACTATAGAATCTTGAAGCTTCCATCTCCTATGACCCCTCAGGCTGTCATGCTGACAACCAGCCCAGTCTAGCCCACCAGAGGGGGACAGCCACTGGAGGAGAGGTGACAGTCACACCAACTGCCAGATACCTGGACAAGGTAACTGTGAACTCACAAACTATAGTCAAATCCTTAGGTGAACAGTCTGGTAAGTGATTTCAGGTGAGAACAACAGAATAACTACACAGATTGTCATCTTATGGAATCAGGAGGAAAATCGGCCATTGTTGTTTTAAGTAACCAACTTATTGGGGTGGTTTTCTGGGTAGAAATAATTTATTAATTTGGGTCTTTGTATTCACATCCTTCAGTAAAGGATGTGAAGATCGAAAGAAAAATAACAAAGGAAGAAGGGAGGGACAGAGAAAGGGAATGAGGAAGGAAAGAGGGAAAGGATGTGAACAACAAAATGACCCAAATTAATAAATTAATGAATTAATCATTAAATTAGTTCATTAATTCAGTCATTAATGAATTAATGAATTGATTAATTTATTGATTTGATGGTCTACTTATTGAATTTATAAATTAATTCAATAGCCTTTGGGCATAATTTCTTTAAATCCTAAGTATTTATGTTTTTGATTGTTGTTGAGAATTATAAACACTTTTTACTACTTGCATTTTCTAATTGGTTATAGGTAGTGCAAAAAATAAACCTATGAATTAATAAACTTTAAACTTCTGTTTAGGTACATTTCTAAGCACTCTTTCTGGTTCTAAATGTGCTTATTCTGTTGGACTTTTTTAGATAGAAAATTGGAACATTTTTGGCTTTTCCTGTTCAATATTTACAAGACTTGTTGCATTTTCTGGTCATAAAGCATTGACCAGGGAAGCAAGTTTTTAGCAGAAAGTTTTGCTCCTGACTCCAGTAGAATTAGTAGTAATATTTTTGTCCATAAGTATGGGATTGATTTCATTGTAACTACCAATTACCAGATTGAGGAAACTTTTTATATATTCCTGAGTCCCTCCAGAGCTTTAAAATGTTTCATTTTAAAAAAGTTAAACATACTGAAAAGTACGTAAAGTAACAGAGATTCACGTACCTACCATCCCTTATTCAACAAAGATTAATCTTGTGCCATATTTGCTTTAATTTTTTTACTGTTTTAAGTAATAAAGGCATTGTAGATGTAGTTGTAGCCTCATTCCCCTATTCTACTTTTTCTTCAGCAATAGCCACTCTCCTGCTGTAGGAAAGCATCATTGCTATGCATAAATTATAGTTCTACTGTGTATGCATAAACCTAGAATGATATACAGCACTGTTTTATGTGTGTCTTTTAGTTTATGTATATATGATATTCCACTTTATATTCAGCTGCAATTTTTGTCCACTTAACATTACGGCATCAAGATTTATCCATGCTGATTAGATAATTCTAGTTTGTTTTAAAATACTTTAGAAATCATATTCAATGAACTTACAACAGTTCACCCCAATTCCAAAAGAATGGCTATGAGTTGTTTCCCATTTTTTACAGTTTTCACACTGCAAACGGTGCTGTTGTCAGCATTCTTGTTCTGCCGTCCTTAGATCAAAGGCAGAAGATTATTTCTCATATGGGGAAATCCTTGGGTCACAGGTTGTACACGTTTGAGTGACAAGTCAATGCCAAATTGCTCTCCAAACTGATTGCACTGTAGCAGTTTATACTTGTATCACCCATGCTAAAAGTTCTTGTTTTTCTCTTTTACGGAAAATAAATGCTTGGTTATTTGGGCATTTGGATCAGACAGGCTCTGGAGGTGTGGGATGAAAGGCGGTGCCCCCAGCCTGACTTGATCACTGTTTCCTTTACACAGTTATTCAGGGTTCTTCCTTTTAAGAAGGAGCTACATCTGACAGGAAAATGTCAGGTTATGCATTAGTCTTCTCGAGTTCTTCCTTTATCTATTTCTTTCTTTTTTTTTTTTTTTAATTGCCTGCCTGCCACCCAGCATTCTTTAATTTTTTTCCTAATCTCGCCCCCTTCACCATGAAATTTTAATACCACAGATTTACTGAATATCTGTTTATGTATAGATATGTGAGGCTTCCAAAGGATCATGAACTATTATGATATTTTAGTATTTTTCATCATCCCAAGAACCAACGTTCACCATCACTGGGAATGTTTCTAAGGTCCAAAATACTTGCAGATTTAAAATGTTTGAGGGGAAAATGAAGAGCTGGGTAATTGGGCTAAGTCAGAGATTGCAAACCCAAACGACTGATATGCTGGGAAGGTAATGTAAATGAGTGAAGCAGGCCCCTGGGAGTTGTGCCCACCTGGGCAGGACCCATGGAAAAAGGGCAGCTGGCATCCAGTCGCAACTAAAAACCAACATGCAAGAAGGAAGATCCAATTTACTAAACCCTTCAATTTTCAAAAGAAACCAGAACTCCAGATAATCCATGTCGAATCTCTCAATGTTTGAAGATGAGTTCGATTTTTAAAAAGTATTATGCAAGCTGAAATCTCTGAGAAGAGTGCAATCTGTAGGCTACACATTGGTTACATGAGTTCTTACATACCTCCCTCCTTCTCTAAAATTTGATAGTTATTTTTCAAATTCGAACTAATGTAAAACCCCAAGAAGAGAAGATTGAAGTTTCAAATATGAACACAAAAAAGCTAGGTACAGCAAAGGGGAAGGGAGTCTAATTTCCCATCACCTGCCTGTGCAAATGGAAGAAACTCAAACTTTCTGTCCAAAGGTGATTTACTCTCCTTTTATGTGAAGTCAAAATGTGGAAGCAATTATCATAAGTTATAGAAATAAGTTCTGAAAGCATAAAGATTTTCTTTGCTTACAGTAAAATTAAAATATTACTTGGGTTACTGAATAATTTTTAGATATACACATATGACATTACAGCACAGAAATTTAAAAGTCTCTCCTTCAAATACAGTTTAATAGATTATCCAAGGTACGTAAGCACATGCCTCTGTAATCTTTTGATTGTTTATAAGTTTTTCTTTCTTGTTAGTTTTAGTATTTGTCTCCTACACACACACACACACACACACACACACACACACACACACACACACACAAATAAGATTCAGGTCACCTATGAATATTTTGATAGGTCACACTAATCCAATTATCTGAATTACGACCACACCTACGAATCATATTTGCTGTGTAGATGGTTTCTGTGGAGGTTATAAAATCTTGATACGTTTTAGAAATTAAAATATAAGATGTATATTTTTGGTTCTATAACTACACGTGTATCTTCTGACAAATTTCTCTAGTTCTCAATTTTTTAATCTCACATATAAAGAAAAATGCAGTAAGTAATTTCTAAGGTCCCTTTGGCCTTAAAATATTTTGATCAATATAACAATTTTAAAAGAATTTAATGTCTTTAAATTCATCGCATCTCTTAACTTACAGCTTTATTGAGGTATAACTCATATACCCAATATTCATCCATTTAAAGTATACACTTTATTGGTTTTTAGTGACTTCACAGAGTTGTACCACTATTACCATAATTTATTTTTAGAACATTTTCAACACTCAAAAAAGAAACACCCCATAATATTAGCAGTCCTTCCCCATCCCCTACCCCTTACCTGGCCCCAGACAACCATTAATTTACAGTCTGTCTCCATGGGTTTGTCTACTCTGGACACTTCTCACACATAGAATAAGTAATCATTTTGACTAACTTCTTCCACTTAGCATCACGTTTTTAGGAATCATCCATGCTGCAGCACATGGCAGCACTTCAGTTTTTTTGCGGTTGACTAACATTCTATGAATATGCCATATTTTATTTATACATTCATGTATATATTTACCAATACTGGACATCTGGGCTATTTCCACATTTTTGTTAAAACACTCCTGTACAACTTTTTGTATGGACATGTTTTCATTTCTCTTGGGTATATACTTAGGAGAGAAATTGCTGGTTCAAATGGAAACTCTGTTTATCAGTTTGAGGAAATGCCAAACTGTTTTCCCAAGTGGCTGCACCATTTTACATTCTCACCAGCAATGTGTGAGAATTTCAGCTTCTCCACATCTTTCCAACAATTGTTATCACCCATGTTCTTTTTTTTTTTTTTATACTATAGCCACTTGTTAGTGGGTATGAACAGGTATCTCATTGTGGATTTGATTTCCATTTCCTGAATGACTAATAATGTTGAGCATCTTTTCATGTGTTTATTGGCTACTTGTATATCTTTTTAAAGGGTTTCTTTTTTTAACTAGATTCACGATATACATATACAGGTTTCTTACATGGATATATTGCATAATGGTGAGATTTGAGTGTTAAGTGTACCTATAACCCAAATAGTGAACAATGTACTTAATGGTTAATTTTTCAGCCTTCACCCCCCTCCTGTCCTCCCTCCCTTTGGAGTTCTCGGTATCTATTATTTCCCTCTATATGTCCATGTGTACCCATTGTTTAGCTCCTGCTTATAAGTGAGAACATATGGTATTTGATTTTCCATTTTTGAGTTATTTCACTTAGGTTAATGGCTTCCATTTTCATCCTTGTTGCTGCAAATGACAGTATTTCATTCTATTTTATGAATGCATAGTATCCCATGGTGTTATATGTCTGTATGTGTACATATGTGAATATATACAATTTCTTTATTAGATGATCCACTGATGGACACTTAGGTTGATTCCATATCTTTGCCACCGTGAATAGTGCCACAATACACATAGGCTATAATGACTTCTTTTCCTTTGAGTAGATACCCAGTAGTAGGATTGCTGGGTAGAATTGTAGTTCTAGTTTTAATTCTTTGAGAAATCTCCTTACTGTTTTCCATAGAGGTTGTACTAATTTTTATTCCCACCAACAGTGTAAAAGAGTTTCCTTTTCTCCACATTTTTGTCAACATCTTTTGTTTTTAAACTTTTTAATAATGGCCATTCTGACTGGTATGAGACAGTATCTCATTGTGGTTTTGATTTGCATTTCTCTGATAATTAGTGATGTTGAGCACTTATTCATATGTTTGTTGACCACTTGTATATCTCCTTTTTAAGAATGTCTGTTCATGTCCTTTGCCCACTTTTTAATGGAATTATTTGTTTTCTTCTTGCTGAGTTGAGTTCCTTGTAGATTCTGGATCTTACTTTGTCAGATGCATAGCTTGCAAATATTTTCTTCCATTCTGTAAGTTGTCTCTTTACTCTATTATTTCTTTTACTGTGCAGAAGCTTTTTAGTTTAATTAAGTCCTATATTTCTATTTTTGTTTTGTTGCATTGGCTTTTGAGGTCTTAGTCATAAACTCTTTGCCTAGGCCTAGGTCCAGAAGACTTTTTCTTAGGGTTTCTTCTAGGACTTTCATAGTTTCAGGTCTTACATTTAAATCTTTAATCCGTCTTGAGTTAATTTTTACATATAATGAGAGGTAGGGGTCCAGTTTCATTATTCTACATATGGCTATCTAATTTTCCCAGCACAACTTATTAGGGTGTCGTTTCTCCATTGTATATTTTGCAAACTTTGTCAAAATTCAGTTGATTGTGGGTATGTGACTTTAATTCTGTGTTCTGTAGTTTGTTCCATTAATCTATGTATCTGTTTTTGTACTATGTATCTGGTTTTGTACCAGTACTATGCTGTTTTTGTCACTATAGCCTTGTAGTATAATTTGAAGTCAGGTAATATGATAACTCCAGCTTTGTATATCTATTTAAGAGAAGTGTCTGTATTCCAAATATCAATTCAGACTTTTTCATTTTTAACTGGGCGATTTTTTTGTTGAGTTACAAGAGTTTTATATATATACATATTCTATATTTATAAAAATTTTTATATATTCTATATTATATAACTATGTATTATGTAAATATTATATATATACATATATATGTATATATAACTCATAACTCAACAAAAAATCAACCAATTACAAATGAACAAAAATCTGAATGGATATTTGGAATACAGACATTTCTCTAAAATATATTCTGGTTAGAAGTTCCTTGTCAGATATAATTTTTACAAATATTTTATCAAATTTTATGGGTTGTTTTTTGCTTTCCTGTTAATGTCCTTTTAGCTACATTATTTTTTAAATTTTACTGATGTCCAAGCTATCCATTTTTGGTTGTTTCTTAAGCTTTTGATGCCAGATCTGAAACTACTGCTTAATCCAAGGCAATGAAGATTTACTTCAATTATGGAAGTTTTATAATTTTAGCTTTTATATTTATGTCTAAAGTTTATTATGAGGGTTTTTTTGTAAGTTTGAGGTAAGAATTCAAATTCACTCTTTTAGGCATAAATCTCCAGTTATCTTAACATTATTTTTTGAAAAGATTATTCTTTTTTTCACAGAATTGTTTTGGCCCTCTTGTCAAAAGTCTTTTGACCATAAATTAGAGAACTTGCTTATTCACTCTCAATTCTATACCTGTGATGTATATATCTAGCCTTATATCAGCACCATACTATCTTGATTACTATAGCTTTGTAGTAAGTTTGAAATTGGGAGTGTAAATCTTCCCACTTCATACTTCTTTTTCAAGATGATTTGGCTGTTTTTGATATCTTGCATTTCTATATGGAAATTAATATGCATTTTAAGATTAGCTTATAAATTTCTGCAAAAACCCAACTGGAAGATTGCATTGAGTTTGTAGATCAATCTGAGGAGTACTGCCATCTTAACAATGCTAAATCTTCTGGTCCATGAAAATTTGATGTCTTTCTATTTATTCAGGTCTTCTTTAATTTATTTCAACAATGTTTTATAGGTTTTAGTGTACAAGTCTTGTACTTCATTTGCTAAATTTATTCCTAGATGTTTTGTTTTTTTTGTTGTTGTATTATAAGTGGGAGTATTTTCTTAATTACCATTTGGATTGTTTATTGCATTGTATCTCCTTTAAGTTTTAAACCAAAAAACTAGTTCATGTTTCCTTCATTCATTCTAACTTTTTGTTATTTGCTTTAAACAATGCAGTCATTTTTACTTTAGCTGTAATATACTTATATTTTCTAGTTTTATTTTTAAATCTTTTTTATTAAGTCATGAAAAGACTCATACGGGTTATATACAGTAAATTTGAATTAAACTTAAGTTAATGCTTACGCTCCTCGATTAAATCACTTAGAATAAATTATGACTTCCCTCATCTTTCACCAGCACTCATTAAACACTTCCTAAATGTACAAAACTAACAATGACTTAGCTACCCAGATTTGCTGACAATGCATCAACCCCATCAACAAGCAAACTGCATTTAATTCCTATAATCTCAGAAAAACATAGTTGTTAAGAGCTGAAACATAAGTAGCCTCATCATTTCAAGCTTGTTGCTTAATATTTCATTGCATTCCATTAAATAATTTCCATTGCCTTCCAAAACAAACAGACAAGCCATTGCGCCATAAAGCTAAAGTTTAATTTTACTTTAAGGGGACTCCATGAAAACCTGTTTGAAGGTACTACTCCACTATTACCTTTTAAATTATGCTAACATTGCTGAAGGTATAAAATGTAATTATTTGTCTCAGAAGAGAAACAAGAAAAATTGTGTTTACTTTGTTTTTTTCCTTGGAAATATAATATGAATTCAAACTGGAGAAGTCAAATTAGGTAGGTGGCTCTTAAAAACCTTGAGAATCAGGGGTAGTTAAAACACATTTAATTTGCAGATATTTTTTAGCCTAATTTGAAGGATTCAGGATTATTCTAAAGTCAAGCCATGGAGGAAATGGACCTCATAGTAAGAACCTTCTATAAAATATTAGTTGAGTTATATACATAATATTTATAGGTAAATTCCCTGGTATATATGAACAAATAAACATTTCTGTGAGCAAAAAAAAACCTGAGCTCAGAGAGGGAAGTGGGCACCAAAGTCTTGGACACAAAAATGGGAAAGAGTTTGACGTTAAATATATATCAGGCATCAAAAGCTTTCCATGAATGTTTGGAGACAAAGGCCAGCCAGCTTACTTCATGAAAACATGGTTTGGGAAAAGGGTCCCTCAATCTTGAAAGAAGGATCGAGAAAACCAATTGCTGCCTGGGGTCACAGCTTACATAGGATATTGAACTGCATAGTGGAAAGAGAGACAATCTGAATGACAGGACTTGAACCAAGTCAATTGATAGCTCAGCTTCATCTGAGATGTACCCAGTTTTATATTACAGGATAGATGCAGCAAATCACTCACAAAACCTGGTTCTAGTTGGGGTGTCTAGTAAGCTTCTCAGAGGCATCCATAAATCCTCTAGGTGAGGAGAAGTGTACACAGAGATGAGAGGAAATTCCAATTCAAGATGAAATGGAAATTTTAAAGCACACAGAAACTAAGAAGACATGCAAAATAAAAAATACACATAATTCAATGTCGAATAAATGAAAACAATGAAAAGCTAAAACTGATATTAAAAATAAAATCCAAAACATAAAATAGAATTCTATTCATAAAAAGCATCAGAAATTTGAAACAAGAACAGGCAAATAAGAAACAAAAACAACAGTACATTAAGATCTACTATAAATCTATGGTAAAAAAAAAATTATGATCTGAAATAAAATGCCAATAACCAAGACAAAATCTAGAAAAGATAATTGAAGAGATAATTACTGAATTAAAAACTTATGCTGATGAATAAATCACAGAGGAAAAAAGTTGAAGAGAAGAAATACCCATTGAAAGTCTCCAAAATGTATCTAAGGAATTCTGAAAAGAGAAAATAGAGAGAATAACATAGAAGAAATAGCCTAAGAGATAAGGGCTGAGAAATTTTCACAACTGAAGAACATGTGCTTTTATGACTACAAGTGCAGTACGAAAAACACTGTACGGGCTGGGCGCCATGGCTCATGCCTGTAACATCAGCACTTTGGGAGGCCGAGGCAGGCGGATCGTGAGGTCAGAAGATCAAGACCATCCTGGCTAACATGGTAAAAACCCTGTCTCTACTAAAAATATTTATGTATGTATATATATATATATATATATATATATATATATATATATGTGTGTGTGTGTGTGTGTGTGTGTATACACACACACACACACACACACACACACAAAATCCTGGGCGTAGTGGTACACACCTGTAGTCCCAGTTACTTGGGAGGCTGAGGCAGCAGAATCACCTGAACCCTGGAGGCAGAGGTTGCAGTGAGCTGAAGTTGTACCACTGCACTTCAGCCTGGGCAAGAGAGCAAGACTCTGTCTCAAAAATAAATAAAGTAAAAAAAAGAAAAATACTATACATATTAACATGTACACTATTAAAACCATAAACACCTCAAGCTAAAGACAAAACCCTAAAAGTTATGAGAGATGTTTTTTAAAATGACACAAAATGAAATCCTATTAACTAGACTGCCAGGATATTTCTAGTTAGCAAAAATTACTTAATGAACACAAGACAATAATGTAATTAAAGTATTTAGGGCAAATAACTGTGAACCCTCAATTTCAAATTGAGCTGAAACATTATCCAAGAATGAGGGAAAAATAAAAACCCTTTAGACTTGCCAAAAACACACATTTTACCTTCCGCAGACACTCACTAAAATACTGAAGGACATACTTTAGCAAAAAATAAAATGAGAGAGGAGTAGAATATAGGAGATTGCAGTAAGCAAAGACATGAACCAAATACGTTTATAAATCTAATTATCTATGGCCATTAAAAATAATAATTGGATCTCAGGCACAGTGGCTCATGCCTGCAATCCCAGCACTTTGGGAGGCCAAGGCTCGCACATCACCTGAGGTCATGAGTTTGAGACCAGTCTGGCCAACATGGTAAAACCTCATCTCTACTAAAAATACAAAAATTAGCTGGGTGTGGTGGCATGCACCTGTAATCCCAGCTACTCGGGAGGCTGAGGCATGAGAATCGCTTGAATCTCGGAAATAGACGTGCAGTGAGCCAAGATCAGCTGCTGCACTCCAGCGTAGGGGACAGTGCAAGACCCTGTCTCAAAAAAAAAAAAATTTTTTTTTTTAAATCACAGTGGGGTTCAATGGGTAAGTGAAACATGATAAGGTCTTAGTTTTATTTTTAAGGAGTATAAAGATACTAAATATATCTTATTCTTTGTTACAAACATATTTTATATGTATATATGTTAAAATTAATATGCATATTACAAATTTTAAGGTAACCACTAAACAAATAACAATATTATCATTTCCAATCCAAGCAGAGAGGTAGAAATAAAAAACATGAAAAAAATCAATTCATTTGAAGGTAAGTTCATGAATTTTTGTCTCACGTTCTTTCCTACTTTGTTAAAACTTTTAACTGAAAAAACGTAACATAGTAATTTTAAAATCACACTAATATTTTAAATGGAAAAGAGAAAAGTAAGAGGATCCAACTAAAGTAGTAAACTACATAAATGAGAACAAAAGAGAGCAAGATTCTCAGAGAAAATATCCTAATTTAGTAAGTAATAAAACTAAATCGAAGATGGCTATAATCATTTAAATAAATTTTATGCAATATATGGTAATTACATCACGATTCTTCAAACTCATTATATGCTCATGCAGCCTTTAGAAAAATCATTGCCAAGATTATTTAAAGAAACATTCCTGACTGTATACATAATATGTGGACTGGAGGCAAAGAAAGCATCACAAACATCTTTGCTCCTTTAGGACTTGGCTGAGTTCTCAGCAGTAGTAGACAGTTAATGATTTTTTTGTTGAATAAATGCTTGAAAAAAAGAAAGAGTAAAACAAAAAAAAATTAGTGTTAACATTGGCTATAATTACACGATGCTAAGAAATTTATAAAGAAGAGCATTGTTTAAAAGTTTCAAATTTTTCACAAAATAGAGAGCTCTGGGAGCTAGCTGAGGACTAAGCTGCCATAACAGGGCCCCAAACCACTTTGCAAAACTCGGCTGGGGAGGGAGCTTCTGCTGCCTCCAAAACCCAGTTTCTTCCATGAACTCCCTCAATAAAATGCCCCACCTGTTCAATAAAATGGAAGGCTCTGCACAGGGATTGTTTGCACATGTGACTCAATTCAGGACTGAATTCTCTCATAAGGTACAACTGGTCGGTGGAGCTCAGATCATATGCCTGCATTCCAGCTGTGAGACTGAAAATTTGCGTTCTGGTTTCAATGTTGGGGAAGAGATGGTTTTAACATAGGGATATTCCTAACCATAGAAAAGCTGTCTGTACGATCACAAGCATAGAAAAGCTGTTTGTAAGATCACAAGCAGTCACGAACATGACAAATGTCTATGACAATACACTTACAAAACTGAGAGCGCACACTCCATAATTCTCCACCCTCAGCTATGTACTAAGTATAACTTAATGCCATGAAGTATTCTTCCACAATACCGTATATGAGGACTGCACAGTATCTCCTTAATTGGATGTCCTATAATCCTATAATGTGTTTTAGCTATTCCTTATTGGACATATAGGTGGTTTCCAAATTATAGTAGCTTAATTTTGGGAACATCCATGATCATTTGCTTCAGGTAAAAAGGGAGAGAGATTGCTAATGTCTCCACCACTACCCTGTCATCCCACACTATTCAGTTATAACCCTTCCTTACCATAGCCTTCAAGTAGCAAACCTCAGAACATGCCGCCATATTTCACAGTGCCAGTGAAATCAGTTCTCCTTTCCACCCTACTCACTGCCGTAACCAGCAGTGGCTCCAATGTTTGCACAGACTACCTTGACATCTTTTACACTGTGATCTTCATCCCATCACCATTTGAGGGGTCTGTCTGGATAGCCATGTGTCATGTTCCTGTCATCTCCTGGAAATGCTTAAACTCTGCAGACTCCACTTCTGGTGTTCCATTCAAGGTAAAACCTGAAGGTCTTCTACTTCTGGTACAGTACCGACATATGGATAAAATCAGGAGTTTTAGGAGCTCTTTGGGTTTGATGATGTAAAATCACTTAAGTAAGTTAGCTTCTCTGATCTCTACTTTTCTTATTTATAAAATGGAAATAACACTGCCTACACCATAGGTAGGATCGCAATACTATTCACCTTGTAGGATTGCTCTAAGGATTAAATGAGATCATTCATATGAAGTATGATATGGTTTAAATGTTTTGTTTCCTCCAAATCTCATGTTGAAATGGGATCTCCAATGTTGGAGGTGAGACTTAGTAGGAGGTATTTGGGTCAAAAGGATTCATCACTCATAAACAGCTTGGTGCTGTCCTTGCAGTAATGACTGAGTTCTCACTGTATAAGTTAAAGTGAGATCTGGTTGTTTAAAAGAGCATGGCACCTCCTCCCTTTCCCTCCTGTTTAGTCTTTTGCCATGTGATATGCTTGCTCCCCCTTTGACTTCCACCATGATTTTAAGCTCCTGAGGCCTCACCAGAAGCCAAGAAGATGCTAGCGCCATGCTTGTACAACCTGCAGAACCATGAGCCAATTAAGCTTCTTTTCTTCATAAATTACCCAGCCTCAGGTATTTCTTTATAGCAATGCAAAATGGACCAATACAAGGTATTTAGCACAGTACCAAATAAGTGTGAGAGAAATGTTAGCTATTCAAAGTAACCATATAAAATTGCCTCTTTTCATAGGTCACTGGAAGCTTCACATCCAATAGTATTATTTCAGTCTAATGTTATCACTTCTAAGTTCCAAAAATGAACTTTTCATCAGCACCAAAACCTCTAGTCCATTGATCATCATTATGGCCCCAGCCCTCTCTATGTTTATTTCCTCTGTGGGAAATGAAGGGCTACCAAATGACCTACAAAATCTATCAAATTTGGGGTCTAGAAAATCAGCCTTACCTGCTCCTTATGAAAACATAATTATTTCCCTAAAAATTATCAGCACTTGTTTCTTCCTTTGTGTATCTACAACTTGTTCCCCTCTGGAGTACTGCATTCGATCTCGGAGTATTGCAGTGCGGACTTACCAGTAAATGATAGGTGTTTGTCTGTCTTTCCCTTTAGATTGGTTCCCCCCAAGGACAGAAGCCATAGCTCACTTATCTGATTATCTCTGTCCCAGTACTGAGTATCTAGAACAAGCTTATCTTGTTTGAAATGAAGTTAAACTCTCAAGCAATGGATTTCTTTGCAAATAACTTATGCTGCTTCATGCCTACTTAGAATAGCTGGTGATTTGTATCTTAACAGCTTTGATTTGTATCTTAAATTAAAATTACCATCTCTGGAAACTGATGCGCCCAGAGAAAGACTGAGATTTCATTCCTCTTTTATATTACCTTTGGTTACCTCAGGTTACTTATTTGGAAAAAAATAAATCTCTTTTTCATTATTCCATGAAATATTCCTTCAGAATATTCTCTTATTAAAATATATACAAATATACGTGTGTATACACAAACACAATGCATCATTCTTTTTCAAAAGTAATCATGAATATGTTATTAAAGTAAAAATTATTTAGAAACCTACATGGAAAATACACGTACATATTTAAATATATAAGCTTTTTGAAACATAAATGATACCCTATTTTAAATATTTCTTGACAATTTGATTTCTTTTCCCCGCTTAATAATATGTCACAGAGGGCTTTCCATGTCAAGATGCAAATAGCTCTTCTTCAGTTCTTTAATGATGACTCGGGCTTCATGGCATGAATGGAGTATTATTTGATTCTTTCCTTTCCTGTTGATGGACACTTTGATGCCAAATAACTTATCACGACTGCACATGCTACTGCAGTGTGCATTCTTGTGCATGCCTCTTCACACAAATGGATGAACTGTTTTCTAGGATAAATAGCTAAAGGTGCCCTTTCCTTTCAAATACAGTCAAATTTCTATTAATCTAAATCACTGTTTCCTTCCTGTTCTATCCCAAGGATTGCTTATAGTTTCAGTTCAGAAGGCAGATAATTATGCCCACAACTTCCCAGAAATGTAACTATCAGCCTTCAGAATCAAATTCACATCTCAATTGAAGTCTCCCCTGCCCATAGAATAATTCATTTACAAGCCACTCCGATCAATATCATTAACCTAGAACTCCCATGACCCCATGTTATTCACAGCCTCATCTTAAGGGTAATTCCCCATCGTTTTGAAAGTCTGTTTAAGGTATACAGGAAGACAGAACTCCTTTGGGTCCCTACAAAACAAGGGCTTATGCAAAGTCCTTACCAGGCATTGAGAGAAACACTCACAAGGAAACAGACGTAGAACCAAACATCAGAGGCAGCTAGTGTAGACGCTCTGGAGCTACAATCAGTTTTTTCTTCATCTATTATTTTCATTACCTCTTTTAGAATATTAGACCTTTTGCTTATGCTATTCTTGGCAAGATCTCCTGCCTAGTTCTGCTTGAAGTCAATATGGCAGGAGATGCAGAAATAGCCCAGTTGGGTGACCAAATTCACAAGGTTCCCCTAGCTAGTGGAAGCTGGCCAACACATTTGGTCCTCCACTTCCCTCTGCCCACAGTTGGCACAGATTTAGAAAGATGCAGTCCAAGGCAGAGAGTGAAGGAGATGATGGAAACGGAAATACAGGTATGACCTCTAAAAACACGCATTTTTGTTTCAATTGATCAGCATCATGATGCGGAGTTTGATAGGTTGCATATCTGTCTGTGTACTCTGCCATCCCGCAAGGGCAGACACCAAGTCAAATCTACCTCAGTGGCTATCGCACCTAGCACCCACTACTAGATGTGAGCTCTAACAATCTACTTTGTTATATCATTTTCATTGGCACTCACTAATTATATATCTACCTGGCCTAAGAAACAAAATGGAAACATTTTGAAGTTATGTGTGAGAATTTTGTACCTTACAAGAACAGCATAGAAAGGAAGAGGGGAGAGGCAGGATTCAGTGGTCCAAACACTTATCTTTTATAATGAGAAAAGATAAATAATGGCTTAAGCATAACCCCAGTAACATTGGAGAAAACGATACACAAACCTCTTCTTCAGGAAAATACTGTTGTTTTAATAGAAAAGAAGACTGATACTGTGTGCTAAAAATGCCCTGAAATTATTTTGGTTTGTTATGGTACTAAATTTGGTTACTTTAATTTGGAAATCTGAGCCTGAACAAAATAGCAGTCTGGTTTTGTCTAACAGAAAGGACAAAATCAGAAATGCTGAAACACAAATGCATGTGCTCATATGCACGTGCACACACACACACAAACACACACACACACACACACACACAGACTCAGAATACATCTTAACCATGCCCAACTGGCTGAGTTCAGATCTTCAGATACAGTGAAGTACATCCAAGAGAAAGCCAAAGGTGAAAAAGTAGCCCGACTGAGGAGTATCTGAGTGAAAAGACTTGCAGAAAGTATAGGGGGGAGAGAGAGAGAGAGAGAGAGAGAGAGAGAGAGAGAGAGAGAGAGAGAGGAAACTCATTATTGCCCAAGAGATTAAATATTTTCAAAGCAGTAGAAAGGGTTTAAAAGGAGTATTTAGAAGAATGCAGTTTATCAGATCTACCACAATGACTGCCTCTGTAGAACTTCCCTGGAGCATTCTTCAGCTCTGTGTGATAAACCTGCCGCCCTGCTCAGGTATGCCCCACTTACCAGATATACAAGCTGTGCTATAGAGTTACAAGGGATATCACCGGATGTGTGTTTTGGCACAATGTGCTTTGGCGTAAGGGCATGGGTGTCCTGAATGTGGCACATTCAGTGGGGCTTTGGAAGGGGAAAGGGCAGTGCTCAGTGACTGAGTGATTGAGAGATTTCCCCCACACTGTGCCTAGAATGTGCCTGATCCCAGCACTAGCGGGCTAAAAAAGAAAACTATCACTTTGTGTAAAGCCATTTCAGGCAGATGAAACACTCCGAGAGACACAATGAGCCCTCCCGTTACTTCTACAACTCTGTCTTTGCATTGTGCTAACCTGGAAAGCTTGGGTCTAGGAAAAAGAGCAATTCTTTGTCCAAAGCTTCAAAAGACTGAGAAGAGGGTGGGGCAAGCCAGGAGGGGGAAAGAAAGCAGAGGAAGGAACACTATTTTTACAGAACAAGAACCCTTTCTTATCAGTCCAACCATCCATCTTTAGTTTTCTGAACAGTTGTTATATGCTCACATTGTCCAAGGTGTGATGAGGGCATGAAGCAAACGGAAGTCAAAGCCCAAGCTTTAAAAAGTTTTACTACCGTTAGGGAAACAATTCATGCACGTTAAAGTATTAGGGCACATCCTTTTTCTGTTTATGTTACATATTTCAACCTCATTCCCCCAAAGGATGTGTGATTACATACAGAAATGTACACAAAAACCAAATGATAAATAAAAAATAAAAGGGGAAGATCTAAGTGGGACTACAATAAAACTAGAGTCAAGATTAAATAAAGGAATGCAAAATATGCTGTCCAGGCTAGAGGTGGACTAGTAGTCTTGAAAACCTTAGGCACAGACAGTTAATTGCACTGGGCACTCTATGCAGAGCTGACTGATGTGGATACGGCAGAGCAAAGAGTTGCCAAACCTAGCTGTCGAGAAGCAACACTTACTAGAGGCTTTCGAAAACTCCATAATGAACCTGAATTCCTGGGGCAGGCAGACAGGAAGGAATGCTGGGAATCTGCATTTTTAAAAACCTCCTTGAAGTCAATATAATATTGTCAGCTCAAACTTGGGCACCACAACTGCAGGGACTCGGAACTAGGGAAAAAAACAAAACTTCAAAAAATTATATTCCAGGAATGATGGAGGTTGTGGAAATGAAGCTGGGCCTCTAAGTTTTGAATGGAGTTTAAATAGGTGGAGAGGAGGATAGAGGACATTCCAAGTAGAGGTGTGGGCTCAAGTCAAATCACAAAAGCAGGAAGGAGCCTGAGGCAATGGAGGAGACAGCGTCATCCCTAGTCACCCTGGAGTGGGAGTGAGCGGACTTAGGAAACTGATTTATTGCTCAATCCACTCAATCAATCAAATCTTAAAGTAATTAAAGAGACTATATACACAATAAATAAGAGACAGAAACAGATGAGTAAAAACGTATATATGTGTTATCTATTGCTGTGTAACAAATTACCACAAATTTAGTGGCTTAGAATAATATACATTTATTACCTCACGGTGTCTATGAACCAGGAATCTGAGCAGAGCTTAGCTGAAACCTCTACTCAGTTCTCACAACGCTAAAACCGACGTGTCAGGTGTCAGAGCTCAGGTGTCTGGGGCTCATCTGAGGCTCTGGGTCGTCTCCAAAAGCTCATGTGGTTTGGGGCAGAAATCATCTCCTTGCTTGTGGCTGTGAAACTCATAATGACTCGCTTCTAGCTCAGCAGGAGAATCTCTGAGGCTTCCAGTTTCTGACCTCTAGACAATCTTTCAAGGAGCTTGTCTGATTAAGTCAGGTCCACCCAAGAAAATCTCCTGTTTTTATTCACTCAAAGTCAACTGATTAAGGACCTTAATTATACCTGCAGAAGTCCATCCACAATTGCCATATAATGCAATCTCATCACAAATGTGATAGCTGTCGTATTCTCAGGTTCTATCCCTGCTCACAGGGAGGGAATTGTACAGTGGGGACTTAGATCTTAGGTTCTGTCTTAAAATTCTGCTTGCCACAAAGTAAAAAGTAAAGATGAGAGGAAAATGTTGCAAAGGTAAGATATATAAAACCACAGAACACTGGTAATTACACAGGTCACTCTGGCTCTAGCTTCCCAGCAGTTAAAGTACAAAGGAGCTATGACCAGTGATTTCTTAGTACTCTTTGATCAGTTGCAAGTACTGACTTATACAGTATATTTCTCATGTATTTAGTATAAATCATGAAATACAGCCGTAAAATGAACTGAAAGATACAAAATAAAGTCAGATGGAATTTGATCCAAAATAACTCTTTGCCGAGAATGGGATATGCTGACCCTACTGATAGAGTGGGAAACTGGTAATGACAAGAACCGAATTCATTGGGGTTCTTGGTCAATATCAGGTTCCATGGGCTGGGGATTGGGGTTCCCATAATAGAAATCAGCTGTGAAGAGGCACCAGGAGTTGTTCCAGGGAAGGGGGGAATTAAAGCCACACACAAACTGAAGTTACGAGTCAGAGAGATCTAGGCGTGGAAGGGATGAGAGCGGAAGTTGAAGCACTGCATAGCTGCCAATGAGTCTTGCAGAGAGGTTACCCTTTTTGCAACCTTGAAAGTGTTCTTGTTGCCTTGGTGAGTGTTATTTGGCCATCTCCCTGTGGAACGGCTCTTCCCCAGGGCATCTTACAGACATCACTTGATTACTCAGAGCTGATCAAAAGTCTTTGCTTTGCTTTACAATTCTCGTAAATGGTTCTAAGCATTTGGTAGCATGAACTGTGTCTCCTTGTGTTCCATTTGGACTCTATAATGAACCGGCTTTTGCATGAAAAATGCCCTTCCTTCTTCCACTGACTATCATATTATCTCTTTTCATAACCTCACTCAATTCCACCCCTGTCTCCCTTCCTTGAATGACTCTCCTCTACTCACAGAGTCAGCATTGTCTGTGTAATTGCTCTTGCTTGCTTAACTCTGATCTTCAAAAATCTGACTATTTGGTCCACCACAATGTCCTCCTCATTTTCTTCCATCTTCAAGTTTCCCTGGAGCTCACTATGTTGGATATACAAGGCTTTTAGATCAAAAAGTCCTTGGAATCCTCTAGCTCACCCGCCACTGCAATGAAGACCATTCCAGCATTGTCTGAGGACTTCCAGGGACAATAACCTGTTTTAAGTTCTCAACTTGTTTCTAAATGAACAAAAGGTCTTCCTAGCATTAGGCCACAATGACTTCTTTTTAACTTCCATTCTTAGTCATAGTGCTGCTTTCTTGAGTAAATTAAAATACTACCCTTCCTTTCATATATTGTTCCTGGGAGTATAAATTGGTACAATCCCCTTGGAAGACTATTGAGCATTAGATCTTAGACACTCTATGATTGCTATGTGTGGCAATTACACAAATGCACTCAACTTATATGTGTATATTTGTTTACCAAGAGACATGAAAGACATGGACCAGCAGATTTATAATAGAACTATGTGTAATGGTCCCAAACTGGAAAATATCCAAGTGCTCACACACAGTAGGAAGAATATGTGGTGGCACAGTCACATAATGGAATACTAAACAACAGTCGGCATAAAAATTATAATTAGACACAGCAATATGAATCACATAAACACAATTGAATGAAAGAAGACACAAAGTTACACAAACTGTGTGATTCCAATTAGACAAAGTACACAAAAGGCCGAATTAATCTAGGCCACTAGAAGTCACCTTAGAGAATGCGACTGAAAGGGAATTTGAGGAAAGTTTCTAGGGTACTGCTAATATTTCTTGTTTTGTGGATTAGTGATATGGGTATATTCCATTTATAAAAATTTATCAAGCTTTATACTTTGGTGCAATTATCTGTATATACTTTATACTTCAAAAAAAGGTTAAACATTTTTCTCCTCCAAATGACCCAAATAAATCTAATTTCTTTAGCCATTCCTCATATGATATGGACTACAGAATGTTCATGATTCTGGTCACCAACTTACAAAACCTTTTAATTTGTCAAAGCTCTGATTATTCATTTGGAAGTTAATTCTACTGATTGGTTTGTAGTATTCTTTAAATACCCTTGGTAGAATTAACTCCTTCTCTCCAATACATTATGAAACTCATAGAGATAAATATTTTCCCCTTTGATTCTCTAGTAGCATGTGTATTCAGCATAAATTTTACACTAAGAAATATTCATCTTCCCTTCTCTTCCTTAGCAAGTGTAGACGAAAGTGAAGACTGAATTTATACAGGGCCTATTTGATAAACCAACCCAAGAATCTTTCCTTTTTTTTCCAATCAAAGTTTAATGCTGATGTATTCAGTGAAGCCAAATTTTATTTTGCTTATTTTGCTCTCTGCCCTCAGACTGATTAAGGAGTGACCTTTGCCTTGATTTATGAGCCTGTTTCAGATGTTTTGGCATGGAGAGATGTAGACTATTATTAAGCAGATCCCCTAAAAGATCTGAGTACCTCTTATTTTCATTCCTCTCATCTCCATTGTCCATAAATTCATCCACTGTCCGAAACCTTTCCTTATAATTTTCTCTTCTCAAGAAGAAACATACTCATTTGGACACCGAGACAATGAGAAAGAAGCCTTCTTCCTGTAGTTAGTGGCATCATCCTTCCCGATAAGCTCAATAGAAGGTAAAAATAAATGAGCAACGGAACACAAACCACTTCCCTAGCAGAGAAGAGAGGATTCTAGGTTCTAAATAATAAATTGAAAATAATATTTTTCATGTTGATAAGGCTCCTGGCTGATAGCTTGTCTTTCCAAAACAAATATCATCAGAGAAATTTGCAGACATTCACATCATAAATGCAGTTTTTCTCTCTGCACACACACTCATTTGCATGCTTGACATCTGGAGTGCTTGGTTGGTGCACAGTTTGCTGAAATTTCCTTTCCCATTTGGCACAACTTTTCCTAGAGAAAATTCATGACTATCAGTCACCTCCGCAACTAGCAAAGAGAGAGGCCAGCTTCTTGGCCGCATTCATATTCCTACCACCAGGACACCTTTATAACCATGCTTCAGACACCACAAGCACAGCCCTCCCTTGCCCAGGTTTCTATGTAAAAAAAGATCTATGAAGGAAAGAGAAAGAATGAAATTACGAATCTGCAGATTCTTACGAAGCCTGTTGAGGAACTATCTCTAGAAAATTGAAGACACATGTCAGTTCCTTATAAAGATCATACAAGACAGAGAAGGAAAATCTAAGAAAGCTACTCATGCAGAAACTATTTAATCAAAGGGGAAAGACAATTATAACATCTGTTAATTTTCTGTAGAGATTATAATTAGATGCTTTGGAGAAACACCCTTTCAAGGGTGATCCTTTAACATCTGTTGTGAGGACACAGCATTGTACAGTGACAAATCACTTCGGCACTTTGGGAAAACAGGCGACTTCTGGGATCACAGACACTAGGGTCCCCAGGCCACCCACGCATGCAGCCCAGCCCTAAGCCCACAGCCCTGGGGTAGGGGCTTTCCTCCTTGGTGCTCTGATAGTTGTCTGTGTCGTGAATCAGGCTGCAATCATTGTGTGATTATGAATAACAGGATCACAGCACCAGAAATGGCCTTGGGACCATCTGACCTCCCACTTCACTTTGCAAATGGGGACACTTGATCCCATGTTTTTTAGCTGGCTCATGGCAGGATTTTACAAATAGGGTTGTTCAATTTCTCTGTTCGATTACTCTCCATTCTACTATGCTGCTTGCTCCATTTGGTCTCTCTTTCGTTTGGCATATAATGTGGATATGTTCTTTGTTTAATGAGATGAGCAATGTAATAAGGTCCTAGGGCAGGCGTCCCCCAACTACAGCCCGTGGGCCGCATGCGGCCCGCTGAGGCCATTTATCCGGCCCCCCGCCGCACTTCAGGAAGGGGCACCTCTTTCATCGGTGGTCAGTGAGAGGAACACAGTATGTGGCGGCCCTCCAACGGTCTGAGGGACAGTGAACTGGCCCCCTATGTAAAAAGTTTGGGGACGCCTGTCCTAGGGCATCTGAAGATTATGGAGAGGTAGAAAACACTAAAATGGTTTCCTTTTGCTCTGGTTGGTGGTTCACTTAGAAACACTGACCATGGTCCCTTCTTTGCTCTGGTGAGAAGGAAGAGGAGGAGGAGGAAGAGGAGGAGGAGGAGGAGGAGGAGGAGGAAGAGGAGGAAGAGGAGGAGGAGCAGCAGCAGCAGCAGCAGCAGCAGAGATAAATGAAGATGAGGAGGGAGAAGAAGAGCAAACGGGATAATAAAATAGAAGGAGACGTGAGATGCAAATGGTGTAGAGGGAAGAACTAAGAGAGAAGATTGAGAAATAAGGTGCAATAAAGGGAGAGTTGGGGAAGGAGAAGGGGAAGGGGAAGAGGGCAGCTAGCTAGTGAAGATGGTCCAGGGCTGCAGAAAAAGAGAATCAAATTAAAACCCCGTAGAAGGAGCCAGACCCTCCCTACACCCTTCTAACTCCATTACCTGCTTTCACTCTACTTATGAATTAGGAGTTCTACACACACTGAAGACTACAGGATTTAGCAATTTTGCCAAACAACATACAGAGATGATAAAGCCAGGGGCATCACATAAACAGATGCAATGTGCTGAGAAAAAAAAAAAAAAAAGCCCATATGGTGGGAACATAATAAAAGCACTCATGACCCGGAAGGGGGTTGAGGTTGGACCGTTTTCTTTGTAGTTGTTTTGTAGCTGCAAATACTCATTTGTCCCAAAATACTGAGTAAAGGGAACTCTTGACATTTGACATGAGAGTTAAACAACCCTCTAATCCTGGGACACACAGTTCTGTCCTCACCTCTCTCACTGCCCTAAGGCAGTCTCACTGGCTTACAAGGGCCTGCAACATCCTCAATGATAAGAGCCAATAATGAAAATAGTGTATTATTAATAATGTATTAATATTACACGTATTGTGAGTCTATTTTGGTGCAGGCACTTGAGGTACTTGATCTCAACTATTCTTCACAATGACCCCATAAGAAAGTAACATAATCTAAATATCTGGCTGAAATAATTACTGTGTAATCTGGAATAAATTAACTTCTTTGTACCTTGGTTTTTGCATCTAAAAAATTGGATGAATAATAATGTCTACCTCAGGGTCTGTTGCAAGGATTATATGAGACAATATGAATAGAAAGCACAATGGGATCAGGCGCATTATACACATTTAATAAATGTTGGGTGAAATCACTGTTGATTTTTTGTTTTAAGAGTCTCCCAGCCTGGAGCGCAGTGGTGCAATCACTGCAACCTGGATCTCTTGGGTTCAAGTTATTTTTCAGTCTCAGCCTCCTGAGTAGCTGAGATGAGAGGTCCACATTACCATGCCCAGCTAAGTTATAAAAATTGTTTTTTTAGAGGTGAGTTCTTGTTATGTTGGCCAGGTTGGTCTTGAACTCCTGGCCTCAAGTGATCCTCCCCCATCAGCCTGCTGAGTCACTGAGATTATAAGTGTGAGCCACTCACCCAGCTACTGTTGATATTGCTACATTTTACGGATGGGTAAAGAAGAGAATGGCTCTAGGAAGAGAATGGCTCTAGAAGAGAATGGCTCTAGGAAGAGAATGGCTCTAGGAAGAGAATGGCTCTGGAAGAGAATGGCTCTGGAAGAGAATGGCTCTAGGAAGAGAATGGCTCTAGAAGAGAATGGCTCTAGGAAGAGAATGGCTCTAGGAAGAGAATGGCTCTAGAAGAGAATGGCTCTAGGAAGAGAATGGCTCTAGGAAGAGAATGGCTCTGGAAGAGAATGGCTCTATAAGAGAATGGCTCTAGGAAGAGAATGGCTCTAGAAGAGAATGGCTCTAGGAAGAGAATGGCTCTAGGAAGAGAATGGCTCTAGAAGAGAATGGCTCTAGGAAGAGAATGGCTCTAGGAAGAGAATGGCTCTAGAAGAGAATGGCTCTAGGAAGAGAATGGCTCTAGGAAGAGAATGGCTCTAGGAAGAGAATGGCTCTAGAAGAGAATGGCTCTAGGAAGAGAATGGATCTAGGAAGAGAATGGCTCTAGGAAGAGAATGGCTCTGTACTACCCCACTCCTCCCTGCGGCTGTTTCCTTGACTGGAAAGTGGGTGTAATGAGCAACATAACATGCTCTCAGCTCTCAGGGTCTAGATTCTTTTTTCTGTGTCCAAAATGAGGGCTTACCAAAGAGTAAGTTTCTTATCTAGCTGCATGGAATAGAAAACCCACTTTCGTTGAGAGTAAGGCTCGCCAAAATGTAGGCAGCAAGTATAAACTGTGCCTAGGTCAGGAGAGCCGTCATCTCTCTCCACCATGTTCAACAGCCAATACTGGGTTCCCCAAAGGCTCAGAGCCCACTCCAAAACAAATGTCATAGAGAAATTTTATGACTAGGCCTCCACAGCCCTGGTTTGGTTGATGGCTTATTAATGATCTATTAGAATTCTCCAATTTCCTCGTTAAGAAAACAGTGAAAATGAAAGATTGAGATATATAATTTTTCCTTATAGAAAGAAATGTGATGCACTTTAAAAAATCATTTTGGCAGTTTTACTATTAATCAGGAATCCTAAAAACAAAAGCTTCTTTAACGCGGTGGCTGTAACCGTTGACAATTGGCCTATATGTGAAATTTTACTTAGTTTAACAAGGCCCTCTACTGGCAGTCTCCACGAACACCGTCTCTAAAGGCAAAGTTCTGCATGATTTTAAGTAAACTATTTTAACTACTCTCAATAACAAAGTATGTCACATTCCTGATTCTATAATTCTGAAAGAATTATAGAAAGAATAGCTGGGCAGAAAATAAGGAAGGGAAGAAATAAATGTCATTCTGAGCATTCATTTAGTGGTTCATAAAATAACGTTACATGAGGTACCATTTGCTTTCCTCTGATGGCGCTATACAAGATGTCAAAGGTACTCAGTAAGAAAGGATATTTCTTACACTGAAATGTAGTGAGTATTCATGAGACTATAAACCAAATTACGATTGCTATTTGCCAACTACAATAAACCAGATCGTTTCTATTTACCCAAATATGAGTAATTGGCTATAATGAGAACAAAGGAAACATTCGAAGCTGGCATTTTAAATTGCTTCTGATATGGCACGACTAATAATTAACTTATCCTCCTTGACAATGGACAAAAAAGAACATGGCGACTTGAGAATATAACTACTCACAGAAGACGGATGTTTGAAACGGAGATGATATTTAACACAATTTGTCAGAGAGCTGTTAGAGCAACTGGGAAACTTTAGCTATAGGGTGTTAGAAAACTAAGCGAATTTTAAAAGGAGGCAATAACTTTTGAAAAAAATTGTTAAAGATGTAATCATAATGATTTGACTCAACAGTAAACAGTATTTGTAATCAAGACAAAAATAGGCACTAAATATACATTTACTTAAAATTGTGACATAATTATATATTGAAGAATAGAGAAGCTCTGGGAAGTACAAAAAGAGATATATATAATCTACCACAGTAAGAAAGAAGTCATACTTTGACATACACATAGAAACACATAATTTAGAAATATTACATAAAAACAGCTAAAAGAAAAGAGTTGCCTCTGAAAAAAAATCTCAGAAGTAGGATAGGGAGGGTGGCCCAAGGGACTGTATTATATAGACACACACACAAATATACATGCATACAGAGAGAGTCATGTATGCAACGTTTTTATATATGAACATTTTAGCACTGTTGTTTAGTACTAATATTCACATACAGATATATATATAGATATATAAATATTTTACTATTGTTTGGTTTTCTAATTTGTGAGCTTGTGTTACTTTGACTCTTTAAGTTGCTACAAAACCAGTTGTCACTGACAATGGAAACCATTTGAGAGATGTCTTTTGGGCTGGCCTGGACCAGTTCTACGTTTCTAGATTCAATTTGCCAAATGAGGCAAGTAGCCTTTATGGGGCGGTTTGTCAGACATGCATCTTGACAGTAACACTTGTTCCCACATTTCAGAACTAACAGCCCTTCTTTCAACACCATAATATTTATCTGCCATGTTATTATTTCCAGCTTATGCTCCAAAATGGCTTGGGACTTTCCTCTTTCCTCTTGAACTCAGTCCACTGGGCTTCCACAATGCATCCAAATTCTCCTCAAAGGAATCACTAATCCAGTAAAGTTGATTTCTAAGAGGAGAGATCTGGTTTCTTGCCCTAAAAATACCAAGATTAATTTATGTAACTATGGGGAAGTACCTCGTGTAATTGAGGCTTCCAAACTGACACGATACACTTCATTAGGCAAGTATGTATTGGGGCATTGCAAATGTATGGGTAATGTTCTATGTATCTGAGACATTTATTATTTCATCTATAAAGGAAAGACAATTGGGAATCCAAAATTCCAAAGGCATTAAACCTTGTAGAATTAGAGAACTGGAGAAAAATAAGGCTATAAGGTACTTTGTGCTTAACTGGGGCCGTGACTTGCCAGAGTGTTCAGACTAAACCCTTCTGGCTATCTAAATCTACTTTCATAAAATGCTACCCTTTCCTTTGGTATCCTTTTTTAGGGACCAACCACATGTCCAAAAATTATTTACAATTTTTTCTTTGTATCTAATCCCTGGATTACACTCTTGACCAAACTTTACTAGGCCTACCAAGACCCAAACCAAGAATGTAAATAATCTTGATGTTTACCCATAAACTTGGGCTAATCTACAAAAAGATTAAGATCTGAGATTAAAAGAAAAACAAAAATACCAAAGAACTGGTATTCTGGTCTTTAGATGCTTCTGAAAGACTAGAAAATGTGAATCACCAGTTTGACTGGCTGGCACTTAGAAGTATTAATCTGCTATACAATTTTGCCAGTGCAGTCAGTCAGAAGCAGATGTGAATGACCAAAACGTCACTGTGGGTGAATGTAAGTCATGAGGCCTTCACATCCAGAGAATAGCAAAATGAAAGGTTAAGAGTATGCGCTGTGGAGTTGGGCACTGTGGCTCACGCCTGTAATCCCAGCACTTTGGGAGGCCGAGGCTGGTGGATCACGTGAGGTCAGGAGTTCAACATCAGCCTGGCCAACATGGTGAAACCCCATCTCTACTAAAAATACAAAAATTAGCTGGGTGCGGTGGCAGGAACCTGTAATCAGAGCTACTCAGAAGGCTGAGGCAGGAAAATCACTTGAACCTGAGAGGTGGAGGTTGTAGTAAATTGAGATCACACCATTGCATTCCAGCCCGGGCAACAAGAGTGAAACTCCATCTCAAAAACATAAATAAAAAAGAGTATGTGCTGTGGGTTCAAATCCTACCTCTGCCTCTTGCCCACTCATGTGTCCTGTGCACATTACTTTACCTTTCTGAGCATCAGTGTTTTTGCTTGGACAGTGAATACAATGATCATAATGAGCTAGCACGAGCAAAAAGCTTGGAAGTGTGCAGTAACCACTCAATAGTGATTGCTCTTGGAAGAAAACATTTTAAATCTGTTTTTATTGTGCCCATCAACCATGCATCCATACTTTTTTTTTTTTTATTCATTGAGAACTCATTGTGTGCCAGGTGCTGAGATTACAAATTACACTTAAAATTACAGATTTGGCAACTCAAATTTGGCAGCAACCTTACCTCAAATTCACTAGAATCTACTGGAAGCAGCAGCAGCAGGTTAAAAAAATATATTTTTAAAATGAGACTATGCAGCATAAGCATCCTAACAGAGTTTAGAGAGAATACCATGGGGTGTGGCCATTTCTTCATCTGAGAGAAGTAAGGGAGAGAGTGAGCAGGGGACATAGTGAGATGAAGCCAAGGAACGTGGAAGGACTTCAGAATGCAGGACTGCAACCTTCTCTCTCAAGGTGCAGGGAGGGTAGCAAAGCTGGGACTTGAGAGTGAAGCAAGGCTCACAGATGCCACCGTGGGAAAGGGGTAGGCACAGGGCACGAGTCAAGTGAAAATGAAGGCATTCAGTGAGCAGTATTCATCAGTCCACTCAACAGGTAATTCTCTAAGGGCAGTATCATGCATGCTGTTAAGTCTGGGGAGTCAGCCGGCTCGTCTGCCCTCGTGGGACACAGAGGCTGAAGAGGGGAATAGACGCACAGCGAACCAATGCGGACGGTGTCCCATAGTGCATAGAGACACCTACCTGTGGCAAGCGGGATGTGAAAAGCTGCTCACCGGACAGGAGGTGGCACAAGGCCTGGGGAGTGAACTGAGTGTGTGGAGAGGTGCTGCAGGTGTACAAAGGTGTAGATGTGCTGAAGAACATACCATCCCAGTGTATTTCAGTAACAGAGAGCAGCTCCTGGTAGCTAGACCAGTAATTCCCATCTGAATCATCTGAGGAACTTTTTAACCATGGCTGTATCTAAATCCCACCTTAGAGGCATGATTCAGTAAGTCTGGGGTGGGACATGGGCATCTAAAAGGTAAATAATAACAGTAGCTAATGCTCGTTAGCACTTAATGTACGTGTCACATGATGTCTATTGTTTTAGTTACATTAAAATATTTAATCTTTCTTTATCTTCCCATGAAGTCGGCATTCTTATTATCCACATTTCAAAGAGGAGAAATTGAAACAGAAAGGTTAAGTGAATTAACCAGAATCATAAAGCCAGCAAGTGGCAGAAGCAGGACTTGAGCCGGGGCAACCGGTTCCAGAGTCCAAGTCCTCCGTGACTATGCTCTGCTGCATAGTGAAGACCCTGATGAGCCAGCAGGCCCAGAACCCCCAAGACAGCTCGAAGTCCACACTGTAGAGAAAAATGAGCCAGGGAAGACAGCCAGGCATCACATCAAGAATATCCCCTGCCTTCAGGCTCAGAAGTCTGGTATCGAGGGTCTTCAACCACAGTAAAGAAGAATTTAAAGCCACTCAGTCCAGTCATGTGATAATTTTGCCAACTTAGTGCAGACGTTTGGGTGTTTGATGCAGTAAAATGGATATTTAATTCATTCATTTATTTAGCATTATACATTGAAAAATTATTCTGTGCTAAGTGCCATAGCTATAAGAAGTATTATATAGCAAGCAGCCCTTGCTTTTGATGGAAAGAGGTATTTAACAATATGGCAAAGAACTCCAGATCCCAGGACAAAATAATGGCACAAATACCATGACAGTCCAAACAAGCAAAGCACCACTTGGACCTGGAGAGGCCAGGAAGGCCCCCCATAGGTGGGAACATCAGGGGCAAGGAAGGCTCCAGAGAGAAGGGTAATGGATGGGTGCATGGAATCTAGCTGAATCCTGGAAACTGAGATCCAGGCTGCAGTGAGATAATGAAGTGAAAAGGAGGAATCAATGAAAAAGTGAAGAGAAGGTCGTACTGGAAAGAGGGTCCCTAAAGAGGAGAAGCAAAGCAAGCTGTGGCCCATAAAAAGAAGTCTGAGACTTCTAAGTAAAGCAGAAACACTGAATATCAGAATTGGGACACCTCAGATAGCCCAACCTGTACCCAGTGCAAAATGCCTTCTGAACTATTTCAACTGCTAAGACTCCCCCATTTGTCTTTAGGCCATTAACTGTAAAATAATCACAGAGTTCTCTCTGGTTTGCTGGTGAAAACGACGAGGAACAGACACATTACGAAATGTAAACAGAGCCAAAGACAAAACGGGAATGTTCTCTCTCTACCAGACCACCTTCATCTGTACACCTGCACATAGCCCAGTTCCTAGAAGAAGGCATAGGAACCGTGCACGGGTCCCATTTTTTGTTGTTGTTTCAATCCTTAAGAACTTGAGAAGTGGGACACGTGCTGGAATGAGCACGGGAGACTCAGTTTCCAGCTGTAGCTTTGCCGCCTGTCTTACTGGGTGCTCTTGGACAAATCACTTCTTTTCCTTGTGCCTCAATTTTTCTTTTGTAAAAGGATAAACTTTGATGAATAGTTTGAAATCTGTTTTAGCAGCAAATCCCTCATTTTAAGCAAAGAATTGCAAAGAGCACTGAGCACTAACACACAAAATATATTTAAAGCTTAATGTGCTCTGATGGGCAAAATTGGAGCTGATGAAGAGGCAGGACGTTACCCACCTTAGGATTCTGTGGAAAAGTCAAATATTTTGAGGCCTTTTGACACTGGCTTCTTACAATTCTGAGACTAGAGACAAGGGAAAGGCAGTGAATATTGCCACTGTGTTTCTGGGCTGGTGACAGAGTAGCTGAATTCAGGGGCAAGCCAGGCTCCTGCGTGAGTCATGGGGTTCACGTGCAGAGCTAACAGGCTAACAGCCACTTCTTGCCAATCTGTGCAGCGGGCTCTCAGGTCTAGAGGGCAGGAATCAGCTGGGATTTGCTACTGGTTGCAAGAGGCCGAACTGTAGGCACTCAGGAGCAGAGCTCGTAGCTTGAAGGGCAGAAAGACAATTTTTCACAGGGCTCTTAACCAGAACTCCCAGGTGGCAACAGAGAACAGACGGCACAGGTGGGGATAAGAGAGGTTCCTGGCCAGGCTGGCAGCACACATGAAATTCACTCTTCCTATTTAAATCCCAGAGACTATCTGGAGAGTTTTAAAGAGCCCTGAAGCAGGCAAAAGAGACAATATGGATTTTGTACACCAATCTAGCTGAATGCCAAAGTTTGCCTTTTTCAGTAGTAGATTAACTTGGGTTCCAAGTCAGAAGACAAGTCAGAACATAGAACATTTCTCCAGATACTCAATGTGAAAAGAATCCAAATAGAAACAGTTTCAATTTCAAAATATTTTTTGATGCATACACATTCCTGAGGATGAATGAGCCTGGGTGTGTGCGTGTGTGCGTGCGTGTGTGTGTGTGTGTGTGTGTGTGTTTGGGGAGAGGGCATAGGTAGGAGCTCACGCATATCAACATGCACATATTAGAAATCTACAAACCACAGAAAGAATCAGAGAGAAAAAGTGGGTTTCTCCCTGCAGCACACCAGTTCATGAAAAAACAGTCTTCACAGTTGTTTGCTAAACTTTCTAGATCAACCGAATCGTTTTTTTGGTTGGTTGGTATTTAAAAAACAAAAACAAAACACATGAAAAACCCAACCTGACCTCCCTGCTGAGGCAAATGAGGATGAGCCATTCAGTATCTCCTTATCATCTGCCTCCTGGTGTTTGTTCTCAGAGACGAGGGGTCCTGTAACCCCTAACTAATCCCAGTCCACATTAGGGCCCTATAGTTACTTACACCAAATGCATACTTGCTGTGGCAGCCGAAAGAGCCTGGAGAAATACATAAACATCATCATCTCACTTTCAAAAGAAAACAAGCTGTATAAATAAGAAAAACTGTTAAGAGTTTACAAAAAAAATTCCCAACAGTCTTACTTGTAGTTAGCTCTTCAGTCAACACATATCACAGTCCTGGAGACAGACACAGGAACTGCAACAACTCTCTCCAGCTAAAAATTTCCTCCCGCGGTTGGTTATCCTCTGTTTATTTTTGAAGCGTTCAAAGGCCACGCTAAGAGAACAAACGGGGTTTTCCTGAACATCCACAGCGGCTGGGAAGTCCTGCCGTGAATGCGGAGCAAGTTTGCGGAGACTTGCTCCCCGGGCTGCAGCTCCGTAGTTGCTCCGAGCTTGTAAATACAAGCTCCGTGGACAAAGTCCCAAATGACATCACTGGCAGCTGCTTATTGTTGAGTCTTTATTAACTGACTGTCAAAAAGAAAGGAGGGGGTGGGGAGCAAGAGTATCTTTTCTGCAGCAAAATCGGCATCTTGGAGTGGATTCCAGTTATACATGCTTAAATAATGCCATGGATTCACATTTTTGAGAGCCTGGCTTCTTTCGGGTCCAAAAAAGACAGAGCATCTCCTCCACCAATTTACACTGGAATAACTGGAGACCCGGAGGAAAAGCGTGAAGTGCCGGCACAGCCCTACCAAACTGTTTACCCACCTGTTTCGAGTCAGCTTCAGAGCTTGATGATTCACGAATAAGTGAATACTGGTGGTGTCTTGCATTGCTTAATTACTTTGACTGTGATATATACACCTGGCTGACATTGGTCCTAGATAGACGGTCTTGGGTGCAACTCTTTTTAGATAGTCTAATTTCTCAGATTGGAGTAGAAGGAAGGGCTCCTTGAAATCACAGCGACATTTTGTGTGTATTTGCAAGTATGCAATTTTTCTTTTCCTGAGAAGAGTGCTAGAGGTTTTCTTCTGATTCTCAAAAAATTTCACCACCTACCTGCACCACTCACAATACCCCAAAAAACAAATAACTCAGAGCCTGTGCCAAGTCTCTCTAATAATTTCAAAGAACACTGTAAACCCCACCACTTGCAACTATCAAAATAAAAGTGGGCCCCTGTTTTCCACTCTCTCCTGGACTCTCTGTCAGTTGGTTCTTCCGGTTTTTACGGTTATCTCCCCTCCCACCCGGAGCCCCCACCTAGAGAAATTCCACCGACCCAACACCAAGTCTCTGCCACGAAGCCCGGCACTCCAGCCCACTGTTTTCCTTCCTTCCTCTGGACTGCTATAACGATGCTTACTATTTATATTTATTTGTTGCTTTTTATAGACTGACTTGTATTTTTAGTTTGCTTTTTAGCCATCTGTGTTCTGT
Source organism: Saimiri boliviensis (assembly GCF_048565385.1). Lineage (NCBI taxonomy): Eukaryota > Metazoa > Chordata > Mammalia > Primates > Cebidae > Saimiri > Saimiri boliviensis. The sequence goes on from NC_133453.1 coordinate 123,303,420, forward strand.
CTCCCCAACTCAGTTTGAAAGGTCTTTGAGGGCTGCCTTGTAAGTGTTATTTGTTTATACCTAAATCACTTGCCATAGTGAATCCTAAACAGAAATGTGGGAGGTGGGGGGTGAGCACTGACGGTGGAGGCAGGAACAAGGTTAGCTGATTCTGTGGCATGGAGCGTATGTTTAGATGAAGCTCTCTCCCTGGCCTTGGAAAACAATGACCTCACATCTCACTACCCCCAGAGGATGCTCACTGCATGTCTGAAAATGATTTCCTCAAAGAGTAGCAATTGGTTATTGATTTGGTAGGGTCCCAAGACCCAAATAGATGCTACTTCCTTGTGGGAAATTAAAGACAACACAAATTTTGTATGTCACTGATGTGACATTCAACGGATACCATGTAAAGGGAAAGTAAATTAGAAGTACCTAAAGATTTTACAAGTACAAACCCTTAGACCCAGCAATTCCACTTTTCCATAGTGATTCATAGTGATTCCACAAATACACTCACAAAAGACCACAAAGATGTAAGCACCAGAATGTTCTTTGCAGCATTATTTGTAAGTCAATAAAGGGGAGACTCATATTCATTAATATGAGAAAACAAAACTAGAGATAACTGAACATGCTGATGTGGACAGAGTAGGTGGTGGTTTACTGAAAGGATGAAGCAAGGTGTGGTCTAGAATGTGGTGTATTAAACAGGCAAAAGAACTCTGCATATGATGAGAGGAATTATGTAAATGATTAGCAGTAGTTACCCTCCAGGGAAAAGCAGGGAGGAACTTTCACGTGTGTATGCTTTGTGTGTGGTTTAACTTTTTTCAATGATCATGTTCCATTTTTGTTATTAGAAATCATAATAAAAAGGACTTGATGGTACAATTTTCAAAATATACCTCAAGAAGAAAACTTGTTGTTTCTTCACGAAATGTCCGACCTATAGTAGGTGCTCAAGAAAGAGGTATTGATTGAATGAATGTTGATGGAGTTTCTCCCAGGATGCAACAGTACGTGAGAGCGGAATAGGTTGAAAAGAGGGAGACACAAGCACTGGCTTTTCATTTCCGATCCAAGGACCCGCTCTTTTTTCCCTTACGTTGGAGTACTGATTTAAAAACCTCTTATACTCTGTCCAGCTTCGGAGTGATTAAAGTTAAGTGCTCAGAACATAAAGTGCTGACCTTTTCCTTGTGCAATCGCTGTTTAACAAATGAAGTTTTACAGTAAGACAAGTGTGAGCCACTTCACTTCAGTTTCCTGGCTCTTAGCAAGCACGGGAGTGAGAAGTCAGAAAGCTTGTAGGAGCACAGGTGTGACCAGCTCCTTGTCATGGCTAGTCTAACATTAAGGGCATCAACAGGGGGAGCGTAGCAAACTCTAACCCACAATGAGTCTGCAGAGTTTTATTAAGACGGGACTACAACTTTTTCAGTGCCCTGGAGTGATGGCACAAAACCTAGCCCTGTCAACCTGCTATACAGTCTATGAGGCCTTTATAGTGGAAACTCACAGGCATAAGCCATAGATTAGAGCCTTTGATTTTCTTTGGCGCAAAAAAAAAAAAAAAAAAAAAAAAAAAAAAAAAAAAAAAGCCCAAGAAAAAGAATGACTGAAAATTTCCACCAAGGTAGGATAGATTTTTCAAAGCACCATTTCTAGTCCTCTAGAGAAAGCATACCCAATTCTTGTCTTACTTCATAATGAGAAGATATCTTATGTCTATAATCGTTTCAAGAAAAAGCACAGCCCATGTTTCCTGCACATTTTTATTTTTTTATGGCCCACATATTATAGGAACCTGAGGCCAGATTCTGTTTAATGCACATTTGGAGCCCCCTGGGTGTGGTCTGGGTCATACCTTCCCAAGTGAGAATTAAATACCAGTATTTAACTAAACTTACAACTTAACATAAAAACAAAAGAGGGGAAAGGTGGGGGTAGGTGAGGGAAAGTCCATCCCATCCGCACTGCCTTTATCTACCAGGTGATTATGAATGCTGCTGCCCAAACTCCCCTCACCTGCTGAGCGGTGGTGCCTCCCCGCCCCCTGCTAGTCCTGAGCTCAGGTAATGTGCTGTCTCCCAGAGGCCTGGAAGAAGGACGGCTAGGCGGCATTATAACAGGCACATATATGGTTATTTACCTGATCACTTTTTAAAATGTGTTATGCTAGTTATTTTTATTATGTTAAAGTGGTTTCTGTCTCAAACTGGAAAATTCCTGAAGTCAGAGATGGTAATCAGATCTGCATGGAGTAAACCACAGCCACAAGGTCTCTTAGAGCTGCTTACTGGTGATGTCTGGTATTACAAGGGACCCACAAGGACCATGATCACAGGCACAGTTTCTGCCTCCAGCATCTGAGTCTGCCACTCCCCCATCCTCAGAAACAACTGCCCCTTCTTCAGCATTTCGATGTGCCATTGGCTTTCAGTGTATCATCTAATGTACCCTTAAAATAACCTGGTGAGTTACACACTATTTTCTTCACTTACCTTTCACAAGTGAGGAAACTGAGGCCCAGGGAACTATGTTCCTGAACTAATTTGAATGTGATCACACAAGACAGTGGCAGATCCGGAATTTTAACTCAGGCCTGCCTGACCCTCCAGTGTCCTAAGGAGCCCTGGATCCCTCTGAGGATGATAAATATTGAACAGGAAGTTAATGCACTAATAAGAATATGGGGTAAATTGGAATAAGAAACATGTGGCCACCATTAAAATACCTGGGTTCGATTCCTATATGTAGATATATGGCAACAGGCATTCAACAGAGCTTCAGACGTCAACCTCAAACCCATGTGACTTCTGCTCCTTTATGTAACCCAGCCCCTCTGCTTAGCTCTTCCAAGAAAAGATAAATCACAGACCTGAAAGACAAGTGCAAAGACCACGGGAATTAAACTCCCAGGGCTTAGTCCTTAGGGCATTACCGTGGAGTAAACACTCCATGCCCTCAGAGATGACAAGATGCAACGGCAGGATGGAGAAAATATCAGCAGTGGGGGGAATTCAACGTTTGTTGCCCGCTTCCCTTTACACTGAGCCTTCAGTAATGATATTGTGTGCTGCAGTACCTGTGTCTTCTCCTGGAGCTAATAATTCTATTACGGCTTAAGAGACAGTCTGAGGCCATCCTCTCTACACCATAAGAGTTAATATAGTCAGGAAGAGGAAGCACAGAAAATTTTACAAAGGGCAGTGTAGGAACACCTCAGCACTCATCAAACGAACTGGCATGAGGTGTGAGTCTCGAGGGGCCTTGAGAACCTTCGTGCTTAGAACGTGGCCCATGTCATTCTTACTCTGATGGTCCTCAGACCATATTTTAAGAGGCACTGGTTAAAACAAGAGAAACAAATAGATGACCTTCTTGTCTACCATCAGACATTGATAAAGATAATGTAGTTTTGTCCAGGTTCCTTAGGAAAGAGCCCTGTGACCAACTGGAAAATTCTTGGTAACCATAACTTACGATAGATCATATTTGACACAAAGCTGGTGCACAAAATCAAACTTAGAAAAACAGGTCTCAAGCCTGTAATCCCAGCACTTTGGAAGGCCGAGGCGGGTGGATCACGAAGTCGAGAGATCGAGACCATCCTGGTCAACATGGTGAAACCCTGTCTCTACTAAAAATACAAAAAAAAAAATCTAGCTGGGCATGGTGGTGCGTGCCTGTAATCCCAGCTACTCAGGAGGCTGAGGCAGGAGAATTGCCCGAACCCAGGAGGCGGAGGTTGCGGTGAGCCAAGATCGCGCCATTGCACTCCAGCCTGGGTAACAAGAACGAAACTCGGTCTCAAAAAAAGAAAAGAAAAACAGGTGCCACACTGAGAGCCCTAAACACATAGTAGGATAAAGACATTTATAGGCTTTAATCACTGCAGATGTTATGGTAGTCCTCTTACATAAATCAAGCAAAAACAAGACTAAACCATAAAGTAAGCATAAGGAATTCCAACAAAGTTCAGATTACTCCCATAACAACTGCTTTGATGCATTTCATGATATATCAAATTTCAAACTTACAAATGCTGTTTTTCTTCATGAGGGGAGTAAGGGCTGCCTGCTGGTGCCCTCAACACACGTGTATTCTGCCTGTTTGGTTGTTGACACCACTGTAACACAAAGGACCTTTGGAGAGAGGGCTGATAGAGCCTACATCTCCTGGAAGAGAAGGTGAGGGGAGAGATGTAAAGTTTGACCCACTTTGAGAATCTACCTGGAACCTGCCATGGAAATGAGGTATTAGCCCGCCGTCCCTTTGCTTTTTCACCAGTGTAGGCTAGGCACAGCCCGGAAGACACAGTGAGGGTTAATGTGCTAAGGCCGTGGAAGGCTCTTCATGAAAGGCTCTATGTAAGTGTAAAGTATCACCGTGAAGTTGGAGGATTTTATTTCAGCCTCCTCATTGTGTTGTTGACAGTACATACTGTGAGTTTGACATTTTTAACTTCTTTGCTTGCCCCAAATAAAAAGTGCTGAGAAAGGGGAGGTGGGAAAAGGGAACGTGTTGTGGGAGCTGCAATCGTCTCTTGACTTTGATTTTACACAAATCCAATGCACAGAATTGAAGTCCCGTTTGCAAGCTGGGGTCCAGCAAGGCGACTGCAAGGATTTATGTAAATTCATTAAACTACAAGATGCAAGTTGCATTCTTTTTAACCTGAGAACAGAGTCTGCCTGAAACCAGAGCCTGGGGGAGTTTTAGGGATATGATTGTGTGGAAACAGAGTGCAATGAATTTTGTGGCCCGTGATTGTCTAAATAAATAGACTCTGAATCAAATTTTCACCAGATTCTGGGAGGCCATTAAAATCAATTGATAATACTAAGAAATGGAAGAGGATAAGAAAAGGGAGAGGTTGGGGCCAGCCACTGACTTTCCCCTGTGCAAAACCTGGCTTATTGCAATTAGTGCCTGCCATAATGCCGGCCCTGAATGGTGCTGACAGTGGGTTCCCTATAGCCCCTAAAACATACTGAGGCTTGGCGCATAATAGCCCCTGACCTGACCAGATCACTATAGTCCCTGATGACCATCCTGGGATGGGAAGAGGAGCTCTCAGCAGATAACATGCAAAGATGCCCCAGGGAAGTGGCAGGGATACTCTGCCTTTCCCTGGTGGCCCCAGGTAACAGACTTCTCAGGCTCTGATGCTTCTGCCTGCATTTGCCCAGATGGCCAGCAGAGCCCTGGGCTGATTCAGGACCATTCAGCCAGCCCCTGAGTTCCTCCTTTCATGCTGAGAAAGGTTTTTAGTTAAAAAGACAAAAGTGGGGGCAGTAGCAAGGAAGGAGGCTCAGAGGTCTGCAGGAATGGGCTGGAGGTGCCTTTTCTTATTACTTTTTTTGGAAGCACACACACAAGCACATATGCATAGACATAATATTAATTCTCTGCTCTGATTACCTGATATTTTAAGCTTCAAAAACAGCTTATTTTTGTGGTGAATAGAAAAGGCATCCTTACAGATCAGAGGAAGAGTGAGTCAGCCGCAACACAACAACCCTAGAAAGTCAACAGAAATGGCAGAAATGGGGTGGGGGCAGCCAGAGGAAAGTTGCCAGCTCAGGTGCAAAAAGCACATGTCCAGACACAGCGCCTGGGCGCGAGGGGTGAGCAAGGCTGAGCTGCACCTGGTGGGCTCTTCCATGTCCAGGATGGGGACTGCTCCCTTGCCTTGGCCTGACGAAGAGAGAAAACGGTTGTCATCCAGGCAGCCACAGGGCATGCTTACTCTTTCTCCCTGTGCTTTCTCCAAATTCTCAGGCAAACCACACTGTGGTTTGGAGAAATGGTCATTTGTCCAGAAAACCACAGTATTAGAATTTTCTGCACTTCCCCCAAGATGTCAGAAAAGTCTAAAGGACCCGAGTCTGGGCTATTAGGCGGGAGCCCCTTGGCTTTGTTGTCACTGATGGTTTACACTTTATACCTTAAATAAATCCAGGGTAATTGACTTGAAGCCTTTTCCAGGTACAAAAACCATGGTTCAACCTACAAATCTACTAGATTCGGAAAATTATTTTAAAGGACAGCCTTCTATTAACAAAGGAGAATAACCATTCAGTTTTTCAGTTGTTATTTTGACTGATTATAAGAACATGATTCCTATCAGTTAGGGTCATGAGAAGCTATTGTTAGCTTCCACATTTTCAAGCATTTCATAGTTTGAAATTGCTTAACTCTATGGCCAGTACCTTCTGAATCAATATTAAAATGATACATTTCTTATTTTATAAGAATAGTGTAGGATGTATAGTAAGGAGGCTCTAGAGTGTTACAATAGCAATAGAATGCATTTGAAATGAAGTCTTAGGTTCCGTTTGGTTACATAAACAGCCCAGAGGGTGACGTCCCTGGGTGAGGTCCCACAGCCCATCCTTCCGGTCCTCTCCCACTGCTGCTGGCCAAAAAGGGCAGAGAAACTGCAGAGAGGGCTGGATGAACTGAATTAAATACATTCTTCTTTCCCTGTCCAGCTCATCCCTTATTGACTCCTGAGCTCTTATGACCCATGCCAACCAACTGAGCTCTTAATGATACACATAGACTTGTGTGTTCACATTTGCTTTCCATAGGCCACTCTCACTCCAAGCCAGGCTGCAGTCACCCCGTGAGACCCTCTTCTGTGCCTCAGTGGTTCCCACCATGGTGCTAGGCATGTACAGATGTGTATTTAAACAGGTTTATTCCAACTGGAAAGAGGTAAGGCAAAATAGGTAGATTTGACCCAATGTGGGCTTCCAGCTACACACTTGAATGGGTGATGAGGAGGTGGGAAGGCAAGGCTCCGGTGCCAAAGGTCCAGAAACTTGGCTGCCTTTCTTTTCTTTGTTCTTCCCATTCTTTCCTTCTTCAGCTACTCCTCTTCCAAGCCACTTGTTTAATGAAGATTGTCATATCTGCCTGCTCTCATAGAGGCAATCAGCATCACTTAATAGTGGTGAAAAATATATGGGGTATCCCCAGAAAATAACATATTACTGAGTAGCAAATGTCAGGTGAGCTTGAAGGCTACATGAATCCACTAATCTTTGAAATCATTAATTTGTAATTTATTATTGAATTTGCTCATTCATGCGTTGAGTCATTCACCAAACATTACATAGAACAGTGTAAAATTTCTACCACCAGTGGATTAGTGCAAACGTACAGTACTTCAGGTTCTGTACATATTTTGCAATCTAAATATCTATAGAACATTCTGTGGGTGTCTACTGATTGGGAGACAAAATTGAAAAGTACATTGAAATATTTCCACCTCTGTTTTGATAAAAAAAATAAAGTCAAAGCATACGGGCTGTTTGTCTGAGTGAGAGAAAGTAACTAAGATTGTACTGTACAGAACTGGAAAAGTTAGGACAAGCCAAAAATAAAGCACAGCTAATTGAACATGATACACTAACCTGTTGGATACAGAGAATTCAGTTATTAGTGAAAACCCAGTTCATCAATGGAAGTGAAATTGTTGACAGAGCATGAACTATGATTGACATGAGGTCAGAAGGTCCAAAGGTAGCAGGGTTAATGACTCATATCAGCTTGTCAGAGCCTTTCCTGTAACACACTCCATACTTGGAAAACAGAGTGACTGGAACGTGCTCTCCTTTCATCTTACAGATGATACCAGTTTCCACCTAAGCCTCTGGGATTTGGACTTGGGCTGGTAAAAGCAACCCCTAGAAATGCATTCCCAGAAGCAGGGAACCTCCCTAACCCCAACATCAAACTTCCATACCAACACCAAATTATGTCCGGTCTCCAGGAGAGACCCATCCCACTCTAGGAGGGGGCAGTGGGTGATAATGCCCGGGGCTTCCTACTAACTTTGGCCCCAGGGACTGCTGAAGCATGCACCACCCCTGTAGTGAGCGAGAAGGAAGAAAAGAAGGAAAGGACATTCTAGAATTGGTGCAGTGAGGGTGTGAGTAGAAAGAAGGCACCCAGGGTTGTTCTGAAATACACCTGCGTACAAAAGCACCCGGTCTGGCCTTGAAGACAGGGCCTCCTGGAAGACCCCTATATCTCTGTAATGTTTGGGTACATTACCACATGTAGCTCTGGTTTGCTCCCTAGATGTGTTTCCTATTTTACCATTCTTTCCCTTTTCTCAGCAGTTTGTTACAAATAATTTTCTCTTTCAATTCATTGCCCTCATGTTCAATTTCCTTTTGATCTACATGTATTAGCTGCCAACTATATGTGAAGCACTGCAGGAACCATCCATAATGTTTCTGTTCCCTGTCACTCTTAACTAGATGGAAAAACAACTGTTCATGGTTTCCAAACCCTCTACCCATCCATTATTCCATGGCTTCAGTTGTGACCCTTAGAGTTGGCTTGGAAAAGGCTTCATAGCAACCACCTAAGAAAACCCAGCTCTAGCACTGAAAGTCAAGTATCCTCTTCATCTGGGCAAAGCAAAATGGTTGGTCACCCTAAGCCCACTACAGTTTCTATTAGCAACTTCTCAAAATCTCAAAAATAAGAAAAGGAAAATCTAAGTGGAAACAGTATGCTCCTACACTAGTTGCCTAATACAGTCTAATTGCCTCCAACATCCCCTCCCATGTAAAGATTCTGCATGGCTTCCTCTACGTCTTGTTGAGCCCACTTCCCATGACAACATAAACTTCTGCTTCATTCTTTAGTTTCCATTTGCCTTGCCACCCTCTCTTTCTTTAGCATCATCCCTTACCCCTGGGGCAACCCCATCTATCCCCCATCTATGCCTGTAAAAGACATTTAGCCAAATTGTGCAGTCTTTACAAAGTGAGGCTGTGTTGAGCTTTCCTGGGAAAGTGCCATCTTTCAGACCGGAACTAACCCTGAGGAAGAGGCAAACATGCACTGCACAGGTCCCTTGTCAGGGAGCAGGGAGCCTCCAGCTCCCTGAGGTCTTGCCTTGCCCAAGAACCCTTCTTCCCCAAGTGGCCCACATCCAGTTACTGATCCATGTAGGAGCATCAAAGCCAAGAAATCCCAAGCTGACTCCAGTCACTCCAAGGGGCCATACTCACTCCACAGCATCCCACAGTGTTTGCTGTGGCTCTGTCATGCCTGACCCCAATGCACGCCTTCTATGTTCAGTCCCAAATTCTTCTCCTCCCTCCCATGGATGTTTCTTCTTAAACAAAATACTGCAATGTCTTTATTCAATCAATACAGAGACTCACTTTAGTTTCTGCTTTTAGAGAATCCTGCCTATGTCATGACCTCGAGAACTTTAAGTACAAAAAAAGAGAAGTCTGTTTTCTCCAGAGTCCACAGTAAAATCTGTTTGCAGATAACTGGAACACTGAATCACGGTAAGAAATGAAAATCTGGAGAGCCATACAACGAGATCTGGTAACCCAACAGATACTCTGTTCTTCAGAAACACACACTTAAAGTAGAGTGGAGTAGCAGCTTAGACAATTAAATAAGATATATAAGGCCAGGTAATAGCAGTAACCATAATGGTCATAAATATTTAGATAGCACTTAGGAGGTGCCAAACACCTTTCACAGTCCTTTAAATATCTTAACTCATCTAATCTTCACCATAATCATATGAGTCAGGTTCTTTATCCTGTTTTACAGTGAGGAAACTGAGGCACATACAGGTTGAGTCATTTGCTCAAAATTGCACAACTAGTGAGTGGGCAGAGCAAGGGTTTTAAACTCTAGCAATTGGCTTTAAAGTCTCCACCAAACTGCAATTGTATGTTCATGTAGCATATGTACTCTGACTATAGATTTACAATGAAACTAAAAAAGGAGGTTGGACAATAAGTGAGAAATCAAGCAGTTAGGAACCAGGAGACACACAGGACTCAAAGGGACAGGTGAAAATGGGACATGAGAAGAGTGAATCACAACAGAGACCCTGATCCTCTGGCTGGATTCTGGCTCAGACTCCTTCCTTCCTTTACAGGGCAGGAGGCCAGTTCAGGGTTGGCCAGCAGAGGTCTGCATGCGAAGGCGGATAGTTAAGTGTCCCTGGCCGGAGTAAAGGATTTAGATGCAGGAATGCAGACAGGTTTTGACAGAGATAGGAAATAAAAGTGACTCAGTGGAAGGAAAACAAGCGATAAGATTTATATCTTCATCCAACCCATGGCAATAAACATTGCTGTCCATCATGAAAAGACTGTATCAATATTTTGATGACATTTCTTTTTTCTTAAATAAGGAAATCCTCCATGTTAAAATGAAGTATATCCAGGCCCAATTTCAACCCCCCATGTTAATGTCCCTGTGGATATCACATATGTACCTTTCTCTCTCCATTATAGTTCTACCCTGCAAACATAATTCCCTAAATTCCCACCAGATAGGTTCCAAAGAAAACATAAATATTTTTGGCTTTCATATATGTCTATATAAAAAAATGAGAAGATTGTTTTCTTTTCCTTTTGTTCAACTGTGGTGCTGCAGAGAAGCTAGACAAATCAGGGACCCATCACCAGCATGTCAATCCAATGTACAGGCTAAGCCGTAGATTCTTCCCTAATACTCAGGAGGCCACTGTCTCCCACCTTCCCTTCAGGAATTGTTTGCTCATCCATGAGTTACTGCTAAGTTGGGATAACCCAGGTCGCTACTGCTTCCTGGAGATGAATTTTTAAACCCCATTCTACCTCCTGCCTCTCTGCAGGAGAAAATAGAAAAAAAGAGATAAATAAACATTTTTAAAATCCTGTGTTGCAAATTATTTACACTTCAAGTTTTTGGTCAAGCAGGATCTAAATTTCTATACCTCTGTTTCGCTGAACTCTGTGTATTATTCAGATGGCTGTGGAAATTGAACCCCAGGCTAAAGGCATAGAAAGGAAAACAGCTATTTTCTCTTTACCATGGAAACTCTCTGCACCATGGGGTGCTAAGAAGAAATGAACAGCTTTAATAACTTAGGGGGATGTCTGCCTCTACCTTAGCCAACATAATGGAGTTACGGTGTAGCATAAATCATGGGTATCTAATTCAGGTTGCCTTTCGAGGGCTCAAAGAAGCCTCATACTCAGAACAAATCAGCATGGTTTATTCCCAAGACAAATTAAGCATTTCCCCCACAAGCTTTAATCACCTGTGAGTACTCTATAAGACACAGTGCACAGGCCCACAGAGAGAATGTTTGTGCATTTGTGGATGGACTTTGGTTTGGCATGTGATGCTTCCATCCCAAATACACAATCACATCATCAAAGATGTTCATTATTTTATAAGATCATGTCTTATGAATGTGTATTCAGCACAAAGTTTCTCTCTCTCTCTCTCTCTCTCTCTCTCTCTCTCTCTCTCTCTCTTTCTCTCTCTCTCTCTGGAGGAGAGTTTTGGAAATAAATTAGCTCCAAACTCAATAGCTACTTGCAATCAGTTATGGAAACCTTAACTGACAGCCTCTTCCCTTTTCTCTCAAACTTCTTCTTCTTTCCCTTCCTCTTGCTCATCTTTTTAATAAGATTTAAGTAAGGAAGAACTTAACAATATCTACCTTAGTCCCTGACACTTTTTTCAGAACTCTGTTTCTGAAAGAATGATCTCATCACAAATTAATCCTCCATTGCTCCTAACATAAATCTGTATAGAATGACGACATTTGTTTCCAACTCTACAATATGAGTTTTTAAAAGTATTAAAAGTAAACTTGGGAAGGAAATGTCTCAGATGCATTTGAGTTCCTGGTGAACACCACCAAAAGGCTTTATGCTGGTAAGACAGGGCCAGACATGGTTATCTTATTGGATGCTTGCACCTCATCCCCATACATTTTCTGTTGTAAGGAATTCTTCCTATGGAGAGTAAAGAACATGCTGGCTAATTTAGGCCCACCATTCTTCTTGGTGGAATCTCAATGGCTGTCCTGAGCCCCAGGTGTCAGTTTGGGAATGCATTTTCACAGGCAGGCATCTCTCTGGCCCTGGGTCCTTGGCAAACCAACTGTGACAGGTTCCTCTGACAGCTGCAGTGGCAGGGCTGGGCCTCCAGGTGATTAAATAATCCTGCTTTCTGGCCCATTCATGTTTGGACTGGAGCCATTTCCCTGGAATGGGGCTGAACCAAACACAGCTGCTGCTCACTGACCACAGTGAGGTGTCTATGGGCTGAGGCCTCCCCCGCTAAAATTGTGAAATATCCCCTTTTCTTTCCCAGGCAACTCAAACCTGCAGTTATCACAGACATACCCCTGGAAACACAAGAACCTCCATCTGTCTGAAACGGGGCTGAAATTTCATTTTTTGTTGTAAGTATTGTTAAATTTGATAGCTCTGCTTTGAAAAGCAGGGGCTGTTTCTAGCGTTGGCTAGATATATTCCTTTCTTTCAATAGTAAGTGTGCCCATGCAATACACATTTGACTACATGTGTACACCAGATGAAGAAGTGGGTCAAGGGGGTGTATGCTCAATGTGTTTACATTTTCCAACGACATGACACCATGTCCTAGGGAAAGAAATTAAAAGATCGCTTTGTGTTGAAGCTTAATGTTGCAGATACACAAATATCAATGGCCTCCTACTGGATAAAAACGCAGATTCATAGCAGGTGGGAATTCAATTTAACAATAGTAAGACTACTGCAAGGGGATTCTATAGACCAGTGGTTTTTAAAGTGTGATCTCTAGACCTGCAGCACCAGCACCATGCGGGAGTCTATTAGAAATGCAAATTCTCATACCCAACCCCAGACCTACTGGATCAGGAACTCTGTGGGTGGGACCCAACAATGGTTCCACAAGTCACCCAGGTGATTCTGATGCATGCTAAAGGCTGAGAACTGTCCTAGTGGAAGCTGGGGCTAGACAGGATCAGACTAGGAGAGTGTGAGAATTGCTCTGGAGATTTTTGCATGCATGCTCTGAAGAATCACCCCAGCATAATTCACTCCTACTTCAGCTAATCTAATCCATGCTGCCATTCTCTCCTAAAGGGGGTTGCTATCAGTTTTTCAATTCCCTGTTCTACACAATTTTACACACACACACACACACACACACACACGTAGAAATCAGTGATTTGCTGTAGCATGGGCAGTTTGGCAGACATTCAAATGTATCAACTTACCATTAATTCGAATCAAAGTTTTTCCAAGGGGCAGACATAAATGTCCCCATTTTACAGATGGCAAAAACCTAGCTTGTCAATTAGTGTTTTGATTAAGACAACATAAAGGTAGTTCTGGCCTCACCCTGTGATACAGTGAACAGCATATTTCCAGTCTCCTGGTCCAGTCAATCTGATAGAAAATCTGGGATCTCAAACACTCTCTCTACAGCCTTCACTCAGCCTTGACCAGATTGAAGGTTAAGGTAGGGATATACTGTTTTTTGTTCAAGATTTCTCCAGCCAACTAATAAGAATTTTCACAGAAAAAAAATCATTTTGCAAAATAAAATTTGTGGTGATCCCCACTGCTTCTGGGGTCATGTTGACAACAGGCATCTTCATTCAATGCTAACAAGAGTTATAAACAGATCCAATCTTTCTGGGAAGCAATTACGCATATTATTTGACTTTGTAATGATATTTCTGGAATTGATCAAAAGGAAATAAATATACCAGAGATAACAAAAATATATGATACAGTGTGGATGGTTGTCCACTCCAAATGTCATGTTGAAATGTGATTCCCAGTGTTAGAGGTAGGGCCTGGTGGGAGGTGACTAGATCACGGTTCCCTTACCTCTTCATGGATCCTCATTCATGAATCCTTCATGAATGACTTAGCACCATCCCCTTGGTGATGGATGAGTTCCCCCTGTGAGTTCACACAAGATCTAGTTGTTTAAAAGAGCATGGCACTTCTCCCTGACCTTGCTCCCGCTATGGGATATGCTGGCTCCCCATCACCTGTCGCCACGACTGGAAGCTTCCTGAGGCCTCCCCAGAAACAGATGCTACCACCATGCTTCCTGTAAGGCCTGCACAGCTGTGAGACAATTAAATCTCTTTTCTTTATCACCCAGCCTCAATATTCCTTTATAGTGATACAAGAACAGCCTAACACAATATATAAGGAAGTTCTCTATAATGGAATTTGTAAAAGTGAAAAAGGAAACCATCCACATTTCACATCAAAAGGGCAAGGTTAAAGAAACCATAGTTTTTCCATAAGATGAACTATTAGATGCCAACTTTTGAGTACAAGTTATTAAATAATAGTCAGAAGATAAAGTCAAAAGAAAATGGCATGATATAAAAATTTTATAAATAGTAAGATCTAATTTTCAAATAGTTATGATTTAACAAAAAAGTAACTTAACAATACTTGTGTGCATGTGCACACACAGATAGAGATATCGAAAATAACTGGATACAGACCAGTGATATATTAGGAATGCTTATATGTGGGTAAATGGGGGATTAAGAATTATTTTCATACATGTTCCGTAACAAATATGTTACTTTTATACATAGGGGAAAATAATGTTTTTTAATAGGAGATGTGGTTCCCATATTCCTAGAATAGTTCAGGTAATTAGAAGCCTCACACATGCATGCACACTACACACTAAATGAACTAACTTTATTGCTAAAATATATTCTCTTAAGAAAGCTGTGCACTTTTTAGATGTTGGTAGTATGTAGTCAAGGTTTTGGGCTTCCTCCTTGGCAGTCAATTCTGCCTCTGAAAGGTAACGTCTCCTGAGAGGCAGTGCCTAGCCTGAAGCCCCACGGACAAATGGCCAGGCAGAGTTTCGATTCAGGGCACATTTGTATGGATACCTGGAAGAGGCTTCTTATTGCTTCTTAATAACCTTTCTAAAAAATGAGTGCAGGTCCGGGTGCAGTGGCTCCCTGTAATCCCAGCACTTTGAGGCCAAGGTAGGCAGAACACTTGAGGTCAGTAGTTTGAGACAAGCCTGGCCAACATGGTGAGACCCGTCTCTACTAAAAACACAAAAGTTAGCCTGGCATGGTAGCATACATCTGTAATCCCAGCTACTCAGGAGGCTCGGGCAGGAGAATTGCTTGAACCCAAGAGGTGGAGGTTGCTGTGAGCCAAGATTAAGCCACTCTCATTCCAGCCTGAGTGACAGAGTGATATTCTGTCTAAAAAAAAAAAGAAAAAGAAAAGAAAAAAAGGGCAGGGAGTGAGGGAATGGAAGGATGTAGGTCAAAGAATGCAAAGTAGCAGATAAAACCTGGACAGCTAATATACCACATTAAGGACAATGTAATAAAACTGTATTGTATTCAGGAATTTTGCTAAGAGAGTAGATTTTAGATGTTCTTGTCACCAAAAAGAGAAAAGAAAGAAAGAGAGAAAGAAAAGTAAAAGAGAGTAAGAAAGAAAATGAAAGAAAAGAAAAAAGAGGGCAACTGTGAGATGACAGAATTGTTAATTTTTCTGGGCTATAGTAATCATTTCATTTTGCATATCAAACATTGTACAACTTAAATATATACATAAAAATATGGCAAAATAAAGTAAGATAAAATAAAAATGAGGGCAAAATAATCTGTTATTTGCAACCAATTTAGGAGACCTGTTTAATGCAGTTTTAAAATGGGAAGAAATAATATTAAATACTAACTATATACTAGGATACTTTTCATACAGGTTTCATTACATCAAACCTGGAAAAAACTATTATCCCCATTTTACAGATGAGAGAATGGAGATCCACAGACACTAGCTAGATTGTCAACTTAACAAACACAGTTACTTAATGGACACAGATCAAGGCCAAGCTTGTCCAAATCAATGCTTTGCACATTAGTATCCACTACTTCTGATAGTTTAAGTAGTTTGAAACATGTTGGTTGAGTCAGGAATTCAAGTCAGGCCTTATACTTCTTGTTTACTATTCTCTTGCAATGAACATAACAAAACATCATTTTGTCATAGATTATTCACCACTTCCATGTAGACTTCTTCCAAATATTTTAAGAAGCTAATAATATAAAATTACAATTATTGAGTGTATAATGTGTATTAGGCATGTATCAGTCACTTCGCATATGTTATTTCATTTACTAGTTTTCATAGCAACAGTCCTATGCATTATTCATGCCCTTTTACAAATGAGGAAACTGAGACTCAGAGGGATTTATTATCTACCCCTATTCACAGATAGAAAGTACTAAGGCCAGAATTCAGTCTTTTGGACCTCAAAGTCTGTGCTCTTAATTTCTCCATTCAGAAATATTTCTAGAGAAGAAGATTCCACAAACTCCTTCCATCTCTTACTTTGGCATCAAGTTTATGTGTTTTGGCATAAATAATATCTTGGCATGGTGCTAATCATTAAAAAAGAAAAAGTGAGAACAAGCACTATTGGCCTTTGTAAGAGCCTGGGATTAAGTATGAACAGATATTAGAGATAATGGGCAGATTTGGCGTTTCCTCCTCAATATCTTTAGCATAGAGTTCATTAGGAGCTGGGGTTTTCATTAGTAAAAGTTCATTCAGTTACAATGAACTCAGACTCTTAGTAGAACCTCATTCAAGACTTAAGTATTAATGACCAATTGAAGCCAAGTGATCTCTAGGCATCTAAGCCTGCCTCAGAAAGGTCCAGCAACCTGCCAAAACAAGTCCACATGATCGACGGCCCAATGAGGTCCACCCTGAACCCTCACCTTCTTCCTTTCCTCCTTCTGCTTCCGATTCCCAGCCGGTTCCTGAAACCCCCTTTACTTGACATTGGGATTTATCTCCTTACACTTACTCACCTTCAGACCTGATGCTTGACATGGGTGATTTACCAAAGCCTCAGCTGCCTCTCTGAGTCATCACCCTTACTTATTACTGGGTCACATATTATTGCATCAACTTCAAAAAAAGAGGTAACAGGTCAAGGACAGTGCTAGCAATGGGTTCCCCTCCAACAAATGTGAATCAGGCATCTTCACGTAGAGATGAAGGGCAGAGGATGCTGGCTAGACAACGTGCAATGTGCTTTCTCTTAATCTTTGGAGTGGTGGTGTGAGTGGATAGTTGCTATGCTGACACAAGAAATCTGGGGTACAGGAAGTTGGCACTTGATCCCATCTTAAGGCAGCAATATCACACTCACACACACACACACACACCCACACACACACACACCCCCCCACAGATTGGCTTTAGGATAGGCAGGTAGCATGAGTGAGGAAGAGGGTGGAGCTGCAGTAAGGAACAGCGGGGACCATGATGAACTGGAAAGGGCATGGCCAGCAAAAGGCATTTGGAGTCACAGTTTTTTTGAACAGCAAGCAGGCAAAATAAAAGAGGTCTGCAGCCAGTTCAGAATCTCTGAATTGGACAATCTATCTTTTCGCTTTGACTAATTATACTCCTAGCAAAACGTGAATTCAGAGAAAGTCGAGGTAAAGGACTCATATTAGGGGTATGCCCTGCTCTAATCTAGCAGGCTACCTGACGTTCTCACCTTTTCCCTTCGTGAAGCAAAAGGCTGGCAGCACTTTCACTACAGTATCAGTCGTTGCATTTTTCAGAATAAGCAGTGAGTAAGCATGAGAGCCCGGGAGCCAGATTGCGGGGGTTGGAACCCTGGCTCCACCAGCAAGATCGTTCTTCAGTCAAGCCTCAGGCCTGTAAAACAGACAAGAGAGGCACCACCCTCTCACAGCATTGTTGTAAAGTACTCAGAACAATGCCTGGCACTTAGATAGGTTATGTCAGGTGATAATCACAGTGTGGCCAACTGAACAGCCTCAAGCCTGCTTTTGGGAAGACACCCTGAGTACAACACACCCAGTTTGAAAGGTGACATCGGAATGGAAAAATCTGAAACCAGTTGCATCTTTCTGGGAAATCATTGATATGGATGACAGAAGAGTGTTTAAGTTTTGTGCACGTGGTCTCCACCCAAAGGGGAAAATGAGAAAAGTCCTTAGGGCAGAAAGAGAGAGGCAGCCAGTAGGAAACTGGGTTTGTCCCCTTCTGAAGTGTGGACAACATAGATAAAGAGTTTTGCCCTAATCAAAGTTCCTGCACGATGAGGATGAGGTTTACCTGGCATCTGCCAATTCCCGTATCTTCCCCATACCTTGTCACCAGCATGCAACCCATGCTTCTCTCTCTGAAGGCAGCCATGCTAGAAAATTACCCTTTCCTCCCCGGCTCTAACCAAATGTTGATGTTTAACAAAGAAAGCAGTTTGATTTTATTTAATTCATTCAGAGGATAGCATGAAAATGAGTGGATCCATGAATTCACTTTAACTTTTGTCCCCTGACAAGGCTTTCTAGTTTCTCTACTGTAGCATTTTTCAAACCATGATTTATGACCTCTTAGAGGTTTAATCAGTTTAATGAGTCTAGACATGCATTTTGTTAAAGAAATAAAATGGAAAACTGTTAAAATAGAAGAAAAAATAATTAAAAAGAATAAAATAGAGTTGATGCTGTGTGTGTATGTGTCTATACACACACATACACTTATATACACATGTGAGTCAACTGTATCATAATGTGAAATGTATTCCTTATTGGTTATGATCAAAACAATTTTGGAAATACTATTCTAATGTAAAGTCCTACAGTCTGATGTGCTTGGATTCTGGCTTAATGGGACTCTTGATTTCCTTTTCCTCCCTCCCTCCTTTCTTCCCTCCCTCCCTTCCCCCTTCCTCTTTCTCTCCCTCTCCTCTTCTCTCCCTCCCTCCCCTTTCCTCCTCCTCTCCCTTCTCTCCCTCCCCATTCCTCCTTCTTCCCTTTCTGCCTCCCTTCCCTCCTTTGTTTCTTCCCTCCTTCCCTTCCTTCTTCCCTCCCTCCCTCTCCTCTTCTCTTCCTCCATTCCCTCCTTCCTCTACTCCCTTCCTTCTTCCCTTCTGTCCTTCCTTTATTCCCTCCTTCCCTTCCTTCTTTCCTCTCTCCCTCCCTTCCTTCCTTCCTTTCCTAATTCCTTCTTCCTTCCTTCCTCTCTCCCTCACCCCCTCCATTCCTACCTTCCCTCCTCCTTTCTTTTTTCCTTTCATCCAAAGTTTACCGAGCACCTTCTGGGAGCTAGGCACTCTTTAAGCACCAGAATTACAGAAGTGAACCAAAAACATAAGGTCCCTACTTTCAAGGAGCCTACATTTTAGAAGGACATTTTAGGCAATAAACACATAAACAAAAATATACATAACATGCAAAGTAGTGATAAGTATCATGGAGAGCAAGGTGATGTGACAGGGATAGAGGTGATGTGGGGGTCAGAAAAATGATTCTCCGATCGGGGATATCTAAGTAGACTTGAAAGGAGTGAGGTAGCAAACCACGAGAATATTTCGGGACAAATGTTCCAGGCAGAGGGACCAGCCAGAGCAAAGGCCCTGAGATGATAGTCTGTTTTGGCATTGGGAAAGATACCAAGAAGCCAGCGTGCCTTTGGGGAGGGAATGATGGAGTGGTAGTGAGGAAATGAGGCATAGTGGTGGTGGAGGTTGTGTAGCCATTGCAGACAAGGTAGCAACTCTGGCTTGGACTCGAAGTCAGATGTGGACCCACGAGTGGGTTTGAGGCAGAGGGCTGACACGATCCTGCTCACATTTCTAAAGAAATATTGGGGCTGCTGGGAAAGATGCACTGCAGAGAAGCCAAGGGGATGCAGGACAACAGATAGGATGTTCTTCGTAATCCAGGGAGTGACATGGCTCTGGCCATACAAGTGACAGTGGAGGCATCAGGATGCACTCGGGTTGGGAAGGATTTACATGTAGATCTGACACAGTGATGAAGTAAATATGAGTGTGGAAGAAATTAAAAAGGCAAGAATACCTTTGAGGTTTTTATCTGAGAAACTGGAAAGACGGAATCGCCATTCCTGGAATGGGGAGCCTGCAGGAGAAGTGGTATCATGGGAGAATTAGGAGTCTGTTCTGAATATGTCACGTCGGGATACCTAGCAAGCATCCAACTGGGGGATGTCCAGGGGCTGCTGGATGCACGGGCCTGGGACTCAGGAGAGAGACCCAGGATGGAGGTCTAGATCTGAGAGTTGTCAGCATATAACTAGTATTTAAAGCCATGAAGCTAGATGAGATCACCAAGGAAGTCCACATAAAGAAGAAAAGATATTCAGACAGTGAGGTAATGTTCAGGCACATAATAATCCTCCTCATACCCACCAGATGGCCAGACCCCCTTTATATGGATGTAGGGAGTCATCCAGAAATATCTGGACCACTGCATCAGGAAGGCTGCCATTCTTTCATCCAATAAATATTTATTGACAGCCTATGGGTGCCAAGCATCAACAGCCTTAGAGAGAGAAGATGCTTTGATGGAAAGAAGAGACTTGCTAACGTACGTGAAACACAAACAGATGTTATTTCCACAGCTAAGACAAAGTTGATCGAGTCTCTCCCAGCTGCCTGAAAGCAACTCAGCGAGAAGGCTGTGGACAGAAAAGAACATCACTGGAGCTAAAACTGAAGCCCCCTCTGCCCTGCAAGAGAAACACTCTAGAACGCTCTTTCCTGCCTTCCTTCTTTGTTAGCCAGGGCTCCTCAACTCCACCTCAGCCTCTGCTCACTGAACTCCAGAACCTTCTCCCAGGGAGTGTCTGATTGGCTGGACCTGCCTAATGAGGCCATTTTCCTGTATCCCTATCCTGAGTATCCTCTTTTCAAGACTTCCACTTAAAAGTGGTGAGGTTGGCTGTGGGTAGAGAGGCCTGAGAACGTGAACCCCACAACCATGGCCAACCACAAAACCCAGCATAAGAAATTCCCAAAGGAGGAGTTTACTCATGAGTAAATTCTCAGTTCAGTGAATTGTCATGCATCTTTAAATACCATCGCCCAGGACTTTATTATTGTTCACAGGGGCCCTGGTCATTCGTCTGCAGTAAAAATTGCTTCCTTGCCCAGCCCTTTGACCTACTAAAGCAGAAGACTTTGATTTAATAAGCAGTTTTCTTGATGCCTTCTCATATTTCTCAAAGTTTTTCACAAAGTATATGTGACGGTGAGAGTGTGCTCTGTGTGTGTGTGGGGGGGGGGTTGTGTGTGAATATTTTGTGTGTTGTATGATGTGTTTGTGAGTGACATGGGTTATGTGTTTGTGTGAGTAGTATATGTATTTAAGTGTGTGTGAGTGTTGGGTGCATGTATGTCCAAAGCTGTATCATTATTCTGCTGGAGCCCACACTGCAGAGAAGCTGTAATTAAGCCAGGGTCCACTGGGGGTGGGAGGACTTCCTACCACCCTTGGAAAATAAAGTAGGGCTGCTTGTCAGGTGGGGCAATGATCCTTTATTTAGATACTTGTGATCAACATTAAACTAAGAGCCCAAATACACAGTGAGCTGAAGTCGGGCCCATAAAGAAGCTGGTTGGCTGGGTTTCCCTTCCTGCTGATGGGATGTGTTTGCCAACCAAAGTCACATGCCTCAGAAAACAGCTGACCCTTTCTACTGCCAGGGGAGCTGCTGCCCGCTCTTGCTCTTTCCAAATGGATAATTTAGGCATCTTCCACTGCATTGGAAACACAGACCCAAGTGTTTCCAGGAAGGAGGGGGACAGGACTTCTGGGTCTAGGTATTTGTCATAGGCAGAAGGCAAAGTATAGTCTGAAAATCCTGAATCTCTGCAAACAGCTTGGAGAACATTTTAGCAACAACTGTCGCTGTTGGCACCTGGCTTCGTCACACTCAAATGGAGAGCGCTTGGGCAGCACAAAACAAAACAAAAACAAACACATCAACAAAATCACCTGGATCCCACCTTAGAATGTGCAGGGAATTGTTAGAAATGAGGAATTGAAGCTCAGAAAATTTTCTTTCACAGAAACAGTCCCCAAAACAGCAAGCCCGTGACTTTAATTTTTTTCCTAATTTTAATGATAAAAATAGTTCGTATTTGTGATATGAACTTTCCCCCAAACTGTACAGAAGAGTATACAGCAGACAGTTAAAATTCTGTTCATTCTGAGGGTCTCAGAATCAGTCCTCAAGTATAATTACCTATTGCTAAGTACCTCTTGTATGTCTTCCAGGAAAGGTCAATCACTTACACACAAACGCATGTTTATTCTTCTTAAAAATAGCCGGGCACGGTGACTTATACCTGTGATCCCAGCACTTTGAGAGGGTGAGTTAGGCAGATCACAAGGTCAGCAGTTTGAGACCAGCCTGTCCAATACGGTGAAACCCTGTCTCTACTAAAAATATAAAAATTAGCCAGGTGTGGTTTTGGAAGGCTGAGGCAGAATTGCTTGAACCCAAAAGGTGGAGGTTGCAGTGAGCCAAGATCACACCATTGCACTCCAGGCTGGGCAACAAGAGTGAAAATTTGTCTCAAAAAAAAAAATAACATATATATATATATATATATATATATATATACACACACACACACATATATATATGATCATTCTACACACACACACACACACACACACACACACGTATGAAACATTTTTCATTTGACAATACACCTTATACTATCTTCAGTACATACTGCCTGCATAGAATTCTCCCAAACAATGCACCCCAATTTATTTAACAAGCTCCTTGCTGATGAAAGCTCAGGTGGTTTCAAACCTAAGTCTCTTGATTGTGCAAACCAGGCTCTTTTGCTTACAAACTATGTTGCTCTAGTCAGAGAATGAGATCCAGGTTAGCCTCAGGCAAAATAACAGTTGTTTATGTGTGCAGGCATTTATTTATTTATATAACACGTAATACCAGATAAGACTTGTACCTTCACAGGCATCTCTCTCCTTTCCAAATTCCTTTTTTGTTGCAGTGTTCATTGACTCTTTCTGCAAAACCGTGAATTGCTAGCAAGGAACTAGAAAACAATTTCTTGACGTCATCTATACCTTAGACTTTGCCTACATTCTCACAGCACTGGAAACCAGTCATTAGGATACCAACAACGATTTGATATCATCAAGACCAAGCTGCTCATTGAAGTTTCCAATTTCAGCCATTCACCTGATGTCATGAAGACACAAATACTGAAATAAGTTAATGTCCATTTAATTTTATAAAAGGCATCTTTGATTCTTCTTCAGAATATACTTTGCCTACACTTTTGCCTTTTATGAAAGAACGACATTTGTGTGTTTTAAACCAGTATAACATTGCTGCTCAGATGAAGAGCTTTCATTGTTCTATTTTGTCTGAAATGCAAACATTTAGGAATTGTAAATTCTAGTGTTATGAACATGCCCAGCTTCATCAGGGGCTGGACGGAGACTCATCTAGCTTAATTCTTGTTCTCATCCTCAGCCCAGGCCCCAGGAAACAAAGTATGAAGTTATCTTTGAAGCAGAAAGTAGCTTTCAGTCCTGTTATAATACATTTCCAATAGTACCTGAGAACCATGGACATCCCTGGATTGTCTTTCCTCAGGAAGATCCAATAGTTTGCAGTATTTATAACATAAACATTCACTACTACAGTCATTTTAAATAGATTATCTCCTAACAAAGCTGATACAGAATTCACAAGGGGAACCCAGAGCTAAATCTTTAAAATTTGTTCATGTTTGCACATTTATCCATAGATAGATGATACACACGATCTGTTATCACAAAGAATTGTATACACATTTGTATGCATACATACAAATAGATATGTCATCTTCACAAAAAAAAAAAAACAAAAGGAAGAAGATATCTTATTGAGTTGTGTACCATAGATAAGGGGCTCTAGAGCTTGAAATTTTGTGGCAAATTTTTTTTTTAAGGCCAGCATACACCCTTGGACCAATGGTGTCTTCTGCTACCATTACTGCACACACACACAAGAATATTTTAATGCCAAATATAGGTTTATATGACATAATAGGTTTATATATATATGATGTTTTGATACAGGCATGCAATGCATAATAATCACATTATGTGATTATGGTGAATTCTTCTTTTCTGGCCTCTGTTTCTTCTTCTGTGAAACAGAGGATAGGACTGCTTTCAGGATGATGTGAGAATGAATGACATAATGTGCATACGCAGTGCAGCCCTCATTCCCGTATTAGGTAAACTCCTGAGTTACAGTACCCTGTGCAAGTGCCAGGAATATCCACAAACCCTCTAGGCAGGTCCCCTCTGAAAAGCCCATCCTGGAGACCAGACCCAGGTGGAGCCTCCTAGAGAGATACGGTAATAAATATATGCTGTGCTTTCTTCCCACCCAAATCTTCTACAGCTTCGACCAGTAACATTGTTTTTCTTCCTCCAAAATTTCCTTTGGTGTGGTGGTACCATCACTTTGTGTGGAGCCCACCCTTCTTTGACGAGTCAATGAAAGTGATGAATTCAGGAGAGGCCATCACTGCAGCATGGGACTCTCAGGCAGGATGGCTTGATGGTTAGGTGGCTGCATTACCCTCTCGACCACAGGTGCGCCTGACTCTAGACTTCACTGTCTGGGAGGAAACTGAATGACAACTCCTCTCTCTCTCTCTCTCTCTCTCTCTCTCTCTCTCTCTCTCTCTTTCTCTCTCTCTCCCCACCACCCGGCCCCAGCCTTTTGCTCTCTTTCTTACTCTCTCTTGCTCTGGGGTCCGCCCCTATCATCTCTCTTCCTGAAACTGTGGGTTCCCAGGGGCACTTAATACAACTTTCTACTGAAGAAGGCCATGAGAGGACTCCTCGGAGAAGAGCAGGAGTTGAATGAATACAGTAGGAAGAAAGGGCATCCCAGGCTAAGCAAGGTCAAGAGCAAAGAGGCAAGGGACAGTATTATACACATTAATGCCTTGTGGTTGATAGCACCTTTGTTTTGTATTGTTTTGTCCTGTTTTAATGACTGTTTAGGTGGGGCATGTACAACCCAGTTCACCAGGGGTCCCAGCATCACTCTATGATCAGCATCTCTCTTCCTCTACCTGTTTCTTCCTCCTCCTCCTCCCTCATCCTCCTCTTTCTTTTTCCTCCTCTTCTTCTTTCTCTTCCTCCTCCTCCCCACCTCCTCTTCTTCTCCTCTCCTTTTCTTCTCTTCCTCCTCCTCTTCCTTTTTGCTTTTTCATTGCCAGCCTGGCCCTTGAAGGCATTTAAGATGGCAAAGCAGGAATCTGTGGAGGTGAGGAGGAAGAGACAGGCAGGGGGGGCAGATCTCAGGGGTCTTGGTGGGGCACACTACAGAGGCTGGGCATTCCTCTGAGGTCTCGGAAGTACCCCGGGAGGGTTTCAAGCAGAGGAATGACTTGTTCAGGTTTGCTTCGTAGATCAGGGTTACCAAACTTTTTCCATAAAGGGCTAGATGGTAAGTGTATCAGGCTTTGTGGGCCATACAGTCTCTGTTGCAAATAGACAGATCTGGGAGTAGCCTGGAAGCAGCCACAGAAATATGTCAACAAATGAGAATGGCTGCACTCCAGTGACTCTTTATCTATAGACACTGAAATTTCAGTTGCACGTAATCTTCATGTCACAAAATATTGTCCTTTAAAAAGATTTTAAATCATTTAAAAATGTACAAACCCATTCTCCATAATGTAATTATTATGCATTGCAGGCCTGTATCAAAACATCATACATATATAAACCTATTATGTACCTCTACAAATTAAAATAAAATTATTTCTAAAAATATATAAACCATTCTTAGCTTGTGGACCGTACAAAAACACGGATGTGAGGGTGATCTGCCTACAACATGTCACATCATTGATCACCAGTGTTGATTTGGCTGATCTGGCTGGCTAGGCGGGTGTCCCCTTCCTCCCTCGCCACTCCATGTGTGTCTCTCCCAAAGCTGAATGCTCAGTGGAAGAGGACGAACATCCCCGATAGAGGAGGGCCAGTCTTTGGTCAAGGGTACAAGAGTAGCTGCACTCCCCTGCTGGGACCTCCGAACAAGCTCTCAGAAACAGGCAGTGTGCTGGCTTTGGTCCATACCTTTGCTTGTGAGCCTGTTTTTAGATAGAACATTCTGGAAGCAGTGATAAGGACAAAGATGAGGTTGCAGCACTGAAGGTAGAGACACCACATAGGAAGGAAAAGCAATGACCCAGGTGAGACATGACGGAGACACAATCCCAAGTGTCAGAATGGGAAATGGGAGGAGAATCAGATTCTAGAAACCATGATCACTGGGTGTTGGGGGATACGGTAGAGGGAAGAGTCAAGGATGATCCCCAGGTCCCCAGGATGAATGAGTGAATAGAATGTTGCTGTTAACTGAGAGGATCCAGCAGAAGCAGGTTCAGGAGTGCAATGAAAATAACAAGTTCTCCTTCAGACACAGGTTCACTTTGGGAGACTGGAACAAGAAAGTAGAGGTGAGGAAAACCGTGGTACCACCTGGAGCTGTTATGAAAAATAAACACATGGCTTACATGATCACAGACTTTAAGGACTAGAGAAGCATGCAGGAGAAACCTTGCCAATCTCTCTGCCTCAAGAGATAGTTAGACCTGAATCATCTCAGACCACTGAGAATTCCTCCTTCTCTGCAGCAGGTTTAACCTTTCAGGCAAAACAGACACTGCTTTCTTCTTAGTTGCTGCAGGAGAGACAGAGATCTACTGACAGACTCCATGGACTAACCCTGCAAAGCTTTACAGTTCCCCCATTCTCACAAAAATTGCAGCTTGAAATTTGCCCTCCTAAACAAACTGCCAGTAGCATACTTGGGGAAAAGCCTGTGGAAGATCCCAGCGTGTAGCATCTTGATGAGCTGTGGCGCGGAGCCACAGCATCCAGCAAAGCAGAGTGGGAACGAGGGTGAAACGATATATGTCCCAAGGACGCCCTCAGGCCAACTGCACCAGCATCACCTGGACAGCTGCCAAGGCTGGACCCCAGACCTACTGAATCAGAGACTCTGGGGATGGAGCCAGCAGTGTGTAGTTTCACAAGCCCTGCAGGTAATTGAGATGGATGCCCAAGTTGGAGAGCCACTGGTCTAAAAGAGGAGATTGCTGCTGTCCGTGTCCCAAGCCTCCTCTCATACCTCTGGCTTAGTGTGGACAGCTGAGGTCAATCCTCTCACTCTAAGCACAGCCAGTGGATGCACGATAAAGTTCTTTCCAAGTGAGATGAGAACCTACCTCTCCTCCCAGCCTGTGCCTGCTGCATATTCCATTCTGCAATGACTCTCGAGTTGCCACAGAATGCCCATAGGCAAGGAAACTCTGGGCACAATGGCAACAAAACTGGCATAGGTATGAATATCCACGTGGATAAACTGAGAGAAACAGCGCTCCATGCAGCATGGCTAAGAGCACACACTTGGGAGCCAGACACTGTAAATTGAAATATCTTCTCTATCACTCACATGCTGGCTATCCTCAGGTGAGTTATTGAACCTCTCTATGCCTAATTTCCTCATCTCTATAATGAGGATGATAACAGTGCCTAGTTCATCAGGTTGTTGTGAGGATTAAATGAGTTAATATTTGCAAAGCACAAGAGCAATGCTGGCACATTGTGCCACATAAGTGATATGAGTTTGCAGGCCTGAAATCCCTCATCTTCACCCAGTCACATAACACACTGCATGCTCACGGGGCAGTCATGCTCTGAAGATCCTGGGGAAAACTCAATCCTCTTCCTATCAAGTTTAGGCCTTGTCTCCAAAATCCTGTACGGTATCCTAACGCGAGGAACTGGCTGGACCACACAACTCTGAAAATGTTCCTTTTTTTCTCCTCTAATTCAAATGGCTAAATTTCCCAAAAACTCACAGCTTAACCTTAGCCCTGTGGCTTTTATAACTCCCATAGCCCAATGATAGACAGAAAATGGAGCCCAATGAAAGAGGCTTTCTCCCTGACAACAGGGGCCCAGTTGCTTTAAGCTGCACAAAAACAGACTCCTTTCTCATGAATACCATGTTGGCTCTTCCAAGGTAGAAGAGGTGGTGACTCCCAAAGTAGGTGGCCTGTACACTGTGCCAGGTGGACAGGATTCCAGCTAGCGTGAAAGGTAGGAAGCATTAATATGTCAGTTTCCTAGGGCTGCCATTATAAATGACCATAGACACGGTGGCAGAAAAGAACAAAAATGTATTCTCTCACAGATCTACAGGACAGAAGTCAAAATCAAGGTGTCATGCTTCTACTGAAGGCTCTAGGGAAGAATCTCTCCCAGCCCCATTTTAGCATCTGCTGGGTGCTGGCAGTCCTTGCTATCCCCTGGCCTAGGTAGCTGCGTCACTCCAATTTCTGCCTCTGACATCACATGGCATTCTCCTGGGTGTCAGTGTGTCTGCAAATCTCCCACTCTTTATAAGGACTGTCACTGGAATAGAACTCATTATAAGAACCAGTCACTGGATTAGGGTTTACCCTAATGTTCTCGTCTTAACCTGAGTACATCTGCAAAGGCCCTATTTCCAAATAAGTTCACAGGTACTGAAAGGTTAAGATTTCAACATGTTTTGTGGGGGACACAATTCAATCCACAAGAGATGGTAGATGTTTCATCTTCGGTGCAAACTCAGAGATGTTGACCGTGACATCTTAGAAGGCACTGTGAGAATAATTGGGAGGTCATTGCAGGACCCAGAGGGGAGGAGTGTGGAGATTAGATACTGGTATCTCGGGGGGGTAGTGGGAGGACTCAGAGGCTCTCCTGATTGGTGTATGCATAACAGGTTCAAAGAATGGGACTTCACAGGGAAGTGCAATGCCCACATGCAGTGTTGAGGTGGGGAATCCAGGAGTCTGGCTTGACAGCATGAGGATACTGAGTGGCTTTTGGCTGAAGAGAAGCATTTAATGGAGCCCTTTCTAAGTGCCAGGCATGCTGGACAATTGGATAATGCATACATTATCATGCATATAAGACACACTTCACTGACCTAAAGCAGGCCCAGCCTTGACTGTGTGGACTGAAAAGAAGATACTGATGGAAGAGAGGGAAGAGCAGGCAGTGGCAGCTTTAGGATCCCGAGGTGCTGGGAAGCACAGCGAAGCCCTTCTTGCCCTCCTGGGGCCCGGGGTGAGATGGCAGGAGAGCATGAGGAGCATCTGCACATGTGTCTGCCTGGGAACCCTGTCTACAGCCCAAGAGGGCATGAAATCAGAAATCAGGAGGGGAGAAGGGCTTTCCCAGTGCCCTTTGGGAAGAATCCAATCTGCTTATCAATGCCTAGCAACAACTTTAAAGCCAATCTGTCACACACCCTGTGGAGGGGTGAGGGAATGCCAAAAGATTTCTGAAGAGCTGGGAGTGGAAGCCAACTTCCGTCAGCTCCCTTGGCTAGCTGAAATTCAGTGTCCCTAGGTTTGTCTATTGTGCAGTCTAAACAATGGCACTCTGCTCATCTGTGTCACGGAATTTCTTCAGGACTTCATTTGAGGATGTGCTCAGAAAGCCCAAATTGAAGAAGCGGAAGCATGGTGTTTGCCATCCTTGAATAGCAGACGTCACAGAGACTTAATTCAGCTCAGGGAATCAGATGTTCTCTTCCACATATCCAAGTGGCCAGAATCTTCCATTGAAATGCATTTGATTCCATGATCATTTGCCTAAAAGAAGATTTCTCCCTGAGTGTCTTAAGACCAGAGCTCAAAATAAGGGAGAGATAGAGAAAGGGAAAGGGACAGAAAGAAAGAGAAGAAGTTGGCCTCTAGGGGAAAAAAGAAAACTTCAATCCTGGCTTACACTGCAGCAAACACACAAAACCCTTTTTGTTCCAAGGCCAAAGCCCCGAACAATGACCCATCGGGGCGCCTTTGAGAAATGTTCACGTGCCCACTGGAGCAGAGCTGAGTGCGTTACAAGCAGGGAGCCCAGGAGTTGTCTATAAATTGGTGGAAAATGAAGTTCCATTATAAATCCTTTTAACAGCAGGTATCGCTGGCACCCTCCTTGATGCATGGCACTTTCTCCATTTGAGAAAAGGTCTCATTCCAGGAAGCAGTGGAGAGAGTGCTTTGCAAGTGAATCCTTCCTGACAGACCCCTGACTGAGGCAGTCCCACCTACAGGCCCTGATGTGTGAGGCTCCATCCCCATCTGGGCTCTGCTTACGCTCTCAAGCCTGTGGCTGGACGGAGACAGAGGCATTGGCTTGGAAGGGGTCTGTGATTTAGGTAGGGCCTCTCTCACCTGTGAGGTTTCCTTCCTGTGAGTTAGCAGCCTCCAGGCCAGAAGCAGACTCTAGTCCCTACAAGGATTTTCTGAAACGCACGTTCTGAGACATAGGCATCTTGTGTTTCTGACTTGTACTACTGACTTCAAACTTGTTACCTCATGCGAGTTCCTACTTCTCCTATGACCTGGCTGGGCCCTCCACCTTTCCGACAGTCTTGATGGCTCCTTGTCCTGAGGCTGATGCCCTTTACTTCTTCTACCACTTAGCCGCAGCCTCCCGGGGAACCCAGCGGTGGTTCATGCAGGCTAAATGACCTGACCTGATTAGGGCAGGACAGAGAACCATCTCTGGATGTGCTTAGAAGGCAAATTGGGTCTTTTGAAATGAAACACAACCAGCCTTGCCTTCTGGCCTTAGAATGAATGATTTATGAAACATATTACCCAATTGAAGGAACAGAAGACTCACCCACTCATTTATTCATTCACTAAATAATTACAAAGCACCAACAATGTGCCAGGCATGCTTCTAGGCATTTGGAATACACTGACAACCCACTTTTTAAAAACACTACCTTGGTGGGGCGTAGTGGCTCATATCTGTAATCCCAGCACTTTGGGAGGCCGAGGTAGGCGGATCACCTGAAGTCAGGAGTTCCAGACCAGCCTGGCCAGCATGATAAAACCCTGTCTCTACTAAAAATACAAAATAAATTAGCCAGGCATGGTGGTGGGTGCCTGTAATCCCAGCTACTCAGGAGGCTGAAGCAGGAGAATTAGCTGGAACCCTGAAAGCGGAGGTTGCAGTGAGCCGAGATTGTACCACTGTACCCCAGCCAAGGTGACAGAGCAAGACTCCATCTCACAACATAAATAAATAAACAAACTCTACCTTGAAGAACGTTTTAAAGATTTTTTTCAGGTGCCAACGTCCCAAGATGCTAAAAATTGTGGTATGTTTAGGAGCAGAGAAGGTGTGTGCAGCCAGAGTACAGCAGAAGTAGTGGCGAGAGTGGGGCCAAGTTAGGCAGAGCTCAGACCACAGACCTGGACACCCAGGTCAGTTTGATTTTATCCTAAGAATTATGAGCAGAATGGTAATGGTGTCTAAATAATGTTGTAAAATATTAACATGTCCGCTCCTTGGAGACCAGGTTTTGAAGGAACGAGAGAGGAAGCTGGAGACCAGTGAAGAAGCTGTTCTGAAATGACCTAGGCAACAAGAAAATCCTGGGAGGTGCCTTGAGGATGCTGCTGGGAACCCAAAGAGGAGACTATTCCGGAACGTGGAATCAGAAAACTTCCAAATGTAGAGAGCGCAGAGGAAGCGGTGTTTGAGCTGAGACTCAGAGATTTGGGGACAGCAAAGAGAGGAATGAGGAGCCCTTTCTGGAATGTGAGCAGTGAGGTGTTCCTGGAGGACTTGTGGGGTACAGATAAAGAGGCTGGGGAGCTGAGGCTGTAGACACTGCTGGGTGCTAGACGGTGAGAGGCTGAATGCAAGACTGAGGTGCTGGTCCTTTCTTTTGTGGTGGATAGAGAGCCCTGGGGATGGTTCAGGAGCGAGGTAGGCACAGGACTGACTCCAGTGGCGGTGTGGAAGACAGTTCTGAGAAGAGGTTAAGGAGGAGGTCAGGGCCAGGCACGCTGGCTCACGCTGGCAATCCCAGCACTTTAGGAGGCCAAGGCGGGTGGATCACGAAGCCAGGAGATGGAGACCATCCTGGCCAACATGGTGAAACCCCATTTCTACTAAAATACAAAAAAAAAAAATTAGCTGAGTGTGGTGGTGCATATGTGTAGTCCCAGCTACTTGGGAGGCTGAGGCAGGAGAATTACTTGAACCCAGGAGGCAGAAATTGCAGTGAGCCGTGATGGCACCACTGCACTATAGACTGGGTGACAGTGCGAGACTCCATCTCAAAAAAAAAAAAGAGGTCAGCTGATGTTTTCCACGAAGGGCCAGAGAGTGCATCTTTCGACTTTGCGGGCTAAGTCTTATTTTACAACCGCTCAGCTCTGCAGCAGTAGACAAATTCATAAGCAAACGGGTGTGGCTGTGTTCCAGCCAAATGTTATTTACAGAAACAGGCCTTGGGCCAGCTTGAGCCTGCTGGCTGTAGTTTGCCAGCCCCCGGGGTTAGGGGAAGGGAGGGAAGTTACCCAGTCTTGCAAAGGATGGAAAGGACCTGGTGACTCCAGTACCAGAGTGGAAGGAGGAACACAGCTCTGGGAGGCCTTCTGCTGAATGTCAGGGCAGCAGAGGGGGGGATGGGAGTTGAGAGTGCCTCAGAATTCGTAGTCACAGTTGGAAGGGCTTTCCTCAACGGGCAGCAGGGGTTTAAGCTGTGGAAGTAGATGAAATATCTTCCTCCCACTTACCCCCTCACATACACAAGGATGGGAGAGAATGAAGGGTAAGGAGCATCGATGTGTATCAGATAGCCAAAAAGTTAAAACCATGGCATCAGATGAGGCAGGAGGTGAACCGCAGAAGGATGCTGCCTCCTCGGAGCCTCCCAGAAGAGTGCTTGGCCTCCAGGAGCAGAGCAGTGGCCCTGATGGCGTCAGGGATTTCATCCAGTGCTTGGTTTCTCCAGCATCTTGTTCTGGGCCCTTAGCAATCAGGCAGCACTGTTTACTGAGTGCCGGCCACCAATGTGGCCATGAACTCGGTGCCCTCAGGGGCCGGGAAAGACTGTGTGGTGCAGCCCTTACTGCTGTGAGTCCTGGGAAAGCCGGGAGCTATTAAAGGCCACAAGGGTTCTGCGTCTTTGCAGTGCCTGGGAATGCTTTTTGGGGATCGGAGGAATTGCGTGAGGCAGGTAAGGCACATGACAAACGTCCAACTTGGGAGAGAAGCATGCAAATATGCCTGATGGCAGGAATGAGCAGGCCTTAGAAGTAAAGAGGAGTCTTTAGGATGTTACATATTTTTGTTTGTTTTTGTTTGTTTGTTTGTTTTTTGAGATGGAGTCTTGCTCTGTCACCCAGGCTGGAGTACAGTAGCACAACCTCCGCCTCCCAGGTTCAAGTGATTCTCTTGCCTCAGCCCCGCAAGTAGCTGGGATTGTAGGCGTCTGCCACCATGCCTGGCTACTTTTTGTATTTTCAGTAAAGACAGAGTTTTTCCACTTTGGCCAGGCTGGTCTCGAACTCCTGACCTCAGGTGATCCACTTGCCTCAGACTCCCAAAGTGCTGGAATTACAGGCCTGAGCCACCTTGCCCGGTTACATAATTAAAATTAAGACACGTGGGGGAAATTCTGAATTGTGTTTATTCTCATTCTCTTTGTTTTACTGTACTTGTTATCACCTAGAGAGAATAGAATACAGCAGCTGAAAACGTGAAACCAGGAGACAGCAACCTGGGATTGAATCTCAAACTCTCCCAACTGCGTTAACCTCTCTGTGCCTCAGTTTTCTCTCTCTGCAAGATGGGCTGATGGTAACAGCCTACTGCCCAGGACTGGTGTGGCATTCAGTGGTCAGTACATGAAGAGGGCTCAGACCGGCTTGGTCTGGGATACCCTGTGTCAGGGACCACCGCTGCATTTCCTTGTCATCCTTCTGGTCAGGCCCAAGCAAGAGGAATGTGGAAGCAGTGGCTGGGGGTCTAAGAAGTCCCCTGCTCAGCACTAATCACAACCCCATCTCTTTTGCCAGCTCTACAAGACACAGTGATGAGAATGGCCATCGCCATCTCCTTCCCTCTTCCCATGCCTTTCTGGGAAAGATATTTTCTTTCTCAAGATTGAAACTAGGTAGGTAGAGAACATTTTGCAGTTTTAATTAATACAGATTTATCTACCTCCCAGGGCTGTTTGCAAGATTAATCCCTACCCAATGCCTTAAGCTCCTTAGCAGACAGACACTGTGTTCTCACCAAATAAGCTGGACTTGTGATCTTAAGCCTGATTCTCTCAGCCACTGCCCCCTCTTCTCACATAACGGCCTCCTTGCTTGCTTTAAATTGGTTGGTTGCTCCCTGTGAATTTGAGTTTATCCTCTGCCTGGTGCAATTAAGTGTGAAAATCCTTGATCCTTGCCTCTGGTGAGGGGAGGTAGGGATATTTGTGTGGTCTGGGGAGAGCACTTAGCTTGGGTTCAATTTTGAAGTGACTCTGAAAACTGAGGCTGTGGTCCCCGACCCCCTGGGTGGGTTTCTGAGCAACTTCTGAAGGGGTCAAAGACCCGGGCATGTGGTGGGGGGAAGGGGCACAGAGGGGAGAATGAACAGAGTTGGAGGATATTGATGCATCTGCTAACTTGGTAGAAGAGCCTGAAACCACAGTCCCTGAATTAGTCATAGAGTTCCGTTTAGAAATGATTGCAGGACATCACTCTGCTCATCAATTTGTAAAAGCTTGTTATGTATAGGCTGTATCAATATCAATAATTTGCATCTGGGGTTTTGCCCAGCTCAGTGCTTTGCTTTTGTTGATTTGTTCTTATGTGAACATTTTATTCCTTGAAAAAAAAAAAAAAAAAAAAAAGAACAAAGTGTTACAAATGCCTCCCTGCTCTTTGGTCATATTTAAAATTTTATTTCTTGATATATTAGCCCATGTCTTATAGAGCTGCAATAACCTGGGTAAATCAAGAGGAAAAGGGGGCAGGAGGCTCCTCTGAAGCTCTGTGCATCAAAGAACCATAATAACATGTTAAAAGAAGGCCAAAGATACACGCACTAAAATGACAATTGAAGCAAACTATCTCTTTGCATATACTATAATTACATCAGCAGGTTAACATGGAAAAAATGCTGACTGTCATGTAAGTTAACAGTGGAAAAGGCTGTAGTTCTCACCTCGGCCTTGCTAATACTGATCAAAACTAACCAGAATCAGATTCTAATAGAACTTCAAAAAAATTTAAGGCAGAATTCATTCAGAAAATTATGCAACATC
Organism: Saimiri boliviensis; assembly: GCF_048565385.1. Lineage (NCBI taxonomy): Eukaryota > Metazoa > Chordata > Mammalia > Primates > Cebidae > Saimiri > Saimiri boliviensis. The sequence continues at coordinate 123,338,249 of NC_133453.1, forward strand.
AGATGTCTAGTAATATGCTCTATAAAAAACTAATACCATGCCCAATAAATTTGATAAATATCCCATAGTATCTCAGGAATTCATGAGAATAAGTATGTTAAACATTCTAAGAAGTCTGTAGACAAATGAGTTTCCTAATTTACTAAACAAGGAAGCTTGTTGACCACAAGAACTTACTGAACACTACCTGAAATAGTTTTTCATCAAAATATCTTTGGAATTTAGTCCATAGGTTCTAGGAAGAAGCTCATGTGGACTTCTCAATACTGGTGATAACTGCATCTTTACAATTTTAAAATGCCCAACCCCTTCTAAAAGACCTGGGCCCACGCTGAAGAATAGAACTGGTGACTGACCATCCCTATGAAAATCTCTAAAACAATGGTTCTCAAGCTCTAGGATGTATCAGAATCAGCCAGAGAACTGGGCGCATAGAGTGGGACAGGGCCTGTACTTCCCAAATTTTGCCAAGTTTTCCTGGAGATTCTGATGCATACCAAGCTTGAGAACCTCTGTCCTAAAAGATGGTTCCAGAAATGGAAAGGAGTTTAGGAAAAAAAATAAATGGTTTTGGTCTGGCCTAAGAGCTTTTTCACATACTGAATCCCCAAGTGTGGATCTGCCCAGCTGGGGGCTACAGCAGTGCTGATACCGTGGGAGCTGTACTGTTTGCTTTGCCCTAAATGTTGCCCATCAGACAATAAGGAGAACGAAATAGAAGGAACCACAAGGTACAGCTTTACTGGTCTCCAGAAGTTCCCAAACCTGATCATTCATCCACCTGGGATATCAGATAATAGAATGATTGCTGTGGGAGCTTGAGAGTGAAGGACCCGAGTCCATCATTAATCCTTTTAAAAAAAAAATCTCCAAAAGTGACCCTGAAATACACTAAAATCTACACTCTTTTAATGGCTTTTACGGTTTATTACATCAGTATGTGTACTACATAAAAAGCCTTCATTAGTTCCAACTCTTTTTCATTTGTAATAACTGATTCAAGAGCACAGGCCAAAGAGTTGTTTCCAGGTAGCCTGTTTTAAGAAAATGGCTTATCAAATCATTAAAGATTTACACCATGCTCTGAATAATGGAGGTGAGTTCGCTGCTCCCTTCCCAGCCAACTGCCAGACATGGGAGCTCCCCATTGGACCCCGGTAAAGTGTCTCTACTTGGATGGAATAAAATTGCATTGCTATAGCTTCAGTCTATTATGCATCCAGCTCACAAAGTTTAACCAGTCATCCACCCCTGCTCTGTTAGAGAGATTGACTCTCACTCAAGAATCAATTGGGTCTGCATATTTGCCAAAATCAAACAAGCTGAGACAACACTGGATTAAGATTTGGAAGTCACGGGAGTTGAAAGAGACTGAGGAAAAGAGACTCTTTGAAGAAGCTCTCCTTTGAAGAATAGATGCTGTAAATTATCAAATTTATTTGATGATGCCTAGGGGCATTTTTAATGCTACCAGAGTTATAATGGAGGGAAAAAGCACTCATAATTTTTAAAAAGCTCAACTCTTGGATTTAGTAAAGAAAATGGTGAGACTTTTAAGCACTTGCTTAGAAGGACCATGTATCTCAGACAAGTATGATTCAAACCTGCCATCACCACTGACATTCCTATCCCACCCAAGCTAGCCACTAGGAAATCCCCATATGTATTTTCTTGTATGAGTCTGGGACTCATTTTAACGATTGCATCATAGTCCTGGGCTTCAGCTTTTAACACGATAGTCCAGTGCTGATAAAAACCTAGTAACAACTTACTGATATTAACTCACATCTTGTTAGAAAATTCCTGTTCCTATATCAACTTTCAGTGATTCAGGAAACTTTTTGAAAAAGAAACCCATGTATTCAACAAATACCTAATGTGAATCTGATTTTAACATTTCATGTATTTCTAAGACAGAGCTGTTTATTCTATTTGATGGAACTCTTAAAAATATGACTTTTATTTCCATAAAACAACACAACTGGAATAAAGCCACACCAACATAGTCCTTATTAAAAGTGTCCTTAATAGCTTTTTTGTGTCTTTTCTGATGATCGAATCGCTCTTCTCGTTAGAGATATATTTCGACCATCCTCAAATCTTCTTCACTCTGCTTCAATCCTGTAGGAGGCAAAGGATCCTAAGAGAAGTATGCATCCCTTCCTACTCTCTTGGGTCACCTTTATGAAAAGCTGTATGCACTGCAGTCCTGATACTTCTTTGGTGTTAGTTATTTAGAATCAAGGGCAGATAGCTTATAGAAAGATACACAGGCATAATGAGTACAGATCCTTTTTTGGGAAGGAAAGGAAAGGTCACTGGCAGCACCACGATTAGAACTAAGAGACAGAGCATTGCAGAGTGACTCTACATTAGTCGGTATTCCTCCCTAGACAAGCCTGATCCCTCTCCAAGTTTATCCTCTTTTAGGTAAAATAGAGACAACAATCCAAACCTGACTGCCTCAAAAGGTTTTGTCTGAGCATCAATAATCAACAAGAGAGGTGAATTTAAAATATCACAGTTGACTATGACCCCTCTCACCTTTACAATTCTTCCTGAAATGTCCTGAGGTTTACTGTCCTCAAACGCAAGTCCAACTGTATAACTTTCTACTTCACAGATTATTGGTTGCTCATTATCTAGAGAATAAAGACCAAACTCTACACAGTAATCGAGATCCTTCACCATATATGCTTTTCCTGCTAGTGCTCTCCATGGTCCCAGACCAACCACACTGAATGAATTGACACTTTTTGAACATTTGAATATTTCGTGTATTTTCACATCTTGATCTTTGCACAAGCTATCTAATCAGTTCCTGACAAAATCCTGCTTCTCCTTCCACGATCACTTTGAATGTAATATCCCCTTAAGGATACTTTCCCTTACGGCATCCATTCATTCAATTATTATAAAGTGCTATTCACATGCCAGGCATCAGAACTGTATAACTTCATTGTTCCTACCATAGCAGTTTGTGTGTATTTCTAATACAGTACTCATTTTAGCCTGTTTTGTGGGATTTTTTTTTTTAACTTTATGTCCTTACCACTGACTGGAAGCTTTCTGAGAAAAACAACAACAACAACAACAACAACAACAAGTTATTTGTTGTTGGTCTCCATATCTCTAGTACAGAGAAGGCACATGGCAAATGTGTGTTGAATGAATAAACAATGTCATATTTAACTTGATATATTCACTGTTTTGTTTTTAAGGCAGTCACATGGATTTAATGGCACTTTATAACTTCTGAGGGGAGGAAGAACAATTCCCGCCATTTTTCTTCTAGGAGTGAGTAGTTACAAATCACCTTCATGAAGGCTTTGAATCTTGTTATTATAACCACCAACTAAACAAGCCATGCTCTCTCCTGATGTTTCTCTCTACCTGTTCCCCATATTAGCTAGGGGCCATGAGTGGAGCAAAGTGGAGCTTGTGGTCAGTCTTCCTGATTTGATCTCCCCAGAGACAACTGGGCTTCTAGCTTCATGTCCAGGATCATCTCCACCAAAAGACTTGGGTTTCTCCATAAAGCTGGCCCTCTAGCTCTAAGTTTTATACCCCAAAGCTTGCCAAGATAAAGAATAAGAAAGCTGTAGAATAATGAAGATATACAATAAGCATCCTCAAAAATATTAGGAACATTGCTCTAGAATTATAGAGCTCAAACATTTGGAGAGGGTGTGTCAAGAATGACTCATAACAAATAGAAATAATAAGTTAGGCAATTAGTAGAAAAGAGGGTACCACCCACACAGGGTAGTTTCTGAGGAATTTTAATTTAAATTCCTGGGTCAGCTTCATTCTGGAAAAAGGAGTTACTTTTTAACTTTCAAACACCTGCTTGATCCCAATAGGAGGCTAATGATCCTAAGATAAATCAGCATCCCTTCCTGCTTTTGTAGGTCTCCTTCCTTCTCATTGTCAATACATCGCATTGATTTTCTATCCAGAACAGATGCTTAGTATGGGTTCTTGCTCTTAGATCATCTTTTCCCTCCCTATTGCCATGAGAAAGAACACAATGGGGTGATTTCTGTGCAGAATTATAGCCTGGTGGCTTAAAGAGACATATTTCTTGCAAAATAGCAATTCTGCTAGTACCCTGTAGACCAGAGGGTTAACGAAAGAGACAAAAGAGGCAATAAACTGGGTTCAGATGAAGATGAACCGCAGCTGTATCTGTGTGGTGGCAGTGTGTGTTTCAGGAATATACTGAAAGGGTGAGGAGGAAGAAGCTTGGGGGGACAATTTCTCAACTCAGGGCCAAATGACCATTATTCTCAGAGTCCCCCACAGTCATTGTCCAGGGATCTCTTTGATCTCCATAATGTCATGGAACAATTAGTAGCCTAAGAAGGGGTGTTCCCTTTTGCTTATGCTAAACCTGGGGTGCAAGAGAGTGACCAAAATGTTTCAGGCAACCCCAATATTTAGAGGAAGGCTGGATGTTCTTTTCTTCAAGTGAAAAATGAAGGCTCCAAAACAAACTATATAGCATTATTTCACTCGTTAAAAGTTAATAAACACTCTCACTCTCTTACTATCTCTCTCTCTCTCTCTCTTAAAAATAGATTAAAGGGAAATGCGACAAAATGTGTACAGCACTTGCTCTCAAGTGGTAGCACTATGGATTATTTTATCTTCCTTCTTTTTATCTACATTTTCTGTGGTAAACTTGTATTACTTTTCAAAGAAGAAAAATATTATATAGTTTTAAAGTCTTCTCCCTTTAACTAGATATTCTTGCCCCCGATAAAGATTTTTATAAAAATACAACTTATACTGGTCAGAGGAGATCATGTGATTAGCAAGGTGCTTCAGTGAGAAGGGAAGACTATAGAGTCTTTGTTTTCAGGGGTTTGGGGGCTTTTGTACTTTCTCTTTTTAGTTCTTAGAAACATGAGAGTGACCTCCTGCCCAGAGAAGTGACCTTGGATTTAAATGTGAAATGCTAGCCCCCCATGTAAATGTCTGAAAAAAGGGCATTTCACTCAAGAACAGGAGATGAAGCATTTCTCTTTTCTGTGTTGACATATGATGCATCCATCAGATCTCTTGCAAGAAAAGGGATGTTGCATCTCTCAGAGATCTCCACCCCCCACCCTGCAAACCTTCTCCATCTGCAAAAAGCATTTCTGGTCTCCTTCTCCCTTCTTCAAGGTTACAGCAGCCATAGTCCTCCCCAGTGAGACCCAGGGTACAGCCAAGAGCAGACAGGTGGTCGTTTGGGGAGAATTCATTTTGCATTTGATTGCTTTCTTTTTGTAATATCTATTAGGATGGCAGGTCCATGGGCCTCTCAGTTTCCCAGGGTTCTGTGTTTTCACTTATTTGCTTGGCTGTCAGTAAGAGATAAAGCATGCTCCTCTCCAAAAGGTTTCTTGTGGAGTTTTTGGTCTATTTTTTAAACTTCAATAAGATCGTAAGACTTTTTAGCCCTCATTAAATGACATGATGTTTGCAATTTGCTCTAAACTATTCTACCAAAGATAAAAAGGCTGAATGGGAAGTGTGGCAACTAGTAGCCTCTCTCTGCAGCCTCCTGTAGGCCACTGGAAGTCCCTTCACTTCTCTCCAAAACAGAGAAGCCAAAACATTCTCTCCCCTATTAAAACCCCTTCAAATAATCCTTGTTTTCAAGTTGCTAATCTCTTTTATATACGGGACATGATGATGATTTTTTCACTCTAAGCACAGCCTATACCGAAGTGTCTAACAGTATCCTGTGGAATGTGGATGTATTTTGGACTCATAGATTTCAGTTTTGACATTTCAACCAAAATCTTAGACATGAGAAGAGGCATTTCAACATAATTCTATGATCACGTATGCACTGTTAATTTTGCCCGCAAATGAAAGAGCGTAGCTGCTTTTCATGAACAGTTCACCACTCAACCTGCCTGCCATTGATAGGATACAATACACTTCCCATATTCTTGAGAACTTTGACAGCTCCAATGATGACCTTGGAATGCAAAGGAAAGATAAGACAGAAACTTGAAACCAGAAAACACCAAAAAAGCCTTCTAGAGATATGCTCCCAGCTTAATAATGGAAATAAGATACTACTGTATAAAAGAAAGCAAGATGAAGGCATTGAGAAAAATATCTGGATTTAGTTTCACAACAAATGACACAATTGATTTGTTCCCAAAGAGAAAAGGAAAACGTGAACCAGTTGGGAGAATCTGGGTTGAAAAGAAACATCCTTCTTTATCCCAGTATGGATTTTCAATCTCAAATACGTAAGCAGTGTATTTTACTAGAGCATTTTAAAGTGTTGCACTTCATTATACAATCAATCCTTTTGGTCTCCCAAATAGTATATATTGAAGTACTTTTAAAAATGCAAGTGAAGAACAATGCAAGACATTGTGACTTCAAAGTTGGTATTTTAGATTTTGTGGTATTAAGTTATTTTATATGATCAATGTAAATGTTCTCTCTGGGGGGCCTTCATTTCTCCTTGTTGTCTCCTTGTTTACATTCATATGTGGAGGCAACGCTTAAAAAATAGATGTAAAGATTTATGTTCCTACACTTGCCACATCATATAAGTTTGGCAGTGAGGAACAAATGGATCAAATTAGTGCTAAGAACTACTTTTGCTTTGTCAACCTGACCTTTAAGACAGACTGACTGGATGTGAAGCCTCTATAACATTGTCCTTAAGCGGAGTTTGCTGGATTGATCAGGAGCTTGCACTGAACATCTACCACACAGCATTGGTAAGTAGCAGGCACTGAGGATAAATGGACGCTACAGAATAGACTTCCAGGAAGGAAACTTAAAGCACTAAGAAAGCAAAGAGCAGGGAGAAACAGTTTCTGAGGGCTAAGAGGAGCATTTCCAAACAGCTGAAGTAAAGTTGAGATACCCAGACATCTCTCAGATCTACTACCATTCCAACCCTGAATGTACTTCCTCCTTACTTCTCCAAGAATCATACCCAAAAAAGTTACAGAATGGTGAGTGGATATGGTGGCTCACAACTGTAATCCCAGCACTTTGGAAGGACAAGGCAGGAGGATCACGAGGTCAAGAGATCAAGACCATCCTGGCCAAAGTGGTGAAACCCCATCTCTACTAAAAATACAAAAAATTAGCCGAGCATGGTGGCGCACACCTGTAGTACCAGCCACTTGGGAGCCTGAGGCAGGAGAATCACTTGAACCTGGGAGGTAGAGGTTGCAGTGAGCTAGGATTGTGCCACTGCACTCCAGCCTGGTGACGGAAAGACTGTGTCTCGAAAAAAAAAAAAAAAGAAAAGAAAAGAAAGGTATAAAGTGGTAGAGTCAAACCTGTGTCTAATGGAGACATTCCCCCAGAAACACTCCTATAGCCTTTGATAGAATTTTCCTTGGCAGAAAGTTCACAATATGACAGGTTGGCCCATTCCATTCCTCTAATGTTCAATGGGTGCAATAGTATTTCATAATGAAAAACATTTATACCAATGTCCACTGTTATGATTATTAAGAAAGATTTTCTTCGTGAAGATTGTTTATCCTGATGGAAGATAAACAGGAAGTTTACTTTTAGGCCAAAGCTAAAATTAAGGTTGCAATAACAGTAGCTAAGTAGTATTTGTCTAGCTCTGCCTCTCACCAAAGAGTTTTCACCCCCATTCAATTATTCAAAACAGTATCATCAGTGTTTCACATTAGCTTGAAAATAGAATAGTCTAAGATACAAAACAGAGTTGGAGACTTCCAGCGAATCATTTGGCTGGGATTTGACACCAACCATAGCCCTCCTGCGGCTCCAGATGCATCTATGCCATTTCTTGAAATTCACTGAGAAATGTCCTGCATGGCCTCCTCTGCCCATATGTGGACTGGGTTCCAGGCTGAGGCCACCTTCTTTATTCTCTTCCCTCTTCTAGGGGTGGTCCAGTAGTCCCTTCACCAAAGTGGGATGGGGCTCTTCCTAATCTTGGACAGTGTGTGATAATACTTGAGCTGTAATGCAAGAATTGCCTGTCTTCTTAGAGTGTTAACAGAGATTAGAACACTGCACCCCTTTTCCTTGTGTTGCCTTCTTTCTCACAGGTCCTATGTGAGTTGTTGGAGGGAGCATTCAAAGAATCTTCTGGGGCATTTGCAGGGGACTAAGATGGTGAATAAAAGTCAGGACCATCTTGCAGCTCCTGCTTAGATGGACAGAGCAGCACATGGAGACTCACATTGTGAACTTTGGCTCCAAGAACGAAACAGGAACATACCAAGAAAACCAAGAGAATCCACATATCATTTTAAGGAGTTGGATCACCATTACTGGCTCCCTGAGATGCCAAAAAATTGTGAGTCTGCTTGCTTTCTCAACGGGGAGGCTCATGGTCTAGGGCAAGTTCCCAGCCCTGGTCACTGGCTCCCAAGAAACAGACGTGGTTCTGTCAGTGGAGCATGGTAGGAATGAGATCATCCTGTAGGACTTTGGGCTATGTAGGAGTAGGATGAGGCCTGTGATTACCAGCTTTCCCCCACTTGCCTGGCAACCTGTATGACTCAGCAAAGGCAGTCTTAATCTGCCTGGCAATATAACTCCTTTGGACTGGGAATCACACTCCCATCCCCCACAGCAGTCATAGTAAGCTCCTCTCAAGGAGAGGCTGCAGTCAGACACTCCTATCCCTGTCCCCACCTGGTGGTCTTTCTCTACCTACCCCGGTAGCCAGAGACAAAGGTCATAATGTCTTGGGAGCTCTATGGCTCTGCCCACTGCCTGAGAAACCTGAATACTTAACCAGGTGTCCCTAGGACAAGTTTGCATCCTCCCTATAATACCACAGCTGATATGTGCTTGAAAGTGCCACCTCTGGCCAGAGGCCAACCAACACAAAACCAGTGCTCTAAACAAAACGCAACTAAAGGCCCTCACAGACTCCACTTCGCTGTCCTGCTGGTATCCACAACTGCAAGACCTAAAGATGGATCACATCACAGTACTCTTTGCAGACACTCCCCATTTCCAGCTCAGGCCCAGTAGCTCCACTAGGTGGTAAGACCCAGAAGAGCAAAAACAATCACTACAGTTTGGTTCTCAGGAAGCCCCATCAGGGAAAGAGGAGAACATCACATCAACAAAGCACCCCACGGGATGAAAGAATCTGAACAGCAGCCCTCGAATCCCAGATCTTCCCTCAGACATAGTCTAGCCAAATGATAAGAAACCAGAAAAACAATTCTGGTAATATGACAAGACAAAGGTCTTTAACACCCTCAAAAGATCATACAAGCTCACTAGCAATGGATCCAAACCAAGATAAAGTTTCTGATTTGCCAGAAAAAGAACTCAGAGGTCAATTATTAAGCTAATCAAGGAAGCACCAGAGAAAGGTGAAATCCAACTTAAAAAAATTTAAAAACGTGATATAGGATATGAAAAAAAAATTCTTCAGTGTAACAGAAGAATTTTTTATTGTAAATAAAAAAACAATCACAACTTCTGAAAATCAAGGACACACTTAGTGAAATGCAAGGTGCACTGGAAAACCTCAGCAGTAGAATCGAACAAGCAGAAGAAAGAACTTCAGAGTTTGAGAACAAGGCTTTCAAATTAACCCAATCCAACAGAGATAAAGAAAAAAGAATGAAAAAAAAAATGAACAAAGCCTCCAAGAAGCTTGGGACTTTGTCCAACCTGAGAATATATGTCCAAACCTAAGAATAATTGGTGTTCCCAAGGAAGAAGAGAAATCTGAAAATTTGAAAAACGTTTTTGAGGAAATAATCAAGGAAAACTTCCCTGGCCTTGCTACAGTTCTAGACATCCAAATACAAGAAGCTCAAACAACACCTGGAAAATTTATTGCAAAAAGATTATTGCCTAGGTACATGGTCATTAGGTTATCTAAAGTCAAGACAAAGGAAGAAATCTTAAGAGCTGTGAGGCAAAAGCATCAAGTAACCTATAAAGGAAAACCTATCAGATTATCAACAGATTTCTCAGCAGAAACCCTAAAGCTAGAAGGGATTGAGGTCCTACTTTTAGTCTCCTTAAACAAAATTATCAGCCAGGAAATTTGTATCCAGTGAAACTAAGCTTCATCAATGAAGGAAAGATGCAGTCTTTTCCAAACAAACAAAGGCTGAGGGAATTTGCTACTACCAAGCCCCACTACAAGAACTGCTAAAAAGCAGCTTTAAATCTTGAAACAAACCCTTGAAATACGTAAAAATAGAACGTCCTTAAAACATAAATCTCACAGGACCTATATAACAATAACACAATTTTTAAAAAGGTATTCAGGCAAGAAATAACACAATAAATAGAATAGTATCACATGTCTCAATACTAACATTGATGTAAATGGCCTAAATGCTCCACTTAAAAGATACAGAATGGCAGAATGGAGAAAAGTTCACCAACCAAGTTTCTGCTGTCTTCAGGAGACTCACCTAACAAATAAGGACTCACATAAACTTAAGGTAAAGGTGTGGAAAAAGATAGTCCAGGCAAATGAACAAGAAAAGCAAGCAGGAGCAGGTGCTTTTATATCAGACCAAACAAATATTAAAGCAACAGCAGTTTAAAAAGACAAAGAAGGACATTATATAATGATAAAGGGACTAGTCCACAGGAAACTATCACAATTCTAAATATATATGCACCTAACACTGGAGTGTCCAAATTTATAAAGCAGTTACTACTAGACCTAAGAAATAAGATAGATGGCAACACAATAACAGTGGGGGACTTTACTACTCCACTGACAGCACTAGATAGGTCATCAAGACAGAAAGTCAACAAAGAAACAATGAACTTAAACTATATCCTAAAGCAAATGGACTTAACAGATATTTATAGAACATTGTACCCAATAACTGCAGAATATACATTCTATTCATCACACAGGGAGCATTCTCCAAGATAGACCATACAATAGGCCACAAAACAAGTCTCAATAAAGTTAACAAAGTAAAAATGATATCAAGTTTTCTCTCAGAACACAGTGTAATAAAACTGGAAATCAACTCCAAAAGAAACCCTCAAAACTGTGCAAATATGTGGAAATCAAATAACCTGCTCCTGGATGCTCATTGGGTCAACAGTGAAATCAAGATGAGGGTTAAAAATTTCTTTGAACTGAACGATAATAGTGACACAACCTATCAAAATTTCTGGGATACAGCAAAAGCAGTGCTAAAAGGAAAGTTCCTAGCACTAAATGGCGACATCAAAAAGTCGAAAAAAGCAAAGAGCACAAATATACAATCTAAGGTCATGGAACTGAAGAAACAAGAACAATCAAAACCCAAATCCAGCAGAAGAAAAGAAATAACAAAGATCAGAGAAGAACTAAATGAAATTGAAATATACAAAAGAAATCAAACAAAAAGGTGATTCTTTGAAAAGATAAATAAAATTGACACACCATTAGCAAGATTAACCAAGAAAAGAAGAGAGAAGATCCAAATAAGTTCAATTGGAAATGAAACAGGAGATATTACAACTGATACACAAAAATACAAAAGATTATTTGAGGCTACTATGAACACCTTTATTTGCATAAATTGGAAAACATAGAGGAGATGGATACATTCCTGGAAATATCCAACCCTCTTATATTAAACCAGGAAGATACGGAATCTCTGAAGAGTCCAATAACAAGCAACGAGAAAAACTTGGCAACAAAAAAAGTCCAGGACCAGACAGATTCTGGTACTGGATTCTATCAGACATTGTATCAGACATTCAAAGAAGAATTGGTAGCAAACCTATCGACACTATTCCAAAAAATAAATAAAGAGGGAATTCTCCCTAAACCATTCTATGAAGCCAGTATCACCCTAATACCCAAACCAGGGAAGGACATAACAAAAAAAGAAGACTACAGACCAATATTCCTGATGAATATAGATATAAAAATCCTCAACAAAATAATAGTTAACGAAATCCAACAGCATATCAAAAAGATAATCTACCATGATCAACTGAGTTTCATACCAGAGATGTAGGGATGCTTTAACATGCATAATTCAATAAATGTGATTCAACAAATAAACAGAATTAAAAACAAATTTATGATCATCTCAATAGACACAGAAAAAGCATTTGACAAAATCCAGCATCGCTTTTATGATGAAAATCTTCAGCAAAATTGGCATAGAAGGGAAAAACCTTAAGATAATTAAAGCCATCTATGACAGACCCACAGCCAACATTATCCTGAATGGGGAAAGAAAAGTTGAAAGCATTCCCCCAAGAACTGGATCAAGACTAGGATGCCAACTTTCACTACTTTTATTCAACATAGTACTAGAAGTCCTAGCCAGAGCAATCAGACAAGAAAGAGAAATGCAGGGCATCCAAATCAGTAAAGAGAAAGACAAACTGTTGCTGTTTGCTAATGATATGATCATATACCTTGAAAACCCTAAAGACACATCCAAAAAGCTCATAGAATTGGTAAATGAATTCAGCAAAGTTTCAGGATACCAAATTAATGTACACAATTCAGTAGCTCTGTTATACACCAACAGTGACCAAGCTGAGAATCAAATCAAGAACTCAACCCCTTTCACAATAGCTGCAAAAATAAATAAACAGATAAAATACTTAGGAATACACTTAACCAAGTTTGTGAAAGACCTCTGCAAGGAAAACTACAAAACACTGCTGAAAGAAATCATAAGAGGACACAAACAAATGGAAACACACCCCATGCTCATGGATGGGTAGAATCAACTTTGTGAAAATGATCATACTGCCAAAAGCAATCTACAAATTTAATGCAATTCTCATCAAAATACTACCATCATTCTTCACAAAACTAGAAAAACAAATCCTAAAATTCATATGGAACCAAAAAGGAGCTTGAATTGCCAAAGCAATCCTAAGCAAAAAAGACAAATCTGGAGGTGTCATATTACCTGACTTCAAACTATACTATAAGGCCATAATCACCAAAACAGCATGGTACTGGTATAAAAATAGTCACATAGACCAATGGAACAAACTAGAGAACCCAGAAATAAAGCCAATTGCTTACAGTCAACTGATCTTCAATGAAGTAAACAAAAAGATAAAGTGAGAAAATGACACCCTATTCAACAAACAGTGCAGGGATAATTGGCTAGCCAAATGTAGAAGAATGAAACTGGATCCTCATTTTTTACCTTATACAAAAATCAACTCAAGAGGGATCAAAGACTTAAATCTAAGACTCGAAATCATAAAGACTCTAGAAAATACCAGAAAAACCCTTCTAGACATTAACTTAGGCAAAGACTTCATGACCAACAACCCAAAAGCAAATGCAACAAAAACAAAGATAAGCAGATGGAACTTAATTAAACTAAAACGTTTCTGCACAGCAAAAGAAATAATAAGCAGGGTTAACAGACAACCCAGAGGGGGAGAAAATCTTCACAATCTATACATTTGACAAAGGACTAATAACCAGAATCCATAAAGAACTCACACAAATCAGCAAGAAAAAAATCAAAACCTGGGATAAAATATGAATAGACAATTCTCAAAAGAAGATATACAAATGGCCAACATACATATGGAAAAATGCTCAGCATCACTAATTATTAGGGAAATGCAAATCAAAACCACAATGCAATACCATCTCATTCCTTCAAGAACAGCCATAATAAAAAATAATAGATGTTGGCATGGATGTGGTGAAAAGGGAACACTTTTACGTTGTTGGTGGGAATGTCAACCTGTACAACCACTATGGAAAACAGTGTAGAGATTCCTTAAAGAACTAAAAGTAGATCTGCCATTTGATCCAGTAATCCCACTACAGAGTATCTACCCAGAGGAAAGGAAGTCATTATACGAAAAAGATACTTGTACACACATGTTCATTGCAGCACAATTTGCAATTACAAAAATACAAAACCAGCCCAAATGCCCATGAATCAATGAGTAAAGAAAATTGACATATCTATAATAGAATACTACTCAGCTATAAAAAGGAATGAAATAATGGCATCCACAACAACCTGGATGGAATTGGAGACCATTATTCTAAATGAAGTAACTCAGGAGAAGAAAACCAAACAGCATATATTCTCACTCTTGTGTGGGAACTAAGCTATGAGGAAGCAAAGGCATAAGAATGACACATTGGGCCAGGCACAGTGGGGCACACCTGTAATCCCCACACTTTGGGAGGTCAAGGAGGCAGATCACAAGGTCAACAGATTGAGACCATCCTAGCCAACATGGTGAAACCCCAGTTCTAGTAAAAATACAAAAATTAGCTGGGCGTGGTGACATGCACTTGTAGTCCCAGGTACTCAGGAGGCTAAGGCAGGAAGATCGCTTGAACCCAGGAGGTGAAAGCTACAGTGAGCAGAGATTGCACCACTGCATTTCAGTCTGGCAACAGAATGAGACTCCATCAGGAAAAAAAAAAAAAAAATGATACTTTGGGGACTTGGGGAAAGGGTGGGGGATGGTGAGAAATAAAAGACTACACATTGGGTACAGTGTACACTGCTCGGGTGATGGGTGCACCAAAAACTCAGAAATTACCACTAAAGAACCTATTCATGTAACTAAACACCACCCCAAAACCTATTGAAATAAACAATTTAAAAAGTTAAAAATAAATAAATTGTTTTTTTAAAGAATATTCTGTAGCAGCCTTCTCCATGATCCATTGAGCCATGGTCACTCAACTGAGTTCTGTTCCCCACATTTCATCCCTTCAGAGGAGTTTGCACCCATGAGTTTCTCAGTCCTTTCAACAAATACACCCCAGTGGAGATGTGCCACTGAGTTGCAGGCTCTTAGATTAAGACCACAACAGACCAGTGATGCTCTCTCCCCTTCCTCCATTGGTATTTTTCTTTCAGAGCACACTTTTAGGCACTAGAATTTTGGCTGCACACTCAAAGCCATTAAAAGGCTCAAAATTGCAGTAAACAAGTTGACAATAATCATAACACAATGTTATAATTACACAATGTCTCATGGTGTATATAAAAGCATTCACAGTTATTGCAGTATTCATTTGGTCTCCCTTCAGTATTATGATGATGTTTTGAGTCAAACCATTTCCTGCCCTAACAGCCACTTTGCAGACTCAAGATTCAGAGGTCTGGCATGTGTGAGCACATGTGATGCTTTTAGAATCCACATATATATCCTATTCTTTTGATTTAATATTGTGACTATGAGATACAGCTGTAAGAGAAGCGTTTCAGATTAAGAAGAAAAAGCTTTACAGATTGATCAAAATTAGGAATCCCTAAATACTGAAAACAAAATGAAACAAAGTAACCTATATCTGGGTGGTTAGCATAATGAATAGAGAGGAACTGCTTATTAATTAACTTTCACTAAACATCCTTAGCAGGATACAACTTAAGACAACATAACACAACCAAAGTAAACAACTCTTGAAATTCTTTTCAGTAATCAATTTTTGGTATTACATGGTTGCTATTCTGAGACTATTGCATGTGTTACGTGAAATTAAACAAATTAAGTTGGTGTCATTGCAAACTCATTCTTTATAGTATTGGAAAAGGAAATATAGGTGTAACACCATTATGGTTAATTTAAAATTCTGTAGCCCTGAATGTGAATCAGAATAATCTACATAAATTCAAGACATATTTTATCTTTAAGATAGTATACATATTCCTTTGCTCTGAGAAATGAAGAAGGCCAAGAAACAATCACCAGCCCACTCATAATAAGCGCTGGTATAACTCAAATTGAGCTTTCTAAATAACAATCGGCACCAAAAGGAGCGAGGATTTCTTGGATAAACGAATAATCCCAGTGTGAGGCAGGGGGCATACATGGGGGGCCTGGAATATCTTGTCATTCAGAAAGCAAAGATGCCTTCAAAGTCCTCTGAGACTGTGCCACCAGGAATCAGCAGTCAGATTGAAGGGCTCCTGCTGGTCAAGGTGAGAACAACGTGAGCAGCAAGAAGAACAGTAAGGGCAACAGTCGGAGACATGTCAAATGTGTTTAATACACAAGTTCATAATAATACCAAAAATTTTTTTAAAAACTTAATTGGTTACCACTGGGAGATACTAATAAACTAACTCACCATTTTTTAAACTATTAAACAAAAGCAAATAATCAAGCTATTATTTTACAAATTGCATCACACGCAGCCAGTGAATGAGAGAAAGCTTCTTTGATAGAATTATTCCACAAATAAATGTGTTAGGATAAAATTAGAATATTGCCCCATATTTCCATATGAATTAATAAATGTTGGCAATAATCACTTATTACTATTATCATCTCCCAAAGAAAGACACTCTGATGATATTTCCCTTCTGATGGAAATGTGTAAAATCACCTAGAAAATATTTTTTGTCCCATGATCGAATCTGAATCTGATTAGGCTTCTAACTCTAAATACCAAGATACAGGAAATACAGGGGCAGAGAAATACATGAAATAACACCAAAGGATTCAGTGAGCAAGATCTAGACTGTAAAAATCTTTACAGGATAGACAACCAGGTTTCTTCACTAAATATGTTGCAAGGGAAATAAAAAAGGAGAAACCTATTAGCTTAAGGAGAATTAAGCTAATAATTCACATGAACAAATTGCAATTTATTTATTTCATTTGAATTCTCAAAGTATATAGATATTATGATACAATTGCAAAAATTTTATATTACAAAGAATTATTAATTTTGGGGGCATAATTATGTTTTTAAAACAGTCATTATTTTTCAGAGACATAAACTGAATTATCTCTAATAATATAATATCTAGACTTTGTTTTTATGTAACCCAGAAGTAGTGAGAAAGTAAGTGAAAACAGATAAGACTGGGTATTAATTGAATTTTTAAACTGGGCAAAAAGTACATAGAAATTCACTATAGTATTTTCTCTAATTTTTTGTATGTTTGAAATTTTTCAAAGTGTTTGAATGTATATATTTAATAAAGTTAAGAAATTTAGTTATTTGGGGAAAATTAATTTATAACATGTCATACCAAAATAAATTTCTGGTGCATGAAATAGTTAAAAATTTAAACAGAATTTCATACAAGAAATGAAGACTATGTAGATAAATAATTATTATTTCCTTTGTAGCAATAAATTTCCATCTTAAAAGCAATAAAATAAATCACATATTGGCCATAAAGCATAGTAGCCATAAAAATTTGGAATATATGTATCTTTAAAAATAAAAGCTAGAAAAATATTGTGCCATGATAGATTAATGGTTAATGTTATTTCTTTGTAAACGGCACATCCAAATAAATGAGAAAAAAAGAACCTCAATGAAAATAGGTATGAAAATAAAATTTATTCGCAATAAAGCAGAGAATATGAATAGCTAATACACTTAAAATATGAATTCAGAAATAAGACCACACATCTACAACCATCTGATCTTCAACAAACCTGACAAAAACAAGCAGTGAGGAAAAGACTCTCTTTCAGTAAATGGTGCTGGGGGAACTGGGTTGCCATACACAGAAAATTGAAACTGGACCCCTTCCTTACACCTTATACAAAAATTAACTCAAGATGGATCAAAGAGCTAAATGTAAAATCCAAAACTATAATCTAGGCAACACCATTCAGGACATAGGCACAAGCAAAGATTTCATGATGAGGACATCAAAAGCACTTGCAACAGAAGCAAAAATTGACAAATGGGATCTAATTAAACTAAAGAGCTTCTACACCACAAAAGAAACTATCATCAGAGTGAACAGGCAACCTACATAATGGAAGAAAAATTTTGCAATCTATCCATCTAACAGAGGTCGAATATCCAGAATCTGCAACAAACTTGAATAAATTTACAGGAATAAAAAAAACCTCACCAAAAGTGTTCAAATGACATGAACAGACACTTCTCAAAATAAGACATTTATGCAGCCAATAAACATGAAAAAAGTTCAGTATCATTGATCATTAGAGAAATGCAAATCAAAACCCCAATGAAATACCATCTCATGCCGGTCAGAATGGTGATTATTAAAAAGTCAAGAAACAACAGATGCTAGCAAAGTTATGGAGAAATAGGAACGCTTTTACACTCTTGGTGGGAAGGTAAATTAGTTCAACCAGTGTGAAAGACAGTGTGGCAATTCCTCAAAGACCTAGAACCAGAAATACCATTTGCCTCAGCAATACCATTACTGCCTATATACCCAATGGAATATAAGTCATTTTATTACAAAGATACAGGCACACATATGTTCATTGCAGAACTATTCACAACAGAATGTGAGACATGGAATCAACCCAAATGCCCATCAATGATAAACTAGATAAAGAAAATGTGGTATATATACACCATGGAATACTATGCAGTCATAAAAATGAATGAGACCATGTCCTTTGCAAGGACATGGATGGAGCTGAAAGCCATTGTCTTTAGCAAAAGAATGCAGGGATAGAAAACCAAACACTGAATGGTCTCACTTATAAGTGAGAGCTGAATAATGAGAACACATGCACACAGAGAGGGGAACAACACACACTGGGGCCTGTCAGTGTTGGGGGCGGGTGGCAGGCGGGGAGGGACAGCATTAGGAAAAATAGCTAATGCATACGGGGCTTAATACCTAAGGGATGGGTTGATAGGTGCAGCAAATCACCATGGCACACATTTACCTAGGTAACAAACCTACACATCCTGCTCATGTACCTCAGCAAATCACCATGGCACACTTAAAATCTGCACTTAAAATAAAATAAAAAAATGACTTGTGCAATGGGTCTTTCCCTCTTTTGCTGCTGGGGACCGTTCTGCCACCAGGAATATGCCTGGGCTAGATGCCTTAAAGATGAGAGACCAGGTGAAGAGAGTCCCAGGCATCTTAGTTTTCCCTGTTGTCCTAGACAAGGGAGTTAGGCCATCCCAGGTCATCCAGCCTTAGTAGAACCAGCATAGACCAGAAAAACAGGTTCTTTGCTAAGCTACAGAATCATGAAAAACAGTAAGTGTTTGTTATTTTAAGCCATTATGTTTCGGGATAATTTCTTAATAAAAGCTGAATTATGAAAGTGATCACAAAAATGGACAACATATATATGCAAAGGTGTTCATTTTAATATCATTTATGTTAAAAACTATAAACAACATAAATGCCCAGCAAGACTACTCAGAATCTACAAAGAACTTAAACAAATTTACAAGAAGAAAACAAACAACCCCACCAAAAAGCGGGCAAAGAATATGAACAGACACTTTTCAAAAGAAGACATTTATGCAGGCAACAAACATATGAAAAAAAGTACATCATCACTGGTCATTAGAGAAATGCAAATCAAAACCACATTGAGATACCATCTCACACCAGTTGGAATGGTGAGCATCAAAAAATCTGGAGACAACAGATGCTGGAGAGGATGTGGAGAAACAGGAATGCTTTTACACTGTTGGTGGAGTGTAAATTAGTTTAACCATTGTGGAAGACAGTGTGGCAATTCCTCAAGGATCTAGAAACACAAATATCATTTGACCCAGCAATTCCACTATGGGGCATATACCCAATTATAAATTGTTCTATTATAAAGACCATGCACACATATGTTCATTGCAGCACTTTTACAATAGCAAAGACTTGGGACCAACCCAATGCCCATCAATGGAAAAAGAAAATGTGGCACATACACACCATGGAATACTATGCAGCCATAAAAAAGGATGAGTTCACATCATTTGCAGGGACATGGATAAAGCTGGAAACCATCATTCTCAGCAAACTGACACAAGAATGGAAAACCAAACACTGCATGTTCTCACTCTAATGTGGGTCTTGAACAATGAGAACACAGGGACACAGATGGGAGAACATCACACACTGGGGCCTGTTGGTGGGTGAGGGGGCTAGGGGAGGGATAGCAGTGGGTGGGGGAATTGGGAAGGAATAACATTAGGAGAAATACCTAACATAGATGACAGGGGGATGGGTGCAGCAAACCACCATGGCATGTGTACACCTATGTAACGATCCTGCACGATCTGCACATGTACCTCAGAACTTTAAGTATAATAAATTTAAAAATTATATTAACAACTATAGATTTGAAGATAATAAAACCATGAAAAATCACGTTTTCAAAATATTTTGATGCTATTAGAAAATGTTCACAAAGGAAAATGAAATTTAAAAAGCAAATAATAGAAATATATGTGAAGTATGATTTTTAATTATGCAAATGTGTGTATGGGTTATAACACAAATGGAGATTGACCTGAAGACTTATGTTAAAAACCATTGTTTTAAAATTTGCAAGCAGCATCTCACTTTATCCCTAGGAAGACCTTCCCCGGTTTCTCTGGTGGTCTCTTTTAAGTTATGCAGTGTAAAGCAAGAGCAAATACTTAAATGCACTAGAGCAATCTACATGCAGAAGGTTATGACTGGGATGTTCTGTTTAATAAATGTAAAATAGCTGCATTTTAAAACTATACCTCTGAAGATTGCTTTCCTTAGAGAAAAGCCTGGATTTAAATGGCCACGTACCTTCAAATCATGGCTTGTCCTTAAAGAGATGTGATGTTGCTCTGTGAGTTTTTTGCAAAAGGTATAGCTCCTGGATAAAGAAGCTTGATCTTCCCATGTGACATTGGAGGAGATCTATAGATTAAGGTCTATGTTGGGCTTGATGTAATAACTTAGACTTTGGGAAATGTTCTCAAAGACTAGTATGGCTAAATCATCCATCCCCATGGCCAGGTGGACTAGTCCCCTGCAAAACCCCTGCATAGGGGTCTTCCATTCTCTGAAAGGAGCGGAAGTTCCTGCTGTCAATCATTCTGGAACAGGAGTTAACACTGAGATAGTAAATGAAAACTGAAGAGGGCCACTCTTGGGCTTTACTGGGGTGGGGAAATGTCCATTTCTTTTGAGGGTTGGGCTTAAACTTTAAGAATGGGCACTTCTAGAAGCAACAGTAAGTTGCTTTCTGTGTTACATTTCTCTTCTGTATTGCCTAAATTTCAGTAAATTATTCTGGACACACCACAGCCTGGTCTCAGCTGTGCATTGGAAAATTAAGAAAGGGCAGTCCCATGAATTGGAGTGAAAGGCCAAATGATGAGCAGTGTCCTGTCCCCCACACTGCAGTGGTGATATCAGGAGTGTTCGCCAGGGAAAGGACTAGAGGAATTATCAAATTGGACATGGCACATGGGTGGCAGCAGATGCAGCCACACGGAATGCCCTGCAGGCAGGAACCTGCTCTGCACATCCTGGCACCTACATGTTTGGGGATTCAAGTTAGCATAATTGGACATTAAAAATGAAAGTTAAAGAAAAAAAAAGGGTGATCTTACTTCATTGCCTTGGGCAAATTAGAAAAGAAAAATCCCCAAGGCTACCTGGATTAATAATTTAGGTACAAATCTGTTAATATCAATGTAGGAAAAAAAGACTAGAGGAAAATGTACCAACATCTTAAGTAACTTGGATCGGTTCTTAATGTGGAATTATCAATAGCTTTATTTACTTTTTATGCTTTCCGCATTTTTGGAAAATTACTGCAACCATCATCAGAACAAATGTTACTCTCTGAAGACTTGTCAGTTGACCCTCCCTCAGCATAGCGTACAGGCTTCTGAAGGGCCTCTCATGGTGCTGCTGTCTTAGCCTCCTGCATCAGAGATGGCCCATCTCCTCCAGGTAAGCACATTTTGTATTCACCGAGATATCATTTCTGTTTCTTATTTCTTTAATCTCTTTTCAAATATTCTCTTCCACACTGTGGCTCTTAGATTCTATTGGGAAACTTACATCTTAACAGAGGTCTAAGTTACAGACCTGCAACTGTGAAGAGGCCAAAAGTGAGACAGACACTTGGTGCCGTTTTGCCTTGCCCAGAAACAAAGAAATCATTTCACCCATTTAGCTCCCCTCCATATAATGCGGCGGGGTGAGGGGGGGGACCTTAAGCTTAGCTAATGCCAGCTTGCATCTGGACACACTGGCAGCTTAGCTGGCCCAGAGTGTCTGCCTTTTCCTTCAGGCCACTCCTCAGAAGGAAATGATGGAATCCCCAAATCCTCATAGAAACAAATGAGTGCATCCTTCATTTTCTCTGTTACATAGCCAGTATGTGCAAACTAGTGAAGTCGGGGAAGATGGCACAAAAAGTAGGGGGATGTGTTCAGATAGGGGAAGTAATGTTCCTGAAGACAAACTCTGCCTCCTTTGCAACCTGACCGAGGAGAAATGTATCCAGTTCATGGTACAGATACCACCACCAACTGCTAGCCAAGCAAATGGCAGCCTTTTTCGGTCAACTATGGTGCTTTCTCACCAAACCCAGAATGGCCCCTTGGCCTTTCTAAAGACATTACTGCAGGCAGCAGTGCCAGCTGACTGGGGTAGGCATGAGAGAGGAAATTCTTCTGCTGTTTCCAGCCTAGGGCAGATGTGCTCCCTCAACTGCAGGGTACCTTGAAAAGAAAGTGTCTCAGAAGAGTCAAGAACGCCAGCAGGAAATGTTTGTCTTTGTGACAAGATGCAGCATCCTGAAGTCAGACTCAGGCTGAAAAGTGAATATGAGAGCACACAGATAGGGAAGTACAAAGTAGCCTTCATGAAGCAGTTAATAAATGACAAACAGTTTGCATCTAATAAGCCCAGTGCATCTACATCCAAGCACTGAGAGATGGACAGTATCGGCTTCGTATTATAGATGAATAAACTGAGGCTCAGAAATTTTATGCCATTGCTCAAGGGGCACAGGGAGGAAGGGGATTTGAACCCAAGTTAGCTGGATTAGAAAACTCATGTACTTTCAATGATACTAAATAACAGGCATCTAAAAGATAAACATAGCATGATTGATGGGGCTCATGGATAGATCCATCTTACCCCAAATCACATAATATCTGAACAATTACACTGGGTCTAAGATAAGAGATCATTGTACAGTTCAGCACTCAGAAGTGGGTTGCCTCATCCTGAGCAAAGAATAGAGTTTAATCTTTCAAATAGAAACTCTTATCTGGACGTGGTTAGATTGAGACTGTTACCAGCCACTTCAGTCTTGCCTTAATCACTGTGCAGCTCCTCTCCAGCTATTATCTGTTAAGCCTCTCTCTTACTCACTGAATATTTCATACGTGAAGTAATGGAATGCAGAGCTGTGGGCTGTGTACTACCCTTTTGGTTTCCATTTAAATTTACAGCTTGCCAGTATGAAAAGAGTCCCAAGGCGCTAACTAAGGTGGTGATTATACTGTCCATCAATTAGTTTGCATTTCAGCACAACATCCACAGCCCCTTCCCACTCCCTCATAACAAAGGGCTGTTTAACTCAACACATACACACATGCAGGCATTCTCCCAGGCATTTTTTTTACTGAGTTCCAGAATGCATGTCACCCAGATGTGCCTGCCACAGGATGTTAGTTGTATTGGAAAAATTACCAGAAACATACTCTACGCTAGTAAACTGTCACAGCTGAGGCCGGTTGCTCACTACAGCACTGCTTTTTCACCACCCCACCTGAGAAGTAATTACCTTGTTGGTATGTGGCATTCCACTTGACACTTAAAATTTGCAAGCTAGGGAATCTTTGACAGTTTTGCAAGTAATAACACTCTTACAAAATCCTCATTTCTAAATATAGAAACATTTTGTTTGCTTTGAAGATGATTATGGATGATAAGGAACAAGAAATTGACAGTGGAGCTGACATAGGATTGCTGTATGCCATACAGAATACAGATTAAATTTCAATTTTAGATAAACAATGATTTTTTGTGTGTATATGTCCCAAGTAATATTGGGACATACATTTAAAAATTATTCATTGTTTATCTGAAATTTAAATTTACTGGATGTCTTATATTTTTATTTTCTTTATTTCTTTTATTTATTTATTTTTTTGAGAAGGGGTTTGGTTCTTTCGCCCAGGAAGGAGTGTGGTGGTGTAATTTTGGCTCACTGCAATCTCCTCCTCTCTGGTTCAACCAATTCTCCTGCCTCAGACTCCTGAGTGGCTGGGACTACTGTCACCTGCCACCATGCCTGACTAATTTTTGTATTTTTAGTAAAGATGGGGCTTCACAATGTTGGCAAGGCTGGTCTCGAAGTCCTGACCTCAGGTGATCCACCCACTTCAGCCTCCCAAAGTGCTGGGATTACAGGTGTGAGCCACCATGCTGGGCTGTATTTTTATTTTCTAAATCTGGCAACTGTATGCAGACAGAGGAAAAGGAAGGGGGAATCTATAGTTTATAAATACTTGAAAGATTATGTAAACATGCAATCCATTAGGACAAATAAGCTCCCTACCTTTATTTTAGTTTATGCATTGTCATCATTTTTAAGTAGAAAAAGAAGAAATATTTGGGGGAAGCGAATGAATATATTTTAAAGGCCATGGAGGTTACTTTCTTCTGGAAAGACTCTTTTATGAGATTCTAGGAATTCGTAGTCTTATAGCTAGCCATCAGTCTGCCAGAAGATCTAACATAGAAATAGATCTTGGTAATATAGAAAGTTAAGGGAAGTATTATTCCGAATTGGAAATGAAGATTCATACTGCCTACGCAGCTCTAGCAAGTTCTTCAAGTTGATCTTCATTTTTTCATAAAACTTGGTGGGATGCTATAAGTCCTAACTAATATGTCCTCATTACTTCTAAAGACAAGCAACTTATTTAAATAATAAACATATTTATTGAAGGCTACCAAATATACAGTCTTGAGTTCAGAATTAAGGTAACAGGATTAAAAAAACATAGTTTGTTTGTAAAAACTTATGACACAGAGCTATAAAAATAGCTGCTATAGAAAGCACCAAATGCATGTGCTTTCTGAAAATCATGAATAAGGAACCAAATGAGCTGCCAGCTGGAGCCAAACCAGGTTCAAATCTGAGCCCGACCTCGAAGAGTACGATTTTAATATACAGGCAGTAAACAGAATTATGGACACAGTATTTTAACTAATAATTTGATAAGTGATATAATTATGAGAGTATGAACAGTAGTGTGGTGACTGAAGCATTAGGTACAAAGCACAGAGCTTGATAGCTGAGGAGGTTGTAAGAGTGGCTTACAGCCACATGATGGAGAATTTTAATGCTAAAATTATGTACAGTGACAATAAAAAACTATCAAAGAGTTTTCAGGACAAGAATAATCATAAGGTCTGTTGTCTTTTTTTAGAAAGATAACCATAGAAAATAATGCAGAAGCTAGTCTACAGAGTTCAGAGGTCAGGAAACTAGCTTAGGAGTATATTGATTGTCCAAGAGGCATGCTTATATCAAAGAGGAAGCCACAGGAAAAACAGCCAGCAAAGAACACTGACAATGACTGGTCAGGCAAGAACAGTAAGGGAAAAAAAGCGAGTAATAGAATTTGATGAAAGGGAAAATTCTGCCAAGAAATGAGAGCTTTCAAGCAGGCAACACTCAAGAAGAGGCAATTGGCTTTAGCAAATAAAGCACCCCTGGCAGAGTGCTCAGAGAGCAATTTTAGATCAGTGGTAAAGGAAGGGGCTTGGTTAACTTGGTTAAAGAGTGAATAGGAGCATTTCTGCTTCCAACATTATGACTGATAAAACACAATGAACATCCTTTTCAAATGCCTAGCTCACTAGCAAAGAAGGGGAAAATCCTAGTAGCTAAAAGAACCAACCAACAAAACAAACAAATTAATAAGGAAGCAAAACACAAGATAGGAAAGCAGATACTGGGTCTGCAACTTCTAATGGAATTTTTCCATTCCAAGGGCCTAGAACCACTCCAGGAACAGGACACAAAGCCTCCACAAGGTACAGAATGGAACTCAGATGCCCATAAAAACTCAAGGCCTTAGAAATACTAGATGCTCCATGAATAGTAGGTTAGAAAAAAAAAAATCTCATCTGCAGAGAAAGACAGTACGAAAATGTATCTGTATCAGCTTCACCTCTGGTTAAGAAAACAAAGCTCCTTCAACCCCCAGCATGCATAGCCAGAGAAGATCCACAACAAATATTTTATGTGATTTTTGTTAATATTTGAAGTATGCTTAATAAATATGTAATACTTAAAGTGTACTTAATAAATATATGTATACCTTTGTTGTTTATCTGAAAATAAAATTTAACTCTGTATTTTTGTTTCCTAAATCTGTCAAACCTACTTTCCCACCCCTCTCCTACCACCAATAATTTTAACACACAGACCTATTCTATGTGAGTCTGGGACTCACATTTACACAAACATTAGGGTTTGGAAAGGCAGAGCCAAAATACTAATTGATGCCCTAAGTTGGTGACACCCCAGGCTGCATGGCAGGAGCAGATGCAAAGAAATAAACACCCAACCAGACTCTCAGCAGTCAAATACACTTTCTCAATTTAAAAGTATCCCTAAGGAAACAGGCCACCAAGAAAAAGAGTTGTAGAAATCACAAGAGCAGACTCTCCAGAATTTCATATATTGGTATTTTCACAAAAAACTATAAAGAAATAATCTTGAAAAAGACACAAAGTGGGCTTATGGAAATTAAAATATGATGATTGAAATATGAAAAAGGAGTTATCAAAATTAAAAATTTAGTGGATGTTTTAAAAAGACTGGGGTGTCATCAACTTAGGGCATCTCATATTCTGATATTAGAGAATTAATGAAGTAGAAGATAACTTTTTAAAAGTTTGTAAAATGTAGCAAATAGAACCAGTGAGATGAAAAATACTGCTAAAAGTTTTAACATAAGAGGAAAATGAAATAAAATTTAACATACAGGTGATTAGAGTTTCAGAAGGGACAATATTTGAAAGTATATTGACCCAAAAAGTCCTTGATGATGCTAGATACAGTGAACTCCAAGTTTCTCTTCAAAGAATCAATATGTCAGTATGTTCAGCTCTGTTAGTTTTTTCAGTAAACAATCTTTTCTATCAAGTTGAATCAGTAGTTCACATCTGTTCCTCTTGTCATCTGTTCCACTCTGACTCATCCCTGTCACCTGCTCTGCTTACCTGCCCTGGTCACCTGGTTTGACCTGAGTCAACTCTGCTTACCTGCTCTGACCTGTCCTGTAACTGTCCTTCCTGCCAAACTACTCATCCCACTGCTCTGCCTTATACCCCTTCTCTCTTTAACATAGCCAGTCGGAATTAGCTTAGACTGTGCAGTCTAACCCTAGCCAATAGCGGAATGAAACAGCAGTAGGGACTACCTGCATCAGGAATAACAGCTCCTTCCCCTCCCTTGTCCAGATGTCCACCCACCGTTGTTCCATCTGTGAGCCACACCCTTCTATAGAAGTGAATTGCCTTGCTAAGGAAATTTATATTTGAGTGCTACTTCTTTTGCAGCACTGAAAATTTATATATGACAATGAAAACCATAAATTTTTAGATTTAGGAATTTTTCTCATCTACAACTAAACATATCATAGCAACACTGCAGATCACCAAAGACAAATGTATAAAATCAGCCAAAGGGAAAGCACCTTCAAAAATATATAGGTTAGAATACCTGCAAAGAAATTAAGATTCAAATGATAGCAGATCTCTCAAGAGCCATGAGAAAATAAACAACTTACAATGTCATGACTAGCTAAATTCTCACTCAAGAATGAAGTCAAGGAGGTATATTTTCTGACAGACAAATTTTAGAGCTTATTATGAATAGACTTTCACTAAAAGGATAAGTATAGAGGTTATTCTTACAGGGCTCATGCCTGTAATCTCAGCACTTTGGGAGGCCAAGGCAGACAGATCACGAGGTTAAGAGATCGAGACTATCATGGCCAACACAGTGAAACCCCGTCTCTACTAAAAATACAAAAATTAGCTGGGCATGGTGGCATGCACCTATAATCCCAGCTACTCAGGAGGCTGAGGCAGGAGAATAGCTTGAAGCTGGGAGGCGCAAGTTGCAGTGAGCAGAGATCAAGCCACTGCACTCCAGCCTGGTGACAGAGCAAGACTCCATCTCAAAACCAAAAATAAAAACAAAAAACCTACAGAAAGTCTGAAACAAATGGTAAGTGAAGACAATTTTAAATATATAGGTAGATCTAACTAAGCATTGGCAGCACAAAACAATAAGACAGTGCTAAATTAGGGAAATACAAAAATGAGATAGAACTAAGATATTGTACAACAATAAAGAGATTATATTTTTTACAAGGGAAGAGATAGTTATTAAATTAAACATGCATGTAGAATTGCAAAGGTAGCTAATAAGATAATAGAGTCTTGTTTTTTAAAAAATTGGAGAAAAGGAATTAAAACAAAACACCCAGTAATTAAGAATACGTAAGTTTTTAGAAACTAGGCTTAATGCTTACAGACACCACTACATCCAAAAGTTAAAGTTCTCTTTATCAAAAGACTATTAAAAACTTTTCTTTTAAAGTGTAACAAGCACAGCAGTAACAATGTGTGAGAAGTACTTGCAATACGTAATTGTTGCAAGAATATAAGATGTCTGCAAATTAGAAAGAAAAAGATTATTAAACAGAAAAAAAAAAGATTAAAAGGTAGGAAAAAGCAATTCATAAAAAAGGAAACATAAATGATCAACATATATAAAACAAAGCATGCTCAATTTCATTCATGATGAAAACACTCTGTAAGGTATCATCTCATACCGTCTACTAGATTGGCAAAAATAAATACATTTGGACAATATCAATTGTTGGAGAAGATGTAGAGCAATGGAAAGTCTCATGAATTACTGGTGGGAGTATAAACTGATTCAGTAATTTGAGAAACAAATGGCAACCCCCAGTAAATTTGATAAGGCTTAATATCTGTAATCCAGCAACTCCTCTATTTCTGGGTATACGCCCTTTAAAACTCTTGCTCATGTAGACAAGAAGACATGATTATAGCAACACTATCTGAAAAAAGAAAAAAATAGCTTATAACGATAACCAATAAGGGTCTCTAAATTGCCTTGTAAGACACTGTCTAAATTAGGAGCATTGTCCCAGAAAAGGCTGTGCTTTTCATGCTTCCCCATACTTCCAGGTTTTAGGCAGCTCATGATTTTACTAACTGCAAACAGCTCACACTTTACCTCCAGACTGTTTGATACCAAAGCAGTCTGACTGTTCCCAAGTCCTACCAGGCTCTTCTGTTTGGTTCATAAAAAGAGAGAGAAACAGGAAGGGAACATCTTTCTGATGAAATGCTTTTGTAGGAGACCAGTCCATCAGTGCTTCTAAAAGCACTTGAGCTCAAATGTACCTCTGGAAAGGTTGTACAGACCACCCAGTGCATACACTTTCCTAACAATGAGTCACTGCTTGCACCAAACAATAATCTGCCCTAAACCCCCTGACAAGAAAGTTGTAAATAAACTACACACCCATCAGTAGGAAAGTGTATAAATAAAAATTGAGGAATTTCATATCATGTGACACAATCATCCTGGATGAAGCTCGCCAACACAATTATGAATGAAAATACCAAGATACCAAGTTACAGAAGAATACATACTATATCACACCACTTGTAGAAGGTTTAAAAATATAGAAAACAATGTGACATAATGATTAGCCATGCATACATATTTAGTCCCACTATAAATAATTTAAGAACATGATAATGATCAAATCCAAATTTAAGGTAGTGATTGTATCATTGGGTATCTGAAGAAGTGAAATGCGACTGGGGATGGATACACAGGAACATCAGTTCTTCTGGGAATGTTTTCTGTGCTAAGCTGAGTGGTGGTGCATGGGCCTTTACTATATTATTCTTTACACTTTTTGTCCTACTAAGTGTTTTAAATGAATGGATATGAAGTAAGGAAGCAGAGTCAGCACAAGTCAATCTTGTGAAGGAGGAAATTCACGTAAGTAGGGAATATGTTAGGTTAGAGAGGTGCAGGACGCCTTGGAGGTTACCTGAGTGGGATTCAAAGGCAGGCAGACAATCTCTAGAGTAATGTGAAGTAATGCTAGGAGACTGAGATGTCTAAATAAAATCATCTCTGATCTAGGGAAGTGAACTATAACAGAATCCTTTTAAATAATGAACCAAACTTCTGTACAACACACAAATAATTTATTCACTTTGCTCATTTTTCAATATATTTTAAACAACCCCTATACACAGTATTGCTTCACTTACAAATAGACCACCTTTTGGCTACCTGGGCAAAAATGTCAAAATGTAGGGTAGAATCATATTGATATTCATTGTATGCACTTCTGGTCTCATTCGGCAGATCTTTTGATAAATATTTGCCCTGTGAATGAATGACTATATGGAATAAATGAAAATCTCTTAAAGAATTTCTGTGCTTAAATGGCTCAAACTCACCTTGATTGAAGCCAAAGCGCAGCTTCCAACAAACATGAACAGATGCTGCAAGTCAAGCACCATGCTAGGCTCTAGGGGTGTGAAGACAGAGTGTTTCCTGAGAATCCATATCATACATTTATCATAACACTTATTGCCTCTTATGCAAATAACTTTCCCTTTTTCCTGTGCCTTTTTAAAAACAAGCATTTTACTCAATTTCTCTCTTCATCCCCATTCAGCAAATATGCACGCTGTAGGCAGATAAAGTGACAATTAAACTGCAAAGTCAAATGGAAACTCTTTGGAGGTTCTCTGGTATTAAGGAAAGCTTCCTGTTCATATGGACATCAGAAATTTGTTTTTAGCTGTAAGAGCAGCAAAGATTAGCAATAAGACATTTCTCTGCTTTCTTACAGTAAAATGACAGTTGTTTTCTCCTACTGTCTTATTGAAGTTCTTTATTCTTCCTTCAGGCAATAAGAAGATTACTTCATGAGAGAAAATAAACAATTCTAATTTTATTTTAAGAGAGATATTCTTTTTACCTTTCTCCATCACCTAATGGCTTCTTCCTCAGCAGCATCTGGTTCTGTATTTTCTGGCCACCAAGAGTGAAGTTCCTAAATGTTGGGCTGAAATCCTTGCTCACTGCAGGAAGCCAGCTAAGAGCCGAAAAGATTTTGGAAATAGGATTTCTGGAGCGGCCC
This sequence comes from Saimiri boliviensis, assembly GCF_048565385.1. Lineage (NCBI taxonomy): Eukaryota > Metazoa > Chordata > Mammalia > Primates > Cebidae > Saimiri > Saimiri boliviensis. The sequence continues at coordinate 123,369,156 of NC_133453.1, forward strand.
AGAGTCAGGCACCAACTATCCTGTCCACAGCCATATCCTGTTCCTGCCTGGCTGTGTCTGGCACCACAGAGTGGGAGCTGATGAAGGTAAGCACGTGGGCACAGCTTCCTGCCAGGGCAGGAGCCACCCTCAGGCCATGGCCCAGAGAGACTGTTCTGGGAGGCTCTGGTTCATCCAGTTTAACCAGCTCAACGTAAGGGAACCCCTATGCCTCGGCATGCAGGTACTAGAGGGAGTGGCAAGCCTTCATGTCAGAGCTCTGCTTAGCAGAGCCACCTGGAGTTCAAACTGGTCCATGGCAGGTTCACAATTGGCTCTGTTCTGCAACTGGAACACCCATTATAGCAAAGTGCTTCTCTCCATTGAATGATCAATATTATCTACCTGGTGTCTTAGTGGATTTCGTGTTGCCATAGAAGAATACCTTAGGCTGGGTAATTAATTGAGAAAAGAGGTTTATTTGGCTCATGATTCTAGTGGCTAAATAGTATAAGACTGGGCAGCTGTGTCTACTGAGGGCCTCTTGCTGCTTCAACTCATGGCAGAAAATGGAAAGGAAGTAGCTATGTGCAAAGAGATCACATGGCAAGAGAGGATGCAAGAGAGAGAAACTGAGGAAGCCAGAGTCTTTTAAACAACTTTTTCTTGCTGGAACTAATCTATTCCCACAAGAGCTCAAACTTACCCGCTGCAGGATGTCATTAATCTCATATGGGATCCACCCCCATGACACAAGCATCCCCCAGTAGGTCCCACCTCCCAGTACTGCACACTGGAGATCAAATTTCAACATGGGTCTTTGCAGAGGCAAATAACATCCAAACCATAGCACCTGGTTAAACCTTTATTAGTAAGTCAGCTCAAGTTATATTTTTGCCATTTTACCCAGATGAACGTATAGAAAGCATTGTCTTCAGAATTTGGCAATCTGTCGGTTTTTCTGCTGCAACAATTCACAGAAGAGTATGAATCAGTCAGCCAGATGGGAGGGGAAGGAAAATGTGGTTGATACACCCTAAAACACTGGGGCTGGAGAGTTAAAATATTTATAACTAAAGCATGGTCTTCATAGAGTGAGGCTAACATGTTTTGCAAGCAGGCAGAACTGTAAACATTCAAAACAGACATGCTCTGCACCTTTGAAATATTTCACACTGTCCCCTTGAAATATTGACAGGAAACACTACTTTTGGTACAATCTTTATAAAGTTGAGATAATGTAGGGAGAAATCCAACTGCAGAGGAACTAGATTCCTGGCTTCCAACAGCAATTGGTTCAATCATTTATAGCAGTAAATAAATGTTACGAAAGTTCATGGAAAAACCATTATCTAAAGAGCTAAATATGAAAGGCTTGCATTACGGCCAGGCATGCATTTCTGGCAGAGGAAATACAAGTTTGCTCACAATATCTTTTTTTAGATTACTTTGAGGAAGAATGCCATCATTGGAATAGTGCAGACCATAGCAAGTTTCATCTTTCTTTCTTTCTTTCTTTCTTTTTTTCCTTTATGGAATGAGAAATGACATCAGTTTACATGTCATCTGAGAAGAGAAGAAAGGAATTTATTTTGTTGAAAGGCATCCAAATCACCCTCTCTTTGGGAAGCTTTGTTACTGAAACAAACTTTATCATTGTTAATTGTTTGGCCATTTATGGGCCAGTTTGTTTCATCAACAAGTCTGCACATTTATACATATTTTATTTACCTAGTAATTTTACCAATGTTATACAGCTATGAAAATCTGAAAGAAATGCCAACATATAAGTCTCCCTTACTCTAAACTCAGTAGGAAAATGCCACGAAGAAAGGGAAAACTTTCAAGCTGTGTTTATATTGCATACCTGAAATTATCACAGTTCATGCCACACAAGTCTTCTCTGGCCAGCAAACTTTCTCTTCCTCCTTTGTTTCCTATTGTAATAAGCTAATTTCAGCCACTTCTCCAAGCCAGGATCCCAAGAATCATCTGTGATTTCCCTCCTCCTAGCCCCTTCATCTATTTGACTTCCAGGCTAAAGCTTCTAATGCCTTAATTGTTCTCAAATATATCCCATTGCCACTGCCTCTGTTCAGCTCCTTGAGATATTTAATCTAAATTAGTCCAATCAATCTCCCTACCTCCAATCATCCTATCTACAATCCATTTTCACTCAATTCCACTATCATATTCAAAATCTTTTTTAGGTTCCCTCAGCAAAATGCCTCCCTGTGGTACCCAAAACCCTCCTGTCCTGAACCCGTCTTTCTAACTTCATCCTCTCCTCCCAGTTCTCCTGCTGACATTCTACATGCCAGCCACAGTGAATCACGTGCCATTCTTGAAAGTTCCAAGTACTCTCTCACCTATAAGCATTTATACCATTGGCTTCCTCTACCTAGAAAACACTTCGTCCCAACTCCCCCACCCTGCCCGAAACCTTTACCTCTTGAACTCCAACTTGCCTCTTAGGTCTCAACTCTGGCATTAGATCCACAAGAAAGCCTTTACGGACATGGCCCTGCCCCTACGGTTTGGCTAAGTGCCCTCCGAATGCTCTGTGAGTACTGTGATGGTTAATTTTATATATCACATTGCCAGGGCCATGAGGCACCCAGATATTTAGTCAAACATTATTCTGGGTGTTTCTGTGAGAACGTTCCTGGACGGGATTAACATTTGAATTGGTAGGTTAAGTAAAGCAGATTGCCCTCATTAACAAGTGTGCCTCATCCAATCTATTGGAGATCTGAATAGAACAAAGTGACTTTGGGAGAAAATTCTCCCTACCCGCCTGAGTGTCTCCCAGCTGGGACATCAGTCTTTCCCTGCCTTTAGACTCAGACTGGAACTATACTATCAGTTCTTCAATTTCACCAACTTACTGACCAGAGATCTTGGGACTTAGCTTCCATAATCATTTCCAATCCCATGAAATCATTTGCCTGTCATCTCACTAACATGTCACCCACATGCCCAGGTCTGAACCTTTGTCCACACTGTTCACCCACCTTGGGATGGGTTCCTTCTTCCTCTGTAAATACTTCAGAACATTTCAACTCTAAATAATTTTTCTGGCTTCTGAATTTATGGCACTTTTTGCATATGTTTCTTACTTGACATTTATTTATAAACAGTGCCAGGTAATAGTCTTTCTATTTTAATTTTTGGGTTATTTAACATTTTATGGAGGCACATCTAGTCCCTCTGCCAATTATACTTCAAGCCCCTTGAAAACACAACAAGATACTACTTTATATTCTTTTTTCTCCTCCAAACTTGCATAGTTCAGCAGAGCATACATAGCAGGCAATGAATACATGTTACATCATTCAACGTTTCTCATAAGACTAGGACAAGACTAATAACTAAAGAAGACTACACAATATCACAAATATGTTTCACTTTCAAAAGAATAAATTATTTCAAATGAGATCACACAAAAAAAGAGAAAGCTATGACCACGAACATAATTTACTGTAGGCTGGCACAAAAATATAAAAGCTTGAGGAGCAGCAGCTGCAATGGGAACTCCAATTATCCTGCCAGCAGTATGAATGCACTCAGCTGTAGGACAAGCCAGATGTCAATCAAAAGTGGAAATTAAAACAAGATGTACACTTTCCAAGCCAATTTATATGTATATTTAATCAAAGAACTCACAGTTCATATGGCAACAGTAAAAGCAAAGGAAAATTAAAGGAAAGCTAAAAAGAATACAAAATGCTAAATGTCAGAAGTAAATCAACATGTCATTAACACAATAATTGTAAATACATTGAACTCCTCTGGCAACCATCTCACACTGGATTATAAACAAAATTCAATTATATGCCTTATAAAAGGGATATACATTTGTTAAAAGTGACTCCAAAGACCTGTCCATTCCACAAACATTTTTGTAGCATACCTACTATATACCAACACTATGCTAAGTGATATAAAATTTAAATATTAAAAGACAGTCGCAGTTGTACAAGGCATAAGCAACCAAAGAGGAAGCAAGAGTCACAATATCAATATTAATGAAGCAGTGCTGAAATCGAGATGCATTATCTAAAACAAAAAACATTGTTTTGTTTATTTGTGTTTTTTTAATGAAGTATGCAAGTCACCAGAATCCTCACTGAAAGTGATAAATATGCCTATCTTACAGGGTTGCTGTAAGTATTAAATAAAAAAATTATCAAAAATGCCTACTTGAAGACCTGACATATGACACTGGCTCATGAACTGTTGGTTGCTTTCAGTATTTGCATTAGTAGTAGTAAAAGCTACAAGCTATAATAATCACTGATATAATGCTTTAGATAACATAGCAAAAAGCATATAAAAGAAAATATTAGAAATGCAAAGATAAATTTTCAGAATCACTATAAGAGAACAATGAAGAAGTTTTACCACATTTCTTTTGCTTCTTAAGGGAAAGAAAAGAAAAGAACAAATGAAAGAAGGAAGGAAGGAAAGAAGGAAGGAAGGAAGGAAAGAAAGAAAGGAAAGAAAGAAAGAAAAAGAGAAGAGAAGAGAAAAGAAAGAAAGGAGAGAGGGAGGAAGAATGGAAAGAAGGATGGAAGAGAGGTAGAGAGGGAAAGAGAAATTATATCTAAATAAAGATTGATTATATAGGTTGCTCATGTGCATATGTATCTGTGTGTGTGTAAGTCTACGTGTATGTGTATAGATATACAGGCATGTATAAATAATAAGTAATATGTAAATAAATGTTTTTATTCAAAAAGATAGAAATACAAAAAAAATTGTAAAAGGTACAGGCAGATTAATGGATTAAAGCAAAAAGAAATAATTTTGAAAACAGATAATGTAAACAATTTTAAAAACTCATTATCTTATTCCCACAGACTAATAAAAAATAAACCCATGATAAGATCAAATTGTCATAAGTTACAGACAAAGAGAGAATTTTGAAGGTAGCAAGAAAAAAGTGACTTGTCACATACAATGGAAATTTTTATGAGACTATCAGAAGATTTTTCTATAAAACCCTTTCAGGTAAGATGGAAATGTGACAGTTTATTCAAAGTACCAAAAGAAAAAAGACAGCCAAACAATAATAATATATCCAGCAAAACTTTCTTTCAAAAATAAAGGAGAGACAAGGACTTTACCAGATAAACAAAAGCTGAAGGAGTTTATTTTCATTAAACCTGACTTACAAGAAATGCTAAAGGGGTTTTTTCAAGTTAAAACGAAACAAAACAAAAAACCCTAAGAAGCAACATGATAGCATAAGAAAGTATGAAACATATTAGTAAAGGTAAATAAATGGGAAAATACAGAAAATTATATTACTTTAATAGTGGTGGGTAAATAACTTTTAATTCTAGTATGAAAGTCAATGGCAAAAATAACGATAGCCAAAAATGTGATAAAAGATACATAATCTGAATAGTTATAAATTGTGACAACCACAATATAAAGTATTTGTATGGGAGAGAGAAGTCAAAGTATAGACTTTTGTATGCAATTAAACTTGGTTATTATCAGCTTAAAGTCGGCTTAATTATAAAATATTTTGTTAGTCCCAAAGGTAACCATGACAAAATACCCGTAGAAGTTACACAAAAGGAAAAGCTAAAGAAAACAAAATATATTAATACAAAAAAAAATTTCATAAAACACAAAAGAAGACAGCAAAAGAAGAAAAACAGACAAAAGAACTACAAAACTAATGGAGGGAGGCCAAGGCAGGAGGATTGCTAAGGCCAGAAGCTCATGACTAGCCTGTGCACCATAGCAAGACACGGTTTCTACAAAAAAATAAAATAAAATTTAGCTGGGCATGATGGTATAGATCTGTAGTCCCAGCTACTTGAGAGGCAGAGGTGGGAGGATCTCTTGATCCCAGGAGTTAGAAGCTGAAGCGAGCTTTGATCATGCCACTGCACTCCAGCCTGTGCAACAGAGCAAGGCCAAAAAGAAAAGGAAAGGGGAGGGGAGGAAAGGGAAGAGGGGAGGGGAAGAAGGAAGAGGAGGGGAAGGGGAAGGGGAGGAGAAGGGGAAGGGAAAGGGAAGGGAAGGAGAAAAAGAGAAAGAAAAGAAAAGAAGAGGGAAGGGAAAGGGAAAGGGAAAAGGAAGGGGAAAGGAGAGAGGAGAAAAGGGTAAGGGGAAAGGGAAAGAGAAAAAGAGAAAGAAAAGGAGAGAGAGAGAAAGGGAAAGAAAGAAAAGAAAGGAAGAAAGAGACAGAGAGAAAGGGGAAGAAAGAGAAAAAAGAAAGAAAAGAAAAGGGAGGGAGGGAGGGAAGAAAGGAAGGAAGGAAGGAAGGAAGGAAGGAAGGAAGGACAGAAAACAACTTACAAAATGGCCATAGTAAATTTTTCCCTACCAATAATTATGTTAAATGCAAATGGATTCGATACCACAATCAAAAGATACCTAGTGGCTGAAGAGACTTAAAAATAAGATCCAACTATATGCTATCTTTAAGAAATTAAATTTAAGGACACACACAGGCTGAAAGTGAAAGGATGGAAAAAGTTATTCTATGCAAATAGTAACCAGAAGACCACAAAGGGGACTATACTTACATGAGTCAAAATAGACTTTAAGTCCAAAACTGTCACAAAAAAGCAAGGACATTTTATAACAACAAAAGGGTCAATCCACCAGGAATACATAACAATTATGTTATCTATGCATTTGATTGTCATCTATTAGATAATATATAACTATCTATCTATCTATCTATCTCACATCAGATCAGCTAGATACATAAAACAAACTGACAAAACTAAAGGCAGAAATAGACAGCAACACATTATAGTAAGAAACTTCAGTACAGCATTTTCAGTAATAAAAAAAACTTCCAGATAAAAGATCAATAAGGAATCAGAGTACTTAAATAATGCTATAAACCAAATGTATCTAACAGACACCTACCAAATATTCCAAACAAAAGCAGAATACACACTTTTCTCAAATGCATATGAATATTTCTCCAGGATAGATGACATGTTAGCTCACAAAACATCTGACAAATTTAAATAGACTATAGTCATACCAACTATCTTTTCTGATGGAAACTAAATAAAACTAGAAATCAGCAGCAGAAGAAAAAATTAAAAATTCATAAATTTGTGGAAATTAAACAACAAACTCTTCAACTACTATTCAAAAAGAAAATTAGAAAATACCTCAAGACAAATGAAAACAGACACACAACATGCCAAAATTTACATCATGCAGCAAAAGCCGTACTAAAAGGGAAGCTTATAATGCAGTAAATGTTTATTCTGTATTTCAAAAGAAGAAAAATCTCAATCACCCTAACTTTTTAAACCTAAAGGAATTAGCAAAAAAAAAAAAAAAAAAAAAAAAAAAAAAAAAAAAAAGTTAACAGAAGGAAGGAAATGACAAAGATTAGAGCAAATATAAACAAAATAGGTAATAGAAAATCACTCAAAAAAATCAACAAACTAAGAGTTATGTTTTGAAAAGATTAACAAAATTGACAAACTCTTAGCTAGACCAAGAAAAAGAGAGAAGGCTCAAATACATAAAATCTGAAATGAAAGAAGACATTGCAAATAATACCACAGAAATAAAAAGGCTTATAAAGACAACTATGAACAATTATATGCCAACAAACTGGATAACCTAGAAAACATTAATAAATTCCTAGAAACATATAACCTATCGAGATGAAATTATGAAGAAACAGAAAGTCTAAACAGATCCATATCTAGTATGGAGAGTGAATCAATAATCAATAATGATAATATCCCAACCAAGAAAAGTTCAGGACCAGACGGCTGAACTGGTGAATACTACCAAACTTTAAAGTATTAACACCAAACGTTCTCAAAATCTTTTAAAAAACTGAAGAGGAAAGAATACTTTCAAACTAATTTGTATGAGGCCAGCATTACCCTGATACCAAAGCCAGACAGAGACAACACAACAAAAAGAAAATTGCAGGCCACTACTGTTGATAAATATAAATGCAAAAGTCCTGAACGAAATACCAGCAAACCAAATCCAACAGCACATTAAAAAGATCATAGGCCATATTCAACTGGGATTTATTTCTGGGATTAAAGGATGGTTGGTTCCACTTACAAAAACCAATTAATGTGCTACATCACATTAATAGAATAAAGGATAAAAATCACACAATCATTTCAAGAGACATAGAAAAAGCATTTGGCAAAATTTAACACCCCTTAATGATAAAAACTTTCAATGACTGGGAATAGAGGGAAATTACCTCAACATAATAAAAGTCCTGTGTGAAAAGCCCATGACTAACATCACAGTTACTGGTAAAAAACTGAACACTTTTCCTATAAGAGCAAGAGCAAGACAAACTCTCCCACTATCACCACTTCTATTCAACTTAGTACTGGAAGTCCTAGCCAGAGTAATTAAACAAGAAAAAGAAACAAAAGGCATCCAAATTAGAAAGGAAAAAGTAAATGGTCTCTTTTTGCAGATGACATGATCTTATACATTGAAAGCCTAAAGACTCCACTAAAAAAAGGAAAAAAAATTAAAAACCTGTTAAAACTAATCAATGAATTCATTAAAGTTATAAGATATAAAATTGATATAAAAATAATTGTGTTTCAATACACTAACAACAAATCATATGAAAAGGAAATTAGAAAAGCAATCTTATTTACAATAGCACCAAAAAGAATAAAATTCTTAGGAATAAACTTAAGGAGGTGAATGTATTTTGTACTGAAAATTATAAAATACTGATGAAAGAAATTCAATAGTATACAGATAGATGAAAAGATATCCTATGTTTATGGATTGGAGGATTTAATATTGTTTAAATGTGTATGATACTCAAAATGACCTACAGATTCAATTTAATATCTAACAAAAGTACTTATTACAGAAATAGAAAATACAATCATAATACTCATATAGAACATCAAAAGACCATAAACAGCCAAATCAATCTTGAGAAAGAACTAGGCTATAAGTATTATACTTCCAGATTTCAAAATACATTATAAAGCTATGATAACCAAAACAGCATGATACTGACATAACAAACATAGAGATCAATAGAACAGAACAGCCAGAAATAAATCCACATACATAGGGTCAACTGTTGTTTAATATAAATGACAGGAGGCTGAGTGTGGTGGCTTATACCTATAATCCCAGCACTTTGGGAGGCTGAGGCAGGTGGATCGCCTGAGCTCAGGAGTTTCAGAGCAGCCTGACAAATATAGCAAAACCCTGTCTCAGGAGTGAGGCTCCATCTTCATTTAAAAAAAAAAAAAAAATTAGCCAGGCATGATAGTGGGTGCCTGTAATCCCAGCTACTTGGGAGGCTGAGGCAGGAAAATCACCTGAACCCAGGAAACTGAGGTTTCAGTGAGCTGACATTGCACCACTGTACTCCAGCCTGGGTGACAGAGCAAGACTCCATCACAAAAAAATTAATAAATACATAAAAATAAAATAAAAGGTGCCAGGAATACACAATCAAGAAAGATAGTCTCCTTAACAAAAGGTGCTGGGAAAACTAAATACTCACAGGCAAAAAAAAATGAAATTGAATCCTTATTTTACCCTACACATAAACATCAACTTAAAATGAATTGAAGACTGAAACATAAGACCTAAAACTGTAAAACTCCTAGATGAAAACATAGAGGAAATATTATGACATTGTTTCTGGCAATTATTTCTCATGATATCAAAAACACAGGCAACAATAATAAAAATAAACAAGTGGGACTTCTGGACAGCAAAGGAAACAATCAACAGAGTGAAAGGTAACCTGTAGAATATAAGAAAACATTTGTAAATCATACATCTGAAAAGGGTTAATCTCCAAAATATGTGAGGACCCCTGCTATTCAACAGTAAAACAAACCAAAACTAATAACCTGACTAAAATATGGACTAAGGACTTGGATAGACATTTCTCCAAAGAAGACAAACACATGGCCACGAGGTTTATGAATAAGTGCTTAACATCACTAATGATCAGAGGAATTTGAATCAATACCACCTCATACTTTTCAGAATGGCTATTATTTAAAATAACAGCAAAAACAAAAACAAGAAATGTTAGTGAGGCTGTGGAGAAGTAGAACTTTTGCACACCACTGGTGGAAATGCACCATAATACAGCCAATATAGAAAATAATATGGAAGTTCCTCAAAAATAAAAAAAATAGAACTACCATATATGCCAGCAATCCCACTTTTTTTTATTTATCCAAAAGAAATCAGGATCTCAAAGATACTAGTAGTCCCATGTGTATTGCAGTACTATTAGGTAAGATGTAGAAGCAACTTATATATCCAATGAAAGATGTACAAATAAAGAAAATGTGTATATGAGTACAATGGAATATCATTCAGCCCGAATAAAAGGGAATTCTGCAATATGTGACAACATAGATCAACCTTGAGGACATTAGTCAAATGAAATAAGTCAGTAACAGTAAGACAAATACTACCTGATTCAACTTTCATGGGGTATTAAAAAGTCAAATGCATAGATTTGAAGAGTAGAATAGTAGTTTCTAATGGCTGGTGCTAGGCAGAAATGATCATTACTAACCAGTGCACCTAAAATTACAGTCAAACAAGAAGAATAAGCTCTAGAGATCTGCTGTACAACATTGTACCTATAGTCAACAATAATGTATTTTACACTTAATTTATGAGTTTAGATGTCATGTTGTGTTCTTATCACAATAAATTAAAGTAGACACTGATGCTTACAGAAGTCAAATAACTTTCCCCACATTTTAAGAGTGGCAAGTGAATAAGCCAGGGTTCAAACTGAAATCTGAAATTATGTCACCAAAGCCAGGAGCTCAACCACTTTGCTTCACTGTCTCACCTATATTAAATTTCTAAAACAGAAAATGATGCAAGCCTTTCAAATTAATTTTGTGAAGCTGGCATAAACCTACCTGACAGCAAAACTGGATGAACTAGCAACTAATAAAAAAGAAAAGCCAAACTCACTCGTGAATTCTTAAATAAAGGAATAACCAATCAAGTGCTACCGTTTAAAAGGGAAGAAAGAATAGCAAACATGAATATTTTGCTATGATTAAATTTATTACAACACTTGGTCAAGGACATAGTTCATATATATCTATATAAATACTAAAAAGATATTTGTGAAATTCAACATCCACTCATGGTTTCTGCTAGTTCAAAATGAATCAAAAATAAAACAGTGCTTCCATAATATGGTAAACAAGTTCCATCTAAAACCAATAACCAAACACAGTAAATAATATAACATGAGTATCATTTATTTTGGCATCAAGAACAATGCAAGCGTATATCAAGAAAACATTTCTAATAGATACAATGAGATAAAAAGAAAAAAGGTGATACATAAATATTGGAAAAATCAACATTTTCAAGCTTTTACTTGTTTTGGAAGGTGAAGGAAGATAAATCAATCATATTCAGTCAATTCATACTTCAGGTAGTGAATGGTGTAAGTACTTTAAACAGTTTTGGATTAAAGTAGAACATAGAGCCATTCCCTTTTGGTTATTACGCCTCTTTTTAAAATTAACCCCAAAACTTTCACAACCGTTCATGTGATAATTTTGGGCTTTTACTCCCTGCTGATTCAGAAAATAGATAGTGATTAAAACCTACTATAAATTAATAACACTTTAGAAGCCCATTGTAATTCATTAATTCACTTTATACACTCATCCAATAAATGTATACACACTATACATCTATATTCTTTTGAAAAGCAGTAGTACACATGTGGCTAGAACGTATTATCCTTTCAATGGTTGGGCTCTCTATGAATCTACATGCTCTTCAAAATAACTGTGCATCTCCCTTCCACTCTTAAGAGTCCCTGGCCCACAGGCAGAAGAAACTATTGGAGACATCTTCAGAATCAGGAGAACGAGAAATCTGAATGGGAGAGCATGGCCTGAAGAAAATAGTCTCTTGATCTGACAGGTCCTCAAGACTACTCAAAAACGGCTGAGCGACTCACCTTTTCACAAAAACTGAGAAGTACATAAAGTTTGGTTCTTATGGTCACATACTAAAATGCAAAGATGGAGATTCACTCATGTAATTCCTAATCAGGAAAGGCAGAATCGGGAATATCAAGTTCTCAAAATTTAATAGAGAAAAAGTGTGTTACATATTAAATATAGCAAGTGATAGTCCCAAGGCAAGGGAAGAGGGTGTAGAGTGTGTGCGGTCAGATCGTTATTTATTCCTTAAGAAAGAACACAGAGTTCTCATAAACAATTTTCCACTGCCTCCCAATGTAGTCACATACATAAATGCAGGAAGACGCAAATAAAATAGTAGACCATGACAATTAAATGGACAGCAGCAACGTATTGATGGAGAATCCACCCATTAAAAGCTTTTCCATTCAAAATGGGTTTCAGCCAGAAATTGGTTCTTCATTCCTCCCTGTAGTATGCATTCTTGGTAGCTACTTTCAGAACACTGCCAACACCATGACACATTTGCTTTATATAGCTTTCAAGCTGCTCTGCAGTTTCTCTCTGGCCAAAGAACTTTACAGAAACTACTGGGGGAATAAGAAGCACAGACAGGTCGTCTCTCAGGCTTGGAATCCATTGCCTGTCTAAATTTCTGTTGCTTCCAGTACAGCTGGAGTAGATGGCAACCTCAGCCAATTATTATTGTATCATTGAGTTTCGTTGACTGCATGAAGATGAAGTGATGATCTCCACTCAATTCTTTTTGTGTCATTTGTCAGCACACAAACTGACACTACTCTATCAAGGTAGACCGATAAACAAGTCCAACCTCAAATTTTACCTTACCTCTCTGAACCTCAGTCTCCTAATCAATAGTTGGGAAATGACACAGATGAACACAAAATTAATGAGTTTCAAAAGTACTTCATTCACATCAGGCTTGGCCAGGAGAAATTTCCTCACTTCTCTCTTGCTCTTAGGTACCCAATGATCCCAGTTTTCGGGATTAGTCCATGACTTGGCCTGAGGATCTGCCTGCAACTTGTGCATCCAAATCTAGTTTTAAGGCTTTTAAGTGGATTTGAATATTAGGGACTGCCTTAAGAAAGCATTTTATCAGCTTCTTCAAGAGTCAAAACTCCACTTAATCTTTCCTTCTCTATTCTCTCCTTTACTCTGCCAATAATTGGAACATATGCCTTCAATTCAAAGCATATTAAAAGAACATATTGCCAAGTTGCTCTTTAATTGTTCTCAGGTGCATGCCTCATTTCAAATAAATGGGAAGGTTCTTAAAAAAAAAATAAATAAAAGAATATTTCTACTCCTTTACTTCCCTAGGATGAAGCCTAGTTTCCTTCTTTAAACTTAGTGGGCACTCAGTAGATACTTGTTAACTCATCATCCCTTTTTAAAAGAAACCAGAGGCCGGGCGTGGTGGCTCAAGCCTGTAATCCCAGCACTTTGGGAGGCCGAGGTGGGTGGATCATGAGGTCAACAGATCGAGACCATCCTGGTCAACATGGTGAAACCCCACCTCTACTAAAAATACAAAAAATCAACTGGGCATGGTGGTGCGTGCCTGTAATCCCAGCTACTTGGGAGGCTGAGGCAGGAGAATTGCCTGAACTCGGGAGGCGGAGGTTGCGGTGATCCGAGATCATGCCATTGCACTCCAGCCTGGGTAACAAGAGTGAAACTCCGTCTCAAAAAAATATATAAAAAATAAATAAATAAATAATAAAAAAATTAAAAAAGAAACCAGAGAGTTTTCAAAAATAAACATGAATATATCTCATCTTACCAAACCCATCTCAAATGTCCTTTCATGATGGCCCTATTACAAATCCTCCTTAATTCATCAGGAAATTCAGATGGTTAAACAGAGTGCAGAAATTCCTGCAAATAATCTTTCTCTTAAAGCTACAAAGCATTTTAAACACTTACTTCAAGTGAACTCAGCAACCTCTAGGAACAGGTCCTAGAGATCTATAAGCTGTTGCCCAAATGTTCAGGGGCAGTGCCTGTGCTTAATTCAGCATATAAAATGATTCTGCAGAAATTAGACTTTCTGTTGCTTTTGTCTAAGGAGAGAAACTAAAATCAAAAGACTACAGATTCCAAAGCTGACAGAAAATTCAGGAGATCAGGTAGTCCAGCTGTCCAACACAGTATTATTATTTTCATTATTTTACTGATCAAACTATTAAGACCCAGAATTATTTTTGAGAATTTGTTGATGGTGAAATACTGGTGGGGTGAGGTGTTTTAGGGAGTGACTAGACCTAAAGTTCTCTGCTTTGGGGGGTCCAACATCATTTTTGCTATATCATATGCAAGTTCAATAAATTCCTTAAATCTGTAGACTAAGGATTATCAAGATGACATAAAGAGAAGTTCCTATTCCCAACCTTTTCCCAGACCTGGATCGGGAGCAACAAGTTTCTGCTTTCGTACCAAAGGCTCCACATCCATCCTTTGAATCTCCCTGAAAAGCAACCTTTCTGTAGATTCTAGGCTTTGTGGCTCATGTCTTATCTTTTCCTAATGGTCCACTGGATTGTAAGTTTTGGGGGAGAAATGACAATAGCATGTTTGCAAAACCATTCTAGCACCTAGTGCAATACTAGCTATGTGGTTGGTACTTAACAGTTTTTGAATGAGTGATTGACTGCCCCATGATGGGTAATAGCCATGAGGGGTAGTTTGACAAGCACAATTGGTGAAGGAACCATGTGCCATATTTCCCATCTTCTTTACCATCGGCTGTTTCGGGATACTCTAGAGGTGCCATAACCTTCAACTGGGGACTGGGGAAGACTCATATGACTGACAGCAGAAGCAGGAGGCTTGGCAATTCAACTGAGTTAACCATTCAAATTCAATCAAAGCTGCCTTTGGCTGAGAGCTTCAACTGCAGGCAGACACAGACCATCCTTCACTCAATCATTTGGTTCTTTCCTTGGGTTCAACTCCCACGTTGTGAAATGAGGAAATTATTTACTTCCATAGCTAGTGACATCATGGCAATTTTAAGAAGAAATAGTCTCCCAAATGCAGCACCTTCCTCAATATTTTGAGTGTTTACACCCTGCTGCGAAATTATTTACTTCTCCTAGTCTGCTCAGTCTCCACACAAACACTACACACATGCTAGTGTAGTCAACCAAGTAAGGCCAGAGCAGACATTTTTCCTAGAGATGAAATTATATTAAATCAGCATAAGCCTCGAGGCCCATATTGAGAATTTATTTCTGGTTCAGTTTCTCTTTTCTGATATGATTTTAAGTTAGAATGAAACACTAGACTAGGACCAGGGAGCAACACCAGATGTCAAGAGCCTCATATATACTTAAGAGAGATTGAACTTTCTACCCTATGACTGAGCACTCTCCATCAGCTTTACTTTAGACACCCACTGAGATCCAGGGCAGGTCTGCAATAGATTCAGGAGCTGGCTTTAGTGGGGCATCCCATCAATCAAGGTTTTTAGGGTATGGAACCCTACCTTGCCCTTCCTTCAGATTGCAGGGAGAAATCTGACCTCAAAGGGTGTGAGGAGAGGCCTTAAATGTCTTCTTTTAGATAATAGGCAATGCAACCAGTGGTTCCAACAGGGAGAATTGTGCTACCAAAATTAAAAGCAGCTGCTAAAACTGAGTAGCAATAGATGTTGGCAGCAGAATTTCAAAGACTGCATTTATGAGGCACATATTATAGTTCTAATGAGCAGCTGAGCAGATGGAGGTCTGAAGGTACCTGGAGCCAAAAGAGCTTGGAGAGGCTCTGCCTGTGCACTCAAGACCAGAGGGATGGTGCCACAGCAGAGAGAATTTAGCAGCCAAAGTAATAATCTAGGCTCTGAGATTATGTCATTCCCAGGGACTCCTCAATTGCTAGCTTTCTTCCACTCTGTCAGATTTGCTGTTAGATATTTCTTACAGATTTTCAAATGTTTGAATGTATCGCCCTCCCCGTGTTCAAACACACGACATATACCTTAAAAGAAGGAAAAGAGAGCAAATTAAAAGTTAATGGATGAAATGCTGCTGTAGATTCTATAGTTCAACAGACCTGAGTTCAGCTCCTGACTCTACCACCAAGCTATTTGACCTTGGGCAAGTGATTCAACCTCTCATATTTCTCAACCTCTCAGAGCCTCAAATGCCTCATCTGCAAAAAAAAAAAAGAAAAAGAAAGAAAGAAAAGAAAAGAAAAGAAAAAAACAAACAAAAAAAAACATCTTTTGAGGAGAAAATTAGGCAAAAAATACAAAGCACCTGGCACATGGCAAACACTAACACAGAAGCTATTATGTTTTGCTATTGCAACAGTGTCTGACACCCGGTAACATAGATCTGAAAAATGGGACAGGAGACACCTTCCTAGTGCATGGGGGCTGGAGAGTGACTTCCAGGCAAGAAGAAAGAAGCCTAAAGTGGTCATGGGGGAACAATGCGGATAAACTCTTATCCCCTCTCCTCCTGCCCCCACACACACCACTCCCCTGCTTCAGAGCTTTCTCTCTTTGCAGGCAGAGACGGTATTTGAAAGGCTCTTGTCTTCATGGAGTAAAGGATTATTAGCAGCCAACAATCTAATTTCAAACAAATAAATGCACTAAGTGTGGGATTCTCTCTATCAGTTGGGACTTTATAAACAGAGAGGGTTTTGTTATTATTTTTTATTTTTCCATAAGGTATTGGGGTACAGGTGGTATTTGGCTACATGAGTAAGTTCTCTAGCGGTGATTTGTGAGGTTTTGGTGCACATATCACCCAAGCAGTATACACTGCAGCATATTTGTAGTCTTTTAATCCCTTGCCCCTTTCTCACACTTCCTCCTGAGACCCCAAAATCCACTGTGTCATTCTTATGCCTTTAAATACTCATAGCTTAGCTCCTACATATCAGTGAGAACATACGATGTTTGGTTTTTCCATTCCTGAGTTACTTCACTTAGAGTAACAATCTCCAAACTTCACAATTAGAGATGTCTTTTATTTCTTAGATTCAAATCCTAATAAAGAAGGGATGTTTTCTCCACCCAGTTCTCCCAATGCCACCATCACAAAACAATTGTTGCCCTGGAAATCAACACAACACACCTTATTGTGTGCCCGTCCTCTTCTCCTCACCCATCTTGCCCACGCCCCTCAGTAACTAGGAACAAAGCTGGCAGTGCAGCTGCTGGTCAAGGCTTGCACATGTGTGTTGGAGAGGAAGAGGAAGTGTCCAAACCATTGAAACTTTTTTTTTTCACTACCTCAGAGGTAACGTTTACTGACCAAGATGAAAATATCCTTTCAGCACGCAGCCTTTGTAAATACTTTACTAAATACAAACTGTGCTTATTCATCTTCCCTGACCATGGCGGGCTCTCCTTCTGTTCCTTAGGAAAACTGCATGTAATTTCCAAAGACTAATGGTGGACATCTACTTTCACAGAAAAGTCAAAGAGACATTACAGCCAACAGTTTGAAGAACAAGAATAGCTAGCAGACTAAGACACAACAACAAATTAACGCTTTTCATGATGTCTAGCAGCCTTTACCTTAAATGTATGTGACTAAAATAAGAACTTGAAGTTAACTTTGCAAGGCAGCCTCAGATTCTTTTATTGGGAGGGAATCACAGGACCTACGAGCATCGCAAACTGTGGGAAGCGGTGGAGGGGGCTAGGAAAGGCTGAGGGAGAAGGTTCTCAAAAGCTCTGAGTCAGAGCTCAGCTATTTGGGGGATTCCATTCATCCCCCTGGGGGTTAGTAAAGCAGAAAAGACAACCATCTCTAACCTCTGATAGTAAACAAGGGAAAGAACCCAAAACTCCACAGGATTTTGATGGATAAAACAAGCCCTGAAAAGAACTACCTTAAAGAGTTGAAGAGTTCGAGATAAAGGCAATATTCATAGGAATGTATGGGCAAGGCTAAAGCTATGACTTGGCTTATTGCCCTCCGCTAACAGAGTTCATTCACCCAAATCACCCCCAACCACTCCCAACCACCCCCACCCCCTTGTTTCATTTAGGCTAACGTTGAAGGGTGTAAACACACCCCGGGCATGCCCAACCAATGGGAAGGAAACCCCTACAGAAGGTTAGAAATGGCGTGGGGAGAACTCACATGTGGGTAATGCAGGGTTGATTGTGGCCCCTGAGGTATCCCAGGCAATCATCGGCTATTTGAAAATTCATCCTGTAAGCCTGTATTTAAGGTGCAATGGGAGCTGCAAAGTAGTGGTGTGTAAAATATGGTTCGTGACTACATGGAGATTATAATCTCATTAGGAAAACAGGTCATGTGAAATATTGAGAAGACAAAAAATAAAATGAAGGCAATTTGGCTCTGACTCATCCATATAAAGCAAGCAAGTTGAATATCAGGGTGGAAAGACTGGCTCCCCTGCTGTCCTGGGAGTGGATATTTCCAGCATCTAACACCCCTGGTATTTATGTGTGACACGGGAAGTGGGCACACAACTCGGGCTCGGCCAGTCAAACACCCCCATCTGTTTCTGTATTGGGACCTATGAATGCAAAGGCTCAGGGACAGTCAGGCTCACTCACAGTGTCTACAGCAGGATTCTCAACCACCGTGATGCCCTGGCCTTACTGCCTTTGTCCAGAGATAATCCCTGCGCTTCCTGCTTCTGAGCCCCTGGGCTTGATTTGGCTCCAGTCTGTTTGCTGCTTCCCCAATCTCCTGCTGATTCTGAGTCCTAGACTGTGGCTTCTTAAACTGGTTTCTGCTGCCTTTCAAACTAAAATACTGACTTTTTAGGTCATCTGCCTGCAGAAAACTCCTTGGTTTCTACTCTGTTATTACGAGCTTTTAAAAAGTAAGAACTATGCTTATTATTCTCTTGATACTGACAGCTCCTCAGGATGGGCATATTTAATTGTTAAAAATTTAAAGGCATCAGATAAGAAATATCCTTTTTGTGTTTCTTTTTACCATGATCTGGCATATTGTAGATGTTCATTTTGGTATTAAAAATTAAATTCTACTTCTTCTGTTGGAATTCTTCAGGACCTGAGGCTAGTCACTAAACCTCCCCAAGCCTCCGTTTCCTCATTTGCAAACAGAGATAATAATTACTCATCAGACTCTTGATGAAAACTAATTGAGATATATTGAGAAATAATGGTCTTTTCAACAAATGGTGCTGAAACAACTGGATATCCACATGCAAAAAAATAAAGCTGAACCACTACCTAATTCATACCCTCTACAAAATGACCTCAAAATGGATGGCAGATACAAGCGTAAAAGCTAAAACTATAAAACTTCCAGAAGAAACATGGGAGTATCTCTTAGTGACCTTGCATTTTAAAATAAAAAGAAAAGCTACAGAATGGGAGAACGCATTTTTAAATCGTATATCTGAAAAGGGCCTAGTATTCAGAATAGACCAGGGTTTTGGGAGAATGAAAGGGACTACTAATGTGTACAAGGTTCCATTCTGGAGTAATAAAAATGTTGCAAAACTATATAGTGCTGATGTTTGCCAAACTCTGTGAATATACCAAAAACCACTGCATTATGTCCTTTAAGTGGTATGTGAATGATACCTCCATACAGTTATTAAAAATTTAAATGAGCATGTATACATAACATGAACATGTATAAAATATACGCATCGAACCACTGCATATGTATGTTTTAAAACATGTTTTAGAATGCATATTATATATGTATATTATACATATATAAGGCTTTCATGTAGTAAATGCTCAAAATATTTTAGATTTCTTTGTTTTATTGATAATCATGGATTGAGGCAGAAAGTACTAGAGATAGCATGCTGGATTCCTCCTACCCAAAGCAATTGGACTAACGAATTATTTTGTAAGAATCCTCTCTATTTCTCATAGAAGCTGTAAATTGTGTCCACATGTGTCTTACCTGTATTCTCACTGGTCATCGCTGTACTCCAAAAGCCGAAATGGTTCTGCCCCCCCGGCCTTAATCCCTTCAGTCCAAATTCACTTAAAATGCTGCTCACTCTCTTTCTTACCTGTTAGACTCTGACTTTCCCATGGTCTGACCACACACTGTGTTTTTTTTCCTATTGCTTATTTTTGTAGACTGAATTTATCACAAGTGTAATTATCGATATTCAAATTTTTATATAAAGCCAAGAGCATGTTTTCTTTATTTTGTGTGTGTGTGCATTTGTTAATCTGTTTTTCATGAAAACACAGCAAAAAGGTTAGAGTAATATACACCAACATTATAAAATTGTCTCTGGGTGATGGGATTGCATGTAATTTTTAAAAACCCTCTTTCATATACTTTGTGGTATTTTCCAAATTTTCAGCAGAGAATCATGATTTAAAACATTTTATAAATAGGAAAACATTGCATACTTAAATATGATGTTTGCCCAAAGAGGGATTATGAAGAGAACTATCTCCAAAGTCAGACTCCTGCAAAGATGTATCAGAACATGCACTAGACGAAATGTTGTGTGAGTCAGCTTGATGCACAAGTTCCCTTTGCTGTGAGCCTCCTTGTGAAACTAGGATGGAATATGCCTCTGTCTATTTCAGCTCAAGGCAGCAGTCAAGCGTTTAGTTTGCAGATTTAACATGGAAATTGGTACCTTTGCTCATACGCCTGTTGAACTTTCCTTGGCACTTTCCTTTCTGGTTGGATTCCTTCTATGTGAAGAAAAGCTGATTGATTTGTATCACCCGGTCCCCACACACATATTTACAGGCTTGAAAAAATCCTAGTCTAGACAATAATTAAAGTCAGAAGTGTAGCTTAATTAAAAGACATCTTTTCTGAGCCCTGGGGGCCATTCCTAAATACTCATGACCAGCAGTGTTTACCCAGACTGTTCTGGCGGTACACTTGGGGATAGCCTCTTGGGCAGTCTCTTAGAGCAAGTGTGAGAAATAACAAGGATTGATGAGGGTGGTAGGTGTTGGTGGGTGTGAAGAAGATGAAAGAGAGATGTTTTCCTGAATGTGTAAGGACAAATGTCAAGGATCACTGTGGAGCAACTAAGACATCAAGGAAGCAGAAATCAACTTTGATCAGCTAGGAACCTAGAAAACTCTTAGTCAGAATATGCCCAGAAATCACAAACCACCAACTCTAGAGGCTTTGTTGGCCATTAGATGTATTTTAGTCAGCTTATGAAATGCTTTTTAAAAAAATAATACTAGCATTTAAAATGGAGAGATTTTGCCTAAAAGTCAAAATTTTCAGCTTTCTTCTGAGTAACTGAAAAAAGTAAAACACAGAGTCAATTTCTTTTCTGCAATAGTTGCTGGTGCTAAGCAACAGCTACATCCTTCAGGTATTTAACAGGACACGCTCTCCAGTTCGCCTACACTCATGAATCCCTGCCATCGCTACTACAATGCAATCCAGTGGCAGTTCCCTTATCATGAAGCTGATTTTGTTTTTCTCACTCCTAGCAGGTTTCCATTATTTATATCACCTTATGGCCTTTGCAGCTATTTGAGTCTGAAGCTCCCCACCACCCTCTCATACCCACTCTCCTTCCCCTGGCCATGCCTTACCACAGTCTGTAGTTCATCTAGAATCCTCCTTTCTTTGTGTTGGCTGGGGTCTTATTAGAAACAAATCAGGATTCAGTCCTGGGCTACTTTGTAAGCATGTTAATCTCTGGGAAAATAGAAAGACAACGAATAGAAAAACATCTGGACATGGAGCCGGTAAGCTAAAATTCAATTCCCACTAATAACTAGAACTAACTTATATTGTTGAAAAGAAATGTGGGTTCAGATCCCAGATTCTTAATTTTCTAGTTTAAGATCTTGAGCAATGTGCTTAACCTGTCTAAAGCTCTCTCCTTATCTGTGAATGTAAATATTTGCCCTACCTGACTCATGGGATTGTGGTAAAAACCAAAGAAGATATTGCAAGGAAGTGATTCAGACAGTTCCTAAGACTAAATCAATTTAAGATAATTTTTGGCCAGATTATTAAATTACTTTGCATGGGTTGATGAAAAATCTACTACCTCACCAGATTTTCCAAACTCTCTCTCTCTGAAAAAGCAAATAGTATAATGATATGGCTCTCAATATCTTTTTAACATTTGCCCAACTCTGTGTTTTTTGCCAAGTGTACAAAAGTGTTTTAAGTGTGTATATAGGCTTTCTCCCTAACACTCAACTGACTAAAAATCTGTCTTCCCAGAGTCTACAATGCCCACTATTTCAGGTTTCCTTATACAGGTATTGATCGACTTACGACCTATGCAACTTACGACCATTCGACTTTACGACCACAATCGCTAGCCACGACTGCTCCGCGTCTGGCAGCGCAAATGTTGCCCACCTGGGCATACAACAGTGCCGACCAGCTTCCGGCATCACTACCATCTCCACATGCACCATTTCAACTGTTAGCCCAGACTCGGTACAGCAATTTGTGTTTTGTGTCTTGGATATTTTTCATCAAACCCCCTCCAAGATGTCTACCAAGAGGAAATTGTCTTTGTCTACGCCTCAGCCTGCCAAGAAGGAAAGAAAGGCCATCGATCTTGACACGACAATGAAGGTAATTAAGCAGTACGAAGGAGGAAAGAAAGTGAATGTGATCGCACGTGATACGAAGTTATCACACTCGACGAATGTAAAAATAAGAAACAAAATGGTGTAGAGATGATACAAATGGCATAAAATGAACAAAGAAAATTATGATAAAATATGACTTAAAGATTTTTATAACATCATTTCACAGTACCATACATATAGCCTACTCAACTTACAACCAAATCATGTTATGACCGGTCTGTTGGAACCAATCATGGTTGTAAGTCGAGTACTAGCTGTATAAGAAATTTTAAATTGGCTTATAACATATTTCTGGTTTGTACTATAAATATGTATATACACTTAACTTGAATTAGTAGATATAACAATGGCATTCTGATTTACAGAACCTAAGAAAGAGAGAATATAAAGAATTTGATCACAATACTATTAGGTTGGTGCAAAGCTAATTGCGGTTTGCCATTACTTTCAATGAAAGCTTTCTTGAAAAGGCAGTTTTCTCATCCTCTCCTCTGTCAGCTTTCATAGAGTTGGAGAAAGTTAAGGTCTTGTTCTAGATGAGACTTTGGCTTAAGGAAATGTTCTGGCTGTTTTGGTCTTCCTTCAAGACCACTAAATGGCAAAGTTGCAATTACTTTTGCACCAACCTAATAATAATTCTAAGATTAAAAATATTTTCTGAATATTAAAATAATAGGTATTTATGACAACTAATTTGGTGATGGCTATAGTTATTATTGTAGGTAGAGGCACACCATAGCGATATTGCAGGTTGGGCTGCTAACCACTGCAGTAAAGCGAATATTGCAATAAAGGAAGTCACACAAATTTGCTGGTTTCCCAGTGCAGATAGAAAGTGATGTTCACACTATGCTACAGTCTTTTAAGGGTGTAGTAGCATTACATCTTAGAAACAATGGGTATATCTTAATTTAAAGATACTTTGTTGCTAAAAATGCTGATTATGAGTGGTCAGCATGTTTAATCTTTTTGGTGGTAGAGCATCTTGCCTTGACGTGGATGCCTATGGACTAATCAGGGTGGTGCTTTCTGAAGGCTGGGCTGGTGGTGCCAACTTGTTAAAATAAGAAAAAATTAAAGTTTGATATTGATTGACTTTTCTTTTCATGAAAGTTTTCTCTGTGACATACAATGCTGTTTCATAGTTGAAGTCAACCCTCTCAAACACTGCTGCTACTTTATCAACTAAGCTTATCAATATGCTAATCATCTGTTGTCATTTCAACAATGTTCATTGCATCTTTACCAAGAGTAGATACCATCTCAAGAAATCACTATCTTGGCTCATCCATAAGAAGCAACTCCTCACCTGTTAGAGTTTAATCATGAGATTGCAGCAATTCAGTCATATCTTCAGGCTCCACTTCTTTATATATATATATACTTTAAGTTCTGGGGTACATGTACAGATCGTGTAGATTTGTTACATAGTTATACACATACCATGATACTGGTTTACGACATCCATTGTCCCATCAACTATATTAGGTATTTCTCCTAATGTTATGCCTCTAAAATTCCCTCAACCCCTGCTATTCCTTCCCTAGCCCCGACGCCCCAGGCTCCAGTGTGTGATGTTCCCCTCCCTGTGTCCATGTGTTGTCACTGTCTAACACCCACTTATGAGTGAGAACATGTAGTGTTTCCTTTTCTGTCTTGTGTAAGTTTGCTGAGAATTATGGTTTCCAGTTTCATCTGTGTCCCTGTAGAAGACATGAACTCATCTTTTTTATGGCTGTATAGTATTCCATGGTGTATATATGCCACAATTTTTTTTATCCAGTCTCAGAAGGAATGCCATACAACCACAACCATCTGATCTTTGACAAACCTGACAAAAACAAGCAATAGGGAAAGCATTTCCTACTTAATAAATGGTGTTGGGAAAACTGACTAGCCATATACAGAAAGCTGAAACTAAATCCCTTCCTTACACCTTATACAAAAATTAACTCTAGATGGATTAAAGATTTAAACATGAAGCCTAACACCATAAAAACTCTAGAAGAAAACCTAGGCAATACCATTCAGGACATAGGCATGGGCAAGGACTTCATAACTAAAACACTAAAAGCAATAGCAACAAAAGCCAAAATAGACAAGTGGGATGTAATTAAACTCAAGAGCTTCTGCACAGCAAAAGAAACTGTCAATAGAGTGAATCAGCAACCAACAGAATGGGAAAAAATTGTTGCAATCTACCCATCAGACAAAGGGCTAATATCCAGAATCTACAGAGAACTTAAACAAATTTACGAGAAAAAAACAAACAACCCCATCAAAAAATGGGCAAAGTATATGAACACTTTTCAACAGAAGGCAGGCTCCACTTCTAATTCCAGTTCTTTTGCTCTTTCTACCATACCTGCAGTTATTTTCTCCCTGAAGTCTCAAACCCCTCAAAGTCATCCATGAAGTTAAAATGAACTTCTTCCAAACTCCTGTTAACAATGACATTTTGACTTCTTCCCACAAATCACAAATGTTCTTAATGGCATCTAGAATGGTGAATTCTTTCCAGTAAGTTTTCAATTTAGTTTGCCCAGCTCCATCACAGGATCTGTAAGACTGTCTATGATGGCTTTAGTCTTACAAAATGTATTTCTTAAACAATAAGATTTGAAGTTTAAATTACTTCTTCATCTTGGGCTACAGAATGGATGTTGTGTTGACAGACATGAAAGCAACATGAATCTCCTCGTACATCTCCTTCAGAGCTCTTTGGTGATCAGGTGCATTGTCAAGGAGCAGCAATATTTTGAAAATAGTCTTTTTTTTCTGAACAGTAGGTCAGAATGGTGGGCTTAAAATACTTAGTAAGCCATACTATAAACAGAATGTGCTATCATCTAGTATTTGTTATTTTATTTTTAGAGCATAGGCAGGGTAGATTTAGCATAATTCTTAAGGATCCTAGAATTTTTGGAATGATAAATGACCATTGGCTTCATATTAAAGTGACTAGCTGCATTATACCCTAACAAGAGAGTCAGCCTTTTAACATTTAAATGTTTGAAGTCAGGCTTTAACTTCCCTCTACAGCTTGAAAGTCCTAGATGATATCATCTTCCAATATAAGGCTATTGCACCTATATTGAAAATCTTTTTTTGTTTTTTATACGACACAGTCTCGCTTTGTCACTAGGCTGGAGTGCAGTGCTGCAATCTTGGCTCACTGCAACCTCTGTCTCTCGGGTTCAAGCGATTCTTCTGCATCAGCCTCCTGAGTAGCTGGTACTACAGGCAGGTACCGCCAAGCTAATTTTTATATTTTTAGTAGAGACGGGGTTTCACCAGGTTGGCCAGGATGGTCTCGATCTCCTGACCTCGTGTTCCACCCACCTCAGGCTCCCAAAGTGCTGGGATTACAGGCATGAGTTGCTGCACCCAGCCAAAAATCTCTTCTTTAGTATTGCCACCTCCACCATCCATCTTAGCTGGACCTTCTGGATGACTTACTGCAACTTCTGCATCAGCACTTCCTGCTTCACTTTGTATTTTTATATTATAGGGATGGTTTATTTCTTTAAACCTTATGAGCAAACCTCTGGTAGCTTCAAACATTTCTTCTGCAGTTTTCTCATCCTCACCCATCAGTTTTCAGAGTTGAAGAGAGTTAAGGTCTTGTTCTAGATGAGGCTTTGGTTTAAGGAAATGTTATAGCTTGTTTGGTCTTCTTTCAGGACCACTATAACTTTATCCGTAACAGCAATGGACCCTGTTTTGCTGTTTTTGTGTCATTCATTGCTCACTGGAGCAGCACTTTTAATTTTCTTCAGGAACATTTCCTTTGCATTCACAACTTGGCTAACTGGAGCAAGAGGCCTAGCTTTCAGGCTGTCTCAGCTTTCAACATGCCTTTTTCACTAAGCTTTATCATTTCTAGCTTTTAATATTAAGTAAGAGATGCATGACTCTTCCTTTCACTTGGACACTCTAGAGCTATTGTAGGGTTATTAACTGGTCTGATTTCAATACTGCTGTCTCTCACGGAAGTGAAAAAGCCAAGGATAGGGAGAGAGATGGGAGAATGGCAGGTTGGTGGAGCAGTCAAAACACACACATTTATTGATTTTAACTTCACCCTCTTATATGGGCCTAGTCTGTGGTACCTCAAACCAAATGCAATAGTAAGATTTTAAAAATCACTGATCACAGATCACCAAAGCAGATATATTAATACTAATAAGTTAAAAGTCTGAAATATTGTGAGAATTACCGAAATATGACACAGAGATACGAAATGATCACATGCTGGGAAAATGGTGCTGTTAGACTTGCTCAATGCAGGGTTGTCGCAAACCTTCAATTTGGAAAAAATCATAATATCTATGAAGTGCAATAAAGCAAAGCACAATAAAACAAAATATTCCTGTGTTTACTGTGGAGAAATACTCTTAACATTCATTTTCACATTTTTCAAAATCACTATCTTAAATGACAGTGTAATGTATTTCATCTTATGAATGTAGCATTTTTATTTATTTGATTCACAATGGTTAATGATAAATCACCATTAACCATTTTATAAATGAGCTATGTTTTCTTATTATATTAATATTTGTGAATTAAAAACAAATTCAGCAATACAGAAATATAAGATGAAAGTAAAAATTATCTTCTCATTTTAATGAAAGTAATTTCTAATTTTTATTTGTATGTAGAAACACATATGTAGATAAAGGCATCTTTAAAATGAATTCCTAATTAACTTACTTTTAGCCTACAGTAAGTGGTAACACTTACTATATCATAGTCATTATTCCAATCAACTAGATCTACATCAGTTTTTAATGGTTGCACAGTATTCTATTCACTATTACCTATTTAACAATCACCCACCGATGGACTTCAGATTATTTTCAGTTTTCACTAGTTTTTTTATATTTTACCATTAAAATTGTAATGAATAATTGTACAAGTAGATATTTATACAGATCACGTATTTCCTTTGAGCAGATTAAATTATAACAGAATATATTAAAATACTCTAAATTATAATAGACTAAAGTAAAACACTCCAGCGTCTATTGGTAAAATGCTTTCCATAAAAGCCACACAAATTGGCACTCCACCATCAAATTATGAGACAGCTTGTCACATAACAACCCACCTCATATCTGATCAGAGTATTACAGCAAGATGCAGAGAGACATAAAATAGTATATCATATAAGTCTGAGAGGGAGGCAGCTGTCGATCTTGTTGTAGGA
This sequence comes from Saimiri boliviensis, assembly GCF_048565385.1. Taxonomy (NCBI): domain Eukaryota; kingdom Metazoa; phylum Chordata; class Mammalia; order Primates; family Cebidae; genus Saimiri; species Saimiri boliviensis. The sequence goes on from NC_133453.1 coordinate 123,396,856, forward strand.
TCTGTAAAAACCAAGGCAATAGAGAAAGGACCTAAACATTTTGGTGGAACTGAAATGGAGAGGCATGCAATCTTCATTTCCTTTAAAATTGGGCCAGAATCTAGCTGCTTCATAGATCCTTAAAAATGAGTGATTTCTGCTCATTTAAGATTGAAAGCCTGATTAACACATTCAGTCTCTTACCTTCCCATATTCTACCAACTAAGTCTAATTACCTATTGTGCCAATATCTGCCTCTCTTTGAAATGCAAAATCATAGGGAGCCTAATGAAATGAGAACATGGTCCAAGTATTGGATCATTTCCTGGTGATGATGTGACAACAGCAACCTGTGAAACTAGGGCTGATGACATCATCCTGAGTCATGGAAGCTCTAAACATCTGTCAGCCTCTCTCTTTCTTCTCATCTTTTACACTCTCTCTAATTCATCTCTGCTGATTCAGCTTACAGGATATCTGCTATATCTGTTACACTCCCTCCACACCAACTACATTGGTTTGGGTTCTCCTCAATCACTGGGAGGATCATTTCCATAGTTTACTAACTGCTGTCCTCAGGCTCTTTTCCACCCACACCTTGACGGGGCTGATTTCCTATCCTAACTAAAGCCCTTGCTGACTTCCTACTACCAACAGGACAAAGCTGATCCAAAGGTATGTTGGTCAAAGTAGACGAGTATAACTTAAAATTTCAATTTCTTGATTTCTGATTGTAAAATATTTGACATGTGGCATATTGACATCTATTTATACTTTTGCCTCATGCTCAAAAATTGGTAAGGTTGACTGAACTCTGAGGTGTCCAATTAACTGCTTTCCTTAAATAGCATTTTTAGTCATGTTTATTGGGATATAATTTATATGTAATAAAATTTTCCTTTTCAAAGAGCACAATTCAGCAGGTTTTAATATATTCATAGAGTAATACAATCAACACCACTATCTAATTCGAGAACATTTTGTCACCCCAAAAAGAAAGCCTATACCCATTACCAGTTACTTCCCAGCATCACTTGTCCAAGCCCTTAGAAATAACTGCTTTCTTTTTCTATGGATTTGCCTATTCTGAACATTTCACATGGAATTATATACCATGTGACCTTTCATATTTTGCTTTTTACACTTAACATAATGTTTTCAAAGATCAATCATGTGGTATATAAATCGGTGTTTTATTCCTTTATATGGCTAGATAATATTCCACTGTATGAATATACCACATTTCCTTTATCCATTTATCAACCGATTGTCATTTGGTTCTTTCCACTTTGGGGCAAGTGTGCATAATGTTGCTATAAACACCCATGTACAAGTTTAATGTGGACATATATTTATAGTTCTTTTGGGACTATAGGTAGTAGCGGACCTGATGGATCATATGGAAACAGTACATTTAGCATTTTGAGAAACTGCCAAACTGTTTTAAAAGTGGCTACACATTCCCATCAGCAATGTATGAGGGTTCTAACTTCTTCATATTCTTGCCAACATTTATTTTTGTCCATCTTTTTTATCACAGCCATATAAGTGAGTAAAAAGTGGTAACTAATTTGGTTTTTATTTGCGTTTCCCTAAAACTAATAATGTTGAGCATATTTTATGCATATAGGTCATTTGTATATCTTCTTTTGTGAAATGACTATTTGAACTGTTTGGTCATTTTTTAACTGGGTTGTCTTTCTATAGCTGAGTTATAAGCTTTCTTTATATATTCTAGTTAAATAATACTCTTGTATTTTTATCCTACTTGGAGTTTATTGAGCATTTTGGATATGTAGATGTATGTCTTTCATCAAATGTGGCATGTTTTCGGCTGTTATTTCTTCAAATATTCTTTGTGTTCCTTCCTATCTTTCCTTTTTCTCAAACTCCCATAATGTGTATATTGGTATCCTCTTTCTTGAACTCTCATAGTGTGTATTTAACATATGAATGTCCCAAGGAAAAGCATCTTTGCACTTAATAAATTCTGAGTGGGAGTTTGCAGGGAGTGGGAGTTTGCAGGGAGCTGGCAGAAAGGGCAAATGATGACAATTTTGGGGGGAATAAAGTTTTTTCCCTTTCAGTAGTTGCTAGGCTGGCTGAAATTCTATTTAACATTATAGTCATTAAACAGTGATACTTGGTAATAGTAGTGACCTAGTAGTGACTAGGCTACTGATTTACACAGCTCCTGTAATCACAAAATTGTTAGTTTTCAAGCTAGGAAGAGGGGAATGAAAATAGGGCAAGTTAAATGCCATACAGCTCACTGTTCTTGCTGAGATTCAGCTAATTTTTCCCCTGAATAAATGCTCCTCAGATTATTGCAAGCCTTTCTTTAATTTCCTGAGTTCCAGAAACATTGATTTTGGCTATTTTTGTCAGTGTCTTCTTGCTCTTTTGGAGAAGCAGATTTTCAGAGGTCCTTACTCCACCATTTCAGAAGTACTGCTTCCCCCTAGCATTCTTAGAAACTAGAAACAGGGGTTTAAGTGGTTTATTTTATCATGTGTATTGCTGTCAAGTAATATTTCTTGGGTGCCCCATGTCTGGCCAGATCCTCTTTCTTCAGATGTATCTTTTTGAGTGCTCTAAAACTTAAAATATAAAATTAATTCCAACTTATTATTTTGTTTTCACAAAGTCACTGCTATTACCAAGTATCACTGTTTAATGACTATAATGTTACATAGAATTTCAACCTGACAGAAACCAAAGGCTTAAAAACTTTAACCAAACATACAGCATGAGGGTGAAGCGTTGTCCAATTATAAGAGAAATATTCCATTATCTAGGATTTTCATTCTAACAGAAAAATTACTACCTTGTATCTACCTTTTTGTTACTCTTAATCACTGCAGCATGAGTTTTCTCCTACCTCTGCTAGACACTCATTTATAGACACACAGATGCCCTGTTGAGATTCAGCAACATTTAGCACTGATCCAGAGCCCTGTACAGATATCTCAGTCCAGATAAATAGATTGCACACAAAGTAGATTAATGCAATAGATTAACCAGGCACTAGGATGAAAACAAAACAGAAGATTCCTCAGTGAATGTGCAACAACGAGAAAGATAAATTGTATGTGGGATTATATCTGAAGGTTAAGAACTAAAACATGGATTTCAGAAAATCATGGTATTAAATCTGGCTCCACCACTCACCAGCTCTGTGACTTGGGGAAGCGACTTTATCATGTAAAGCCTCTACTTCTCTGCAAATAGAAGTAATACCTGCTGCATCAGGATTTTGTGCAGATTAAATGGGATAATGCATGTGCAGCATATAGTGTAGTGCAGGGTTTATAATAAGCCCTCAGTAAATGATAGTGTTAGCTGGTAATCTGAATACTCCCATTCCTGAGCATGCTGACTAGCTGCAGCTATATGAATATATTTCAGTTCTGAAAAGCAAGGTATGTTTCAAAGGTGAGATTGTTGCCTGTAAATAGTCTCCATGTCCCACCTCAGAGCTCTTTCTCAGGCTAACTCATATATATGACTCTCCCTTGTGTGTACTACATGCTACCTTATTACAAACCACAGACTTCAAGAAAGCATGTCTTCCATTCATGAATGCATAAATATAGCATCAACATTTATTGTGCATATTTCATGTGGCAGGCACTAATCTCAGCACTGGTGTAGGGTGATGAACAAGGTCCCTACCCTCATGGAGATTACTTTCAAGTAGAGGATGCAGGCAGATAATAGAGACTCCATTTCATCATTAGAGACTCATAAAACTAAGCTTTAAGCCAGGTATTTCCCTAACTCTCTCATAGCTTGAGCTCTGTTGTGATTCGTATTTCATCCAGGACATCTCCATTAGTGGGATTTGAAAGTCAGAATGAAGATCAGGAGTTCTAGGTGCTCAGTTTCTGCTGTCCCTGCCAGAGGTGTCAGGTAATTTGCAACATCTGTAGCAATGGCCCTAATATCCTATCTCTAGCTTCACTTGTTTCAAGGAGATGAGAGCAGAGGCAATGTGATCCTAGAATTAGTGGTGGTAGCATTAGCGAAATGGTTTGAATATCTGTCCCCTCCAAAACTCATGTTGAAATAAAATCCTCAAAGTGGCTGTCTTAAAAGGTGGAACCTTTAAGAGGTAACTGAGTTATGAAGGTTCTGCCCTCATAAATGGAACAATCAATTCATGGATTAATGGATTAATTGGTTAATGGATTAATGGATTATCACAGAAGTAGCACTGGGGTTTTACAAGAAGAGGAAGAGAGAGCTGAGCTTGCATGCTCAGGCTTCTCACTGTGTGATGCCCTGCGCCACCTCAGGACTCTACAGAATCCCACCAGTGAGACAGAGGTGACCCCTCAACCTTGGACTTCCCAGACTCCATAACTATAATGAATTTGTAAATAATCTATTTTCTTTATAAATTACCCAGTTTCAGGGCATATTTTTCTGTTATATGCAGCAACAACAACAAAAATGGACTGAGACTGTCAGCTTCATAAGTCCCAGCTTTGTGATAGGGACAGAGACATAGTTGTTAAGTTCTGCCTGCTCCCCGATTTCTTCTACAAGGAAGGAATGCCTGCTCAAACCAGTACACAAATCCTTTCTCCTTAAACTAGCTGAAATAGATTATGTTGTTACTGAATCCTGACCAAAACAGAGACACAAATAAGAAAGAAATGAACAAATAAATAAACAAGTTAAGTATTGATTGCAGTAAATACCATGAAGAAAGAGTGATGAAAGATGAGGAAAGATTTCTCAGATGACTTTTTCAAAAAGCTCCTTGGACAAAAATGAATTTAAACAGAGACTTAAAGGAAAGGAGGAGCTAAGAGAAGAATCAGGAAAAAAGACTTCCAGGTAAAGCAAACATCAGCAGCAAAGGCCCAAAGATGGGGCAGGGTTTGCTGATTTCACTCATAAGAGAAGACAGCATCTTTGGAAATTTGGGACAAATAGCACACTGTGAGGCTAGAAAACTAAGCAAGGACCAGAACTTCTCAAAGTGTGGTCCAGGGACTGGTGACAATCTGCAAACTATTTGTGGCCAATCTGTGATAAGTACAAAAATTAAGAATAAATATTTAGAAGTTTTGTAGCAATATGACATCACCACAACATTCATGCAACATTTCTATTATATTTAAAGAAACTACCAGTACATAACAAATTAGAAATTTAAAACACAAAACAGGTCCTTCATCATAGATAGTTTAGAAGCATTGTTCTATATGTCTGGCCTCTCAAACTTTTCCTTTAAAGAGCCCAGTGGTAAATGTTTTAGGCATTTCAGAGCCATAGAGTCTGCGTTGCAACTACTCAGCCCTGCTGTGGTGACACAAAAGCAGCTGTAGATAAAATGTAAACAAATGGGTGTGGCTGTGTTTCAGTAAAACTTTATTTACAAAAAACACATGGTGGCAGATTTGGGCCTGTGATCTGTAGTTTGTCAACCCCTGTTCTAGGCCATAGGATGGAGAGTGGACTTGACTTTAAAGCCAACAAAACCACGTGATTAACTGATGCCATCCTTCCCTCTTGATCCCCTCATTACTGCCTGCCCATATTTATAAAGTCTTTGTGTGACCGACTCAAAATCAGAAAGGACCTTGGAACTCCTCTAAGCTCTAATTCCATGCTCCTCTTTTAGCAGTCTTGGCAGGCGAAGTTCCCGCTTACAGGACTTGCATCCAAAGGCAGTCCCTTTTGTCTCTTACCTGTATCCTCCCAAAATGATGATGCACGATATGCTCTGCATTCACCTGATAAGCCACTCAGAGCCCTACGTGAGGTCACAGTCTTGTGATCTCCAGGACCTGGCCAATCAATCACAGGTTCGCGTCGTCCACTGAGTCATTAGGTCACCTCCACTGCCCCATTTTCAGAAGTGTGCCATCCCACTTTTCTTTTCTGCAAAGCTGTGCTTTTGTCCAAATGAACCTCTGTGGCCACCATGCATCTCTGATGCTGTTATGTCTGAAACGGTTGCATTGGACAGGCAGCACACCACATGTGTATCCTTGTTTTTCTCTGGGCTCAAACACAGCCACAGACAGGAAAGCTTTCTGCGTTCACACATGTCTCTATCACACAGCACCCACTTCATAAACACAACCCACCAGGCACACAGTAGAACGCCTATTCCCTCCTCTGGAGCATAGACCACTGTGTGTGTGAGGAGGTGGATTCTCCCCAGTAGGTCTCTCACACAGAGGGTATAGAGCTGAGGCAGCTCTTTCTGAAATCTCTTTTATTTAAGGTTTCTTTCATTGACTCAGGACAAACTGAATGGGTAAAACTTCACTGTTGCAAGTTTCCTTAAAATATCCCCTTCTGGGCCTACCACCGTTTATCTTGGCAGCAGGTAGCTTGGAGAATTTTGGAAAGTCTCAGCTTGGCATAGCCTCAGAGCTACTGGCACATTAAAGATTAATAAAGCACATTTAACTGAGCTCAGGACGCTGCAATGCGATCCTTCACTGTGAAATGTGCAAGATTCTTTGTTTGCAATGAACAAAATTGAAACCAGAAAGGGCCTACCGTGACAAATGAAGATAGGAAACAATCAGGAACTGTGTGTGTCTTTCACTGGTCAATAGATGGGTAGGAATCAATGTCCCTGCTCAGCCATACTCTAACTTAGCATTCTCAGGAATTTAAGATCGGCATCTGAGTATGACCCAAGAGCTGGGTATTTATTGAACTGGCAGCACCGCAGAAATCATGCAACTGCACCTGCCTCCTTAAAATATTAGGAAAAGATGATTCAGAGCAAATTCCCAAGTTAGCACCTTCCCCAGTGAAAATCAGAATAAAGCAAGGCATTTCCATATATTTTGGCTTTGCTTTAGTGAACCAGAATGCTTGGGTCTGGCTGAGTATTAACCCAGGAAGAGGGGGAAAAAAGAAAAGAAAAACAACACTATTCACATGCATAGTGTGGGGCTGGCTGCAGAATGAATTAGACAACATGAAAATGAAAATAAAAATTAATCAGGCATATACATCCTAACTGTTGGTTCCTAGGAGGAATTAACCTCCAGACACCTGGATACACAGCAGCAAGTACTGGGCTAGGTCAGCAAAGGCAAACATTTTAAAATGTACCATCCTGAATTCTGGAAAAGCACTCACAGACACCACGTGCCGTGTAATGCCCTATGTCTATTTACACAGCGAGTGTGATCCCTTCATGTCCTCCAGAAAAATCACAGGCAAACTCTGCACTCTGCAAATCAGAGCTCTAGACCAGAGCACTTAACACACTGGGTGCTTTTTCTCTATACCAACATCAACATTCAAGGAAAAAAAAAAAGAAAAGAAAAGAAAATTCTGTCCTTACCGAGAAGGCACAGCAGACAGGGACGCTGAATGTTTCACTTTAGCCCACTCATAGCTTTCTCTTTCATACGATCAATGTTCTAATGCTATTGAGGAGAGTTCCTGGGGTTTTCGGATCTTCCTTCAAGAGTTTTAATCACTGGTTTCCCCAGGCCGGGTTTAACAAACATCGCTGTGTTCTGTCAACATTTGTATGCGGCACCACATTGGGCAACCAGCCAACACACAGAGTTTCAAGAGGCAAGGAGAGAAAACTGACACCCTAACAAACATGCTTCCCTCTTTTGTGTCCTGTAAGGTGGTGCTCAAAGTGTCATCTTTGATTCTGACGGGAGCTAAAGATAGCCTCTTTTTATGACTTTCTCCACTGCCCCCGGACGAACGCCTTGCTGGGCTGCAGGAGCTGGGTTCCGCAAAGTTTGTTTTTTGTCTCACTGCCCTGAAGTTCTCCGCACGATCGCATGGTTTGCCTCTCCACCAGCTGCACTTTAAATGTATTTTAATTGGCTGGAATGTCGAAAGAATCCATTTGGCAGTCGTTTACATGTGAAGCACGCCCAGGGCAGCTGAAAGAGGCCCCAGAAGCAGCCGATTACTTCATCAAAAGCTGCAGTTTGAATACCATTGACTCCTACATAACTACGGTGAACTCAATTCTATAGGCAAGAAGGAGTAATTAATAATTTGCTGAGAAAATTCTTCATTCATCTAAATGCCAAAAAAGCAAAGAAAAAAAAATCCCAGCAGACAAAACAGTTCTTCTGAAAGGCTTGATTTATAGCCGCCAGTTCTACTCTTCACAAACATTGACTTTGTATAGCATTACAGGAGGGGTATAATGCATAATTCGGTTTGCCTGAAAAGTTAATTTAAGTAATTTTCCTTTTCAATGATCCCCTGAGATACATCGTTCTATTAACTCTTTATACATTAGCCATATGCTACAATAAATATTGTCAATACTTGTGGCATTTTCTCATTCTCTTTATTTTTCTTGGTTGGTTGCAATAATTAGTTTGTGGCCTCCACTAGATCCAGCCACAAATAAATTCACCCCGAGTCAAAGTAGATAATCATTACCACACAGAACTTGGAAGCCACACTGAAGTTTAAAATACTCGGGAAAAAAAAAAAGTCCGTCTAAACAGATTCTAACATCAAGCTGGTGGGAAAAGGAACACACACACACACACACACACATACACACACACACACACATACACACACACACACACACACACACACACACACACACATACACACACACACATACACACACACACATACACACACACATACACACACACACATACACACACACATACACACACACATACACACACACACACATACACACACACACATACACACACACATACACACACACACACATACACACATACACACACACTGAGATATGCATGCATATCTCAAAAAAATCAAAAAATGATAAAACAAGTCATAATACATACAAAATAACAAATAAATGGAATCGTTTTCAAATGCTCCTTTACCATTGTTTTGCTGAGAAGACTTTTCAAGAGCATATGTAAATTAGATTTACAGATTTAGAATCCCTGGATATCTCAGGTAAGCCTGAGCTCACTCCTCATTAAGAACGCCTGGTTTGGACTCAGTATATCTAGTAAGATCCCAGCATCCCAAGGTTGCCTCTCTCTGGAAAACAGGAGCCAATGAACATAGTCAAATTTGTTCTGATGCCTTTTCCTCACTTCAGTAAAGTTGTCTGTGGTTCATAACAAGACGGCACAAGAATGATGCATGCAACTTGTTTGAGTGGATTTGTTGAACCACCCAAAGACTAAAACCAGTACCCTGAGTGAACAGGCGTCGTTAGCAGGAAAGCAGAGGAACAGAAGACAGGAGGAAGGGATCAGGGTCAGTCCCATGGGTATACAACCCGCACAGTCACACACAGCCCTGTGCTTACAAGGGACTTGGACTTGGACTAATGCTATACTGGCATCGTCTTTAAATTCTTAACTTCTGAACAAGGGGCCCCATGATTTCATTTTGCATCAGGCCTGAAAAACTATGTCGCTGGTCTAGAGAGATACTATATATCTAATCTGATTCAACACATGGTTGGCATTGAAAAGCCCTGGGAGGAGCATACTAAGGGTGTGGGTGACAAATACTTGCCCTACTTTTATCTTGTGCAATGTCCTGCCTTAGATTTTGGAGCCATTGAGATAGTTGAGAAGGGTGATTTAGGAAGGGGGATCCCTGCAGCCAACACCAGAGGTGGGAAGGGTGTGGTAGGTGGTACCTGCTGTGTCCTGAGCTGATGGTTCACTGTTTCTTGTGTGGCTAAACTTCAACTGACTGGTTCAGAAAGAATTTTTGTTTCCCATATAGTCAGTTCCCCCTGCCATTCTATGGGCAGAAAGCTCCATGAATATAACCATCATCTATTTTAAAGTTATTCTAGAACCATGATTCAGGGTTTTATGCAGTTAAATGCAGCCCCAAATCTCAAAGGCACTGCTGACTCACTGCTGTGATGTCTGATAACTCTGAAATTACTAGAAAACTATTGAATGATTAGGCAGGGGTCACCTTCTGCTCCTAAAGGTGTTCTCAAAGACCTATACTTGCGCCTGGATTTTGGCCTGCTCTGGCCTTTGCAGAAACCATACAGAGAAATGTCCCTTTCAGAAGAGAAGTTGGTCTTGGATGTCAAGTACTTCGTGTTGCTGGTATCCTGTCTGTTAGCAGGACTGCTAATGTGCTCTGACACTGGTGTTTAATAAGTGAAACAGATTAGCATTCTAGAAATAGAAGACAATTTAGAGACTGGCTGATTCAAACTATTCTTATTTTAAGAAGGATAACTGAGGCAAGAAGTGATGAATTAGTAAAATTAGTAAAACAGTACGACCAGGTTGCATGCTTCCTTTTGCCATACAAGTTCCTACTTTCAACTGCCCAGATGATTTCCCATCCGGACTTGCCTACTGACTCCAAGGTATTTTCCTGGTTCCAGTCTACTTTTATACTGCCAGAGGTATTTCAAGTACCCAAGTTCTAATTCCTTGTCTTACCTGTATGAGCCACCTTCATGCACAGCATTGAGCATGCCGCACCAAGAGGAAATCTGTTGTTGCAAAGGACACATGGCTTAGCCATTGTTGATCAAAGACACCTAAGAATTCTTAGTTCCCAGGACATAGATTCCTCTCTGTCACTTACAGACCTTTAGTATGTGTCCTAGTAATCTTGTTACACAGGAGAGGCAGGTGTGAGCAGCTCACAGTGTCCAGGAAATAGCAAAGTAATCCTGTTTTAACTGCCTCCTGGAGCTTGTAAGCTTGTGCTACCCTTCTTTGTCCACTCTCTGAGTTAAGGTATCAATAGGTCAGAGTTTCCTTGGATTGGGGCTGGCCAATAGGGGGCCCAGTATGGGTATATGATGAGTCATAGACACAAAACAAGAAATCATGTTCTGGGAATGCAGAATGATTATTAGAGTGATCTGGTGGGTTCTGGAGGTCATTGAAAAGATCAGAGCCAGGAAGGCAAAGTGAAGGGTGATATGTAGGAATGGAAAGGTCTTGGTGCTGCAGAGAAGCAAACCAAATTCCTGATTGTGGCTTTTCAGGCACTGACCTTGACTAGACTTCAACTTCGTCATGAGTAGCACAGACACAGCTATGCTAACTATACCCAAGATTAACTTTGGGGTGTGTACACTTGACTTGCTGTCAAGCATAGACAGCGCTGGAGCCATGGAAGCTCAGAGAACACACAGGGCTCATGTGACAAACCTCGGTCAGTCAAGCAAAGGGGGGGAAATCCAAGAAGATAAATGGAGCCACAAAGGCCTCGTTTCCAGCAAACCAGAAGACTCCCGCAAAGAAGTGGCCAAATCACTGAGAAAACAGTCAAAAGCCCAGGCCACCTGAATCCTCAGGAAATACAGAAGCAAATCAAGGCAAACGGAGAGTGAATTACGATACTGGTGTTGAAGAGACAACAGCGAGAGGCTTCTGCACAGGGAAGTAGGAAGCCTGCCTGTGGCACTGCCAGCCTGTGGCTTAGCAATATTGTTCACTGGGGAGTAAAAAAAAAAAAAGAAAAGAAAAGAAAATGGGAGGAAAGGCCAAAACAGAACATTTGGTTGGTTACATTCAATGAGCCTCTCCTTGATGGAGCCTATCCTGAATGCCAGGCCTACTCAGGATCACAAGGCTAGTAAGAAAGAGTCTCAGCATGGGGCAGGACATGAGCCAGCTTCGGCAGCCATAACAAAGTTCCATAGACTGCAGGGCTTAGGCAACCAAAATTTATCTTCTTACAATGCTGGAGGCTAGAAATCTGAAATCAAGGTATCAGCAGGTTAGTTTCTTCCGAGGCCTCTCCTCTCTCCCTGGTTTGCAGATGGCCGTCTTTTTCTCCATGTCTTTACATGGTGCTCTTCCCTCCGCATGTCTGCTCAAATCTCCTCTCCTTACAAAAACACCAGTGATACAGGATTAAGGCCCACCCATATGACCTCATTACTTCTTTTCAAATCCTAGCTTCAAATACAGTCACCTTTTGAGGAAACAGGGGTTAGAGCTTCAACATATGAATCTGAGGGCATAATTCAGCCCATAACAGGTGGTTTTCGGAAAACTGGCCACGATTTGTTCCTCTTACTGTATGGACAGACTCTGTGCTAAGAGCCCTGAGGGCGATTTCTAACTTACTCCAAAACCACCTTACTATTCGCCATTTACAGATGGGGAAACTTGAGCTCGGAGAGCTTAAGAAAATTGTTGGAGGACAGAGAGCAGAGCCATTACGATTTCAGAGCCCAAGCTCTTAATGTGACACTTAGCCGCCTTTCTGGAAGCCATGTATGTTGATATATTTGATTAGCATGATTCCTAAAACATCTAGTTCACAGAATCAGTATCTCACACTCCCTGAGCTCCTGGAACATGGTCAGGACAGTTCCACCTTATCAAGCATGTATTGAGCATCTACTGAAGAGGTCAAACTTTCCTGCTTGCTGGTGATTTTGCCCAAAGATGGCAAGAGTTGTCTCAGGGGTAAAATAAATTGATCACTAAGTTTCAGAGAGAGATGAGCCCTAAAAAACTAAGCTAATAACTTCGTCTTTGCTGAGGAGTTTCCCATGGCTAGGAAGAGAGGCTGCTGAAAGGTGATGGGAAAATTTTAGGTTGATGTTTAAAATTCTGGAGCCAGAAAACAATACCTTAGGTCCCTGGTATGGTTTCCTAACACAAGCCCTAGATGCTATAATTTAGAATCACACAAGAAGCCCTAGGCAAATGGAAGATCACATATGAGGAAGGAAGAGAGGGGAAGAAGGAGAAAAAAAGAAGGAAGGGAGGAAGAAAGGGAAGAAGAAGAGACAAACAAGGTAAAAAGCATTTGATTAACACCTGCCATGTGGCAAGTATTATTTTAGACCCTACTTGTATTGCCTTTTTTGGTCCTCACAAAATGCTATACGGTCAATTTGATTTATCCTCATTTTACCAATTTATAAACTGAAGTTCAGATGAGTCAAAACTTTTGTTCGCATAGTCACAGTCAGAAATTGGCAAGGCCAAGGTTTAAACTCTGCTCTATGTATGTTTTCCTTAAACCTTCCTGCCAACCCTTGTTTTTCCTTAAGCCTTCTTGCCAACTCTGAATTAAACAACACAAAGCAAGTAAGCAAGTGAGAAGCTCATGCTAGCAGCCGACTGGACCAGGCTGCAGGACACGGCACCTCTAATGGCAATCTCCTCTGCTGCCCAAGTCCACTGCTTATGGAGGTCAATGCCTCTGGGTGTGAAACCAGGACATTGATTTCAGAGCAGATTGGCTGCTGGTAAGGTACTGCAATCCAGTGTGAACTGAAGTGAGAAAGGTCAGAGAGGCTGTCTGCTGATGGATAAGGGCACAGCATTATTTCTCTGATAACAAAATAAATGGAGTTTATTGATGGGCGCTTACTTTGTACAAATGATTCTTTCCTGTGTATTTATTCATTTGTCACATGGGGATTTGTCTTGGCAAAATATACCAGCTCCAGCCACCAGGGAAAATAAATCTTACCAGCCATTCAGAAACCAGACTCCATATTCAGAGCTGGACGAGACAACCTTTTAGTGAAATCAGTGGGCCACTGAGCACCAGGGAATTCAGATGTTGCTTACCCAGTGAATAGACAATGATTTACAGCCAGAAGAGAGAGAGAGAAAGACAGAGAAAGACTCTAAATTGTATTTGTATTCAAGAACAGTACTTTAAAGCACCGACATTTAAACAGTTGTTAGAAGATTAAGGCTCAATAAGCAATTCACTAATATTTTATAAATTCACAGATGGTACGCCATATACGGTGGTAGGTGCTGAAAACAAATATAGTTACAACTTTCACTTTATCTTGTCCACTGAAGAATGCACCGAAATAATGAGAGATAAATGAAATAATTGCTATGCAATTTTGAAATGCATTTTTGATGAGCAGTTCTTCCTAATTATTGTCACAAATAGAATCATCTTGAATGCTTGCATCCTCCAAAGATTGATACTGATTCGTTGAGAAAGCAGTTCCACAGCGTGCTTGAAAGCCGACTTGTGCACAGTGCTTTCTATGGAGCAAGCCCTGCTCTAAGCTCCTTGGATAGAATAACTCTATGAAGATAGATTCCTTTATTACTCCCATTTTACAGATAGAAGAACTGAGGCACAGTTGCCTATCTTCAATTACAATGACATAGTGGGAGAGTTTATATCAAACCCAGGCAGTCTGGCTCCTAAACACTGTTTATCCAGCCACTCACGGCCACACACTGTCCTAAGCTATATGGGTTGAACAATTGTACACAGAGTTCTGGCTCTGACTTCATTTTATTGCCCTGCCTGGTCTTCTGTTACTTTTTCCAGCAGTTAGGGGTGTCTTCTTTTCATCCTCTGTATAGGACTATACAGATACCTACTTTCATAGAGATGTTCTAATAATTGTTTTTTGTTTTGTTTTGCCCCGGAAGACATTTTGCTAAAGCATGCTATACAGATTGACTTTTTTTGTCAAGGCTGAGTACCTTCAAAAACAAACAAGTGTTTGTGATCTTGAAATGATAAGATCACAATTATTTTTGATTGGCATTTTTTGTCTGCAAAACTTTCCTTGGCTATTCACTGATAATGTTAATTTTCCCGAGATCAGGGCTTGGGAAAATAAAAACGACAGGCCTAGAGGTAGCCATGAAGGGGAGGAGAAAGAGAGAAGTGAGAGATTCTGGCCCTAAGTATCTCTGAAGACTTGTTTTCAGGTTGACCAGGTGCCCCACCTATACCCCCATCCTATAATATATCTCTTTCCTACCAATAAAGAAACCCTTCCATTCAGTTAGAAGCAATGGTTTCTAGTGGAAGGATGACAGTCCTTACAGTCAGACTCTGAAGTCAGACTCTACTTGGCCATTTACTAGCTGTGTGACCTTGAGCACATGACTTGACCTCTCTGAGCATCAGTCTTCAACTCAAAGAAAGGAAGGAAAATGTGGCTATGTAGGGAGTACAGAAATTATAAAATGTAAAAATGCCTGGCTTATTAGTGGTCCCTAGTTCATGTTAATTCCTTTCCCTTCATTATCATCCCTGGATTAAAGCTACTAACACAAAGACAACTGGAACATTCTTATTCACAGACTTCTTCTCAAGTACTCTGGCTTTGAATACATTATAACCAGACATTGAGGCTCCTACTAACTTTATCTTTAGCCACATAAACAAAATTGGTTGCTAAGAGAAGCCCTATGTAATGGTGAATAGCATCATTTGGTTGTTCTCTAGGGTTTTTGAATAAAATGTGGCTGAATTTCAATTGCACCTGAAACCAGAAAACAACCAGCTCACCAGCTAATATGTTCCCTGGACTTACCTAGTGTAATAAACCTTTAAACTGACAAAATAACAAAGGTACACATAATTATTTAATAGTCTTAATAATCATCTTCAAGATAACTCTTATCCTATGCTTTTAAGGCAGCAAAAACAATAATAGTTTTAGATGTATGGTTGCACTTGAAAAGTTAATCTTTCAAAGTCTCTATGTGTAAAGAGCATTTTTCTTACCCTCTCCATTGGCCATTTTTCAATGTCTTACCTCCTTTCCACTTTTGTCCCTTTTCATTAAATTATGGGAAAGGCATTTAAGAAAAGCAGACTAGGACACTTCCCAGGGGAAAAAACAAACAAACAAACAAACAAAAAAAAAAAAAAAAAGAAAATTTAAATGCAAGCCAAGCAAAGTTAGAAATAATTTTTGACTATACGAATATGGTAAGTTTAGGAAATGGCAGTTTCAGGTCCAGCAAAGACATCTGGAATAAATAAATAAATCGTTTCTTATTTATCTGTTTTAACTCAGAAAATGGCTTGAACAATGTGTGAGAAGAAGGAAAAATTTATAATAGCAATCGAGTACAGGGGTCTGACAAGATGTGTGCAAAATGATGATATATGGGAACAAAAAAAACTTTCAAAGAGGAAATCAATAAATGACCAAAAGGGAAGCCATTTACTTCGAAGCCAAAGATCAAAATAGCGAGATAGTAATTAGAGGATATTCTTCTAGGGCTGAGTCCTTTTATTCTTCACCTTTAGAAGAATACTGACCCAAATGCACATATGTTAGAAGCTTTTTACTTAACATAGATAGAACATCTCGGAAATGAACAATGGGGAGATAACAAAGGCTTTTGTCCCAAACGTTGTAGAGTTCCTGGTTTGGTGAACCTGTATAAAAATTACATCCACTTAGGAGGAAAAATCAAGATGGAAACAGTAAAGGCCTTGTGCTCTGAAGTGCCAGATGGATCATGGGGTTCACTTTAACCTGCAGACTCAATCCTAACTCCATGTCTAAGTCAGGCTGTACATACTCAGTCCTCTAGCTACCCTTTGTTTTCTTTTCTTAATGATTTGAGCTGTGCTTCCTCACACAAGCACACACACACATGCGCACACATACACACACAAACATACCCCACAACAACCCCCGCCACACTTACCTCTGCCCCAGAGATGGAATTCCCCATCATCCCAGCCCATGGTGAATTAGGCGTCCTCTTTACCTGTAGTAAGTGGCAAATAGTAGAAAAACGTGCCTTCCGCTGGGACTATCTCATGAATACGTATCCTCTGTCCATTAACCATGGATTGTACTCTTTAAGGTAAAGGGTATAATCACGTACCTCTCTGAATTAGAGATTGCTGTATTTTGCACAGGAAGGTGAACAACAGCACTCCACTGAGTGTACTGGTATCCCTTTCTGACATTAGCAGTCAGATTAAAATCTGTTCCAACAGAAAGAAAAAAGCAGGTCCTTGAGGATTATTTGTCTGGATCAGTCTCCAGTGAGACTATGCTAAGGATGAGACCAGGAAAGATCCAATCATAATGGACCATCAATGGCCCAGGAGAGGGTAGATTTCTTCATGGGATAGAACAGCTAACCTGAAGTCAGTATGCTGAGTCCCACCATGTCATGTTGAGCAAGTTTTTTCTAAACCTTTTGTGCCTTGATTTCCCCATTTGTAAAATGGGGATTGTAATAGTAAAAAAAAGTCAACAATTACAGAGTGGTACTTAAGCCTTTAGCAAATAACAATTGATTCAGTCCTTCTAACAACACTATGAGGGAGGATCTACTATTACTATTCAAATTTTATAGATTAGAAAACTGAGGCACAGAGAGAATAAATTTCTTGCCCAAGTTGTTGGGAGGATGAAATGAGATGATGGTGTGAAGTGGCCAAAACAGTGCCTGACACCTAGTGTAAGCACATTGAGTTTGGTGCCATTATTATCACCATTATGGTGATGACGGTGATGGTCACCATCTAGGAGCTCAGGCACCGTGGACATCACTTGGGTTCTTCACTCTGTCACTGCTCAGCCTTACTCTGCCCAAATCTCCAGTTGGAATCTGCATTTTTCTTTTTGTCGGGACAGATTTTAACCTGACTGCTAATGTCAGAAAGGGCACCAATACACTCAGTGGAGTGCTGCTGCTCACCTTCCCTGTGCAAGATACGGAAATCCATAATTCAAAGAGAGGTACATGTTTATACCCTTTACCTTAAAGAGTTTACAGTCAATTGTAAATGGACAGAGGAAACGTATTCATGAGAAAATTCAAGCAGAAGGCACATTTTTCTACTATTTGCCACTTACTGCAGATAAAGAGGATGCCTAATTCACTATGGGCTGGGATGATGGGGAATTCCATCCCTGCCCAAATCTCCAGCTGGATCAGAGGACAGGATGGATGGGCTGAAGCTTATGCCTCAAGGATGGGAGTGAAAGAGAACTGAAGCACCTCACGTGGCTTGGTGCACACCTCAGCTTTATCCTGGAAGCTCCAGGACCCAGACATGTACTCCACACTCCCGCCGAACTGGATTAGTTTTTCTCTTAAATGTTTTTTATTTCCCTAGTGCCACTTCTCTGTTCAGTCTATGCCCTCCACCACTAATGCTTTCTCTTGCAAATTCACTATCTGCCAATTATTCCAGTGCCTTTCAAATTTTACCACATGCACAAAGATTTTCTTCCTTTGGCTAAGTGAATCAATACAGTCATCTATTTATTCATTCAGCAAACATTTATTGACATCTATTCTACTGGGTGGCAGGCATTTTGAGAGGCACTGGAGATGATAAAACCCAGAGAGCCTCAGTCTCTGCATTCAAGGGGAAAAGAAAAATAAATTAGTAAACGTCATGTAATAAGTACGATGGATGGAACTTGAACAGTATCGCTCCTTTCTTCCTTGGAACTTCATATTCCTTTCTTTGCATTTTTATGGAACTGAGAATATTCTCTCTGCTATAGTAGTTACTTAAGCACCTCTATTAATCCCCGATGAGCATGTCAGCTGATTGAGGCCAGGGAACATTTCTTTTGCTCCAGGATTATCAGGGCAACCTCAAGCTCAGAATCTCCCTAGATGACAAATAGTGAAATATTTCTAGTGCTGAGCCCTGACACACTGCCATGCTGTAGGTTATAGCAAGACTCATTCATAACAAGAACTCTGACTAGTTGGCCATTAGGAAAAACAAAGACATGTTTCTTCATTGTCTTTCAGGGTCCTTTAATAGGCAATACCCAGCCAGCCATTAGCCACACTCAGATGCAGAGGAAGAAGCAGGGGGATTCAGAGCTTCAGCTGCTCAAAAGCCATTGCTGTAGCAACATACAATCCACCATGACATCTGGTTCTTTATTACCAGGTCTTACAGCCCTGAGCAATTGTATCTGCCAATGGGAGAATATTCACTTCAGAATGTTGGATGTAAATATTCAGTCCCTTGTGCTTTGCATGTCATTGCTAATGGTATATAAAGAATGATTCGAGAAAAGTATAAATAATCATTTGGCTCTACAATGAAAAGAGCAGTTCTGACTGTAACAAGCCAAAAATGAAATAGTGCAAACTTCAAACTCAAATCAGGAGGTTATCATCTGTATCCACCTCAGAAGGAAATTCTTACTGCCAGAGTACAGAATGAATTGAAAGAAAAATACTAGCCCATTTCTGCAATCCCATTTCAACCAACAAGCTAGGCAGTTCTCAAATGCAAGTGGGTTGTATTTTTAAAGGTCTTTCATATGTTGAGATTCAGAACCCAATTTCTAGCAGAACAATGACGGTTGTTCAATTTCCAGAAATAAATCTTCCATAAGAGATCCCTAAAAGTCTTTCAATAGGAATTTGGGATTCCAGTTTCAATTATAAAACAGAGGAACAGGAGGCCAGTCTGGAAGAACTGATGGAGCTCATGAGGGTAAATGAGCTAGGTGTTCTCTTCTGCGGCACATTGCAAAATGGCCACAAACACCTCCCATTCCTAGACACTTTCCTCTTTGCAATGTGACTTAGTAGCTCCTCCTAAGGTGGAGTGGTAGAGTCAGTTTCTTCCCCTCTTGAATCAAGTAGTGAAGCTATATCTTAACCTCTTGAATTTGGGCTTAGCCATTATGACTTGCTTTGACCAAGGGGACAGCAGCAAACATGATACAAGCAGAGACTTGAAAAGTGTTTGTGCATTCGGACTTGCCCTTTCTAGCTACTCTTGGGAACCATGTATGGCAAGTCT
Organism: Saimiri boliviensis; assembly: GCF_048565385.1. Taxonomy (NCBI): domain Eukaryota; kingdom Metazoa; phylum Chordata; class Mammalia; order Primates; family Cebidae; genus Saimiri; species Saimiri boliviensis. The sequence continues at coordinate 123,416,296 of NC_133453.1, forward strand.
CATCTAAATGAGATCAAGCAAACAACCAGACACGTTTGTGAGTCTATCCTAGACCCTCGGCTATAGTCAACCCAGCAGCTAACTGCCAAGATCAGCTGAACAGTCCGAGACCAGAAGAAATGGCCATCAACCCACAGAATTGTGAGAAATAGGAAATCTTTGTTGTTTTAAGACACTAGGTTTTGGTGACATCTTATGCCACAAAAGCTAACTGGTACATCTTCGTTCCATGATATCTGGCCACATAAATCTCTCCCCAAGTTCTATATTTTGGAGAAGGGGACAACCTTCCCAGAACTCACAGTGCTGGACAAAGCTCCCTCTTCTGGGTTCCAAACCACCTCAAATCATTCACCAGCTATGAATCTCCCTAACATTACAGAATCCAGCATTTCCATAATGATACTACAAGAATCTGTCAAACACCCATAAAAGGAGGAAGGGCAACATTACACACATGGAGAAACACACGAGAAAAGAGCAGAAAAATGTATGACTTACTGCTAAAATGTATTTTTTTCGTATTATAAAATTAATATGAGCTTATGTAAAAAATAACCTTGTTTTTGGAACTTCACATTTGAAGGTGTTTTTAAAGGTGCATTTATTTACCATTATAACAAAGATTAATAATTCTCAGAGCTGTGTTTCCACAGAACTCGATTCATAAGCTCTGTTTAGCAATGGTAACCATTACTGTGGTTCACCAAATATTTCCCCTTCATTCCTTTCTGGATGCATGGTATAATTTCACTTCCTTCCCACCTCTGAAGTTTGGCATGACAATTGTCACTTGCTTTGGCCCAGGAAGTGAGTGCAAGTGTTATGCCCTTCTGACTGGAAACCATTAAAACCTGATTTCCCTCTGTCATGGTTCCTTTGGAAGCACATGTGGAGATAGTGCCTCCATCAGCCTGGCTTCCTAGGTAGCTATTGTTAGCGGAGCTGCTCTGCTGAACTATATTGAACTTGCATGTGAATGAGGAGGAGTTGTTTTCTACTTCAGCATAGCTTCTCCTATCCAAACAATGCATAGAGTTTGCCTGTGTGTGTGTGTAAGCACGAGTATGCGTCTGTATAAGGGTAGGGAAGATAAAGATGAATTTGCTATTAGGGATACAATGTGAATAAAACAAAATTTCCCTGACCTTACACTGTACTATAAAAAGGCAATAACCCTTCAACTTTTCCCATCACGTGACTCAGAAATTTCATTATCAGTTTGTGTTTATAGTGGGATTTATCAAAGAAAGCCAAATGTTGGACAATGTTCTCTTCCCCTTCAGGCAGGGGTAAGGAAAAGGCACTGTGTTACTCTCCGCCTTGAGTCTATCTGTTCTAAAACATTGCCCTGGAAAAAGGGGTCATCCCACTCTTCCCTCAGCAGCATCCAGGGCTGCTGCCATTTGCTCCACCCCAAATCCCTCTCCAGCCAGCTCCCAGGTAATGCTGCCATCACTGGTGGGGTGGACTACACTTTGAGTAGCAAGGGTGTGGACTTCCGAGAGCTTCAGCTAGAGAGTCCTGATACCCTTTCCTTCTCAAGTTCTCAGAACAGCTGGGGCAGGAGTGGGATGAGAAGGAGGGCCAAGGCTGAAGGTCAGTTGAGGTCTTCAGCTCAGACCTCCTGTTTGGTGTGTGTTTCTCCTTTTGGTGTGTATTACAAACATTTTGCTTCCTTTCATTTAAGTTGTAGTCACCCTGATGGTTCACCCGAGTCAGTATTTTTGCCAAACTTGCATGTGGTTCTATGTGCAGCATGTTGTGGAGAACCACTTCAGTATTAGATGTCTTGAGCAAGTTTGACAGAAAGTTTTTTCTTCAGAAGGTAATGCGCTGAGGCCCCCACAGATAGCGCCAATGATCAGCGGTCCCCCTATATGTAAAATAGACTTGCCTAGCTTTTTTGATTGGGTTAGGGATGGGACCACTTCTCAGGAGTGACATTAACCTGTAATGGCATCTACCCCTCTTGTCTCATGGATGGGTTCAATTACATTATTAGAGTTCATTTCTCTCCCACTGAGGAAGGGATTGCCAATATCTCCTGCCATACAATGTACCTTTATTAGATGAAATCTAAATATTTATTTTGTGTAATTCATAAAATTTTCTGAACGGAATGTGGGTTTTGCTTATATTAAATCTTCAGCTTCTGACTGTGATTAACAGCGTTTATCCCTTCCTCCTCATCATCACATAATCATCCATTTGTTCCCAACGGATCTGCTCTGTGGGTTTACTTTTCTGATATTTAAGCCCTGAGATTTCAGGGTTTCAATCTTCCCCTTACTTATATCTCCAAGCCTTTAACTGGGTCATGAGAAGTCATGATCCATTTAACAAATAGTCTTGGCCACTGCTTGAGAGAAAGAAGACAATGAAAAGGTTTATTTAAAGATAAGAAAATGTAAGAATTTATCCACAGAAATAAGTTGTCTCTATCTCTAATTCCCTTTTATGAAAACTGCAGGTTAGCACTGGTTAGTAGGTCATATAATTAATTCAGTCACTTGTGACCAGCAACTTCAGAGAACACAGAATAGAAAATATCAGTATTTGTCACACATAAGGAACAACTGTTTTATGAAATTGTGTTTCAGACCTGTGTCTGCAAATGTGTGAGTGTTTGCATGCGCCCCTGTGAGCCTGAGTATAAACTGTGATATAAAACATTGAAAATCATTCATCAAAAGGGACTTGGGTGATGTCAGGCTTCCTAAAAAGTGCTGGAATGGCATTTTACCCTATCTTTCACCTCCCCACTGACCACCTCCTTCCCCTCTGTCTTTCAGCTGCTTTAGCATTTCACTATCTCCCCATAAAGCTGGTACTCATCCAAATAACAGAGCAAAACACATTAAGGCTGAATCTACATGAGGCTTTAGATTTCCATCAATCCAGTACTATCCAGTTTGGCTCAAAGGACCTTTTCTTTGTCTAGCTGGAGAGTGTATTAAAGCTAACCAGAGACAAGTGAAGCTAACTTGCCAGCTGCCAATGGAGAAGTAGAAAGCACTGCATGGAAAATTCCACTTACAGTTGTAGAAACAAATACTTTGAAGGCAAAATAGTATTATATACATCTCGGGTAATTTTGTTTCAAAACACAGGTCTCTTTTTTTTTTTTCACCATCAAAAATTTTAGCACTAATTAATCTTACAGAGCAATCCTGGAAATTTAATATTTATTTTCAGTCATTACTTTCCTGAATCTTTCTGCTCTTATCCCTGGAGGGCTTGTCAAATGAAAGCAGAAAGTTTGAAGGAACAAAGCCAGAGTCAAAGTGAGATGATAAAGCTTGGGAGTGAGTAGGGGAAGAGAAAAATGCATACACAGAGCAACTCCCAAAGGGATAGGAGAACACAAATTGTGGGAGAATGGGACACCACTGGGGAGGAACAAAACACGTTCAGACCAGCTTCAAAGAATTCTTCATGGCCGGGCACAGTAGGAAAAGGTTAAAATAACAAGTACTTCTCTCAGTGAAACTCAAGAACAAAAAGACACTGAACAGGACCAGGGTTTTGTGCTGCCCCACACCTGTTCAGTGCAGAAGGACCTGATAGACCCTGGGAATTGAATTCCTTGCAAGCAATAATTTACTTTGTTGGGTAAATTAACGACAAATATAGATAGCATTTTTATTCAAGAGACTGTAACAGCCATATAGGCAATTATAATGTATAAAGGTAATATGAAAGAGTAGAATTTATAAGATACATAGGTATATAAATTCCAGGTAATATAATTGAAATAGACCCTTTCCTAGATAGACACCATCAAACCTCAGGTCAAAGGCATATTTTGGCAAAGGTTGCTAATGCCAACAAGCTTCAAAAGGTAGACCAAACTCATTTATTAGTGTGAAATCCCAGCTAACTTTTTAAGAGGCCCCACATTAGACTCAAATAAATTTTTTTCTGGTAAAAAGAAAAGAATCAAAATTCAAGTATGTAATTGTAATATTTTTACTAAATAACTAAAAAAAATCATTTTCTATATATTCTAAACCCTGACTTTCACAAACTAAGCTGTAGACAAAAACCTTAATTCACAAATAGTACTTGACATTTTAAACAACAAATTTGGCAAATATCAAACTATTTATTTCCTGCTCTCAATCTCTGCTGCATGTTACCAGGGCAGCCTGTTCAACTCAATTCAGCAAACATTCATAGAATATGCAATACAGTCATCTTTCATGGTAAGAGAATATCTCTATATACTTTTTTAAACCATGTATTCAAATAAATTTTAGACTTACAGAACATTTTTAAAACTGTTTATATCTTCTCTCTCTCTCTCTCTTTTCTCTCTCTCTCTCTCTTTCTCTCTCTCTCTCTGTCTGTCTCTCTCTCTCTCATAGGAGATGACAGATAGTCTCCCTAGAAGTTTATTTATTTTATTGTTTTTTTCCCCCCAAACAACTAGCTTTTGATTTTGTAAATCTTTCTTTATTGTTTTATGATGTTCAGTTTTATAGATTTTGGTTCTTGTATTTATTATTTCCTTCCTAACGTTTGCTTTGAGTTGAATTTGTTCTTCTTTTTCTAATTTCTTAAAATGGAACCCTGGATTATCAATTTGAGATCTTTCTTTTTTTCTAATACTGTGACTCCCCACCTTTACCCACAGTTTCAATTTCTGAAGTTTCAGTTACTCTCAGTCAACTACAGTCCAAAATATTAAATGGAAAATCCCAGAAATAAAGAGTTCATAAGTTTTAATAATTCATACATTAAATTGTGTGCTATTCTGAGTAGTGGAATGAAATCTTGCACCATCCTGCCCAGGATATGAATCATCCCCCTGTCCAGCATTTCCAGGCTATACAAGTTACCTTCCCATTAGTTACTTGATAGCTATCTCATTTATCACAGTGAAAAATCATAATATACATAGAGTTCACTTCTATCCACACTTTCAGGTATCCACTGTGAGTCTTGGAATGTAGCCCATTTAGATAAGGAATGACTACTGTGTAAGTATTTTAATGCTATAAGTTTTCCTCAAATACTGCTTTAGCTGTATACCACACATTTCAATATGTTGTATTTTCACTTTATTTCAAAATGCTTTAGAATTTCCCATAAGACTTCCTCTTTAACACATTGTTTATTCAAAAACATAACGTTAAATTTTCCCATATTTAAGGATTGTTCAATCATCTTTCTGCTACATTTCTAGTTTAATTATATAATAGCCCAAGAATATCTTTTATATGATTTCTATTCTTTTTAATGTGTTGGGTTTGCTTTATGATCTGTAATATCATCAATATAGGTGAATGTTTTATGTGCACTTAGAAAGAATATGTATTCTATTTTGGCTTTTGTTGCCATTGCTTTTGGCGTTTTGGTCATGAAGTCCTTGCCTACACCTATGTCCTGAATGGTTTTGCCTAGATTTTCTTCTAGGGTTTTTATGGTGTTAGGTCTGACGTTTAAGTCTTTAATCCATCTGGAGTTAATTTTGGTGTAAGGTGTCAGTCAGGCTTCTGCATGGCAAAAGAAACAGTCAGTAGAGTGAATCGGCAACCAACAGAATGGGAAAAAATTTCTGCAGTCTACTCATCTGACAAGGGGCTGATATCCAGAATTTACAAAGAACTAAAACAGATCTACAAGAAAAACAAACAAACAAGCCCATTCAAAAATGGGTGAAGGATATAAACAGACACTTTACAAAAGAAGACATACAGGAGGCCAACAAGCATATGAAAAAATGTTCATCATCACTGGTCATTAGAGAAACGCAAATCAAAACCACATTGAGATACCATCTCACACCAGTTAGAATGGCGATCATTAAAAAATCTGGAGACAACAGATGCTGGAGAGGATGTGGACAAATAGGAACACTTTTATACTGTTGGTGGGAGTGTAAATTAATTCAACCATTGTGGAAGACAGTGTGGCGATTCCTCAATGACCTAAAAATAGAAATCCCATTTGACCCAGCAATCCCATTACTGGCTATATATCCAAAGGATTATAAATCATTCTACTATAAGGACACGTGCACACGAATGTTCATTGCAGCACTGTTTACAATAGCAAAGACCTGGAACCAACCCAAATGCCCATTGATGATAGACTGGATAGGGGAAATGTGGTACATATACACCATGGAATATTACACAGCCATCAAAAATGATGAGTTTGGGTCCTTTGTAAGGACATGGATGAACCTGGAAACCATCATTCTCAGCAAACTGACACAAGAGCAGAAAATCAAACACTGCATGTTCTCACTCACAGGCGGGTGTTGAACAATGAGAACACATGGACACAGGGAGGGGAGCACTACACACTGGGGTCCGTTGGGGGGAAATGGGGGAGGGACGGGGGACGGGGAGGTGGGAAGAGATAGCATGGGGAGAAATGACAGATACAGGTGAGGGGACGGAAGGCAGCAAACCACACTGCCATGTGTGTACCTATGCAACAATCTTGCATGTCCTTCACCTGTACCCCAAAACCTAAAATGCAATAAAAAAGAAAGAAAGAAAGAAAGAATATGTATTCTAACACTGTTGGGTAGAATCTTCTGTAAATCTGAATTAGATCAAATAGACTGATAGTGTTGTTCAGGTTATCTGTAGTCACTTACATATTTTCTGTCTACTTCTTTCATCAATTACTCAGAGAAGAGTGTTGAAGTTTTCAAATAATGGTAAATTTGTCTATTTTTCTTTTCAGCTCCATCAGTTTTTGCTTCATGCATTTTGAAGCTCTATGGTTAAGTGCATAGATATTTAGGAGTACTGTATTTTCTTGGGAATCTGATTATTTTATAATGGCTCAATGTTCCATCATCCCTAATAATATTACTTGTTCTGAAGCCTACTTTATCTGACAAATACAACCACTCTAATTTTCTTATGGTTAATATTTGCATGGTATATATTTTTCCACTTTTTTATTTTTAACCTATCAAAGTCTTTGTATTTAAAATGTGTTTCTGATAGACAGCATGGTTGAGTCTTCATTTTGGATCCAATCTGACAAGTTCTGTCTTTTAACTGCATTGTTTAATCTGCACACATTTAATGTGATTACTGATAATGTCTGGATTAAAATCTACCAACTTGCTAACTGTTTTCTATTTGTTTCATCCATTCTTTGTGTTGAAAGGCAATTCTTCATGGTGTCCCTATATATCTTAGGACAGCTATTGTCTTAAATATATTTTCAAGTTTATTTTATAGAGAACTGCCTAGAAGGACAGAGGTAGTGTTCTCCTTCAAGAAAGCAGGAAAGTTTGTTTCCTGACCAGAGTAACAAAGATAATGACTTCATCTAGGGCAAAGGTTGGACAGGTTTGCGAGCATCCCCTTACAAGATTAGAGGTTTCCTAAACTCAGTGTTCCTCAACTGTGACACAAACCCACTGTGTATACAACTCCCATCTGGGCTCATTAGTCATAATCCCCATGGGATCTGCGGGGCAAGGGAAACTGATTTAAACACTAAACTCATGCTTCCTTGCTGTGCTGTAATAAAGTCCTTTGTCTGTAACCCAGGAGTCTAGTATCTTCTGCTAGCATCTATGAAACTGTGGCAGACTCACTGGTTAGCACACAAGCAGGTTAAAATCTCGACTGTGCATAGTTCTTAAAACTTGGTTTCTTTTTTTCTTTTTTTCTGTCTTCTCTTATGGTAATTGAGCATTTTTATAATTCCATTTTAATGTTACTTTCATAATTCCTCTACTACTTCTGTGTACCTCTTAAATAATTTTTCTAGGGATTTCCCTAGAGTTTAAAATATGCAGCCCAATCAGTCAACTTTCAAATATAATAAAACACCACATCATAAGTTGTATATGGATCTTAAAATATAATCACAATTCTTCCCTTACATTCTTTGAGTTATTGTTACCATCTTTTACTTTTCCATGTTATAAACATACAATACATTGCTACTATTTTTTATTTAGATGGTCAGTTATCTTTCTGAGCATGTATTTATTTTTTAAAAATAAATCATATTTTACTTCTAGTGTTCTTTATTTGTGTGAATCTAGGTCACGCTTAGCCTCAGAAACTTTCAAGGCTTTCTTACAGAGTAGATGTGCTGGCAATAACTTTCCTCTGTTTTTGTTCTTTTAAGAAAATCTTTGTTTCTCCTTATTATTGAAAGATGTTCTCACTGGGAACCGGTTTTTTTTTTTTTTTTTTTCTGGCAGTGGTATTTTTCTTGGTTTGTTTGCTGCTTTAAAATGCCATTCCATTGTCCTCTTATTTATTATGGTTCAGTGATAAGTCTGCTGAATCGATCACTATGCTTATTTCTTTCTAGATAATATATCTTTTTTCTCTAACTGCCTTTGAGATTTTCCTTTTGTCTTTGGCTTTTAGCAGTTTGAATATGATATGCCTAGCGTTTGGAGGTCTTTTTTTTTTCCTTATCAGGGGAAAGATTTTTATCATAGTTCATACTCTATGGCCATTTTGGATCTGTGATGTGATGTTTGTCATTAATTTTGGAAGATTATCCGTCCATATTTCTTGGAGCATTTCTTTGATCCCATTCTTTCTCTCTTTCATTCTGAGATTTTGATTATGCATGTGTTTAATTATTTTATATTGTCTCATAGCTCTTGTACACTCTATTGTTTTGTTTGCTATTTTTTTCTCTTGGTGTTTTCTTTTCTTAGAACTCTCTCCAGTGTTACTGTGAGCATGCAGTGAGGTTTGTGGGGAGCAAAAGGCTGCAGGTGGAGGAAGACCCTACCAATTGCTGTGGTGCTAAGGTTGTTACCCTCTCCAGGGCACACTTGTCCTCTACCCATTTGCCAACATCCTAGCAGAACTCTTTTTACCAGTGTCTGGTTGCATCCACTCCTGGTAAGTCAGAGCTCTCATCTTACCTGTCATTATAGACAGCCCTTGCTTTGTGTATTTTGTGACAGTATGTTGTGACTTCAGCTCTCCAAAGTTTTCAAAAAGGGTTGTGAAGTTGCAGTTTGTCCAATTTTTTTTTCATTGCAAGAGACTGGAATATTACTTTTTTCAGCTGTCTAAATCTCAAAATGTACACCAGAAGTATACACCCTATCTCTTGACGAAATTGAATACATAATTAGAAACTTCCCACATGAAAAATCTCCACGCCCAAATGACACCATCACTGAATTCTTCTAAAGAGTAAAAAAGAGATAAGATAAATCTTACGAAAATTCTTCCAAAGAATAGGAAAAGAAGTGACATTTCCCAATTTATTTTACAAGGCCAGAATAATCTTGATATCAAAACACAACAAAGACATTTTACAAAACAAGATAATTATAGGTTCAACTCTTTCATGAACATTTATTGTATATAGAAAATCCAAATGATTCAAAAATTCTAAATAAAACCTTAGCCCCTCAAATACAGTGACATATTAAAATGACAATATATCATGACTACATATATAAAAGATAGCATATCCTGGGCTTTTTTCAGGAATGCATGGCTAGTTTAATGTGAAAAAAATCAATCAGTGTGATTCTCCACACTAAATGAATAAAGTAGATGAAACATGACTGGCTCAATTGATACAGAAAAATTATAATATTTGACATCTGTTCATAGTAAAAACTATCTACAAACTAGAAACAGAAGGAAGCTTCTTTAACCTGATAAGGAATAGCTACCAAAATAATTGAATTTATAGCAAACACCATATTTAATAGTGAAATACTAGAGAATTTTGGATCAAAAACAAAAGAAGGATGTCCATTTTTTTAACCACTTATTTCAGCATTATTCTCAAGACCTTGGCCACTTAAATAGATTAGAAGAAGAAATAAATGGTATAATAATTAGAAACAAAAATGTTATGATTTACAAATGACATACTATTACATACAGAACATCCAAATGATTCTACATATTAACTATTAGAGTGAATAAATGATTTAGAAAGGTAATTGTATCTCTGAGTACTAGAAACAAATCATTCAAAGTTTTAAAATTACAAAATTTAAAATTAATTCTATTTAAAATAGCCTATTTATAATAATCCTAAATAGCCTTAAAAATCCTATTTAAAATAGCCTCAAGAATATCAAATACCTAATAATAGATAGAGCTGAGTAATGAGACACAAGATTTCCAATAGAAAGCCACCAATGATTACTAATAGAAATTAAGACATAAATAGAGGGATGCATGTTAAAACATTTTGCAAGGACATCACTTCTCTCCACTTGACCTAGAGTCAAAACATTTTCAATCAAAATTCTAGGAGGGATTCTACAGTTTATATCAAAATTCTAAAGGCTAAGAATAGCCATCTTGAAGAAGGGGAGCAAAGTAATATGGCTTCACTACCAGTATTAAGACTAATAATAAAATTACAATAAATACAACAGGGGTGCAATCAATGAGAGAAAAGAAAAAGAAAAGAGTATCACCAGCCAAACCCATTCTTATAGGGCAACCTGCCTTATGATAAGGTACTACCACAATAGAATGGGAAAAAATATTTTCAATAACTGGTGATTTATAAATTGGATATTCAGGAGAGGAAAAAAAATAAGTCCTCTCCCCTATATCCATCATAAACAAAAATCAACTCGGATCCTTCATAGAGATAAATGTATAAACATGAAAACTATTAGAGATAAGAGAACAATTTCATGACTTTAGGATAGACAGAGATTTCTTAAATTGAACATACGACTAAAGGTCAAAAAGAAAATATTGACAAACTGAATGCATTATAATTAGGAACTTCTGTTTACAAAAGGACACCACTGACAGAGTAAATGGCAAGTCACAGATGAGAATCAGGTATTTACAATAAATATAGCCAATGAAGAACTCACATCTAGAATATCATTGAAATTTCTATAATCTAGTAAGAAAAAAAGACAAATCTATCTCATTATTTTAAAAAGAGGAAAAGGAATGCTTCTCAGAAATGTTGGGAAGATTTATTTTTGAATTTAAAAAAAATTTTAAATAACAGAGAAACTCTGTCTGTCCCAAGGAGAAGGGGTTTAATTGGTGAGCTTTGGAAATGGGTCATTATTCAGGCTCTTTTTGGCCTTCCCTCAGAATCTCTGCGCCCAAAGGCCGTGTTCGTGCCCCTCTCTGCTCTTCCTTTTTCCAATTAGCAAACTCACTCACCAGGGTAGATCCTGCACCTTGGGGGGACAGTAGAGAAAGCTTTCCATGGTTAAATCTCAGGTCAAAGCCATAACCTCCAATCCTGCTTTACCGACAATAAATTGAGTATTTGACACCCTATCTGATGTCTGTGTCTTTTTCTCATTTGGTTTAGAATTCTCATTTCTCAAAACCCCAACAGCAGTGAAGGAAGAGGAATCTGATGAGATGAAGTTAAATCAATTGAGAGATTGAAGGGTGAGGTCATGGAGCACCTCGCTTGGAAGCAGACGAGGAGGTGCTCTCTACCTTCTGCCTCTGAGAAGGGCAGCTGGGACATCAGGTCAGTCAGTGTGAATGCCGGAAGAGAAGCTGCCACACCTGTTGCCCATCCTGGGAAGGAAACTGATGGTGGCGACTTTCTGTGAACTACTTCCTCTCTGCCAAAATATTTCCCAGCTGGCTCTTTGTTTTTCCAGGGGTTTAGGCAGCACAAATTATAATAACTTTAAAGAAACCTTTTTGTAGTGGAACAGTACTTCCAAAAGTCGCACCGGAATGTGAGGTTTTGCATACTAATGATCTTGTAAGAAAAACAGAAGTCTTCTTGATCAGATTATATTGATCAGAATTTTGTTTGTCATAGTTAAACACTCCCTCATGTAATGTACAAATCTGCAAGATTTTCTAAAACAGGTCAGCCAAGAAGATCGTTGGTTTGGCCCTATTGTATACGCCAAGCACCTTATCAGACAAAACCAATAATTTTCCCATTTGTATGCAGATCAGAAAAGAAAAAGATACTCAAGAGATGTCTACATTATTCTCTGAATAGAAAATACTGTAACAAGATATTTTTATTTTGGTCTGCATTGCCAGTAGCTAGATTTTGATTATCATTATTATTTAGTATATAGCATTTGGCTCAGAGATAAGCTTTCATTCAAAAAAATAATGCATACTATTCACCTTTGTGATACAGGTGCTATCTGTGTTACACAGAAAGCTTTTTTTATGTTGTTGTAAGCAACATGCTGTTTGTAACAGATGTCAGCTCAAAGCAGAATTGTAAACACTTTATGGCATGGTGATGCTGATATTCTGGACTGTTCAGGTATGTGGTACAAAGATGGAGAACAGAAATACAGGAATAGCTCAAAGAAAAAATTGTAGTGAAAACATATTTTGCTGTTTTCTGTAACATTCAAAATCTGTCTCTTCAAATACATGAGTGAACCAATTTAATTTCTACTCATTTGACCTTTAAAGTTTGAGAGCAATGTTTCAATTTTTATAAACACAATCACAGAGAAAAAGCCAATAACATCAATTCACCGAGTTTGAAAAAAATTTTTAATTGTGAAAAAGGTTTTCTTGAAGGGTCAATTCCATGTCCAATTTATTAAAACTTCATTAATCTGGGAAAATAATTATAAACAGCAACACACATTTACATTCAAAGTAGTTATAAAAATTATAATTTGTTATGAAAATACTGAGCTTAATCATATATTCAAGTACATACTTTTTGAGATCTTGCTGTGGTTATCATTGCACTAACTGAATTTACTATCTCTAACAAAGTTACAAAGAAGAGTGGGCAATTGCTTAACTTAAAATAAGAAAACACTTGACTAATGAAGTATTTAAATATATCAACACTTTAAGATGAGGCATGGGGGCAAAGACTGTCAAAGTTGTATTCTTAATAGTCTTAATTTTTCAAGATTAAAATAGAACTAAAGAAGAGAACCCAAGATCCATTTAATACGGTGTTTTCAAACTGCAGGTCATAAATGATAAGCGGGTCCTAAGATCAGTTTAGCAGATTACAATCAGTATTTTTTTTTAAACAGTTTTGGTCTTGTTGCCCAGGCTGGAGAGCAATGGCACAATCTTGACTCACTGCAACCTCCATCTCTCAGGTTCAAAAAATTCTCCTGTCTCAGCCTCCCAAGTAGCTGGGATTACAGGAGTGTACTACCACACCTGGCTAATTTTTGTATTTTCAGTAGAGATGGGGTTCCACCATGTTGGCCAGGCTGGTCTTGAACTCCTGACCTCGGCTGATCTACCCACCTCAGCCTCCCAACGTGCTGGGATTACAGGCATGAGCCACCGTGCCCAGCCCAATCAGTAATTTTTTAGAAATCATTTTTAAACACCATTTTTTAAATGAAATAGAAAATATCACAATGCTTTCCAATTAATAAGGATAAAAATGGTTTCATAATAATTTTCATGAGTGTGTGCCTATACTGGGTTGTGATATAAAACGTGCATCTTATTTTGGATCATGGGCAGAAACTTGAAAGCCACTGATCTAATCTACCCTCTGGCTTCTAATGAGGTAAAACCATAAGTGTTCTCAGAGAAAAACAAAATAATAAGTAAAGTATGTAAGTAGAGTGTACATATCACTTTAAGTTTGTGTCTGTGAAATCTTGGAGCTTAAGGAATGATTTGACTTATTATCTTGCTAATTCATACTCACTCTCTAACAGGCTGACTGAACTGCAGGAAGTCGAGAGTAGAGAAGATGTTGATTTATGCAGATTGGTAATATAGATGGATCAAACCCCAGGATAATTATTCAGAATCAGTTTTACTCAGGTTGAACATTATTTTCCTTTCCCTCTTTCCAAACGAAAGAAATTTGCCAGATGCAAGTAGAAGAATTAAACAAGTTTTTGTGTTGCCCTTTGCCTTTTTTGATCCCTGAATGGAGGAGAGGGAAGAGCCTCTATCACAGGAAAAAGTAGGAATCTCAGCTCTCACCATTCCAGAAGAGGGAGCCGGAAGGCAATCTAGTAGTCCATGGGCCCCTGAGACACTCTGGATCAGGAGAAAAAAAAAAATCAGGAATTCCTTTCACTGGTTCCAATGGTGAAGAAGCAAAGGCATGTTCAGGCTATCCCAGAAAGAAAGAGCCAGAGGTCTTGTTCTTCGAGGCCATATTAATTTCTTGTTGCTACCATAGCAAATTACCACAAACCCGGTGGTTTACAATAATACAAGTCTATTATCTTGAAGTTCTGTAGGTTACAAGCCAAACATGGATCTCATGAGGCTAAAGTCAAGGTGTCAACAGAGCTGTGTTCCTTTCTCAATATCCTAGAGAGGAATGCAGCTCCCTTGCCTTTTCCAGCTTCTAGAGGTTGCCCGTATTTCTTAGTTCTGGGACCCTTCTAACTTCAAAGCCAGCAACGCTCTCTCACAGACCATTCTTCCACAGTCACATTTCCTTCTGTCTCTTCTACTCTGTGTCTTCTTTCACTTTGGAGGCCCCTTGTAGTTGCATTGCTAATCACACCAGAAACCACCCATATACTCCAGGATCATCTCCCCATCTCAAGATGCTTAATTTAATCACATCCACACAGCACATTTTTCAATGTAAGATAGCATATTCACAGGTTCTTGGAATTAGGAAGTGGACATCTTTGGGGGTCCATTATTCTGCCTTCTACAGCAGCTAACTGGAATGTGCTGTAGTCACAGCTATTATCACGAATGATTGCTTTTCATGCACTGAGCTACCCATGCATGAGTGGGCTGCCAGTTCTTTCCAATTATATCATGGAGAACCAGCCACCTCTTAAAGGTTATGAATAACATCCACACTTAAATACACACTACCATGCTTACAGACTTCTTTAGAACTTTCTTGCCTAAAACTAAATACAACAGCTTTAAATTATTTCAAGGACAGCTGGAAATACAGAGCAGGGAAAGTCTCATGACAATGTGGCATGTGCTTGAAGGGTCTACTGGCATAATCTGAAAATGTGGAAGTCAGATTTCACTGACTTTCAGGGAAAATAAAGTGAAAGTCAGAGAAGTAATTATCTATCCTAGTGTTTCTTCAAAACTGTTTCATGAAGCAAGAGTCCTTTGAGATGCTCCATACACACGCACATACAGGCAAACAACATTTTGTAATCTTTCAGAGAAATATAGGCATACTTTGCATTTTTTACATGGAGTATGTCTTTTGGTGCCATTTTTCTAAGAGCATATGCTCACTTCATGTCTGTTTCATGTTTTGGCAAGTCTCACAATATTTAGAAATTTTTTGTTAATATGTTGTGGTGATCTGTGGTTAGTGTTTGTCTTTCTTTGTTTGTTTGTTTTTTGAGACAGAGTTTTGCTCTGTCACCCAGGCTGGAGTGCAGTGGTGTGATCTTCGCTCACTGCAACCTCCACCTCCCAGGTTCAGGTGATCCTCCTGCCTCAGGCTCCCAAGTAGCTGGAACCCAAGGTACCCACCACCTTACTCAGCTACATTTTGTATTTTTAGTAGAGATGGGATTTTACCATGTTGGCCAGGCCGGTCTCAAACTCCTGACCTCGGACAATCGGCCTGCCTCAGCCTCCCAAAGTGCCTGGATTATAGGCATGAGCCACTGCTCCCAGCCTATGGTTGGTGATTTTTAATGTTACTATTGTATTTGTTTTTGTGTGCCATGAATTGCATGGAAGGAAGATGGCAAACTTAATAAATACTGTGTGTGCTCTGACTGCTCCACTCACTAGCCATTCCCCTCTGGCCTCCCTATTCCCTGAGACACAAAGTATTGAAATCAGGCCAATTAACAGTCCTACAGTGCCCTTTTAGTATCAAAGTGAAAAGAAGAGTTGCATATCCCTGACTTTAAACTGAAAGCTAGAAATGATTACACTTGGTGAGGAAAACATGCCAAAAGCCAAGATGAGCCAAAAGCTAGGCCTCTTGCTCCAAAGAGCCAAGTTGTGAATGCAAAGGAAAAGCTCTTCAAGAAAATTTAAAGTGCTACTCCAGTGAACACGCAAATGACTAGAAAGCATTATTATTGATAGGAAGAAAGTTTGATTGAGTGGTCTGGATAGATGATCAAACCAGCCACGTTTTCTTAAACCAAAGCCTAATGCAGAGCAAGGCTCTAACCCTCTTCAATTCTATGGAGGATGAGAGAGGTGAGAAAGCTGCAGAAGAAAACTTTGCAGCTATAAGTTGGGTTCATGATGTTTAAGGCAAGAAGCTCTCCATAACGATAAAAATATAAAGTGGAGCAGCAAGTGCTAATGCAGAAACTGCAGCAAGTTATTCAAAACATCCGGCAAAGATAATTGATGAAGGTGCTGCACTAAACAACACATTTTCAGTGTAGATGAAGTAGTCTCATATTAGCAGAAGATGTTATCTAGGACTTTCATAGCTTGAGAGGAGAAGTCAATGCTTGGCTTCAAAGCTTCAAAGGACAGGCTGACTCTCCCGTTAAAGGCTGACGCAACTGATGATTTTAAATTAAAGTAAATCAATGTTCATTTACTGTATCAAAGTCCTAGGATCCTCAAGAACTATGCTAAATCTGCTTTGTGCTCTAGAAATGGAAGAAGAAAACTGGGATGACAGCACATCTATTTACAACATAATTTACTAAACATTTTAAACCCACTGTTGACATCTACTACTCAAAAAAGAGTCCTTTCAAAATATTACTGCTCATTGACAATGCACCCAGTCACCTAAGAGTTTTGATGAAGATGTAAAAGGAGATTAATGTTGATTTTATTGCTACTAACAAAACATCCATTCTGTAGCCCACAAACGAAAGAGTAATTTCAACTTACGAGTGTTACATTTAAGAAATACATTCCATAAAGCCGTAGCTGCCATAGACAATTTCTCAGCTAGATCTGGGCAAAATAAGTTGTAAACATTCTGGAAAGGACTCACCATTCTAGATCCTATTAAGAAGATTCATTTGTGGAAGACAGCGTGGTGATTCCTCAAAGACTTAAAGACAGAAATACCATTCAACCCAGCAATCCCATTACTGGGTATATAAATCATTCCATTATAAAGACACATGCACATGTAATGTTCATTGTAATACTATTCACAATAGCAAAGACATGGAATCAACATAAATACCCATCAATGACAGACTGGATAAAGAAAACGTGGTACATATACACCATGGGATACCATGCAGCCATAGAAAGGGATGAGATCATGTCCTTTGTAGGGACATGGATGGACCTGGAGTTCATCATCCTTAGCAAACTCATGCAGGAACAGCAAACCAGATACTACACGTTCCCACTTACAAGTGGGAACTAAATAATGAGAACTTATGGACACACAGAGGGGAACAACACATGCTGGAGCCTATTGGAGGTTGGAGGGTGGGAGGAGGGAGAGGATCATAAAAATAACTAATGAGTACTAGGCTTAATACCTGGGTGATGAAATAATCTGTACAACAAACGCCTATGATGCAAGTTTACTCATGTAACAAGCCTGCACATGTAACCCTGAACTTAAAAGTTAAAAAATTCATAATTTATATGAGAAGTCCAAAATATCAACACTAACAGAAATTTGGAAGATGTTCATTCCAGCACCCATGGATGACTTTGAGGGCTTCAAGACTTCAGTGGAGGGAGTAACTGCAGATGTAATAGAAATAGAAAAATAAATATAATTAGAAGTGGAAGCTGAAGATGTGACTGAATTGCTGCCATTTCATGATCAAACTCTAACAGATAAAGAGTTGCTTCTTATGGATGAGTCAAGAAAGAAGTTTCTTGAGATGGAATCTAGTCTTGGTGATGATGCTGTAAATATTGTTGAAAAGACAACAAATAATTTAGAATATTACCTAAACTTAGTTGATAAAACAGCAGCAAGTTTGGAGATGACTGACTTCAATTTTGAAAGTTCTGCTGTAGGTAAAATGCCACAGAGAAGCTTTCAAGAAAGAGTCAATCAATATAGCAAACTTCATTGTTATCTAATTTTAAGAAATTGCTACAGGCACCCCAGCCTTCAGAAAGCACCATCCTGATCAGTCGGCAACCATCAGCATTAAGGCAAGACCCTGCACCAGCAAAAAGATGACTCACTGAACACTCATGATTATTAGTAATTTTTTAGCAATAAAGTATTTTTTAATTGAGACATGAGCATTGTTTTAGATATAATGCTAGGTCTATTTTAGCCACACTTAATAACTTTTAAATGCACTGGGAAACCAAAAAAGACTGCGTGACTCACTATTGTGATATCTGCTTTAAAGCAGTGGTCTGGAACCAAACCTTCAGTATCTCCAAGGTGTGCCTGTATTATACACCTGTTTATGACTCTTTGTGGACATTAACATTTCAAAGGTTTTACAAATCCTCCAGTAGATAAATATGTGGATGGTCAACCTTCAACTTCTTGCCAAATGTGAAGGGAGCTTCCAACTTTACCTTGACTTTGGTTTAGGCACTGTGGTATCGTGACTGATTTCATGCCCTTGTAGTTAAGAACAAATATTCCCATCTGGTTCCAGACTTCCTTTTTGCTGAGCAGGCTGGACTAAGCTTGTTGTCTTTAAACTTATTCTGCTTGTCTATCTCCTCAGTCAAGGGGTGTGTGTGTGTGTGTGTGTGTGTGTGTGTATGCATGTGTATAGTGTATAGAACATATATGTAAATTACATACATGTACTACTGTACTAATATACACATATAACAAAGAGATAATTTTAATATACAAATAAAATTTTAAAAAATAGGCAGTATTTTTGTATTTCTTGATAATTGTGGTTGCTTTATACTAATAATAATATCTTAGGGAAAAATATGCATTTTAGGTTAGGGTTGTCTTTACCAAAGCTGAAAGTAAACTTATTCTGTCAACTCATCTTCTTCATGGCCCACTCCTTATCAGATCTCATAAGATTATAGTTGTTTTGCTTCATAATGTCATTGAAGAAGTATTCATTGCAGAAATACAAGCATCAGCTATTCTACTTTCTTTTGAGCTTATTAAACATGCTTTTATCATGTTGGATCTACGATATATTTGTGTGTTTCTATATTTATCTGTTTTATAGTATTAATTTCAAGACATTTGTCCATTTTATGAAGACCATTTTTGTTAAAAGGAGGTAACGTAATATATACTTATAATTAACCCAGCACATCAACACAGTACCCCGAAACCACGTGGGAGCACAATTGACAAGGCCTGTCGGTTATGGAACACATTTCTTCATTTAGCACCTTGCCTGGCTCAGAAGGAAAAGGGCCTATTGATTCACAGTCTACATCCATATATCCCTGTCAGATATTAGCAAAGATTTTCTCTAATTTTTTTACAACAATCAGTCAGTAGAAGTTCTAATACTTTTGTCCTATACTCTGTTGGATTGTCTTCCTCATCTGCCAGGATTCCAGCCAGTATTCCATGACCACCCTTCCTGACTACAGCTGTGAAGTCAGGGAGGTCAGGGTTCAATTCCAGATCTGCTTTTTTAACCAGTTTCAGAGTTTGGGGAGCAAAGTGCTCAGTAATACCCAGTAGTACAGTTAGGAGGTTAAACACTGGATTTTTGTTTGGGGAGATCAATCTCAGAAAGATGGGTAGAGCCTTGCCCTGAGAGATGCTCATCTCCTTCCCTAAGGGAACTGTACATCCTAGTGGACCACAGACTTAATGATTAACCCAATGTGCTAGGAGAGAAAAAAGGAGGGAGTACTATAGGAAACTTCTTTTCTCCAGGCCTCAGTTCCCTTTTAGAGGGAAATCAATTCAAGGAATACTCTTGGTCTTCCTTGGGGAAGGACAGTGCATTATTGGATGGGTGGATATAAATTAGGGCCCAGAAGCCATGTAAATGTGAGTTGCCCTTTCCTCTCTCTTGCGGACCTGGCTGACCTGCACATGGGATACTCTGTGTTCTGTTCCTTCCCCCGACAGTTTCATGGGGAGGCTCTGCCCCTGCTCAGGAGGCCTGTGGATGCTCAGTGCTGCCTTTTAATGTGTGTGCACATTTTGTTCAGTTCTGGGTTTCTGCTTTTGGAAGCTCACTATTGTCATATGTGTAAGTCACATTCTCTCAGATATTCTAGTACTGATCTGCCCAGAAACCTTGTTTACCTCTAAGTGGTTCCAAAGTGGGTCAGGAAAACTCACATTGAAAACCTGTGGGATCTTGGGCTAATTTACTTTAACTCAGTGGGTCTTTGCAAGCTGGTAATACCTTAGGCCAGGCGTCCCCAAACTACAGCCCGTGGGCTGCATGCGGCCCCCTGAGGCCATTTATCCGGCCACCCGCCACACTTCAGGAAGGGGGACCTTTTTCACTGGTGGTCAGTGAGAGGAGCACAGTACGTGGCAGCCCTCCAACAGTCTGAGGGACAGTGGACTGGCCCCCTGTGTAAAAAGTCTGAGGACGCCTGCCTTAGGCCTTATTGGCTATTTATTAGGTATTGGCATGGGCTGAGTCCTTTCATTACATTTCTTTATATAATCTTCACAATAACTATATCAAGTTGGGATTATTGTTGTTCCTATTTTAAGGTGAAAAAACTGATACTTAGAAAAGAAATAAGACAATGTGGATGACACTCTGACGAAACTGCTATTTGAATAGAGAAGCACAGAAGGGATTCAGAGTTTACAGCCCGGGTCTTGATCCCTTCCAAAAGGGCAAACAGAATGAAGATGAGATGTTGAACGAGGGACCTTAAACAAAGTGAGTGACCTATGCGAGCTCCTTATCTTTGTTCTCTAGTGGTCCAGATACCAGGTTCAGATACCTGGCAGTTCTATTCTCCCTGTCCCCAAAATTTCTGTGTATCTAGTATGCTTCAAACTTCAAGTTATGGCCCATCAGTGAGTCGTGACATCAACTTGGCGGGTCAAAGCCAACATTCCTCTGAGGGAAAGGGAGTGGAGGAGTAAGACGTAGAGAAGGAGAGAGGAGGGAATAGCATGGAAAAGAAAACGTTAGAGTATATATCACATAAGACCATATTACATTGTATAATAAAATGACTGTTTTTGGCTCTGTGTGTGTGTGTGTGTGTGTGCGCGCGCGCGTGTGTGTGTGTGTGTGTGAAATGCATTTTCTTACTGTAGATCATGATCTGCAAAGCTTTAAATCCATGGTTCCATCTTGTTTGGTTTACCATAAGCTTCTTTTCATGGTGTGATGGCTGGTTCTTGCCTTACTTAAAGTTCTCCTCACTCGTCTCTTTTTTTTTCTTTTTTTTTAAGACAGGATTTCACCATGTTGGTCAGGCTGGTCTTGAACTCCCGACCTCAGGTGATCTGCCCACCTTGGCCTCCAAAGTGCTTGGATTACAGCCATGAGCTGCCACACCCGGCCTCATCTCTTTTTTAAAACTATCTCTGGAGGAGGAAGGGGGGAGGGGGCCTATGTGCATCAGAGAAGGAATCTGGCAGCACGTGGAAACAGAAGAAGAGAGGCGTATGGGGCCAAGTCAGGCAGACTTTAAATCAGTTGTATGGATTTTATTCTTAAAAGTAACAGGAAACCTTGGGAGGCTTTTGATCAGGGAGGGGATGTGATTCCATTCATGCTGGAAAATTATTCCCATAATTGTTGTGTGCAGAGTGAATTGTAAGGGCTGGAATGGAAACAGAGAAGTTGCAGCCGCAGTGAAAGTGAGAGACAGGTGGTACATTCTAAGTTAGTAGTAACTAAAATGGAAAGGAGGAGAGAGCCGAGGTTTACGCACCAGACCCGGTCTGCTCAGAGAATGAGAACCACTAGATAATACACGTAACGAGCACTATACCCTATACAGTGGGCCAGCTACTCCGTCTATGCAAGGCTGTTTTTGCCTGGTGATAGAGCCCAAAGGCCACAGGGCATGCAGCTGGGAAGGAAGACTGCACATGAAGTGAAGGAAGTAAGGGCAAGTGGGAACCTGCAAGGCTGAGCTGGAACCCACGAGAGAAGACTGGAGCCTGGGCTGTCTCCCCACCTCCAAGCCCCCAGCTCAGATGACAGCAGCTTCCTGGGTAAGAAACGGATGCTCTTCATCAGGGTGCTCATATGTAGCTAACCCATGATTCGGAGAAGCTGAACAGAACGTTTGCTGGAGTTAGAGCTGCAGGCCCAGCATTGCCCCATATCAACTAGGTGAGGCAGCAGATAAGCAACCGCATGCGTGCACTGCGCTCACCTCCTGAGTATGCAAAGAAACAAATCGCCCCTTCACTCCCTCTTCCAAATCTTAGGCAAAGTTGTTCTTGAAGCCTATGCTAACTAAGAACTACAAGGGGAAGGGAATTCTGGAAAATGTGTTTTTAGCTTAGCTAAATTGATGCAAAATGAATTCATCAGTAGGGTGTTTCCATATGCACAGGAAAAGGGAACTTTTACTTCGAGCTTCCTAGGAAGAAAATAACCCTTGGAGGAAACTTGGCTAGACAATCCTGCAGTAAATAGCAACCCACCATCTCAGCACCTCAGACAGATAACAGTTTATCTCTTGCCCACACACAGTCGCCCACAGATCTTGGCAATTCTGCAGTGTAGCCCACTGCCAGGAGGTGACGGGAGGGTTTGGACACTTCTGCCTTGCTGCCTTGCAGATCCATCATCTCAACACACGGCCCCTTGATCGCTGCAATAGAAAATAATGTACCTTGCACCATTTAAGTCAAAAGCTTCACTGCACTTCTGCTCACAGTACTTTGACATCACAGGGCATCTTGGAACAAGCCACAGAAATGAATTATTAAATGTCCAAAGGATTATCAGCATTTTCATCACCATCATTTTTATAATACAATACGTGCTGTAGACACTCTTGCCACTCACATCACTCTCATTAGGTGATAAAAATAATGTTTTACCATGGATATCACTGTGTTACAATGGCATACCCAAGAGTTCTGCTGCACCCATTGCCAATGTGGTATGATTTCTGTATTGCTACAGTGCCAGTCAAATAGCTTTCCTGCACCAGCCTGCCAGGCCAGAGCCTCCCCACTGTTGCAGACACCTCTGAAGTAAGGGGTTGAGAGTGCCTCAGTAAAGGCCAGTCTATTGCCTGGGAAAAAAAGAGCTTTACATTGAGATTTAAACAACTTTAATATACATTGAATTGGTCCTACCAGAGATCAGAGCCTGGGTGGTGTTTTCAGACACCACTTCTCATACTAAATGTGTATGGGTTTTTTTCTGACAATAATCAATTCCTCCACAATTCTCCAACACCAACTGGGTGTTCAAGAATTCAATTCAATTCTAACACCTGGAGTTAGCAAAGACCCCACAGTTATAAGTTCAGCTGCACAAGACTGCCCTATTTCAGATAGCAGCTGCAAATGGGGTGTCAAGTTTACCCGCACTTCTATCCTGCTGACTCTAAATCCAGGGGTTCCCATGACTCCATCTCAGGTTCAGTAATTCAGTACAGTGGCTCATAACACTCAGGAAAGCACTTTCCTTACTATTACAGTGTATTTATTAAGGATACAAATAAACAGTCAGATGAAGAAGTTCATAGAGCAAGGACTGAAGGAGCCCAAGTACAGGAGGTGTGTCTCTATGGAGTCAGGACGCACCAGCACACGAATACATTTGCCAACCCACAAGCTCCCTGAATCCTATTGTTCTGGGGTCTTTATGGAGCTTTCTTTACATGCACAATTGATCAGATAATTGGCCATTGGTGGTTGAACTCAATCTCTAGCCCTTCTCCCCTCCCTGGAGGCTGAGGGGTGGAGCCGGAAGTTTTCAAAATGGCCTGCTCCTAATGACCACACCTAATAATGACCTGCTCTTTCTGGGACCAGCCCCTGTTCTGGAACTATCTACCCACTCCACCCCCAACTCCCTACCATGAGTCATCTCATTAGCATACAAAGGACACTCTTATGGCTCAGGTGATTCCAAGAATTTTAGGAGCTCTATGCTGGGAGCCTAGCAGAAAGACCAAATGTTTGCTTTTCATTATGCCACAAGTCTGCAGGTGTTATGACAGGGGCAGCACACTCTAGAGCTGGGGGTGCTGCCCACATTACAAGGTGAGAAGAAAGAGGAAAAGGGTCACAGTGTGGGCTTCTCAGTGCTGAGGACCAGGGCATCCTCTGAGAAGTACCAGAAAGGCAAAGGAGATGACGAATGGTTGAATACAAAAGGATGTCCTGCCAAACACTGCCTAGTGTAGAAGAGCTGGGTTTCAATACCTGTTGCATGGTAATTAGCCCTGTGTATCAAAACTAAACCTAGCAGAACTAAGAAGTTCATGCATCTCAAACACCTCAGGTACTTCAGGGAATAAAATGTTGTAGCCCAGTATGCATTTCAACAGCAAGCTTATTATGACTTATTACTACTCTGAAGAACAAATGAGGAATATAATATAAGCACTTATTTGAAATAACACAGGAAGTCAGAGAATATAATGAAAGTCAGAGGTGTCAGCAGATATGTGCATGACAGAGAAAGAGAAAATGACTCATCTGGAACTAGAGGACTATAAAGAAGTTGGGCATTTTCTAATTGACTTCATTTCCCTGGGAGTCAGAAGACCATAACCATTTGGGTGAGTGACATGGATAATTATCTTGAATTGAGTAACTAATTAGGTGCTTTCATTTTAAATGAAATATAGGAGAGCCAGGAAAATTATTGTTATAATTTTTTTTGCCTGTCCTCAGACTCTGAATAATAAGTGATAATGTCTAAATGATAAAAACATTTTTAGAAGATGACACAGAGGAATTTCGTAACACATGGACTATGTATGATGTGCTGTTCAGTAGAAACAAACATGTTTCTCGGTTTTAGGTAAACAGTTTTTCTTTTGGGGACCAAGTATGTAGGAAGGGTCCCTGTGCTTTGTTGCTTACTTGGACCATGGTAGGCCTCATGAGTACATGCAGGGGCACGTGATTTGAGGCTTTCCAAGAAGCATCCTTTCCCAAAATGTCAGTCCTAAGCAGCACTTAGAATCCACTTATTACCCTCTACTGTCATCTCTAGGTATATATTTAAAATGCAAGAATGTCTGGAATATGTGGGCCAAAACCTCTTTTCAGACCCCTCAGACTGACCACAACCAAAGAAGCAATTAGATGCTTTTAAGAAAAACAAGAGGGCCTCTTGGGACCTTTGATCCTGGCTTGCAAAGCTGGTTAGTTGAAATAAGTGTTAAGTCCTGCTTCCTCTGCTCTGTTTCTTCCCTCTTGCAGCCTGAATCTACCACATGTTCTTCATCACTGGACACCACCTTGATGCCTAGTCAATTCTGCATCTTCCTTCACCTCTTGATCTTCATCTATAGCCTGGTGGACTTTGTTCCATCAGCATCTGCCACTGGTTTGATATTTCTGATGCAATTACATCATTGGTTCAAGTTTGCTTTCCTTCTTGCCCTCATAGAACACAGGCCATGTCAGTGACCACTTGAAGGTTCTTAGAATCTATTCAAAGTGAATCCAGGCTGGATCAAGAGACTAAACCAGAGTGGGGGACCTGAGGTGTCTATCATGTGCACCACACAGACCTGCTGACACATTCACATTATATTCATTTCCCATTCTACAATATGGGGCCTTAACAAATAAATAATAACAATAATACCAAAGGAGCGGGTTTTATGGGAAATGGAGTGGCCGAGGACCAGGCCACCATATTGTCCAGTTCCAAGGCTGTCATTTTCCCCAAGGTGGAATGAGAACTATGCTCTATGGAGCTATACAATGCATAGCCTGTGCAGCTACACACAGCCACCTTGACCAAGTAATGGGATATTTGTTTTAGATTTCAATCTTGTTAAGTTTTATTTTTATTAATTTTTAAATCAAAGGACACAACTCATTCTTATATTCTATGTAAACCAAGATAGCCTAGTATCAGCTTTGAGAGTGTCCCTTTATAAACAATAAGGTGTTTAACTCCCTGGATTTAGCCTGGCTCTGTCACTAATACCTTCCAAGATCTTGAACACACTTGCAGATTCACTATATTCTGCTGATTAAAAAGATCCTCAAGCTTTGGATGATTATTTGATTATAACCCTACCATCCAGTTTATCCCAAAGAGATGAAATGCCTTACCTAATGTCACAATATTTGTTGGTTACTATGTAAGAACAAAAATCTAGGTCGCCAGTATTCTGAAATCATTCCCACTAGATTCTGAGGTGTTTGAGTTCGGCTGATTACATCTTTATTTTGTTCATCAAGGAAAATGTGTAGTTATTAAGGTAAATTTGCTCATTAAGAATAATATCAGATAATATGCTAAAGCACTTGCAAATAATGAAGTCATAAGCCCATGAAGGGTAAAATTACTTTTTCAGACATTATTGTTGTGATTAGGCTCTGGTAGAAGTCCACCACTTAACAGACGTGCAATCATGAGCAAGTTACTTAACCTCGATGTCTCAGTTTTCTCATATACAACAGGGAACCAAATAACAGAAATTTAGAACAGAATAAAAGCACTTAGAACAGAGCCTGGCATACAGTAAGTGCACAGTCAGTGTTAGCTATTATCATCACTTTTCAAATATTAAGAAGGTATGGGTAAAGCCTAAGAATTAAATGTTTATTTACACAAGAATGAGTAAGGTCAATATCATATTGTCCCAACTTGTAGGTAATTTTATTTACTGACATAGATTTGAACCTTACTTCAATTCAAACCACTATTTCTTTGAGTATGTACCACTGAGTAGCCACTCAGCAAACTCACCACTGAATTGTGGAAACAAATAATGTATGTATAATAAATGCACTAAAAGACATAAATGCAAGGGTATATGGCACAGAGGAGAAACTAACCCAAAAGTCAAGATCTATGATATCTACTTTGAAATATACATATATATGTGTGTGTATGTGTATTATGCATATATGTATCTCTATATATTATTTGCATTATATATATTGTGCTTTGGCTCCCTTTGCCAGCAATGTCAACAATGTCTTCTCCTTCTTTCATCCATCTGTCAAAACCTTTCTAAGATACTACAAGGTGGCTCCAGTGCTCTATATCCCCTATATAATGATACAGTATATTGTTTACATTATTTATATATGTATGTATATATAAGATACATATATATAAATTTATATGTAAGGATAAACATGTATATATACACATATAAATCTAAACATTCTCTCTCTATAAATAGTACACACACACACACATACACACACACACATACACATACACATACACATACACATACACATACACATACACATACATAGCCCAGATCTAAAAATAAAAATTTAAATTTATAAGTCCATGCTGGTATTGTTCCATTATTTAAGACTCAAAAATCAGTTGGGGTAAGGACCTTGACTCTATGCTTAGTTGTTTAATTTCACATTTACACAGATTTTGTTTGTTAAAGTATTTCTTTCCTTGAATAGCCTGAGTTGAAAAAAGCAATGACTTTTATACTTCCTGTGATACTTTTGAATGTTAGTGTTTAGTTATCCAGTTAATAAAAAGCATTCTAAGTCCCTATTGAATGACCCTACTCTGAATACAATCCCTAGAATGAAAAATTTCAGAAACTGTACCTTGAAATTATAGGACACATTTCGCCCTAACATATAGCATCTTAAATTGTGCCATGCTTCTCTTGCAGCTAAATAAATATTCAATTCAGCTAGTATTTTCTTAGAATTCAAATTTACAAGATATTGTACCATTTGTCATAGAGCTACCAAGATGCACATGTTCCACTCAAAGAATACATGGGGTGGGGGAAGGTGTGAAGGGTGAACAGTTAGCAGATCCAAGGCAGAATGGACTTTGGACTGCAAGAGTATCAAGTATAAGAACACTTACGGAGAAAAGTACAACTCATTCTTACTTGGAAGGTCAGCGATACCTTCAGGGATATAGAGTATGAGAGCCACCATATAGTACCCTAGAAGGGTTTTGAGACGTGGAAGAAGGATAAGATATTGCTGACATTGCTGACAAAGGAAGCCATCTGCACAAACGCCAGGAGAGCAGGAATTCAGATGAGAGAGGAAGATGGGGAGTTCCGCCTGCCAGATTGTCAGTGCACACAAGTGGAGCCAAGACTTGGAGACGTAACTGAAGCTCAATTATTGATCACTCTAGGAACCTTTTCCAATTCTTTGGGTCCTGGAAAGTTGTTACAAATGCTGAAAGCAACAGACTGATGAGGAGTCATAGGCATTTGTGGTTCTAAGGGTTTGCAACCAAAGAGACCTGGGCTTGAAATCCACCTCCTTTGTTGAGGTGTTTAATGTCTCTAAGACTTGATTTATTCATCTGAAGAAGGGGAATAATAATCATGGGGTTTTTATGAGATGTCATTGAGATGAGACATGAAAGAAATTAACACAGCAGCCTGATACAATAAATACTCAGCAGATGATGAGGATGACAATGACAGCTATGATGATAAAAGAAGAGGAGGAAGAGGAGAACAGAAAGACAAAAAGTTTGTTGAGAATGGGGACAAGGTTTGAATTCACTTTTAAGCTTGTCAGGAATGGGGACAATATTTGAATTCACTTTTCTGTGAATGTTGCTTGCATGAATCAAGTGGTTCTGCCCTTTCTTCTATTGCTGATGAGATAATGCAAGCACTTAAGCTAGCATAAAGCCTAGCATATTGTAGGTACTCAAACTGTTTATTGAATTACACGAAAGAACAAATTCATCCCAAAGTAGGCTAAGTATATTTGTTTCTTATCTTTACCATTCTTGGAGGAATGAGAGGGAAACAAGCCTGAGTAGGAGAAAGCAGCCTGAAGAAGAAAATGTAGACTGGGTAATTTGGGGTGCTTATTAGAAAAGCTATATGATAAGAATAATTACTAATTATGCCAACCAAATTCATTATCTTTATGTCACAATTGGGGAAAAAATGTCAAGGTCAGTGAAAATCAGAGCTGCAATGGAAAACCTGGCACCCTTGAGAGGTAATTGGGTGTTCTCACTGAGTTCCCTCTCATTAGATTTGATGTAATTGTTTTTAAAACGTCAAGACATAATGACAAGCCTGTATTTCAATATAACCCTGATGCAATAATCAAAAGGGCACTTAAAATTCACTATACAATTACAGTCCCATTAAATCTTAAGTTAACTGCCCATTTGAGTCACTCAGTCTAATCTGTTACCTTGCAACACGCACACAGCATGTTTCCATCATGACTGAATCATAACCAGACTTCACTCATGGCTCTAGGAAATATTCTGCAATAACATCTTAACAAGAGCTTGGTGATGTGTACATACAATAACAGTTTGCCTGTGGATTCACTGGAAGCTAAGTGCTCATATTATCCCAACAGCAATGGGGAAAAGGGCAGGACCACTTGATTCATGGAAGCCACAGGCAGCCAGCTATGGGCTGCTGGCTTTTCCAACTTAACCATGACATGGGGAAATCTGAAAGAATCATTTGTCTCTGCACTCAAAACATTGACTGCAAGGTTCCCCATCTTGCTAAGGACAACTTTGGCTGTGGGATCAGCCAAGATGATCCCTAATTGCATTTCTCCACACACCACAATGAAAAAGACTTCAAAAGAGTCCAAAATGGGTCTGGCCTCCCAGCATTTAAAACAGTTGTCCCTCCTGCACTCGGCGGTCCACCATGGTTATTGTACATAAGGAGTCTTAGAAGGAAATAGCTTTGAAAAGACAGACATCAAGTACTCCTTGGGGCAGGCAGGAGGAAGAAAAGATCCTGCAGGGAAGCAGCTGGCCCATCCAGCTGCAGGGGAAGCTGTGTGATGGATGGCTTCAGCTGGGGACAATGAAGGGCTGTGAAGGACGAGAGGCCTTTGTTTCTGGGTTTCTGCATCCTCTCTCTGACCTGCCCCCACTGACCTGTGTGTTGTGTGTATGGCGGCAACTCCCTGGCCCTCTGCAACTTAAAGCCCAGCACAATCGCTGTGCAAAGGGCCACTGCCTGCTGCCCGCCTCCCATTTCCATGCAGTCCAGCCAGATGGTGACAGGGTTGAAGGTGAAATCCTAGACTACCGAGGACAAGGCTTCCAATCAGCAAACTCATTTCAGGATTAGCACAAATCAATTGCACACAAAGATAAAGGCTGGGGATTGGGAAGGGGACTTGTCTTTCTCAAGAGGGGAGTCTAAGAAATCATACTCAGATGGTTACTTAAACTGTAATTAATTTGTGTTTCCAGAGATATTTTCCAATTGAAAGTAGTAAAAAGGACAGATCTAACAACTTGGTGAAATTCGGCATGTTACTTGCACAACTTCAGAGCTCTGGTCAGTTTCATGATGTGTAGGGCAGGCCTAAACCCGCACTGTTGCTGCCATCTCACCCACTGTAGCCTCAGGGTCTTCACCCATAAATTAGGTCAATACTCCTGTCCCTCCTCAGTCATGAGAGCCTCATTGGAACAAGTGAACTTAAAACACTGTGTAAATACGAGTGAGACTCATCCAATCACGTAAAATGCACAACATTTCACAAGACCTTGTAATCATTTGTGAACATCAAAGTCTGATAATAAGGAGAATATTAGCTACAATTTACTATACACCTATTTTGTGGTGAGCAACATGAAAAGTACTGGAAGTAAGCATTACAAAGCCTCATGACTCTGCCAGAAAGCATTATTATTAACCCCATTTTACAGATGAGAAGATGCAGGCTCACAGGTGTGAAATAACCTGCCCCAGGTCATGCAGCTCGTAAATAGGTGAGCTAGGTTTGAATCCAGTTCATCTGTCTGAAAGCCTGTGCTCCTCCCACCAGACCATGTGGTCTCTGTCAGGTCCAGAGCCCCCAAGGTTGCCCTGGAGCCCAAGTTCAGGTCTACACAGAGCACAAAGACCTTCTGCCCAGAGCACCTGGACAGTGTCATGTCACCATTGATTATATGGATCCCCTCCCCCACCCCTAACGCCATGACCTCATCTCAGTGTCTCTGGATCCCTCCTCAGGGGTGTCCCCTCTCTACGTAAAGTTCCTTCACTGAAAGCTCATACACCCTACCCCACAACCAGTGATTTCATCTCTCCCAGTCACTTGGGTGACTCAAGGTCATTGCTTGCTCTTCTCTCTCCTTTCACCTCCACTCCTGAACCCCCACACCATCAGGTCAGGTGTTTATTATATTCCATCTGTAGTCACCATCATGGCTAGTCCTGTTTGTCCTAGACATAGGTCTAACATCACTTCCTGAAGCATAGCTGGGACCCCCTTGTGACTGTTCTCAGAAAACAGTCACAGCCATCATTTCCACAGTGAACTCTCAACTCTTCAAAAAACATTCAAGACCCTTGTTGATTTCATATCAGCCTACGTCGTGAGATAACTCCTCTAATTTTCCCATCACATATATTAATCTATGAGCAGAACTAGCTAGTCAGAATTCAGCTGGACAGGATATGCTAAAGCAAGGACTAGCTATCAGATGGATACTCAGTAGCTGAGGGGGGTCTGGCAACCATCTCAGCAGACATCTAGCCTGCAAGTGGCCTGGAGCAGACAGAGGGGGTCTTCCCAAAGCACTGACAACAGAGACAGGACCCATATGCCATATCCACAAAAAACAAGGTGCATTCATTCCCAGGTCTTCGAAAATTTGAACACCAGGCAGGATACTGGTGAGACAGAGGGGAAGTAAGATGGGTACATGAGGCTGGAATTTCAAGGTGAGAGTGGACACACAAAGAACCAGGGAACAGCCCAGGTATTCAAATAGGGATGATTTAGCAGAAAAGCAGCAGCAGTAAGGCTGGTGTCAAGGGGTTAAGTAGCTGGCCTGGGAAATCTTCAATTTTTCTCACTTAGCAATATGGTTTTATTTTTCAATTACTGAAGTTAAAATTACTGTAGTAAATGACAGGCATACTCTACCTCCCTCCCCTTGTCAGATTCCTAAGTAGAGAAGTGTACACTGAAATAGCAAGAACAGATTCCCTCCTTGATATGCACAACCTAGTTTATCCCTACTTTTTTTCTACTACAATGAAAAATTTGAAAAATCTGCAATGTCCCTGAAACATACAGAACTGAAATGCAAGTTTCACAATTTGTACAGTTGATGTTATGTTTCATAGTGTGATGGTTTCATAGTGTGATTGTTAATTATGTTTCATAGTGTGATTGTTAATATTGAGGGTCAACTTGATTGGATTGAAGAATGCAAAGTATTGTTCCTGTATGTGTCTTTGAGGGTGTTGTCAAAGGTGATCAACGTTTGAGTCAGTGGACTGGGAGAGGCAAATCCACCTCCAATCTGAGTGGGCACCATCTAAGTACCTGCGAGCCTGGCAGAGGAACATGGAAGGGCTAGACTAGCTAAATCTTCTGGCCTCCATCTTTCTCCCATGCTGGATGCTTCCTGCCCTCAAACATCAGACTCCAGGTTCTTCAGCTTTTGTTCTCTTGGACTTATACCAATGATTTGCCAGGGACTCATGGGCCTTCAACCACGGACTAAAGGCTACACTATCAGTTTTCCTATTTTTGAGGTTTTGGGACCTGGACTGGCTTCCTGACTCCTCCACTTTCAGACGGCCTACTGTGGGACTTCACCTTCTGATCACGTGAGTCAATTCCCCTAATAAACTCCCCTTCATATATACATCTATCCGATTCGTTCTGTCCCTCTAGAGATCCATAACTAACACATGTAGTTTTCAAAGCTCTTGGCAATTATATATTTTATTTTGCCTTAGTGTTTGAGATGTTACATTTTTATATTGGGGGGTGGATGGCAATATAAACTCCTATAAACTCCTCCAGTGGAGGGGAAGACACTGGGCTATGTGTACCTCTCCCCTCTCCCACCACACTGCATACTGGCTAAAACAATTATTCTTATTTCAGAATATGCTTTCAGCTACTCTCAACAAATTCCTTTGCTATTGCTATAGACCTCAGAGTTACAGAGCCCTGCAGCCATTGTTAGGTACAAATTCCTGGGGCTGGTGGTATCAGAACTGTTTTGTTTGATAGTCTTGTGTTCAACATTGTCAAAACCAATAAGCTGACAGAGACAAACAGAACTGATACCTTAAAAAGGCTTAATTGTGGATGTGATGCAAGCACTTCACTACTACCTTAAAGAATGAGACAGCTTGCAAGAGCTGGGTTTTTTCCCCCCTAGAACTGATGTAAATTAGAACATTTCCTAAGACAGGTCAGCCTAGAGTAATTTTCCAGTTGACTTGTCATAAAACCAGGAGACAAGTTCCCACATTACAGTGCAGGGCAGATGAGAACCACTTGTAATTTCTCTCGGCTTTTCACATTGGTTCCCTTACGGTGTGGAAAATTGTCAGTGTGTGGCTCAGTGTTTAAGTAGGCTGGTGGGAATCCCTCCAACAGTAAACCTGGCACATAGTGGGTGCTTAACAACTATCTGTTGGTTGGCTCTGTGAAAACTCAATAGTCCTTCTGGCCCCTCTGTTCTCAAATGCCCAGCTGATGCTTCCAGTATTTCAGTCATTCCAGCAACTCCAGGAATCCCCTGGATGTAAATTTTCCTGCCAAACTGGCATAAATGTAAAACTAGGGCTTGGGTCCATTTTAAACAAATATGAAAAAATAAACACAGCCTTGTATTTTATGCCTGAAAATATATTTATCAGGTTGTGGATCCCATCATCATTTAAATATCCCTCCTGTGTTTGGAGAATGTGCTTCCTTGTGAGCCCTACATTCTCAAGGTAGAACCAAGAAACACGTATCTTTCCCAGCCTTGGACTTCAAAAATTAGATGCACTCAAGACAGACGTCCATGTAAAAAGAGGGCAAGAAGACAGAACTGGGGGAGTGCTTTTCCAGCCAGCAGCAATGGAGAGATATCCGATGGGTGACAACAGGGGCAGAGGCCCATATTCGGTGTCCAGCATTTGTACTGGGATGAAGTGTCTGTGCCTAAGAACAGAAGAAGTGGGGTTTTTACTGACAAGGCTCATGGGGGTGATTTGCGCATTGCTTGTGATTACATAGTTTCCAAGATTCTGTGAAATCTCGAGTTAACACATCCCACTTGTACCTTTTCTGCTTAAACTAGCTAAAGAAGGTTCTGGTGTTTCCAGTTAGGAATGCTGACTGCTATGTCTACCTTGTGTTAAATGCTACAGAAGGTATGGGGATACACTGGCAAATAAGAAATGAACGAAGCTTCCAGTATTTCACAGGTTAGAGACAGGAACAGACT
Organism: Saimiri boliviensis; assembly: GCF_048565385.1. Lineage (NCBI taxonomy): Eukaryota > Metazoa > Chordata > Mammalia > Primates > Cebidae > Saimiri > Saimiri boliviensis. Next base: position 123,450,362 of record NC_133453.1, read on the forward strand.
CTAGCACATCAATGTCCTACAGTGTGATCAGAGCTATGAGGTAAGTACATACGTAGACACTGGGTACAGCAAAGCAGAGGGGAAGGAAAGCCTGCCTGGGAGCATCTTAGCTGTGCACACTCCACTGTACCTTGGCAATGGACCCTGGTTACCATGCAGACAGATCCTCAGACCACAACTCTACAGAGGGCTTGGTCCCACCTAGCCCTGGAAGCCTAGGACATCAGACATCTTAGTCCTATCACCAGTAGGGCTTAAAATTATTCATGAGCCTGACCAGGGATGGACAGGTACAGCCTCAACTGCTGGGCTCCCTCTATCTTACTGCCAATCAGATCTGATGCTGGACTTCCTTCCTGATGAGACAGCCTTGGCCATGGGAACAGAGGCATCTGCAGGGAACTCTGGTTGCTCAGGTCGGGCATGCAGGGAAAGTGGAATTCGCTAGCACAGCCAGTTCTTAACTTCACACAAAATGATCCTTAGCTGGAACATTTCAGTGGGAAAAGGCCAAAATAATCACATGGGGGTGGAGGTAGCACCTGAAGACAGCACACTTTCAATATCATCCTCCTGAAGAATATCTATGCTACCCCAAAACATGGCTCTTTGGCATATGGATTCTTTTAAGCTAAAGGCTACTGAAAACCAAAATACATAAGAAAAGCCCTAAAAACAGGGCCCAAGTTTTCCTCTTGTAAAGGAAATTTACTTTTGTAAAAGCTATCTCCCTCTTCCATACCAGGAAAAGGAAAACTCTTAACAACTCTTTTCAATGGAGAAGACACTGACTCAAATGTACATACCACCCCTTGCTAAATAGCCCTTGTTAAGCATACTTTTCCTGGTCACCTTCCCATAACTTGCCTCCCCTACCCAGAAGCCCAAAGCCCCTTTCCCTTTGTTTTAGCCCAAGACAGCATACAAAGCAAATTCTAACCACCCCTTGAAGTTCATCTCTGGTGCATCCATGTATCAGCATGATGCACATGCTAATAAAATGGTTTCTTTTTCTCTTGCTAATCTGTCTTTAGCTAGTTTGATATATAGGACACCAACCAGAGAACCTAAGATGGGTAGAGGAAAAAATTTTTTTTTACACTCTCATGGTCTGACCATCAATGCTGCCATCATTTTTTTCATTCTGCTTTTTTAAACACCTTTTTACAATAATCTTAACAACCTTAGTGTGTACCATGGGTTGTATGGGCAGCACAGCAAGGAGCCAATACGAAGCAAAAAGAGAGCATCTGGGGATCAAGCCCAAACTGGAAACGAGGCAGGAAACCTGGGTGTGAAAAGGCTGGACAGAGGGGCAGGAATCCATCAACATGCGGGATGAGGAGGGAATGTGAAAGTGTGGAGCGGTGTGGTCCCCAGGATCGGGTACGCTCAGAACAAAAGCCCAACAGCTGCAAGCCTCTAACCCCCACCTCATTCCTTCCCCCAGGCTGGATCTTACTCCACACACTAAGTGCCCTCAGGGCTCTTCTGGTCCCAAGCAGAGATCTGTCAGAACAGACCATAACAGCAATGTCTGACTTCTGAACTGCTCTACCACTCATAAGCCTGGCTATTGTTCTGCCCATGGAATGGAACCTCCTGGTAACCGATTTTGCTTAAACCGCAGATGAACTGCATTGGATATTATGCCAGAAACAGCCTCCCAATTGTGATTGGCTCCCTAGAGTGTTTAGTTTGTTCAGGCTGCTACAAAAATAGCATAAACTAGGTGGTTTAAACAACAAACATTTATTGCTCACAGTTTTGGAGGCTGGGAAGTCCAAGATCAAAACATCAATAAATCTGGTATCTGGCAAGGGCCCACTTCCTGGCTTATAGATAATTGTGTTCTCACTGTGTCTTCATAGGGCTGACGGGGTAAGAGAGTTCTGAGGCCTTGTTTATAAGGGCACTAATCTCATTCATAAATGTCCCACCTTCGTGACCTAATCAACTCCCACAGGCTCCACCTCCTAATACCAACACACTGGGGATTAGGCACATGAATTTTAGGGGGACATAAATATTCAGTCCATAACAAGTGCCCTCCCCTACAGTAGAGTAGGGTTTTCCAATGTGTGGTCCTCCAAGACTAGACACTAGACTCCTCTAGGTTGTATGTGGATCTGAGAGGAAACAACACTGTATCACAATGAGAATGTTATTTCCCTTCGATTTTCCTGTTATTCCTTAGTACATCAGAAAGGTAGTCAGCCTGGCTTTGTTGTATCTTTCACGCCTCCCTCATAGTTACTAATCTCTCTTTATAACAAAACAACCAGCCTCAAGCCCAGGACTTCCACTGGCAGCAATAATTAGCTAAAAGGTAATAATATTGTTTTGTGCTCATACAAAGGAAAATAAACTTTTATTATTATCTATTTACATTCACAATAGCAATATTGATATTAACTTCCTTTTTAAAATACTTTTTAAAAATAAAAAAATTTGAATTACAGGAAAAGTGAGTAAAATGATAAAAGAATTATAAGGTCATAGATACAGCAGAAATTGAGAAAAACCCCAAATAACTGAAGCTTCTTGATCACCCCCTAAGATCTGGATTCTCAACCCATTCTCTGGCTCAGGCACAGTTCCTGAGGATCTCACTCTGAGGCAGCCAGCCAAAGACAGGGCACTTGAAGTCACTGGTGTTTGATTCTTTTCTCTTGTTCAAATTGTTTCCATTAATGTTTGCCTTTCACCCCATTTGCCCATTATGGGGCAAACTCCTTGAGGGCAAATCTGACATCTCTGTTTTCTTTCCAATTTGCTTGCAGCTGCCAGTGGCAGTTCAAGGCGCACAGTGGGTGTTTGATAAACGCTGCTGATCGACATTCAACATCAGACAACACCAACATCCCAGCTCGTACCAGACACTGGAAAACTAGGTCATCTACTTGGCAAAGGCATCATGATTCATCAGGACAGGATCTCTGAATGGTGTAAATTAACCAAACACACACACACACAACTCAGCCTTTTGGAAAAATTACATTCTTCATTGCAAAGATGCCAGAATGTCTGAAAATGGCTAAAACCTGGGGATTTTCCATAGATTAGTCATGTGGTTTAAATAATTAGATCTGAAGGCCCAGTATGAGATTGCCCCCAGTGAAACAGGAGCAGGTTTCAGGCCAAGTTCAGTCATGCATAAAGAGGAGAAGCTCCTCAAACTGACAGCAAGAAATTAAAAGAAGGAAGAAATCAAGAAACAACCTACATCCTGGAGAAGAGAGAGAATACATGTGTTCTACAGGCTGGGGCTGGAGAGAGATGTGCAGAAAACTCAGGCAATGTGAGGAATATATTTCCAATTTTACAGAAAGGGTCCAGTCTGTATCACAGGCATTTGGGTTATTTGTTTTAATAACATTCTAAATGAAAGCTTTCTCTCTGGTAATAGAATTTCTTTCCATTTTTATGAAGTCAAAAATGAAAAATAAGCTAAAGCAAAAGAATCTAATTTCCTATAATAAGGTTTTGTTTTTAGTCACTTATAAATGCAAAATCACGGGGCTTTAGACACCAGAAGGGCATATGCTGATCATGGAAATAAGAAAAATAAAATAAAATTTTAGAAACCCACTCATAAATATTGACCTTCCCCTTTTCCCTACCTTCAGCTCCCACCTAAAACTTCACACGTGTGTGCCCACACACACATTCACACACCCAGAGGAGAAATAACAACACTGGCTTTCAGAGGCTGTGTGGGGCGACTGTTGAGTTGGCCTGTCCTTGAGATAGAACACATTTGTTCAATAAATTCATCACCTCAGGGCGGAAGTCCATGGAATTCAACACTGCTGCCAAAAACACCCAAACTCAAAAGTGGTCTGGAATACCATGTGGTCCCAAGTACCCCACTGAGGCTGACAGCCATCGGGGGCCCTTCAACTAGGGCCATCAGAATTTTACACCAGATCCTTTCTCAACAAGGTCAAACACATCTTTCATGAGCAAAAAGCTATCGCTCTATGCAGGCTACAGAGTCCATAATACAACTTCAAAATCTATTCCATTTTATCAATTTCACCTGAGCTATGTACCCTTTATCCTTTTTAGTATGTCTTTTTACATAATATTGTCAAAAAAATGCTCGTGAATCTTTAGTTTCATCAATTCTCTCCAGGTTTTCCCGTTCCTGAAATAGCAAAATTGTGACTCTGACTTCTCATTGTACATATTTAAAATTGTCATCCTGAGCAGTGAGTCAATACCACTCCCCTACTTCTCTCCTGACATTTTTGCATCACTCTGAGACCTCCATTCCATCTATTTCTAGGATATAACACTAATTTTGCACCCTTGCCTTATGAAGCCACATGCCTTCCTCTATATTAAGTACCAATCAGTCTTCCTGGTACCAGGAATAGAGGTCAGCTATGCAAATAAGGTCAGAGCTATGGTCCAGTTCTCTATCATCCTTCTGTCAGATCACACTTCTCTTTCCTCCTCCTCCACGTTGCCTCCTTCCTCCTAGAGCTCCTCTTATCCCTAAAGCAGTGGTCCCCAACCTTTTTGGCACTAGGGACTGGTTTCATGGAAGACAATTTTTTCAGGGACCTATGGTGAGAGGGGAGGGGGGTTGGGGATGATTCAAGCGCATTGCATTTATTGTGTACTTTATTTCTATTATTATTACACTGTAATATATAATGAAAAATTATACAACTCACCATAATATATAATCAGTGGGAGCCCTGAGCTGGTGTTTCTGCAACTGCATGGTTCCCTCTGGGGGTGATGGGAGACCGTGATAGATCATCAGGCATTAGATTCTCATAAGGAGCTTGCAGCCTACATCCCTCACATGTACAGTTCACAAAAGGGCTCACACTCCAATAAGAACCTAACGCCGCAGCTGATCTGACAACAGGTGGAGCTCAAGTAGTAATGCAAGCAAGCAATGGGGAACAGCTGTAATGCCTGTAATCTCAGCACTTTGGGAGGCTGAGGCAGGCAGATCACCTGAGGTCAGGAGTTCAAGACCAGCCTGGCCAACATGGTGAAATCCTGTCTTTAAAAAAAAAAGCTTCATTTACTTGCCTGCCACTCACCTCCTGCTGTGCAGCCCAGTTCCCAATAGTCCCAATCTGTGGCCCAGGGGTTGGTGACCCCTGCCCTACAGTACACTCAGCTTTGAACATGGTCCATACACATACAAGGAAAACTTACTTTTGAGCCCCAGAAGCTAGACGAGATCTTTACAGATCTTTTATAGTAGTTTTTCTATTTTTCTCTGGATATACCCTTTATCTCTGTTTTCCACATGGAGCCAATATTCATCCAGAAACATTTATTCAACTAAGAAATGTTTCTGGTAACATTTCTATTTGTGGACTCTAGTTGTCCCCACAAAGGGGTCACTGGAAGGAGCAAAAAAAAAAAAATTAACATCATTGTGTGCTTATATTCACATTGTTTACATAGAGTGCACAGAAATAGTAGGAATTTACAGGCTGCCAGACCTGGGTTTGAATCCCAGCTCTACTGACCCTTCTAAGTTTCAATGACCTTGTCTGAAAAAAATTAATGGACATAATAAGAACTATTGCAAAAACAGTGAGTTGGTGGAAGAATTAAGATAAGGTCCTTAGCACAGTACCTGGATCATAATAAGCTCTCAATAAATGCTAGTAAAATGTTAGTAATGATAACTTTATGATTATTATAACTAGTATTAGTAGCAGTATTATTATTATTTGATGTCAGAAGACTTGGTTTCCAAATTAGCTTTATGAATAACTTACTTTCCTAGAACAACTCTCTGAATGTTATTTCCTCCTCTGCAATAGAGCATAAAAGTTGCTATGATCTGAGTGTTTTTGTCTTCCCAAAATTCATATATTAAAACTTAATCACCAATGTGATGGTATTAGGAGGCGGGGCCTTTGAATGGTGATTAGGTCATGAGGGTGGAGCCCTTACAAATAGAATTAGTGCCCTTATAAAAGACGCCCCAGAGAGCTCCCTTGCCCTGTTCACCATGTGAGGACACTGCAAGAAGGCACCATCTAGGAACCAGGAAGCTGTCCCTCACCAGACACTGAATCTGCTGGTGCCTTAACCTTGGACTTCTCAGCCTCCTGAAATGTGAAAGATAAATGTTTACTGTTTCCACCCATTTTATAATATTTTGTTATAGAAACTCAAACAGACTAAAACAAAACTTAAAACTGTGGATTCCAATTCTATCTCCTCCCCCTTCATTTATTAGTTAGCAATGTTAATCAAGTTACTTACTACTGCAAGACTCAGCTTCTTCATCTATAAAATGCAGATAGTAATAGCAGCTACTCCATAGGGCCATTGTACTTACAAAATGAGTGGATATATGTAAAAATTTTTAAAGTGTCTGGCACATACTAAGTGCTTGATACATATCTTTTAAATCTGTAACAGGGTATACTGGCCATCTATCACTCTAGTTATGGACAAAATGTAAGATAATGTGTAAAAAGTACCCATCACACTGGCATAAGTGGTTCTGAAAACATGATGTAACTTAGAATTACCTGGGGATATTTTAATAAATGTTATTGTCTCTGTCCCACCCAAGAGCATTTCTATCAGCATCTTTGAGAGTGGGGCTGGTCTTTTTTAAAAGCTTCCCCAAATGATTTTAATATGCTGTCAGGATTAGAAATCACTTGTCTGACAACTGGAGTAACTCAAAAAGAAGTAGTTATTATGACTCTCTATCTATATACTTATGTATCAAATCCTATAAAAAGAATAAAAAAGGTTTCCTGATTTATAAAATGATTATACACTTCATAAAAACATTATTCTGCCTATATCCAAATTCTGCCTCACCAACTATTCATTTACTAAGCCCAAGGCAGCTGCCAGAGAACAATGAAAAGCTGATAGATATAAAATTTTAGGAGCAAGAGACAAAATATAGAGCCACTGAAATGCCTTGCATGTTGTCAGGCTCAATGGCTGTTTGCCAAACTGAGTTGACACTTGGATGTAGTAAACTGAGTTGACACTTTGATGTAAGTGAATGGGAAAGATAATCACCGAATGATACTATGACTTAAAATGCATGAATGCTGCATATGTGCACAGTCACACACATACATACACACATATGCACACAGATACCCATCTTACTGCCCATCTTCCAGTCAGTGGAATTCTGCGTCCTTCATTTTTCTTTTCTGAACCCTTCTCATTGTATCACTATTGGCCACAGTATCAACATTGCCACACAAATAAACAATGTGGTGGAGAAGTAGTACCACACCTTAGAAATGAAAACTTACGTCCACACAAAACCAAGTACACAAATGTTAATAACATTATTTACGATAGCCAAAACATGAAAACAATCCAAATGTCCATCAATAGACAAACAGATAAACAAAATGTGGTATAGCCATGCAATAGAACGGTGTTTGGCAATAAAAATGAAGTACCAACACATGCTACATTGTAGGTGAACCTCAGAAACACCATGCTAAGTAAAAGAAGCCACACAAGAAAACACTGCACATTGTATGATTCCCTTTATATAAAATGTCCACGATAGGCAAGTTCATAGAGCCAAAGAGCAGATCAGGACTTGCCTAGGTCAGGAGCAGTGGACAAGCAGGGGTGACGTGTGTAAGGAGTGACTGCTAATGAGTATGGGGTTTCTTTCCGGAGTGATGAAAATGTTCTACAGCTAGGTAGCCATGATGGCTATGCAACTCAGTAAATATACCAAAAAATACTTCAACAGGTGAACTTTACGGTTGGTAAATTATATTTCAATAAAGCTGCTAAAAACTTATATTCCTGAAGATGACCCTGATCTAACAACAAAAAAGAAACTTAAAAATACTTTATATACATGACTTTTAAAAACAAAATACTATCCTTAGTATAATATTTATACTTTAGTAAAAAATACTAAGTACTAATTTATATTATCAGTATATGCATTCACATAATTTATACTAGTAGTAGTTATACTTTATTTACTATGTGTAAAATATTATGCTTTTTAGAAAAAATATTTAATATATTAATCTTCTAAATGACGTGGACACTTCGTTAATGTCGTCAACGTCATCCCCCAACAGTGCCAGAGGAATGAGGCTGATGGGCTTTGCAGAACACAAGGACACCTGCAGCCTGACCCTACTTCCAGAAAAGGAGACTGAGGTGTAGAAGTAAAGGCCAATATATCCCAATAAAGTCCTACCTTCTGGTGTTCTCTGGCTTCCACTGGGCCAGCCCGGGAGGGGAGCCTTTCTTCTGTGGGCAGAGGAAAGTCCCAGGAGATTCTGAATACTGGTAGGTTCCATTAGAGTCTTCAGCTGACCTGAAAGTTCCAATGCCCTTTTAAAAATCTCTTAGTACATCAGTGTACTGTGGGAAAAAAAACTCTTAGTAAAATCTGTTATGTAGCCTGTCCAAAAGCCATTTATTCCTTCTCCCCTAAGGTTCAGAATCCTAATTCTGCTTAAGTTGCAAAGTGCACAACCTCAAAAAGCAACTCTGGCTAACAAGTGGAAGTCTGCTTGAGAATATAGTGGCAATGTGTATGACTTTCTTTAAAAAAAAAAAAAAATAGAGATGCTCTAGGAGAGGTTGGCCTCTTTGCTTGCCTCCTTGAGTGTGGTTGTGTGTAGGTATTTTGAAACTATAAGGGAAATATTTCCTAAATGCTGAGGTCGGAAGAGCAGAACGGCAAGAGCCTAGATCCACAATGAGATCACTAAGCTGATGAATCAACTCTGGGGGTGCCTACCAGTTGACTTCCTGTTATATACCCTAATTAAATACTTTATTGCTCAATCCACCATTACTTGGGTGTCTATTATGTGCAATCAAAAGATCTTAACTGGTACATCTACCAACCTAAATATGCACGGTTTCTTCTAGATCAGGGCTTTCTGATCACATCAGTCAGGATTAGGTTTGGCTGTATATAAACATGACTAAACAAATAGAAGTGAAAGAAATTAGGAGACAGAAACTCCAGAGCTCATATGACGGCTCTATCATTATCAATAACTCACTTTAATATTTTTGCAATACTATCCCTTAAGCTACTATCCTCAAGATCTCTTCATGGCCCAAGGTGGCTGTTGGAGCTCCAGCCATTACATTCACATTCCAAGACAAAGGAAGAGGAAAAGTATGGAAGGACAATAGAAGAGAACCTGCCATAAGGAAATTTCTGGAAGTGCCATTTAACACTCTGAGTACATCTCATTGACTAGGACTTGATCATGTCACATCTAATTGCAAAAACAAGCAAAGAGAAACCTCATAAAAATGCTACAATTTAACTTCATCCTCATTGTTTTTAACTTTTTGTTGTTTCTATTTATATCTTATTATACTGCCTATGTCTTAAAAAGTTGTAGTTATTATTTTTGATAGGTTCATCTTTTAGTTTTTCTACTCAAGATAGGAGTAGTTTACATACCACAATTACAATGTTCTAATATTCTGTATATTTCTGTGTCCTTAGATTACCAGTGAGTTTTGTACTTTCAGATGACTTCTTATTGCTCATTAGTACCCTTTTCTTTCAAAATGAAGAACTCTCTTTCACATTTCTTGTAGGACAGGCCTGGTGTTAAAGAAATTCCTCAATTTTTGTTTGTCTGGGAAAGTCTTTATTTCTCCCTTGTATTTAAAGTATGTTTTTGCTAGATATAATATTCTAGGATAAAAGTTTCTCTTTTCCTTCAGCATTTTAAATATGCCATGCCACCCTCTCCTGACCTGTAAGGTTTTCATGTGATCACATTTTATTGCAAAGACGACTGGGAAATGTCTTCTAACTAGGCACATTGTTGGGAGTTCCTATTTTTAAGAAAGAATGAAAAATGGATATTGCTAAGATAACTAACAATCTCCGTTACATATGGAGAGTATAAGTCCTTGCCTAATCTCAGTATACTCTTTCATTAACCAGAGATAACAGAAGATGTTTATGCAAAGACTGCCCAAAGAAGTCAAGTTGGCAGACAGAACAGTCAGTGCATCAGCTCTCTCCAACGTGACAAAACGCATGTGCATTTTAAGATGACACTTTGAAAATGGTTAACATATTTTAAACTGAAATCTAAATCAAATGCAGGGGTTACATGGAAAGCAGTTTGAAAACTCAGGTTGGATGGTGATCACCAATGGCACCTGTATCCAGAAGATCCTAGAACCACCCAGGAATAAGACACTGGTTACAACCTGAGACAGGAAGACCAATTAGAAGATAGAATAGCACTGGTTCCAAAACCAGAACTCACCCCAAAAATCAGTTTTTAAATGGGGAACAACTGACATGCTGACTTGTTTACAATATAGCTTTTCTGAAGGAAAACTTAGGATACAGTATCTTCTGCTATCTTTGGTTAATTAGAATATTCTGGGACTGAAGGACAAGCTACTTAAAAACAATTCTTACTGCCCCTTATCTGTATGAACCACTGTTTCCTCAAGTCTGTGGCAAATAGGAAACATTTGTAGAAAGAAAAATGGATAATGGAATTGATAAAAGACTGGGGCATTCAGTTGTAATTTCAGATATTACAGATCATCAAAACAGACCCATTTTTTTCTCAGATTAACTGTGTATGAAATAATTGTTATACATTTGGACTCACAAAATAAATGTATGCCGATAAAAATCCTGCATTGTCTACTCAATGTCATGGAATTCCAAGATTTAATTGGAAAGCAGGATTCTGCTGCTTAACTAATATCCGGAAACAGTTGCTAAAATTGTTTGAAAGCTACTGTCTTATTCTGAAAGTGAAAGTCAGCTCGAATGTAGTTTGTACTTCTTAGTTCCAAGCCAGAAACATTAAAAATCAGCAGCAGTACAAATCTTAGAACTGGATGAAAACCTTACCCCCAACCACATTCTAATTTACGAGTGGACATGACTACAGCATATCCCACGCCATCTGCTTGGATGCTAAGAGTCTACCCCGACAAATCATCAGCACTGCACAATTTCAGGCTGAATTGATAACAGGGATTTTCCCTCTCAATTCCCCACACGAACGACCCAAGGAAGCAGATGTGTCTCTAAATCCACCCCTTCAAAGTCGTCTCTCCTCCTAATCCCACCTGCCAGGCTGGCCTTGCCCATGACGGCATCTTCTCACGGCTTTCTCCCAGGCTTGCAAATATGGACTCTTAGACACTGCCCTCTTAACTTTTATGTTGCCATAGCTATTACTATCTCATTGCTTGACTGCTATGAAAGTTTCTCACGCCACCAAATGCTCAAAAGGTGGCATCGTATCACAAGATGAAATTTTGCTTCTGTGCAGGCATGGAACCTGAATTCTCCTTGTGGCTTTCAGTCCTGCTTCATGAAGCTGCTTCATAGGCTGCTGTATGCCCAGATACCCTAGAAAGGGCTATGAGACCCTCTCTTACTCCATAGCAGCAGCTCTTGGATTTGTCCTATGAACTGAGTATTCACACAGAAAGGCATTTGAACAAATGCACACACACACACATTCCACTGTAAGAACTTTGGAATCCACTGCTTGCTAAAGTGGCCTACAGAAACCACCTCAGGAACAAGGCACGAGTTTTTGCTCTTCGGGATTTACAGGGAGTACCCAGCCTGCTTTCACCTGTGGAAAACAATACGTCCCTCTTTTTGTCTTAGAGTGAGAGGGGCCACCTGTTTCTCGACTCCTGATGTTGAAAGAACAGTTCTGTGTTCATATTATCTATAATCCAGTAGTTGATTTTATGGACTTGGAGTAATATTCCAATGCAGTCTTTAAAGTTTTGGAACTGAAGATTAATATTTGGAAATTGGTCCTCAGGCGGAAACCTCTTGGTCCTTCCAGCTGCATATCTAATGACTATCTTGACCACAGTGATGTGTCTTCAGGACTGGCATCAGCAGCCAGGCACAGCCCCAGCACGCTGTCCCTTCTGGTGCTTACCATGCACTGCATTTGCGAGGTGGTGGCTGTAGGGCGTAGGGTAAAGGCACCTGATAGCAATAACCGAAGCCTACCCTTAAAATGACACTGTACAGCAGAGGCACCAGAATGTGTGTTCCAAGCTAGGGAATCTGGGAGTGGTCAACCCGCAGGTGCGTTCCTTATCTATGATAAACATCTGAGGCCCCAGCCGGTCCTGTGGAACACAGACTGTACAGGGAACTGAGGCTCTGAGTTGTGGGTTGGATGAGGGTTGCCAGGTAGACGATGTTCGTGGGATGGCGTTCAGTGAAAATGCTGCATATAAACTGCATGCTGTTTGTCTGCGGTTGTGATTTTCCTGCCCAGCCTGCTGCTACTGGACTGGAGGAAGGCGGATATGTTGTGCAGCCCACTGCCATTGGACTCTCTTTTCTATATTTAAGCCCCCAGGGAAACTCCACGTCTCTGTTGCTGGCTCTGGGTCTCTTCTTGGGCCTCTTGAGCCTGGTCCCATCCCTGGTGAGGTTAACAGGGGTTCGGCCAGACAGCAGCTTTGCAGCACATCCTCCTGTACCAACTCCTGCAGGTGACTTTCAGGCCATGCTCGTCTTTAAAAGCCTTCTGCACGTCTTCATTTCCTAGGGGAGCAGCCACTTAGCGTAGCAACTGAGCCCATGAGCTCTGGCGTTAGACTGCCTGAGATCCTCACATTGCCACTTATCTGTTGTGTGACCTTGAAGAAGTTGCATAACTTTGCTAAACCTCAGCTTCTTCAGCAGCAAAGTATATATTCAAAATATCACCTACCTCATTGGGTACTGCAAGAAGATAATGTACAAGAATAACTCAGCCCAGGTCTGGCAATGCTTGGTCCATATTAGTGATTACACATTAAATGCATGCTCGTGTCTCTGCTAAAATACAAGCTTCCTAGCAGCAAGGACTGTCTGGCACACAGTAGTGCCTGAGAATCATGTGCTAGACAAATGAATGAATGGATCCATAAAGTCCAAGCTCTTCTGCTGAATGTGGACTATCAGAAAGTACATGGGCTTTGCTGCCAGGCAGATCTAGGTCCGTGTTCTGGTTTCCTCCATGGTGCCAGCCAGTTGCTTTTGATACATGTTGTCTGGGCTGCCTAGGATGTAGAATGATGAATGTAATGTGTTGTGGATGATTATGAGGATGGAACGGGGTTACTCTGACATGTCAGGGTGGACTTGAATGGAGTCTCCTCCTCCCTGGGGAAGGTCACCTGGGGCTCTGTGAGCTGGGCAGAGCTCACTTTGCGGTCCAGTGAACACAGGCTGCTTTGGGAAGGAAGCAAATGCGTTCTTAGCAGAACACAACCAGGGTTATAGTTCTCAGCGAATAGTGCAAAGCCATTTGAATAGGGCGTCTGTGAAGGAAAGTCATCTTTGAGCTGTGAGGTTTGATGCCTTTTAAAGATTTTAACCAAGAACAAGCTACAGCCAGCGTGGAAGTTGTCTCTTTGGCCCCCCCCCGCACCCTCCAGAGGACCAGCGCTCGCCCACCTCCCTCCAAGCCCCCACACTGCGAGCCCGCGAAACAGTGCTTCACTGTGCATACCCCACGGCGGCAGAAACTGCAAAGAAGCAGAGCCTCGGCACGAAGTGAACATGCACAGCTCAGAAATGTGTCGGAGACAAGGGAGAACCTGGACCATGATGCTTGCTGAGGGAGGGCAGACGGTCCCGGAAGTCTGGTGAGGGAACCCTGAGGAGGAGAAGAGGGGTGAAATTCAGGGGATGACAGGAAACACTGTGACAACTGTGGGAATGCTGCTCAGATCTTCCTCTGGAAATTGCTGTCCCATCGTAAGAAAATGGTTAGTTGATGACCTCCAACTGCTAGCATCTTCAGTGTTTGTCTCGGCTCCTGAGCCAAGGCCACATTCTTCTTGGGAAGCCACCAGCCAGTGAATAACATCAGTGAGGGAATGCAGAGCTGACCATTACACCCAATACAGGAATCTTCTCATGGGCATCTTTGCTCCAGCACATATCTCCTGCATATTACAGGGCTCCCGTGTATCAGTGACTTAACATAAAACTGTATTTCTTCACTTTCATAACAGAAGTACAGAACTGGTTTCATAGCTCCCTGGTCAGCAGAGATCCAGGCACTGCGTACCTTTTTGCTCTGTGATTTATATCTTGTAGATCCCATTGTCAGGATTACCTCACTTCATAAAATAGTCACTGCAGATATGCCATCAAATCAATGTTTTAGGCAGCAGAAAAGAGGAAAAGGAAAAAAAAAAACACTTTTTTACAACTACATTAAGCCTTTTCAAAGATCTATCCTGGGATTCCCAAGCCAACCGAAAACTTACCTTATCAGTCATTTTTTGCTTCAAAAAAAGTTGAGAAATGTAGTTTTCTAAATGAATACATTACTATACCTAGTGAAACAGAGTTTTTCTTATCAAAAAAAAAAGGGGGGAGATAATAGTAATGTGTTTGCAACTAGCAGTCATTGAACACCTTGCATTTAAGCTGATGTAGTAATCAGGGTTCTCCAGAGAAACAGAACCGAGAGATGACTGATTGACTGGTAGGTAGATAGGAAGGTAGGTAGGTAGGCAGACAGATGATAGAGATAGATAGATAGATAGATAGATAGATAGATAGATAGATAGATAGATAGATAGACAGATAGATAGATAGATAAAAGTGGGGACTTATGAGAATTGGCACAAGTGAATATGGAGGCTGAGAAGTCCCATGCCATGCCTTCCACAAACTGGAAATTAGGAAACCTGTGTGTAATTCAGTGTGAGTCTGAAGGCCTGAAAATCAGAGGAGCCAAACGGTTTAAGTTCCAAAGTCCAAGGGCCTAAGAACCTGAGATTCTGACATTGGAAGACAGGAGACAATGGATGTCTCAGCTCCAGAAAACAGAGTGAATTTGTCCTTCCTCTGCCTTTTTGTTCTTTTCAGGCCATCAACAGATTGATTGGGTGGTGCCTGCCCATATTGTTGAAGGCAGATCTTCTTTACTCAGTCTACTGATTCAAATGCTAACCTCTTCTGGAAACACCTTCACAGACACACCAAGAAATAAAGTTTCACCGGCTATCTGGGTATCCCTTAAACCAGTCAAGTTGACACATAAAATTAACCATCATAGCTTACTGGTTACCCCAAGCCCAAAACTGTGTTGACCCTGTGACTCCTGCACTATTTTCTCTGACTGCCCAAATCCAAATCCTCATCCTAGCATCTAGGCATGCCTCACTTCCTCCATGAAGCCTTTCCTGACCACCCCAGACAAGAATGACTGCCCCTTCTCTAATGCCTGAGGAAAGTGATTCAGTTGATTACCATGTAACTTTTCATTTATTAGTCCTGGAAATAACGGATTATCATTACCTCTCAAATCAACAGCAGAGTTCTAGGCACAATTTTAGCTTCAGCATGAACTATGTGCTAGATTAATTATAAACTATTTCTAACTCATTTTTTCTAAGTAAAATTTGGATTATTTTCCTCTTACATTGCACTTACATGACATTTTCTTTATCATCTTGAAAACCCATGATTTCTTCCTCCTGCTAATTCCCATTCAGTTGGCATTTCATCTCACCAAGGGACTCTGTGAAACAGTTTAGCCTGGAGCTTAAACTGTGTACATGCCCTTCATCCAAGCAGATGCCCTAATTAGACACAGATTTCTAACCTACCTTCTGGCAGGAGGCCAGTAGGTGTTGTCTTGTGCCAAACACTGCCAGCTGCTCCATATTTCTACCTTTCCTCATCAGCAGAACCCTGATTCAAAGTAGGGAGGGCTAGGAGGCAGTGACGCTCTCAACTTTCCTTACAACCATAGATAGCCATATGATATAATCCTAGCCAGTAAGATGTTGATGGGGTGTTATGACACAGTCCTAGCCAATGAGATGCCTAGGTGGCCATGTGACTCAGTGCTAACCAATGAAATGCCTAGGTGGCCATGTGACACAGTCCTAGCCAATGAGATGTCTATGTTGTCATGTCACTCAGTCCTAGCCAATGAAATGCCTAGGTGGCCATGTGACACAGTCCTAGCCAATGAGATGTCTATGCGGTCATGTCACTCAGTCCTAGTCAATGAAATGCCTAGGTGGCCATGTGACACAGTCCTAGCCCATGAGACCTGATGTCATAGTGGAGCCACAGCCTGGGACTGGTTACCTTCCAACTTCACTTTACGTGAGAAAAACTAAACCCCTCACAAAGTTTAGCAACCAATAGCCAGGTTTCCGTAACCCTCAGCAGAAAGCCATCATAACTGATAACCCCCTAGGAGCGGGGTGGGTGTCCCAGCAGCCAAGCGTTCTGATCAGGCAGGAAGGTGTTTGGACTGCAACACTCTCCTCACACAGTCTTTCTATTCAGGCTCCCTAGAGCTCTGCTTTTTTCACTGGAATTTGTGGCTGTGTTGCGGCTGCCAGACCTTCCTCAGACTCTGTAATTTCTGTTCCCTTCAATGTGGCATAATGGACAATAAGTTTTCATCATTAGTGGTGCCCAAAATGTCAACAACTTACACATTCTCATAAAAATCTCCAAATGAGCAGAGAAAGAATGGTAAATCATGCATCATCTAGAATGTAATGAAGGGGAAGCTGCTGAGAATAAGATGCTGTCCAATTACTTTGTATTTACCAAGACTCACTTTTTAACCTCAGTGTGACATACTTTTGAAACTGGCTCTCTGTCATCACAAGATACTTAATCCGATTCTGATATGTTGACAATAAAGCATAAATCTTTTGGCCTCACTATATTCTGAGAAGTACTTTTTTTGTTACATTTTCTTAATTATCGTAAGTAGCTGCACAGAAGACAGAGCTGGCCCTTCAACTATCAGAAAAATTTCTCTCTTCATTAGCCAGCTTCCTGACCATATTTGGCTGGATGAGGTGACCAATCAGGCGTCCCCATTTGCCTGGGAATGAGGGATTAGAAGCATGCAGGACTCTACTATTAAAACCAGGAAATTCCAGGGGTGGGTTGGTCAACCTACCATTCCAAGCCTCTGGAACAAAAACCATGAGCAAGCAAAAAGGGCCCATTCCTCCCCTTAACTACAATTCTCCCTCAGGCCCTTGTTTCCAATGTCTGTAGCAGTTTGTTAACAATGAGTATTGTTAACAAGCGTGGGCCTCTCTTTCGTCATTCATGTACCAGCCACTAGGAGAGAATGGTGAGCAAGAGACATTAGAACTTTGCCCTTGTAACATCAATTTCAGGAGGGGAGATTGATAATAAACAACTAAAAAATAATAAAGAACAAGATAATTCCAGAGTGGTAGGAATGACAAAGAACCACCAGAATAGAAGAGGCACATGCTGAAGAGGGCCAGCAACACTAAAGTTGAGTGGATTGGGGGATTTAGGGACAGCAAAATTGAGTGAATTTGGGAATGGGAGCAAAACTAGGGTGACCTATGGTCATGGGTCAGGCACAGGGGCTGGCTCTTCTTGCACTGCCATTTTCTGGCACAAAACTCCAAAGAATCTAAAATTTCTAAACATGAATCTGGCCTTCCTATGTTTTCAGGGTATGAGGGCAGAATATATTTTATTTAACAATTTGCTGACTGGATATACACACAAATCTATACATGTATATGTACACACACATATTTATGTGTGTGTATATATACATAGGCACATGTGTGTGTAAACGCAGATATATACACCTACTTTGGAACAATAAGATTAACAGCTGGTTCTGTGGTTGTCTTCTAGCCTCAGAGATGCCTGAGGATCTGACCCTTGGTCAACATTGCTTCAGGGAATAGCAAAGCATTAGGAGAATGCCTGTCCTGGTTCCAGAATGAATGAGAATCCAGCCGAGCACTGTGTGCCCTTCCAAGGACCTGGACCTCATTACTGAGTCTTCATTGGGAACTGCGGAGCCAGTATGGATGAACAACAGCTACAGCAGAGAACCCTCCCCACCATCTCCACCCGGCAAGCCAGGCCCCTGGGAGTCCCTCAGGGGATCCAAGGAAGCTGCCTCTGAGAGGGAGATTTGCATGCAGGAAGCTTCTGGAAGAGGGCTCCCAGGATCCACAATCCCAAAGGAGTGAAAGTGAGGAGATTCAATAGAGGGAGAAAGTGCATTTCGACTCATTTGCAAAAGAGGCCTCGGTGGACCTGGGAGAGTGAGTGGGATGGTCCTTCAGCGATTTTTCGCATTGAGGGTAATTGCTGAAAGACAGTCAGCTGTAAGTCATCAGCAGTTAACATGCCCGGGGAAGATGGACGAAGGGAGGCAATAGATGCCTTGGTTTTGCAGTGGAAGATCTGGGAAGAGCTCCCCAGAATCTACCACAGAGGATACGTGAATAGTTACCTATAAATCTGAAGGGATCCCAAAGCTTAGGGCTTTCTGTAGCTGAGATGCTCTCTATCTGCCAAGCTCTGTCTCTTGTGACCACCCATGTCATACCATGTTGTTGCCTATCCTAGGTGCCAGTACAGTTGATCCGGGCTTCTGAACTTGAACGTCAGTCTGAACCGAAGGCCACTGCTGCTGGACAACTCCTAGGAGCATCACTGGACTTGAAGCAACCTGAGCTTCAGGCCCAGAGAGGTCAGTGGCTGACCAGGAGAGTAAAACATACGAGGAGCCAGTGCATGTCTCTCTGAGGAGGTTATAATAAGTGAATATTCAGAGATTTCTGAAACAGGTCACAGAACACATAGACCATAGAAGAAATTGTGTTAAATTTGATTTCGGAAATTCCATTTATCACAAACACTATGAAGACAGTGAAAAGGCAAGCTTTTTCAGACAGACTAGGAGAAGATATTTACAAAACCTGTATCTAACAAGGAACACATATGCAGAATATATCAAGAACTTCTATAAATCAAGAGGAAAAGTGAGGCAATCATCTTTTCTAAAAAATGGCGGAAAGATTTGATTAGTACTTTATGTAAGAAGCAACCAGATAGCCATTAAGCATATGAAAAGATGCTCAACATTATTAGCAAGAACATGCAAATTAAAACCACAATGAGGTACCTCTACACACTTGCCAGAATGGATAAAATTAAACAGTTAAAACCAAGTGCTGACAAGGATGTAAGACAATGACAAGCTCTCACATATTGCTAGCGGGATGGTAAACTGCCACAAGCATTTTTGAAAAACTGTTCAGTAACATCTACTATAAACATGTCCTTATAGCCCAATAATTTCAGTCTTGATGTATAACCAAAAAGTTGCTCATAGCAGTGTTATTCATAAAGACCAAAACTAGAAACCAGATGTCCTTAGCCATGGAATGGATAAATAAACTATGGCATGTACACACAATGGAATATTACATAACAAAACAGCCAACTACCATTAAAAGAAACGAGGATAGCTCTCATAGTCATCATATTGAACAGCAGAAATTAGACAAAAAGGAATACATATTGTACGACTGCACTTTCGTGAACTTCAGAAACAGGCACAATTGATCTATGGTAATAAAGTTCAAAATATTACCATAGATCAGTTGTGCCTTTTAGGGAGGGGGCAGGAGCACAAGAGAACCTTCTGGGGGCTGGAAATACTTTCTGCTTGATCTAGGTGGTGGTTTTATGGGTGTATACATATGTGAAAATTCATCATGTTGTATAATTAAAAGTTGGGGTCATTTACTGTATGATTCTATACCTCCAAAAAGTGGATTGCTTTAATAATAACGATGATGATGAAGGGGGAGAAAGAGGAGGAAGAAGAGAGAAAGAGAGAGATGGAAGGAAAGTGAGGGAAAGGGAGAGGAAGAGGAAGAAAAGAAAGAAAAAGAAGAGGAGAAGGGAGAAGAGGGAGAGGAAAAGGAGGAGGAAGAGAAGAAAGAGGAGAACAAGCCATTACCATTTGTAAGGTAATCCGGAGGATTTCAGACAGAGGAAACAGAAGGTGACAACCGCCTGAAACGAGAACAAGCTTGGAATAGACAGCAACAGGAAGGCCAGCGTGCAGGCACCTGATGAGGCTAAAAAACGGGGAGAGGGCTGCTCAAACAAGGCTTTACAGGTTATGGAAGAGTTTGGATTTTAATCTACGAGTAATGAGAAGCAATTGACCAGTTGTAAGCATGGGGGGTACATATTATTAGATTTATGGCATTTTTCTAAAACAACCGTGACTGCTGAGATTAAAAAAAAAAAAAAAGGGTTGTGTTATAAAGGGCAACAGTGCATGCAAGCAAGCAGACCATTCATGAGGCTGTTGGAGTTAAAAATAGTGGCAGGAAAGGCTGTTAGAAGCAGACCTGGTAACAAAGATCAGGAGATGCTACACTGTACATCTTTCATTTGCCAATCCAGACTTCCTCTCCATCCTTCTCACCCTGCTGTCTACCCCAGAGGGTGCTGTATGGATGCTTGCAATATGCCCCTTGCCTTCTCACTCCTGGTTGGACACAGCAGATCAGAGGGCAGGAGAATGGCATAGACATTTGTCACCCCAACTCTCTCCTGCTGCATCCCTGCAGGTTGGCTGAAGGTTATAGCTCCTATGGGGCAGCCTTTTCCTACAGCTATGCAATCTGAGTTCTTGTAATTGCTCCCCCTCTTGTCCCTTCAGCCTTGCCTACACCTTTTTAGAGATTCTCTTTCTTTAATTCTTCCCTATTCCCCTACTTAAGTGTGTCATGTGTTTCTTGCTAAGAGACTGACCAATATATGAACTCCATACAGTATTAAAACAGAGACCAATGCGGAATACATCAGGATGACCCAGAGTGCAAGAAAAATATAACATATCTCTCTCACACATGCCCCTTATAAAGCAGAGAGTTTTCTAATGCATTTTCTATGGATTTCCATCCAAAATGGAAATGTTGCATTTGAAGTGGCAAGAGTTATCTGGAATATTTGTTCATGTGCAACATTTTATTCTAAGACAAGGCTGAGCAAATGATTTCACTTACACACTTTAAAGGCCTCTTAAGTTTTCCTCAATAGCACTTCTCTCAACTGAAATTATTTGTATTTTTATGCCCATCTTTCTTCTTAGACTCTAAGCTGCATGAAGTCAGTCCACAGAAATGGTTCATGAAGAAATCTTACTGGCTGACATATCCTAAGACCTAGAACAACACTTGGGTGTAGAATTTAATAAGTGAATATTGTTGAAGTATAGAACTGAAAGAAAAAGGCTAAGAGGAAAGAGGAAAGGGGATGGAGTTTAGAACCAGAAGATGAAGATGGGGATCCCAGCACCCCCAGCTGTCATTAGGTATGTGTCCTTCTACATCTAACTTCTCAGGGCTTTCATTTCTGTATAGACGTATATAAAATTAGAATAAGAATTTCTTCTCTAATATTTTCGAGGATCAAATGAGATAATACTCATAAAAGTAAATGAAGCAGTAAATGAAGCCACTGTCAACTATGAATATCATTATTATTATAATAAAGGCAGCATCAGTGAAGATGGGTCCAGGCTTGGTTTTTATGCAGCACACATCAGCTTTTGCAGGGCCTGGGGAGTTATTTTGATTTTTACAATTTTCATTTAAGAATAATTCGGCTCAAGTGGCTGCAAACCTTGGAATCTGGTAATGTGCATCTAGTTGTTAAGGAATTCAGACAGCCATGTACAAAACATGACAAGATAACATGTGACTTATTCTCCCTGCTTCCTGAAGCAATAAAGCGAAGCAAGAGGCCAAAAGGCACAATCATCTCAGGCAGCTGCAAGAGCCTAGCGCGCAGTCAGTGTACCTTAACTCTGTTACATCCAAAACACCACTTGATTGAGGCCGTGTAAAAAGCATAAGGTTGAACAAAACCAAGAAGCAGTAAGTTGACAAAAACAGAGGGTGAATTCAGTAGTGGAGCTAAATCTCTTTTTAGGAACTCTGAAGCCAACAGCTTGTCTTGATATTGCATATGACCATAATTCATATCTAAATAAGAAAAAGCCCTTTCAGTTTTATATAAACGATTAAATATAAATTTTATATGGCATTAGTCAGTGTTCTCCAGAGAAACAGAGCCAGTAGAGTGTATATGTGTATATAAATAGAGAGAGAGTATATATATAGAGAGAGATTTATTTTAAGGAATTAGCTCATGCAATTATAGAGGCCAGCAAATCCAAAATCTATAGGGTGGGGCTGCAGGCTGGAGACTAGGGAAGAGCTGACATTTCAGTTTAGTCCAAAGATCATCTGCTGGCAGAATTCTCTCTTGCTCTGGAGAGGCCAGTCTTTGTTCTTTTAGGCTTTCCACTGATTGGATAGGCCAGTCCTCATTATGGAGGGTAGTCCATGGATTTAAATGTTAATCTCACTTTTAAAAAATCCCCCACAGACTCCCACACAGAATAATGTTCAACCAAATATCTGGGTACTGTTAGACATTTCATCTTACATTTAATTAATTATTAGTCTTATCTAATGTTTGGCTCTTATAAACAATTCTCTAATGAACAGCCTCATACCTAAGGTACTGCTCACATTTTAGATTGTATCCTTATGGTAAGTTACTAGAAATAGAATCACTTGGTCAAGAGACATGCACAATTTTAGCAAACAGTCATCCATAATGGTTATATCACTTTACAAGCTTACCAAAAATTGTTGAATTCTTATTTCCTTTGGACACTTAAAATTATCAGAATTTCCCAGTGTCTTTTAAAATGTCTGCACTGCAGGTGAAAACCTGTACAATATTATCACTATGTGTGTATTGATTTATCACTGAGGTTGAGCATTTTCTCAAATATTTAAGTCAGAAAAACTCGTGAACTGCCCATTCATATTTTTTGTCCAGTTTTCTTCTGGACAGTTTGTCACCATGTGTATGTTATACCATATGAAATTCCATTTTTTTAATTTAAATATTTTTGTAGAGATGGAGTCTCACTATATTGCCTAGGCTGGTCTCGAACTCCTGGGCTCAAGCAATTCTCCTGCCTTGCCCTCCCAAAGTGCTAAAATTATAGATATGTAATTTCTAAACAGCCGCTATACCTGGTTAGAAATGGCCTTTTTTAGAACAAAAGTAATCTACCATTAGAAATGTCACTGGATTCAATCTAATCACTTTCTTTATGGTCTTCTGGTTCATGTAGTTAAATCTCATCTTTACCTTTATGATTTCTATCTTTATAGGCTACAGTACTTGTTCATTGATCATGCCTGTACCAAATTATCCGTTAGAACATATTTTATTTTATTTAAATGTTTATATGCCCAAACTAAATTATCTGTTGAAATATGCTTTTTCCTGTCAAAAAGTCTACTATTTCAATCTCTATTTAGTTTCTAATATCCTCCCTGATATCAGAAAGTTTTGATACTTGTCCAATGCCCTTAAACTTCATGCTCTCACCAAATGCTAAATATGAGTCCAAAACTTACTATGTCCATGGTATCTCTCAAATTCATTTCTTCTTTTTTCATTCTCTGCCACTACCCAAGTGTGGGTCTTCATC
Organism: Saimiri boliviensis; assembly: GCF_048565385.1. Taxonomy (NCBI): domain Eukaryota; kingdom Metazoa; phylum Chordata; class Mammalia; order Primates; family Cebidae; genus Saimiri; species Saimiri boliviensis. The sequence continues at coordinate 123,473,731 of NC_133453.1, forward strand.
CTCTCTCATTTGGTCTATTACAGAACTGGACAACTGATGGCCCAAGGGCCAAATTTATCTAGTTGCCTGTTTTTGTAAATAAAGTTTTATTGAAACAGCAGCATTTATCTATTTATGTATTGTCTATGGCTGCTTTTGTGCTGCAATGCAGCACTGAATAGTTGCAACAAAGACCGTATGACCCTCAAAGCCAAAAATAATTATTTTCTTGTCCTTTACAGAAAAAGTTTGCCAACTACTGTTCTAATTAAATAACTGCCAACCAACCAGCCACCTCACCTTCATTCATCACACCACAAGAAAAGTATCATTTTAAAACTTAGATCTAATGTGTCATGTCCCCTGGAAAACATACTTAATGGTTTACCATTGCTCACACAATAAAGCACAAACTCTTAGCTTTGGATTCAAAGTCTGCCACCACTTGCCTACAGCTAACTTTTCTTGCTTACCCCCCCCCCATCCTAGAGTACTCATTTTTCCCAGAAAACACTGCACAGTTATATACTATATTAGTCCATTTTCATGCTTCCCAAGACTGGGAAGAAAAAGAGGTTTCACTGGACTTAACAGTTCTACATGGCTGGGGAGGCCTCAGAATCACGGCAGGAGGCAAAAGCTACTTGTTACATGGTGGCAGAAAGATATAAAGAGGAAACAAAAGCAGAAACCCTTGATAAACTGATCAGAGCTCATGAGACTTATTCACTGTCATGAGAATAGCACGGGAAAGATCAGCCCTCATGATTCAGTTACAACCTCCCCACCACCGGGTCCCTCCCAAAACACATGGCACTTCTGGGAGATACAATTCAAGTTGAAATTTGGGTGGGGAAACAGCCAAACCACATCATTTGCCAACCCCTGGCTCTTCCAAATCTCATGTCCTCACATTTCAAAACCAATCATGCCTTCCCAATAGCCCCAAAAGTCTTAACTCATTTCAGCATTAACCCAAAAGTCCGCAGTCCAAAGTCTCATCTAAAACAAGGCAATTCCCTTCTGCCTATAAGCCTGTAAAATCCAAAGCAAACTAGTTATTTTCTGGATACAATGGGGTTATAGGTATTGGGTAAATACAGTTGTTCCAAATGGGAGAAATTGGCCAAAATAAAGGGGTTACAGGGCCCATGCAAGTCTGAAATCCAGCAGGGCAGTTACATTTTAAAGCTATAAAATGATAAAATGATCTCCTTTTACTCCAGGTCTCACATCCAGTTCACACTGACACAAGAGGTGGTTTCCCATGGTCTTGGGCAGCTCCACCCCTGTGGCTTTGCAGGTTACAGCCTCCCTTGTGTCTGCTTTCACAGGTGTTTAGTGTCTGCAGCTTTTCCAGGCACATGGTGCAAGCTGTCAGTAGATCTGCCATTCTGGGGTCTGGATGATGGTGGCCCTCTCCTCACAGCTCCACTAGGCAGTGCCCCAGTAGGGGCTCTGTGTGAGGGCTCTGACACCACATTTCCCTTCTGCATTGCCTTAGAAAAGCATCTCCATGACAACCCCACCCTTGAAGCAAACTTTTGTCTAGGCATCCAGACATTTCCATATATCTTCTGAAATCTAGGTGAAGGTTCCCAAACCTCAATTCTTGACTTCTGCATATCTGCAAGCTCAACACCACATGGAAGCTGCCAAGGCTTGGGGCTTCCATCCTCTGAAGCCACAGCCACGGCTGGAGGGGCTGGGACATAGGGCACCAAGTCTCTAGGCGACACACAACACAGTGACCCTGGGCCCATGGAAATGCTTTTTCCTCCTGGGTCTCTGGTCCTGTGATGGGAGGGGCTGCTGGGAAGGTCACTGACATGGCCTGGAGACATGTTTCCCATGGTCATGGGGATTAACACTAGGCTCTTTACTATTATGCAAATTTCTGCAACTAGATTGAATTTCTTCCCAGGAAATGGGTTTCTTTTCTATTGCATAGTCAGGCTGCAAATTTCCCAAACTTTTATGCTCTGCTTCCCTTTTAAAACTGAATGCCTTTAACAGCACCCGAGTTGCATCTCAAATGCTTTGCTGCTTAGAAATTTCTTCCACCAGATTCCTAAATCAACTTTCTCAAGTTCAAATTTTCACAAATCTCTAGGGCAGGGGCAACAATGCCGCCAGTCTCTTTGCTAAAACATAACAAGAGTCACCTTTACTCTGGTTCCCAACGAGTTCCTCATCTTCATCTGAGACCACTTCAGGCTGAACCTTATTGTCCATATCGCTATCAGCATTTTGGGCAAAGTCATTCAACAAGTCTCTAGGAAGTACCAAACTTTTCCACATTTTTCTGTCTTCTAAGCCCTCCAACTGTTCCAAACTCTGCCTGTTGCCCAATTCCAAAGTCACTTCCACAGTTTCGGGTATCTTTTCAGCAACACCCCACTCTACTAGTACCAAGTAACTGTATTCATCCATTTTCATGCTACTAATAAAGACATACCTGAGTCTGGGAAGAAAAGTTTAATTGAACTTACAGTTTCACATGGTTCAGGAGGCCTCAGCATCATGACGGGAGGCAAAAGGCACTTCTTACATGGCGGCAGCAAGAGAAAGTGAAGAAAAAGCAAAAGTGGAAACCCCTGATAAACCCATCAGATCCCCTGAGACTTACTCACTTTCATGAGAATAGCATGGAAAGACTGGCCCCTGTGATTCAATTACCTCCCTCTGGGCCCTTCCCAATACGTGGGGATTCTGGGATACATGATTCAAGTTGAGGTTTGGGTAGTTACACAGCCATATCAGGTCTCAGGCCGCTGTGCCTTTTCTAATGCTATCTGCTCTTCTTCAGATACTCTTTCTCCTCCACTTGCCAAAATTCTGTCTATTCTTTAAGAGCATTCTCCAATGTTATTTAAGTGAAGTTCTCCCTGTTAGCCTATGGGCTCCCCTCATTGCCTTTTCCCGGTCAGAATTAATTACTCCCACCCTTGGGATCTTGGGCGCTGTTTATAATCCTCTGGGATCTTGGGCGCTGTTTATAATCCTCTGGTAAGAGGTCCAAACATGGTCTAACTTACTTTGTAATTTGCCGTGTACATGTCTCTCTCAGGCTGCTCCCTTCAACAAAAATTATGATCTCTTTGAGCATAGATACTACGATTTCTTCTTTGTTAAATCTTCTGGTAGATAACCCAGTATCTAGTATAGAATACATAAATATGTTATATTTGGCACTTATTTTATGCATTTATTTATCATATGTATTAGCTTTCATTCTGCTAATAAAGACATAACCAAGACTGGGATAATTTATAAAGAAAAAGAAGCTTAATGGGCTCACAGTTCCACGTGGCTGAAGAGGCCTCATAATCATGGCAGAAGGCAAAGGAGAAGAAAGTCACATCTTACACGGTCGCAGGCAAGAGAGCTTCTGCAGGGGAACTCCCATTTACAAAATCATCAGACCTTGTGAGACTTACTCACTTCCATGAGGACAGTATGGGTAAAACTATTCCCATGATTCAGTATCTCCACCAGGCGCCCCGCTTGACACAGACAGATCATTACAATTCAAGGTGAGATTTGGGTGCCAACATAGCAAAATCATATCTTTATATAACAGAAATATTCATTTGGTATATTACTGGTACATTTATTTAGCTCCAACTTGGGACCAGGCACTATACTAGCTATATATACAATACTTCTAATCCTTACAAAAACATGAGAGTTATTTTTTAATCCCTTCTGAGCCTCAGAAGAAACTGAGGTTCAAGAGTTTAACTGGTTTGTCTAAGAATACATAGTAGTTAATGATGCCACCTGAATTTCAATGCAAATCTGTCTGATTCCATTACAAATTTCAAGAAATTTGTAGCAATAAGCATAGAGTATTTTTAAAACAAAGGAGAGTACACTCAAAATAAGGGCATTTGCAATTTATCATTTTATTAGGCAATCTCAGGGAATGAAAATCATCATTCTCTTTCCCATGTCCAAACAGGCACAAATACATGTAAATAATTTTGCTTTAAAAATTACACTAAAAACAAAAAGTATTGCATATCCTCATTTTGCATTATTGACTAGGAAATGTTTTATGGATTGATGAAATTGAGGGATGAGTAGTTACCAAATCTAGCCATAAAAGGAGACATTCCGGATCATAAAGCATATTTTATTCTTCTTGACAGTTGTTTAATTTTAAGTATTTATGATGTTACTTCGTAGTAAATATGTCTAAATCATGAAAGCTAGGTAGTATGAGACCCAACTTTGGAAATTTGTTCAAGTTTCTGCCATTAAAGTCACATGTAAATGGATTTTGTCCTAGGAATTATGGGTTTTATATAGTAATGACATGAAAATTACCCATATACTATTTTATGGTATAAAGGCACTACTCCCACTGTGGCTACTATTACTATTACCAAGACAACTACACTTGATTTTATGAAGTAAATCAACTAACATGTCCCCTGTAAATCAACTAACATATCCCCATATTATTTGAACTGAATATGAAAAGTGCCACAATGGGAAGTCTTTATAATAAGAATAAACTTTCCCCTTTGAGCTTACCTTTTTAAAAAAATCATTATGTGGTATAGGTTTTGTACCCTAAAGAATTACACTTTCTTATGTCAACAATGTTTTTGCTTTAAAGAGAAATCATTTTTTGATACAGTAAGTCTTCTTTATGTCTGGGGTTAGGGAATGAGAAACAGGCTTTTGAGTGATTTAAATCCTAACAGAGACCACAAATCTGACTCTACCACCAACTGTGAGGGGAACTGGTCTCCAGGTCAAACATACTGTGACGTATTTACAAAAGAAAGCAGAGAACATAACCTTTGGCTTCCCTGAAAACCCTCCCTTAAAGGACTTGGCATGATTTAGGGGGACAGGGTGAGTAGACACAGCAGGTTCTGACCTCACTCATATCACTGGCAGTTGTTAGTCATATGAAACCTCTGAGTTTTGAATAACCCTCCATGTTACTCATAATTTACGCCTTGGATACCAAAGAGGAGGACTCCAGAGTGTGGAAGAATTTTAATTTTTAAACATGGCAAAAATTAAAACTAAGAGAAGCCTTGAGATCACATTTCTAGCCTGTGAAGGAATGAAAGACAAGGAGAGGAAAGAAACAAGGGCACTTGTGCTCCAGATTAACATCCTTTCCCTGGGAAGCTTCTCGGCCCTGCAGCACCTCGGAATTTCCAACCAAAAGTCTCTCCCATCAACATCTTTCAAAAGCCTAAAGAAGCTTTTCTTGGACATTCAACACTGATTTGTGACGCGGACAAATCTCACATCTTAGCCAAGGGATGGGGCCATGGAAGGCTTTTTCTGTCCTCCAAGGGCTCTGAAGGAATTGCAGACTGTGTAGATTAAACTCTGTTCCTCCTGGAAGCCTACCTAACATGACAGAACATTCAAGGAACAGTCCAGGACAAAATGTTTGAGCTAGAACTGGGTTGTTCCAGCCCAAACACAAAGCACATCCACAACATTCTCAGCAGGTATCTTCTTAAGTTTAAAAAAAAATCCACTGTAGCGTGTAGCTAGGCCAGGAGAACCACTTGGTCCACCTTCCCATTCTCCAGCGGCTTTTAAGATTTCCAAAGCCATTGTCAAAAAAGGTTATGCATGTAATGAGTTACGGAGATATACTAACAGGGTTCAAAGTAAAGATGATGATCATAGACATTTAGTTGTTTGTCCATTGGCTGAACTACACCAACTTTAGTGAGCAAATTGATGCAGATAATAGATCCTATGATTAGCTTTTGTTTTCAAAATTGTTACATTTATGTTTAAATTTATATCTGTATTTAAATATTTTCATTTAAAAACTTTTAGAACTGCCTTTTTTCATAATAAGATTTTTAATGTACTAAAAGCTTCAAACGCTAAAGAGTTGAAACGAATGAGAATGAAGGAGAAAGAAACTCAGTTGTACGTCTATGCAGACTCTTTCCATAGTATAGAATGACAATGCCACAAATTCTATTTTAGCCTTCATGTGGTCCCTGTCCTCCTATCTCTGAGACATACGACTTCTCCCTCCCTAGACTCCCCATGGCACTTCAGCACTGTGGCATTTAGCTATTTTGATCCTTCAGTCAAGGAAACTTTGACTTCAATGTTCACTCCAGAAAGTCCTATTACGCCCCAAGACTCAACACAGGCTCGTGTCCTCTAAGATCTCTTCCAAGACTCACCTTTCTTTGGCCACTCACCCCATTCAGTGCCCCTGCCCCAGCATGCTCCTTTAGTATCCTGGGCACTCCTATCTCTGCCCTTGCCACAGCACAGAGAGGATCTGTTCATGTGTTGGTCTCACTGTGTTGCGATCTGTGTTAGGCAAAGGATTCATCTTAAGTATCTTTCCCTGCAAGCAGCTAGCACAGTGCATGGCTGAGAGCTATAACTCAAGAAATGTTTGTTGAACTTCATGAACTACTTTGAATTCATTATCCCAATTTACTCCTTATCTCCCTTGTCAGTGTCTCTGCTGCACAAATGTGGGTAAGATGTGTATCTGATTGTCTGCCTATCTCCAACATTTGGTGCATAACAGGACTTCATAAATATTTGTTGAATGACCGAATGAATCTGTCCTGGCCTTAGCCTTCCACCACAAATTACAATATACAGTAGAAATGAGAACATGAAAATTCCATCTGTGAAAGTAGTTTTTTTATTTGCAACTGTTGTTTTTTAAATTCACTGTCAAGAGGATACTATAGATTTCCTGTCTTTGGTTTTTGCCAGAAGAAAACACCATCAGGAGCCTGGAAGGAAAATATACCTATGCTTAAGGGTGGGAAGGAATGAAAGAGCTTTCCAGATGTTTTCAGCAAACCTCTGATTTGTAAAGGTATAGGGAAAGTCATCAATGAGAAGTAGCCTAGGTAGAGTAAAAAAAAAAAAAAAAAAAAAAAAAACCCAGTGTCCATTCATTCATTCACACAATCATTCAACAAACATTTGTTGAGCATCTTCTCTGGGCCAGGTGAGGCTCTGTGCTAGCTGTCAGGGAAACAGAGATTTGGGGTAACAGACAAACCTTTGCCCTTTTAGATTTTAGACCCAGCCGGGCACAGTGACTCACGCCTGTAATCCCTGATGATTACAGGGAAGCTTTGGGAGGTTTGGGAGGCTGAGGTGGGCGGATCACTTGAGGTCAGGAGTTCGAGACCAGCTTGGCCAAGATGGTCATTTTTAGTCTCAACTAACATTGTCATTTTTAGTTTATACTAAAAATACAAAAACTAGCTAGGCATGGTGGTGCGTGCCTGTAGTCTCAGCTACTCAGTGGGTGGAGGCAAAAGAACCCCAGGTGGTTGAAGTTGCAATGAGCAAAGATCGTGGCACTGTACTCCAGTCTCTGTGACAAATCGAGATTCCTTCTCAAAAAAAAAAAATAGATTTTAGACCCTACTGAAAACTTGACAGCAATTAAATCAACAACTCCAGTACTGTGTGGTAAGTGCTGGGATCACAGTAAACATGGGATGTGAATGAAGCAAAGGTTAGCATTATTTGCTCTGGAAACGCTACTTTCTGAATGGGTGGGGCCATTGTGGTTGTGAGGCTGGTGATTCCCTTGTAAGATGCAGATGCCACTAAGTCTGAGGATGAACTGAGATGATGACCCTGGGATAAGAGAGAGGAGGTCACAGAGTCTTGTCTACATTAGGATCTTGCATTCCCATGTGCACTGAGTACAGACCAGGGCCTCTCAGACCTTCTCACACATATGAATTATCGGCAAATCCTGCTAAAAAGAAAAATACAGCTTTGACTCAGTGTGGTTGAGGAAGGGGCTTGGGAGTCTGCATGTAAGTTTCCAGGTGAGGCTGAGGCTGATGCTGCAGGCCTGTGAACCATATTTTGAGTAGTAAGAACACAGAAGAAAGAGCACTATCTTGCAACGCCTAACACACCTGCATGTCAAATCTTAACTCTACTATTTACTATCTGAATGGTTCTTTGTTAATTGCTTATGCTCCCTGATCCTCAGTTTGCAGCATTTGTAAAAGAGGATATAAAACAGTCCAAATCATAAAGTTGCTGTGAGCATAAAATGAAAGTGTCCAGAATAGGAACTCATAATAATAATTACTACATATTACTCAGTGGGTTTTCATTCTTTCCTCAAATGTGTTCAGAGACTGTCAGAAAAATTTTAATCATTCTGTACTCAAACGGAATCCTATTTACTTTTGGTCACTATTCTCTGTTTTTCTTCATGAGGGTCCACTGTCTGCTTGGGGTTTCTTTGTTATTCCCAACACCTCTCAATCTAGTATCAGATGCTATTCATGAACTAGATGGCTTGTTTATCTGGGTTATTAATGAAGTTGGTAAGTGAGGCTGGAGGGGAGAGACAGAGGCATCCCGCTCTCTACCTCTCCATAAATCACCCTGAGCTGAGACGGCTTTTGCTGCTTGTCAGTTCCTATCATCCCACATATCTCAATGAATTTGAATGAATTTCATGATTAAAGTTTCATGAGATGCCACATCAAACATTCTCTAAGCCTCGGGGTCTAATACTTCCACAGTGCTTGCTTTTGTTTTCTCATCCTCCAGTTTTTATCACAAACAAAGCATGCAGGTGCACCTTGCAGGATGGGTTCTTTTTTTCCCCTTAGACACCTGATTCCCATAAAACTGTTATCTCTTCAATGTTGAGCAGCCCGCTTTCAGTCTCAGCTCTCCACCTGACAGGTGACCAGCTGGCTCTACATATGATGTATGCGTTCCACCTTGGTAATAAATCTGGTGACCACACATCTGACAACCTGCCCGTGGCTCCAGTCACCTGCATATTCATGCTCCTGGACCCAGGCTAACATTTCCTCATCCTCCTCTCATACAGCAAATGACCTCCTCCACATACAGCTCTCTGCTTCTAGAGCTGCAGGAGTGACCTTGCTCTGATTCTGACTGTCTTGGGTCAGACAGGTTACACAAATTTTACGCAACAGAGAAATAGGTCTATTTTCTTTTGCAAAGGGAAATAAAAAGGATTTCTTGCCTAGAATCGCAAGGCTTTTCACCATGCAAATACATCTGCATGTTAATATCATCCAGTGAGCATTTCGGAGGCCTCTCTGAACTATTCAGTGTCAAGACAGTTAACGGCCATGTCCCCAAATTCTTAAAACACTAATGGGACCCTACAGAAAAGATCAAAGAGATTTCAGAAGCCACATCCAGAATGTTTCATATTGGTATCTTCTAAGCTTATTTTTAAAAGAAAGCTCATCTTTTTCCCCAGAAGAGAGAAGCCAATATAAAGCTAGGTCATTAGGTTTGCAGGTTTGGTACAGCCTTCCCAAAAGAGAGATGTGTGATATGCAGAAAAGAGCTGGGATGCAGAACTGAGGCAGACAGTCAGTTTAAAACCTTGAAAAGAAAGGGCTATTGACTAGGAATCTCAAGGCCAAAAATGCATGCTATCTTTTGTCTAAATGTCCTCTTTTTCAAATCCCTAAATCACAAAAAGATACAAAATGCAAATTTTTCTAAAATTCGACAATAACTTCCAACAGAAATCATCTGGCTAATTCTTTTGCATTCTCACATGCATTCTCTTTTGCTCTCATCATAGCCACATGTGCATGTACACACACACACACACACACACACACACACACACATGCAATTTATTTCTCTGTTTATCTTCACAGTCATCTACACCTGCACTGTCCTACATGGTAGCAATAGCCACAAGTAACTCTGTCACTTAAAGTTAAAAAATAAAAAATCATTTACCTGATTACACTAGCCATATTTCAATACCACATGTGGCTAGTTGCTACTGCATTTAATAGCACAGATATACAGGTTGAGTATTCTTCATCCACAATGCTTATAACCACAGGTGTTTCAGATCTTTATAAATTTTAGAATATTTGCATCATGTCTACTTACCGGTTGATCATCCCAAATCCCCAAATTCAAAATACAGAATGTTCCAATGACCATTTCCTCTGAGGGTAATATCAGTGCTCACAAAGTTTTAAATTTTGGAGCATTTCAGATTTCAGATTTTCAGATTTGGTATACTCAACCTGTGGAACATTTCCATCATTACAGAAAGTTCTACTGGCCAGCGTACACACCTGTATGGTTGAAGCAATATGATAAACACTTAGGAAATACGTGTTAACTAAATGACTAAATGAATGAGTGACTACGTATTGTAGTTTTTCCAAATATAATTTTTTCCTTTTGTCTCTCTTCAACTGCTCCAAAAATTGCCTATTTTAAAGGATAAAGTTAAATTCCCTACCTCACACTGTGGTACTCAGAGCTATCTTACTTGACATACGTTTTAATATTTTTTTAAAAAGCTACTAAAAGAAAATATAGGAGAAGAATTATGTAAACGTGAGATAGGGAGAATTTTCAAACCAGAGAGGAAAAGCCTCACAGATTTGTCTATGTGTGAACTTTAAGTTTCTAATGAGTTAAAAACATGAAAAGACCAACTAACATGTGGGGAACTTTATAACATATGTGAGTGATAAGGGATTAAATCCTTAATATATAAGAACTGTTAAAATCCATTTTAAAAACCACCTAGTAGAAAAAAGGACAAAAGAATAGCCAATTCATAGAATACAAATAGTCATTTTACTCACTAAAAAAGCTTAACCTTACTACTAATAAAAGAAATGCAATTAAAATAAGAATAAGTCATTTTTCACCTGCCAGTCTGATAAAGATTTTTTAATGCTCTCATAATTAGCACTGGCAAGGTTATGGGAAAATAGACACATCCAGTCTTGATGTTCTGAATTGTAAATTGGTATGGCCTTTGGGGAGGGCACTTTGGCAGTTTCAACCAAAATTTTAAACGTGCATACATTTTCATCAGCAATTCCATGTCTAGAAATTTATCTGACAGCAATGCTAAGTCAAATGCATATTTATGTACCTAGTAGTTTATTAAAGCAGTGTTTATAAGAGTGAAAAACAGATACATCTAAAAGTCTATCAAAAGGTTATACGTATATAATAGAACATTGTGTAACTGGTGTTTTTAAAAAGCCATTTTATATAACTGAAATCATATAGTGTTCTGTCAAAAATACAAAACAGCAGGAGGCTGAGGCAAGAGAATCGCTTGAATCCGGGAGGCAGAGGTTACAGTGAGCCGAGATTGTGCCACTGCACTTCAGCCTGGGTGATAGTGTAAGAGTCTCAAAAAGAAAAAAAAAAAGAAATACAAAACAGAAAGAAAATCTATACTATCATCCTTATGTGTATGAATATACATATATACACAGAAATATAGATTGTATGCTTATTGAGGGCTTATCATGTGCCAATCTCTGTTCTAATGGCTTTATATAATAACTCATGCAATCTTATAATACAGGTAACATTACTATATCTTTTTTACAGATTAAAAAACTGAAGCCTGGAGAGATCACTAGCACAAAATCACCTTGCTAATTAACGGCAGAATCCAGATTTTATTCCAGGGTCTGTCCACTTAACACTGCCACGTAGTTGTGTATGTGTTGGCTGAAGGGGGTGGGGGCATAGAAATAGAGATAGAGAAAGAGGTATATGTTCTAAATTGTTAACCTTTGTTACATGTGGGGGTTGGAATTGGGCTTAGAGGTGTGGTAGGTAAGGAAGAATGTACAAGTGAGTTTTAGCAAAGGAAGCAAGCAAGGAATTTTTCACTTATCACAATTTTGTAATATTTAAATTTTTAAAACAAGCATTACCACTTTTGCAAATATTTAAATCTGAAAAACACATTTTATCTCATTTTCTCCAAAGGATTAAGAAATATTGCTTTTTATTCTTAAAACTGAGAGAGTATAAATGTGATTCACGAACAGTTTAGTAACTTCTCAGATATCCAGGAATCTGGAAGAGAAATCATTGTCTCCTGGCAAAGGCTGAAGATGAGTGGAATCCTCTGGTTTCAGGAGACTTGTAAAACCCACAAGCACACTGGCCAGGAGCCAAGCTCTGGAGTCAGCTGCCTGTACTGTGAATGCGGCTTGTCCACAAAGCCATCTTGGTCCTTGGGTAATAACTTGACCACCCTAACCCTTGGTTTCCTCACCTGAATAAAGAAAATGATGATCGATCTCCCTCCACAGGCTTGGGTGAGCTGGAATCCAGAGTTAAGGTTTTTATGGAATGCCTAGTGCATTTTTAGCCTCAATCATCATTGGCTGCCATGATCTTCGTTGGCACCTTAAACTCTCATCACTACCCTCCCCTGGCAATTTGAAATCAAGAATGCAAGTTGATTTGAAATGATCTAAAGCAGCCAAAAGACTAGGACCACTAACTTGGCATGCTGAAAAGAGGATGTGGGTATAAATGAGAAATAACAGCCAAGTAACCACTGAAGAAAAGAATGAGAAGGCCCAGTACATGAACACAATGATCAACCCTTGAAGTGCTAAAGACATCTGAGTTCCAAGAAATCCAACCTATGTTCATCTGCTCTTAGAATAAAGGGATGGTTTCATTCAGAAAACTGGTGTCTCTCATCACTCTCCTGTTTGCTCAGTGTCTTAGTTCATTCAAATTGCTATAGAAAAATATAGGTTGAGCATCCCTAATCCAAAAATTTGAAATCCAAAATGCTCCAAAATCCAAACGTTTTGATCATTGACATGATGCTCAAAGGAAATACTTACTGGAGCATTTTAAATTTCAGATTTTGGGATTAGATGTTCAATTAGTAAGTATCATGCAAATATTCTAAAATTTTTTTAAAAAAGCTGAAATCCAAAACACCTCTAAACATTTTGAATAAGGGATCCTCAACCTGTACTATAAAGTGAGTGGCTTATAAACAATAAACACTATTTCTACAGTTCCAGAGGCTGAGAAGTCTAAAATCAAGGTGTTGGCAGATTCACTGTCTGGTGAGAGCCTGTTTCCTGGTTCATAGACAGCGTCTTCTCACTGCGTCCTAACATGACCAAGGAGCTCTATGAGGTCCATTATATAAAGGCACTCATCCTGTTCATGAAGGCTTCACCCTCATGAGCTAGTTGCCTCCCAAAGCCTTCACTTTTTTGTAATATTATGTTGAGAATTAGGTTTCAACCTACGAAAGCATGTACACCACAGCACTCAGTAGAATGAAAAGCTCCCAATAACCTTATGAGTCTTTCTCATTTCCAACGTTCTTGCTCTTGGTTCAGAGCTCCTCCTTATAGTTATAAGAAAAGAATATGTATTCAGGAAGTACCCATAAAAGAGCCTGTTTTTAAAAAATGGAGAAAAATTTAAAATAGCAGAAACTTCTTTTAAAGACAAGGGCTCAGAAAGGACTCATGATTTAAATGTATGGTTTTCAGGACAGCTGTGTCAATAACCCAATGTCCATCTTGCTTCACATTGCTCTTGTGGAGACACACACATACATGCACAGACACACACATACATGCAGACACACACATACATGCACAGACACACACATACATGCACACATACATGCAGACACACACATACATGCAGACACATACATGCAGACACACATACATGCACAGACACACACATACATGCACAGACACATACATGCAGACACACACATGCATGCACAGACACACACATACATGCAGACACACACACATGCACAGACACACACATACATGCACACATACATGCAGACACACACATACATGCAGACACATACATGCAGACACACATACATGCACAGACACACACATACATGCACAGACACATACATGCAGACACACACATGCATGCACACACACATACATGCAGACACACACATACATGCACAGACACACACATACATGCAGACACATACATGCACAGACACACACATACATGCACAGACACACATACATGCACATACACATACATGCAGACACACACATACATGCACACACACATACATGCAGACACACACATACATGCACAGACACACATATACATGCACAGACACACATACATGCAGACACACACATACATGCACAGACACACACATACATGCAGACACACACATACATGCACAGACACACACATACATGCAGACACACACATACATGCAGACACACACATACATGCACAGACACACACATACATGCACAGACACATGCAGACACACACATACATGCACAGACACACACATAAATGCAGACACACATACACAGACACAGCTTATCTCCTACATTCTCAAAGACTGCTCTAAAATACAAGGTACAGCCAGGTTAATAAAACACACTTGAGGCTGTGTTCTGTTTGTTCATTAAACTATAAAGCATTTTAAACCTATAATTAATTCTAGGTAAAGCAAAGGCATGACACAGCCATGGTCCTATTGCAAGAGCATTTGTGCATTATCTTACTCTTTTTAGACTAAAGCCTTCTGCTGAAAGGTTTAACAGCCATTCATATTTATAACTTTATAACTGCTTTCTAGATTCCTTTTTTTTTTTTTTTTTTTGCCTACTTTGGTTGTTGAAGCATTAACAAAGCTGGCTTTTGGGAAGAATTCCAATTTAGAGTTATTTTTCCATGAGGTACTTAAGACTCCACACAGCAGCTCGTGATTATGTTGGCAGTGGTTTTGCATAACTGTAGGTTTCCTGTAGTATAGATAAGTGAACAGCTAAGAATGCTAATGTTTTGCTTTGACCGAGAAAAAGCTCTCAATAAATGACAAGGAATTGCCCTTATTGGACCATTTAAGTTTGGGTGTTTTGTTTTGTTTTTTAATTTAAAGGGGTAAGTTAAACCAAAACAACAGAAATAAGTCATCATGTAACACATACTACTGCTTTGAGATAGTTCTTTAAGTTAAAGAAAAAAAAAAGTTTTAAAATTGTTTAATTTCCAAAGTCCTTTCTAATTGGCAAACTCAACTGAAGAAAGGCCATGAGAGTCACTGATGAACACCAATTCAGGCAGCAGCCGGCTGTAGCCAAATGCAGTCAAAGAAGGTCAGAGCCTTTGCCCTCTTGAGACTTAGATGGAAAGGGAAGAAAAGGAAGCCTGGTCTGCGAATGAGGACATCCAGGGAGATTAAGAAGGAAAGGCTACAGCAGAGAGAGCTTGGCAAGAAAGAAGCATGCAGAAAGGATTCCGAGGGGCAACATCGAGGGCAGCTTTGCTTCTCATCAACCATCACAGTAGAAAGCAAGGCAAGCCCCTCTGTGAGACAGGATCTTCAGGACTTTGCATAGAGCAGTGTGCCTTTTGATTCTTCCACATCCCCAAAATTTTTAGCACAAAATGCTCACCAACCAGCTTCCTCCCTCTTCACTCTTCCCCTCACATTCTACATTCTAGCACTGCTTAGCTAAAGCCTGGTAAATGCCCTCTTGGAATGCCTTGCAGTTATCACTGCCTCTCACCTTCTCTTGCCTCCCGTAATGCCCTTTTCCCTAATGAGGGCTCAGCCTTCCAACCGAGGCAGTGTTCTCTCCAGGACACGTGGACTGCACTCCCTCTGCATTATGTACTATAGCTCACAGGCCTGCTCTTCCGCTTTCTGTGGTCTCTCACTTGTCCATCTTCCCCACAAGAAAATGAGCTTCTCCAGGGTCACACCATGACTTAGTGTATTCGTCCATTTTCATGCTATTATTAAGAAATACTTGAGACTGGGTAATTTGTAAAGGAAAGAGGTTTAACTGACTCACTGTTCTGCAGGGCTGGGGAGGCCTCAGAAAACTTACAAGCATGTTGGAAGGGGAAGCAAACGTGTCCTTCTTCACATGACAGCAGGAAGAAGAATGATAGCCAAGGGAAACAGAAAGCCCCCCATAAAACCATCAGATCTCATGAGAACCCACCCACAACCATGAGAAAAGCACGGGACCCAACCACCTCCCTCTGGGTCCCTCCTATGCTGCAAGGGGACCATGGGAACAACTAAAGATGACATTTGGGTGGGGACATAGCCAAACCACACCACTTAGATAATTTTTATCCTTAGAGCCTGACCTGGTGCTAGCACACAGTGCACCCTTGCAAAAGAAAGAACAAATTAATGAATGTGATTTGTACTGCTTTCATTTACGTGTTATTCCATAATGAAATGAAAACATGAATTACATTAAGCAAATCATTTTTACTGATTAGTTTTAAATCACTGTGATAGCCTGGTAATAATCTAGATAATATAAAATAATATTATCATATAAATAACTTTATATTATATATAAAGTATTATTTTTAGATAATATAGGTTCACACAGGAAGGTTTCACAATGAATTAATGATTTATAGTCATATGTCGTCTTCCCTAAATGCCATTAAAACAAATAGTTTGAACAACCATGGTTATTTTTGCCAAGATAGTCAGTTTTTAATTTTTTTTATAACAGACATGTCACTTACACAAATGTGAGAAGAACAATATAATAATCCCAATGAACTCATCACCCAGCCATTTTCAAGTCACAACTAATCTATACCCTCACCTAACTCTCTGTCCTATATTACTTTAAAGCAAATCCCATTTCATCTATAAATATTTCATTATTTATCTATAAAAGGATTCCTTTTATAATACAATATCAATGCCACACCTAAAAATGATGAACAATCATTTCTTAATATCAAATATCTAGTCAGCATTCAAATTTCTAATTGAAATAAATTTTAATGATTTTCATAGTTCGCTTGTGAAATCAGAACACTAAAAAGTCCATACATTATGACTGATCGATTGTTAAATTTCTTGACTTTCTTTCAGTTCATAGATTTCCCCTTCAACTCTTTCTTTCTTACAATTTATTTGAAAAAAACAATGATATTTATCTTGTAGAACTTTTCAGTCTGTTTTTTGCTGATTGCATTCACGTGCTGTCTTTGAACATGATCCTCTACCCGCTGCATTTCCTGTAAATTAGCGGTTGCATTTAGAGGCTTGATCAGATTTAAGTTTCATTCGTTGACAAGACTACTTCAAAGATAGTTACATGTTCTTTGGTCAAGAGGCACATAACGTCTGGTGGTCTCTTTTTGTGGAGTTAGTGGCCATGATTCACTAATTCATTTGTGGTTGCATAAGGATGATATTCTAATTTTATCATCTCTTCTTATTAGCTAGATACTTCTATAAATATAAATTTCCCATCATCTACTATTTGACTACTCAGTAGTACAGTTAATATAGGAGAGAAAAAATAAACATTTGATTCTTTCTTTTTAGTGTTCAAAATAATGAGTTGGTTCCTTAGCACCAGACAATGGTGAACAATTAGCTGCTATAGTTTTTCTCCCCTAGTGTCATTTTGAACTCATGGATTTAATTATATTTGATGGGTATCATCCACTGCAGTTATTATTCTTTTTAATGCATAAATTGTTTCATCTTTCACCAATGAAACCTGCTTAAAATTGGCCTGAGTCCTTTTGATTTGACCCTAGTAGCCCATAACAGACATTTTAAGACAAATTAACGCATCCATGGAATAAAGACACTTTTGATGCAGATAAGCACCTCTATTCTCTCTTAGATAGTATAGCTAGCAAAATACCATGCTACCCACTCAACTATACTTCTTTCAGAGCTATCTTGAGGAATGCTCTAGGAAACAGATAACCCAGGGAATAGAGCCATGTCCTTTTATCTTTCAAATTATTCTCTAAGAACTCAGGAAATAATTTTTCATTAACTCTTATGAGGTTCATATTATTATTTTGTTAAGACCACAAAGCTCCATTTGACATGTTGATTGGTTTGCAAGATTATAACTACAGCAATCAATTTTATAATGTTTTCTGCTAGAAGTAAAAATGTAGGTAAGGCCCAAGCTCCAAATGGGAAGCAGGATTAATCAAGATCATCCAGTGGGCTAGGCTTCTCTTTGCCTCCTTCCATTTAGCCATGATCAGTCTTCCCATCTCAGAGGCATGGCCCAGACATTACGGAGACACTGTGGTTACCCTGATCCTAGGCATGCAACCCAGCAATGAGACAGCAATGAGAGGGTAAAGAATTCATTTCAGAAAGAAGTCAGGCCACCACCAGTAAGTGTGGAATATCCATTCCTGAAAATTTTTATTAACTGTGGAAAGAGATATTTGCCTACTATGGCTTAAGGTAGGTTATAATTTGACAAAAAAAAAAAAAAAAAAACAGTGATTGGGAATATCAATTTGGATATTTCTTCCAGCTAATGTGGGGTTAATATTGTCTGGCTAGTTAAGCATAAAGCATAAATATATGATCAGTCACTAAGCACGTCATGTCACTAAGCATTTTCACTACTTCATTTTCATTCCCTTGCCTCACCATTTTTTCTCATACGCAAGCTTTCTTTCATTCATCAATGTAATAACTAATAATTGAACAACTTTTATATGCTAGAAACTAGGAATACATTGTGATGAAAAGAATAGGCAAGATGCCTGCCTTCTGGGATTTATTTTCTGGTTGGAAATAAGAGCCAAACTATAAGTAAATAATTAGACAAGATAGTTGCAATAGTGGCATATGCTATGAAGAAAAAAATGGGGTAAAGTGAGAGATAGCTACCTTGGGGCTATCTTAAATGGCTGGTTGAAGAAGGTTACAGATAAACTAGAATGGGTATCTGTAAATTTTTCTGTAAACAGTCAGATAGTAAATATTTTAGGCTTCATAGACCAAATAATAGTCACAATGATTCAACTCTGCTACTGCAGCACAAATGGAGCCATAGCCAATATGAAAATGAATAGGCACGGCTGAGTTCCAATAAAACTTTATTACAAACCCAGGTGGATTTGACCTGTGGGCCACAGTTGGTCAGCCTCTTGACTAGAAATCTATTTCATTGATGGCTTAATGGTCATAGTCAAGTGGCTCAGCTGTCTTTCCAGAACAGCTTTTGTAGATGTTCCAAAGCCAACCTATTAGTCAAAGCACCTTGCAGAGAAAGTTGGAGGTCTTAAACAACACAGGCTAACTTGGCTCTATTTTCACTACCCAAGTGTATAATAATTGAGGATTTAAGAGCGTGCCCTTAGGAAAAGAAGGAAGATAATTACCGCTTGACTTGAGCTCTTTATTACAATGATTGAGGCTCTCCCCTTAGGGAAGGCTGAAGGTGCCACTCATCGTGTACACCCATTTAACAACACCTTGTCAAAAGCCATTTGGAAATCCTAATAGTTTATGCCTACTGTCTCAAAACCCTCTGCTTTCTACATTATCTCCTACCTTCTCTCTCTCTTTTTTCCCACCACATTTGTCAAACAAGATTTACCCTTTACGAAACCACGATGGCTAGTTTTTGTCAGTTCATATTTCTCCAGATGTTTTGTGATCTCATTCCTTCTTAATGTCTCTCAGATCTGCCTACCTCTGAGGTTAGGCTGGACGGTCTATAATTTCTCATCCCCTGCCACTCTAAGTGGGTCCCTGGCTAAGCAACAGCCCTCATCAGTGAGGTCAGCCAGAGAAAGTCATACATATCGTAAACATGCCTTGAGCTATTCAGCAATAACATTCAGTAGAGTTTGCTTTAGTTCAGAGGCCAAGGGGATTTGGCAGAAAAAAAATACACAAAAGGCTGTTCTATTAGAGTAAGCTTGACAAAGTCAACTACTAAAGAAAACTAGAGCCAGACTTTGGCATCTAGAAAGCAAAGAAAAGATATTCTCCCCATCCAGTTCTTTGAGGTGCCCAGAATAAGAAAATAGATATTATATGTGGTTGCCTGTGCTTTCATTAGGATTTCACTCTTTCCATGATTAAACCACAGTGTCAAAACCAAGTTCAGAGGCTGGGAAGAAGTAGAGTGGAGAGGGGGCAATAAAGAGAGGTTGGTTAATGGACACAAAAATATAGTTAGGTAGGAGTAAGTTCTAGCGTTTGACAGCACAGGAGAGTGACTGTAGTTCACAAAAATCTGTTGTGTATTTTAAAGTATCTAGAAAAGAATATCTGCAGTGTTCCCAAGACAAAGAAATAATAAATGTTTGAAGAGACAGATATCCTAATTACACATTGGATGTATGTATCGAAATATCACATGAGCCCATAAATATGTACAATTATTATGTATCAGTTAAAATCATTTTTAAGAGCCCAAGGTCAGCAATGACCTGACCCAGAAGTATGGGTTTACCCGCTGGAAGCACAACTTGCCCTAGTCTCTGTGAATGGATCTGCCCCATCCATACAAACTCTGATGGAAATGTACAAAATTCAGGGGTGAGGGTATATAAGGAACAGGCAGTCCATAGGGCTGTGCCATCGTTTCACTCCTGCTCACTGTTGCCCATTTTCATCTTCTTACCTCTGAGACATGAACCCAGCCTGACAATACCCCGTGGCTCCCAAAATTTGAATCAGATCTCTTTGCTCTTACAACCTTGGTGCTAACCTTCACCTTCTACCCCTACATGACACTATTGTGGCTAAAGGGCCCTCTTACTTTCCAATCCAACCCCAGAGAGCAAGGCCAGTCAGGCCAGCCGCACCCAGTCTTTTTTATAGAATTGGAGGAGTGGGAAAATCCGTTACCAGAAGTTCAAATATAAGATCCCCGGGATGAAAGTAAATGTGCGTCCCTAAGTGGACCCAACTCCAGAAGGTTGCATCAGGTCCAAACCTGAGAGCCTGTGCAGTGTCAAAGGGCACCAGTAAAAATAGCTGGAAGTCTGCTTCAGGGAAGTAATCTAGTGTAAAGGAAACCCTAAGAGATTGGATATCAAGGCTGGAAAACCAACCTCAGGTATACAGTGGCAGTCAGGTCAGAAAGGAATCATCAGCTGGACTGAGTGCCGACCCAGACAGAGCTGCCAAAATGCAGCTTCTCTTATTTCCCTGATCCACAGCCAGGTGGGGCATTGGGAATACAGAGCAACAGAGAGCAAACTGGAGCAGGCAGGAAAGAACCTTTAGTCTTCCTTTGCCTTGTATTCAAATGATTGGAAAGCTCCTTCTTGCTTCCGCTGCACGAAAAAGTTTGAAGTATAATGGTTTTCTTCCATGCTTGCTCCAAAGTGTTCAAGGATGAGTAACTCCACCTTCTGAGCCCTGGCCAAAACCAAACCAGTGAGGAGGTGGTCCTGGGGTATGGGGCGTGAATAGGGAGCAGGATGAGGGCCAAGCAGACCAGTAGGCCCTTCACTGGTTTGAATGTTATCCTCAGCATTCTCAGCTTTCTCTTTAAAGAAGAAAGCATTTCCTTCCCAGATGCCAATCAGTGTGGAAAGTGTGGGATGAAGATTCTCTGTCAGGGGAGCATGTGAAATAAGTGACTTCACTCAGGGAGACAAAGAGTTTGTCTCTAGTCATTAGCATTCTGGTCCTACAAGCACCTCATGGTGTTGCAAGCTGGCTGGCCTGGCCCTGGATTAAAAGTATAGCCCAGGGCCATGAAAAAAATGTTGACTGATTCACACTAAAATTGAATCCACAAACAAACTCTGGCCCACACCACTAAGCAACAATAAATAAAGATGGCTTTTAAATACATACGCCCCCATACCACCACCTTGACCCATAATGTCAGTGTCTTCTGCTTCTAAGGAGGGACTTGGACATTTACAAAAATCAAGTTGTTTATGGTCAGCAGCCAACAGAAGGGAGCGATTCTTAGGACAAAGCCTGGCAGTACCAGTCAAAACCGTACTTCTCTAGTCAAGTTAGGTTTTATTACATAATGGAAATGAGCCATGTTCCGCTTATTAACAGCACAGGACAGAGCTACAACCTAACAACCCAAAGCAGGAGACAGACAAGCAGAAGTGGCCTGGGACAAATCATGCCTCTTTCCAGGACTCTGTCCTGAGAAGGACAAGATGACACACATATGGGGGTGCTTTTCCAGGTGCCTGAGCTGCCAGCCTTTCTTCGAGAATCTTCTCAGAACTTAGCTATTCTGGGTGCCTTTGCTTCAAACCCAGCTGGAAGGCAAAGTTACTCCAACCAAGTCATCCACAGTGACATGGAAAAGACAGATGAGGGCTTCTCTTCTCATTCCTCTCACAGAAAATGTTTTTCACACAACCCTTCAATGACATAATCCAGAAAATGCTAAGTGAAAGAAAAAAGATATTAACAGGGTTTTTTGAATGTAATGATAAGGAGGAAATAAAACATCAAATTTGGAATAGGATAAATCTGGCTTCAAAGCATGGTATTCAATGTGGTTTTGAGCAAATGACTTCACTTTAAGGCTGCTGTTTCTCCTCTTCCCCCCAGACGTTCCTCTTTCCCTTCTCTTTCAATAAGAACATTTTAGTGAACACCTTCTCTCTACTGGGCTTGTGTATATTGAGGAAAATAGTAACACCTGAAAGAACTGTTATAAGAATTCAATTAGGAAATATACATAAAGCATGCCGAGCAGAGGGGGCATTTTGGGAATGGAAATTCCCAAACTTCTTTTGTATAACAGAACCTCAGTTAGCTGAACTGAACACTCAAGGAGTTTGGAAAAGAGCTTAATTCATATTAGCCCTAGGTGGTCAGACATCTTTCTCTTTACATAGATAACTTGAATATCCTCCGCATAAATGAATGTTTTTTCTATGTGAGAGAGAAAGAGGAAGCTAAAAGGGCTGAGTCTTCACAGGCTGGCAAAAGAGCAGGGATTTAGGCCATGGATTGCTGTTTGGGAAGCCGTCCTTTTGTGTTCAAAATCCTACTGGTAGAGAGGAGTCCTCCAAATCAGAGTTGAGAATTCCAGAGTTGATGATTTCTTTACAATCACCAGCCACCAGAATCTAAAGGCTCCTTTAGAAATTACTTGAATCAGCTGAATTTCCAGCAGTGAGAAAGTTATAAATAATATCCAGAGCTAGAAAGAACTTCAGGGATAACTGAAGGGATCTAGAAAACTAGATATTTGGTAGATAGAGAGACTGAGACCAAAAGAGGGAGAGGACTAGTTCAGTGTTTCACAGCTAGTTACTGAAAGAACGAGAACTAGAAAGAAGGTTTTAGGACACCCAGGTTCCATTATGTCCTGTGACTTTAAGATTTCCTTAGGAAAACGCACACACACACACACACACACACACACACACACACACACACACCCCTCTGGGCTTCCTCATGAAAGAAGGAGAGATTGGTACAGCAGAAAGGGCATGGGCCTAAACAATTCAGCCTATGGAATTCAAGCCCAACTCTGGCCAGCAGGATGAGTGACTTGGTGCACTTAATATCACCCATGTGCACATCTGTGGTCAGGAGTCCCTTGTGCAGCCACTGAGAGCTCTGGATCCCTTCCCTAGCTCCAGATATTATAGGCATGTGACACTCCCCAAAAGAGCAATAGAACACCCAGGGTGTGCTTGGCTAACAGACTCACTTGGAGTTCTTCCCTCACTCTGTCCAAATAAAGGCAACTGCTCTCTGACCATCTTTTGTCAATAGCATTTTTGTGCTATCATCCCCGGGGTCACTGGTTGTTTGTTCTTGGACTGGATTCTGGGAAGCTTTTTTCACTGCCATACTGAGCCTTTGCAATGACAGAAAGCTTCAAAGAGAAAAAAAAAAAAAAAAGGCGGGTGAGGAAAATTGCAATATTAAGCTGGTAGATGCCAAATTGTATAATGGCAAAACTGGAAAAATAGAATTGTGGTTTCCTTTGGTGCAAAACCCCCTGTTACTAAGGTAGAACAGAGCAGGTCAAAAGCTCAAATCTTTGTAGGCTAAAGCAAGAGTGAGTCTTTGAATGTAAAATCCTCTTTCTTGGCATAAATTCAACTCAGCCAATATGCATTGGGTGGCTACCCTAAGCTGAGCCAGACATTGTGTTAGGGGCTACAAGAGAGAGAAAGGTTGGGATGCCCTATCCCTGTCTTCAAGGAGATCATGGTCCGGTGAGATTGAGGGTAGGTGAAAACATCATAGGAATCTACTAATTATAATACCAAGAAGAACATAAATTATCAATTTATTTCATTTGTGGGCTCTTTTATTCTACAGACATTTATTGGACTATCTGCTATGTGTCAAGCACTGAGTATTTTTTTTTTGAAACAGAGTCTCACTCTGTCACCAGGCTGGAGTGCAATGGTGCCATCTCAGCTCACTGCAACCTCTGGCTCCCTGGTTCAAGTGATTCTCCTGCCTCAGTCTCCAGAGTAGCTAGAATGACAGGCACACAGCACCATGTCCAGCTAATTTTTGCATTTTTAGTAGAGACAGGGTTTCACCATGTTGGCCAGGATGGTCTCAATCTCCTGACATTGTGATTCACCTCCCTGGGCCTCCCAAAGTGCTGGGATTACAGGCATAAGCCACCGTGCCTGGCCAAGCACTGAGAATAAAGAATAAATAAGCCAGGATGTGAGCCTTCTAGGAATTCATGGTCCTAGAAATATGGAAGTGTCTATGCCATGGAAATACAGATATGTCTATGCCATGAGACAGAGCCATAGGAGTTCAGAGAAAGAATGACTTTCATTATCAGCTGATGAGACCAGCCCCTAAAGAGAGGTGGCATTTAAGGGAGGGCTTACACATTTCCTGATCCAGACCTGAAATCAACCATGTTCCCAAGGACATCTAAAGACATACTAATAGAGACAGAGGAAAGGTAATCCAAGTAAAGGAAGAGCATGAACAAAAGCACAGAGGTAGGGAAATAAGAGACAGGGTCATGAAGCAACTAGTGGGTCCATTTGGCCAGTACATGACAAGGTGTGCAGGGAGAAGCAAAGCTGCAGCTAGGACTTCAGGTTGGGCCAGGCTGAGAAGCACATTTGGAATGGCCAGCTGATGGACCTGGTATATCAGAGAGGCCAGTGAAAACGGCTACATGCAAGTGGGACCTGACTAGTTCTGAAGGATCTGGCTGCAAAAACACAGCACATTGACAGTCTATAGGAATCAGAAGCCAAGAGGTCGAGTTTGCTATAACAGTTGAGGTTCAAAGTAAAGAAGAACCCTAGGAGTCAAACAGTAGTCTTGAAGTATATTTTCCACTAAAAGAAACCAACAGTCCTTGGAAAGGTGGCTGTCTTCAAGACCCGAGCAGAAAATAAAAAAGACGAGTCTAGAGTATCTTGTTGTGTCAGGTAACAAGGCTGACTGGTTTTTGTACAAAGAACTCAGAGCCAACTTGGAAAAATGACCACAGGCCAAATGCGGGGAAATTTAAGTATCAAATCAGTACATTAACTGCAGTGGATTGAAATACATCAAATATATTAAATCCACAATTTCAAGGTGATATTAAGAATAAAGACGCTGATTGGTCATTCCAGGAACATTCTAGGAAACCAACTGATAAAGTGAGGGAAAGAATCATACATTTATCTTATCTTTCCTATGTGAAATGTACCAGTAAGTACCCAAATGTTAAATGAAGAGGACTTTATCTTTATAGAGGTATTCCTGCCAATAAATGAATAAGGAATGATAGAACTAGGATATCACTGTTTTGCTGCTCTTTATGAATGAATAGTTCTAAGCATCAATAACTATTAGAAGAGAGACAAGTCCATGTTCTGTGCTTCCTATGCCACCATGAGGTAGTCTTGCTAAAAAAAAAAAAAAAAAAAAAAAAAAAAAAAAAAAAATTAATCTATGGATCAAATCTATAGGTCTACCAACCAACTTACATGAAATACATTGGACAGTGGAATATTTCCACTGACACCACAGGGTTACAATTAGCAAGACTGAGATTGTAGGGGAGAAATCTAAGGACAAAAGACCTGATTTCTTTAACAAATAAATTACAAAGAAAACAAAAAGAAAATGGATGGAGAATGTATAGTTTAAGAGACACTTAAAATTATTATCAACTAATCACAAATGTGATTTGATTTGGATCTCGATCAAAATAAATTATGAACAATAAAACCATTTATGAGATTTAAATATATGATACTACTAAGAAACCAACATGTGCTTATTTGAGCTAAAAATAATACATTGCAGGTATGTTTCTTAAAATTTCCTCACCTTTTATAAGTAAGTGCAATTTGAGTCAGTATTATACTAAAGGGTGGGAATACAGAATTGACTATCATTGAGCCTGTGATGAGTGTGGGGAAGTTCATTAGACCATCTACTTTTGTATGTGTTTTTAATGTTTCACAGTAAATAGTAATGAAATCAAAACAATAATAAAGCAACGAAGGATTGAACAGGGAACTGGGGAGCAAGAGGCAAGGACAAATGCCAGAGACCTATCTGTGCAAGCCTGCAGGGAACCTGTCCTCTGGCAGAGTGCCCAGCCGGGGATGTGCTCAGGTCCTGACAGCTCTTGGCTGTTTCCCTTCTCTTGCCTTGGCTCAAACTCTCCTTTGTTTGAATTTTCCTCCCTCTTTTTGAAAATCTTTCCACCTTTAACATTCTAATCAAGCTTCACCTCCTCTTTGCAGTCCTTTCTGAGCACTGCCTCTCCCCAAACATAGCTGACCATGCCCTCCCTGGAGCCCCAGCCACACTCACCACACTTCTACACTACCATGTGTACCTCTTCCTAATCTTTAAAGCCAAGGGCTATGTGGATGCATATTTGTTTTCTCCAGTCCTAACACAATGCTTGTCACACAATGGATGTTGAAATAGGTGAATGAAACCAAGAGCAGGTGACTCTGATCCTTGGGTGCCCAGGGCAAGGGTGGAGCCATTCCTAAAAGACGCCTGGGAAGTTAAACTGAAAGGTGCATGATGCCTTTGGTTTCAGACACACTGACTGAGTCTAAAACTCAAAGGACTCAGACACACAGAAAGGGAAGTTAGAGCCAGATCTACATATTCAGATGTGCCCTTCCCAGAGAAGGTAATTTAAGCCATTGCAAAGGATAAATACTTAATGGCAACACTACTGAGGACAGACTTGGGACTAAGGGGACACAACCAAAGAAAAGCATTTTGAAAACAAGAGAGAAGAGAATGATTCAAATTTATCTCAAAGGGGAGTGGTGTAGGACAGAATTAAAGATGAGCACTCAGAGAAAGCAGCTCTGCCAACGGACTAAACTACCAGAAAAAGAGGCGTTCGGTGTCCTAAAGGCTCAGGAAAGTGGGGCAGTGAGTGGCAGCAGGCAGCAAGCTAGAAGCCAGACTCAACGGTCAATGAAGTTGGAAACCGTCAAAAAGAAGTGTAACTGTGACTCCCTTTTCATGAATAGCTGATGACAAAGAGATAAAGAAAGGTAGTAGCCACATGGGATATTTTTTCCTAACATTGCAAGACAGAGGGGACTATGATGAAAAACACTCCTGGGAGAGACGTGGTAAGAATGAAGAACTTCTAACTTCCAACCTCTGAATATCTATGTTCTTCGTTTTGCTTTCGTTTCTGATGGAGTCAGTAAAAGGTTATTATTGGTTCTTAGAGACAGGAACAAAACTATATGAAAATAAGTAAGATTTATGTAGCAATTACGATGTGCTAGGTCATCCTAGGTGTTTTACATCAGCCAGTTGAGTCTTCCCAGCCCAACCCTATGGGCATGGTGCTGGTACTATCATCTCATGTCACAGATGAAGAAACCAAGGCACCAAGACATTAAGTAACTTGCGCAAGGTCAGCTTGTGAAAGGCAGAACCCAATGGTCTGGCTTCAATGTCTTTGTTCTTAACCACAACACCCTATGTTCTCTAATGTGATGTGAGGTCAATTTTATTACAACCATTTGTAGAGGAGAAAATCAGGTCAGTGAAGATAAGTCACCTGCCAAGCAGTCACAGGAAGAGCCAAGATTCAAATCGACATCTTCTTGTGCCAAACCCAAGGTATTTTTCATCACCTATTGTTAGTGCTTCTTGGTAAAGGAGGCAAAGGTGTTATCCATGAAGAGTGAGAGAAGGTTCTTGGGGAACTGGGAACCTATATTTAAAATATTTTTTAAAACAAAAAAGCCTGAAACAGCTTTTGTGAGTAATATGATAGTGAATCAAAAATAGGTCCAATTTTGATGTATATGTTATAACCAAAATGCAAATTCCAACAAAATAAAGATTAACAGATATTTCTTGAATAAATGAATGAATGAAACTGATAGAAACAACTCCTCCATTGGCTCCCAGAAAAATCACCTAAAATAAGCTCTATCAATAGACATGGTAGTTAGCATTTGTTGAAGGTTTTTATGTTCCCAGCACTGTGCCAAGCATGTTACGTGCATAATCTCATTTAATCTTTGTGACAATGCTATTAAGTACAATACTATTATTATCGCACCAATTTTACAGAGATGACATATATACCTAATGGTATATATAAGGAAACATGCCAAGCAAATTGTTGACAGTTTCAGGCCCTACTTTGGCAGGCTCCAGAGGTTGTATTCTTAATCACTAAAGATGCCAGTCATTGTTTGCCCTGCCCACAGGGCTTCTAGGAGACCTATCCCCAGCCTTAAATGTCCATGTCGCAGGGTTCTTATCGCCTAATCCCAGCCCCTAAAAATAACTGATGGCTTGGAGGTGGGCATTCAACCCACCATTTTCTACTAGAGGCTGACCTCCTACCTCTGATTGGACATGAAAATGTCAGCTGAAACAATTAGATTTCTCTCGTGGGAAATTAGATGTGAGTAACTGAGATACTTAGCAGGAAGGAGAAATAGAGTTATATGAGCATGCATTGGACTGAAGCAGGGAGCTCTTGTAGGACTATGTACAAGCCAACTGATGAAACAAAGACAGCAAGTCCATGGAGTAAAACTAGAAGAGGATGGAAGAGACGTGCAAAAAGTAGCAGCGATGCCACGAAGAAAAGGCCAAACAGTCCCTCCGGGGCTCCATAAAAAAGTAGATTTGGCACCTTATAGTCTTCTAGTTCTAGTTGCAGAGGTCTCGATGTTGTTCAGTTCATTTCTCTGGTAACTAGCCTTCAAGATGGCATCAATGATTCCCCTACCCTTACGGAGCCTCTGCCCACAGGACTGGTATGAATGATAAGTAGAATATGGCAGAAGCGATGGTATGCTACTTTAGGGATTAGGTTATAGAAGACTGCTGGATTGTAAGTCTAGGCTTAGCTCACAAGAGACTGTGGCTTCTGTCCTGAGTTGTCTCTTTTGAATTACTCACTCGGGCAGGCAAGCGTCCGTGTCTTGAGGACACTCAGGTGGTCTATGGAGAAGTTCTCCTGGAGGAAAAGAAGTTTTCAGCCAACAGTCACCAAGGAACTAAAGCCTTCCAACAACCCCATGAGTGGATTTAGAAGCAAATCCTACTAGTGGAGCCTGAAGATGATTGGTTGACAGAAACTTCATGAGAAAGCTCAAGCCACAACTACCCAGTTAAGCTGCTCTTAGATGTCTGAACCACAGAAACTGTAAGATAATAAATGTTTATTGTCTTTAAATTACTAAGTTTTGAGGTAATTTGTTACACAGCATTAGACAACTAATATACTTTTCTTAGCTCCTGGGAGATCTTTGTTTCATTCAATGCCCCATAAGCTTCCTTTCAAAAAGCGTTCACTTTCTTAGAACAAGTTTTAATATGCCTTTGTTTCTTCCGGTTGAAAGGACCAGACCTGAACCCACCCTGCTACACTCCATCCTTAGGGATAACACTCCCTGGAACCCAGACAACTCACCTGAATTCCCAACCCTGTTTTCATCCCATCTGTTCTGCTCAAGTAATTGCCTAGATTCATTTTCTACTTTGTATCTGCATCCATCAGGCTCCAGGCCATTTGCCTAACTTTAAGCTACTGACAGGCTGTGCACTTGACTCTTACTCCCCTGAGCTGACTGTCCAGACACTTCCCTGGCCAGCTGGGATCCAGTGCTTACCTAACCCTCCAGTCTTATTTTTGAATCTCACAGGACTAACTTCAAATGTGTCACCATTTCCACCGTTGTCAAAGTCTCAGCCACAAGAATTACTTATACTTTTGTTCTCCACATTGATTTAAGCCTGCCTCGTAGCAAGAACTGATAATGCTTTGTCCAATGGTAAATATGGCACTGAAATTCACTGGTATATTCAACACTGGACAAATCATTAGCAGTACTTGTACAAGGCAGGCTTTGTGCCAGTTGTTGGGGATACAGAGATGAAATAAGATATAACCCTGCTCATCAAGAAAGTTTCAGTCTAGTTGGGGAAATAGACATGTAAGTAAATAATAATTTAATGTGACAACTGCTACCATATAGATATGTGCACAGTGATAAGCAGATACAAAATTGATAGCAATTAATTCCACCAGGAGAAGTCAAGGAAAATTTCCATAGAGGTGGTGACATTAGGAGGTTTCAGGAAAACTATCAAGGAATTCTCTAATTAAAGAACAGAGGAAGGGTTCCAGGCAAAGGGAGAACAATTTTGCTTTAAATGAAAACAGAAAACTCCTTAGAGTTTACGACGGTTATTTACTCAGAAAGTAGCCATTTCATACACGGATTACTTTGACCACATAATTCTAAGAAACTACTTTATAGATACTCTCAACCTAAACAGCACTTTATCTTTTTGTTTGTTTTGTTTTGTTTGAGACAGAGTCTCACTCTGTCACCCAGGCTGGAGGGCAGTGACATGATCCTGGCTCACTGCAACCTCTGCCTCCCAAGTTCAATCAATTCTTATGGCTCAGCCTCCCAAGCAGCTGGAATTATAGGCATGTGCCATTATGCCCGGCTAATTTTTTGTATTTTTAGTAGAGATGCAGTTTCACCATGTCACCCAGGCTGGTCTTAAACTCCTGAGCTTAGGTGAACTGCCCACCTTGGCCTCCCAAAGTGCTGAGATTACAGTAGTGAGCCACCACACCCAGCCTAAAAATTTATCTTATGGATAAATTTACATGGAGACAAATATACATGGAGACATAAATACATAGATATCATTGTAACTTGTTTTCAATACAGAAAGGAAAGACACAACCGAAATCCCCATGATTAGTGGATCCATAGTAACAGATTATGTGCATTCATACAATGGAATTTAGGCAATTGCTGACAGAATAAAGCAACTCTGTAGATATAGCTGGAAAATATATTAAACGAACAAATAAAATACAGAACAGTGTATGCTGTACACTGCCGTGTGTGAGTGTGAGTGTGCGTGTGTGTGTGTGTGTATGTTTGCATTTCTGCTTATTCATTTAACAAATATTATTTGAGCTCCTTTTACATGTCCAGCACTATTCTGGAAGCTGGAGCTATGGTACTGAATGAGAAAAAAAAAAAAAGGACATGGAGTTTATATTTCAGTGCATTCTATGTGCACAGACTATCTTTGCAATGACCAAATGAATCAGGCAGCAATTACTGCTTGGGACAGGTGCACCAGGAGGTTGAGGGACTGGAGTGTGAAACTTCACTTTCACTCTATCTTTTTTTACTATTTATTTGTTACTTGCTCAAAAATTTTCTAGTCCTTATCCCTAATTTTTAA
Source organism: Saimiri boliviensis (assembly GCF_048565385.1). Classification (NCBI taxonomy): domain Eukaryota; kingdom Metazoa; phylum Chordata; class Mammalia; order Primates; family Cebidae; genus Saimiri; species Saimiri boliviensis. Next base: position 123,504,980 of record NC_133453.1, read on the forward strand.
TTAGGAAAATGCAATAGACATTTCATGTCATTAAACCACTTCTATTAAGACAGATTTAATGCTCCTTCAAAGCACACTCATTCTACACTCTCATTCAATCTTTTCTATATAAACTCGTGCCAAGAAATGATCCTGGATATATATTTCAGACTGATGGTTTCTGATCTGAGTTTATCTCAAGACTAGAAAAGGGTCAACTATAATCAAAGTGTGTGATTTTTTAAGAAGAAATTTCATCCTAAAGCCACAGAGAGAAATAAATTGATTTCTGTGATAGGCTCTGAGATGGTTACTAACACAGAGTCCCTCATGTGAAAGAAATAACAGAGTTGGACATGATTAGTATCATTCTAGTACATTGCCACAACAGAACTTTACAAATGATTCCCAGCAACGAGTTAGAAAGAATGTGCCAAGATTCCAGCAGCAGCCTTAATGGCCGGGTTTTGCAGTGGTTGAGAGTGTGTGGGGAGGGGCACTTGCTGAAATATTAGACATCATATTTTCATTCAAGCCCTATGAGAACACCCATGCTCCCTCCTCCAGCTGGTTAGCCTGCTGACAGTATATTATCTTCATCGCCAACCAACATAATTCACTAATAACATTGCAGATTGAAAGCTAAGTTTAGGCACGTGTTTGAACTAGGTGTGATCTGTGATGACAAAGGTTCCAAACCAAGCACGAATAACAAGGGTAGATTTGTGCAGGTAAGGATCCTCACTGTGACTGTTCATCACAATGACATCATTTTGCTTGGGGGTGGGGAAAGGGGAGATGAGAATCTTATAAACTGAGCCTCTGGACACATGGAACTGGTTCCAGCCATCACAGGGCACAGAGCACTGTCTGAGTTGCTCCCCTGTCTTTGTCAGGGTTCTCTTCACATCCTACATCAACCTGGTTGGCCCTGTCAGACATCTGTTTTTAAACAGAGGCTGCCATTCAGACCTTGTCAGATGAGAGTCTTGTGATACGTATCCATGTCTCTCCAGAGCAAAATGAGGTCACTAAGTCCCTGGGAGTGTCACCTCTAATTAGCGGCAACAATTCGACCAAAGATTCCAGAATTTGAGCCTTTATCTGTCAGACTCCATTGAAACTCCCTCTGAGTTATACTGACTTCAATGTCTCTTTTTGTTCTTTTTTTTACTGAGTTTTATGGGCAGCGGATTCCCCTCCCTGTTGGATATGAGGTGTTGTGGCCTCTCTCAGCCAAAAACCACTCTTGGCCCAGAAGGCTCGTATTTGGCTTTCAGACAAGCCTGGCAGACACTGCCAAGGAGTTGGCTCAGGGCCTGCTCTACAGACTTTTTAAAGCAATGGGACCAAAACAAGGAGACCTTAGAATGTGACAGCTAAACATTGCAGGTTTGCTTCACCCCACTCAAATGATGGGAGACATATTCCAGTCAATGTTAACTGCATACACCCATGTGTCATGTACATACTCTAAGGGTCTATAGCATTCTGGAATCCTGGATGTCTTCCCTGGATTTCGCACAGCATCTGAAGCCTCCATAGAGGCACCCTCATGATAAGATGAACCTCGGTCTAGGAGAGGGGAGACTCGCCGGGTCAGTCAGTACTGACAGCACCATCAGACCCCGGCTCTGTGTCAGGGCCTCTGGGATGAGGCTGGCACAGGCATGAGGATATGCACTTAAGACTCCTCCTTGCCCATGCACTCCTGGAGGGTGTACAGGCATGAGACTCCTCACAACAAGCCTGCATAAATAGCATATGCAAAATATCACTATTCCTCTTTTATCCAGGGAATCCCAGTTGGTGCAAAAGTAATTGTGGTTTTGCCATTAAAAGTATTTGCAGACCAGGCACAGTGGCGCATGCCTGTAATCCCAGTACCTTGGGAGGCTGAAGCAGGCAGATCGCCTGACGTCAGGAGCTTGAGACCAGCCTGGCCAATGTGGTAAAATCCCATCACTACTAAAAATACGAAAATTAGCCAGCCAGCTACTCATGAGGCTGAGGCAGGAGAATTGCCTGAACCCGGGAGGCAGACGTTGCAGTGATCACACCATTGTACTCCAGTCTGGGCAACAACAACCAAAAAAAGTAACTGCAAAAACCGCAATTAGTTTTGTACCAACCTAATACATACAAAAAAAAAGCTAAGAAGAAATCAATGACTTAGTCAAAACCACAGAGCTAGAAACTCACAGAGCTGGGATTTGAACTTGCTCTCATGGCCCCAGAGGACCTGCTTATCCCTGTGGCCTTCCTGATTCTAGTGTTTGTAGAGCAGTTGAGTGTGTTTCTTGTATACAGCAGTGCGTGAGCAACAAACTTGTACAATTACGCTCACAAACCCGGGCACTGAATCTTCACTTCCCCAGAGTCACTGACCAATTCACCACCTCTACTCTACCCCGCCCCCAACAAAAAAGAACCCAGGGAAGAAAACAACAAGAATTCAGAAAAGAGGGGTTCAAAATAACGAATGGACGGAAAAGTCACAGAAGCTGGGATGGTTTCATTTTGAATTGGAGAAGGCTGCAATTATATAATAAATAATTTTCAATTAAATAAAGTGTCAAGACATATCTCACCCCAAGGTAAGAGGTGCCAAAAGTTCCCTCCAGTCCAAATTTCTTCCTGGAGGGATCTGCCACCAATGCCCCAAATTCCGTTTTCTGGAGCCCATGATTGGCATTCACTTGTGATACCTTATGAATCTTTAATACCTTGTCACAGATTAAAATCCGCCACTCACAGACAGAATCGTGGCCCTAGCGAGTAAAGCCACATGGAAAGAGGAGACTGTGTGGATTCGCTTTAGACAGAGAACGGCAGTGAGGCCTGGGGACAGAGGGCAGCTGAGAGCAAGTGGGAGGGCAGCAGGGGTGGGACAGGCCAGCGGCAGTTGTGGCAGTAGCAAGGTGGTGGTGACGTTCGTGGAGGCAGGGCCAGGGAATTAGGGGCCAACAGGGACCCTGCAGCACGTGGGTGCTGCACATGTGGAGTGCAAGACTATTCTGATGGAACTTCGTGCATTAATGTGTCTGCACTCGTTTTAACATACTTAACAAAAAGTATTGCCAGTAGAGCAAGGCTGTCGTCTTACAGATAATAGTGCTTTAAAACAGGAGCAGATTTTTTTTTAAAGTGATTTGGAGAAGAAGAAGAGGAAGAGGAGGAGGAGGGGGGAGGAGGAGAGGGGGAGGAAGAAGAGAAGGAGGAGGAGAAAAAGATCAAATGTATTTTTATTGCCACTGAACTACACACTTAAAAATGATAAAGATGGTAAACTACTTATGTATATTTTACCTCAATACAAAAACATATAAATAAAATTGATTTGATGGAAAATACTAAGTTAAATTACAAGGGGCCCTCAGACATGACAAACATTGGGAAGGTGGCATCCAAAGGGCAGAAGTTTTGAAAACCCTTATTTAGAGCCTCATATTTTCTCAGCCAACACTGAGTGCCTGCTTTGTGCCAAGCACCATGTCCCACACAGGGGTGCCCGCCCTCTAGTTTACACTCTCAGGAAAAGAACATCGCATGGCCACAGTAGACACAAGGGGCAAGGGACCCACCAGGCCAGAGGACACGGGGAAGCTGCCTAGAAGAGGAAGTGTGGCATGAGTCTAGGACTTGGACACCGAGGCGGAAGACAGTGTTCCAAGCAGAGTACCCTACATCAAGCCTCAGGAGCACCTGCAAAGCAACTGTTCCTTAGAGCCTCCCATACCGCTGTGAGCCACTGCTTCTCTAGAGCACAGCAGATGGTCAAGAAAGCAAAAGTGCACATTCACCTGCCCACCAAGGAGACCAGGTCCAGCAGAGTCAAGGCCCATGGAGACGCTCTCTCAGTTGGTCCAATGTTAAATCCCCACATAGCTCCAGCCCTTGAGGCTGGGCTGCGGCAGTCCCCAGGTACCCCGAGTGCTGATCTTCAGCTGTCCTGACCCCTGCCTTCCCAGTGTTCAGAGGCTTCCCTAGAATCACCAATTCTGATATTCCCAGCACCCCCCAAGCCTACTTCTAGATTGCTTGAATGTTTGATTACAACACAGTTTTTTGTCCTTGACCTTGGACTCTATCAAAAATCTGATAACCCTCCCTCCTGAGGCTTAAAAGTCAGGGGTCAAATTCCCTCCCTTAGCGCTTCCTAAAAGTAGAGTGTGCAGATGACCCACAAAATAGCCCACTCTAGATGGAACAGCTGGTGGCTGACTTTCCTCTTCCAAAACCAAGGCTCTTCATTTCAGAAACCCTGGAGAACTTGCACAATTAAAAAGTGCAATTAATTAGAACACTTAAAACCCACCAGCAGCCACATTCAAAACAGCAGCCGCACGTAAAGCAGCCGCTGCCTCTGATGCTGCTGCCGCCTCTCGCTAGTCCACAGGGCACTGCCAGCTTAAAGAGTTAGGCCCGGACAGCACCCAGGAGGCCACTAAAGGACTACGTGTGGCCTTGAGATGCTGGAGGAAACACCACGCCATTATAGGCTGACTCATTTGGCAATGATGTAATTGGATACCTTTAATGACCACCCAAATAAACTTTTAAGAAATTTTACAATCATGCCTTTCTTACCACTTAAACACTATTAACGATGTGTTTATTGTAAACTTTTCAAAAATTTTACAATTATGCCTTTCTTACCACTGGTTTTCTATATTTCTCCACCTTTAAAAAAGGAAAAAAGGAAAATAATCATGTAATAAAAATACTAAAAATCTTATTTATGAACCTTTGTATCCCTTTTGCTCTTTGGTAGAAGAAATAAAAGGGGGGGGGGGGTCAAACAGTACCTGGTATGTAACAAGTACTCAGTAAACACTAATCTTATAAGGTTATGTACCCAAAGAATGGGAAAGTATATTCACTCCAATGCTGAGATGAGTATTTCCCTAGAGACATTGGTAGGAAGCATTCGAGTAACATTGGTAATGTCTATCACAGCATTTTATAAAGATGATAATCATCTTTGTTTCACCTTCTTCACTTCTCAGAGTGTTTTGTTTATATTTTCTATTCCACCGCCATGTGGTTGGGACATCAGGTAATACTACTTCCATTTCACAGATCAAGAAACGAAGACTGAGAGGACAGGATGCGTCACGGTCTTATAGTCGGGTAAGGCAGAAGCTGTGGCTCTCTGCTGGCTTCTCTCTTGCACTTCACCTCCATTAAAAATTGTGTCTCAACCCCTGGTTCTCAACCTCAACACTCCATACTGGTTTTCTAAATGTGAACTACCAGGAAGAAACAAATTAGAAAAAAAAAAAAAAACATTACCCTGAATCTTGTTTCTAAAGAAAATATTTTTGAGATCGAGTCTTACTCTGTTGCCCAGGCTGGAGTGGAGTGGCATAATCTCAGCTCACTGCAACCTCCACCTCCCAAGTTCAGGCAATTCTTGTGCCTCAGCCTCTCCAGTAGCTGGAATTACAGGCATCCACCACCACACCCAGCTAATTTTTCTATTTTTAGTAGAGACAGGGTTTCACCATCTTAGCCAGACTGGCCTCAAACTCCTGACCTCAAGTGATCCACCAGCCTCCACCCAGCAAAGTGCTGTGATCACAGGTGTGAGCCACCACACCCGGCCAAGAAAGTCTGTTTTACAGTCACTGAGCAATCAACCAACTCCTCAATCCCGAGCAAGTGCTTCTATGTGTAAGGCATCATGCTTTTAAAAAGAGGGTCAGAAGGGAAAAAGAAAACTTGACCGAGATTTTCTCAGTAGTGGGCAATAAATACTAGTAATTCTAAAAGTAAATTGACATCCACAAAACAAGATAGTTTTCACCCTAAAGTTGTATTCGATTTTTTTGTATGGTCAAGATGAAACTTCATAATTTCAGCAGGACATCTCCTCCCATATGCTCTTCTCTTCATGGCTGAATCTTCAAGAAGTGCCATTTTTATCCCAGCACATAGTTTCCCCAAAATGCCATCCTCCGAGCCTTCACCAAACCATGCCTCTCTCCTCCATTTTACCTAATGTGAAATTCATTCACCCTCTGCCATTTTTCATATTTCCTTTTAGTCAGGTTAAAATGTAGCCTACTAGCAACAGGTATGCTCTAGACTTTGCCCTAAATTAAGTGACATATACTACCGTATATCTTACCACATTTTCCTTGTAGAGGGTGATGTTTTCTCCCCTTAGAATGTAAATTTTCAAGGGCAGAAATCAGAGATTCATCTTTTCTTCAACGACTTTCTCATTTTTTGACCCAAAATATCTAACTCACTTGGAGATGCTATTGATTCTCTCTCTTCCTCTCCTCATACTCTCTCACTGTAGTTATTTTCTCATCTAGAAACAACTTTATCTGGCAATTGTCAAGACAACAACTCAAAAGGTAGTTCCCACACATTGAATGAAACCAATGTAATTTTAAAAAAAAAGTACTAACGGTTTAATAATACTTTGTATATTTAAAATTACTTTCGCAATTATGATCTTGTTTCACAAATCCCAGGTGCTGTTTCTGACCCAATTCCCTGTATCCAAAAGGGAAACCATAAAGGAAAGTAACTTTAATTGCTTAATTCATTCCAGCTACTTAGGTATTACTCTAATCCACACCATTTTGTTGGTATCACTTACTGGCAATTTTTTTAAATAAGTTAAAAATAAGTTCAAAGTTTCATTTGCCCAGGTAGCAACGTTGTATTTCAGGATTAGAAGGTGAGGGGGAAGGAGTAGGGGTGAAAAAAATAGTCGCTGCTTTATTAACTATTATTAAGTTACTAATGCAGTAATTTCACTCTTTTCAGAGGAATTTTACCAATTTTCTGCTTGCTGGCTAATCATCTTACAGGGAATTTTAAAAATGCAGAAAAGGTTTAAATTGTTCCATCCACCAACTGTTTCTAAAAGCTCTTAATTTAATCCTGGGAGGTACCTTTTCACACCAAGTAATCGTGCTGAGAAACTTCTTTGTATTATTTTGTGAGCTGCTCTCATTCTTATAAACCGATGATGAATCTAAACCTATGGGTACAGCGCTATCTAGCGGTGGGAATGGGTAGACCAGGAGCCTTGAAGCAAGTTGCTCCTGGTTGGCTTTTGAGATCAGTCCTGTTTGCCTGCAGCTGAGCCAGGAAGCAAAAGAAAGCCTCCTTGTTCTCTTACATTGAAGTATACTATATTGTTAGAGCATCTAAGGATCAGCAAATTCTTAATGACAAGAGCTTCTTTTATCTGTCTGGCCCCCTCAGCCATTAAGTCTGCCTCTCCAACTATAGAGACGAGCCTTAAGGGTTGAGAGTTGGTCAGAAAAAGGCAAATAAGAATGTAAGAAGAAAAACTAGACATTCCCAATGAGACACGGTAAATTTGTGAACAAAAACAATCTATGAACCAAAAAATGGTGTTCACCATATTCAGTTTCTAGTACACATGGATTTTATATATATATCTGTATCTATATATATATACATATATATATATACATATATATATATATACATATATATATATAATTGCACTTTAGGTTCTGGGGTACATGTGAAGAACGTGCAGGATTGTTGCATAGGCACATACATGGCAATGTGGTTTGCTGCCTCCATCTCCATCACCTGTATCTGGCATTTCTCCCCATGTTATCCCTCCCCAATTCCCTACACGCCACTGTCCCTCCCCTAGTTCCCCCACCCCCACAGACCTCAGTGTGTGATGCTCCCCACCCTGCATCCATGGGTTCTCATTGTTCAACACCCGCCTATGAGTGAGAACATGTGGTGTTTGATTTTCTGTTCTTGTGTCAGTTTGCTGAGAATGATGGTTTCCAGGTTCATCCATGTCCCTACAAAGGACACAAACTCATCGTATTTTATGGCTGCATAGTATTCCATGTTGTATATGTGCCACATTTTCCCTGTCCAGTATATCATCGATGGGCATTTGGGTTGTTTCAAGTCTTTGCTAAACAGTGCTGCAATGAACATATGTGTGCATGTGTCTTTATAACAAAATGATTTATATAATCCTTTGGACATATACCCAGTAATGGGACTGCTGGGTCAAACGGAATTTCTATTTCTAGGTCCTTGGGGAATCTCCACACTGTCTTCCACAATGGTTGAACTAATTTACACTCCCACCAACAGTGTAAAAGTGTTCCTATTTCTCCACATCCTCTCCAGCATCTGTTGTCTCCAGATTTTTTAACGATCGTCATTCTAACTGGGGTGAGATGGTATCTCAATGTAGTTTTGATTTGCATTTCTCTAATGACCAGTGATGATGAGCATTTTTTCATATGTTTGTTGGCCTCATATATGTCTTCTTTTGAAAAGTGTCTGTTCCTATCCTTTGCCGACTTTTGAATGCGTTTTTCTGTTTTTTCTTGTAAATCTGTTTTAGTTCTTTGTGATTCTGGATATTAGCCCTTTGTCAGACGGGTAGATTGCAAAAATTTTTTCCCATTCTGTTGGTTGCTGGTTCACTCTAATGATTTTTTCTTTCACTGTGCAGAAGCTGTGGAGTTTAATTAGGTCCCATTTGTCTATTTTGGCTTTTGTTGCCAATACTTTCGGTGTTTTAGTCATGAAATCCTTGCCTATGCCTATGTCCTGAATGGTTTTGCCTAGGTTTTCTTCTAGGGTTTTTTATGGTGTTAGGTCTTATGTTTAAGTCTTTAATCCATCTGGAGTTAATTTTGGTGTAAGGTGTCAGGAAGGGGTCCTGTTTCTGCTTTCTGCACATGGCTAGCCAGTTTTCCCAACACCATTTATTAAACAGGGAATCCTTTCCCCATTGCTTGTTTTTGTCAGGTCTGTCAAAGTTCACATGGTTGTAGATGTGTGGCGTTGCCTCCAAGGCCTCTGTTCTGTTCCATTGGTCTATATCTCTGTTTTAGTGCCAGTACCATACTCTACAGCCTTGTAGTATAGTTTGAAGCCAGGTAGCATGTTAAGTGAAGTCACAGACGCAGATAACCTGCTTCCCCAGTCTATGAACTTTCCAGTCTATCATATGGTCACTCAATAGCTGCAAGCTTTATTTCTAGTTTTTAAAATTACTTTTGTATTATCATCAGCTCACCCAAAGATGGGTTTATCTGTAGCAATAAGATGCCCTCAAGAAATGACTCTACTTCTGGCCTCAAGACTTCTGATGCCCATGGAAAATTCTGTGCTGCTAAACATAGCCATTAAATGACAACATATCATGGAGTTAAACCCAGCAAGTTGGAAGAACTTTCCATTTCTGTGCAAATCCATTGTCTAATGATGTTTCAAAAAATAAAAACCCAGGCGATCAGTGGTTGCATTGTGGCAGTATCAGTTCTGGCAGAAAGGTTTATATTTTTGGATTTAAACGTATTTCAAAGGGCACTGAATGTTTCAAAAACTCTGGGAAACTGGGGAAGCAGTTCTGGGTAACAAATGTCTATTCAGGAACTGAGAATAAAGCACTGATAGATGGCTTAGTTTTGGTGCCCAGTAGAGATAAAGGAATAAAAGGAAACCTTTAGCTTGCATTAGGCTTTATGGTGGGCAACTAAAGCTTAATTGAAACACAGTGAGCAACAGTAAAAGATGTATATTATATAATAAAAGCTTAATGAATAGGCGTCACCAATAAGAGAGAAAAGGAAATAAAAGTAACTTTTAGTATTGACAGACCTACTGACTTTCAGATCTTTTTATTTTCCTGCAAGATAAGAATGTATGTTTGATTCTTGGTGTTGCTTCTTGTTTTTAAGTTAGTGCCCAACATTTTTATTAAATATGTCTCTGCACCTGTCACATATTCAGTTTCCACTATTGAAATGTCCTCAATGGTTCAACATTTCATTTCACTCCCCTTTTTGATGAATTATTTTCCACTTAATAAAAATATTTTGCCACTTAGCCACTTGTTAAAATATCAGATATGAATTGCCAAATACGGTTCTGCTGAACACCTTCATTTTTGACCTGGAAGATGAGAATAAAAAACAGTTTTGTTGAACACAGGGAAATAGTAAATGCAGTGGGGAGGTCGAGACTCGAGACGGGCAGATCACAAGGTCAGGAGTTCAAGGCCAGCCTGACCAATATAGTGAAACTCCATCTCTAATAAAAATAGAAAAATTAGCCAGGCTTAGTGGTGTGCGCTGCCTGTAATCCCAACTATTCGAGAGTCTGAGGCAGGAGAATTGCTTGAACCCAGGAGGTGAAGGTTGCAGCGAGCCAAGATTGCGCCACTGCACTCCAGCCTAGGCGACAGAGTGAGCCTCCATCACAAAAAAAAAAAAAAAAAAAAAAAAAAAAAAAAGGCAATTGGAATATCTTAAGTACTCAACACAAAATTGTCTGGCAAAATAAACTATGATTTATAAGAAGTCACTTTATATAACACGTGAAATGCAGGAAAAGGTTACTGTATGGTTAAAATCAAACTAAGATAAATATTAAATAATAATACCAGCAAGCACTGTGTGCCCACAGCACAATTCTAAGAAAAATATATATATATTACTATGCATATGCTAATTTATATATACTTATATATATTTTATTCACAAACACTTTTTGAGGAATGTACTAATATTATACCCATTTTGCAGATAGAGAAACTGGGGCACAGAGAGAGACTGAGTAACTTGCCTCCATTCCTGCAGATAGAGTGTGTCAGAGCTGGGATTTAAACCGAAGAAGTCTGGTTCCAGGGTCCATACTTCTAATCCCTTTTAATCAGCCAGTAAATATTTCATGAGTACTTCACAAGTACTGTTTTCTGTACTTCCTAGATCATATTAGCCAGTTTTTACTGTATTCAGACAACCCCCATTTCCCAGTGGTTTACTGTGATAAATGTTTATTTCTTGCCCGCATTACATAAGGACTGGCTGTGAGTTGGCTATGCCTCTGAGCAGCCCTTCTGGGCTCAGCTTGGCTCACCACAGCCCAGCAATGCCTGTCTTCTTGTAGAACCGGTATCCTTCGTCCGGGAGCTCCTCTCTGGGACTGGCAGTGGGAAGAAATTCGAGAGCAGTAAAGACAAGCTTCGCAGAACACAGGCATGTACAGCCTCCGCTTGAACACAGCAAATGTTTATTCTGTTCACCTCTCATAAGCCAAAGCAAGTCACATGGCAAGCCCAAGGTCAACTGGGGGAGGCAGTCTAAATCTGCCTTATGTACACAGGCTAGTCATGCAGAGGGAGTGAATGGTCAGGAACAAGATCCAGTAGATCAAAGTCTCTTCACACCACCCAGGTAATCTCAAAATTAAATTAATAAAATAAGACTAGCATAAAAACAATTAGAGAATCCTATCAGATACAGGCCATCCTCCCTTTGCATGGTACCATGTTAAGTGAAACCTGTGCACATAGGAATTGAATCCTTGCTTTGGAAGATTCTCTGGTAACTGAGATTTGATCCCATAGCACCATATAAAGCAAGCATTGCTTTATATAATAAACATAATAATCATACTTAATGACAAATGCTTAACTGTGAAATGGGGCCCTTAGTACAAGTTACAAGTTCTTCTCAGGGCATTTAAAATGAAATTGGAACCATGCCTGTAAGGCCTTACGTCAACTGGCCTTTACCGACTTCAGCCCTCATCCCAGCTCTTCCCCTCTTCACCACACTCAAGCCCCAGAGGCTTTGTGCCAAGTTCATTCCTGCCCAGACCTTTTGCACATGCCATTCTCTCTGCCTAGAGTCATTTCCTCCAGATTTTCAGAAGACTGACTCCTTTTAGGCATTGAAGCCTCAAGTGCAAGCAGACCTCTTCCGAAAGACCTTCCCTGACCAGTCCCACTCAATTAGCTCATCGCCACTCCTCCACTTCAGGTGTACTATCCTGATCTGTTTTCTAAACAGGTCTTATCACTCTTTGAGACTCTTTTTTCAACACATGTGTTTACATGTGGTTTAAATGGTTCGTCCCTTCCACCAGAATGTAAGCTACAAAGAGCAAGAAACTTGTGTGACTTCTCGTTCTGTACTTACTTAAGACATTTGCCTGGCACATGTGGAATTTACAATAAATATAATTAAATGAATGAATAAGTATAAACAGAGGCCAGATCACCTACAGCCTGGAAGCCATGGTTTGTATTTTATTCCAAATGTACTGGGAAGCACTGCTGCAATTTGATAGTTATAAGCAACCAAAATGGTGATTATTAAAAAGTCAGGAAACAACAGATGCTGGTGAGGCTGTGAAGAAATAGGAATGCTTTTACACTGTTCGTGGGAGTGTACATTAGTTCAACCATTGTGGAAGACAGGGTGGCAATTCCTCAAGGATCTAGAAGCAGAAATACCATTTGACCCAGCAATCCCATTACGGGGTACATACCCAAAGGATTATAAATCATTCTACTATAAGGACACATGCACACATAAGTTTGTGGCAGCACTATTTCCAATAGCAAAGACTTGGAACCAACCCAAATGCCCACCAGTGATAGACTAGATAAAGGAAATGTGGCACATTTATACCATGAAGTACTATATAGCCATTAAAAAGAATGAGTTCATGTCCTTTGCAGGGATGTGGATGAAGCTGGAAGCCATCATTCTCAGCAAACTAACACAGGAACAAGTAAACACCACATGTTCTCACTCATAAGTGTGAGTTGAACAAAGAGAACACATGGATACAGGGAGCGGAACATCACACACAGGGGCCTGTTGGGGGGTGGGGGCCGAGAGGAGGGAGAGCATTAGGACAAATACTTGATGCATACAGGGCTTAAAACCTAGATGGCAGGTAGACAGGTGAAGCAAATCACCATGGCACGTGGATACCTAGGCATGTTCTGCACATGTATCTCAGAACTTAAAGTAAAAGGAAAAAAGAAAGAAAAATTTAAAAAGAAATAACCACGTGTGGGTTATCTAACTGTTTCTTTAGCTTTCTTAACCCGTGTCATTGTGGGGAAAGGATCACCATTCCAATCAACAAGTATCAACCTTGGCTACATTTGGAAATCAGATGAGGGGTGAGGGGAGAAATACTGCCATTCCACCTTCTAAAAATTCTGATGTAACAGCTCTAAGCTGAGGTCTGGACAGGAAAACCATCCAGTGATGTCACTAATTACCTGAGATCGCCATTTACTATCTTCAACCCTAGTCTTAAGTTTTTCAACTTACTATTTTCAACATTTACACCTTTTGAATAATTAGTTCCACAGATTTGTTGTCCTGTCTCACTTCCTTAATCACATGAAAATTGAGACTGAATTAATAGTACACAGTACTCAATACACTAGGGAAACTCAATATAACATTAGGTACTTATAGCCACTCTACAGGGTGGAAATGTGTCTCAGCTTATGACTACGTAAACCCTTCATTTGAAATAGCCGAGTTCCTAAATATCACAGTTAGATAAAGTAGACATTTGTCATATGTTTTAAACATGAAAATTGTTTCTGCCAACTTGTGTATGTATACAGACTACTCCCCTCCGCCAGGAGCATCAAAAGGTTATGCCAAGATTCAGGAACAGGGCAAGTGCGAGAGCTGCATGGCCTAGTGGGAGACCAGCAAATGTGAATTACAACCACGCTTCACCTCTCAGCATCGAAGCCTTATCTCATCACTCGGTAAACATATGGCACTTTACTAAGAGATGTTAAATAATGCTGGTTGAGGCACCCAAGACCCTGACATACCTAAGCTTTCATCAATCACCTACCACCGCCAGAGCCGACACCTCTCTACAGGCCTAGGGCATCCCAGGCAGGTTCTTGGCTTTGTAAACACTAGCCAGGGATTTGGAGCCAAAGCTCGGCGTGATGTCTACCTGGTAAGCTGCCTATACATGTGAGATGTGAGGAGGGAACAGTTTCCCTAGATTAGAGGGGTGTCTGAGAAGCCTGCCCTACGCCTGGTTCCCTCAGCCCCAACCCAGTTGCATCTTTGCAAGGGTAAGGTCATCGCACCAACTACATCAAAATGAACCATGAGGAAGAAAATTCCAAGAAAGCATTTACCCCTCATGGTTTCATGTAGATTTCCTTTCTTCCTCAGTCTTGTAAAATGCCTCCCCTTGAGAGGTGGCTTCATATGTATCCCTAAGCATTGATTTTTGTCCTTAACCCATATCAGAGCCCCTCTCCAAGACAAAGATCTGGGAGTGGGTAGCTGTCACTGACAGTGACCCTCCATACGAAGATTTGCAGTCAAAAACAATGAGTAAAATTTGAATATGAATAAAATTTGCTTCCCCCAAACATGACTAGTAGCTGCTCTTTTAAACCAGCCTTCACAAACAGAACAATTGAAGGGGTTGAGGGGTTTCCTGAGAACTGATTATTTTACACTTTTAAAATTAGTTTCCAGAAGGCACAGCAGAAAGAAACAAATCAGCAAATTAGCCATAATCATAGATTTTTCAAATCCTTGCAAATTGATATCTAGCCTCCAGGTTGAGAAGTATTCTGCAAAAAAGCAGCCATTCTAGTAATCTTCTTTGCATAAAGAGTCTGATTCATCCACAAATAATAACAGGTGGGCATTTTTCCGTCTAATTTTCTCATCCATCGGAGAGAGTTCCAAAACCTTCCTTTTACCAAAGTGTTTCTCCCTGATATTTATCTGATGTGAATGTAATAGACTAATTAATGTAGGCACCTCAAGGAGATCTCAAGGGGCGAAAATAGCTGAAATGTCTGAGGCTCCTGCTGGCTGCCCTGCCTGATAAGGATGCTAAGAGCGTGTTCGCGACAAGCATCATTAGACATTCCTCACTTTGAGTCATTTTCATTCAGGCAAATGCAGAGGACCTTTCAGAAGGACAGACCACTGATTCCCTGTAATTTAAAGGAGAGAGCCACATTATACAGCTCTCTCATTTGAATTATATAAGACTCAGAGATAAGCATTTTCTCTCTGAGATAAGAGTAGGGGCCCATAATAGCCATAGAACTATTTTCATGAAAGTGTTCTCATTTGCACACTTAGCAGCTGCTAGGAAAGACATGAGTGGCTGTCTGGGGTCTAAAGTGAACCAGACTCCCAAGCTGAAAGGAAAGACTTGAAGACAGAGCCCCTGGGAAGGCTGGCCACTTACTAGACACCAACATTAGTTATGCTGTTCATCTCTAGTCTTAGACCTATTCATTCCAGGATCCTGCTGAGACCCGAATGAAGCAGGATGAGAACATTCTTAAGTATGCAATCCAAGAGGAAGAGTCACAAATGTGAGTCATACAGGATGACAGTCTTTACCGTTGACAACCAGAGCAGCTAGCAGAAAGGAAATTATTTTGAAATGACATCAGATGCGTAAGGCCATCTGACTCGGGAGTAAAGTAGCTTCTTCACTTGTGCACCAGCCAGGACTTCAGTGTTTCTCCTGGGTACTCGGGTTATACTCTTTCCTTTTCTTCCTTTTTTTCCTGTCTGCCCTCTAGTAGGAAAAGAACAGAGTTGACCCCTGGCAGAATATAAAGAACAAGTGCGGGTATTGAAGGAGAGAAGAGCCTGCCAAAATACTGGCTAGGAGGCACCAATCAGAGGTGAGTCCACAGGAAATAATATGAAATGGGCAAAGAGCAAGGAGAACTGGGGCATGGAGACGAACCGGGTCCATGCACAGTATAGATGAACACAAAGTGGGGAAGCCAAAGTCAGTCTTGATGTGCCACGGGCAAGAGCTGGCAGGGACCCAAGAACAAAGCATGGGGTGTGAACTAGAAATAACAGAAATAGAAGCAAGAAACATTATGAGCAGAGGCAGAGAGAGAGAGAGAGAGAGACAGACAGACAGACAGACAGACAGACAGACAGACCGACCCCTAGGCAGGAAGGACCAAGCCTGGTGCTCATGGATACCTCAGGCTGCTGTTCCCATACAGCACGTGGGAAGATAATATAAGACAGCTCGGGTGACTGTAAAGAAATATCTAAAATCCCTAAACAATGTGAATGGAAAAGGTTGGGATTAGAAAGAAGTAGTTTCTTCATTAGTCTGAACATCCATTCAATAGCTAGGCATTTTATGTTTTTACAAAATGCTACATTAATTATCCTTTTTGATTCTCATAAACAAGGTATATGTGAGAAGACAATTGTAATGGCTAATTTATATGTTTACTTTCCTGGGTCACAAGTTGCCCACATATTTGGTCACATGTGTTTCAGGGAGGGTGTTTTTACATGAGTAAAGGGGATTGGCTCCCTAGTGAAGGTGGGCCTTAGTCTATCACTTGAAGGCACAAATATTAAGTATAAAAGGCCAACCCTCCCCCAAATAAGAAGAAATTTCTGGGGCCTGTTTTCAAACTGGGAGGTTGGTTTTTTCCTTCTTCAGAATTGAACTAAGAACCGGCTTTCCTGGATGAGCTTAGGATAAGATCATGGATAGGAGCCAGGTGTGGTGGCTCCCATCTGTAATCCCAATGCTTTGGGAGGCCAAGGTGGGTGGATGACCTGAGGTTAGGAGTTCAAGACCAGCCTGACCAAAATGGTGAAATCCTGTCTCTACTAAAAACACAAAATTAGCTGGGCATGGTGGTGGGCACTTGTATTATCAGCCACTTGGGACGCTGAGGAAGGAGAATAGCTTGAACCCGGGAGGCAGAGGTTGCATTGAGCCAAGATCATGCCATTGTACTCCAGCCTGGGCAACAAGATCAAAACTCCACCTCCAAAAAAAAAAAAAAAACAATGGATAGACATAGAGTCATAGCTTTATTTTTTTGCTTAATAGACTTCACTTTTAAAAATAGCTTTAGATTTGCACAAAAATTAAACAGACAACACAAAGAGTTCCCATATATGCCACAACATACTGTTTCCTTGATCATTAACATTTTACATTAGTATGGAGCATTTGCTAAAAATAATGAACCAATAAAGATATATTATCAACTAAAACTTCACAATTTATTCAGATTTTCTTAGTTTTTACCTAACTTCCTCATTCTATTCCCAGAATTCATGTAGGATATCACATTACATTTCGCTGTTGTGTTCCCTCAGGATTTTCTTGGCTTTGATGGTTTCTCAGACTTTGTTTTTGATGACCTTTGAGGCATAATGGTCAGGTACACTGTACGAAACGCTTCTATTGGATTTTTTTCTGGTACTTTCTCGTGACTTATAATCTGCGTTTTCAAGGAGATTACAGTTAAAATGCCATTTTCAGCACATGATATGAAGAGTGCAAACTATTGACATGATTTATGGCTGCTGAGGTTGACAATGATCATCTGGCTGAGTTGTTTGTCACGGTTCTTCACTGTACATTTACTCCTTTTTCCTCCCTTTTCATACTGTACACTTTGAAAGGAAGTCTCTGTGTGCAGCCTATGCCTCAGGAGTAAAGAGTTGTGTCCCTCCACCTTTAGGGTGGAGTAGCTCCATAATTTATCTGAAATTATTCTGTATAAGAGAACAATCTCTTCTCCCCATTTACTAATGCATTCAATCTTTGATTTATATCAATGTATGTACAAATGGGCATTTATATGATGTTCTGGGTTATAACCCTGCACTATGCTTTAATTTTACTGCTCACATTGTTTCAGCTTTGGTGATTGGGAGATTTTTACATTGGTTCTTGTGTCCCTTTGACATACTACATTAATAAGTTGTTTTTTTATCACTTCCTTAACTTCTTATACTACAATGCTTAGGATTCACCTTGTATATTTTCTGCTCCACTCTTAGAATCAGCCATTTCTCCAAGGAGACCTGGTTCCTTTTTGCTACTAGTGTATTTCTTTTGGAACCTCTCAGCTAACAGAAGAAATAAATTTATGCGTATTACTGTCTACAAATATTTCTGTATGTAAACATTGGCGTCTATATCAAGTTAAACATTATGGCTGACTGATGTCTCCAACTTTAATCCATTACCCTACCTGGATCATTCTAACCTCCTTCTCTTGCTTATCTGTAAATTCCCACAGCAACAGTGAGAAACTTGGATCTCACTCTCCATCATCCACTTATTTAATTGCTCCCTTTCAGTATACATGTATAGCAGTATCAGAAATATTAACCTGCAACCCCATAAGAAACAACTTTATCCACTAAAGTGCAGTGCTTATATGCAATACCTTTTGTCCTTAGTCTTAGTCTCCACTCATTTTCAAAATTACTTAGGTCAGCACCTTTATCACCCCTCCTTCATTGAGGTTGTGTTACACATTTGTAATATGGTCACATTCTCTTATCAACAGTATACATTCTTTCCTGGAATCCCCTAGCCATGTACATTACTTCTTAATTGTATGCATTAAGGTTCACTCTTTCTATTCCAAAATTCTGTGAGTTTGACAAATGTATAATGTCATATCCAACATTACAGTATCATACAGAATAGTTCACCTGCCCCCTCAAGAAAGTCACCTGTGCTTCACCTATTTATCCCTCCCTCATTTCCCACTGGCAACTACTGATCTTTTTAATGTCTGTATGTTTTTTTTACCTTTTCCAGAGTGTTACGTAGTTAGAATCTTACAGTTTGTCCTTATTAGACTGGCTTCTTTCCCTTCGCAAAACACATTTAAAGTTTCACAGTGTCTTCACTGCTTGAGATCTCATTTGAATTGATGAATAATATTCGATTTTATGGATACACCACAGTTTATTTGTCTATTCACTTACTGAAGATCACCTTGATCACTACCAGTTTGGAGCAATTATAAACAAAGCTACTATAAACATTTGTGTGCAGGTTTTATGTGGACAAAACTTAACTCAGATAAATGCCTAGGATCAAGATTGTGGGATCACATAGTAAGAATATTTTTAGCTTTGTAATAAACTGCTAATCTAGCTTCCAAAGCAGCTGTATTATTTTGCACTCTCACCAGCAATGAATGAGAGTCTCTGTTGCTCCACATCCTCACCAGCATTTGGTATTGTCAGTCTTCTGGACTTTAGCCATTGTAGCAGATATGTTGTGGTTTATTAATGTGTTTTAGTTTGAAATTCCCTAACAACAAATGATATCAAACATAAGATTTATTTGTATATTTTGAGAAGTTCTGTACCAGATGTGTGTTTTGCAAATATTTTCTTCCAGTTTGTGCTTTGTGTTTTTTCTCTTAACAATGTCTTTAAAAAGAGCAAAGTTTTTAAATTTTAATAAAGTCCAACATAGCTTTTTATAGATTGTGCTTTTTGTGTTGTATCTAAAACCTTAATGCCAAACTCAAAGACACATAGATTTCCTCCATGCTATCTTCCAGAAGTTTTTAAATTTTGCTTTTATATTTGGGTATATGGTTTATTTTAAATTAATTTTTGTGAAAGGTATGAAGTCTGTGTCTAATTTTTTGTTTTTTTGTTTATGAATATCTAATTGTTCTAACATCATTTGCTGTTGAGTAAATGAATTTTTTTCTCCATTGAATTTCTTTGCTACTTTGTCAAACAACAGTTGACTGTATTTGTGTGGCTCTCTTTCTGCACACTCTGTTCTCCTTCATTTATTTATTTATCTATTATTTTGCAATGCCATGCCATCCTAATTATTATAGCTTTATAATAGGACTTGAAGTCAAAGAGTGTCAGTCCTCCAACTTTTTTTTTCAGCTTTATTAAGGTATAATTAACCAAAAAAACACCTGTATATATTCAGAGTTTAACAGGATGTTTTGATATACACATATATTGTGCAATGGTTACCACAATTAAGCTAATTAACATACACATTACTTCACAGTCCTTTTTGTTTATGTGTACCGTGTCAATACTTAAGATCAACTTTCTTAGCAAATTCCAAGTATACAATAATTAACTATAGTCATCATGCTGTATATTAGCGCTCCAGAAGATACTCATCTCATAATTGCAAGTTTGTACCCTTTGGTGCAAATCTCCCCATTTTCCCTAACCACCAACCCCTGAGAGTCACCTTTCAAGTCTCTGTTCAAAGTTCTACTTTTTTAAATTCCACACATAAGTGAGATCATGCAGTATTTGTCTTTCTATGCCTGGCTTATTTTTCATAGCATAACGTCCTCCAAGGTTCATCTGTATTATTGCAAATGACAGAAATTTGTTTTCTTTTTCAGGGCTAAAGAGTTATATATTTATGGCATATGTGAGATACATGTGTCTTATATTTTCTTTCTCCATTTATCCATTGACAGACATGTAAGCTGTTTTTACATACTGGCTATTGTGAATAATGCTGCAATAAACATGGGAGTGCAAATAGCTCTTCAACATACTGATTTCATATCTTTTGGATATATGCCTAGTTGTAGAATTACTGGATCATATAGTTTTTCTATTTTTATTTTTTTGATGAATCTCCATACTGTTTTTCATAATAGCTGTAACAACTTACATTCCCAACAACGTTTAAGAGTTCTCTTTTTTCTACATTCCTCACCAACACTTCCTATCTTTTGACTTTTTTTCCATTAATAACCATCTTAACAGGAGTGGCTTTAGTTTGCATTTCTTTGATGATTAGTGATATGAGTGCCTTTTTTGTATACCTGTTAGCCATTTCTGTGAAATGAAAATGTGTAATATGCTCCTTTGCCCATTTTTAAATCGAGGCATTTGTTTCAGGCAGGGGTTTTGGTTTGCGTTTGTTTTTTGGGTTTGTTTTTTTTTTCTATTGAGCTACATGAGTTCCTTATATATTTTGGATACTAACCCTTTATTGGGTATATGTTTGCCAGTATTTTCTTTCATTCTGTTTGCTGCCTTTCGACTTTCTTGACTATTGTCTTTGCCATGCAGAAGTTTGTCTGATGTAGTCCCACTTGTTCAGTTTAGCTTTTGGTGTCTGGTTTCTGTCACATAAAAAAAATATTTAAAAAAATCATTGCCAGGACCAATTTCATGAAGCTTTTTCCCAGTTCTCTCTTAGGAATTTTAGTTTCAGATCTTATGTTTAAATCTTTAATTCATTCTGAGTCAATTGTTACATATAGTATAAGATAATGATCCAATTTCACTTTTTTTGCAAATGGATATCCAGTTTTCCTAATACTTTATTGGAGATACTATCCTATCCCCCACTGTCTATTTTTGGAGACTTCGTTGACTACTAATGGACCATATATGCATGGGTTTATTTCTGGGCTCTCCATTCCATTTGTCTAAATATATGACTTTATGTCAGTATCATACTGTTTTGACTACTACAGCTCTGCAATATAATTTAAAGTCAAGAAGTGTGAGGCCTCTAGCTTTGTTCTTCTTGCTCAATATTGATTTAGCTATTCAGGATCTTTTGTGGTTCCATATGAATTTTAGAATTTTTTCATCTATTTCTGTGAAAAATGCCATTGAAACTTTGACCAGGGATTGCATTAGATCTGTAGATGACTTAGGGTAGTATATTTTGGCAATATGGATTTTTCTGGTATCTTTCCATTTGTGTCAGCTTCTATTTCTTTCATCAATGGTTGATAGTTTGAAGTGCACAGATCTTTCATCAGCTTCATTACATGTATTACTAAGTATCTTATTCTTCATGGTACCATGTAAATAATATTGTTCATTTAATGTCTTTCAGATTGTATAGTTAGTATATTTAAAAAGCACCTTACTTTTGTGTGATTTTTTTTTATCCTGCAACTTTACTGAATTTGTTTATTAGTTCTAACCATTTTAACCATTTTTTGGTAGCATATTAAGGATTTTCTATAAATCAAATTATGCCACCTGCAAACAGAGACCATTTTACTTCTTCCTTTCTGATTGGCATGCCTTTTATTTCTATTTCTTGCCTGTTGCTCTTACTAGGACTCCAGTACTATGTTGAATAGAAGTGATGAGAGTGGACATTTTTGTCTTGTTATTGCTCTTAAAGGAAAAGCTTTCAACTTTTCACTATTGAGTATGATTCTATTTTTTCTTCAGTACTGTGTGGCTATTCTAAGCTTTTGCCTTTCCATATAAACTTTAGAATCCATTTATCAATATCCACAAAATACCTTTGTCAGATTTTTACTGAAATTGCCTTAAATGCATAGATCAAGTTGGAAAGAACTTACATCTTAATAATATAGAGTATTCTAATCTATAATCACAGAATATTTATTTAGGTCTTCTTTTATTTCTTATCAGTGTTTATAGTTTTCCTCATGTTTTGAACCTATTTTGTTTTTATACCTAGATATTTTTTTCTCTGTTTTGGCACTAATGTAAATGATGTGTTTTGAAATTTCAATTTCCAGTTGTTCATTGTTGACATATAGGAAGTCAACTGACACTTGTATATCAACCTTGTACCTTGCGACCCTTGATATAACTACTTATTAGTTTCAGGAGTATTTTGTTGTTGTTGACTCTCTGGGAATTTTCTATATAGACAGTCATGTCATCTGTGAACAAAGACCATTTGATTTCTTCCTTCCCAATCTTTATGCCTTTTATTTCCTTTTCTTGTTGTATTACATTAGCTATGACTTCTGGTAGATGTTGAATTGAAGTGGTAAAAGGGGACAACCTCTTCTTGTTCTCAATTTTAGTGTGAAAGCATCCAGTTTTTGACCACCGAATATGATTTAGCTGTAGTTTTTCATCAACTTGAGAAAGTTCCCCTCTATTCCTACTTTGCTGAAATTTCTTATCAAGAATGGGTGTTGGATTTTGTCAAGAACTTTTGTGGCATCAATTGATGTGAACATATGATTCTTCTTTAGTCTATTGATGTGGCCGATTATTCTTAATTTCAAATGTTGAACTAGCCTGATGTGCCTGGAACAAATCCCAGTTGATTGTGGCACATAATTCTTTTTATACACACTAGATTGAGATTCTATGGCTTTTTCAGACAGATTCAGATAATAGTGACTAGTCTCATTCTTTCAGGTATTAGAATACTCAGGTCAGTATCACTTAAAACTTTTTTCTTTTAGTATTACAATATTAAAATTTCAATTGTTCATTGTATTGGAAACTTGTCTCCCTGGTTTGTACCTGCCCCGACTGAGAGGTCAGCAGTAGGGAGGAGAGGGTTGCTAAGAAATGTTGCGTTCTCCCCATCACCTCCTTCCTTACCCACTAGCTGAAATTTGCGGCCACTCCTAGGTTGGCCTAGGGGAGGGAGAAAGGAAGAAAGCACATTTTACATGGCTTTGGCAGCTGTGATGGGCCTGGAGCTTTCCGGATGTTTCACATTGAGCAAGTGCTAATTCTTTCGCTCGTGAGGCATTTTGAGGGTTCTTCAGAGAATGAATTCTCTGCTAGGAGGTCTCCTACCTGCAAGTGCCTTGCTATGGATGCTATCTTCTCTGACAATCCACTTCTGATGCCCCCTCCGCCCCTGGATCCCTATGGTCTTTTCTTCCCTTGGGATTGCCTCATCTCCCGTCATGGTCCCTTTGAGTGGGATCCTTTTTAAGGAGATTGCTGCTGCTTCCCTCCCAATTGGTCTACACCAGGCCTACAGGAAACATGTCTGTACATATCTTTGCCCCAACAAACTTCAGGGTGTTTCCAATACAACCTCTACTTTTACTTATGGAGTGCAACTGTCTTATCAGGTCTGATTTAGGTATCTTCTCTTATATCCCCTGATTTCAAGGGGAAATATGACAAGTTTTCCAAGCACCTTTTTAAAGTTTGACTTAAGGTGAGGTGAAACCCATACCCACCTTTTACCCCAACTCATCTACTTTCAGCTAAGATGTGGGGTCTGCAGGAGGCATGCTAACGACTCTCTCCTCATGAATTCCTAGCTCCCCCTTCCACAGCTTAGAGTTATGTGATGAGCTAATGAATACAAATTCTCCTTTCATCATCTCCATTAAGTATCTCCTATCCCCAAACTGACACTCTCCAAACCTCAGAAGTAGGGGGTGGGGAAACGACAATGAGAATCCAAAAACAAATGCTGCAAGGTGGGGATGGTTCTCTCTAAGGAAAGTAAATATTCCTACCATCGACCTTTCTTTCTTTTTTTTTTTTTGAGACAGTCTTATTTTGTTGCCAGGCACCAGGCTAGAGTACAGTGACGTGATCTCGGCTCACCACAACCTCCGCCTCCCAGGTTCAAGCACTTCTCCTGCCTCAGCCTCCTGAGAAGCTGGGACTACAGGTGGATGGCACCATGCCCAGCTAATTTTTGTATTTTTGGTAGAGACCAGGTTTCACCATGTTGGCCAGGATGGTCTTGATCTCTTGACCTCATGATCCACCCACCTCGGTCTCCCAAAGAAGTCAGTTCTGTGGCAGGAAATGAAGCCTCCTAAAGTGGGACTTAGCCTGGGCGAAGGGCAAAAATTTGCTCTCTGGGCTCCAAGGCTGTTAGAACTGGAACTTTTCAGTGCAGACACCACAGAACACATTAGGAGGGCCAGCAGCTGGGCCAAGGAGGGCCTTGTTCACCTGTGGAAATGACGGTCTCTGTTTATAGACTCTCCAAGAGGGACTCCATCTGCTAAGAGCTCCTAGTGATGACTGAGTTGATGACCATTCTAAATACCATATCTAAGCCTCCAATTATCAAAAGTAACCTGGCCTTGGCTGTGCAGTGGGGAAGCCAGAGAAAGACCTACCCTATGCTTGGAAAAAGATGGTAGCAAGGAAAGCAATGACTCCTCTCTGCCCACCGCCCCATCATCTCAGGCCAGATGGATGGTGGTAGCAGGAGATACTGTGGAGGCAGCAGCAGCAGCAAAGACATGGATGGGCAGCCTGAGAGGAGCCACAGTTGGGGACACAGCAAGCAGCAACCTGTTTCTGAAATATCATGAGACAAGGCCAGGAAAGATGCTCAGGAATCACTGTGAAGGTGTGGCTGGCACTCAATCTTTGTCTGCATATAGCTAATGAAAATGTAGCCTCGCTTATGTACAAATGAGGACCTACTAGTTACAGGGATACGGTAGTCAGAAACTATAGGCCAGAGTCACAGACATACTCCAAAGTGACATGGACCAGATTAAGTTTGAAATTTCCCCAGGGAAATCATTATCAACTACTGTGCATCTTTTCTATAATGATTAGCAGTAAAGCAGTAAAGCTCTAAAAGAAAAAACAGCTTCTGGGGTGGTCTTTGGTGCAGCAATAAAGGGGAAAGGGAAAATTGGGGAGACATCATACGGGTATTCATCAGTTTTGCAGAGAAAAGAATTCCAAGGGGGAGGGGAAGCAGCAACTTCAGCACAGAAGAAAGGAAGGTAGCTGTCCTTAAGGCAGAGATGGGGAGCATGAAGAAGGCCAGGGCCTGAAGAGACATCCTGTATCCTCCAAATCGAAGCAAAAACAAACACCCTCACTCCTCCCCCAACATTCTGAGTTTGCAATTGAACACTCCAGAGTTAGTAACCTGCAGGGATTATTAGCTGTGTGGCTTCTGATAGTTACCTTCTGAGCCCCAGCTTCCTCATCTTTGACATGCAGCTCACATTCTGTCTACTTACCATTGGCTTATTCCAGAATTAAATGAGATAAAATAGGTAAAACACCCAGAACAATGCGCACACTCAGCAAAAGGTAGTTTTTTAAAGAAAATCTTATTCAGTATGCCCTGGAGATAACATTTATTTCCAAACAGTGCATTAATCCATGCTATGAATGAAGATCCTGAGATATCAAGAAAGAGTTAAAAGGTTTAAAGCGTGACACTTAAAGGAGTCTGAGCTGGGCACGGTGGCTCACGCCTGTAATCCCAGCACTTTGGGAGGCTGAGGCAGGCGAATCACTTGAGGTCCGGAGTTTGAGACCAGCCTGGCCAACATAGTGAAACCCTGTCTCCACTAAAAATACAAGTATTAGCCAGGCATGGTGACAGGTGCCTGTAATCTCAGCTACTCAGGAGACTGAGGCAGAAGAATTGCTTGAACCCAGGAGGTAGAGGATGCAGCGAGCCAAGATCACACTACTGCACTCCAGCCTGGGCAACACAATGAGACACCGTACCCCCACCCCACCCCCAAAAAAAGAAGTCTCCTACAGATTTCCAGAAAACACACTTCTTTTGAGGTGTTTTAAATGGTGACAAATTCTTTTTTTTTTTTTTTTTTTTTTTTTTTTTGAGATGGAGTTTCGCTCGTTACCCAGGCTGGAGTGCAATGGCGCGATCTCGGCTCACCGCAACCTCCGCCTCCTGGGTTCAGGCAATTCTTCTGCCTCAGCCTCCTGAGTAGCTGGGATTACAGGCACGCACCACCATGCCCAGCTAATTTTTTCTATTTTTAGTAGAGACAGGGTTTCACCATCGACCTCGTGATCCACCCGCCTCGGCCTCCCAAAGTGCTGGGATTACAGGCTTTAACAGCCCTCTCATCAAGAGGTGGGCCTATGTGCCCCACTCCTTGTGTCTCTGCAGGCTTATAATTACTTGAACAAAGTCTAGTGGAAGTGATGCTATATGCCTGTGAGGCTCACACATCAAAGGCCATGTAGCTTCTGCCTACTCCTCTTGGGATACTCACTATGGGAGAAGTCAGCCAATATGCAAGAAGCCCAGCTGTCCTGAAACCACTATGCTGGAGAGACCACTTGTAGGCAGCACCGTAATAGTAGTAACAAGAACACTGTGTAGAACATCTCATTTGCCTAGAGTGGGGGATAGACTTCATGTGGGCTGATGAGTATTCTCATCAGACCTTAATAAAAAATCACCTGCAAGATTAAGAAACACATGAACCCCATGTTTCCAGATTCTTCCCACGTTTCCCTAACCCCCATTTGTTCAGTGAATTCAGAATCCAAAAAATAGAACAAGCCTCTTCTTCATCCCGATATCTGTCACCTGCTCAACCATTTTGATGTCGATGAGCAATAATTCTGTTTCTCATGTTCCTCCAAGTGTGATGAGTGGCTCTCATCCTTCAAACCAGGACAGAGCACCTGTGCCCACGGCAGGTGGGACTGTCATCTGCAGGAGCCCCGTGGCCTGGCAATCACAGGCCTCCCTCCATCAGCGCAGCAGCCCCTCTGTCAGCATCCTTCTGCATAGAAAAAGGATCATTGTAGGGAGAATTCATGAGCCACAAATTTGTCAATAGTCATGCCTTTGAAAGGAGGAAGGTAAGGGCGGGGTGAAGAAACACAAATCCCATTTTTTAATCCGCTGGGGTTTGATGTCTGTTTCACTGCTAAGATTTTTGAGAGATAGAGAGTGCCTGAGAAAAATACTATTGCAGAGGGAGAAGAGCCCAATCGGTTTCCATAGCAACTTCACAGATAAGCGTAATGGTTCTACCCAGCCTGGAGGAAGAGGTAGTAAGACTGAAATGGGCTCAAAATAAGCACTTTTATGACTTTATCTTTTCTTGAAGTATTTAATTTTAATGTAACTTGCACTTGCTTGTTGCACATATTCTAACTCTTACCATGAGGAGTGATTCCCCTCGATCACCTGTTTTGGGGGACCTCATGATATGCAAAACTACACTCTCACACCTAATATATTCTATTCTATTAAAAGAGAGGAGCATAAAATTTAAAGTGTAAGTGCATCTTAGGGAGTCTAGACCCCAGAGTCAAAGTGACTTGCTTTGTCATTCTTGAATGAGTACTTGAAAGCTTAGTGGGCTCCCTTCACCTAACTGAAAAATGGGTCAGTTGATATCCTCCTGTTTCATGGAGGTATTGTGAAGAATGAGGCAAAGTATGATAAAAATATTTGTAAAGTACCAAACAGTGCCAATCTAAAGTACAGAAGTAGTGGTAACAATAGCAGCATCAGTAGTAATAACAGTAGCTATGTAATTATTAATACTGGCAGAACCAGCATCTAGGTCTCCTGATTTACCACTCACACTGGTTTCTTTGTACCATTCCCCTCAATACTGAAGTCAAGTCCTCTTAATAAAACTTGAATGCCACAAAATCCATCCAACCAAAGACTTAGTTTATCCCAGTGAGATCTGCTCAGGGGTCAGACAAAGTGACAAAGAGTAAAGGAATCAAAGTACAGTGACAAAGAGTAAAAGAATCAAAGTACAGTGGGGTACTGCCCACCTCTACTGCCATTTATTGTTCTCAGAATCTTTTCTATTGTTATCAGTACTTATCTCTACTCAAAGTGTGCTTTAAACATGGCAGCTGTTATGACCCGAAGAACACTCAACAGAATGGGAGTGGGGCGGAGGGAGAAAGCAAAAGGGACAATCAGCCAGTTGAGGCCGCATACGTTCAGCCAACACTGAACACCAAAACTTCACTTAAGAATACATATATATATATATATATACATATATATATATATATATATATATTTACATATGTGCTATGTCTACAAATACCTGTCTTTTGCTTTAGGTTTTTCCATTAGAATTCATATAATGTCGGACTTCAAAGTTATCACCGGGGGAGGCTATGGTCTGAAACTTGAACTTCAGTGCTGCTATTTTAAAACTGACTTCAGAACTAAAAATTAAATTGTTTCTTTAGAATTTAAAACTGAAAATGACCAAAATGGCCATCTCTCCTATTCCTCAAATCAGTCACCAAATGTGGCCCTGAACCACTTTTGATTGTTTACAGAAATCACACTCTTCCTCAACAGATGAAAAATCACCGTCACTGAAGATTAGAAGAAACATGTGCTCTGAATGCAAATAATTCCTACAGGAGCCTGAAACTGCCACGGGCAATAAGAATATTATGGGAATAAATCCAAATTGATTACTCTGAAGTAGAGAAAACTCATTTGGATGTAAAAGTCCCAGGATACTTGTGTTTAAAAATTAATTATACTACTTCATAGTAAGAACTCCACTCAGTCACTTACTCATCAGTTTGTTCATTCAACAAATACTTTATATCCCCTACTCTACTGGAATATATAAATAAAGCTTATCTTTATGCTGATGATTTTCAAAGTTTCATGTTCATTCTCAACTTCTTATATTTTAGGTCGATATTTCTATCTGCCTCTGCAATCTCCATCTTGATGTTCCATAGACACTTCAGATTTTATATGTGAAACTTTACATACAGCCTCATCAACTTTGGGACAAAAAGGTTCTTCTTTTTGTTTGTTTTAATCAATGGAGTGTTAATCTGTTCTATCAATAGGAAGTTGAGATGTTGTCTCTGAAGACCAGCATTTACCATGATTCTTGGAGATTCTGAACGTATCTGTCAGTTCTCACACTGCTATAAATAAATACCTGAGACTGGGTAATTTATTCAAAAAAGTTTAATTGGCTCATAGGTCTGCAGGCTGTACAGGAAGAATAGTGGCATCTTCTTTGAGGAGGCCTCAGGGAGCTTTTACTCATGGCAAAAGGCAAAGCAAAGCGAGAGCAGGCACTGAACATGGTGACAACGAGAACAAAGAGGTGCCACACACTTTCGAACGACCAGATCTCGAAAGAACTCACTATCCTAAGAAAAGCACCAAGGCGATGGTGCTAAACCATTCACAAGGAATCCACCTGCATGATCCAGTCCCCTCTTACCAGGTCCCACCTCCAACACTGGTAATTACAAATTCAACCTGAGATTTGGATGGAGACACACATCCCAGCTCTATCACTGAGGTCTTTGTCAGACCCAAGGAATCAATGTGACTTCCAAATGCCAAGTAGAAGGAACTCGAAGATCTGACTTGCCCTCCCCCACCGCTGCTTATCTGACAGCCACAGTGCCGGTCAGTCCCATCTCACTTGCTAGCAAAGCCACAGAATGAATGCTGATTCCATGCAGGTCAGTGGTGATTTGCCTTGAGGGGTGTTCTTGAACATCCTGATTGCATCCTATGCACCAAAGTGGGGCTCTTGGCTTAAATCAGGGTTCCAGCCTGCCTTACTGTGTCCTCCCACATTCAACAAGTAGCTAAAACGAGACAGCAGCCCAGCATGGCCTGCCAAGGTCTCTTGGCCTCAGCCACTCTAGGCAGCCCGGACCCCTGTCTCTTGTGGTGTTTCTCTCCAATGCGCCATCACTGTGTCCTTCATCCTCTCTTTCATATTCAAAAGTGCTGGTTGTTTGTCAGTGCTCTGACCTACACATTTCCTCACTGCACTCAGAACTCAGGGTTTTGAGCACTTGCTCTGTAGCAGGCACAATCACTCTGATAAATAAAATTGAATCACTACCATCAAGAAACCTAGAGTTCAGAGGACATACTGATAACTTAAACAGTAATCAAACATGCTAGGTACCTCAGCAATGAAGCCGCTGTGAGAACCAGAGGAGGGACGCCTATGGTATTTCAACTATCTAAGTGCTTTCCTAAGGCCTGACTTTACTGCATCTCTTTTGGTTCAAACCTTCAGGCTTGTGGTCTTGGAACAAAGCAATTGAGGAAAATGATCAGATACATCAGATTTGTTTCCCTAAACCAGAAAACTTATAGGGATTCCTGTAGCCTTCAGTAAAGGAAAACCACGGCTGTGACCTTGCTTTCCCCTTTTCCGGAGCCTTCCACATTCCCCTCCCGAGCTCTTTTCCTTGCCCTGTGAAATAATTTAATTGTATATGAGCAAAAATGGCTTGTCAAAACCTAGCACACATAGGGCTGATAGCTCCTGTGGGGGATTTGACATGGGCAAAAGAGCTACTGGTTAGACACAGTGAGCAGATTAAATTTCTGTAGCCATAAGCAATCTTTGCATCAGCAAATTTTGAACTATCAGCTGACAGGTGGTAGAACGCTAGTTAATTAGGTGGATGCAAACATCTGCAAAGTGAAACTGATTCAGATGGACATGAGGTTGATACCATTTTAGAAAAAAAAAGTATATTTTATTTTTTTCTCTATATTCTGAACCTGCTTCTTTGGTCACATTCAAATTTTTAGAATGAGGGGAGCTCAGGCCTGATATACATGCACAAATACACACAGCCTCTCCCACAGCATCTTCAGAGATACCAGAAGATCATATCCAACATCTTCAGGAAGGGAGAGAACACCAGCCCCATTCACCAAGACACAACAAGAGAAGCTCAGTCCAAAATACCATGTCCCGGGCAACTACCATGGTTTGGGAAATATTGCAGGGATAAGAAAGGTAGCAGAAAAGGGAAGATGGACCATCAGATTGGAGAAGAGTAAAATCAAAGATGCACCATAATAAGGCAACGTAAGTGGCTGATCATGGCAGGTCATTTAAGAAACGACTTGACCAGAAACACTACTCAACAACTGGATGTTGCTGAAGAGGACACAAAGGATTTTCACTGCATTGGACTGACACCCTCATTAGAAAATAAAGACATGTGTCTGCAAAATTGCCAGTGCAGAGTAGCATATGATCCAATTGCTGGAACTATTGCATCGCTATGGGTTGGGATATCAAATTACTTAGCTGGTCACCTTGCGAGACCTTGAAAAAGCAACGAAGCATATAGAAAAGATTTTGAGAAAGGGAGGTGACAGCTAAGACCTAGAAAATGGTATATAGAGGGGGCGATGACTCTGTGGGGTCAATTCTCATTCAGTCTCTTATTCATCCAGCAGACATTTCCTAATGTCTTACCAGGTCCCAGACACTATGAATGGGAATGTAAAAATGAACAAAGCCCTGAATGAAGGTACAAGCATAAGTGTGTGTGCCTGAAATGTGCAAATATACAAGGGAGAAAGCAGACCCATTAACATTCAGATGTATTGCAATGTGAAAAGCGCCCTCACATGATAATATACCTACAGCAAAGGCATCAGAGACACAGCAACAGTTCATTTTGACTTGAGAAGAGGAATGGGGTATAGGTCTCTGAAGATGTCACTGACAGAAAAAAGTTACTTCAGTGCCAAGAAGGTTGGGGCAGTGGATTGAAAGGACCAAACTCAGAAGGCTCTTTGGATGAATCCTTGGCACCCTCCTCACACATAGAAAAATGTTTTTTTCTCAACAGATTCCCAGTCAGAAGCACATCTGCCAGTCTCACCTTTGTGTTCACAGCTTCATCTTCCAGCTGCAGCGTAGCAGAAAACCTCAGGCTGACTGACGCTGGGGAGGTACCTAGCCAAAGCCACCTGGCCGTCAGCTCCTGGGCAGCCTGGTGGCCAGAGAAGCCCATGCAGGGCCCTCTACTGTGAGCCCCATGCTGCAGTGGCTTGCAGGCTCTTAGTCACTTTCTTCATTCTTGTCCCTCAGTTTCTATAGACTACACCCCAAATTTGCTGTTTCCGTAGACTTTGAGCAGCCATCTAGCTATTTTTTCTGACTTTTGATGACTTAACTGTCTGCTGCCTGCTACCTCAAATGGGAAGCAGCCCTTCCAGCATCCCAACAGTTCCCTTTGCTCATTGCTAACCTGGACTCTGCCTAATAAAGAAGATTTTTCTGGGAGCACAGCAGGAAAGCTTTCATGCTACCTACATTCCCTCAGTCCTCCCAGATCATCCTCCACAACCTGAACCAGACTTTCTGCTCTGGAGAGGGCAGTTTCCAGAAAAAAAATCAGGATAAAATTCTAATAATTTTTTCTCCTGATAAACTCTTTCCCTCCCCTCTATATAAGAAGATATAGTCTACCCTGTGCTCACTGCTTTAAAGAGACTATGTGCCAGAAAGGAAATGCTTAGTGAATCTTAGAGAATTTTGATCACAAGCAAGATGTTTTGGAGAAGCATTATTAAACAAAAGGTTTCCTCTTTCCCCAAGGCCTCTGGGGACAACGGACCAGGAAGGTAATACAGAGTAAAGGCGCCAATAGAGTGGGCTGAGCGGGACATGAAGACCTTTAAAGGGAGCAAATGATACTCAACTGTACCCAATCATGAAGAAATGCAAACCCAGCACCACTTCCTCTTCCATTGTTCAAGAGCAGCTAGAAAGCTGACTCTTCATATAAAATCTTCTGATTTTTCAAATGCTGACAATGAATTCAAAAGTTTTTGTACAACACTGTGCCAGCAAAACACAATATATCTGTGGGCTGCCTTTGTTTTTAGCCAGATTTAGCCTGTTGGCCACAAGTTTACCACTTTTACTTTAGAGAGAGATGAAATTCACACAGCAACATGGAGATCTAAAACCCCTCATTGGCCTCAACCCATCAGGATAGTCTGCTACAAGCAGAAACACTGTACAAGAGACATTTGCAGAAGGAAGGCAGGAAAGTGGTGGCATCTCCTATCTGAAATGCTGTAGCTCAGAATAGACAGAAAGCACAGAACTATGAAAAGACCCATCTCTTGCTGGGTGCAGTGGCTCACACTCATATTCCCAGCACTTTGGGAAACTGAAGCAGGTGGATCGCCCGAGCTCAGGAGTTCGAGACCAGCCTGGCCAACATAGTGAAACCCTATCTCTACCAAAAATACAAAAATTAGCCAGGTGTACTGGCAGGTGCCTCTAGTCCCAGCTATTAGGGAGACTGAAGTAAGAGAATCACTTGAACAAGAGAGGCAGAGGTTGCAGTGAGTCGAGATTGTGCCACTGCACTCGAGCCTGGGCTGGAGTGAGACTCTGTCCACTCCCCTCAACCAAAAAAAAAAAAGACCAATTACTTCAACTCTGTGGCCAACACAGGTACTTAGAAGCCACTGAGAAAAGACAAAACAATCCTCTCACCTATAATCTAGAGAGATGTGGATCCTACCTACCCACCACTGCACGGTGGATGGGGTTCAAGCCAATTTGATCTGAAATACAAAGGAAGTGTAACTCAACGATCAAGTAGATTGCCTAAGATGAAGATATTGGAGCTCAGAGATGTGGAGTAACCTGCTGGGTTCCACACCGATAAAAGGTGGTGGATACAGGATTTGAATGCTGGTCTCACTTACTGGAAGCAAATGCTCTTTAAGAATCCCATTCCAAACTCCACAGTGACCAAAGCTTATCTACCGTGGAAGATGAAGATGAAGAAGACACAGTGGCAGCTGAGGACAAGGAAAGACAGAGATGGGGAGTGGGGAGGAAGGAAAGAAAAGAAAGTCAGAAAAGTGAGAGATGGGAAGAAGAAAAGAGAAGGGGGAAGAAAAAAGCAACATAAGGGAAGCAGGAAAAGGAAGCAAAACATGGAAGAAAAATAAGGAAAAAAGGTAAGCAAAATATGCAAGTGAGTAAACAGAAGAAAATATGGAAGCAGGAAAAGGGAAGGAAGAAATGAAATTGAGCAAGGGAAGTGAGTAAAGGGAAGCAAAAAATAAGAGCAAAAAAGGAGAGAAATGGGAAAAGGAAGGAAGAAAAAAGTATCATGAAAAGGTAGTTGGAAAGGAAAGTGAAAATAGGAAGAGAGAAAGAAAGAAAAGGGAAGCAAACAAGGACTATGGAAGAGAAGCAAGAAAAGAAGAAAAAAGCAGGGAAAAGAAAGGAGAAATGAAAGAAAAGCAAATAAAGGAAAGAGAGTAGAAAGGAATGAATCCTTAAAAATGTGACAAAAAGAGGAAGAAAAATGATTAAAATAGGCAAGTGAAAGAGGGAAGCATAGAAGAGAAGAAACAGAAGGAAGAAAAGAAAGTGAAGAGATGGACTGAGAAAAAAAGGAGTAAAAAGGAGAAACAGTGAAAGTGAAGTGAGAAAAGGGAGAGAGGAAAAAAGGCAAGAAGAGGGAAGGAAAAGAGGAAGAGAGGATTGAGAAGCCATGAAAAGGGAGTGAGAAAAATGAAACAAGAACAGGGAAGCCAAACAGGGAAATAAGAATAGGAAGCAAGACAACGGACGTGGTTTAGTGTGGAGCACGCCTGTGGTCCCGGCTACGCAGGAGGCTGGGACAGGAGGGCTGCTTGAGTGCGGGGGTTTGATGCCAGACTAAGAAAGATAATGATGTCCTATTTCTAAGACAAAGAAAGAAAAGAGTTATGAGAAAGAGATGCAAGAAAACAGAAGTGAAAATGAGAATGCAATAGGGAAAGCAAGAAAAAGAAAGTGAGCAGTGTAGGGAAGGAAAGGAAAGGGGAAAGGAAAACCAGAAGAACGAGGAAAAGAGAGAGAAGCAAGAAGACGGAACAAAGTAGGAAAGAAGAGAAAGTAAGAAAAAGGAGGCAAAATGGGGGGGGGGGCAAAAAAAGGAGGAAGAAAAAGGAGAAAGGGAAATATAGAAAGGAAATTAAGAAAGAAGTGAGAATAGGAAGTGAGAAAATGGAAAATAAAGGAAGGGAGGAAGAGAAGCAAAAAGAGCCAAACAGAATAGGAAGCAAGAGAGAGGAAGTGGGACTTTGGAAGCCAAGAAAGGGAAGGAGAAAAGGGAAATGTGCAAAGGAATCTAGAAAGAGGAGAAGTGAGAATGGGAGCTGAGCAAACAGAAATGATGAAAGGGAAATGAGAAAAGGGAAGTGAGGAAGGGGAAGTAAAACTGCAAGCAAGAAGGAAACTGAAATTGGGAAACAGGAAAGGGAAGCAGGAAAGAGCGGAAAAGGAGAACAACAACAGAAGTCAGAAAAGGAAAGCAAGAAAAGATAGAGGAATAAGGGGGGAGAAGAGAGAAGGGACAGGAAGAGGAAAAGAGAAGCAAAAAGGAAGAAAAGAGAATAAAGGAACACAAAATAGAAAAATAGGAAAGCAAGAGAAAGGCAGTAAAGGAAGAAAAGTATACGAAAAGGAAGCAAGCAAAATGTGTAAGTAAAATGGAGACACAGAAAGAGGAGTGGGAAAAGGGAAATAAGAATGGGGGGCAAAATATGAAAGCAAAAAAAAAGAGAGAAAGAAAAAGGATGTGAGAAAGGGAAGTCTGTGATGAGTAACCAGAAAGGGAAGTGAGGAACAGGAAGCAGGAAAGAACAGAAAAATGGAGAACAAAGAAAAATGGAGCATTGGGAAACTAAAAGAAGAAAGCAGGCAAGGAAAGGGAAGAAAGGGAAAGTGTGAAAGCAAAGGAAAGCAGGAAAGGAAGTAAAAAAGAGGAAGCAAAATAGCAGCACAGGGAAGCAAGAATACGGAAGTAAAAAATGAAAGCAGGAAAGAGCAATGGGGAAAAAGCTCAAAAGAGAAATGAGAAAAGAGCAAGAAAGGGAAGGAAAAAGAAAAGGAAGCAAGAAAGGGAAGCTAGAAAAAATAATCAAGAAAGGAAAGTGGGAAAGGGAAGCTAGGAAAGGAAAGCACAAAATAGAAAATGAGAAAAAGGAAGCAAGCAGAAAACAGCGAGAAAAGGGATGAAAAATTAAGACTAAGAAAGAGATGCAAGAAGAGGGAAGCAAGATGGGCCAGTGAGAAATGGAGTCAGTGAAGGGGGTGAGAAAGATTGAGAAAAGGTAAACAAGACAAGGAAGGTAGAAGAGGGAAATAGGAAAGAGAAGTGAGAAAAAGGTGGTGAGAAAAGAAAATGAGAAAAGGGAGCAGGAGAACAAAAGAATAAAGGAGAACAAAAAGGCACAAGAAAAGTGAAGGAATAAAGGGGAAGAAAGACACATTAAAATACAAGATTTTTTTTAAGGAGGGAACAAGACAGGAGGTTAAAAATGGAATCAATAGAAGAAAAATATGAAAGTAAGGAAGAAAAGAAAATGAAAACAAAATAACAGAAGCAAGAAGTGAAAAACAAAGGAAAGGGAAAACCAGAAATCAGAAAAGAAAATCAAAGTAGGAAAGTAAAAAGAAAACCAAGAAAAGGAAAGAAAAGAAGAAAAAACGAAGCAATAAAAGGAAGTATAATAGAGAAATAAGAAGAAGAACTGAAGAAAAACAATTACAGAAGGGAAGAGAGAAAAGAGTTAAAGAAAAGCAAAATAGAGAAGTGTGAAAGAGAAGCTTGAAAGGCAAGAAAAGGAAATGAGGAAAGTAAAGCAGGAAATGAGAAAATGGAAGTAAGAAAGAAATGAGAATAAGGAAGCAGCAGAAGGCAATCAAGTAAAGGGAAATAAGAGAGGAGAAGTAAAAATGGCAGTCAAGGAAAGGAAACCAAGAAAAGAGAAGCAATGGATTAAAAGAAAAAAAAAAAAAAGTCAGAAAAGAGAAGAAAAGAGGGAAGCATAAAAGAATGGGAATGGGAAAAGGAAGTAAGAAACTAGATAAGTAAGAATGAAAAGAAAAGGGAAGCCAGAAACTTGAAGCAAAGAAAAGAGGAAGTAAAAAAAGGGGAGTGAAAAAGAAAACAAGAGAAGCTAAATGAGCAAAGAGAAGTCAAATAAGAAAGTCAGGCACATGCACACGTATGTTCATTGTGGCACTGTCTACAATAGCAAAGACTTGGAACCAACCCAAATGCCCACGGATGAAAGACTGGATAAAGAAAATGTAGCACATATACACCATGGAATACTATGCAGCCATAAAAAGGATGAGTTCGTGTCCTTTGCAGGCACATGGATGAAGCTGGAAACCATCATTCTCAGCAAACTGACACAAGAACAGAAAATCAAACACCGCATGTTCTCACTCATAGGTGGGTGTTGAACAATGAGAACCCATGGAGGGGAACATTGCACACCAGGCCATGTTGTGGGGTGGGAGGCCAGGGGAGGGATAGCAGGGTGTGCGGGGATTGGGGAGAGATAACATTAGGAGAAATACCTAATGTAGATGATTGGGGGATGGATAGCGCAAACCACCATGGCATGTGTTACCTGTGTAACAATCCTGCACGATCTGCACATGCACCCCAGAATGTAAATTATAATAAATAAATAAGTAAGAATGGGAAGAAGGAACAGGAAGCAAAAACAGGAGCAAGAAGAAGGAGACAAGAAAAGAGAAATAAAAAAAGGGAAGTGAGAAAGGGAAGTTTAAAAAAAAGAAGAAGAAGAAAAAGAAGAAAGCAGAAGCATGAAGAAAGATGCCTGGAAGGGCAGCGGGAAAGCAAGAAACAGAAGCCAGAAAGAAGTAAGAAAAGGAAGGGCAGCAAGTAAGAAAGGAAAGGGTCACAAGAAAGGGGAGAAAAAACAGAGAACAATGAAGGAAGTAACCAGAGCAAGGAAGAAAAGGGAAGACAGGAAGGAAGGGAGGAAGGAGAAAGGGAGGAAAACTTTCAGATGCACACAAGAAGAGTCAAGTGATGGCAGTCATTTACACATTCAGTTCTAAATGGGGGTTCTTCCCAGACTCAAAGGTTACTTTGGCCCAAGCCCCACTACACAAGAAATTAGACGGAAATCAAAGCAGAGGAGGGGAGAACAGAAGGAAAGACAAAAATGCTTTGCTTTCTGTGCTCAGGGCAGTGTGAGGAACGAGGAGGTGCTGGCGGGGGCCAAAGAGAAGTCTTGCTGGATGAAGTGGTTTTGTAATGAGAGCCTGATGTGGCAACTCCACACAGTGAAATCTTTGTTTTCCAAAGCATGAAAGAATGAAGGAATTTACTGTATTTGTTCATGTTTATCCAGGTGGGTGATGCTCTGGTCATCTGTCCCATCTTCAGAAGATGCATAGGGTCTAACTACACTGGTCAAGCTTTGCAAGTAGATCATTTATTATTTACTCTAAAGCTGTGGTGGCTTATGGAGAGAGTTTTGAAGGGTTCCAGGGGATGTGCAAGGTAGGTTTGGTATTACATCTGCTCCAGAATTAAGCACTTAGCACTCCCTACCATTAGCATCTCATGGAAAGGAATGAAAAACAAATGCAAAGAACCATTTTGCACAGTGCTCAGCTCATAGCAAATGCCCCAAAAGTGTGAGGAATTAGACAGAATGTTAATCTCCTTCTAATTTTATGATTTCATACTATCAAAGGATGATAAAGAAATCAGCTGTGGTTTCTGGTAATCTCTCAAATGTTCAGTCTTACTGCTTTCCAGATCTAGAAAATGAGGACACCATCTCTATCAATTGGAAGATGAGCCAAAACATTATCTTCTGTTTACAAAAAAAAAAAAAAAAGAATGCATGAAAACTATCATTTCTTAAGTACAGCATGGAGATTTTTAATGACCTTATTCTTAAGGATAAATGAGCATCTTGTACTCCCCTAAAATGCCAAAATTCTAACAGAGAATTTGTGGGTTACAGAGGTCTGCTCAGTATTGAAGCAGCAGGGTATCTGGGAAAGTGCCTTGGACTGGGATATGTTTTCCCTCTGCTTTGACATCAATTAAATGTGAGTCATCAGGTTAGTCACTGAGCTACTCTCCTTGTCAATTTCCTTGTCAGAAAAATGAAAGAACCTGTTGAGTTTAGGGTTCTCAAACTAACAGTCCTCAAACTGAATCTGGATGGCAGAAATGCTGTGTCTGTGGCAAGTGCTGTCTCACACCACATCTGCCTGGCTCTGCACCTGCTTGTACGCATTGCTCAGGCTGGTCAATCTGAAGATCTTGACGGCAACAATGCAGTACCTACCCCGCCAAGTGAAAAACTAGCAAGGTGCCACTCCCTCTTCCAATATCCCTTGCGTCTCTGATCTTCTTTCCCAGTCTCCTTTGAGGGTTTTTCTTCTTCTGTCCAACTCGTAAGTGTTGGAGTCCTTTGGGATTCCCTTCATCCCGGTCTATACAACTCACCCTGGGTGCTCATTTCAACACACAGTGCTTACATGACTCCCCTGACCTGCATTTTCAATCCCAATCCGTTCCTTTCTCTGGACATGAATTTTCAACTTTTCCTGGGCATCTCTACTTGGATATTCCAAAAACACCTCAATCTCAACACGTCCAAAAGTTAAACCACATGTTCTCTCTTTCTGTCTCTACCACTCCACACCTAGTTGCCCTCACTGTTACAGAAAAGGGGTCCCGATCCAGACCCCAAGAGGGGGTTATTGGATCTCACATGAGAAAGAATTCAGGGTGAGTCCATAAAGTGAAAGTTTATTAGGAAAATAAAGGAATAAGAGAATGGCTACTCCATAGAGCAGCCCAAAGGGCTGCCGGTGGCCCATTTGTACAGTAATTTCTTGATTATATGCTAAACAAGGGGTGGGTTATTCATGCGTCCCCCTTCTAGATCATGCAGGGTAACTTCTTGATGCTGCCACGGCATTTGTAAACAGTAATGGCATTGGTGGGAGGGCAGCAGTGAGGAAGACCAGAGCTCACTCTTGTGTCCATCTTGGTTTTGGTGAGATTTAGCTGGCTTCTTTACCGCAACCTATTTTATCAGCAAGGTCTCTAT
Source organism: Saimiri boliviensis (assembly GCF_048565385.1). Lineage (NCBI taxonomy): Eukaryota > Metazoa > Chordata > Mammalia > Primates > Cebidae > Saimiri > Saimiri boliviensis. Next base: position 123,544,748 of record NC_133453.1, read on the forward strand.
GACTCGGATTATGTGCCAACCTTCTGTCTCATCCTGTGACTTAGAATGCCTTAACTGTCTCGGAATGCAGCCCAGCAGGTTTCAGCCTTATTTTACCCAGCTCCTATTCAGGTAGAGTTGCTCTGGTTTACATATCTCTGACATCACCACTGCTCCGACCTATGACCTTTGTTATTTTATTGGCTTGGAATAAAGCCAACACTTCTACCTCTCTATTCTCTGGCAAACTCCTTCTCATCCACCAGAGACCAGCTTCAAAGAAGCTGTTGGAAGAAGAGCTCTCCTTGACCACCAAGACTGTGCTCTGTGCTCTCACACACCCTGGATTTTTTACCTCTCTCATGGCACGATTTCTGCAGCCATAATTCATTCACTTGTTTACGTGAGCTCCTTAAAGACAGGCACAATGTCATCGTGTTCACTATTGTTTTGTCTTTATTTAACACACTGTACCTAGCCCAGTCAGTAACTGCTGAATAAGAAAATCGAATCAAAAGATTGGAAGGCTTCAAGATGGCTGACTAGAGGCATCCAGCACTCACCTTCTCCACAAAGAAAAAGCAAAATAGTGAATAATCACAAATAATCACATTTTGAATCAAGCACTTAAGGGAGAACACTGGAATTCAGCAGAGAAGGGACAGGAAACCCCTGAGGGGTGGAAGGAGGGGGAAGTGAGTTTGTTGGCTCAGCTGTGACCAGCTGGGAGCCCAGAGACGCTCCCCAGTGCATAGAAAGGGTAATAGAGAGATCCCCAGGGGGCCACATTCCCAATGCACAATCCTGCAACTATACCCACAGGAGAGCCCCTCTACCCTCATGTGCCCTGAGACTAGCATAGGCAGCTGGCTGAAGACCGCATGCCGCATGACAGCATTGCTCCAGAGAGGCAACTCATGTTGGGTCCCATATACCCCAAAGACCTAAGCAGCTATAGCCAGGTGCCATATGGAGAGGCCAGCCCTGACCAGAAGGAATCCTTCCGGGTGACCCAATATCCCCTGCATCTCCACACCCTGGAGCCCCAGTGACAGCCCCTGAATCTACCTGGAGGGCTTTAGCAGTGTGACATCAGTTGGACCCAGCAAAGCATACACCGTGCCATGCACCCCGGGAATGGACAGTGCAGTGCCCTGAAGAGGCTGCCTACAGGACAAAGGGAGCCAAAGTCAACGCTCCCCAGAGCCTGAAATCCACCTGCCTATGGCTGCTGCCGCTGACAATGATCCCATCCTCCTCCAGCAGCAGGGCCATCACACCCTTGCATGCACCCTGAAGACAAGCCTTCCCTGCTGCTGCCCCTGCTGCTGGGGGTCCAAGCACATGTCCCTGGCAATGACCCTCTCCCCCTCCAGCAGCAGGGTCACTGTGAACTTGCATGGACCCCGAGAACTTGCTTTCCCTGCTGCTGCCAGTGCTCCTGGGGGCTGAGGTGCACGCCACTGGCAATGATCCTGTCTCCCTCCAGCAGCAGGGTCACTGTGAATTTGCATGCACCCTGAGGACTGGCTTTCCCTGCTGCTGCCACTGCTGCTGGGGGTCAAAGCACAAGGCCCTGGCAATGACCCTGTCCCCCGCCAGCAGCAGGATCTCACACCCTTGCTTGCACCCTGGGAGCTGGATTTCCCTGCTGGTTCCTCTGCCTCCACTGCTGGAACTAAAGCATGTACTCCTCAGAGCCTGAGCCCCATCTGCCTATGGCTGCTGTTGCTGGCAGAGACCTCACCGCATTCACTCAGCAGCAGGACCACCATGCATTTCTACACACCCTGAGGACTGACTTTTTCTGTTTCTGCCACCAAAGTAGTCTGCTGGGGGGGCAGGGAGGGACCTACGATCACCTCACCCTGTCTATCACAGCCAACACCCATGTTGCACCACCAGGAGGCCTGAGGATGGGCCCTCCCAGCCTGTTATCACCCCCCTAGTGCACAAGTGTGCTGCCTGGGGCCTGGGAGTAACCCCACCCCATCTACTACTGTTGGCATCTGTGCACTCCTGCCAGGGACCTGAGGTCAGGACCACCCATCTACCATCACCACATTCAGCACCTATGCTCATGAATCAGAAATGTGAATATTGTTAAACTGACTATACCACCCAAAACAATCTGCAGATTCAATGCAATCCCTACCAAAATACCCATGACATTCTTCACAGAAATAGAGAAAAAAACCTTAAAATTCACATGGAATCCAAAGAAGAGCATGAATAGCCAAATCAATCCTGAGCAAAAAGAACAAATTTGGATGTATCATACTATCATACCTCAAAGTATATTACAAGGCTACCGTAGCTGAAATAACATGATGTTGGTATAAAAACAGACCAATGGAACAGAATAGAGAACCCAGAAATAAATCCATGTATTTCAACTTGAAACTACAAAACTACTAGAAGAAAAAAAATCGGGAAAACCCTCTTGGACATTTTTCTAGGCAAAGATTTTATGGCTTAGATCTAAAAAGCACAGGTAACAAAACATAGACAAACGGAAATATATAATATTATATTAAAAACTTCTGTAGAGCAAAATAAGTAGTCAACTGAGTGAAAAGACAATCTGTTGAAATGGAGAAAATATTTGCAAACTATTCATGTAACAGGAGGCAAATATAGAGAATATACAAGAAACTCAAACAACTCAACAGCAAAAACAATAATAATCCCATCAAAAAGTAGGTAAAGTGTATGAATACACATTCCTCATAAAAAAGATATCCAAATGGTTTACAGGTATATGAAAAACAAAGTTCAATATCACTAATCATCAGTGAAAGCCAGATCAAAACCACGGTAAGATGTAATCGTATCCCAGTTAGAAGGACTACTTTAAGAAAATAATAAATAGCATGCTGGTAAGGATGTGGAGAAAAGGGAATGTTGGTGGGAATGTAAATCAGTGAAACCATTACAGAAAACAGTATGGCGCTTTCTCAAAAAACTAAAAATAAACTACTCTCCAATTTAGCAATCTCACTACTGGATATTTATCCAAAGGAAAGGAAATCAGTATCTCAAAGGAATTCCTGCACCCCCATGTTTATTGTAGCACTATTCGCAGTTGAAAAGATATGAAATCAACCTATGGGTCCAACAACAATGAATGAAGAAAGAAAATGTGGTATATATACACAATGGGATACTATTTGGACATAAAAAAGAATAAAATTCTGTAATTTGCAGCAACATGGATGCAACTGGAGATTATTATGCTAAGTGAAATATACTGGGCACAGAAAGTTAAATATCACATGTTCTCACTTACATGTAGGAGATAAAAATGTTGACTTTATGGAGATAGAGAGTAGAAAGATACCAGAGGCTGCGAAGGATGTGGAGGTGTAGGAGGTGGATGAAGAGAGGTAAATTCATGGGTACAAACAAATTTCGATAGAATTAAGTTCTAATGTTTGATAGCAGAGTATGGTGAGTATAGTTAACAATGTATTGTATCTTTCAAAATAGCTAGAAGAGAGGGCTTATTGTTACCAACACAAAGAAAGGATAAATATTTGAGCTGATGGATACGCTAAGTACCCTGATTTGATCATTACACATTCTATGCGTGTAACAAAATATCACACGTACCCCATAAATCTGTACAAATATTGTGTCAATTAAAAAAAAAACTTGAAGAAAGCCAAATTCATGACAGAAACTCATTCATCTTGCCTAAAAATGTATAATCAACCTCTGATGATCCTTCATCTTCATTTTCTTAAGTGTAGCTCATAAATCGATGATATGCCATGATACATTCTTTTCTAGTTATTATCCAGTGATGTAATTTGTGCACTGAAGCAAAAACTCTTGTCTGTGTGGATTCTCTTGCACTTAAATCACTGCCTCTCTGATATCAGGCTGACCACAAAAACAGAAATGTTTATCTAGGAAGGGAGTAAAAGTTTACCATTTAATTCAACATTGAGTAGATCTGGTAGAAATGAATTCCTCAGGAAATTACACCTCCCTTGCTAAGAAGGCCCTTCTGTGCCTGGTTACCCTGCAGCACATGTTTCTGATGTGACTCAGAGTCAGTCCATTTTGCACATTTGTGAAGAATGGACCTTTATCTCCCTCATCTCTGCTGACCCTCCACATTCATTGCCACTTCAAACAACACTGGTGTGGGCACTGTGCTCTGTGTGCATAATGACATATTTACATTTCACCTGCATCCTCACCTTGACCTTGGCAACAGGACTAGGTAGTTGAGGTGAAGATTAATGAGACAATTATTTGTACAAGGAATATAAACAGCCTGACTCTGCTGTGTTAACAGCATCCATGGCAGTCATTGCTCCTAAGCATTGAGATTTTGCTCCTTGAATTCTGAGCAGTGGAAAGTCAATGTAAAGTGTTCTTTGATGTAATTACTTATGACGGGAAAAGATAAATGAAGATAAGGATTGATGTCATTACAACAAATACTGTTAACATTGCAGTCTCTTGAAAAAAAAAGGCGGGGGGAGGGGTGGTAGAGTCGGAAAATCTCAACACAAGGCCTTAGTTCTGATATTCATACAAACCATTTAAAGGCTCAGAGCCTCGGTTTCTTCACCTGTAAAATGGAAATACTTATTAGAAAGAAAGAAAGAAAGTTGGTATTTAACATAAGAACCAGCTGCAGCCACTTTTATATAATTTAGAATGCAAATCTGAAGATATTTCTTTTTGTATAGAATACCTTAATGAGCTTCTTTGAGAATAAAAGGTGAAAACCTCCAGAGCATGGTCTGGAAAGAGAAGCTTTAAAAAAAAAAAAAAAAAAAAAAAAAAAAAAAAAAAAAAGACAGGGAGAAAGGAATTGTTCTGCACATCAAAGTGAGAAAAAAAAAATTAAGCCCCAAAGAAAGGGGTTGAGAGTCATCAGAAGTGAGAGAAAGAAAAAACACAGACCAGATAGGCAGCAAGAAGGCTCCCACAACATGGCAGCCGGTAAATAAGAAATTCCCTGTGGAGAAAAGTGCTTAGTAGATTTCTATGAACAAGAACATCTGAATGGAATTGGAAGTGGTTTTCTGCCTGTGGTGTAACTACCTCCTTCCATTTTCCCCAAAATATCAATAACGTCTGCAACACACAACAGGTATAAGGGATGAATTATCATGATAAAGAAACGCTGCTGATGGGACAACAGGTAGGAGAGCATAAGCAATTCTAAGGACCAGGCAGTGTCTTGGGAGCGTATGACAGCAGCGTAGGCTGTTGAGGGGGCTGTAAGCCTCCTTAAAGGGCCCAGAACAGAACTTATCAATCCTCCATCCCCAGCATCAAACTTGTCTCCCTTGGAAATTCATGCAACCACTGGGTGGACCTGCCTGCAACCTATGGAAGGGGGACTGGAACCCTCTGATTTGGATATCCCGGTGAAGGTGACCCTGCAATTCTGGATGGTCTGTACACACCTGGGTCTCGTGTCTGTGCTGACCACCTTGCTGAGAAAGGCAATCTTTTGCAAAGACTCTCCCCATCATCTCTCAGGTGCATAGGAATGGGCCTTGGGCCCAGAATGCTTCCTTACCAAGAGATGGAGTCCTCACAGCCTGAGCTGGGCTTGTGGGAGTATCTTTCCCTGTTTTGGACTCAATGTATACCCCTTTGTTCTGCACAGGCACGTAGATTATATGGCACCTGGCCAACCCCACTGCTATTTCTGTCCCACTTTGGGCAAGGAATCGATCCTTCTGCTGCAGCCCAAGATGAGTGCACACAGGTCAATGGGCCTTCATGGACTGCTGGAGGGTCCCAATACCACAGGGAACTGATGCCCTCTATTGAAGCTGCTCTTTCTCTGTCTCTTCTCTGTATGAGTATAACATGTGCCATCCAGGGCTTGACTGCATTGTGTTTTCCTTGGCAACTCCAATACGGAGACACCGGCGGAAATGTTCAGACTCCTATCCTGATAACAGGCAACAGATGCTACTTGACCGACACACCTCAGAGAGATGCGCTGGGGACCATGTAAAATAACAGATGTGAACATAATTAGCAAGCTTCACAATAACGTGCAAAGTAAGGCACTCATGGAACAACAAATGGATCTCTACATCTCAGGCTGTAACCTACTTCTTCCGGGCAAATGTAAAGCAAGATTTGTAGCTCACTGGAGTTCATTTTAGAGAGCTACAATAAGCTCTATCTTACAGTTTTGATATTCAAACAACCCTGCAAGTGGCTTTCAACATATCCTATTAATCAAATAATCAGTGAGGATTTCTTATGTAACTGATATTTTGGAGGGATTAATACAGAAAAAGCATTAATACGTGGTCACTGAACACAGAGATTATAATGAAGAAATAAATTGACAGAAACTAAGAGGACGGAGACAGTCTACGAGATCTGGTTCCCAAGCCCAGCTCTGGCATTAACTAACCATAACCCTGAACAACCACTTAGCCTCTTCATGCTTCTTGTTTCAGCCATGAAATAATACATATGTCCTCTCCATCCTATCTTCTTCATAGCACTGTTACAAAGAGAGAGATAATACACACGAAATTTCTTTAAAAACCTGAAATACTTTGTAAAATAAGGCATCACTATCACTATGAAGACTTTCTTTTTTTTTTTTTTTACTTTTTGAGCCAGGGTCTCACTCTGTTGCCGAGGCTGGGGTGCACTCAGCTCACTTCAACCTCTGTCTCCTGGATTCAAGCAATTCTCCTGCCTCAACCTCTGGAGTAGCTGGATTACAGGCACCCACTACCATGCCTAGCTAATTTTTGTACTTTTAGTGGACACCGGGTTTCACCATGTTGGCCAGGCTGGTTTTGAACTCCTGACCTCAAATGATCTGCCTGTCTTGACCTCCCAAAGTGCTGAGATTACAGGCATGAGCCACTGCTCCTGGCCAAAGACTTTCTTGAATTTTATTTCTTTGCTGTTTTATATTTGGTGTTAGGTAAACTCTGCATCTCATCTGCATATAACGTCTGGTCTCTTTTAAAATGCTCAGTGAATAAATCATTCACCCAGCATCTTCCAAGTGACTCAGTTCTGCTTCCCTCCCATATACTAGAGAACAGAAGGGCAGAGAGCAGCCAGCCTGGAGGGAGAAATGATTCAGCTCAGGATCGCTCTGATTGTTTTTATGTGGGTAAGAAATGGAAGAGAATACAAAATACCAGAAAATGTAACTGCACATGGGTTAGCATAGTGAGAATGCAGGTGTCTTCAATATCTTTTTTATGTCTTCGATGTTTCCTTTTTTATAGTTGTAATGCTCTTGTGCAATAAATAAAAATAAGAAGAGAAACCTTTATATATCCTTTGCAACACTTTCCAATTCACACAGCATTTTCACATAGAGTAACTTGATTCTTACTTTTGCTCCAGGAAGTCAAGAGGGCACTGTTACTGATCCCATTATACAGCGATAGAAACCGAGGCTTGGAGAGGTAATACCAGCTCCAGAATCAATACGTTCCTTCCATTACTGGCTCTACCTCCCAGATGAAAAGGAGATGCTGCTATAGGAGAAACTAATAGGAGGAGTGTGATTAAGCCAAAGGTTCCTCAGAAGGTTGTTCTAGGAACAGCCAAATGAGGCTATGACTAAGACATGAATGTTTCCATTTCCAAAAGCAGAGAGAGTAAGATTACACCCATCTTGCCTGTGAGAAGCATTCCTTGAAAGTTCATGAACACACACAGGAACAGCAGGGCTCTCCTCCCAAGAAGAGACTCAAGCCCCAACAGGAATGGTGGTGGGAGGGGTAGGTGGGAGCACTGGGCTTTCCCAGATAAAAGTTCCTAGGAGCCACAACATTTTTATTATAATTTATTGACTTTAAAATGGGTCTCGATTTTATAGAAGAGACAATTATTCAAGAAAAGTTACCATGAACAAATAATATTAACAAGCTGGCTGGCACAGTGGTTTATCCCTAAAATCCTGGCATTTTGGGAGGCTAAGACAGGAGAATCATTTGAGACTGGGTGTTCAAAACCAGCCTGGGCAACATAGGGAAACTCTCCATCTCTACAAAAAAACTTAACAATTAACAACCAAACACTGCATGTTTTCACTCATAGGCGGTGACGAACAATGAGAACACCTGGACACAGGGAAGGGAGCATCATTCACTGGGCTAGGTGGGGCAGTGGAGGGGGGGAGGGGATGGACAGCGAAGGGAGGAGGGGAGGTTGGGGAGGGATAGTATAGGGAGAATGCCTGATGTTGGGGGCGGCGGGGGGATGGAGACAGCAAACCACCATGGCATATATGCACCTATCCAACAATCCTGCAGGATACAGGATGTGCACATGTACCCCAGAACCCAAAGTACAATTAAAAAAAAATTAACTAGACATGGTGATGTGCACCTATAGTCCCAGCTATTCAGGAGGCTGAGGCAGGAGGACCACTTGAGCCCAGGAGCTTGATATTACACTTAACCATAATTGCCTCACTGCATTCCAGCCTGGGAGACAGAGAGGGACCCCATTTCTAAAATAAAATAAAGAACCAGCACCTTCAAGGTCAGCAGGTCTAAATGGCAGCAAGTCCCTCACCTCCAGGCCCATAACGACACTGAGGGGACAGAAAGCTGGGCCATTCTGAGAAACGAGACACAGGGCTAAGGCAGAGTCAAAAACCGACAGCCCATAAACCAACCCCTACTATTGGATGTGCTATTCAGGGTCCCGAGAGCTATGGTAGATGTTATTTCAATGCGAATTAGTTGCTAGCATTTTAATGCTGTGAAATTTAACATAAAATCTCCATTTCTAACTTCTCTCAAAAGTAGCAAAAACTTTGGCTTCCTGGGCCCAGGATTCCAACAGGGCAGCAATAGGCTGGAGCCTCAAAGGTTAGAGGCGCTCTCTCCTCCCCGGGTACCCGCAGCCCATTGCCCTCATTTGTTTTATCTGGGTGGTCCCTGAGTGCAGCCAAGTTTGGGACTGCTGCTCCAGTGCTGAAGCAATGATTTGGAGGATAAGCCAAGACACACACAAGGCAGCTCCAAGAACTGAAGGTGACAACAGCCAGCAAACTGACATTGGCCATGGCCCAGGCTCGTAATTCCTCAGTTCCTCCCTGACCCTTCCTGCGAAGACATACAGATGTAAATGTTGACCCGCTCCCTTCCTGAGGAGCAGCAGGTACCAAAGCATATCCATGGGGCAGGAGTGACATCAGGGCCAGGCCTCAGGAATGGCTACAAGGAAAGCCCATGCAGCAGCAATGGGCAGTCAGGGTCAAAAACCATCAAGAACAAAGGCAAGCAGCAGCTGTGAGGGCTCGGCTAGGAGAATAAATGCCCTTCAGTTGGGGAATTTGCCCTTTGAAGTCCCTACATCTGCTTACATGGGGGCACTCTCCTCCATAAAACCAAAAATGGAGGTGTCTGAAGCCAGTGCCTAAGGATGAGGAGGATGAGGTCCCCAACAAGCCTGCTGACTCCATCAAACTCAGCTCCACGTGACACACTGAAGACCCTCAGTCAAAGTTATCCACAGACAGGATGATTGGATCAAGTCTATGCATTTGCCACAGACTGCTTGAAGGGGTGCAAATTGGTACAACTCCAAAAGAGGGCAACTTAACCATAGCTGGCAAAGCTGCCAGAGAATCTATGCTTTCACCCAAGAGTCCTACTTCTCGGAATTTATTTCACAGGTGTAACCACGCAGGTACCGTATGGCATGTAGACAGGTTTATCCACTGCAGTTCTCTTCACACTAGAAAAGACTGGAAATGATCTGATGTCTCTGAAGAACTCATTTGTGGTACAAAGAATGGAATGCTATGTCATTTTTTAAAAATGAATAAGAAAAATGCGGTGTTTTCTATGTATAAATATGGGGAAAAATCAATAAAGTGAAAAAAGGTACAGAACCGTATGTATAATATATTCACTTTCCATGTGAAAGCAGAAAAAACAAAATCGTTACTCATGCTTGCTCCACTTGTTTTTGTTTTTATTTTCTTTTCCTTTTTCGTTATTTTTCTTTTGAGACAGAGTCTTGCTCTGTCTCCCAGGCTGGAGTGCAGTGGCGCAATCTCAGCTCACTGCAACCCCGCTTCCCAGGTTCAAGCAATTCTCCTGCTTCGGCCTCTTGAGTAGCTGGGATTACAGGTGCCCACTGCCACACCCAGCTAATTTTTGCATTTTTAGTACCGATAGGGTTTTACCATGTTGGCCAGGCTGGTCTCAAACTCCTGACCTCAGGTGATCCACCCACCTCAGCCCCCCAAAGGGCTCAGATTACAGGTGTGAGCCACCGTGTCTGGCTTTTATTTGGTTTTCTAAAACTCTGGAAGGTCTCTCATGTATACATGAAAAAGCAATAAAGATGGTTACCTATGTGGGACGCTGTTGGGCCGTAAGAGAGATGGAGGCCAGGTGGGAGAAGGCCTGTCCCTTTATGGTTTGGCATTTTGAACCCTATGAATGGGTTATGATGTAAAATACAAGTATCTTTCTTTGTAAACATCAAGTCAAGAAGTGAAGGCATCAGTGTGCCTGGACCCTAAGAAGAGCTCGGACAGAGGAAGAGGGCACACAGTGGGACCTGACAGTACATCACTACCATGTCTTCTCAAGACCTCATGGTTCTCCGGTGTAAGAGCCATACAAGGTACCTGCTCTGAGACTCAGCATCAGTTCACGTGGAGGTACCTGAAGGAAGCACAAGGGCTTAGCAGGGAGTTTAACAAACTCCTGGGACACTGAACATACAAATGACCTTGGGTACACCACATATGAATGTTGACAACTGACCCACAATCCGCAGCAACCAGCTCAAGAAACCAACCTACTATCTAGCTATAGATAGCCAGCCTGAGTCTGTAAGTCAGATTGCCATCTCTAGGTACTAGTCCAGGAAGCCAAGCAACAAATTCTGTAATAGTTGGCCCATAATAGCCAGGGCCTTGATTAATAACTGACAGCTTCCCTAATTTTTGTCCCTACTTCCAAATTAAGACCAACCACAGAAAGTCATGTATGTACCCCTAACAAATCACGGAGGCTGCTCTGCTTCTAGTTGGCCAGCCTGCAGCTTCCACATGCCAACAGCCCAATTAGCGCACACCTGAAGCTTTCTCACTCTGCCTGCCTTTGAGTCTCTGCCAAAAAGCAAGTGACAGTGGCTGACTCCCCTGCTATAGCAGGCTCTGAATAGCCTTTGCCTGTTTGCATTTGGCTGGACTTTATTAATTTCCACATTCCTTTTGGACATCCCTGTTGCCCCTAACTTGGAATATCACAATGAAAGAAGATGAAATTCCATAAGTATTAAAATATAACTAATTATTTATATAGACTGACATTAACACTCACACAAATAATCAAATTCAAAGAAAACAGAAGAGATGACACTGAAAGTGTAATGTGTTTGTGCAATAAATATAATTGGATGTGTGAAAAAGAGAATTTTATTTTTATAATCTCATGTATATTTCTCATCCTATGACTCTCCCTGTCCCGAGGCTTCCAGACAACTGGTCTCAGAGATTCAGGGAGAAGTTAGTTCTCAATAGAGCAAATTCAGTATAGTTTCTTATTTGACAAAATGTGTGAAAGCCCAATGTTATTCAGGAAAAAAAAAGAGCACCTACATTTGCATTAGCATCTCCAGAATGAAGACTGGCAGACTCAGGGGACAGAATTTCCTCAGTGATTGTGGGAGAGAGGGATGCTGAGTTTAATCTCAGGGTCTTCATTTTTTCTACTTCTCTGGAAGAGGCTGGCAGTTTTAGAAACTTCCAGGCAGGTATGGAGGAGGCAGGGAGCTATGTTGAAGCTCTAACCCTCTATGTGAATTTACTTGGAAATAAGGCCCTTAAGGATGTAACTGAGGTTAAATGAGATCATAAGGGTAGGCCCTCACTCAATAGTACTGGTGTCCTTCTAAGAAGAGGAAGGGGCACCAGGAGTGTGCCTGCAGAGATGAGGCCATGTGACGACATGTCAAGCAGATGGCCAAACGCAAGCCAAGAGAGAGGTCTCCCCAGAAACCAAACCTGCTGACACTTTGATCTTGGACTTCCAGCTTTCACAACGGTGAGAAAACGAATTTCTGTTGTTTAAGTCTCCCAGTCTCTGGTATTTTGTTACGGCAGCCTGAGCTGATGAATACACCCACAATGTCACCTTGGACCATTGCTGGTGTGCTGTCCCAGCACCAGCAGCCCGAGTCAGCTTTGTGGGTTCCCGTGGCATGGCGTGCAGGGCCCCAGAGGTTGCCATCTTTCCAAGTAAGGGGACTGTGAGGTACTGCAAGTCCTAGTGGCCCAGAAGAAGCCTGAGGTCCTTAAGGACGGGAGAAACTTTGAGACCAGATTCAAAAGGTGGGAGCCAGTGTCTGCAGCAGTGATACCAACTGGTGAAACCATGTGGACACCTCATTGGTTCCACTTTCACACATGCTAGTCCTGTTGCACTGTACCAGTGTCCAGGGAGTCTCCAGAGGCTGCCTGTGGATGTGAGGACCCAGTCTTCTCTCCACTAACCTGAGCAGGTAAGCAGCATCCCTCCCTGCACACACATGAGGGATATATTGTTAAAGAGAAGGGAAGTAGGCAGGGAGGGACAGAAATAGGAAAGGCAGTGTTTATCCCAAAGAAACACAATTACTCAGATAAAGTGTTCAACTTATTGGCCCAGGCTAGAATTATAAATTGGACTACATTAAGTCCCTCCTGGGGCTTCCCACTTCCCATAGGAAGGGGTGTCATAAGGGAAATCATATCAGTAACAGGCAAAATAAGTAAAACAAATTCTTCTGCAATCTGAGTGGGATAAGGGTAATCCATTGCTCTGCTAGATCTTTTATGAGCACATATATCTATGTGTATGTTTACATACATATATTTTGTGTTAGATCATCTAAGGCACTAGTGGGTCTAACACACTATGTAAACATATAGTATATGTATGTAAATGTCTAGTTTTCTCTCTGATTTAGAATTGTTCAGGGAAGCCTCTGATAGCCCCTTTTCATCTGTATCCAAAACATTTACCATCTGCTCGCATGCCCTGATAGCATACAGCATTGGAAAGTCACTCACCCGCTAACCTGGCAAAGCTGCTTCTCTCATCTCTGTCCCCTTTCCATCCCTGTACTATGGATAATCTCCCTCTCCCAGGGCCATAATGTCCATATACTGAAGACAAAGGAATGAAATCATTTACCTTATTATTTACCTTTTCCACAAATCCCTATACTATTACTAGATACAGAGACTATGAAGGCTCATGGACCTCACTGCAGGTCCAAGAAAACAGAAAGAAGAAGACAGATTGGATGGGCAGCTTAGATTATCGTGTTGCCATTTGGTTTTGCTTTCTCAAAGCAACTGTGCCCAGTTTACAGCTGAGAAGCAATTAAAAACAAAACAAAAATGTATTTTTAAAATAGGTTCTTGTCAACATGAAGCACTCCACAAAAACCGATGGGTTCCTGTGTTTCGTGAAGGAGGGGGACAATTCCAGGACACCAGGCGTCACCTTGGCAGGATCTGCCCCAGGTTGGATCAGGAGGACACCAGTGTTCATGCGAAAGAGGTTGGTTGCTGGAAGCACAACAGGGAAATCCCAAGCTACCAGAAACCAGAGGGAGGTCTTCACATGGAACTGAGTGGGAGAGTCAAAGCAAGAAGACATCAGTAAGAGAATAAGATATTACAGCAAGAAAATACAGGGGTTCTAGAAAGCAAGTAGAAATGGGCTGGGCACAGTGGCTTACAACTGTAATCCCAGCACTTGGCTTCCAAAGTGTCTTACAAGGTGGTGGAACACATCCTGAAGTGCCTTACAAGGCAAGACCAGCCTGGCCAACATGGTGAAACCCCATCACTACTAAAAATACAAAAATTAGCCAGGCATGGTGGTACACGCCTGTAATCCTAGTTACTTGGGAGGCTGAGGCAGGAAAATCGCTTGAACACAGGACGTAGAGGTTGCAGTGAGGCAAGATCACAACACTGCACTCCAGCCTGGGCAACAGAGCAAGACTCCATCTAAAAAAAGAAAGAAAAGAAAGCAAGAAGAAAGGGAGGTAAAGTAGGGATGGATGAGGGTGCAGGTCACAGTGAGTGCGGGATGAATTTCATAGACCTAGGGCTTGTGGTGTTTCTGCCTGGGTTGGTTCTTCTCCCTTTACTGGGATTGGACTTTCCAGGGGCCCAATGGTGCCATGAATTTACAGTCTCGTGAGGATACAGAATGTTGACCTGCAGGGTGAAAGTTAGCTCTGTGCGGCAGCAGACACAGAGTACCTGGAAAAGGGCACAGGTAATTTTAGGTAACCAGAAAAAGAAAGGGAGTCCAGGGAAGGTTTTGTGACTAGATGCTTGGGCGGGGCTAGAAAAACTTGAAAGACGGAAGCCAGTGGTCTCCTGGCAATACTGCTTCTCATGACCTGGAGAGGACTGAGGCTCGGCCACGTGTCCTCAGCCAAGCTCAGAACACCTTGGTCCTCTGTCATCTCCTCCACAGAATAGCCCAAACCTGCTGTGTCCAATAAAGTAAACACTAGCCACATGTGCAACTGCAATTGAAATTCATTAAAATGTAATTACATTTAAAATCCAGTTTCTCAGGTGACTAGATGCTACCTGTTAGACAGCCCAGACAGAGAACATTTCCATCAGCATAAAAGCTCAGTTGGACAGAACTGGTCCAAACAAAATATTTCATTGTCGATGGAAATCCAGTAGCTATCAGTTTGGGCCTAGAATATATTGAAACGTTGGGTTGAGAAAATATAAATCTTAATTCCTAAAAATCTTAAATAATATTTTAAATTACTAAATGACAACCTAAAGGAATATTCCAAGCTATTTCAAGTCCAGAACTCGTGTGCTCACAAATTCAGATACTACCTAATATTCTAAAGATTTATATTGATTTTCCTTGATTCTTTTCTGCTAATGTGTATGACAAATAGGAGGAAAAATCACACTTTGAATGGTTTACAGCAGGCGTCCCCAAACTTTTTACACAGGGGGCCAGTTCACTGTCCCTCAGACCGTTGGAGGGCCGCCACATACTGTGCTCCTCTCACTGACCACCAATGAAAGAGGTGCCCCTTCCTGAAGTGTGGCGGGGGCGGGGGGGGGGCGGGGGGTGGATAAATGGCCTCAGGGGGCCGCATGCGGGCCCGCAGGCAGTAGTTTAGGGACGCCTGGTTTACAGGAATCACAAAAACAGCATCCTACGCACCAAGGAAATTTTGAATATTTATACTTTTTTGTCTCCACCCACACAGTTACTTTGTGTAGAGAACACAGCTGTTCCTTTGTAAATGATTCCTGGTATTTGGATGACCTCTGGGGTGGTGTGCAGACATTATCCCTACTAGCAATTCTAACGTTTTGATAGATATCCGAGTGGGTTCACTGTTAGAGCAGGCAGAGACATCCTGCGGCCCCTAATTAAGACCTATAATGTACCTGTCATATTTAGCATTCATAAATCAGCCAAAAAGGTTTCAAAACTTCTACCGTGGAGTTGGCAAACTACATAATAAAGGATGATAAATGACCACATGACTGTTCAGAAAGCCACCTGCACCTATCAGTGGCATCAGAAACCAACCCTTCAAAGAACAGCCCCGCCAACCTCAGATCAAAGAAGGAAAGGCAGAGGGAAAAATCCAGACAAATCTTTCACTCCATTGTCTGCTGACTTCCTTTAAAATTTTTCAAAAAAAACCCCAACACTAACTTACCCAACGACATCGTGACGACACATTACTTTCTGAGTCACTTTGCAGGGCTTCTCTGCAGTCCTTCGATCATTAGCTCTCTGGCTTGTATATGTTTCTTCCATGAACGAAATGATTCATCTTTTTGAATATGATTCTTTCCCCTTGTTGTGAACATGCAGAATAGTGAGTGATTGTGAACTCTGGGTGTGGGTTAGCTGGGCATTTTTGTTGCAGCTCCACAGCGAAAAACAGCAAAGAAATTTGGAGATACTCACTTGGAATTCCCCACAGGATGCTGGTGATTATAAGTAACTACCAGTTATTAACTGCTTACCATGTGCCTGGCACTATGCGGAGCCCCTTTTCCTGTGTGTTCTCATCTAATCCTCATGACAAACCCAGCCGAGAAGTGCATTATCCACGTTTGGAGGAGGAAGAGGAAACTGAGGCAAGAGAGGTGACATCATACAGTGGCAGAGCCAAACCCCAACCAGATATGCCTGGTTTCAAGTCCGGTCTCTTTCCCACCAAACTGTACTAATCTCAGTGAAACTGGGAGATATTCCCTTCCCAGAGAAGAGCGGAGAGAAGAGAATGAAAGAAAATCCATCTGGATGCTCCCAAGGAAGCATGGGAGAGGGTCCCCTTTGTATTTAACTAGAGATGATGCCCATCAGAGCTTGGGGGTTTTCCTGTTGTTATATAATGTATCAAGTAGTTCACCTTTTATTAACCTCTCTTTCTCTATGGCTTAGGAGAAACCAAAATGGATTTTATTATACATTGTTTTATAATTGTTTTGAAAACAACAGGATGGAAGAGAAAGAAACACGTTGCATTCCTGCATGTTCTCACTCATTTGCGGGTTTAAAAATCAAAACAACTGAACTGATGGACATAGAAAGTGGGACAATGGTGAGCAGAGGCTAGGAAGGGTAAGGGGTGCTGTGCGGAGGTGGGGATGGTTAATAGGTACAGAAAATACATGAAGAATGAATAAGACTTACTATTTGATAGTACAGTAGGGTGACTATAGCCAATAATAACTTAATTGTCTATTTTTAAATCACTTAGAGAATGTAATTGGATTACTGGTAATACAGAGGATAAATGCTTGAGGGGATGGATATTCCATTCTGCATGATGTGCTTATTTCACATTGCATGTCTACATCAAAACATCTCATGTACCCCATAAATATGGATGCCTACTATGTACCCACAAAATCTTTTTAAAAAAGAAAAAGATTGCATTCTCTACGGCACTTTCATGAAGGGAGGGTGGGCCACATGCCAAGGGCCTGCAGAAGAAAAGAGGAATGGGAAGGAGTGAGCCACTCAGAAGGGCCTTGGGGGCCAGAGAAGCTGTGTAGACTCACACTTCCCAAGGACACTCCTCTGGGTAGAGTGAATTTGCAACAGTGCCAGCATCTTCTAGCTCAAACCCACTTTGGTCAGTTGGTTGATTTCTTCAACTAACTTGGTGACGCCTGCAATGGCACTATGAAGGCTTTTCATTTAGTGTAAGACTTTGCTTCCTATTAAAATAAAAATATGGCAGGCAGGATAAGATTTTAGGTCAAGAATACTGAAAGGACTAGCTGGTATATTCATAAATAGACAGATCTAAAATAAAACAAATTTAGGTACAAATTTTGGCTCCACCACTTAACCAATCTGGGATTAGGGGCAGGATATTTAGTGTTCTAGAGCTTCAACATTCCCATCTGTAACTGAGGGTTTTACCTATACTTCAACATTTTGAGAATTAATGAGCTAATATATTGAAAACCCCTGGTCCATTGCAGTTACTGTTACTGTTTTGGCAGGAGAAGAAACATGCATTAATTAAAAACCTACTATGTGCCATATCCTTTTACAAAAGTCTTCTTTAATCTTTGCAGCAACCCATTTCTCTATGAAAGATGGGAGTTTACCGAAGTTGCATAATTTTCCTAAAAATTATAAAGCTAATTAGTTGTGGGAGCAAAATTCAAACCCATATTTTCACTTCTAGTTGAATGCTCCTTTTACTTTAGTATATAATCTATCAAGAAGATAAAAAGTAAAAATAATAATAAGGCCAAATAGTCCTTACTGTTGATGGTGTAACTACACCATATCTGCAGCCATGCTCCCTGCCTACATGGAGAAGTGATTCTACTACAGAAGCTAGGGTAAGCTCCTTCTGTCACGCTGCAGACTGGATGGCCTCTTGAGTTTCTCTGCATCTCATAGAACCTCTGATGGCATGCCAGACGGGCAGTATTGATTACATCATTACAGGATAACAAGCAGATCCATCGAGCAAGTGCCAGAGCTAATTGGGCCTGGTTTGCTATAGATTCAAGTTTTCTGGATGAGCAACTTGTGAATTAAATTAAACCAAAGGCGTGTGATGTTTCTGGCTTCCATCTCTGACTTCCTTGAGTCCTGAGAGTTGGCATGTTTTTTGAGACCCTTCTCTGGGAATTCTGGGTCATGAGTCAAAGAGCTGAAATGCCCAGTGCCTATTACGATGACCTTTCCCACTAATACAAGGAAGGAGGGGCACTAGCAGGGAGGAGACAGTAGGAGAAGGAAATTAATATTGATTGGGTGGCATTCATGTGCAAGGCCCCACATCAGGTACTTTCTATCTTTTTTCTTTATGCACCAGATGCAGTCATGTTTACGACACCCTTTTACATGGTAAGTTGGAACATTGGTATTTCTAAATTAGCCTTTGTTCTTGTCAAATGAGTCTACTTTTGTCAAATGTGGAAGGGGGTTCAGAGTGACTTTTAGCTGGGATTTAGACAGGACTGTCCATCTGGCAAATCGGATCTGCCAGGAGCCCTTTTTTTGGCAAGGACTTTCAGAAACTTCCTAGAAAAGAATTCATGCTAAGGGTGTTGAGTCAGAAGAGGCATATGTTTGTTGAGTAACTAATATCCATGTCCACCTCTTTATTACTAAAAGAACGCAGATATTAGTAGGTTCTTGTCATGTCAATATACCTTCTTGAAAATATGGTTTCCCAGCTTTCCTCAAAAGTAGGAGTGGTCACTTTACTGAGTTCTGGCCAACAAGACATACACAGAAATCTACAAAGAGAGATTCTGGGGAAATGTCTATTTTTCCAAGTAAAAAGGGAAAGATGGAAGTTGTGTAACCATCTCTTCTTCTCCATCTTCCTTCTGCCTTACATATAGATATGATGTCTGGAGTGGCAGCAGTATGATGGAAGAAGGCCAACCATGACCAGCGGGATGGCAGAAAAGTTGGCCTGACATTATTGCTCCCCTCATTGGCACCAACACCTACCTACGGACTCCCCACTACAGGGCAAAATTAAATCCTCATTGGTTTAAGCTATTACTGGGGTTTTCTATCAGACAATCCCAAGAAAGAAACATCAGACAGTAATAGTGGCAGAAATAAGCTTTTGGGGGAACACATGCAAGACATTAACCTGATGTCTTGTATTAGAAGAGAGAAGCTAAAGCCTATGTCATCTGTTTTGTCTGTTAATATGACTACATTCTTCCTCCCAGGCCAGCAAGAATGATCAATGAGATCATCATCCAACTACGGAGTGCCCGCCATGTGCAGGGTAGCCAGTGGGCTAGCTGATTGTAAGGGAATCAAAGACTAGAGGGCATAGCAGACCCCCAAAATTTTACAAATATATTTATCCAAACTAGCGCTAATAATGCAAAGCAAAACATGTGGAGAACTGGTAATAGCTATCCAGAAAAAGAAATACTAGCATGCCAAGGAAGAATCCATGAAGAAAGAATGAATATTCAGAGTCTAATAAAAGTCAAAAGAAGACCCCTCTACAAATCAAAACTTTTCTCTTGTAGTTTCTGCTCTCCCAATACCTCCAAGCTAAGAGTGCAAAGGCTATGTCTGACTTTCCAAAATGTATCTGCTCCTCAGGGATAACCCAGCAGGGGCAGGTGAGAGCCCTCCATGTGGGACCTGCAAAGACAGAGCTAATGGCCTGGGTAGGCTGAGACCACCCCCCTGCCCCCACCACTCCAGTGAGGTAGAAAGGCCCCCGAAGGTCACACAGAGAATATACAAAGCCAGTTCGCAGGCCTCCTGCTCTCCTCTGATGCGATAAAATAAATGGTAGCCACGGGAGGAGAAAAGCAGGCCATGACTCAAAGGGCACGTGGGGCCAAGGGGAGGATGCTTTGTTTTTTTATGTTGGAGAAGACACGGGAATGCTCACTGCTGAGGAAAAGGTACTGATTCCAGTGTCAGACATGTCCACACAAGAGGGGGAACTGATTAAAGGAGGATCCCTGAAGAGGCTGGAAGGTGAGCCCAGCAGCCTGGAGAAGGACTGGCTTCAGACTAAGGAGGGGATACCTGAGTAATTCCCTTGAACAGGAAAGCAGCTCGGGTTGGCCTAGCCAGAGCCTCGTGGTCAAGAGCAGGGGTTCCAGAGCCCAAAAGAGCTGGGTTCAAATCCCTGGTCACCACTTCTAAGCCGGGTGACCTTGGGTTCTGTTTTTTCATTCAAAAGATAAAAATTCTGTACTTCCATGGTGAGTTGTCTTAAGTACCATAGAAAGCTTAGCCTGATAGGCAAGAATCTAATGTAAACCCTGTACATGTCTACTGTATCGTACTCAGTAGCAATTTTAAAAAATGAGGTAGATCTTTACATACAAGCATGAAAAGATCTACAAGACAAAGTTCTGAGTTTTTTAAACGGGAAATCACAAAGCGAAACATATACACTACGTAATTGTGATGGATCGAAAAACATGATATACATATAAATATTTGAGCTCATCAGGATACAAAAAGAAATCTAATAAGACAAGAAGACACTCAAGAACGCTAGGGACACCAATTCATTTTGAAAGCAGGTAAATAAACGATCAAATCAAACACTTCGTATCTCTATGAGAACTGTACTTTAAGTAACCACAGAGTTGATAAGGGGAAGCATCTTAGAATGTTCTAGCTAAAAGAGAAGAAATAATGGAATTTGAATATTACCATTTAGCAACTCCCAATAACAGATCTGAACATTCAGTAGTGACAGCATCACAAAAAGAAAGACAGCTGGAAATTAGGAACCCACTGATGGGAAAACACGGCACCTGTGAAGGAATCTTACCAACACATTACATCTGAATCTGGTCCCACTTCCAGAGGTAAATACCAATTCACAAGGGAAGCAAGGACAGAAGACCATGTCCAATAGTAACACCAAGAAAATCTAGATTCTGAAAGTCTCTTGGAACAGTCTTGTTTCTCAAAAACAAAACAACTACCCCATCACCAAAATAAAATAAAAACAAAAACAAAAACAAAACTGCAATGGAAAAAAAAAGAGGTACATAAAGATTAAAAGGGATTTTAAACATGATCACATGAATATGGATAAACCATACACTGATCCTAATTCGAGCAAGCAAATTATTAAAAGAAATAATGAAATACTGGAGAAATTGCAATGCAAACTAAATATTTAACGTATTTTTAAACCCTTATTGATTTTTTAGGTGCCTGCCTGGCGTCCCTGGAGGCAGCCTCTGAGATGAGAATTCATGTGCCGGTGATCTATTAAGGTAGTGTCTGTAGAAAAATCTTGCAAGGAAGTGAGGGAAGAAAAGAAAATCAGGCAAGGGTGCAACCTGAGGCAAAGTCCCAGCCTCAGCCTGAACCTGCAGGGAGCTCCGGAGTGGAAATTACACTATAGAATTTGACTCACCTGGAGGCAAAGGAGTTGGGCTTTCACAGCCAGGCACCAGTCCCCGGCTACGGGAGAACGGTGGGACATGGAGACACTTCTGGCTCTTGGTGGATGTTCTACATCACCTACAATCTTAATTTAAATGTGGAAAAGCCAACAATTGCCCTCAAACCTAGGGCTCTTTATGCAAATCAGCCCTTGAAGCAGGCAAGAAATGGCCCAAGCTCATTGAAGGGTTCTTGCAAATCCTTCGACGCTAAAAGTGACATTTCTCTGAGGAAATGTTTCTACAATGTTTCACATCACCGAACTAAAGCCAACAAAGAAATTATACCTAATACAATATAAGCTCTTCTAAATGACTTAAGGTGACCTAAAATATGTTCTATAGAATACAAGTTCCAGAGAATGCTACAGGAGCTACAGAGGGGATTCTCTGGTGAACTAAGTCTGGAAGAAGAGGACTCGTCCAAAGTCCAAAATGCAGGTGATTTTATGACAGTATTTCTCAGAGTTGGAGAATGAATACTGTAGATCTCCAGGGAACAGGTTTCCCAAACCAATAATGGATGTCATTGATTCTAAGATGCACATTTATTTTGCCATTTTAGCATCTCTGAAATCCAGATGCATCTTATCATGCATCTGATAAAACAGAGGTATGCCAGATATGGTGGCTCACACCTGTAATCCCAACACTTTGAGAGGTCAAGGTGGGAGGATTACTTGAATCCAGGACTTCAAGGCCAGCCTAGGCAGCACAGTGAGGCCCTGTCTCCATAATATTTCTTTATTAGCCAGGCACGGCAGTACAAACCTGTCATTTCAGCTACTCAGGAGGCTGAGGCAGGAGGATGGCATCAGCCCAGGAGTCTGAGGCTACAGCGAGCTACCATTTCACCACTGCACTCTAGCCTGAGTGACAGAGCAAGACCCTGTCTCTAAAACACTACAAATAAAACTTTGAGCTGGAGTAACTGCAGAATTACAACATTTCATGCCGAGTCCAAGTTCACTCTAAGCAAGTTCAGCACAAACAGAAAGGGAACTGAAACTGAAGGCCTGATATGTGTCCCACATCAGATTTGGTTTTCAGAGTGGCTTCCGCTAGATTCAGAAGCACTGTTCACCCCTCCATAAGAAATTTGAAGTTCATGTGACCTACTGGTGCCAGATGTGGAGGGAAAACCTATGCTCTGTGGCCACCTTAGTCCAGCACACAATCACCTGCCTAGGAAACAAGCTTCTCCCACCCAGAGGCTGCTGCTGGAACACACCTGGGCCTTCACCCACAGCCCACCCAGGGGTCCACGTGGTTCATTACTTAGTGAAGCTTTCCAGTGACTGTGATTTCTGCTGCCTGCCAACTGTTCCTTTTCCTTCTGGATTCCTTTTGTCCTTCTTTATACCTCATTGATTTTCAACTGCTGCAGGCTGAGTCACACAACCAAGGCTGCTAGGATAGAGGCTGAGCTGTGAATAAGTTCTGAGGCAAGGTCTGAGGTCATTCTCAGGGTCCTAGCCTTGCTTGGGCCCCACAGTGTGGGCAGTGGGGAGGTCAAAGGCAGGAGTGGTGGGGCTGGGGCCAGGAGACCTGATCTCACTTTCAGGCTGGACCCTGAGGGGTGTCTATGTGTAGTCACCTAAAGAGGTACCATGAAGTTGGCCTTCATTCAGGCAGATGCTCTTGCACATGGCGCTCCTGTCCAGGGGTGGGGGCTCACTGATAAGAATCCAGGTAACAGGGGATTTCTGAGGTCTTTCTGGGAAGTGCAGCAGGGTCTGAGTGGTCAGAAGCTCAGCGTCCACCCACAGCTGGAGAGAGAGCCAGGGAGGACAGTAGGAGGAGCCTCTGGTAGAGCAGGAGCAGAGAACAGTTCCTAAAGGGTGCCAGGGGATAAACAGCAGAAGCAGAGGCCACATCTTCTGGTTTGGGTGTGCTCAGCTGTTGCTCAGTGAGTAGCACACAAGTTTTAGGGTCTCTTCCACATGCAGGCGGAAATCCTAAAGGCCCACAGAGCCAGTCCCCAGAGCATCGGGCAGGGGGTCAGGCAACAGGGAACGGCTGGGAGAGTAAGCCCAGTCACCAATGCTCATGCCCAAGTCTTGCCAAACCAAAGTCTAAAAAGAACTCTGTTGGCCAAACACAGCAGATCTGGGAGTCAACATCACCTAAAGCTGGCAGATTCCAGATACAAGGGCCCCAGGACTCATCCTGAGGTGGCACGGGGTGAGCTGCAGCCCTCACTCAGGCCATCCTCTTAAGATGCTCCAGGAACAGGGCCTTTCCTCTGCTCAGGCAACCAGGCTCATGCACCCCGCAACGTTCCCCAGTGAGGACTGTGATGGCTGAGAGTTGTGCTTCGCCAGCTTTCCCACCAGCCGGATGCCCATTCCTCGCGTGCTGAGCCAGGGGCCACCTGAGACTCTCTGATCTCGATTTTAGTGTCATGTTTCACTGGGGGATTGTCTCCCCCAAGGTGATCCTGTAGTTGAAGTGACAAGGAGGGAGATAGGATGAGACAGACGTTTGATCCAGTCATTTGACCCTCATCCAACTGGCAGAGCTCCCTTCAAAGAAAGCCTGTGTTAACTCTCTCTCTCTTTTCTGCCCTTCCGCTCCACTGAAAGAAAATGCACAGACAACTATCTCCATTCACTCCTCTATCCTGGGCCGGGCAGCACAGAGCCCTGACGGCAGGCTGCTCCCCTGCTCACACTTCCTGTGTGGCTGTAAAACTCCCAGCAGCAAGGGCACACCAGCGTGCTGCACCACACTCACCTGTTTAGTTAGGAAGCAAACGTGGCTTACCACACGCCAGGCACCATCCTAAGTACATTATCAACATTAACACATTTAATCCTCATCGTACTTCTGAGACAGGGACTATGACTACTCCCATTTTACAAATGAGGAAACTGAGGCATAGAGAGGTTAAAGTAATTTGCCCAAATTTCCTCAAAAGCCAAATTTTAATATGCTCTGAGTCCTCACGGATGATCAACCAAATGGAAATCTTATGGATTGCGCATGTGTGTTTGCACATTTGAGAGGGGGAACTCACATGCGGGGTGCGTAACTGCTGATATGTTACTGCAAGCAAAGCTGAGGTTGTGCATAGAGCTCCTCAGGGTAGACCATGCTCAAAGAGATCCCACGTCTCTCCGTGGGGTCCCACCTGTTTAATGGGAGGTCTGTAAGCCTTGAGGAGGGGGTTGCTTAAAGCAAGAGGCAGACAAGGTAAGACCATGAGGACTGTTCGAAAAGCTATTTATTGAGAATACACCCTGTGCCAAGCACCCTCGTACCACTTTTCCTGAGTACTTTATATAAACCTCTCAACAAACCAGTGAGACACGTTTTCATCATGCCCATTTTAAAGGTGAGGAAACAGACTCACGGGGGTCACATGACTTGTCCAGGGTCCCATCAACACGGTCCATCCGCCTCTAGACGCCACACCCCAAGCCCTTCATGTTAGACGGTGAGGTGGTGAAGGAGAGGGGTTTATTGCCCTTGTGGGCAAACATTAAATTCAGTTACCAAACTGGCCAAGATGAAAAATAATTCCCAACTGTTTGAAAGAGTTTGAAGAAATAGTTCCTCAAATCCTTCTTTGGAGACTATAAAGTAGGACACATTTTCTGGAGTGTAATGCAACATAAAAGCCTTTTTAAAAGTTACTCCGTTTTAATTCTGTAATCTCATTTCTAGGCATTTTGCCTAAGAATATAATTGGACAATTATATGAACATATGTGCAAAGCCATTTGTTATAGATGTTATTTCAATGGCAAAAATCTAAGAAAAGAATAGGTGCTTGGATAAACAATGTTAAGGAGTGACAAAATGCTTACACATTTGTAGAAAATGGTGCTATAAACCATTTTACTGACAAGGAATGACATACTTTTTTTTTTTTCAGCCGAAATGTGCAGGTTACAGGCCAAAAATAAGCTTTCGCACAAAAAAAAGGAAGGAAAAAGAAAAACAACCTACCCAAAATGCTAATAATGTTTTTTTCTGTTTAGCAACATGTTAAATATTTCTCTTGCTTGGCTGCATTTTTTGCTATAAAAATAATAATGGGCAGATCACCTGAGGTCAGGAGTTCAAGACCAGCCTGGCCAACATGGTGAAACATCATCTCTACAAAAACACAAAAATTAGCTGAGCATGATAGCGGTTGCCCGTAGTATCAGCTACTCAGGAGACTGAGGCAGGAAAATCGTTTGAACCCAGGAGGCAGAGGTTTACAATGAGCCGAGATCGCACCAGTGCACTCCAGCCTGAGCAACAGAGCAAGACTCCGTCTCAAAAAGAAAGAAAAAAAAAGAAAGAAAAAAAAAATAGTAATTGTGCATAGAAGAAGAAATCGCTGACATGGGCTTGAGGAGTAAACAGTTTATGGCCTGAGTCACACCAGGAAATCCCCTACCCCACACAAGCTAACTGCCACCAAGACACATCCTGGCTTACAAGTCAAGTTCTGTGGAAAATGGAAAAGAAAAACCTTTTTTTAAAAAAAGACAAATTTACCCAGGAATCGTGAAATTTTTGACATTCAACTAATTGTGAAAGCAAACGTAGCAAAAATCATTTGGGTGGTGTGTCGGGAGGCCAAGCCAACAGGAATGGGGATCAGAGAGAGTGTCACCTTCAGAGTCTCAGGTCAAAGAACCAGTGCCCACCACAGACAGACCAGTGGGAATCATCCTGCCTTCGCCAGTCACCTGGGTTCTTAGGTGGCCTCAGCACCTGTGAGCATTCACAGCTCTTGGCAGCTGTGAATGCTCACCTGGGATGCTGGTGGCGGGGAGGGCGGGGATTAGACTCCAAGAATGCCAAGATCCCATCGAGCTTCCAGAGAAAGAGTTCATTTCACATCTTGCCAGCAGAAATGTGAACGGTGGCAGCTTTTTTGCAAAGCTATCTACAGACATCTATCAAAATTAACGGTATCGGTGTGTCCCCCAGCCCAGCCATTTTACTCTTGGAATCCTTTCCATAGAAATAACAGCACCAGCTCAGGAACATGCATCCCAGTGGGTCAGGTGCAACGTTTAAAACGTGCACAACAACCATATTCCTAATTTCTAGATGTTTCAGACCTTGGGATATTTGTAAGATAACAGTAAAAAAAAAAAAAAACCACCTGGGGGAGAGATGGTCATTCCAAGTGGGAAGTCAGGAAGGGCAGGAAGTCCACCCATACCAGACAGGAAGCTTGGCGAACGGTGGGTTCAAGGAGTGTGGTCCAAGCTAAGGAGAAGAGGGCTGGTGTTTTAAAATGCACTCGGATTACTTTTGTTGGGTATTGTAAGACACAACATATGGAAATGACTGTCAGGCAAGGAGAAGTGTGTTCACAGACCCCCCAAACAAAAGAGGCACGGCACAGCACACCACGCAGGGTCACAAGAGAAGCTCCAGGGTTGGCCAGGGGAAAGAGGGAGCAAGGGGGAGACACGGGCACAAGCCCATGCTGTGGTTTCCATGAGATGGAAGAGGTGAGGCAGCATGAAGAGGCTGAGGACTGGTTAGTTCAAATCATTCGGGGAGGCTGTAGGTTATAGGGGCTGTCCCAAGTCATCTGGTACCTGGCCCTAGGTGATTATTGGTCCAGAGTGTAAGAACCTGATAGAGCAGGATACGGTCTCTGGATCGATTGTTTTGCCTGTGAAAGGCACACTTGTAAGAGAGTTCCTTACTTTCAGAACTGGCTAGCTGGGAGGGAAATCTCTCCAGGATCAGCAAGGCCTAGACATCAAAACATTCAAATCAAAAGACTGTTTCTGTTTTTTTTTCGAGACAGAGTCTCACTTTGTCACCCAGGCTGGAGTGCAGTGATACAATCATGGCTCACTGCAGCTTTGAACTCCCAGGCTCAAGCTGTCCTCCCACCTCGGCTTCCAGGGTAGCTGGGACTACAGGTGTGCGCCACCACACCCAGGTAATTTATTTTAAGAGATGAGGGTCTCAGGTTGCTAATGAACTCCTGGCCTCAAGCAGTTCTTTCACCTTGGCCTCCCAAAGTGCCAGGATTACAGGTGTGAGCTACCACATCCCGTTTAAAAGACATGATTAATATAGTGGCCAGGCCCCAGGCATTCAGAGGTCTGCAGTTAGGTCCAGAGAACGCCCCCCGCAGGGTCCAGATGTCTGCAGCTAGATCCAGAGAACCAGGTTGGCCACCCAATCAGCCTGCAGAGACAGAATCATGGCAAGATTCCATCCAACAGAGAGTGCCAACTCCGCAAGGGGAGAGGAAAGCAGGGGTGAGGCTGGCTGGCTTCTGAAGGATCAAATCGTGCACTGGAAACTCAGCAGCACACGGAAGACACTCAGACTGTCTGGGACCTTAACTTCAGGATTTGGGATTGGGACTTCATTCCAAGGCCCAGCATGCCCGACAGAGGCCCAAGGGGACATGCTGCCATTTTCCCTGAGGATTATATTTCTTTCTGGGTTTATCCTGCAAATAGAAACTCCGGTCCGATGAGTAACTGAGGCGCACATGGGAATCAAAGTCAATAAGAGAGAGAAATACTTTTTCTTCTCCTTGTGCCAAAAGTAAATTCCAAGGACTTGGGTGGCCTTGGAGACTCAGGGGTGGGTCGGGAAACAAAGCATGCTCTGAAAGGGAAGCCTGACTCCCAGTGACATGTGCACATGTGAAGAAAGAGTGGATCATTGCTTCCAGCCAAATACCATTCACCTGCACTGCCCCCATCACATCCAGGAGGGCAGGTCTCCCTGGTGGGTAGTACCACCTCCCTCAACAATGGAAATTAATATTGCTCAGATTTTAAAAGAAGGGAAACCAGACCAAGAGACACTCTATTTATGGCACTAGGTTGGGAACTTAACTGAGAGAAGGAATGTGTTTTCATCTCAGCCAAAAACTGGATCTTCCTTAAAAGCACAATACTTACATAGAAATAGATATTGATCTGGCTCTGTTATGTAACTGACATTTGTGAGGGTCAGGAAAAGAATGGGAATGGCTCCTTTGGGACAACTATAGCCTATGCAATATGCACAAAAATCTCTTATCTTCGATGGCTGTACATCTGCACACTGTCTCCATCTGCCCTCCAACCTAGCCAGCCAAATTGCTCCACTTAGCACGGAGAGTCCCTGGGGAGAGTCCCGGGGCACAGTCTGAGGCAACACCTGGGTCCCCTCAGCCATGGATAAGTCCTTCGTATGTCTGAATGTGCCCCAAAAGGCTGGATGCTCCCAGTTCAGAATGCCTGCCCCATTCCTATCTAAAGAGATGTCATGTAATTCCAGGTGAGCTTCTGCTGCCCAAATGCGTCTGTGCTGAAACTTCACTGCCCTCCTGCCACCTCTCCCTGCAGGATACTCCACGCCCACCATGGCTCATCACAAGAGCTATTTTCTCCCTATGTCCCCACTCCACGCCTCTTGCCATAAAATGGCACAAATACCTAGCCCCAGCCCATTATTGCCCAACGGAATGTGTTGACCCCCACCAACCAGCCCCTCCCTCCTCAAAGGGAAGAAAGGAACAGAGACACAGTCCCCCATGAGCAGGAATAATGTGCCCATCTAGGAGACAGAGCTCAGCTCTCTGGTTCTACCCTCCCCTTCCCCAGGTATTGAGAAAACTGCTCGAGCATAAAGCAGCTGGTGCTCACACTCTGAAGAACCCACAAATCATCTATGGATTGTGTTAAAATGCAGATTCTGAGGCCGTGGGTCTGGGGTGAGGCTCAAAATGATGCAAGTCCAACAAGCTCCCCGGTGCTGCTGATGCAGCCAGTCCAGGGACCACACTTTGAGTAGCAAAGGGCACAGAGAACATACCGTTCTCGGCTTCAAATGCACGTACACACAGACGTGCAAACACAAGCAACAGCAGCTTAAAATGAGACACCATAAAAACGGCCTGTTTGTCTGTTTCCGAATTGGACTGCTTTGAAGATTGGTAAGTTCTCTACATGGCATCAAGCGGCACGCCGCTGTCATTTTGATAACATTTATAAACACATCTTTAAAAAAATAAATCTTACACTCATGTTCAATTCAGAACACCTTTGACAGGGAGAAATGGAAACACCTGAGGGAAAGAGTGTTCACTTCAGGCCACCAGGGAACTCCCCAGTGACTCAAGGCCTCAGCTGAAAGCACTGATTTATGCATGTGGGATTGAACCTGCAAGGGCTCCAGGACTAAGGCGAGTAGCTGACATCACCCAGCAGCTCCCGGAACCCCGCGACGGGCTGACAGCGGGCCTCGTCTTGTGCTCATGCAGCCGGCTGCCCCAGCAAACTCACTGGGAAAGCGAAGGCAAAGGGGGCCAGCACTTAGGTTTTGTTGCCAGTGGTCTGGGAGGATACATGTTAGAGAAATTCGCCAGAATAAAAAGAAGACTGATGTGGCGGTGGGTGCTGGCTGTTTTCTTTCTTTCCCCCCCAGTTTTGCCTTAGGAACTGAGAACCCCTTGGAGGTAGCCCTTGTTCACAATCCTGTGGACCTCCTACTCTTCTTACAGATGAAACACTTAGCTGATGTATGAAATCGCTCGCAGATGTCACAGAGGGGTCCACGTCCTTACGAACGTGAGTTGTTTCGTAGCTTCTAACTATCCAGCAGTCAATGTCTCCATTCTCAGAAGCCAGCGTCACCTTTAAAGCGTCAAGCCCCTTCCCAAACATGGTTCACATCACAACTCATTTGGGTCTTCAGAGGGCTGCGCGTCTCAGCCCGCCTGCACCTCCCCAGAGGTCCCCGAGTGGATGGAGATGCCTACCCGCCTGCGGTGCCCGGATCTCGGCTGAGATTCCTCCTGGCTGTCCTGCAACCTGAGCAATGTGTGTCCCGTTCCCTTAGAGCACGTGCGCCCCTGACTGGAACCGATTCTAAGCTCTCTGGTGCCATCTGCTGGACAACTGCAGCCATGGCCAAAGAGCCGTTTGCCAGAGTCCCAGGGAAGCAAACACCTCCCCGGAATATTTTAATTCTCTCCAATTCCAGCCTACTCCTTTTTGCACTAAAAGGATTCCAGGTATGTTATGAGATTTGCATCACGCGGTGAGAAGAATTCGGACAATGAACTAGCCCTAATTCAATTAAGCCCCCCTAGCATTGTGTCAGGCACATCACCCACGCTGTTTCCTCATTTGTAAAAGAGCAATGACCAACTGGCTTGGAGGTTGGTTACCCGGATTAAATGTGTTAATGGATGCACAGCTCCTAAATGTAGTCAACCTCAAAGATGGGAGACAATTTTATTTCTATGACTGTCATTCATGATGTCATTAAATTCAATCTAAAGTCTAGTTATCATGACTGCACCACCTCAAAAATTATTGCTCTAACACATGTGGGTCCATTTCTTCTTTCCTCCCTAGAATTGTGTCTGCCCAGTACAAAGGACTTAGTTCCACCCATATTCCAACCTCAATCTGGCTGTAGTAAAGACAGACAGCAGCTCAACGGTCTCTAGAATGATCACTCCTATTTTGTATTTGTCCAGAGGATGGGCGGTAAGGAGTTTTCCATCCTAGCCTGGCTCTTTAGGGGTGTGAATGTCCACCAGCCACTTAGAGGTCATATGGTATTAGAAAGAACCTTTAGTGGTCCTGGAGCCATCCAGCCAGATGTTCATTGAGCTGTCAAATTATATGAGCTTGAGCTCTTAGATGACATGTGCATGTAGAAAGACATGTGCACGTGTGTCATGAGGACCCAAAGATGCTGTGTCTACCTTATGCTACTACCTGGCCTCCAAGTGTTCCTCAACCCATACCTTGTAGTCGGTCTGCCTATGCCTGCCCCAGCCGTCCCCCACCTTCAAGAGTTACCAGAATGACTATATAAGCTGGAAACAATAAACTAAACCTCAGAGATGTGTGACTGGCTCATACATGTCCCTTTGGACATGACAGTAAACATAACTTATTTCCTCAGCCATCTTTGCATCTGGGGCAAATATGTGATACGAATCTAGCCAATGAGAAGCAAGAGGAAGGTAATAGGTGGGAGTGATGGGTAAGTTCAATAAAAGGGAGCTGACTCAGCCAGTATGTCCCTTTCAGCCCTCGGCCATTCCCTTCCTCCTGCTAGGAATGTCTATGAGAGGGTTGGAGGTTGGCAGCCATCTCATGCCCATGAGACAAGCATGCACTAACGATCATGGAAGACAGCTGAAAGACAGAAGTAGCCTGCATCTCTGATGACATTGTGAAGCTGCTCTTCTAAATCCTGGACTCACTACATCCAGGCTTCGTGTTATGCAAGAAAAATAAAATCTTTCATTGGAAAAGTCACCATTTTCTTAACATCTAGTACTTACAGTTGAAACTAAGTCCTAAATGATACAGGATAGTTATTATGGAATAATCAACTACCTAGTAAGTGATGGAGGAAGGGTGGGGTTTTTTTTTCTCATTTTCTTAATCAGTGCTATTCTAGGTTCTGAGTAGGAATATTTGGTACTTAGTACGCATCCAGTATTTACCTACCAATTCTAACCACAAAGAAGACAACATGAATGGTCTGCATAACATCTAAATTGTATTTCCTGGATCCAGTTTCACCCTTGTACTTTCTATGACAATTTGAATCATGAAAATTGAGTGAGATAAAATATGTAAAAAGCTTAGCACAATGTGTGGCACATTTAATGTGTTCCTCATTTAATGTAGGAAATGCATTCTGTACACTGGAGATCTAACCAAATCTGTGCAGGAAGGGTACCTTGTATGATTAGACTTCATAGAGATATGTTCCTGAAATCCTAACTTATTACATATTACTAAGAATTATGGGTTTAATTATGTATAATGTAAATAAACTTGGATAAATAGAAATATGACATATTATAAAAGGCATACTAATTTGTAAAATTAAATCTGACACTCTGGGAGGTCAAGGCAGTCAGATCTCGAGGTCAAGAGATCAAGACCATCCCGGCCAACATGGTAAAACCCTGTCTCTACTAAAAATACAAAAATTAGCCAGGTGTGGTGGTGCACATCTGTAGTCCCACCTACTTGAGAGGCTGAGGTAAGAGAATCACTTCAATCCGGGAGGCGAAGGTTGAAGTGAGCTGAGATGGTGCCACTGCACTCCAGCCTGGTGACAGAGTGAGACACCGTCTAAAAAAAAAAAACAAATTAAATTTGACAAGTTATATGCTTATTAGGGAACTAGATGGCCTCAGCATAACCAGTGTATCCCCATGATAGCAAGTGTCAGTTGTCATTTACTGATGGATAATCTGAAGTGTGGCCCCCAGCAAGGGTGCAAAACTGTCCTTGTGAACTTTACACACTAATGCCTGGCTCTTTCTGCATTAAAGGGCTTGGTGGCACATACTTCCAATAAAAGGCAGGTTACCCACAATGCAGATAAGCTGGGAGGGTGGATACCAGGCTCAAGGAGCCCGTGGAGCACCAGGCCGTCCAAACACAGCTTGCTGGTCAGCACCGCCTTTCTGTGCCCCCTTTTACACTGTGAGGTTGCTGCAGTGTGTCGGTCTGTCAAAACAACCAGTTCTGGCTCCAGAGAGAGATTTTTGTTCATGGACCTTTTTTTTTGTTTTTGGAGGTGGTTGAAGAGTTCCTCTGATATCTCTCAGCTAAAGAGCCGCTGACGCTGCCTTACAGCTGTGCTGGCGGCTGCCATGGCGAGGTCTAGAGAACGATGTCGTGTGCCTTTTACCCCCCAGCTTGATCCTACCTGTTGCGTTTCTTTGAGACGGTCTCAGGCCCTTAACTGCCACAGCTTTGTTTAGTTTTTTTCCTGCCACTCATCATGGGCTAAAGCGATTTTCTAGAACACGAAATAAATGGCAAAAAAGAGAGGCGACAGAAGAATTAACAACCCTCTTAGTGGAATACATCCAACTCGAGTGAGTGAGGGTACAGGCTCATTGGCAGACAGAGTTCGCCTCGCACGGTGCCAGCTCTCATTGTCTAAGCGTGTGCAGCACTGTTTCCACTCTCGCTGTTCTGGAGCAGAAGTATATAAGAGCGCTTGAAACACGGGGATAAACATATAACAGTAAACTGCAATGCATTTTTCAGACACGCACACATACGTACATCTTCTTAGGGAAAAAGCTCAGAAACAACGTGATAAATTAGTATAGTACAGTGCAGATTTCATTACACGGAATATATATGTACTGAATCCAAAAGGTTACTCATTCCTCTCCCTTTCTAACAAATAATGTTCTTTCTTTCAAAAACATTTGTTAAGGTTTTGTCTTGTGCCAGGCCTATTGTTAGAAATTGGAAATTAAAAATGAATAAAACATAAGGGCTACTCTCATCCAACAGCACTGTAGCACAGTGGTGAAGACTCCGGAGCCTGACTTCCAAGGTGCGAATAGCAGCTCTTTCATTTACAATACCTGTGGCTGCAGGCAATTATATAACCTCTTTGTGACTCAGTTTTCTCGTCTACAAAGTGGGCATGATAATAATGCCTACCTTATATGGTTGATATGAAGATGAAATGAGTTAATATTTGCGTTTTTAAATAGGCAAAATAAAGGAGCATGTGGTTCAGGAGGAAAAAACTAGGTATGCAACACGGTAATTCAAGCAATGTGAAGTGCTGGGATAAACATGTATTCCAGAAGCCCAAAGAGGGAAGAGAACAGCCCCTAACAGGGAGATCAGGAAACGCTTCTTAGAGAAGATTAGAGACATGGTCCTAAAACTGCATCTTGCAGGATAAGCAGGAGTTCTCCAGAGGGACAGAGAAAGAAGCAGATATCCTGGATATCCAGGCACCTAATTTGGTTTGGTTTTTTTTTTCTTGTTTGTTTTGTTTTGTTTTTCTTGTCTGGGGACTGACTCCACCTTCTCCCAGGTTCTCCCGGGCCCTGTGGCAAAGACAAGCCCTAAGGCGACAAGAGCCCTTTGCTGGAATGGAGCAGGGGTGCGGGGAGTCTCCCTTTTGAAACCTTGGCCCCGACTCCTCAGTCCTCAACCAGCCGGGCTCCCAGATGTCATCACACCTCACACATAACTGGTATGACTGACCCAATTTCAACCTGAACGTGCAGCAGTGGGGACTCCCCCATGAAGGATCAGCACAGCTGTGCTTCCCCTAAGTCTGGAGAGCGCTCAATTTAGAGAAAAAGAGGAGAGCAGCTCCCAGGGAGGATTGGGGAGGAGAAAAAGGGGCTCAC
Source organism: Saimiri boliviensis (assembly GCF_048565385.1). NCBI lineage: Eukaryota > Metazoa > Chordata > Mammalia > Primates > Cebidae > Saimiri > Saimiri boliviensis. The sequence continues at coordinate 123,579,294 of NC_133453.1, forward strand.
AGTCAATTCCAGCCTTCATTGACTGTCTCTGAGATTCCTCCCAAAAAAACCCAAGCCCAGCCTCAAAGAGAACCAGGTCTGATTTCTATAGAAAAGTGAGGATCAGCAAAACCTCCCCTTTTACTCCAGCCTCCTAGCTGTATGTGAGTGTGTGAAGAGACTTTTCAGGAGCTCACCAAAAGCCGTATCTCACTCATGAAATTCACATCCTGAAGGCTCACGGGTAGGAAGACTCTGACCTTCTTCCCTTAGAGCTGATTTTAAACACAAGAACTCCTGCGGGCAGCAGCCCTGGACTGGCTCTCTCGCCTACCATCTTTCCCTTCTAGGCAAGTGTGTTCTTCTCTAACAATCCTTGCACCAATAACTAAAGTCCCAGAGGGGATATGAGGGAGGAGAGGCAGGGAAGGGAGTTAGAGAGGTGGGCCAGTTATAAACAAAACAAAACAAAACAAAAGCCAGTACAGCACTCTTTGTGTCATCTTCCAGAGACCAGCTCCCAGAGTTCCACAGTGGACACCCATCACAAAGAAGCAATGCTGGATGAATTACAGCGTGTTCACCTGGAACTCGGTAATTACATAGCTGCAAGTTGGTACCTGCTAACTGTACTTCAGGAGCATTTTACCTTGGGAGCTGCAGATTTATAGGATTCCCACAACTAGAGAGGCTGTTTCATAGCCAGCCTTATTCATCGAGTTCCCCAAATATATGTACCGCATGAACTGCACAACCATGGCATTAATACCTTGGTTCTGGGTAACCCTCGGTGTCATATGCCAACCCCAATAAACTGTCCTCACCCACACCTTGTCTGACAGCGCTGGGTCGGGGAGAGCCTCAAAGCAGATTGTAACCATCAGTGAAGGCACTGTTATCAAGTTCACACTAAAATCAAAATGGTGATACTGGCCCCACTCTGTGACCAATAACATTTCTGAAAATATCTAATTTTTAGGTGGCTTTTTGGTTTTTTGTTTGATTTTTGTTTTTTTAGCAACAGGGTTTTGCCATATTGCCCTGGCGGGTCTCAAACTCCTGGGCTCCAATGATCCTCCTGCCTTGCTCTCCCACATCACTGGGATTACAGGCAGGAGCCACTGCGCCCAGCCCCAAATCTTCAGTCTCTGCAGCCTCCTTTCTTCCCCTCCCCTCATAACAGAAGGTGTCTTCCTAAAATACTCCGATCAATGCTAGCCAAGGGATTAATCTAATAGGGGAGAAGCTAGGAGAACACTCTTCCCAGGATTTCTCAGACTAGATTTGGGAGAAGAAAGTTATTGTCTTCTCTGACTGCGAAGACCAAAGGATACAAACGGAGAGCTTATGGATGAGACAGCAGCCGTATTTCCCCACCAGGTAAAAGTGCTGGGCTGAAAAGGTGAGAAACTCTTCCGCTATAGAGAGACCCAGAGGCAAGAGATGAAGAAGCAAGAACCCTGGCAATCCCTCACCCGACTCCCCTCTCGCCTTAGATGAACATCGGCCCTAGAGTTTGATTCTGATGGACAATAAATTCAAACTTTAAAAAGTTAACTTTGTTTAAACTTCAAGTTGAGTTGGATTGGGTTTCTGTCATTAGGTTTCTGTAGCTACCAGAGTCTTCACGACTATGATTGCTCCACAGTGGATGTGATTAGACTTCATAGAGATAGGTTCCTGAAATCCCAACTTACTGCACATTACTAAGAATTATGGGTTTAATTATTTAAACTATAGTACAAATAAACTTGGATTAGTAGAAATAATATATATTATAAAAGGTTTACTAATTTTAAAAATTAAATTTGGAAAGTTATATGCTTATTTGGGAACTGCATGGCCCAACATAACCAATAATAGGGAAGGGAAAGGGACTCCAGGCCAGAAATATAATGATCAAGAAAATAATAAACTGATGAGTCTGAACCACTATACTAGAAACATAGGTTTTTAGTACCACATATAAACTACTGATGACGGAAAAACTGTAAAGAGACTTGTAGCATCTTCTCATTGATTTGTGTGTTAGAACAAGCCAGATTATCTTATAGTAACAACCCCCAAATTCAGTGGCTTAATGCAGCAGAGGATTTTGAGCAATCCAGGTGCTTCCTCAAAGCGTCTTTTCCCCATGTTGTGGCTCAGGGCTTTCAGTTGCTTTAATCTTGCAGTTCTGTCCCTATACCAAAGCCTACTCCATGTTCACATGCCTGAAGAAGGACAGAGAGAGAGGTGTGGGCTTTGTGCTGCCTCCACTCACAGATGCCCAGAACCAGGCACATGGCCTGGTCCACGTGCAAGGGGGTCCTGTCCTCCATAGGCCTGAAAGAGGAAAATAACTGGATACTCATAATACTGGAACTTGTAATGTCTGCCGCATTGTGCAGTGTATCTTTCCTTAGCACAAAAGGGAGCTTAACCAATACAAAAGCCAAGTACAGCTTAGAGGAGGACTGAACGAGGAATATTTTTTAATAGCCTGGGCACAGCATGCACACATAATAAATAACAACGTCATTCCCATTCCCAAACATCTATTAAACACAGATCCATGACGTCATGGTTCTCAGCACAGGTCTTTTCAAGTTTTACTATGATTGCCTCTACCATTAGCAGGAGACTAATATAAGCTGATGGATACAGACGAAAAGGGTATGTGTGAAAGATGACAGACTGAATTCATACGTTAGTAAAAACCAGAAATGGAAACAAAGACCAAACAGGGAGTGAAACGTTCCCTATACTTGCCTTCTGATCTCATTCTATTCTCTCCAGCTCCATCTTCTACCCTCACGTATCTCTTGCTTTATCTCACTTCGATATTGTTGACTGAAAGATAACATTACTCAAAACCCTGAAAGCTTCGGACTCCTCTTCCTGTGCTCATCTCACCCTCCAACCCCTGGTCTGTCTGGCACATGGTTTCTTTCACACATACTTATCAATACCTGAAAATCTATTCTGTCCCAGTCACTCCAGCAAGAGTTTTACATGTATCATCTTATTTAACTCCACAGCATATAAGGATGATACTGTTGTGCCCATTTTGCAGATGAGAAAACAATAATCTAGGCTAAGTAGCTCCTGTTCGAGGTTACACATTAACAAATGTCAATGCTAGAACCCGTATTCAGGTCTGGGGACTCCAGAGTCACAGTATGTTATATCTATGGTGCTGTACTGCCTTCTTAATTGATATGGTTTGGCCATGTCCTCACTGAAATATCATCTTAAATTGTAACTCCACAATTCCCATGTGTTCTGGGAGTAACCCAGTGGGAGATGACTCAATTATGGGGGCGGGTCTTTCCTGCACTGTTCTCGTGATAGTGGATGAGTCTCATGAGATCTGACGGTTTCAAAAACAGGAGTTTGCCCGCACAAGCGCTCTTGTTTGCTACCATGAGAAGTGTCTTTCACCTTCCACCATGATTGTGAGACCACCCCAATCACATGGAACTAGTAACCCAATAAACCTCTTTCTTTTGTAAATTGCCCAGTCTTTATTAGCAGCATGAGAAGAGACTAATACAGTAAATTGGTGCCAGTAGAGTACATGCTGCTGAAAAGATACCTGAAAATGTGGAAGCGACTTTGGAACTGGGTAACAGACGGAAGTTGGAACAATTTGGAGAGCTCAGAAGACAGGAACATGTGGGAAAGTTTGGAACTCCCTAGAGACTTGTTGACCACAATGCTGGTAATGATATGAACAATGAAATCAAGGCTGAGGTGGTCTTAGATGGAGATAAGGAACTTGTTGGGAACGGGAGCAAAGGTGGCTCTTGTTATGTTTTAGCAAAGAGACTGATGGCATTCTGGCCCATCCTAGAGATTCGTGGCACTTTGAACTCGAGAGAGATAATTTGGAGTCCCTAGCAGAAGAAATTTCTAAGCAGCAAAGCATTCAAGAGGTGGCTTTGATGCTGTTAACAGCATTCAGTTTTAAAAGGAAAACAGAGCATAAAAGTTTTGAAAATTTGCAGCCTGACTATGTGACAGAAAAGAAAAACTCATTTTCTGAGAAGAAATTCAAGCAGCCTGCAGAAATTTACATAAGTAACAAGAAGCTGAATGTTAATCCACAAAACAATGGGGAAAATGTCTCTGGGGCATGTCAGAGGTCTTCACAGCAGCCCCTCCCATCACAGGCCTGGAGGCCTAGGAGGAAAAAGTGGTTTTGTGGGCCAGGGCCCCTGTGCTGTGTGCAGCCTAGGGACAGGTGCCCTGTGTCCCAGCTGCTCCAGCCATCTCTGAAGGGGGCCAATGTAGAGCTTGGGCCCTGGGTTCAGAGAGTGCAAGCACCAAGCCTTGGCAGCTTCCATGTGGTATTGAGCCTGTGAGTGCACAGAAGTCAAGAATTGAGATTTGGGAACTTCCGCCTAGATTTCAGCAGCAAACTTCTGCCTGGACATTTAGTCATTTCCATACATCTGCTGAATCTCATGGAGAACGTCTGGGATCTCATGAAGAACGTCTGCTAGGGCAGTGCAGAACTGTAAGTTCCCCAGCCATGTGGAACTGTAAGTCCGTTAAACCTCTTTCTTTCATAAATGACCCAGTCTCTGGTATGTCTACATCAGCACCATGAAAATGGACTAATTCACTAATCATTGCTTTTGTTTTCATTTATCAAGCATTCAGAGAATGCCTACAACATGTTCCATACAATTACAAGAATAATTAAGGCCAGGTACAGTGGCTTACTCCTATAATACCCGCACTTTGGGAGGCTGAGGCAGGAGGATCACTTGAGCACAAAAGTTTGAGCCCAGCCTGGGCAACACAGTGAGACCCCATCTCTAAAAAAAAAATTTTTTTATATAAATATTAGCCATGTGTGGTGGTGCGTGCCTGTAGTACCAGCTACTCAGGAGGCTAAAGCAGGAAGGTGGCTTCTGCCTAGGAGTCTGAGGTTACAGTGAGCTACGATTGTACCACAGCACTCCAGCTCTCATCCTTGAAAAAAAATGTGAAGACAGATCTGCCTTCACAGTCTAAATCAATGCCCCACATGTAGTGGCAATGATATGCCTACAAGGCTCAGTATCCTGGAAGTGAAAGGTGTCATCTTCCTGGAGGGAGACTTCAGAGAGGAGCTGACATTGACTGCTCTGAGGAAGAAAACTTGGTGCCAGAGGGTGGATAAAAGGGAGGATTTTCACGGTGCACCCTTTCATGTCTTTTGGATATCAGGCCCCAAGTGGGATCATACTAGTATGTGGAGAGGTAGGTGAGAGGCCCCCCAGTGGGACGGGTCACATATGCTCCCTGCTGCCACAGGCACCATGTGCAGCCCTTGGTTTTCAGCCTGCAAGCTCAGGCATTGGGACTTCGGCTGGGATTAGCTCTTTTTGAACAAGTGGCTGCTGTGAAGATGTGGCCAAGGATGCTGAGAAAGGATGAGATCAGGCCCTACAGGGGCCTTATGTGTCCTTGCAAGCTCCTAGGTGAACATAAGCTCTAAGACTCCTTGAAGTAGAGGAAGGCTGGCTCTAGAAACAGACAAATCATCTAGTACAGTAGTCTCAAGGTGTGGTGTCAGAACCGGCAGCAGTATCACCCCCTGGATATTTGTTAGAAATGCAGATTCTCAGGCTCCACTCCAGAACTACTGAATCAGAGACTCGGTATCAGTATTTATGCAGATTCTCAGGCTCCACTCCAGAACTACTGAATCAGAGACTCGGTATCAGTATTTAATCTATGAAGGAATTCTACTCGAGAAATGCTATTTCTCTCCCCAAAAGAAGAATGGGACCTTGAAGGACCTACTGGGGCTAGTCATTCAACCTTGGTGTGGGCCTACCCCTCCTGCCCACTTCTCCAGGACCAGCCTGAGCCACTCCCTGAGAACCACAGAGGTGCCATGCCTTTAGGAATGCCATCACATGCTGTACAGGGAGTTTCGAGGGAAAAAGGAAGAGGAGTTGAGTTTGCTGACACAGAGTAACAGGCTGTTTGTTTAGGAGAAAAGGTAAAAGAAGGTGAATGTTCATTGGATACTGAAAAGAGAAGGGGAGAAAATGGTCTCTCCTGGAGCAGAGACTAGACAGCCACTTATGAGGGGTGCCAGGAGAGCACAGGTAGGCTCTGGGAAGAAGATAGAAAATTCAGGAATGCCCCACAACGGAGCAGTTAGACAACACAGGACTTAGTTTAGCATACCTGAGCACCTGCTGTGGCCTAGGCCCACAGGAAAGCAGAGGCAAGGTTGAGATGTGCTAAGAATGTGGACTCTACAGCCCGACTGCTTGGGCTTGGATCCCCACCTCGGCTGGGCTCAGCCAGCAGCGCCTGCAGAGCCAAGCCAGCTGTGCTCACAGGCTGCCTCTGCTCTGACTGGTCACAGCCTTACCTCTGTTGGATGGTGCCTGGATCATCCTGGTTATGTCACTAGTGTTATATCAATATCACTCCTGTTGTCACTTACTGGCAGAGTGAACTTAGGTTTTTTAGCCTCTCCACACCTCCACTTCCTTATCTGTAAAATGGGAACAGTAACAGTATCTACCTCAAGAGTTATGAGGGCTAAACAAGTTATCATAAGGGTTGTGCTTGGAACAGTGCCTGGAGCCTACCGCTACCAGGTTCGCAGTCAATATTAGCTACGATCATTCTTTTCTCTCAAAGTGCTAACCATGCTTGAGGAAAAGTCAGCTTCAAAGAGTTCACATAGCCAGAGTTGCCTGAATTGCTAAAGGCAGAATCTTGATTCCCACAGCAATTTAATTACTGGGCGTGGCCCCCACCAAGCACTCAGAGCAGCAGGAGGAAGCTGAATGGCTATAGTCAGTGAGGTGGGGATGAGGGCCCCACTGCCCATCTTTAGCCAGGACAAAGCCATTGCACACATAGACAAGCTTGGTCTCCTCCAGAACACGCAGGTGTTCCGTCCCCAGTGCTGGACAGGCCTCTTGGAGCTCATTCAAATGTGGGGAAATATTTAGATCCAATCAAAACCACTCCAGATTGTTGGCTCTTATTTTAGACAAACAGGATAAGCAAACTTGGCCTGATTGTGAATTGGTAATAAATATCCTTTTCCTGTCTTTCTAATTATTCAAAGCCAAATGCTCTGAGTCTAAATGTCTCGTGAGAAATATCTGAAGAGTTTCTGGAGTGTTTGTTTGGTGTTAATAACAAAAACCCTTTGTATTGCACAGGCGTCTCACGTACATGTGATGCTCATGACATGGCAGAGAGGAAATCAGGACACGTGGCCACAACCTCACACTAGACAGTTATGAACCAAGACCTGTGAGTGCCAGTGATTTGTCTGGAGGGTCCAAAATATTCCTGGGGGAAAAAGGTGTGAAATCTCAGTCTAGAAATGGACCCCTTCTCCTATTCACTGACCAGGTGGAGCCCACCTTCAGCGCACTGCTACCCGACTCAGCCCATCACAGACTTCCTTAAAGCTACTCACATGTGCGCCCAACCACACGCACATCAACAACCACTGTCTGGCTTCTCGCAGCAGAAGTGGGAGACCCCTGCTCGGTCCTCAGCCATCGCCACCTTCCTTCAGCACAAATCATTGTTAAGTTGGTTCTACGCATGTTCTCACATCTTCTGGACACAAGAGAGATTTAGGTATGTGTCTCCTACATCCTAAAATGGGCATTTGGGGTTGAGACAGAATGGAAAATTAAAAATAAACACATTTAAAAGAACCACATGCATCTCTATAGCAAGACAGTCAACTTCATACGCCTGCAGAATAATATGCAAGTATTAAAATGAGAAACAAATTGATATGGTAACTTGCCGTTTTTCAAGCAGACCTACCCAAGAAAAAAAAGAGATCACTTGCAACCATGAAGAATGAACCATATAAAATATCCTATATCATGCAGTCAGTAGCTGCAAACATGCCATACAGTCGCTATATTACAGGGCTCCAGAATACCAAAGCATATCCTTACCAGTTAAAAAAAAAAAAAGAAAAAAGTAAAGAAACACCCTTACTGGTTAAAAAGAAAGAAAAAAGAAAAGAAACAAACTTTCCATCTTAAACAGACATGAAATCAGCTCAAGGGCACTAAAGCACTTTAATCTTGTAACATTCTTTTACATTCAGGCCTAATAGATGCTGCCACACTGTGTCAGTGACTTAGACCAGGGGTCCCCAACCCCAGGCCATGGACCAGTGCTGATCCATTGCTGTCAGAAACTGGGCAGCACCAAGAGGTGAACAGCAGGAGAGCAGCCATCACCACCTGAGCTCTACCTCCTGTCCGATCAGTGGCAGCATTAGATTCACACAGAAGCTTGAATCCTATCATAACTGCCCATGAGAGGGATCTGGGTTGCATGCTCCTTGGGAGAATCTAATGCCTGATCATTTGAGGTGGAGCAGTTTCATCCTGAAACTGGCCTCGCCCCTCCCCTGCTATCTGTGGAAAAATATTCCACAAAACCAGTGTCTGGGGCCAAAAAGGTTGGGGACCACTGACTGAGACAATGATTTCACGCATGGCACCTACTATGTGTATCTTTACTTGGTGTTTCTCCATTAAGGTGGAGAGGGAAGGGCCAAAGAGTGACATAGCACATGTGTCACCATGAGCAGGCCAACCAGGCATCCCACCACAGCCCATGGTAATAGCCTGAGAACAAGGAATGTTGCCAAGGACTGTCAAATCAGCTTCCAGACATGTGTAACTTTTTCTTGGTCTTCTGATACTGCTCTTAATCGTAATGCAGGCCCTCCATCATCCCTCCATCCTGTCTCCAGCTTCCAGCCTCTTCCTCTTTTGTTCCTTTGAATAGAATTTGGCCAGATTAATTTTCCTCTGCCCCTACAAAAGATATGTGCAAATCAGTGGTGGCAGCCAAGCTTCTCAGCTGCAAGGAATCACCTGCTACCTTCAGCCACACTAACTATCTCCCCCTAGAATCCTCTCTGTAGCCAGAATAGCTTGATTGCCACCTCTACTTAATCATCCCGGGAATTCCCTCTCCTCCTCCTCCCCACCTTTTCCAATTTCTTCGAAATCTAACACAAATTCCTTCACTTCCATCAAGTCTTCTTCCCTGACCCCTCTAGTCTGAAGGGTTCTTCTTTCTCAACAGAATTTGCTGTGGCTCCATTTGCCATGACACAGAGAAACACAGTACAAGAGAGTAAGGCCGCTGTAGAGAAAGAGAAGCTGAGATAGGAAGTGTGGTTTTACGTCTAAGAACATTTCAGTCTTTTCTGAAGTAGAGTAATGGAAAAATAAATCAGTGTTTATGTAACTCACCACCCAGAATGGCTAACTTTGTTTTTTTAATTTAAAAAAAATGACAAAACCAATGTTGACAAGAATGTAAAGCAACTAGAACTCTTTACTCCTCTAGAGTATGCTCTCTACTCACAGACTACTAGCAGAAGGGTGAACTGGTTGATCACTGGAGTGTACAACATGAGTGTACACTAACAGAGCTAATTAGCTTACTCAATAAGCCAGCAATTCCAACAAAGCCATGTACACATGTGCACCAGACAGACATATTGGAATGTCCATAGCTGCACTGACCGTAAGAGCCAAATACTAGAAACAATCCAGATGTTTATTAACTACAGAAATACTAGATAAGCAATTTAAAATGCAGCACTGTAAATGAATAGACTCAACTACTTACTACAATATGGATAAATCTCACAAAGGTAAAACTGAATGAAAGAAGCCAATCACAAAAGAAATAGCAAAATGCTTAGGAAGGGACACACAGTGGTTTTGAGATTCTGGTCTTGTCTGTTAATTGCTCAGGAGGTTAGTTACATGAGTGTATTTTTTGTGTGTGTGAAAATCTACCAAGCTGTGCATTTCTGTTAAGTGCAATTTCTCTTATGCATGTTACGCATGTATTACATTTAAGAGGGGGTGTGAAAGTGTGAAAGACAGAGAGAGAGAGAGAAAGAGAGAGAGAGAGAAAGAGAGAGAGAGAGAGAGAGAGAGAGAGAGAGAGAGAGAGAGAGATGCTCCCAAGTGGAGATTAAGAACAGAAGGAAAAATACAAAGACCCTAAGTAATATCCTTAAGCACAGAGTGGGCTGGCTTCACGGCACACAAGCTGTGCAGTGACACAGGCCCCCATACTTATAGGGTCTTGACCTTTGTTCACTGTTCTTAACTTTTGAACCTGGGACCTGCATTTTCCTTTTACCCTGGGCCCTGCAAATTATGTAGCCAATCCTGAGTATCAATTTACTGCCAATTCCCTAGAATCTGGAATCCAAAACTCCTGCAATAGATCGGAGAGCAAGTCACTGAACTGAATAGACTGAACCTCCAAAACACTCTAGGATGCCTTTTTCTGTAAACTAGAATAGCAACTACCTCTCTTGCTCTAAAGTCCTAGACAAGTCAGTTGATTTCACAGCCCATAGTTAATTCACTCAGGGTGGAGCAGGGGAGGAGTAGGGGGAGGTGCTACCCACTGGGTCCTCTGAGTGTATATTCCTGAATGAATCAGGAAAAGCACTTGGTTCAGCAGGATACTGGAGGACAGCACTGTTTTCTTCCCTCTGCTGGCTACCACATTTCTAGCCTCTTTTCCTGTCCAGGGACAGATGGATAAATGTGAGAGCAATTGGCCTGCTTATCTCAGCTTCTCCTTCTGCCCTCTAGAGAATGAGTTGCCCTAGGAAAGCTTGATTTCTGCTGCTCCTCCTGGGGCACAGTCGATCTAGCACGGGGAGGGTGGGCCTGCCTTTTCAAGCATTGTCAGTTGTCAGTGGCTTTGGGGAGGGATGATGGCGCCCAGTTCTGAGCAGTCATAGACCTAAAGCCATGCCCTCCATCCTGACTTCTATTGGTACTAAAGTGACTTTCAGCTTCTATCTGCTTCTCCTTTGTCTTAATCCCCAAACCATTCAGAATCTGGGTAGGGAAAGAGGAGCTGACCAGGTTTCTCATCTTCTGGAAAATTACTGCGCTTTGCCTTCTCCTTAAAAATGGCAGCAGATTCTTAAGAGCACCTGCAAAGGGTTCCATGACTATCCCCAAATGACGAAAACCAGCCTGCAAGCTGGCCTCTGCATGCCTCAAGGCAGAAGGCCCTGCACCTCAGAGAAAACAACCTTCTCCCACCAGGCACTAATGAGCTTGCTTCTCCTCCCCTCTCCTGCAGCTGGCTGCCTTTGGAAAGAGGGATACACCGTCTTTTCTGGACAGCCAGGCCACCAAGGTTACTAACCCTCCTTCAGTCTTGGGAGTCCAAACACGTGGGCTTCTCACCCAGAACATTATTTTCTGCTGAATTAAATCCAATTCCTCTCCCTGCATTGCACAGCTGACCCATCGCCTCTATTTTCTGCCTGAATTTTGCTCACAGCTAATCTGCTAAGGGCCCAGGATATTTTCTGGGGTTATTTCACTTGAAGGGAAGAGAACTCTTATTTTCAACTGAGGATGAAATTCCCAGGGGACACCTCAGTCAGCCAACCATTCCTGCTGACTTCGGGTAACCAGTATGGTGACTGCATTCGATTTCAGTTAGCCCCAAGGAAACCTTCTCTTCTTATGTGACAGCAGCAAGAACTTTTTTTCCTTCATATGCTATCAATAATCAGAGTTTCAAATATAAGCCATGCATTTTTGTGGCTTGTTCATCTTTGGAGAACCTGTCCCTTGGTGACCTAGTCTATCAAAAGGAACGTTCACCCAAATAATTTTATATCACCTTGTACTCATGCATTCATTCCTTCATTATTTGCTTATTCACTCAGTAAAGCACTAAGCAGACATTCATTCCCCTAACCCTACCAATTCCTCCATAATCTTTTCTTTATGCTTTTCAATGCCTTGTTAATAGCACATCTTCCACAATGTCTTCCTTGATAAAATCCATCCTTCTCTGACCAGAGCCCTCTGATCTGATTGGTTCACTCAGTAATACTGCTTAGTCTGAACCGAACCTCCTAGTACTAACCCCCATGGCTCCCCACACACATATCTTAAGTTGTAGTTGAGTCTAGTGATTTTTCAAATGGGGAGGGGAATTGGTGATGAATCCCAATCTTTTTTTTTTTTTTTTTTTTTTTTATGGAGTTTCGCTCTTGTTGCCCACGGTGGAGTGCAATGGCAATCTCAGCTCACTGCAGCCGCTGCCTCCTAGGTTCAAGCAATTCTCCTGCTTTATAGGAACCCATGACCACACCCAGCTAATTTTTTGTATTTTTAGTCAAGATGGGGTTTCACTATGTTGGCCAGGCTGGTCTCAAACTCCTGACCTCAGGTGATCCACCCACCTCAGCCTCCCAAAGTGCTGGGATTATAGACGTGAGCCACCACACCCAGCCTGAATCACACTCTTAAGACAGCCATTTATAATTTATAAAATAATACCTAATGTTATATTATATTTCACATATTTGTACTGATTTTTGCAACAAATTATAAGAAGTATGGCCTGATAAAATATTCTTGAATCAGAGGGATATAAAAAAACTTAGTGATTCTCAGTGAAGATCCATCAGCAAATCTCCTCCCCAACCATCCCCAGCTGAACTCCTCTCGACGTTCGGATGCTCCTTCTGTTTTCTCCTGCTCTGCCATGCTGTTCTGCCACTCTTCTGTTCATCTGTTCATGGATCCTGGGGATTTGGGGTTTATATGGGTACAGGATGGGGGGCATGGCAGGCCAGAAGTCAACTTTTGGGTCCAAAAACAGGAATGCATATTCCCATTTAGGGCTATGGGTTTCCAGGCTTGAGGGTCGGGCTTTTGCTGGGGAAGTGCCCTCTTCTACCCGGTATTTCCCTGTCTCCTGTCTGTATGGTTACCAGACACTATCATACCACACAGTGACTTCCTACCATTATCACAGCCATTTGTGTCATTATTTCCCCACATTGCTCTGCATTACCAGATGACATGCTCCCTGCGGGCAATGGTGGCCTCCCTTTCGGTTCACTCTCCATCTTTCCTGCCTACTAGAGGCCTGTTACCAGGTAGCCATTCTAATGAATTTGACTCAAGAAAAACCTTGCTCCCCTTACCATAGAGCTGTTTCTCTTCCAGCTATGCCTGTGTTTTTGAAGTGGTGAGGTATGTTGGAAGCCACGGGGTGATCACTCTCCCCTAAGGTAAAAGCAGAGGGTCCTGTTTTGAGACGCAACTTGTAAGAATCTAGGTCCTTGTCCACATTCCTCATCCACAGTCTGGGGACCCTACCTCACCCTCATGCCTCAGATCCTGTTAGAAAAATCCTTGTCACTTCCCATTTTCCTTCTTCACAAAAGAGATCTGTACAGACCTGAGAATAAATTAAAATTCCCTCAAATATCCAAATAAAAGCCCTTTATGGGTCATTTTCATTTGGGTCCTTTTTTAAATACTAATTTTTTTTTTTTAAACAGATAGGGTCTTGCTCGGTCTCCCAGGCTGGAGTGCAGTGGCATGATCATGGCTCATTGCAGCACTGATCTCCTGGGCTCAAGTGATCCTCCCACTCCAGCCTCCAGAAAGCTGAGACTACAGATACCACTATGCCTGGCTAATTTTTTCAAATTTTTTGTAGAGATGGGATCTCACTATGTTGTCCAGGCTGGTCTCAAACTCCTGGCCTCAGACAATCCTCCCACCTCAGCTTTAAGTACACTTTCCTACCTCTAAGGCATACACCAATAGGGGACTTTAACATTTTTGAAAATGGCAAAGAATTTAATATGTTGGACACTCAGGAGCTGACACCGTATACAGTAATTCTAAGTGAAAATGGGATTGATGACATTTGTCAACTAGCCTATAGGACTGTGAAGAACCTGGCACCTAATCCTGATTGAAGATATGATATTATAGCTATTTAAAGTAGAAATAGGCCTCACATATGTACCTTCTAGTAGGGTACGTACCCGAACTGTCTAATACAGTAGCTACTAGCTACCGATGGCTCTTTAAATTTAAATCCAATTTTAAAAGTTAAGTTTCTCAGTATCACTAGTCACAATTAAAGTGTTACCATATTGGACATTGCTACGTAACATTTCTATCAATACACAAAGTTCTAAGGAACAGCTCTACTCTAGGTACCTTGAACACACACCAAGTTGAAAAATGGTCTCAGTAGGAGGATTTGTGCTTAAACAAGATCCATTCCATAAATAAGCATTCTTTGTACTAAGTGCCAGACTCTGTTGCACCTGCTTCACACCAAGTGTCTCAGTTAATCCTCACAAGCTGGAAGGCTGGTAGTACATTACGACCCCCCGTGTTAGTCTGCTGGGGCTGCAAACAAAGTACCACAGACTGGGTGGCTTAAACAACGTAAATTCAGTTTTTTGCAGTTTTGGGGACTGGAAGTCCAAGATCAGTGTTTCTGCAAAGTTGGTTTTTTCTAAGGACTCTTTCCTCAGCTTGTCAGTGACTGTCTTCTCCCTATGTCTTCAGATGGTCCTTGAGCATCTCTGTTCTCACTTCTTATAAGGACATGAGTCACAGTGGATTAGGGCCCTACCCAGTAAACTAACTTAATTATCTGTTTAAAGGCCTCCATCTCCAAATGCAGTCACATTTTTCCTAAGCAACTGTGGGTTGAGAAGACAATTTATCCCATAACACCCTAATTTTATGTAGATGAAAAAAACAGACGCAGAGAAATTAAACTTATCAGCAGTGCAACCCAAAAGATCTGAGTTACCTGCATGCAACATTAAAGGCCAATGATTCCTATCTATCACTTGTGACCAAGAGCACCCATTTGAGAATTGGCTTGTAGAGCAATAGATCCAAAGAAACTGACTTGATTAAATCTAGGATTGAGCAAACCGACTAGGATCAAATCTGACCCATATCCCTGAGCACCAACTACACTCAAACCAGCGGAGCAAGCCACACATGGCTGATGCTGGCAGTTCCCTGCCCTGCCCAACTTAACACACTGGTGGCAGTGCACACCTGCACCATTCCAGAGTAAGCACACAAGACTTCCCAGCAACGTTCATAGTCCGTCAATTACCTCGTAGGGTTAAACTGGCCAGATCAGCAGCTTTTTGACAACATTTAGCCTCTAAATATAAACAAGGTAAGCATATACTGAATAGCATGGCACATTTAGTCACTCCATTTCTGAAAGTCTCTGGACCCATTTATTCTGCCTACTGCTTGCTGCTCTGTCCCTTGATAAGATTGATATGGCCAATGGGATTAGAGGAGGGTGAGAGTTGGGGCTACCTGACCAACACCCCAGAATGCTTTCTTTCCCTAGAATCAGCAGTCATCCAGTGCTGACAGGAACAGACCAATGAAACAAGTCAAATGACTGACTCCACTCACCCACATGCTTTTTCTTCTTCTTTGTCCTCTTGACCCTTTGGGCATAAAGGTCTCATGATGGGATGGGCTATAACGTAAAACCCAGAGAGATGGCAATGTGAGTTAGAAATTCCTCCTAGAGGCCGGGCACGGTGGCTCACACCTGTTATCCCAGCACTTTGGGAGGCCGAGGCGGGTGGATCACAAGGTTAAGAGATCGAGACTATCCTGGTCAACATGGTGAAACCCCGTCTCTACTAAAAATACAGAAAATTAGCTGGGCATGGTGGCGCGTGCCTGTAATCCCAGCTACTCAGGAGGCTGAGGCAGGAGAATTGCCTGAACCCAGGAGGCAGAGGTTGTGGTGAGCCGAGATCGCACCATTGCACTCCAGCCTGGGTAACAAGAGCGAAACTCCGTCTCAAAAAAAAAGAAAAAGAAAAGAAAAGAAATTCCTCCTAGAACCGTGCCTGAGAGGGCAGCTTCCTGGATTGGGAATGAGCACCCGTCTCGCTATTGCGTATGCTTGGATTACAACAATACAGGAATGCCACTGTCATCTAGTGGGATTTTTTGCACTGAAATAGGCTAATTACCAAACCAATATGATGGGCAATGCAAAGCACCGTTCTCCCTACAAACATAAAAGTAACATCCAGCCAGTTCTCTGTTAACCATAGAAACTAGAGTGTAAATTGCATAGGCAATTTACAGATAATTCCAAAGCTTTTCACCAGCAAGTGACGGCAAATGAGCTCATTTTCATTGGTTTCAAGGCCAATTCTAATGTAATAAACAGAGATAGGAATTGTGTGAATGCCACATACACTCTCTCAGCCTGACTTAGGAGGAACCAATGGAAAGCAGCCCAGATACCCATTCCGGCTTGACACACTGCCACCAAGCCCTCACACTTCATGTTCATAAACTCACTGCTCATTCAAGACCTTTGGGCTTAATGCAAATTAATTAAACTGCCATGCAGCTCATTTGACTATTATTGAGGTTTTAAAATAATTAAGAGTGAAGGCAACTGATTAAACCCTTTCCAAGCTGCTGTGGTAGTTTATGAATTATGTAAGTTCCAGATTAGTGTGACTCCTCTGTGACTGCAGATTAGCTGGAGGATATTCGTTAAGATGGAATAAAAGGGCAAGAGTAGTTATAACAGCATTTTGTTTCTTATTCCCTGACAGCTTTCCAGGGATAATAAAGCTTTCACATTTCCTCAATGTAAAAACATAAAAATAATATACTTTAATTTCTATAGCATTTTACAAATAGGATAATATGCTTTTTATCCCATTTTATCCTCCCACTAATCTGGAGAGCTTGGCAAGGCTGGTGTTGTTCTCTTTGTCTTACAAGAAAAGAAACTGAGAGCTCAAATAAGTTAAGTGGCTCATACGGATAATAAGGGAGAGAATGTAGTCTAATACCCAGGCCCACTGACTTCCAATCCAGCATCCTTCCCACATGCCGTGGTTTCTCTCCTTAAGAACCATGTGTCTCCCAAAACAGTTCCTTTATTCTTCCATTCCGGATGTCTGAAATTTCCAAAGAAAAAGTTTCATTACTTTGGCTTAAGGCAAAGATTCCTGTACTAAAACAGAGAAGTATTTTTCCCAAGAGATAGAATAGAAATATTTTTGCTGTACTCTCTTCTTACAACTCCATTAAAACCCATTAAAATGTTTTCCCCATTATATTGGTTTGGTACTTAGCATATTTCAATGCAAAACATATGTACAAAAAAGATCGAGAAAAACTTATCATTTTCAATAAAGTAAAGAAACAAGCACAAATCCAAACCATAAACTATGAAGCACACCTGCCCAAAACCATCAGATCTGAGGCCAGTGGAGGAAACATAGTGAGAGCTAGACTTCATAGAATATGCAGATTTTCCCCAAAGCAAGGATCACTAGGGAAGAAATAACATCAGTCTTCCATAAATGCTTACAGAGATTTTTCAAAATAATGGGTACTTCCTAGCTCATTTTATAAGGTCTTGATATCAAGACCTGATAAGGGACATCACATGAAAATTCTTTACTGTTACTCATGAATCCTAAACATAATCCTAAAATTCAAAAACCCACAACAAAATATGATCAAAAATAATTCAACGATATATGAAAAACATAAGACATTATGACCAGTTAATTCCAGAAATACAAGGGTGGTTTAACTTTTGAAACTAAAATGATTCATTGTATTTACCTAAAAAGAAAAATTTTTTTTCAATGGGTGCAGAAAAAGGTTGATAAAATTTAACATTTATTCATAATAAAATCTTAGCAAACTAGGAAAAGAGGTGAACTTCATGATATGATACGTGCTATCTAAAATAAACCAGAAGTGCATATTATGCTTAATGATGAAATGTTAAAAGTTTTCCCTAGGAAAATGGGAATGAAACAAGATTGGAATTTATTAACTACTGTATTAGACTAATATAATAAGCCCATTAGGTTTACACTGTACTGGACTGATCTAATAAGTCCAGTCTAATAAGGCAAGAAAAAGATTAGAAAGAAGAAAAACTACCGTTATTTGCAGGAGACATAATTGCATATGTAGATATATAAAATAAACTATAGATAAATTATTAGATTAATACATGGGCTTAGCAATTAGGCTAGAAAATTATCAACATATGAAAAATTATATTTCCACATGCTAGGAACAAAGAATTAGAAAATTTTAAATGTTTTAATTATACTATTTGTAATGACATCAAAAAATCAAATGCCTAAGAAATAAATCTTGACAGAATTATGTGCGAGATCTCTACATAGAAAACTCTAAAGCATTATTCAGAGAAACTAAATAAAACTGAAATAACTTGAAATACTATGCTCCTGAATTAGAAGTTTCAGTATTATAAATGTGTCAATTCTCCCCAGAGTGACCTATAGATTCAATCTCATCAAAATCTCAACAAGACTTGTGTGTGTGCATGTGTGTGTATATGTGTGTATATGTGTGTGTATATGTGTGTGTGTAATTTGACAAACTGTTTCTAAAACTGATAAGGTAGTGTCAAGTACCAAGAATACCCATGACAAATTCAAAGAAGAGCAAAAAAGAAATATTTACTTTTGAAGATGTCAGGACTTACAATAAAGCTATAGGAATTAAATCAGAGTGGTACTCATGCATGCTTAGAGCAGCACTAATTGCAATTGGAAAAATATGGAACCAGCCCAAATGTCCATCAGTCAACAAGTGGATAATGAAATTGTGGTATACATATTTACCATGGAATACTACTCAGCCATAAAAGGGAACAAAATAATGACATTCACAACAACCTGAACTTAACTGGAGACCATTATTCTAAGTGAACTAACTCAGGAATGGAACATCAAACATCATGTGTTCTCACCTATAAGTGTGAGCTAAGCTATGAGGACACAAAAGCATAAGAATGATACAGTGGACTTTGGGGGCTCATGGGAAAGGGTGAGAGTGGAGTGAGGGATAAACGACTACACATTGGGTGCACTGTACACTGCTCAAGTGATGGGTGCACCAAAATGTCAGAAATCACCACTGAAGAACTTATCCCTGTAACCAAACACCACCTGTACCCAAAAATCTATTGAAGAAAACAGCACATGCAAAGAATACTATCTGGAAGCACAACTGGCATAATAAAAAATTAAACATTAACTAAAATACATCAATGTGGTACTGGTGCAATAAAATACAGATAAATAGAATGGAATACAAAGTCCAGAAACAGACCCGTGCAGTATGGACACTTGATTCATGATAAACGGGGCACTGAAAGCATGGGAAAAGATAGTCTCATCAATAAATACTGCTGATTAATTAGATAGCCATCCATATATGAAGATATGAAATCTGATTCCTACCTCACACCATACAAAATAGTTAATACCACACAGATTGTACATATACATATGAAGTATAAAATGATTAATCTCCTAAAAGATAATGAATAGAGTATCTTTGATCTTGGAGTAGGCAAAGAGATTTCTGAAAGGGACACAAAATCTATTAACATAAAGGAGATTTCTGAAAGGAACACAAAATCTATTAACATAAAGGAAATGGTGATAAACTAGACTAAATTAAAAATAAAAACCTGCATTTATCAAAAGATACTATTAGGAGTATAAAAAGACAGCCAAAAAAATGCGAGATTTTTATAATACAAATAACTAGAAGAGACATATCTAGACAATATGAAAACTCCTACCAATAAATAAGAAAAAGACAATCTTATATAGAAATAGACAAGACATTTAAATGAGAACTTCATATAAATGAATATTTAAATGACCAGTCAACATACGAAAATGTGGCCAGATTCATTAAAGAAAATGCACATTACAACTACAATAAGCTACCACCGTTGTAACTTTCAACATGGTAGAATTAAAAAACCAAACAAAACCAAGTGTAGACAAGAATGCAGAGCAATAGATGCAGGAAAATCATTTTGCAGTATCAACACCCATTATGATGAAAAAAATTTTTCAACAAACTAGGAACAGAAGGGAACTCCCTTAATCTCATAAAGGGCATCTATGAAAAATCCAATATCATACCTGATGTTTAAAGACTAAAATCATTCCTACAAGGTACAGAACAAGACAAGGATGTGTATTCTCACCACTTATATTTGACATTGTACTATAGGTTCTAACCAAGGTAGCTAGGCAGACACATGTTTTCAATTATTTTGGATACATGCTTAGGAGTGGAATATTGAATCATATGACAATGCTGTGTGTAAGCTTTTGAGAAAAACTGTCAAACGGCTTTCCAGAGAGGCTGAACCATTTTACATTTCTACCAGCAACATATGGGGGTTCTGATTTCTCCACATTTTTGCCAACTTATGCTATTTCCTCTCATTCTAGCCATCCTAATGTGTGTGAAGTGGTAACTCATTATAGTTTAATTTGCATTTCCCTAGTGACTAATAGGTACAACTTTTCATGTGTTATTTGGACATCTGCATATCTTCTTTAGAGGAGTATCTATTCAAATCCTTTGCCTTTTCTTTATGGGAGACCAGAGTTTTATTATTACTCAAATCAATCTCCCTAAGCATTCAGGGATCAGAGTTTTTTTTTTTTGTTTGTTTGTTTGTTTGTTTGTTTTGAGACGGAGTTTCGCTCTTGTTACCCAGGCTGGAGTGCAATGGCATGATCTCGGCTCACCGCAACCTCCGCCTCCTGGGCTCAGGCAATTCTCCTGCCTCAGCCTCCTAAATAGCTGGGATTACAGGCATGCACCACCACGCCCAGCTAGTTTTTTGTATTTTTAGTAGAGACGGGGTTTCACCATGTTGACCAGGATGGTCTCGATCTCTTGACCTCGTGATCCACCCGCCTCAGCCTCCCAAAGTGCTGGGATTACAGGCTTGAGCCACCGCGCCCGGCCTGGGATCAGAGTTTTTTAGGATTATTTGGTGGGTGGGGGAAGGCCAGTGAGTCAAAAGTGCTGACTGGTTGGGTTGCAGATGAAATCACAGGGAACTGAAGCTGTCCTCTTGCACTGAGTCTATTTTTGGGTGGGGGGGGCCACAGGATCATATGAGCCAGTTTAATCAACCTGGGTGGTGCCAGCTGACCCATCTAGTATAGGGTCTGCAAAATATCTTAAGCACTGATCTGAGAAGCAGTCTAGGGAGGGTCAGAATCTTATAGTCTTATGGCTAATTCATTAGTCCTACTATGGCAGTCTAGTCCACAGGCAAGAAGGAGGTTTGTTTTGGAAAAGGGCTGTTATTGTCTTTGTTTTGTTTGTTTTTTAAGAAGGAGTCTTGTTCTGTTGCCCAGGCAGGAGTGTAGTGGTGTAATCTCAGCTCGCTGCAGCTTCCACCACCCAGGCTCAAGCAATTCTCCTGCCTCAGACTCCTGAGTAGCTGGGATTACAGGTGCCCACCACAACACCTGGATAATTTTTGAATTTTTAGTAGAGATGGGTTTCACTGTGTCGGCCAGGCTGGTCTCAGATTCCTGACCTCAAATGATCCACCCATCTCGGCCTCCCAAAGTGCTGAGGATTACACGTGTTAGCTACCACATCTGGCTCGTTTTTGCTTTAAACTGTAATAAACTTAGAAACTAAGTTCCTCCCAGAATTAGTTCAGCCTATGCCCAGGAATGAACAAGGACAGTTTGGAGGTTAGAAGCAAGATGGAGACCGGGCGCAGTGGCTCACGTCTGTAATCCCAGCAGTTTGGGAGGCTGAGACAGGCGGATCATGAGGTTAAAAGATCAAGACCATCCTGGCCAATACGATGAAACCACGTCTCTACTAAAGAAAAAAAAAAAAAAAAAAGAAAAAGAAACTAGCTGGGTGTGGTGGCATGTACCTGTAGTCCCAGCTACTTGGGAGGCTGAGGCACGAGAATTGCTTGAACCCAAGAGGCAGAAGTTACAGTGAGCCGAGATCACGCCATTGCTGTCCAGCCTGGTGCCTGGCGACAAAGTAAGACTATGTCTCAAAAAAAAAAAAAAAAAAAGAAGCAAGATGGAGTCAGTTAGGTCAGATCTCTTTCACAAATAGTTTCTAAACTCTGAATAAATCAGGTAGAGAGAAACAGACATGCCCCAAATTTTGTTCATAGGAGTGTATTTTACTCAACTCAAAAGCTGTAAACAGCTCAAAAGAAAAGTTTTTCTGGCTCTGGAAAACAAAAAGGATCAGCAAGGTTTTAAGCATAAAAGTCGAAAAAAGATTACTTCAGTTTTCTATTACTTTGGATTAGTTCAGTCCATTCAGTTCACTCCTGTACTGCTTGACATTCATTAATATTTCAGGTTTCCATGAGAGTCTATTCCAACGTCACATTCTCCAAAATTATTAGAAATCTGCATTCAAGAGCACCTGTCAAAGTCCTACTGCTGATAACAAACCACTTGTGAAGAGGATCAAAAGAAGACAATTGTCTGTGCATGACAAAAAAGTCTCAGGACAAGCACTGTTAAAGCCACAATTGACTAGGAATTTTGGTTACTTCTGTGGCCAAAGTCATATCAAAATTATAGGCATTTCCCATAATTTTGGAACTCATACCAATAACATATTTATACAAATACAGTCCAAAGAAAGCTGCAACATTCCATATTTGGCAATTCTTTTATACCAAATAAGACAAATGTGTCATTTTTGGACTTCATGAGGCATAATATCTAAAAAATTAGGGCAGAAAAAGACATTTTATAATTTGATTTTGCCAAGTTTGCCAGATATCAAAAGTTTAAAACACTGGATATCATAAAATAGATTCCCAGGTAACCACAGTCATTCATTTGGTCAAAATTTTAAAAAACAAAAACCTTTCTTATGATAGAAGACTTAACTTTCCAAACAGGACTCAAAGATAACATGAGGCCAACTGAATCTGTCTCTTTTCTCTCCCCTCCATTTTCATGTGTGTGTGGTGGTGGGCGGGGAGGGGCGGGGGTTTACTCAAAAGGCAAACAAAAACCTTTCAGTTTCTCAGTATTACACAAAAATCTTTTTTCACAAGAGGAAACAAAATTTCATGTTTGTGTTAGTCCATCTTTAGTGCTAAAGCTAGCTTGTAAATAAAATTTTATAAATCTGTCCAGTTTTTACTAGCTTGACCATAAGGTAAGAATTTTGTAAACTTTTTAGAACCCAGTATAATTTTCTGTTAGACAACAGATTAATTTTCTAAGAAAACTCTTATTTGGGCACCTGGACCTAGATTCTGGCCCCACATCAGTATGCTTTCATTTAACTGTTCAACCTACAGGGGAAAAATAAAAGCCAAAATAATCCCCTTCAAATCTTAGCCTTGCTCATATCTGCATATCTTTCTGTACAAGATCAACCCTCCATGAACACTTTAACTTGCCTAAGCCTTCAGTTTCATTTTAACTTAATCCTTTATGCCCGTCAACTACACAAAAAAGTATTGTCTTCTTATAATCTTTTGCCAAAACACATTCTACTTTGCTTAACCACCTTGTGTGTAAAACTGTTTCTCCAGTAGACTCAATTATATGTTACAATGTTAACTCTTAGCAACTTTTATTTTTGGTGAAAACCTGAAAAGTAAGCGATTTTTAATTAGGTGCTAGATATGGAGCCTAGAACATTAGAAGTGCAGGTAAGTTGCGACTCTTTCTAACATAGCTAGGGGGTATGGCTAACCCCACATGTTCCCAGACCTTATCTAGAATCTCATGCTCCAAAATAGGTAAACTGAACCATTTTCAAAGATCAAAGTAGTTTATGATATTAAACCATTTAGCAAATCTGATACTGACCTAAATTTAGGCCCAATGTCTAAATTTTGAAGATGATTTACCAATAATCGTTAAAACTGTATTTCTGAACGATTACTAAAGTCACATGAATGAAAGGCATTAGTGTTTCTATTTTTCTGATAAAATACGATTTAAGTGCTTATTTTTCTAAGCCAATTACTCAGAGCTCTTTTATATAGAAGCATCATATACACAACACATATAAATACACAGACAGAAGATCTAGTTGTAGTAAGATTTTTCATTTGCAAGTTTCTTAATTAGATTACTGGTTTCAGAATGAAGCCCTTGGAGGAACAGAGCCAGGAAAGCATGCAGTTTCTAGAGCCTAATGAAGCAAAACTGGAAGGCAAACACAGATCCCCAAAATTAAGGGTGTCATTTCATATCGGATCCTGGATCCCCAAAAAGGAGGGAAATACTACTGGAGAAGATAATATCCTGCTTCTACTGTGCATTTCATTGCAAGGCAACTTGACGTCCATCAGCCCATTTTGTAATCAATCCGCCCATTTTGTAATCAATCAGCCCACACCCTACGGGAGTCTGTTTCTCAGTGGGGATTAGGGATGTTTCCACACCTTCCAGATGACCTAGAGCATGCTTCTCTGAACCAAGTGTGCAAAGAGCCAAGTATCCCTCTATACCTGCCATTAGCCATCCCTTAAACTGTATTTCCCATCCAGTTATTACACACCAAGGCTAAAAGCTCTCCCATAATGCAAAGAAATTTTTGATACCCCCAAAACTCAAAACCATCACACTGCAAAAAGAACAGAGCCTTAGATTTTGAGAGGGCTCCATTTTCTTTCAATTCCTGGGGTTCCATGAGGAAAACAAAGGTTTTTTCAGAATGGGGTCTGTGGTACCTCCTCTGTTTTTCCCCAGGAGTCTCAGGCTGTTAGTAATTATCTTAGGTTCTCTCATGTGGACATCAACAGTGGCAAGAAGACAAAAATGGAGAAAAACAATTGTCGACTAACAAGATAAAATTTTCAGAAAAACCTGATTCAAGAAGAGGAAAAAGATAAATCCCTTTTAAATACATATAGTTTGGCTATCTGTTTTTAATTCAGCTGATTTTAACCAAAGGGTTCCTTTGTTAAATATATATATATATATTTTTTTACATCTCTTATTACCAGATTCTATCCAGGACAGCCAATATTTCTGGTTTTTGAATTCTATGACAGGCAATGTCCCACATGAAATTAATAAGTTTTAACTAAATTCATAACATAACTATGGACACATAAGTTATGTGTATCTCAAAGAGATAATAAGCAGTTAAAAAAAAAGAGAGAGAGATTTAGAATCTCTCCAAGGGCAGTTCAGAGAAAGGAAAATTCAAGACAGAAAACCAGAAGCTCTCCATGATGAGGGTGAAGGGGAACTCTCAATAAATGGCAGTTATACAAATAAGTAACCAGAAAGGAATCATTCAGAAGCCAATAATTGAACCTGGGCTGCCACTGTCAAAAGACAAAGCCTTAGCTACTGAGCTACACAGCATTGAGCAGCTCCTATTGCTTTTCCCAGAAGAAGTCTAAAGCAGCCAATTTCAAGCTTGCAAAGGCTTTAACTCCTCAAGATAATTTTTAGGACTACGACACAAACCCCAAAATTCCTGTCCTCTGGATGGCAGAAACCAAGAGAAAGTTTCCCACATGGACACAAGGTTAAGCTCTTAAGGACACAAGACAGAGAAATTTCACCCAATATTGGTTTCAGGGACCCCCTAGAACATTTGTAACTGACCAGTCTTCTGGGCTGGCTTGAAAAGCAGGTTTATAGGGGTCCTAAACCCACATTTTACCCTGTGATATCCCTCTCTCATTACAGAACAACAAAGACAAATTCTTAGCACAAAGTACACCAGATTTGCTACACCCCAAGACCAGTCTGACAAATCCTTTTCTCTATTAATCAAACCCTTGCAGAAGAGAAAAATAGTGACATTTACCATTCACACACACACACACACACACACACACACACACACACAGAGAGAGAGAGAGAGAGAGAGAGAGAGAGAGAGAGAGAGAGAAAGAGAGAGAGAGACCAAAAACTTGGCTGGTAAGAATTTATTACCCTTTTTGCTGGCATACGGGGTTCTGGGTTCCCTTTCTCTGTAGCTTCTGGAAGAACAAAGTGGCTTTTGATGACCCTGCTCATTGTATGGTAGCTGTGGGGGTCAAGCTACTTTACAAAACTCTTTTCTGTTTTATAGAACCATAGACAAAATATTCTCAATTTTGCAAGATGCTCCCCAACGGGCTGCATGTCTAACTGAATTAACTTTTTCCATTCCAGCAAAACAAACAGAAAACAGATACTAGTCACCTTGTTCAGCACCCAATAACAACCTGGCAAAGCTCAAAATTTCTCTGTTGTTTTTAATATACTCCAGGTGGGGAGGGTCACCTCTGAATAGCAATTTACAATGCGTGGTCTCTGAGCAAGGCAAAGAGCAGATAGTCACCCCAAAACAGGACAGGCTGCTTGAGCTTTCCTCATGGCTCACTGAATGTGACCAGACAAATAAGGAGGGTTCTCTAAGTTAGGCCTGCTGGACTTCTGTCAGCAATTCCTTCTGTGATCTCCTCCACATCTACAAACACACACAAAGATGAGACAGATAGAAGGCCTTCCAAATCAGATCCCTAACCAAGAACACGAAGAGTATTCCTTCCAAACTATCCTCCTATTCTCCATCTGAGAAATCCCTCCAAAATCTTCCTGATTGAGAAGTTTCCTGAACCAAGACTCTTTCTACTAGTTAGGGAGAGCCAAGACTCCCCAGGAGCCAAACAGAGATACCCCATGGTGGAACTACAGAAAGACACCTCACCATGGAGCTACAGGACCAGTCAGGAGAAGGAAGGAGACATTCATGGTGCCTAGGATACTCACCAACCCAGACACCCTGCAATGGGGTTACAGGCAGACACCCTGTGCCAGGGCTACAGTTATTTGATGTCTCCCAGGACTGTATCTCTATTGCATTTAAATCCACACATATTGTGTCAAAAGCACCCCACAAGTAGAGAGACTACCAGAGTCTTGCCCCCAGTCTGAGGCAACTAGGCAGCCACTTGGCTCCATCACCAGAAGGGACTACTGAACGGACAGCTAGCTACAAGGGCAATACCAGACAAGCACCCAAATGTGTAACATCCTGGGTTCACCTTGCCCGCTGCCTAGACAGAGCCAATTTATCAGGACAGAGGAATTGCAATAGAGAAAGAGTAATTCATGTAGAGCCAGCTGTGTGGCAGACCAGAGTTTTATCACTACTCAAATCAGTCTCATCTTGGCCCAATTATTATTGAGTTGTAGGAGTGCTTCATATAGTGTGATTTAAGCCCCTTGTCCAGTTATATAATATGCAAATATGTCCCCCATTCTGTGGGTTGGTTTTCACTTTCTTGAAAAGAGTTCTTTGACACATAAAAGTTTCTAATTCTGATGGGGTTTCATTCATCTACTTTTTCTTTTATTGCTTATGCTTTTATGTCATTTCTTTTTTTTTTTTTTCTTTTTTTTTTTTTTTTTGAGACGGAGTTTCGCTCTTGTTACCCAGGCTGGAGTGCAATGGCGCGATCTCGGCTCACTGCAACCTCCACCTCCTGGGTTCAGGCAATTCTCCTGCCTCAGCCTCCTGAGTAGCTGAGATTACAGGCACGTGCCACCATGCCCAGCTAATTTTTTGTATTTTCAGTAGAGACAGGGTTTCACCATGTTGACCAGGATGGTCTCGATCTCTTGACCTCGTGATCCACCCGCCTCGGCCTCCCAAAGTGCTGGGATTACAGGCTTGAGCCACCACGCCCGGCCTGCTTTTGTGTCATTTCTCAGAAGCTATTGCATGATACAAGCTCATAAAAGTTTATTTCTGTGTTTTTTTTTATAAGAGTTTTATGGTTTTGACTCTCACATTTAGGCCTATGATCTATTTTAGGCCTATATCTATTTTTTTATTTGGTGTAAGGTAATTTTTGTCCTTTATTCTATTAATACATTGATTAATTTTTGTATCCTAAAGAAACCTTGCATTCCTGGGATAAATCCCAGTTGGTCATTATGTATACATTTTTTTCCATATTGCTAGAATGATTTCCTAGTATTTTATACAGTCTTTTTGGTCTATATTTATAAGGCATAGTGTTTTTTTTAAGACTTTGTGAAAGACAGTATTAGTTTTTTTTTAAATGTTTAGTAGAATTCACCTGTGAAACCATCTGGTCCTGGGCTTTTCTTTTGGAGAACATTTTTAATTACTAATTCAATCTCATTATTTGTTGTAGGCCTGTTCAGATGTTCCACTGTTTCTTGAGTCAAGTTTTGGTTATTTTGTTCTTTCAAGGATTTTTCCTATTTTATTATAGTTTTCTAATATGTAGAAAATTTGCAATTAATTTATCAAATTTTAATTTTCAGAATTTTAATTTTCAAAATACTAATTTGAGACCATAGCTTTATAATGCCTTTTATTTCCATAAAGTCAGTAGTAATGTCCTCTCTTTCATTCCTGATTTTAGTAATTTGAGTCATCACTATTTTTCTTTGTCTAGCCAAAGGTTTGTCTATTTTGTTGATCTTTTCAAAGAACCACCAGCATAAACAAGAAGGAAGATTTACTGACTCACATTGCAAGAATATCCAATGGAGAGAGGCTCTGAGTGAGTTAACTCAGCAGCTGAGATGTCATGGATAATCCAGGTCACTGTTGTGTGTCTACCTTGTGATTATCTTGTTGGCTTGGTCCTTGCTTACCTCTTCCCCATGGCTGCCCCAACTTCAAGAATCTACGTGGATGTGATGGTGTCCAGTAAAATAAGAGTAAAAAAAAAAAATTAAGACTCTCCTGCAGGCCCTCCCTCACATTTTATTGCCAGAACTGATTTACATGCTCACTCTTAATTTAATGTCTAACTACAGGGTTGCAAATTCATTAGTACACATAGAGGAGGGAGACACCTGAACAAAATTATAACAAGAAGGGCATCAATAGACACAGCCTGAAGTTGAAACAGTTAATTAAACATAATGACTCTCATTCCTGACAATTTTTCCTAATATTCTTTGTGAATTTAAGAAGGCTTTTCAAGGCAACAATATTTTGATATCTCATGCTGGAAGAAATATTTAGGTAAAGTTCAGCAATTATTTGAGATTTTTTTCTTCATTCATATCAATAATGATACTTTTTAGCTTAACAGCATGTAAACTATAATCTCAAGTTTGTAAAAAGAAATTCAAATGGTAGAAATTTTTACTAAAACATAAATGAGCAGAAGTTATATAAATGTAAACTGCCTATTATTTATATCATTACCTTTGCCCACCAATCCTTTTGTCTAGATTTGCCAAGTTAGTCACATTGGAAAAACAGAAGGGTAGTTTGGCAAGAAAGAAGAGTTCAGAAAGTTTACAGAACCGAAAGGGATGTGGTGGTCGGGAGGAGGCGCAGGAGATCCCAGCAGCTCTCAGGAGGCAGGGCAATTCTTGGAGCCATGCGGGAGGGTCATTCACATGACAGCTGGGCAGACGATTTCCTGTATCCCTCCCTACTAAACGCACAGAAAGGCTCTTGTAAAACACTCAAGGTCTGAACCAGAGTGTCTATTTAATATTGATGATACGGCCTTGGGCCCAAAGTTGATGATACAAAGATGAATATGACTCAGTCCCTGCCTTCAAGCATTCACAGTCTAATGGGAGAGATGAACTCATAAAAAGCAATTTCAAGCGCAGCAACAGCAGTGCAATGGTATGAGCTACAGCAGTTGCCCAAAGCTGTGAGTGATTAATTCAGTTTGGAAAGTCAGAGACAACGCTAGAGGAAAAAAGTAAAAATCAAAGGATGTCTTTGAGTTCACCAAATATATGACAGAGAAAAGGACTTTTCAGAAACTGAGAAGTTTGAAGCAGTGGGGTCCACTTGGGGACCCATAAAATGACTAATGCTAACAGTGTGGGAGTGGAGGAAATAAAGCTGGAGGGGAAGCCAGGAGTTAGACCTCAGAGGACCTTGCTCCCCTCACAAGGGTGAAGGAAGTTTGTCCAGTGGATGATGAAAGCCACTACAATTTAGGTAAAGGATGTCCTGACTTGTGTTTTTAGAAATGGACCTTGAGGGTTCTCCATGGAGAACGCATTGTCAAGATGGAAGGTGGAAAGCTTATCAGGGGTGTGATGCAGGTAGTAGATACAGGAGCCTGAACCAGGGAAGTAACGAGAAGAAGATACGAAAGTAAGAAAATCGTCATTGACTGTCTTTGAATGTTGGTGTAAAGCAGTACAAGGGGATATGCAGGTCTCTGGATTGAGCAGCGGGGTAGGTAGGTGCAGGATGCGAGCTCAATCCAAGGCAGTTGAACTTGAGGTATCAGTGGGACACCTCAGTAAGGATGTACGTTTGGCAGCTGGACATAGATCTCATCCAGAAATAAAGATTTAGGAGTCTTGAGGGGGCATCTCCTGAAGCTATAGGTGTAGGTCTAATTGCTGGGGAGAGGGGAGCAAATATGAAGGGAAAACAGAGGAGCCTCATAATTCAGGAACGAAGGAGTCAGTCCACAGAGGAGGCTGAGCAGGGACGGTAGAGAGGTAGGAGGTGAGACAAGAAAAATCAGTGCATTCAAACCCAGAGGGTGAAATAATCTTAGAAGGGAATAACCATCTCTGTAAAAAAAAATTTTTTAATGCAAATCAAAACCACAATGAGATACCATCCCACACCAGTTAGAATGGCAACCATTAAAAAGTCAGGAAACAGATGTTGGAGAGGGTGTGGAGAAACAGGAATGCTTTTACACTGTTGGTGGGAGTGTAAATTAGTTCAACCGTTGTGGAAGACAGTGTGGCAATTCCTCAAGGACCTAGAACAAGAAATACCATTTGCCCCAGCAATTCCATTAGTCAGTATATATCCAAAGGATTATAAATCATTCTACTATAAAGACACATGTACACATATGTTTATTGCAGCACTGTTTACAACAGCAAAGACTTGGAACCAACCAATATGCCCATCAGTGATAGACTGGATAAAGAAAATGTGGCATATATACACCACGGAATATTGCGCAGCCATAAAAAAGGATGAATTCGTGTCCCTTTCAGGAACATGTACGAAGCTGGAAACCATCATTCTCAGCAAACTAACACAGAAACAGAAAAGCAAACACCGCATGTTCTCACTCATAAGTGTGAGTTGAACAATGAGAACACGTGGACACAGGGAGGGGAGCATCACACACCAAGGCCTGTAAGAGGGTGGGGGGCTAGGGGAGGAATAGCATTAGGAGAAATACCTGAGGCATACAATGGGTTGATGGACACAGCAAACCACCATGGCACATGTATACCTATCTAACAAACCTGTATGTTCTGTACATGTATCCCAGAACTTAAAGTATTTTTTTAAAAAGAATTAAGAGAAAGAAGGAGAAGAGGAGGAGGAAGAAGAGCAGAAGAAGGAAAAGCAGGAGGAGAAGAAGAGGAGTAAGTAGAAGGAGAAGAGAAGGAGGAAGAAGAGAAAGGACAGGATGGGAAGGAAGGAGAGGAAAATGTATTCATGACACATCAGCAGAGAATGAACTCTATCTGTCTAGGAACACTGCAGGTGGCGTCCCTGCCTTTTCTCCAAAGAAGGATGGGAAGCAGTCAGATGAGATCCATGAATCCAGGGTGCTGGAGAGGGGGCAGCAGAAGCCTGTGCCACTTCTAGTGACCCTTACTCCCTCATCCACCTGGCCGAGAACAGGGGCACTTTCCCAATCACCTTTGTGCCGAGTTCAATTCCAAACAGAAATTTCTGGCAACTAAACACTAGGCCTTATGAATGGTTATTTTCCTCCACTCCGACATTTCGGGAGGAAGAAACTGGGGACACTCTGAGAGGCAACTTGGAAACCCAAGCAATTGCATTCACTGTGGTTTCACTCAGCCTTGGGCTGGAGACCAGAGATGGCCAGATCCCTACAGCCTGAAACCCGGCCTCTTGCCCTGCTCCCTTGAAATCTGAAGATGAACAATTCTGTTTCCAGATCCACACATAGAGCATATTCACAATGAAGATACAATCCTGATCACCTCCGCAGGAAACAGAAAACAAACTTTTACTGAAAGCCAATTCAGTGCAAGGCGCTGAGCTGCAGCTCTGCACTTGTTACCTCATCACGTAGCCCCGTGAGGTATACGGTTTCACGCTCATCAATAACACTCAGATTTGCATCTTCCCTAAGACTCCATGACTATTTGTAAACGACAGAGACAGCGTTTGATACCCTGTCTGCATATTCCAAAGTCCAGGGCTTTTCCCTCTCTGAAGAAAGAGGCAGTTTCTATACTTTTTTTTTTTAAATGATTCCCTGTACTTCAGATTCCAATATGCAGATGAACTTCAGATAAGAAAGACATGTGTTCCCGTAATGTTGTATATAAACTGAGGTTTTGTAACTCAGATCATATTTCAGGTCTATTAAATTTTATGACAAATCCTTTTTCTACATCAAAGAACCCTTTCACAGAGCAAAGAGCCAGTCCCTAATTTATCTGCAGTTTAATGTGTCAAGTTTCCTTAAAGTGGAGCTTGCTTCTGCCACTAAGGAAACTGAACACCCTTAAAAAAAAAAAAAAAAAAAATCAAAGTCCAAAGTCTTGCTTTGCTTTCAGTGAGAGCCAAGAGGCAAGCTGGGGAAACACCAGAGCAGCCCCGTAGAGACTCCAGCTTCGTATCTGGAGTCTGCAGGCACGTTCTTCACCAATGAGCCAGAAAGACTCCAATCCCTTCTCCTGGGCCCATTCTGTCTGGGCATAGTGGCTTTTGCTCCTCTACATTCTTGGAGCTTCTTGCAGAGGCATGTAGAGCCTGGGTTGGCACAAAGTTGCCCATTCTACCTGGTTACCTGAACCTCTCCAGCAGACAAAGTTTCAGGGGGGAGCTGAGTGCATCCCTTGGATTGGCCATGAAAACTCCTCTGCCCATTCCGAACCTAACTTAAACCTGTAAATGGGCTTCTCCCTCCCTTGCCCTACCCTGCCTCCTAGGAATCAAATAGATGCATTTAACGGCAAGCACGACACCCACAGCCTCCCTGTCTGCATCTCTCCTGAATTTATGAAGTTGGTACAAATCCCTGCATGCTGAAATGGACTAAACCCGGGGTTACGTGAACAGAGATGCACTTCTCCTGAGTTAGACTTGAACTCTACAGCAGGTTCATCTTTGAGCTGGTCATCTGTGTTATCTACCAAATATTTCCAGGTCTTCTTCCGGGCACAGGTATGATTACATTTCTCTAGCCCCTTTAGAGATAGGAATGGCCAGCTGGGCGCGGTGGCTCACGCCTGTAATCCCAGCACTTTGGGAGGCCGAGGTAGGCAGATCATAAGGTCAGGAGATCGAGACTGTCCTGGCCAACATGGTGAAACCTTGTCTCTACTAAAAATAAAACTAAAAATAAAATTAGCCAGGCATGGTGGTGCGCACCTGTAGTCCCAGCTACTTGAGAGGCTGAGGCAGGGAAATCGCTGGAACCCAGGAGGCGGAGGTTGCAGTGAGCCAAGTTGGTGCCACTGCACTCCAGCCTGATGACAGAGTGAGCCTCCATCTCAGAAAAAAAAAAAAAAAAAAAAAAAGATAGGAATGGCCATGTGGCTTGCTTTGATCAATAAGATGTGAGCAGAGAGCCAGGCATGGTGGCACCATGCCTGTAATCCCAGCTACTCAGGAGGCTGAGGCAGGATGATTGCTTGATCCCAGAAGTTTGAGACTACCCTGAGCAACATAGCTAGACCCTCACTTCTTTAAAGTATTTTTTTAATTAGCCAGTGTGTACCTGTAATCCCAGCTATTCAAGAGGTGGGAGAACAGCTTGAGCCCAGCCTGGACAACATAGAAAGACCCCCCATCTCATTCAAAAATAAGTAAATCATGAGAAGTGATGTGTGTCATTCCGAGGTGGAGGCTTTAGGTGTCAGTATCGTACTAGAAACAAATACTAAAGTAATCCTTCTGTTGGCCTGGGTCCTGAAGACAAAAGGTGGAACAGAGCTGCCTGCAAGCTCTCAGCGGACAGGTAGCCAACCCAGCAGCCGTGGAGTCCCTCAGAGGGGGACCTAGCAGAACTCCTAGAGAAGGGGAGACTGGTCAGGAAAGATTCCCAGAAGAGGCTGTGCTGGTGCTGAGTGGGAGTGGAGGTTGAGTGGGTGATGAGGACACACAGGTGGTAACGAGTGGGAAGGAGGCGGCCATCTAGGAAAAGGATGAAGAAAGAGAGCGGGGAGAGTGGAGTCCCCATTAGGGGCCACACAGAACCAAAGACCTGGCAAACCCAAGAACTTTCCTGGAAAACCTGCTGCCACCTCAACTCTCACCAGAAAAAAGAAGAGAGCCTGGGTAGGAGGCGGGGGGGGGGGGGCGGGGTGGGTAGAAAATATAGTCCAGAGAATGAGAAAAGCAGAAAGTGGGTTTAAGGAAAAGAGGACTAGAAAAGAACAGGAAATCTAGTAAATTCAGACTAGGGGAGAAAATAAGAAATAAGATGCACTGAATACTGGCCCCCCAAAACGTCAAGTCCTCATCCCTGGAACTTGTAGATGTGATCTTATTTGGGGAAGGAGTCTTTGCAGATGTGAAGTTAAGGGTTTCACGAGACAGTTACCCCATGGGCCCCACATCACTGTGTAGGAGTGATGGGGAAGCCATACGATTTCAGAGGGAGAGGCTGGAACCACATGGCCGCAAGCCACAGAACACCCAGTACTACCAGAAGCTGAACGAGGCAAGAATACATTCTCAGGAGAGACTCTGGTGGAACAGAGCCCTGCCAGCAGCTTGGTTTTGGACTTCTGTCTCCAGAACTGTGAAAGAAGACATTTCTATTGTTCTTAGCCACCCAGTTTGCAGTCATTTGTTACAGCAGCCCCCGCCGGGAAACTAACCCACGCAATGACTAGGAAAGACTCACCATTCTATTTGACAGGCACTCCCTGACCTCCCTTGCCTAGACTCTGCCTCCTGTCTGCGTTAGTCAGTCTCCCGCCCTGGGTACTCTTGCCACCACACACCCCTCTCCTTTCCTTTCCTTCCACCCAGCCAGGCTCTGCTCCAGTGCTCCTGGGCTGAGCTGGCTGGCTGGAAAGAACGCTCCAAAGGCAAAGCTCCTTCTTTACCCCCCTCCCCAGCCTCCTCCACCCTCCTCCTCCGTGCCTGTGGCCTTCCTGCCAGACAGAACTACTGTTGGTTGGCTATGTCTCTCCACTTGGATGAATTCCAAGCCCTTGGAGGCTAAAGCCTATTACTAACCCCAAGTGTTTTGTTCTATGCCGGGCTCAAAACGAATATTCGAATTTATAAAAGGTAACTGACAAATATTTGCTAATAATTTTGAATTGGCCATTACTATAACAACCAGTGATAAAGGATGTGCCAGCCACTCTACTAGAAACACCAAAGAATCAGAATGATAGTAATGACCATTTTAACTAATCATATAGCTGATGAGCAGTTATCATGTGCCAGGTACTGTGCTAAGCACTGGAAGTCTATTATTTAATCCTCACCATCATATTTTTTTTAAACAAATCAGCTATTAGGCTAAGAGACATTACAGAATTTGCTTGTTGTCATCCCGCTAGCAAGCCTCCGCGCGAGAGTGCAAGTCCAAATCAGACAGGCTCTCCAAACTGTGCTCTAAGTAGAGTATTTTGGAGGGAAAAAAAAAATCAAACTCTTCTAGATGGTCATTTCCTTGGCCATGGTCTTAAGGCACCTCAGGTTCTCAAACATTTGGGGATTTCCTTAAACAACGAGTTTACCAGTGAAACATCTGAAGAGTCACCCATTCCAGGACCCGAAATCAACCTAATTGGCCACTGGGTGGCGCCAAAAAAGTGTGTTCGAGACACAAAAGCCAGCATACCAGGGCCGTTTCCAGCTCCGTGGGGCTCCTAAAGGTGAGCTGTGTACAAAGGAGGAAGCAGAACCACCCAGAAGGAATCAAGCCTAGATTCAAAGAAACGGATTGGAGAACATGTTCCCTCGGGTGTCTGATGCCGATAGAAAAAGGTAGCAGCAAACCTGCATGCCTGTATGTCAGGTAGAAATCATACTCCTGAGGAATGCAGACTATTTAAATACATCTGTTTACCAGGAGCACAGAAATCCCCGCGGGCGCCCCAAGGAAAGAAAAATTACAGTCACAACTGCCAACAGCGAGGATGTCCAAACACCTTAACAGGTAGGTCCTTGTTGAAGCGGCAGCTCTTAAATGATTCAACTGCCTCTTAGCCAAAACACATAGCAACAGCCGTAAATAACACTATAATTAACATCACACGCAGAGCAAGGGAGACTTTGAAAATATTTCACTAAACATCTCAAAGGAATCAGATATTCTACCCGGTGAATGAAGACATTGTCAAATTATTTATCTGGAGCCAGCTGCGAATTCTCCACGTTGTAAAACATCTGCAGATTGCTATGTGCTTAGTAGGAAGAATGATAGCTGACAGGCAGCCGCATTCATGGGGCTGGAGACCTGGCTATAATGCAAGTTGCCACGTCCTGCACCACCACTGCCCTGAGTGTGGACCACCCAACGCTGCGCATTGCAACCTGTGTGCAGCCGCTCCACAGGTAGACAAGTGCGGAATGTGAAGATGATCACTGGAAACGTGTAAGCAATTCGACATTGCCATGATTGCCAGGGCTGTGACTTGTTCAACAGAGCTGGACCCACCCGGATGTTGCAAATTTGCTGGTGATTCGTTTATGACAAGGGCTGTGAACGAGTCCTGCCGGGCAAGCACTTATCAGTCTGAAACAGATGAGACATTGAGTCAAACTGGCATTCCACCATGGGAGTTTGAGAAACACTAGCCTAGGAATGGAAAGCAGATGACTCCAACCTTGTCCATCCAGTTCCACAGACTCAGACAAAGAGTTTAGGAGCTACCGGTGTGGGCCTAGCAGACAGAGAGAAGGAGATCCAGTCTCCTCTGTAAATTACCAGCTGTACGGACTCAGGCATGTTACCTAAACTAGATCTGTACAAAAATGTGGCTAACAGTATTTACTTTATAGAAGTTGTGAGAATAATAGGAAACGAGATGGGTGTGAGACAACGCTCAGATGGTTTTCAT
Organism: Saimiri boliviensis; assembly: GCF_048565385.1. Taxonomy (NCBI): domain Eukaryota; kingdom Metazoa; phylum Chordata; class Mammalia; order Primates; family Cebidae; genus Saimiri; species Saimiri boliviensis. The sequence goes on from NC_133453.1 coordinate 123,615,964, forward strand.
ACCTTTTTCCCAATCTCTCTCCTTCAATCTTTCTCTCTCTCTGTACTTTAGAGGATTTTAAAAATAAAGCCTGCTTTACCCTCAAGAAAATAGTGTTATCAGTACTGTCATGGGGTCCTTTATGCCTGAGATTCTAGATTTAATCAGTCATGAGGTTCTCTTATGAAGGGAGGGAAGAATTCTAGAATAACACACAAAAGAGAGAAAAGAGAAAGGGAGGTGTTGAGGGGGAGAGTTAAAAGGGAATGATGGATTCGTCTCAGACAAAAGGACAAAAAGAAGCCTTGAGGCCAGCGTGGTGGCTCACGTCTGTAATCCCAACACTTTGGGAGGCCAAGGCGGGCAGACTGCTTGAGCCTAGGAATTTAGGCCCAGCCTGGGCAACCTGGCAAGACCCCATCTCAGAAAAATCAACCAACCAATGAACAAACAAAAAAATCTTGAGACCTGACAGAAGCGGCAGCAAAGGACAAGTGAAGAGCATGGAGGGCAAAGGGACAAGAGATCAATGCCCATTCTAGAGGAAGGTTCTAGTAGAAGATGCCCTCTCACACCAGAAGAACCACAAGCGTGCACAGGCCTGGAGCTTCCGGGACCAGTCCGGTGGAGTGCTCAGAGCCATGGGCACCTACCTCTCCTCGCTTGCCCAGGGCTATACCAATAATCCCGCTCTCTGTTCTTGAAGAGAGCTTGACTTTGGCAGCAGTGATGTTCTGTGCAGATGAGGTTTGTCCAGACACAGCACCTGCTGTCTCCGTCTGACGCTGTCATTCAATAAATGATTGATAACTAAATACTGACTATGTATCAGGCATTGTTCCAACGCTGGCAATCCAGCAGGCAACGCAGCATAATCTCTGCTGCCCTGAGGTTCATCGTCTAGAGGTAGTGGGGTAGAAAATGCCAGATAAATGACAATTCCCCCTACTGGGAACATACTGTACCTTACTTCAGCACAGACACTGTGCTGTATGAATATTTAATGTCACACTCCAGGGCAGGGCTTCTTATGCTGAGGCCTGCAGAGAGCATTCAGGGGAGTTCATGAACTTGGAGGAAAGAAAGAATTATGTACTTATTTTTACTCGCCTCTAACTAAAATTTAGCATTTCCTTCTAATATGAGTGCAGAAAACCACAGAGGTTCCTGTGACTTTAAGAAATAGAAATTACAGATTTTGTATATCACATTACAACTGTGGGAGATTTGTTGAAATATTTATGCACATGACTACTCCAAATTTATGGTAGCTCTGAGGCCTGCCACCAGACCTTAATGTTTAATACATTAATAAAGAAACACATGTATTATTACATCACATGTATTTGTTTTTCAAAATTGTGATGGCTACTGTGTGTTTCAATATAATTGGTTTCCTCTTATGTATTTTTAATTCATTTACAAACCGTATTCTGGGAAGGCATCTGTGGGTTTTACTAGCAGTCCAAAGGAGTCCAGGGACAGAAAAGATTAAGAACCTCCATTCTAGAGCCTGCTGTTAACGTCTGAAGGGCTTAATCAGAAATTCACCCTCCCAGAACTGTTACCATATGCAAGACTCCAATTAGGCACTCCCGCCCCAGAGTACTGGCAGCTCTTCCAATCTGACTATCCCGATCAGTGCTAGAGGGCTGAAAAGTTGGCAGCAGGGATAATAAAAGCCATTTTTCATTGGTGACACGAGTGGTGTTCCATACATGTAGAAAGGACAGAAATATTATATAGGCATGCACACCCTTACATGAACAGGAATACAAGAAGCTAGTAAGCCCTGCAGCTAAAACCTCTCTCCCGAGTGGAACACTAGGCCTGGCACTCCAATTTGACCCTGTGTTCAGACACTTAGAGCAGGACTCTGCGAGGACAGCTCAGCTATCTCAGCGCTCTTGTTTAGAATGGCACTTCATCTATTTCCAGTTAAAGTTTTCGTGTAAGGTATTATGGAAGCTCTTGAGAAACTGAGGCTGGGGCTCCCACAAACCAACACAGCAAGTGGGAATGACCATTTCTGTGCGTGCTTTGCCACTCAATACTTGTCTACGTGGCAGAATTCTACCTGAGACCTGCTTTCCTTGTAGCACAGTAGCTGGTAGCCAGGCTGTGGGGCGGAGATTGTGAAACTAAACAGAAACCACACAAATGAGAACATGCGGAGACTGTTTATTCAGATCCTGCTACAGCAAGGGAGGCAGCTTCCATCGCTTGCGTTTGCCAAGGTAGGCAGGGCAGTAAGGAAGCTTCAAAGTAGAAAAAAGCCACGTTTCAGTGCACTGATTACTGGGAAGCTGGGGACAGGCTTGCTAGAAATGGGGCTTCCTGTGGGATTGGTTTGAGGAGCATATTTGACTCTCAACAAGGGGAAAAAATAGAGAAGTTGGCAGTCATTGAACAAGCCCTGACCATGCCGGGCCAGTCGCTACAGAGGTGTTGGTTTGGCTCCCAGGACTGATTGCCACAGAGGTTGTGGGTCAGAGGCATGTTGTCATATATGGCTAGGCCATTGTCTGTCTGTATACTGAGTCTGTCAGGACCTACAGATCTCAGCCAGGTCTTACAGTGAGATATGAAGGATGTCTACCAAAAACAACCTCTGAAAGGCCCAGATGGCAAAGATCCACTCACAAAAAGCAGTCTAATAGGTATCTCCAGCCTCATAAAGGTCTTGGGTACCTGGTGGGGCGGCGGGTATTGTGCTGGCTCCTCATCCTTGTACCTGGAGCAGCTGTAGTGAATACGCTTGAGCATCACCTTGAGGTGATGCTGTGGCTGATGACACCTCCTCTCACAGGTGACGCCGGCACAGTGCCTGGCCCGTCGCAAGCACTCAGCAAAACACAGCTATTGGTTCTGAGTGATTTTTTTTTTTTTTTTTTTTAAGATTTACGAAGAGGCAAAATTTTGCCAAGGGAATAGGACCTATGCCTGTGCTTCTCAACCAGAAACAATTCTGTCCTCCAGGGAACATTTGACAATGACTAGAGACATTTTTTTTTGGTTGTCGCACCTGGGGCTCACGATGCTACTACATCTAGTGGGCAGAGGCCAGGGATGCTGCCAAACATCCTACAACGCACATCTTCCAAAGTCCCCAGGACAAAGAATTATCCAGCCCCGAATTACCAATCTTGCCCAGGTTTCCTATCCATGGAGATAAATGGAGGAGGAAGTGGGTAACAGAAGGATTCTCTGGTGTCAGGACAGCACAGTAATCCAGAGAGTAAATCTGGATTAAGAGCAGGATTTAGACCCTGGCTCTGCCACTTCCTGGTGAACACGACCAAGTTATGAATACTTAACTCCTCTAACAGTGAGACCTCATTCATAGGATCTACCGTGAGCTCTGAGTCAGTTTCATCATACACATTTTCTAGGTTTCTTTGGGTAGACCCGGGTAACCTCAGAAGGTTGAGGTGGGTGAAAGGTGGGCAACCTTTCTCTACGGGCTGGCTACCAGGTTAAAAAGGAAAGAAATTTCAAAATTCTGCCACGTGTATAGACATGTATCAGCAAGCAAACACAAAAGGAATCACAGTACCTGTTCTGTAAACTCCACCATGTCCCAGCATTCTGTCCCTTGACTGCCTGAAGCCTCATCTGCATGGGAGACTCCCAGGAGGCAGACAACAGTGACCGCAAGGCAGGATTCTGCTAACGTTACAACTGGCGTCCAACACCAGACCTGCTTGCTTACTCCTGGCTGGACACCAGGAAGGTAACAGAGTTTAACTCCTGAGTTATTTCCATGGAATCAGGCCATAGGTGACTCTGGATCTTTATACCCAACTCATGGAAGGGTATTTTATCCAGACCAAATATCTTGAAGATCTTTATCTCACCATTAAAAACCCACTTTCAATGCTTGCCATACTATTTAACAAGACAGTGATTTCACCAACCCAGAAATATTTCTGACATTCTCTAAGCTGATTGGCAATGTATCTGATGTTAACAGAAATGCAGATAACAGACACCTGTTTTAGCCTTCAGGAGAAGGTGTCTTGATTAGAATGCTAGCTGGCCACTCCCACGCGTTCCACCCACATTAGACTGCCAGCTGCACCTGAGCTGTTGCTTCACTGAAATCACACACACCCAGGAACACATCTTCTGGTTCAAAGACTTAGTAAATCACAGGCACCATAACAGAGCTGTGAAAAGTGCGCAATGCCGTTAGCACTGTTTCTGGCACACTAGTAAATACAGAATAAATGCTTGCCATTACCATAATTCCTTTTTTAGAAGCCCTCCTGCATCTCCTTGAAGAAAGAAAAGAAATTTTAAAGTCTAAGGGTGGTATGGAAAAGAAAAGTTTTGGAATTTGTTGATCAACTCTGGGGTGCCAGGCATTTCATGTGCTTTGTGGCATTTAACTGACACAAACCCCACCGACTCCCATATGAGAAAGCCAGGCTCAGACCGCATAAGCGCCTCACCTAATGCCCACGGCCAGTGGTGCAGGAGCCAAGACTGAAACTCCTGCATGGGAAAGTCTGACACAGCAGCCAAGCTGCCTCCCCAGCATTGCACTTTGCATTCTCAACGATGGAGAGATAGCAGAATTTGGATGTGTCAGGAAGACCCAAGTCTCAGCAGAAGGCAGGTAGGCAGTACAAGGCACAGCATCACGGCTGCAGACACAGCCAGCTCGCCTTGGGGAGTGCAGGGATGTGGTCTGACCAGAGAGGGCTAACTGGGTATTAGTACCTCAGGGCCGTCGCAGGGTGAATTCTCCCAGAACAGGACCCCAAGTGGAACAACAGAAACGGGATGGGGAGTAAGTGACTTTTACCCACACAGTTGGGTGTGGGCTGCGACTCCATGAGTTTAAGGCAGTCCCGAAATGTGTCAGGCTATTCGGACTCTTGATGTCCCCCCTGGAGAGGGCAGTTAGCCCTCTCTCCTCAGACCACATCCCTGTGCTCCCCGCGAGGCGAGCCGGCTGTATCTCCAGCCATGACTCTGTGCCTCGTACTGTCCATCTGCCTTCTGCTGAGACTTGGATCTTCCCAACACCTCCAAAGTCTATGTCCCCATCGTTGGGAATGCAAAGGGCAATGCTGGGGTCCCAGTGCCCTTGGGCCATCCTCTGCAGGCACCCGGAGCTAGTCACAGGAGCCCAGAGCCTCTAGCCAGGGCTCCAGGAGTGTGCTCCACACTAGTCACTGCCAGCATCCAGAGGAGTTCATCTTCCGAAATCCAGTAAAACCCAGTCCTTCCCTGGCCCCAGTGAAGGCTCCCGACTGCCCCTGCCAGCCTGAAAAACTCAGGTCTCCACTCCTGCCTCCCCTGTTCATCTTTAGCAACTCTGGCCTCCAGAATCCCCACACACTCCAGCCAACGGCCTGTGCCATTACTAGTCTCTGCTCAGGACCCTGCTCCCTGCAGACGTTCCTCCCTCCATCCAGACCCCATCCCCGCTGAGATGCTTGGATCACCCTTTTAAGAGTAATACTTCTCATGCCTGTAATCCCAACACTTCGGGAGACCAAGGTGGGAGGATCGTTTGAGCCCTGGAGGTCAAGGCTGCAGCGAGCTGTGATCACTTCACTGCACTCAGCCTGGGCAAGTGACAGAACAAGAAAAAAGAAAGAGCACTTATGCCCCTCTTCCCTTCACCCTGCCGTTTTCCTCATCACTGCCCAGCACCACATTGCACATACTCTGTGAATCCGTTTACTGTCTGCCTGAGACAGACAAGTAAGCTCCAGGAGGGCAGGGACCACGCCTCTTTTGATCACTGCTCTGTCTTCAGTGCCCACTACAGAGTAGAGGTAAATAAACAATTGCTGAATGAAGGAAGTGAGTTCATCAGTCAATCCACCAGTCAGTCCAGAATATACTCCCTAAGGCACTACCAGAAGTAAATCTGAGGGCCACTTGGGTCACAATTCCTTCTAGGCCTTATTATAAATGCAGATTCCTGGCTGGGAAGGAGATGGTGTTTTCATGGCTCTGTCAGCAGCATCCACCTCCAGCCTCACCCCTGCCCCCTGTATAGAGGCCTCCAAAGGAAGGCAAGAGGCAAGGTGAAGGGAAGGACTGCTTGGCCACCCAGGAGGCTGGGTACTTGGCATCAGGGTTCCCAGCCCTCCCCATCACCCCAGCCCATCTAGGCTCCCAGGCACCAAGCATGGTTAAGAAACAGCAGAGCTGTCGGCTTTGCAGAGATACCTGTGAGCTCAGAATATGTGGCTATCAGCAGCAGGTGTGGCAGACAGGATACTTGAGGCCCCTCCCCAGTTTCTAGACACAGCCTAGCTCTTCTTCAATCTGCGACCCCTGGGAAGGGGGTGATCTCCAGTACTGGCTGAGATTGAGGCTTAGAGTCAGCTTACTTTTAATGAGAAATACATGATTTTTTAAATTGTTTTTACCACTTAACATAAAGTAGGTAAATTATCTCAACATCATTTTAACCTTTTTATAATATGCATTCTTTAGTTTCTCAGTAGTTTTAATGATATCTAATATTTATTCAGTATTAAATTCAAATTATGTTCAAGACCTATTAAATCATACTTTGAAACTCATTAAAACATATTTAAATGAACATTGAAGTCAGACTGTTTCTGTCTCTGGAATCATATTTAATTTGATTTAGAGAAAACAGATGGATAGAGAAATCTCTTTAAATGCAGATTCCTGGGACCTATCCCAGGTCTACTGAATCAGAATCTGATGACAGAGACTTGGCGTTTGCATTCTTACCAGGCTCCGCTCAGAACTTTCAGTTCTTGTCCACTCAAACCTGTGAGGTTTAAGATGTCCTGCAATGTCTGCCTTCAGTTAAGTGGGAATGTTAGAAGAACCAGAGTGGGAGGGATAAGACCTGGACCCCCAGCCTCCCCATGCTCCAAGGTACTTGGTAAGGGACAGTGTACAGGACATTGTCTCCAACGGCCTGCTGAAATGGGCCGACAGCCAAATAAACCAAGTGGAGGCAGAGAGGCTGGATTTGAGGAGGAAAAGGGGATGGAGAGGGAACCTATAGGGTTAACAAATAATGAAGGTTAATATCAGCTAAGAATGATGCGCGGCCTTCTTTAACACATTGTGGAAAGAGGAAAGAAAAGAGAGAAGCTTCTTTTGAAAGCAGGCAGCCCAAGAACCGGATGCAGTGAGCGTTTCTGTGGACTGAGGGAAAGAACACTTGTGCCTGATAGAGAGGACACCGTGGCCACTCCTGTTTTTCTGGGATGATCTCGGATTCTCCATCTATAAGAGCTGTGTATCATTATCTATACCTTCCCCTTGACATTTTGGAGGGGAGGCTGGTCGAGTCCATATAGGAGAGAAAATTCCCACCAGGAACAATTCTTGCCCACACCAGCACTCCAAAAGATGAAGCAGAAACAGCTCTAACCTTGGTCGACTTCCTGTTTGCCCACACCAAGTGCGTGACCACTAAGACTCTGAATTTGCTCTAACCCTACCTGGACCGGTCTTTCTCTTCACCTCCACACTGAACCCGCTGTCCTTTCTTTGCCTGGAACATTCTTTTCATCTCCACATGCTACCTTCTCATCATTCAGGTCTAGACTTGACTATCACCACTTCAGAGAGACCTTCCCGGCCTCCTTCTCTGATATTGCCTCCTCCCTTTCCCACTCAATCACAACATCTTCTACCTTTGAGTACTTATCACTCTGAAATGATCTAATTTGTTCACAAGTGTCATGAGAGTTCCTTAAGAGCAGAAGCTTTTCCTGTGAGGTCATTCCCTGAAATACAGGGGACATCCATAAATATCCAAGAATAAATGAATGAATGAATGTCCTTGCTTCCTTGAGTTGCCTCTTGGTCCACCTGCTGCCTATTCTATTCTCAGTTCTCCCCTTGATTCTTTTGGTCTTTTTATCTCTACAACTTCCCCACTTTGTCCTCCAGGGCCCTAAGTCTAACTGTGTTTCCCCAACATGATGCTGGAATGGAAGATTTTAGGCCCTTCCATTTCTCCTGGAAGATACTGGCTTGAAATAATCCAGCCTGGGCAAGAATCATTGAAGATAAAATAACCAACAATTCACTGTGAAAGACCTAGTGCTGATGCATCATTAAGCAGACATCTCATCAAAGAGGGCCTCCTGGCCACCCAGTTCGGGAAGGCAGGGCAGGGGACATGGAGGGTAAAACTGCCTCCTGCTATACTAACCAACAGGCACTGGTGGGAACAGACGAGAGCTCACAGTGAAATGCCCTCCAGGGAACTGAAAAAGAAGGACAATACGATTGCTCTTAGGTTAACAGGAAACCAAGCAACCTTGGATCAGGGCGGCGAGCTTGGCCAAATCTCAGGTGGAAGCATGACCAACCGACCGTATCTAAAGAAAGGATCTCTCCTTCAAAGGAATCGGCTGGCCCTGGAATTCCGTAAATGTTTGTTTAGCCTCATTACTTGCCAAACATCTTGCCGAGAGATCTCCTTGCATTACCTCCTGTAATCCTCCCAACAGCCTTTACTTTGCTACCATTGATCTTATTAGAATAGGATTCCTATGGGGCATAGGAACTATGTCTTTTGTTTCTCTTTTTTGTCTTAATATTTTGTCCAAATACCACAGCACAGAACTCAGTTCTGGGAGAAGAGCCATTGTTTGATTGATTCTTCCATGCTGAGATTTTCCTCCCTTCTGAAAATATTCTTCTTCCTTATTAGCTTCTATATCTACAGCAGCTACATAGCCCATTCCTTGTCCTAATCTTTGGATTCTCCTGTTCTGTGAGGAACGCCTCTGTTACATTTCCTTGATGGTCATTACTTATTTCAACGCAATAGCCTGGTGGCTGGGCAAATGGATTTTTGAAAATAAGAGACCCATAGGGCATGGTGGCTCACACCCATAATCTCAGCACTTCGGGAGGCTGACGCAGGAGGATATGAGCCCAGGAATTCAAGGCCAGCCTGCATAACATACTGAGACCCTATCTCTACAAATAACTTTAAAAAAAAAAAAAAAAAAAACTAGCCAGGCATGGCAGCCCATGACTGTGGTTCCAGCTACTTGGGAGGATGAGTTGGGAGGATCGTTTGAGCTGGGAGGTCAAGGCTGCAGCAAGCCATGATCATGCCACTGTGCTCCAGCCTGGGAGACACAGCAAGACTTCGTCTCAAAAAAAAAAAAAAATTGCTGAATAGGACCAGCTCCGGTCCACGGTTCCCAACAAGAGCAAGTCAGAAGGCAGGTGATCTCTGCATTTCCAACCGAGGTACCAGGTTCATCTCGTTGGGATTGGTTCGACAGTGGGTGCAGCCCAAGAAGGGCAAGTCAAAGCAGGGTGAGGCATCACCTCACCCAGGAAGTACAAGGGGCTGGAGAACTCCCTCTCCTAGCCAAGGGAGGCCATTATGGACTTTTGCAGACACTCCGGTACTCCGGCTCAGATACTGCACTTTTCCCAGGGTCCCCACGATCTACAGGCCAGGAGATCCTCTCCAGTGCCTACACCAGTGCCCCAGGTTTCCAGCACAAAACTAAGTGGCCATTTTAGCTGAAGCAGTTTTTTTTTTTTCCTCATACCCCAGTGGCACCTGGAATGCCAGTGAGACAGAAACACTCATTAGCCTGAAAAAAAGGGGGCTGAAGCCAGGCAGCCAAGTGATCTGGTTTGGCAGGTCCCACCCCTACAAAGACCAGCAAACTAAGATCCACTGGCTTGAAATTCTCACAGCCAGCACAACTGTATGAGCTCGACCTGGGATATTCAAGCTCGGTGGAGGGAGGGTTGTCCACCATTGCTGAGGCTCTGGTAGGCAGTTTAAACCTCACTAGTATAAACAGAGTCACCCAGAAGTTTACACAGCAACTGGGCAGAGCCCACAGCAGCTCAGCAAGGCCTCTACAGGCAGACTATGGCTAGACTCCCTTCTTGCTGGGCAGGGCATCTCTGAATAAAGGCAGCAGCCCATCAGGGACTTATAAAGCCCCCACTTTCCTGGAACAGAGCACCTGGGAAAAGGGGTGTTTGCAGGTTCCACTTCAGCAGACTTAAATGTCCTTGCCAGGCAGCTCTGAAGACAGTAACCGATCTCCCAGCTCAGCACTTGAGCACTGATAAGGGACAGACTGCCTCCTCAAGTGGCTCCCTGACCCCCATTTATCCTGACTGGGAGACACCTCATATAGGAGAGCTCTGGCTGACATCTGGTAGGCACCTTTCTGGGACCAAGCTACCAGAGAAAGAAAGAGGCAGCAGTCTATGCTGTTTTGTAGCCCCAGAGGTAATTCCCAGGCAAGCAGGGTCTGGCGTGGACCTCCAGCAGACCTGCAGCAGAAGGGCCTGACTGTTAGAAAACTAACAAACACAAAAAAAGAGCCTCAACATCAACAGAAAGGACGCCCACTCAGAGACCCCACCCAAAAGTCACCACTTCAAAGGCCAAAGGTAGATAAATCCATGAAGATGGGAAGAAACCAGCACAAAAAGGCTGAAATTGACAAAAACCAGAATGCTTCTCCTCCTCCAAGGGATCACAACCAGCAGAAGAACAAAACTGGATGGAGAATGAGTTTGACGAACTGACAGAAGCAGGCTTCAGAAGGTGGGTAATAACAAATTTCTCTGAGCTAAAGGAAAATGTTCTAACCCAACTCAAGGAAACTAAGAACCTTGAAAAACAGACAAAATGCTAACTAGAATAACCAGCTTAGAGAATAACATAAACAACTTGATGGAGCTGAAAAATACAGCACGAGAACTTTGTGAAGCATACACAAGTTTCAATAGCCAAATTGATCAAGTGGAAGAAAGGATATCAGAGATTAAAGATCAACTCGAGAAGAAGATTAGAGAAAAAAGAGTGAAAAAAATGAACAAAGCCTCTAAGAAATATCAGATTATGTAAAAAGATTTAATCTACATTTGATAGGTGTACGTGAATGTGACGGGGAGAATGAAACCAAGTTGGAAAACACTCTTCAGGATATTATCCAGGAGAACTTCCCCAACCTAGCAAAACAGGCCAACATTCAAATTCAGGAAATAGAACATCACAAAGATATTGCTCAAGAAGAACAACCCCAAGGCACATAATGATCAGATTCACCAGGGTTGAAATGAAGGAAAAAATGCTAAGGGCAGCCAGAAGGAAAGGTCAAGTTATTCACAAAGGGAAGCCCATCCTATTAACAGCAGATCTCTCAGCAGAAACCCTACAAGTCAGAAGAGAGTGATAAATGAAGGAGAAATAAAATCCTTTACAGACATGCAACTGCTCAGATTTTATCACCACCAGGCCTGCCTTACAAGAGCTCCGGTACCAGCCATGGCAAAAACATAGCAAATTTTAAGGACCATCAACACTATGAAGAAACTGCATCAACTAAGGGGCAAAACAACCAGCTAGCATCAAAATAGCAGGATCAAATTCACACATAACCATATTTACCTTAAATGTAAATGGATTAAATGCCCCTATCAAAAGACACAGGCTGGCAAATTGGATAAAGAGTCAAGACCCATCGGTGTGGTGTATTCAGGAGACCCATCTCACATGCAAAGATACACATAGACTCAAAATAAAGGGAAGGAAGAAAATTTACCAAGCAAATGAAGAAAAAAAAAAAAAGCAGGGGTAGCAATCCTAGTCTCTAATAAAACAGACTTTAAACCAACAAAGATCAAAAGAGACAATGAGGGTATTACATAGTGGTAAAAGGATCAAAGCAACAAGAAGAGCTAACTATCCTAAATATATATGCACCCAATACAGGAGCACACACATACATAAAGCAAGTTCTTAATGACCTATAAAGAGACTTAGACGCACACACTATAATAGTGGGAGACTAACACTCCACTGTCAATATTACACATATCGATGAGGCAGAAAATTAACAAGGATATCCAGGACTTGAATTCAGATCTGGACCAAGCAGACCTCATAGGCATCTACAGAACTCTCCACCCCAAATCAACAGAATATACATTCTTCTCAGAACCACATTGCACTTACTCTAAAACTGACCACATAATTCGAAATAAAATACTCCTCAGCAAATGCAAAAGAATGGAAATCATAACAGTCTCTCAGACCACAGTGCAATCAAATTAGAACTCAGGATTAAGAAACTCACTCAAAACCACACAACTACATGGAAACTGAACAACCTGCTCCTGAATGACTACTGGATAAATAACAAAATGAAGGCAGAAAAATGACTTCAAAGATGTTCTCTGAAACCACTGAGAACAAAGACACAATGTACAGAATCTCTGGGACACATTTAAAGTAGTGCCTAGAGGAAAATTTATAGCCCACAAAAAAAAATCTAAATAAATGCCCACAAGAGAAATGAGAAAAGATCTAAAATTGACACCCTAACATCTTAAAAGAACTAGAAGAGCAAGATCAAACATGTACAAAAGCTAGCAGAAGACAAGAAATAACTAAGATCAGAGCAGAACTGAAGGAGATAGACACACACACATACACACACACACACACACACACACACACACCTTAAAAAAAAAAAATCAATGAATCCAGGAGCTGGTTTTTTAAAAGATCAGCAAAATAGCTAGACTGCTAGCCAGACTAATAAAAAATAAAACAATCAAACAGATACAATAGAAATAAAGGTGATATCACCACCGATCACACAGAAATATAAACTACCATCAGAGATTACTACAAAGACCTCTATGCAAATAAACCAGTAAATCTAGAAGAAATGGATAAATTCCTGGACACTTACACCCTCCTAAGACTGAACCAGGACGAAGTTGAATCCCTGAATAGACCAATAACAAGGTCTGAAATTGAGGTGGCAATTAACAGCCTACCAACCAAAAAAAGTCCAGGACCAGACAGTTCACAGCTAAATTCTACCAGAGGTACAAGAGGATATGATGCCATTCCTTCTGAAACTATTTCAAATAACACAAAAAGAGGGAATTTTCCCTAACTCATTTTATGAGGCTAGAATCATCCTGATACCAAAACCCGGCAGAGACACAACAAAAAAAGACAATTTCAGGTCAATATCCCTGATGAACATCAATGCGAAAATCCTCAATAAAATACTGGCAAACTGAATCCAGCAGCACATCAAAAAGCTTATCCATCACGATCTAGTTGGCTTCATCCCTGGGATGCAAGGCTGGTTCAACATACACAAATCTATAAACACAACCCATCACATAAACAGAACCAAAGACAAAAACCACATGATTATCTCAATAGATGCAGAGAAGGCCTTCGACAAAATCCAACAGCCCTTTATGCTAAAAACTCTCAATAAACTAGGTATTGATGGAATGTATATCAAAATAATAAGAGCTATTTATGACAAACCCATGGCCAATATCATACTAAATGGGCAAAAAATGGAAGCATTCCCTTTGAAAACTGGCACAAGACAAGGATGCCCTCTCTCATCACTGCTATTCAACACAGTATTGGAAGTTCTGGCCAGGGCAATCAGACAATAAAAAGAAATAAAGGATATTCAATTAGGAAAAGAGGAAGTCAAATTGTTTCTATTTGCAGATGACATGACTGTATATTTAGAAGACCCATCGTCTCAGCCCAAAATCTCCTTAAGCTGACAAGCAACTTCAGCAAAGTCTCAGGATACGAAACCAACATGCAAAAGTCACAAGCATTCCTATACACCAATGACAGACAAACAGCCAAATCAAAAACAAACTCACATTCACAACTGCTACAAAGAGAATAAAATACCTAGGAATACAACTAACAAGGATTGTGAAGGACTTCTTCAAGGAGAACTACAAACCACTGCGCAAGGAAATAAGAGAGGACACAAACAGATGGAAAAACACTCCATGCTCATGGTTAGGAAGAATCAATACTGTGAAAATGGCCATACTTCCCAAAGTAATTTATAGATTCAATTCTATCCCCATCAAGGTACCACTGACTTTCTTCATGGAATTGGAAAAAAAACACCTTAAACTTCATATGGAACCCAAAAAGAGCCCACACAGCCAAGACAATCATAAGAAGAAAAAAAAAAAAAAAGCTGGAGGCATCAGGCTACCTGACTGAAATTATACTACAAAGCTACAGTCATCAAAACAGCATGATATTGGTACCAAAACAGAGAGACAGACCAGTGGAAAAGAATAGAGTCCTCAGAAATAATGCCACACATCTACAACCATCTCATCTTTGACAAACCTGACAAAAACAAGCAATGGGGAATGGATTTCCCATTTAATAAATGGTGTTGGGAAAACTAGCTAACCACACGCAGAAAGCTAAAACTGGATTCCTTCCTTAGACCTCACACAAAAACTAACTCCAGATGGATTAAAGCTTTAAACATAAGACCTTACACCATAAAAACCTTATAAGAAAACCTAGGCAATACCATTCAGGATATAGGCATAGGCAAGGACTTCATGACTAAAACACCAAAAGCAATGGCAACAAAGCCAAAATAGACAAATGGGATCTAATTAAACTTCAGAGCTTCTGTACAGCTAAAGAAACAATTGTTAGAGAGAACTGGCAACCAACAGAATATGAAAACATTGTTACAATCTACCCATCCGACAAAGGGCTAATATCCAGAATCTACAAAGAACTTAAACAAATTTACAAGAAAAAATCCCACCAAAAAGTGGGCAAAGGCCGGGCGCGGTGGCTCACGCCTGTAATCCCAGCACTTTGGGAGGCCGAGGCTGGTGGATCACAAGGTCAAGAGATCAAGACCATCCTGGTCAACATGGCGAAACCCGGTCTCTACTAAAAATACAAAAAATTAGCTGGGCATGGTGGTGCATGTCTGTAATCCCAGCTGCTCAGGAGGCTGAGGCAGGAAAATTGCCTGAACCCAGGAGGCAGAGGTTGCAGTGAGCTGAGACCGTGCCACTGCACTCCAGCCTGGGTAACAAGAGCGAAACTCCATCTGAAAAAAAAAAAAAAAAAAAAAAGTGGGCAAAGGATATAAATAGACACTTCTCAAAAGAAGTCATTTATGCAGGCAACAAACATAGGACAAAAAGCTCATCATCACTGGTTATTAGAGAAATGCAAATCAAAACCACATCAAGATACCATCTCATGCCAGTTAGAATGGCAATCATTAAAAAGTCAGGAGACGACAGATGCAGGAGAAAATGTAGAGAAATAGGAATGCTTTTACACTGTTGGGGGTGGGGTGTAAATTAGTTCAACCATTGTGGAAGACAGAATCTAGAAATAAAAATACCATTTGACCCAGCAATCTCATTACCGAATATATACCCAAAGGATTATAAATTATTCTATTATAGAAACACATGCACACATATGCTTATTGCAGCACTGTTCACAATAGCAAAGACTTGGAACCAAGACAAATGCCCATCAGTGATAGACTGGATAAAGAAAACATGGCACATATATACCATGGAACACTATGCAGCCATAAAAAAGGATGAGTTCATGTCCTTTGCAGGGACATGGATGAAGCTGGAAACCATCATTCTCAGCAAACTGATGCAAGAACAGAAAACCAAACACCACGTGTTCTCACTCATAAGTGGGTGTTGAACAATGAGAAGCCATGGACACAGGGAGGGGAGCATCACACACCAGGGCCTGAGGGGCTAGAGGAGGGATAGCAGGTGGTGGGGGGATTAGGGAGGGCTAACATTAGAAGAAAAAGCTAATATAGATGACAGGGGGATGGATGCAGCAAACCACCATGGCAGGTGTATACCTATGTAAGAAACCTGCACATTCTGCTCATGTACCCTAGAACTTAAAGTATAATTAAAAAATAAAATAAAATTTAAAAAATAAATAAAAATAAATGATCAAAGTTAATATCACAGAAAATGAGACAAGTCAACAGTGGATGTGCTACTATAATGCACTAAGAAGAATACGTCAGTTCTGTGTCTTTCTGTTCAAAAAAAAGTGCAATCAACAGCCAACATAAGAAAACAGCAGACAAACACAAATTGAGGGTCATTCTACAAAATAAGTATCCTGTACTCTTCAAAAATGTCACAGTCATGAAAGACCAAAAAACTTTATTTCAGATTAAAGGTAATTAAAGATTTGCCATAGCTACACACACACCAAAAAAAATCTAATCACTACCAAGAAAAAAAAAAAAAAAAAACCTTAAAACGAGCTTGAACTGAATTCAGATGCCACCACCAACTAGCTATGTGACTTTGGGCGAGTTGACCTCTTTGTGTCTGATTTCTGTCAGTGAAATGGGCTTAAAAATAGTTAACCCTAGATTTATTGTCAAAGTTACTGTCAAGAGTTACAGTGTAAATAGTAAATTATTATGAAGCATTAAAATGTAATTAAAACACACTGCACAGTATCTGGAAGGGGAAGTCAAGCTGGAGAGAATATTTGGAAAAGATGGTAAGTGCTGAGCAAAATGATAGCTGGTAAAGTTTTTTGACTGCAAGTAAAAGAAATTGCATTTGGCTAACCAAAGCAAAAAATGAAGTTCATCATGGAGATAGATACTGGGTCACTAATTGGCTCCAGGTAATCAGAACAATCAATTTAGGAAGGATAGTCCCACAGGGAATCCAGCCTTCAAGAGGATCCTTATCCTGAGTGTTTTTGCTGGGGTGATCCAGCTCCAATGGCCTTCTGTTCTGATTCTGGTCTCAGAAAATCTGCATCATGTCTTTTCTTTGGGGGAATGGAGAGTCAACATTGTGATGGATACTTCCACCAAGACTATATTGAATGGGGCAGGAACTGAAATCTATTAATTTTGTATTGCTACTACAACAAACTACCACACACTTTAAACAACACAAATTTGTTGTTTTACAGTTGTGGTAGTCAGAAGTCCACAATTAATCTCAGTGGCTAACATCAAGGTACTGGCAAGGCTGCATTACTACAGGCTGCTATTACAGGTTTACCTAACATGGTAATCACAGTGTATCGCATTACCTTTGCCAATATAGGGTAACCTAATCAACGGCAAGATATCCCATCAATGGCACAATATCACAGGGCCTAGCCACACTCAATGGGAGGGGACCGTACACCCGGTTGTATGTCTAAGACATGCCTTTTAGCAAGGTGGACAGACAGGTAATAGACAGTGGGACAGTGTTGGAGGTGCTGTCACAAAGGCATGTAGCAGACCTTCTGGGCAACTCTAAGTGAAAATGAAAGGGAAAGAGAGAAAGAAAATGGGGTCCTGGGCAGAGAATAGGGTGTTCAGAAAGATGAATTCTGAACTGTATTTTGAAGGATGAAGATGGGAGCCATGCATGTAAACCAAGAGAAAACTAAACTCGGGTTTCTAGTTAAAAGCTTAATGCTTTAATTTAGACCACAGCTAAACCCTCTAAGAGCCAGAAATTAAATCCGGGCAGAATTAATCATTTAATCGGCCAGTCAAGCCACCTTGATTTGCTGTGGCAATTTAAGGGAGCTTAGACAGTGCATATAAACCCCATTTCTAAAACTTGCTACATCTTGAAATTCTTCTTAGCTGAGGATTTGTAGGGACTTCTCAGTCTGTTTGCTTTTTTAAAAAAAAAAAAGTCATAAAGGAAAGCGGTCATATATGGAGTTGCTAGGAGGAAAAATAGTCATAATATTGTCGAGACAGTACAGTGGTTGAATTCACCAATCAGCCAGTTGCCCTGGGCTTATTATTTTTAATCTTACACTGCAATATAGAACTGCAGGATGGCATGAAATGTGGAAAAAAAAAAAGCAGGGGAGGAAGGAAACATGATTAAAGCACACACAAAACAGAAAGCAAGCAAGTGGAGAGCGGTCCCTCAAGTTCCAGCTGGCTAGTGGTGATTGATCACAGCTGCATTTGCTGTTAGGTTTGCGGAGGTGGCGGGGTAGGGGCCTGTATTCTCTTGATATTCCTTTTTCCCTCAGTGCTATGGTTGGCTCAGCCTAGAATGAACTAACCTGGAAATTTAGAATATTCAAAGATTTTATTTTTGTGTAAGTTTTATCCAAGTAACTGTTGCATTTCTTTAAGATCAGGTTTTACAGAGGGACTTCTAGTGAAAGACAGCAATTTCAATTGTTTGGGTAACTATCTACAAATAATGTAATTACATTATCTACAAATCCATTACATAATGTAAATACATTAGCTACAAATAATGTATTTGTGTCTCTCAAATACACAAATACATTATTGTGGATTTGCACATCAAAGCTTCTGTAATAATGAATTTATGTCACTTTCATTTTGTGCATTAATTTGAGAGATCTCCTGACTTCCTTTAGATCAGTTTCACTCACCTAAATTATCACACCAACCCCTACCCCCAGTATAGTTTTATCACTATTTGTATCACAATTATTTAGTAATATCTATTATTTGGTGGTCACTATTATGTAGTGACTATTATTTTTTGTAACTTTAGATGATATGCCATAACCTTTGTTTTCTGTTCCATTGTTCATAAACACTAGTGCCTCTTTTTCTTCCCTTCATTAAAGGATTAAAAAGAAAAAACCAGGGATGTTGACAGGTGAAAATAGTTGCACCAGAGGTTAATAAATGGTTTGTAACAAAAGCATTTCAGGTATAAATACATTTAAGACATCCTGGATAAGTGAAATAGACAAATTTCTCTATAATGGAGCAATTCAGAAACTCTGAAGTGCAAATCCCCAGTGTGAAACTTCCAAAGGATGTGCAATGTAAAGCGTCTCACAAACTTTTGATCATAGTAACATGTTTGGTTGGTTTCTTTCTCCCGCAGAGCATCTATTCACATTTTAGGGAAATGCTTCTAAAATGGTAGGGGAGGCAGTGTACCGTTTCCTGTGATGTCAGAAGTCCCAAAAATCTTTTTTTTTTTACTAAAACTGTGCATGCTTTTTAAGCACTTGCAAAGTGCCTAAGTGGTACTGAATGCTAGCACATAGCATCCCATGAGCAATGTGCCAGTAGTGTCTTCAGTTTACAAACAGGAAGATCAAGACATAGAAATGGCAAATCACATTGTCCAGCATCCCACAGTTAGCCAAGTGGCCAAGTCAGGGTTCTCATCACTTTAGAGCTCCCTAAATATACTGTACTACTTCTCCCATTGGCTGTCACATTGCCCAGAATGAAAGCATCACAAGGGCACTTTTTATAGTTAGCCATTTTCAGGCTTAGTCGTTTCTATAGTCATGATACTGTCTCTATCTCTACACTATAATGCGTCCTACACCAACAGCACGTGCATCCATTATCTCAGTTGAGTTCTGTTAGACAGTACAGCCGACAATAATACACAAGGTGTACGCTAAACCTAGCTAATTAACATATGTGCTACCTCATATTTATCTTGTTGTGGGTCGAATACCACTGTAATCCATTTTGTGCTGCTATCACAGAATACCTGAGACTGGGTATAAACAACAGAAACGTACCTTCTCATAGTTCTGGAGGCTGGAAAGTCTGAGAGAGAGGTGCTGGCAGGTTACCTCTTCTGATGAGGGCCGCTTTCCAAGATGGCAGCTTGACGCTCTGTCCTCCCGAGGGGAGAAATGCTGAGTCTCTACATGGTGGAAAGCGGAAGGGCAAGGCAGCTGAATACTGTAAGAAGCCTCTTTTATAAAGGCCTTAATTCCAACACAGGGAGAAGCCCTTATGGCCTAATTGCCTTATAAAGGCCTCACCTCTTAACACTATCACATTGCCAACACCTGAATTTTGAAGGGAACACATTCAAACTAAGGCAAACACTTAAAATTTACTTGCTTAGTAATTTTCAAATATATAATACAGTGTTATTAACCATAGTTACCATGTTGTACAATAGATTTCTTGACCATATTCCTCCTGCTTAACTTTAATTTTATTTTCTTTGATCAATATCTCCCCAATTTTCCCACCATTAGCCTCTGGTAACCACCATTCTAGTCTCTGCTTCTATGAGTTCAACTTTTTTAGATTTCACATAAAAGAGAGATCATGTGGTATTAGTCTCTCTGTGTCTGACTTATTTCATTTAATACAGTATCCTCCAGGTTTATCCATCACAAATGACAGTATTTCCTTTTTTTTAACGGTTGAATAGTATTTCACTATATATATATATATATATATATAGAGAGAGAGAGAGAGAGAGAGAGAGCACATTTTTTCTATCCATCCATCAGTTAATGGACATTTAGTTTAATTCTATAATTTGGCTATTGAAAAAACGCTGCAATTAATATAGAAAAGTAGATATTTCTTCAGTATACTTATTTCATTTCCTTTGTAACTCCAAATTTCTATTTCTTATGTATCAGTTAATTGTTCCTTTGCAGCTGATGGTGCTCTCACTAACAATCCATTTAATTTCCTGGCGAATGTTTTGCCACGCATGTTCTATAAATTAGAGCTCTATTGTTATTTTCAAATACTTGATATGCAAAAGATGGCTTGCATTTCAATTCTGTTTGCATTGTTACCAAATAAAATTTAACATAGCATTTGTCAATTTTAAAAATAGCTATTTAAGTCTTTAAATATAACTTTAACTCTTACAAATGTTTGAATGATTGTAAAAATCTTTTAAATATTTTATCATCTCTGTGTGAAACTTTTCAATGATGATGATCAAAAATTTGAAGAGAGCACATTAAAAAGTCAATTAGAGTTGGGTTGTACCCACTTCAACATAAAACCCAACATACAAAAAGCTATGTTGAATTCCACTTCCACTAGAGATATGGAAAGCCAAGAGAACATTGCACCCACCCTAACAACAAGAATAAACCAGATAATCTACAAAATCACAATTTTTAAAAGCCTGTAAAAGAGCTCAGGTTGTAAAGAAACCTAATGAACCAAAATTGAGAAAAATGGCAAAAACCTCCTAGGAGTGAGAAGACCCCATGGCTGCTTTTATCTTTGGTCCCACAGTGAATAAAAGAGGAAGCTGCCATAGATACAGATTAAAAAAAAAAAAAAAAAAAAAAAAAAAAAAAAAAAAAACAGCTGAACTTATTGTAAAGAGAGAGTATAGCCTGCATGATCATTTAGAATTCCCAGGAATCTCAGACACCAGGGAGTCTCCACTTACCCGCAAACTCTTCTACAGGCTTTCACTGAGTGCTCTCAAGAAACCCCAACACACAGGTTTTCAGCACCTCTGAATTCTAAGCAGGAGAACTGAAGGAAATCCCACAGGCACTCTCGTCATGGTAATTATAAGGCAGCAACTCTCTACCACTGGGGAAGGAACAGGTGAGCTGAGGGCACAGTGAGCACAGCACATGGAGTCTGCTGAAGTCCAAAGGCAGAGGGGAGAACTGAGAAACTCCACTGGCCCTCTGGGCATTACATTGCACACTAGACAGTGGCCATCTGCTACTGGAGAGATGCTGGAGAGCTGAGAAAAATATCCCCTCTTCTCCAAGTACAAATTTACCAAGCCTTCTGGAGTCTAAGAAGAACTGCAGGAAACCGCACAGACACTATGGTCCTTACCTAATAAAGTAAAGACCACCTCCCTATTATGGGAGGGGCCAGGGAGCTAAGAAAAACATCTCATCCCAAACCCAAGTGCACAGGTATGGCTGAAGTTCAGGGTTAGAACAAGAACATTAAGAGAAACCCCATATACTCCATTCCTTGCACTAAGTATGTGGCAGAAGCCATCTGCACTTGGGACAGGATAGGAGAGCTGAGACAGGTATGAAGCAAAGGCAAACAGGGCTGGCTAAAGTACTAGAGCAGGAAAGAAGGACTGATCAACTCCCTCAGGCGCTCACACCCCAAGTCCTGCTAAAAGTAAGGTTCTGATTTCTCCATTGAACAATGTAAAGCCTGTGGTGAACTGAATCTAACTAAAGCAACAATATCAAACCTAGATGAACTAAAGTAAGTTACGTAAAAAATTCTAATGTAAAAATAAGCTATGGCCTGCCAGAATAAAAATGCCTGCCCTTTTCTGAGTATGATTACTCTTTTATTCAGACTCTACTGTTCATTTACAATTCATCAAAAATTATAAGGCACATGAACGAATTAAGAAAATGACTCTTCCTCAAGAGAGACAACAGAAAATAGAACCAGAGCCACAGAATTACTGGAATTACCAGATGGGGACTGTAAAATAATAGCAATGTATAAAAGGATTGAGTGGAAAAATGAGCAACATCTTTAGACAGATGGACAATTTCAGAGACAAAGATGCCAGAAATGAAAAATAGTTCATTTTATAGATAAACAATTATTTTGATGCATCATTAGCACACTAGACACAGAACAGGAAAGAACAGTGAAAGTGAAGACAATTTGTATCTGAACACTATTTGCATTCAAGATACCTGATACATAGAAAACAGCCAAACAAACACATACTTTTAGTACTAGAAAAAATTTAAATGACCTAGAATTTTCTAAAATACGTGAAAGACATCAACCCAAGATTCAGTAAGTTGTGCAAACCCAAAGAAGAATGAATTCAAGGAAATACCAGTAAAAGCACATCAGAATCAAACAGATGAATTCCAAACATAAAAGGAAAATCTGAAAAATTGACAGAGAAAACAAGATAGATTACATACAGGAGAGCAACAATAGAAAGTACAGCTTCTCACTGAAAACAATGGAGACCAGAAGACAGTGCAATGACATTTTAAAGTGTTGAAAGGAAAAAAAAGATCAATCTAGAATTCCATGCCAGTGAAATACTTTCCAAAAATGAAAGCAGACAAGATAAACATATTTTCAAGAAAACAAAAGTGAAATAAATTGCCTCAAGCATATCTCAACTACCAGGAAATACTCAAATAAATTAGGCCAATAGGAAACAATATTAGGAACCCAGTTCTTTAGGAAGAAATGAGAACTCTAGAAAGAGAAAGTGTGTTAGTAGATACAAGACACTAAAACACACACATAAACATTTTAAAGACTATTGGTTTCTCAAAGTAAAACTTAAAACGGTGTAGTTATTTTACATTGTTCTGACATATTTCGAAGTAAGCAGTATGACAAGCATATAGAGGGTAGGAGAATGGCAATTAAAATATATTATTTTAAGAGTTTTATATTGTTAAGTTTTATATTGTTAAGCCTCCCAGCACTTTGGGAGGCTGAGGCAGGTGGATCACGAGGTCAAGAGATTGAGACCATCCTGGTCAACATGGTGAAACTCCGTCTCTACTAAAAATACAAAAAATTAGCTGGACGTGGTGGCAAGTGCCTGTAATCCCAGCTACTCAGGAAGCTGAGGCAGGAGAATTGCCTGAACCCAGGGGGCGGAGGTTGCAGTGAGCCGAGATCGCGCCATTGCACTCCAGCCTGGGTAACGAGCGAAACTCCGTCTCAAAAAAAAAAAAAAAAAAAGAGTTTTATATTGTTTGTGAAGTAGTAAAATAATTTTTGTTGTTGATGTGATAAATTAGAGATGCATATAGTAGCCGGGTGCGGTGGCTCAAGCCTGTAATCCCAGCACTTTGGGAGGCCGAGGCGGGTGGATCACGAGGTCAAGAGATCGAGACCATCCTGGTCAACATGGTGACACCCCGTCTCTACTAAAAATACAAAAAATTAGCTGGACGTGGTGGTGCGTGCCTGTAATCCCAGCTACTCAGGAGGCTGAGGCAGGAGAATTGCCTGAACCCAGGAGGCGGAGGTTGCGGTGAGCCGAGATCGCGCCATTGCACTCCAGCCTGGGTAACAAGAGCGAAACTCCATCTCAAAAAAAAAAAAAAAAAAGAGATGCATATAGTAATATCTATATTAGAAATGACAGAGACATAAAAGCAACTAATGATAACTAACAGAAAATAGTAACAGAAATTAATGTATAAAAATACTTAATTCACACTAAAAAGAGGCAGAAAATGAGGAACAAAAAACAAACAGCAGGTGGAATAACACACAAACATCAGTAAGTATGTATAGACTCAACAATGAATTCAAAGGCAGACAATGTAAGATTGGTTTAAAAAGCAAGACCAAAGTATATGTTGTTGACAAGGAATACAATTTAAGCATAAAAACATAGAAAAGTTGAAAGTAAAAGGATGGAAAATGGAAAAATATATACTACACAAACATTAATTATGAGAAATCTGCCAGCTGGGCACGATGGCTTATGTCTCTAATCTCAGCCCTCTGGGAGGCCAAGGCAGGCAGATCACAAGGTCAAGAGATGGAGACCATCCTGCCCAACGTGGTGAATCCATGTCTCTATTAAAAATACAAAAATTAGCTGGGCATGGTGATGCACATCTGTAGTCCCAGCTACTTGGGAGGCTGAGGCAGGAGAATTGCTTGAACCTGGGAGGCGGAGGTTGCAGTGAGCTGAGATCATGCCACTGCACTCTAGCCTGGCAACAGAGCGAGACTCCGCCCCCCGCCCCCCCAAAAAAGGAAATCTGCCACAACTATGTTATGTGATAGAACGGAGACTTCAGCAAAAAGAGTATTTCATACTGAGATAAAGACAGGCATTTCATAATGATAAATGAATTGCATGCTGAAGAAAACATAACCATTTTAAATGTGACAGAACAAAAGGAAAGTATAGATGATAAGTCCATCATTATTTTGAAGAATTGAATACCACTCTCTCAGCAGTTGATATAACAACTAGACAAAAAAATTTAAACAAAGATGGAGAAGATGTAACTCAACTTAATTGATAGTACTAGAGCATGACGCCCAACAACGGAAAAGGACTGAGTAATCTGAAGTGTGCACAAAACATTCACCAAGGCAGACTATTTTCTGGATCATAAAACGAGTCTCCAAACATCTCAAAGGTCAGAAATCATACAGAATATACTCTCTGACCACAGCAGTATTAAATTAGAAATCAATGACAATAAAATATTTTAATCAGATTTTTTGCAATGATGGAAATATCTGTGCTGCCCAAGATGGTAGTCTGGTAGTCATATCCACGTGTGACTATTGAGCACTTGAAATTTCACTAAATCATCTTAGCAATTGAGTTTTTAATTTCAATTCATTGTAATTTTAATTTTAATATCCACATACAGCCAGTGGCTACTGTATTAAACAGCACAAATCTAGACAATCTCTAGATATTTGGAAATTAAACAGCACATTTCTAATAACTCATTACATATGTGTGTGTCCATATATACATATATACATATACATACACACATATTCACATGTACGTATATACACATCACAAGGGAAATTAGGAAATATTATAAACAGAATGATAATAAAGCACATCATTTCACAATTCATGCGGCACAGTAAAGCAGTACTTAGAGGGAACTTCGTGGTTATAAATGTTTATATTTAAGAGGAGGAAGGTTGTAAAATCAATATTCAAAGGTTGTACTTTAAGAAGCAAGAAAAGGCAGAGCAAATGAAACCCAAAATAAGAAAAAGAAACAAAATAAAATTGGGGCCCAGGGAAATGGAAAACAATAGAGAAAATCAACAAACTTAAAGTCCTTGCAAAGATCAATAAGGTTGCTGAACACCTAGCATCAAGAAAAAAGGAGAAAATACAAATTGCTATCATCAGCCCTGTAAGAGAGGACAAAAACAGGTTCTGTAGACATTAGCATGACAATAAGGGAATACTATGAACAGTTTTGTATTAATACAGTTGACAAGTCAGAGTAAACGGACATAGCTTTTGAAAAGCACAACTTACCCAAGCTGACACAACAAAAAAGAAAAATATATCAATAGCTTTATGTCCATTAAATGATTTTATTTGTAAGAGTATACTGAGACAGCCAGGTGGGAAGGGGTTGCCTGAGAAACTCCAACCAGCCAGCACACTGGGAGGAGGGCACGCGGCGGGGGAGTCTCGGGAAGTTCCCGCTGTTTGCCGCAGGGAGGACCCTGGCCCCTCCTCTTCCTGGGTGGAACGTGGGATTCAAGCTGGGAGGCAGGAAGCACACTAGCAGGATTCTGGCTTTGTATAGGGTTCCTGTTTCCTGCCCCCCAGCTTTTTGCTCAATAAATTCCATTTATTCTCATTCTTCAAATTGCATGTGAGGCTAATGTTTCTTGGCTGTGACGAGGACCCGTCTTTGGCTGATCTAAGGTGAGAGTCCTGCAGCAGTACAAATTCAATATTTAATATCTCCTACAATATGTGATTTTTTCTTGTAATTATTCTATATATAAAAAGGATTTTTTTCGCCAAGCCTTACCTAAATGTTCCAGAATACTCTGCCGTTTGTTGCAGTGTGCCATGCAAATGTTACACTTTTCTCTGTAAGCCATAGCATGAAAACACTGGGAGGCACTTCTCTACCTGGAGTTGAAGTGGAGGTGAAGGGAATGGGAAGAAAGATAGGTGTGGGCAGCACAATGCACAAAAAAATGTGACGGGATCTCTATGTCATGGGTTGTCAGGATTACAATGAAGAGATTATGCATCTAATGCTCTCGGCATAATGCCTGCTTGGTAGCAGGTGCTCAGTAAATATTATTCCCCCTCCTCTCTAGGGTGCCATTATTTGAGGGAAGTGGGGTTTTTGACTTGCTGTACAGAAACCTACAGGTTATATTTGGGGAAATGTGGTTCCTTCCATACTTTTATTTTCTGTAAAGGACAGTTGGAATAGCCAAGAGATCCAGCATTGGCCGCTCTTTAGAAATGAGCTATTTTATAAAAAAGAATATTCTGGGTCTTCATAGTGATGTCCTTAAACTGTATGCAAATAAGGAATTCAACACTTATTAATTGATCTTTCTGCAGTTACTAAGTTGTGAAAGAGTTGGTATTCCTACAAAAAGAAATACTTCGTCATAATTCAGATGACAGTAGGGAGCTTTTTGGAACTATAAAAGGGCTTTCTTCTAGACAATAGCCAAATAATTAAAATAGCAATGTTAGAAATTCATTTACTTGTTGAGATACTGAGTGTTCAAGAAGATTAAATTTTTTCTTCCAAACAATCCTTAAGACTTTGCCTCTCAAAATAATTAAGGAAGAGTATGTCAGTGTTTGATAAAAATGCCTTTCAAGGCAGTTTTGAGCCACTAAAACCTAAATAAAAGGTTATTTTTTAATTAGTACTACTGTACTTGGATAATTATCAAAATAATTCCCTGGGTGTAATTTCATGCTTTGAACAGGAGGCCTGGAAAGCTAGGCTTCTTTTTTGGCCATAATGTATTCTGTATTTCTCTCTTATATAATTTAAAAGTTAACATTTAACTTTTAAATTATTAAATTATTTTTTAATGTTTGAAGACATTTATGGAGCATGACAATACATCCTGGCAAACATATTCCCACATTTCATTTTCACAGCACTCCTGATCCCCATTTTACAGATGGTGGCATCATGGGGTAACAGCATGGTTAGTTTATTTACATAGAGCCCACACCTGACAGAAAACTGAGCTGAGATTGCACGTAACAGTTTACTGCAAAGCCATGACATGCGTGTCATTTAATTCCAAGATCAACAGTCTTCTGGCATGATTTTTCACTAGTTTAAATCATTTTTCTTAAGAGCTGTCTAATGTCTCAGCTAACTTGGGAATTAATGGTTAAGACAATTCCTGAGGAGAGCAATCAACAGAGACCAATAGATATTTGCATTTCAGCCTTGGTGTTGAAGACATTTTGGCCATTCCTCCACTGAGTCCTACACAAAGCTCATCTCTATCCTAACCTCTATGTAGCTTTAACCCTGATGTTGATTTTACAAAATGGAAAATGGGGATTTGGAAACAACTTCCCAAAGAGAACATTATTGCTATTAAGACTATTTATCTATACTTTTCCAATAGGTTAATATTTAGCTGCAGTTATCTGTGACTTCATTATAGAAGCCTCTAGTATACCCTTGAGTCATATTTTGGGTGCCAATATGTTGGGGACCAGACACTTTACCTAGAGTTCTCTAATTATTACACTGACACTGTAACATAGATACCATTTTTCCATTTTACTAATAAGTTAACCAAGACACAGAAAGGCTAAATAACAATGAAAACAATAATAAGAAAAGTTAACATTTAGTAAGCACCCACTAGTACTGTGTAAACACTTTATAAACAATACCTCTCATTTCCTCTTTAGAACAACACAAGAAGATTGATACTGTTATTATCCCACCTCACAGACAGAAGTTAGAGAAGACAAGGAACTTGCCCAAGGTCATACAATTAGTGAGTACCAGAACAGTGACAGCAGAGTCTATGTTCAGTCATTCCACTTGACGGGCTGCCTTCTCTAGAGTTTGGATTCCAACTCAAGTCAACTACAGAGGATATACACACTCCACTACCCCATCGCAGGGAGTCACACACACAAACGGTTAGAGCAGTTCGACTATTTCCATCTGCCCTGTCCTATAACAACTCTATCTAGACAACAACCTTTAGTGTTGGGAGCATAAGCTTGTTTGCCAGACCCATTTCTACTCTGCCTCTTATCGGCTAGGTGACCTTGTAGATGGTACTCAACTTGTCTGAGGCTTCATTCTGGGATTCCTTAAACGAGAACATAATAGTACTCACCTTGGAAGATAGTTGTAGGAGTTAGGTGAGAAAATATTGGGGAATTTGTGTGGCATTTTGGCAGGTGATTATACACAGAAGCTACTATTCTAAGATATTACATATGCAATAAGGATAAGATCTATCAAAAGGCATATTTAGGAGTGGAATATCACCCATGCCTTCAATCACACTTGTGCCTTTACCTAGCTATGTGACCTGGATAAATTACATGAGGTTTCTTGAGATTTGGTTAATTGATAAGAACTAGATTTTCCAGTTGCCTTCAAACACTAATATTTGATCATGCTACCAATGTGTATGAAATTGCTTTGTAATGTGTAAATTACTATAAAAATGTACCATATTATTATCACCAGGGTCACCCTTTTTTATCACAGAGCTGTGAAAGAGAAGAGTGGAACTGATACTTATTGACAGGGACCTCACTGACCCCTTTGTGTGCCTAATGCCATTTCTTCCTGGCATTCTCCCTAAGAAGTTGGTATTTTATGCATATTACAAAAGCTTTAAAACAATGTTACAAAAGAACCCAAGATTCAAAGAGACAGAATGAATTATCTAAGTTCACCAACCTAGACAAGAGAGAATGGCTCTCAAATTCACACCCATCTATCAAAAACTTCATTGTACCACCTTGGAAGGGACCTCTGAAGACTTGCAGAAATTTGAGAAACCAAAAAAATGGATCTTGAGGCCCAAACAGGCACCTCACCATGGACGGGGGTTTCCATACCTTGCACCTTTCCATGTGTCTCAGCCATGGGGACAGAAGGAACCACCAGGGAAAGAAAAGGGATATGGGAATTGGAAATCTCCGCTACCCACCTCAGGTAACCAAAAAGGCAGCACCCTAAGCAGTAGTAAGCAGGGGCACCCACACAAAAAGGAGAGCGAAAATATTCTTTGAAAGAATTTGCTGGCTGGGTGCAGTGGCTCATGCCTGTAATCCCAGCACTTTGAGAGGCCAAAGCCGGCAGATCACTTGAAGTCAGGAGTTTCAGACTGGCCTGGCTAACGTGACAAAACCCTTTTTCTGAATTTAAAAAAATAATAATAATAATACAAAAATTAGCTGGACATCATGGTGGGTGGCTGTAATCCCAGCTGCTTGGGAGGCTAAGGCCGGAGAATCACTTGAACCCGGGAAGCAGAGGTTGCAGTGAGGCGAGATCGCGCCACTGCATTCTAGCGTGGGCGACGGAGCAAGACTCCATCTCAAAAAAAAAAAAAAAAAAAAAAAGGAATTTTCTATTTCCTCCCAAAACCAGATGGCGTCATTTAGAAATTGTTATTATTATTATTATTTTAATACGGAGTCTTGCTCTATCACCAGGCTTGAGTGCAGTGGCGCAATCTCGGCTCACTGCAACCTCCGCCTCCTGGGTTCAAGCGATTCTTCCGCCTCAGCCTCCTGAGTAGCTGGTACCAGAGGTGCGTGCCACCACACCCAGCTAATTTTTGTATTTTTAGTAGAGACAGGGTTTCACCATGTTAGCCAGGATGGTCTGGATCTCTTGAGCTCATGATCCGCCCACCTCGGCCTCCCAAAGTGCTGGGATTATAGGCATGAGCCACCACGCCCGGCCCATTTAGGAAATTTTTAAAAAATAATTTTTAATTTAGTATTGTACCAATTTTGAATTATATATGAAGGATGGGGGGGCACCATAAACTTTTTTTTCATAGACTTTGTATTTTAGATTCAAAGCAAAATTGAGCGGAAGGTACAGAGAATTCCCCCGAACTTCTTACCTTCATACATGCAGGGCCTCCCCATTATCAACATCCCCCACCGCAGTGATACATTTTTACAATTGCTCAACCTACTCTGACATATTATCACTCAAAGTCCATTGTTTACATTATGATTCATTCTTGTGTTGTACATTCTGTGGGTTTGAAGAAATATGTAATGTTACATATCCATAGTTACAGGATCATACAGAGTATTTTCACTGCCTAAAAATCCTCAGAGCTCCACCTGTTCATGCCCCCACTCCACCCCTGGCAACCACTGATCTTTCTCCTATCTGAATAGCTTTTGCTTTTCCAGGGTGTCATATACAGACAGTCCCCAACTTATGATGGTTTGACTCACTATTTTTCAACTTTACCATTGTGCAAGTGATAAGCATTCAGTAGAATCTGTACTTCACATTCTGAATTCTGATCTTTTCCTGGGCTGGCGATACATGATGGCAGACTCTGTGTTGCTGCTCTTGCCATGCTGGAGAACAGCAGTTAGCAGTAGCTCCCAGTCAGCCACGCCATCACGAGGGTAAACAATTGATGCTCTACACTTACAGTGTACTGTCTTGCCAGCATTTTTTGGATACTGAGTCTTGTGATTTCCCATCCCATCATGTCTAACAAAAACACCCATCTTTGACTTAGGATATTTTCAATTTACAATGGGTTTATTGGGAAGTAGCCCTAGAGTAAGTAGAGGAGCGTCTGTAGTTGGCATCATACAGTGTGCAGCCTTTTCAGACTGGCTTCTTTCACTTAGTAATTAATTCACTTATGCATTTAAATTTCCTCTATGTCTTTTCATGGCTTGACAGCTTATTTCTTTTTGGCACTGAATAATTTCCTATTGTCTTGATGCACCAGAGTTTATTTACCCATTCACCTGCCGAAGGACATCTTGGTTGCCTTTGAGTTTGGGCAACTACGAATAAAGCTTCTATAAACATCCACGTTCACGTTTTTGTGTGGACATAAGTTTTCAACTCTTTTGTGTAAATACCAAGTAGCGTGATTGCTGGATCATATGGTAAGAGTATGTTTAGTTTTGTAAGACATTGCCCAACTGTCTTCCAAAGCGATGTACCATTTTGTTTTCCACCAGCAATGAATGAGAATTCCTGTTGCTCTACATCCTTGTCAGCATTTGGTTTTATCAGCATTCTGGATTTTGGCCATTCTAATCAGTGCATAGTGATAACTTTGTCATTTTAATTTTCATTTCCCTGATAACATAAAATGTAGACCATCTTTTCATAGGCTTATTTTCCATCTGAATATATTCTTCGGTGAGGTGTCTGTTAAGGTCTTTTACCAAATTGTATTCTTACTGTTGAGTTTTAAGAGGTTTTTTTGGATATTTTGTACAATAGTTCTTTATCAGATATGTCTGTGGCAGATATTTTCTCCCATAGCTCAACCTAAATACTATCTCCACTATGCCTGAGGCTAGGAGACTACAAGGAAAATGTCACTAACATTGATGACTCCCATCAATGTTCTCCAAATACAAAATGTGTTCATCCAAACAATTACCTGAAATTTAGATACTATGCCAATAGCTTCCAAGCAGTAATAACATACACAGCTAACCTTGGCCATCTTAAGTGTGCTTCTGTAAGAACTTTGGGAGGAACGTGTGAGCAGACAGCTGACTCGAGTGAAGAGTCTTGCTATGGACTTACTGTTACATTACATCAGGAGTTTAATCTGAGCCGTAGGCCTGATGGTAGCTGTTTCTAGGATTACAGGTTAGGAGACTCTGAAGATCAGTTCCATTTGGCAAATAAGCATTCATATTCTTTCATTATAATATGTATCAGGTGACCATCATATATATGATACAATATGAGTTATGAAGACATACAAATTTCTCAAGCTAGTTAAAATCTTGTAGGAACTATATGGCATGTACATAATACAAATTGCCTCTCAGCTGAGACAGAAAATAAATCTTGAGAATCACTGTGGTTTAATGTATTTTTAAACTATTATATTAAGGAGCAACCTTAAAGTTTATTTCACCTAATCATCCTCCCAAAACAAAGATCAGAAAAGCCTAGAATAGAATTCTGGTTCCAATTTATTTGACTTGTCATCTTAGACAAATTATTTGACAGCCTTAGGACTTTGTCTTCTGTAACATAAGTATCCTAGACTTCTGGTTAGACATGGCTGATGGAACACACACGTATGTCTTCACTTTCTCCTGAAACCTTTCTAAAATTATAGCAATTAATTTTTTATCCGTAAGGAACAAGATAATTAGAAAGAGAGAAATCATGGGCAAAAAAAAAATTCTATTAAGCAGAACAAAACATCTTTCAGTGGCCAAGCTTGGAAACTAATTCATAAGATAGAACCCTAAACAGGCTCAAAATTGGGAGGACATGACACCTCTAAAGATGGGGAAATAGAATGGGACAGAAAACAGAAGAGTTGATTAAGAAGGAGATAAACCTCAAAGTTTCCTCCTCGGTCACATGCAATTAGACTATGGCCTTCCTTTGCAATAACAGAAGACTGGAAGAAAAATTGAATCAAGGGAGTCTAAATACCAAGAGTAGCAAAATATGGGCTGCTGTCTTAAAAACAAAGAAATTATGCAAAAATCTGCTTTTTGGATGGTAAAGCCTCCAAATCCCCTTATAATAGGCAAAATAAATGTTGCCCCCAAATGTTCACATCCTAATCTTCAGAACCTGTAAATGTGTCACATTACCTAGCAAAGATGAATTAAGGGACCAGGTGAAACTGAGGTTGTTAATCTATTGCCATTATAATAGGAAGATTGAGCTGATGTATCCAGTGAGCCCATCGTAATCCTGAAGGCACTCAAAAGTGGAAGGGGGAGGTAGAGTCGGTCAGAGGATGTGACCACAAAAGAAAAGCACAGTGATGCAATGATGATGGCTTTCAAGTCGGATGAAGGGGACCATGAGGCAAGGAATATGGATGGCCTCTAGAAGCTAGAAAAGACAAAGAAATGGATTCTGCCCTGGAGTATCCAAGAAAGAACACAACAGATACCTTAATTTTAGCCCAGTGCAATCCACATGGGGCTTCTACTCTCTAGAACCGTAAGATAGTAAGTCTGCACAGTTTAAGCTGTTGAGTTTGTAGTAACTGGTTACAGAAGTGACAGAAAACTAATACAACCCCTTACAAAGCAATAATGTAGAGCAAGTGTATAATTCCAATGCATTGACTATATACCTACCCATTTGCTATACAAATTTTAAATTTTGTCTAAAACATTTTTAAGGGGCTACTTCCTCATGAACCTCTATTGTACACTTAAAAAGTGACTCGTAGGGC
This sequence comes from Saimiri boliviensis, assembly GCF_048565385.1. Taxonomy (NCBI): domain Eukaryota; kingdom Metazoa; phylum Chordata; class Mammalia; order Primates; family Cebidae; genus Saimiri; species Saimiri boliviensis. The sequence goes on from NC_133453.1 coordinate 123,649,422, forward strand.
CAGGCGTGGTGGCTCAAGCCTGTAATCCCAGCACTTTGGGTGGCCGAGGCGGGTGGATCACGAGGTCACGAGATCAAGACCATCCTGGTCAACATGGTGAAACCCCACCTCTACTAAAAATACAAAAAATTAGCTGGGCATGGTGGTGCGTGCCTGTAATCCCAGCTACTCGGGAGGCTGAGGCAGGAGAATTGCTTGAACCCAGGAGGCGGAGGTTGCGGTGAGCCGAGATCGCGCCATTGCACTCCAGCCTGGGTAACAAGAACGAAACTCCATCTCAAAAAAAAAAAGTGACGTGTAAGAAATAAATGTAAGTGATGGCAATGCCATCTTGCTTAGTTAATGGTAAAGCTAACATCCTGCCCTTACTTGATTCCTTCCTAAGACAGTGGTCACTTTGACAATAGCAGTACTCAACTGCATGCACACACATATATGCTTCACATGTATGTGAACACGTATCATAAACACATTGCAGCATATCTCTGTTAACTCACTTCACTTGTGTTAATAAAACATCTTGGAATACTCCTAAGGTCATTACTTTCTGGGGAAGGTCAAAGCCCATGGCCAGCTTATTTACTGTAGCTGGTTATAAAGGCACCAACCTAAATTTGAGCTATGAGATCTTTCAAAACAAGAAATACAATATATTTTATAAGAAATTCCATTTCTACTTTAACCCATTTTAGGAAACATTAGTTATTTTAATTATTGACTCTCTTTAGGGAGGTGGAAACAGACTTAATATTATGCTTTCACTAAAGCATAATTAAAGGATTTTTTTCTCTAGCTGACATTATGCATACTAGCATTTGTCTTAAGAATTATTTCTGAAAAGAAATTTTACAAATTGCAATAACATTTTCCTTCTGTATAAATGTGAATGAATGACTTAATTTCATTTTAACTTGATTTCAAACCCTTTTCACAAGCTTTCATTAAATAACTAAATTTTATCCAAATGAGAACTGGTGTCTCCAACTCTATCTTTGTATCTCATGAACACGTGTTCTTTTGTTAGGTCAACTGAACCACCTGGTGCTGAATATTTAAATTGAAGAGAATCTCTGGCATCTGGCATTCACTATCAGGCTCTCTGCATTTGGCTTAGCCATGATCTCTGTATATTTATGTTTAGTCTCTTTACTGACATTTTATAGAGATAAAGAACATGGGACACACTAGGAAAAAACAAAGAACAAAATAAGGCAATAGTCATGCATAATTTTTACAGTATCTGGTTAAAAAATGCTGAATTAAATAGAAAGTTTTAGAAAGCATTTTAAAGCTCAAGAACATATAGTTTAGAATTCAACAAGATACATAAGAATTCCTTATTTTATAAAGAATATCATAGGTCAGACTAGATATTAAATTCGAGTTATCTTTCCAAAGAAATCATTCATTCAGTCTGATGTTAAGCAAACCCTTGAGGGTTGTTTTTTGGAATTTTTATGGAGCAGGTAATATTAAGGATTTGGGGATGGAGATCAACAGTAAAATAGAAAATATTACTTCTGGTCTTACCCACTTAGGAAAGATAAAATAATTGAACTTCACAGCTAGAGAATTTAAGATGACAAAGTTGGTTTTCCTGCTATATAATAACCAAAAGGACATTATGTACTCTATCCAGAAAAATATATTGAAGCAATTGGGTAAATATAACTGAAATAATCGTAGTGGAAATGAAAATGTGGTAGCTTGCATTATTTGAAAATCTGAAAGAGCCACTATATCCTATAGAATTGAGTCAAAATTGAGACTTATTCATTAATTTAAAATATCCATCAGTCAATGAATGGATAAAGAAAATATGGCAATAAATACACAATGGAATACTATTCAGCCATAAAAAATGAAATCCTGTCATTTGCAGCAACATGGATAGAACTGGAGGTCATTATGTTAAATGAAATAAGCCAGTCACAGAAAGACACATGTGACATGTTCTCATTCATATATGAGAACTAAAATAGTTGATCTCATGGAAGTAGAAGGTAGAATGATAGTTACCAGAGGCTGGAAAGTGAGCGCGTGTGTGTGTGTGTGTGTGTGTGTGTGTGTGTGTGTATGTGTTGGTGGGGGTGTTGCTGGAGAATGAAAAGAGATGAATTAATGAGAACTAACATACAGTTAAAGAAAAGGAATAAATTCTAATATTCAATAGCAGAGTAGGGTGATTACAGTTAACAATAATATATTGTATATTTCAAAATAGCCAGAAGTTTTGAAATGTTTCCAACACATAGAAATGATAAACGCTTGAGTTAATAAACACCCAAACCCTGATCTGATCATTACACATTCTATGTATGTAATAAAATACCACACATACTCCATAAATATGCATAAAAGTTATGTATTAATAAAAGAATTTAAAACTTAAAAGTAGCAACAATGCCATGAAATGGTAAAATTACAAATACTATAAAGACTGAAATCAATTGTAGCATAATTCTACAATTGAAGCATAACAAATTATTTTATTAATTTGACATTTAAAATTACCAAAATATTGTTTTTATATATAATATTTGATAACTATTAAATGTATAATATATATCTATTCATATGATTATTATGAAGGTGAGTAAATTTATGTAAATCATATGTCAAGCACAGTGTTCCACACATAGAAAGCCTTTGATAAATGACAGCTATTAGTAGCCATCTATTCGTCAAACTCCCAAATAAATGTATATCTTAGTTCTGACCCAAGATTCCATTGACAGAGACCTTAATCCTTCACCAGATCATCCATTCCTTTATTGGATAAGTGTAATACTTACAAAAACCATTTTCATATCTAGTCAAAATCTGTATCCCAACTTTTGACTATTGGTATCAGTTTTGTCTGTTGGAGCAACGTAAAACATCTACTTTTACTTATACATGGCAACCCTTTAAACATTTCTAAACAGCTACCTCTTCTTCCTCGGAGACTTCTGTCTCTTGACCATTATATTCAGAAAGCTGAGCCTGGAAATGAGCACACTGACCGCATGAGTGTGGCCAGGGCAAAGTTTAGAATTGGCCACCTGGAGATTTAGTATTATGATTATCCTACCCTTATTCAGGGCACTACAGCTGGAGCTTAAGTCATGTTCCAAAACTTGGAACATTTCGCTTTGCAAATGACAGAAACTTAATTAGCTTGAGTTGAAAGGGAAGATATGAGGATCTATTAGGTTATTAGAATACAGTGATACTGAAGGAAGAGAAATGCAGCTGAGCCATGGGAACAACTGACCAGAGGAATCCAAATGTACACAGGAGTCTCTTTCCATTTCTCATGTCCACCTCTCCCTCCAAAGACTAGATTCCTCTGCCACCCGAGTGGTGGGGGACATGGCTGCCTATAAACCCACAGCTTTACTTCTTAGAGTCTAGGCTTTCAAAGACAGGCTAGCTTGCCATTCTTGCTTCTGATTTTCAAATAAACAGAACAGATCCTTATTCTTAGGCTGAGTATCAATTTTTGGACTTTTCAGCTGCAGCCAGGAACCAGGTCACGTTGTGACTTCAGTGCTTTCTTTCAACCATCTGGACAAGGAGAAGGGGCAACTTCTAGAAAAGGTGAACTGGGCACACAGGTCTGCAAGTGTTCACTGCAGAATATGTTGTTTTAGCTTTTGACTAGCAGTTAATTGAACTGCAGTGTAATTTCATGTATTATGTTCACACTAGTCTCAGTGTCTACCTATGACATCATTTATACCTAGTGAATTTCAGCACATCTTTGCAGCCTATTAAAATGCTGTGCCACAATTTCTCATCCAACATACATTACTAATACCCTCTAATTGTCTGTCTGAAGTCTGGCTTTCACATCTTCACGGTGGAATGACAAAATGGAGAGGGTCACGGGCAAAACTTTATTGCAGTCCTCCAGAAACTTCTTTTGGGGTTGACATGGATCCTTTATTAAACACCTGGGGGATACAATCATTCAATCAGCCATGATGGCTTAGAAATGAATCTTTCCAGAAGCACATGGATCGATCTAAATGTCAGCAACACTGAGGTTAGAAAATTCATCATCTCCGCATCCCATGGGCAGAACCTATTTGGGGAGTAGTGTTCTTACAAGACCAAAAAAGAGAAAATCTTAGAAAGCGACTTGAAACACTATTTATCCTTTCAAACAGGAGGTAGTGCCTGAAATACTCTGTCACATCACGTAGACCGTTATCCCAACAAATTCTTTTTCTCATAAAAAGAGCTTATAGAGAAGTTTCCAAAAAGCACCATTCTGACAGCAAGGACAAAGGCTCAAAAGTCCCAGATGGAAGGAGTTGGGCAGGCACTCTCAGTATGATGTGCAGATGCTGGCCCCAGGATAGCCACTCATCTAAGCCATCTTCACCCTGTGCCTTGAGATACATTTAGCCGTCAAAAGCAAAGTCATGCTTGGAACACTCTGATTTTCCTGAATATTTTCTCAATTGGCTTTCCTGGTATCATCTCGTTTTCTAGGTGCTTCTCAGTTTTTTAACTAGTGTGTCAAATTAAACCTCATTGTGTTATCAGTGGACTAAATGAACTACGCCATCCGTAAACTGTTACTTTCAACCAAATTTTGATGCTAACTGATCGGTTCATTCATTTATCCTTTCAATCATTCAACAGGTATTAATAAAGCAATTAATTTGTGTTGAGCACTGGAGATAACTCAAATCACAAAACAGTCTGACTTCTTGGAACTTAAAAACCCTCTACGGCAGCCAAACAAGTCTGCTCACTGACCAATGAGCCTTTCAACAGTTTCTTGATCTCCTCCATTCCCCCCAAACTCAGAGTTCTTTCCACATCATGGACTCCTATTTAATCCCATTTCATTTCTCAAAGAAGTTAAAACAGAACTACCATTTGACCCAGGAAATCTATTACTGGGTATATCCAAATATATATATTTGGATATACAAAGAAAACAAATCTTTTTTTTTTTTTTTTTGAGATAGAGATTTGCATTATTGCCCAGGCTGGAGTACAGTGGTGCAATCTCAGCTCACTGCAACCTCTGCCTCCTGGGTTCAAGATATTCTCCTGCCTCAGCCTCCTGAGTAGCTGGGACTATAGGGGTGTGCCACCACGCCCAGCTAATTTTTTGTATTTTTAGTAGAGATGGGGTTTCACTATGTTGGCCAGCTTGGTCTTGAACTCCTGACCTTGTGATCCACCCACCTCGGCCTCCCAAAACGCTGGGGTGACAGGTATGAGCCACTGCACCCAGCCACAAATCTTTCTACCAAAAAGACACATGCACTGACATGTTCACTATAGCATTTTCACAACAGCAAAGACATAGAATCAACCTAAATGTCCATCAGTGGTGGGCTGGGTAAAGAAACTGTGGTATATATACACTACGGACTACTATGCAGCCATAAAAAGAATGAAATTACGTTCTTTACAGCAACACGGAGGTAGCTGGAGGCCATTATCGTAAGTTAATTAGTGCAGGAACAGAAAACCAAATACTGCATGTTCTCACTCGTAAATGGGAGCTAAACATTGGGTACTCAAGGACATAACGATGGTAACAATAGAAACTGGGGACTCCTAGAGGAGGGTGAGAAGGAGGGGGTCAAGGGTTGAAAAACTAATCATCAGGTACTATGCTCAGTGCCTGGATAATGGAATCATTTGTACCCCAAACCTAAGCATCACGTGATATATCAAGGTAACACACCTGCACATGTACTCCATGAATAGAGAAGTTGAGAAAAATTAATAATTTATTAATTAAATCCACACCAAAGGGTACCTTCACCTCCACAAAGGCTCCCTGACCCACCCTGCAGTGATCTTTCTGCTGTCTACATTCTTGCAGCTAAATTGTTTATACCACACATAAGCAGCTAGCAGCTACATTTGAGAGAAAGAGATGAACTTCAGAGTGAGACAGACACATGTTCACATACTACCTTGGCCACTTACTAGATGGTATGTTCACAGGTTATTTGGTATTCCTGAACCTCATCTGCAACCTGAGGATGATAATGCCAATTTCATACAAAAGGTGTGAGGAATAATTTATTCCACATAGCATATAGCACACTCTCTCTTAGTTCATTCCTGTTATAATGAAATACTTTAGACTGGGAAATTCATATATAATAGAAATTTATTTCTCACAGTTCTGGGGCCTGGAAAGTCCAAGATCAAGGTGCAAGCAGACTTGGTGCCTGGTGAGGGTTCACTCTCTGTTTCCAAAATGGCACCATGTTGCTGCATCTTCTGGAAGGGGCAAATGCTGTGTTCTCACGTGGTGGAGGGATGAAGGGCCAGGCAGCTCTCCAAAGCCTCTTTTACAAGGACACGCACGAATCCCATCTGTGAGGGTGGAGCCCTCATGACTTAGTCACTTCCCAAAAGGCTTCACCTCTTAAAATTACCAAAACGGGGATTACATTTCAATGGCATTTGGTAGGGACACAAGCATTCAGACCACAGCATGTTCTTCCATCCAACTGTCTAGTTTTCTAACAGAAAAGAGCATGGTGTAATGAAAAGAGCATGGTGCCTCTATGCTTCATAGTTTTGCTTCCTTAGAAATATCACCTGTGAGTCTCAGTTTTCTGAAGGGCAAAATGGAGATAATTTTTACATGAGAAGGCTGTACCGAAGAGGAATTGAGTTAATGTACAGAGAAGTCCTTTATGAGCTAGAAATCACAGAACACAGGCAGACTGTCTATCTCAGTGAATATTCTGTAGGTTTTGCCACTTTCAGCTCAGTTGGGCCCAATTGTTTCTCTCCTTCACCTCTCTTTTTCTAAAGTGTACAGAAGCAGTCAGCAATCCTAAACACTGAACACATCTCTCTCTCTCTCTCTCTCTCTGTGTGTGTGTGTGTGTGTGTGTGTACACACACACACACTTCTCTGTTTATATTTTGCTTTATAAACTTTCTTGTGAAATATAACATTCATGCAAAAAGTGCACAAATCTTAACATAGCTTGATGAATTATTACCAAGTTTATAAACAGCCACTTAGCTGAATGAGAAAACATTACCAACAACCCACCTCAATCAAAGTTAGTCATTACGTTGGCTTCCATAAACAAAGCCTAGTTTTACCTACATTTTTATGCTTAATATAAATACAATCATACAGTATGGAGTCATATGTGTCAGACTTACTTAACTCAACATTAAAGTCTGAAAACTCACCCTTTGTTGCATGTAACAGTGGTTCATTACTTTTTATTGCTTTATACTATTTGTTGTATGACTATGCCAAAGTTTATGTATTCATTTTTGGTTGATGAACACATGTTGTTCCAGTTTGGAACTATTTCAGATAATACTACAAACATTCTTGTATGTTTTGGGTGAACTGTGCATGAATTTCTATTGGGTATACGACCAGTGGTGAAATTGCTGGCTCACAGGATATGCATATGGCCAGCAGGGACTTCCAAACATTTTTTCAAAGTGATTGTACCAACATACACTCCTGCCGGCAGTGAATGAGAGTTCAGTTGCTCCACACTCTCACATTTGATAAAATATTATCATGGATAATATTTTGTATCATCCATAGTCTTTGTTTGGCTATTCCAATGAGTGAGTAGTAGTGTCATATTGTGATTTAATCTACATTCCTTGATGACTGATGAGGTTAAACAACACTTTCACATTTATCGACCATTTGTATATCCTCTTCCATGAAGTATCTGTTTAAGTCATTTGCCTATTTTCATATTACATTATTTAGCTTTTTCTCCATGATTTTCAGTTCTTTATATATTCTGGATATGAGTCTTTTTATATGTATTAACAATATACTCAATATTGTGTGGCTTCTGTTTTCACTCTCTTAATGGTGTCTTTTAATGAATAGGAAATTCCTAACTTGAATGTAGTCCAAGTGAGCATTTTATGATTAGTGCATTTTATACCCCAATTAAGAAAATTTCGTCTATCTGAGATAATAAAGATAACTTCTGTGGATTTTTTTTTCCTAAAAGCATTTTTTTGTTTGTTTAACTTCTGCACATAGATCTACAATCCAACTGAAATTGATCTGTGTAAGATAAAGATTCATTCTTCCCATGCAGATATCCAAATGACAGCACCATTTGTTAAAAAAAGACCATCCTTTCTGCATTATACAGCAATGTCACTTTTGCAAAATATCAGATTACTATAGAGATGTGGACTCTCTGTTCCGTTCCATTGGTCTTTTTATCTACTGTTATACAAACTTCAATCTGTCTTAATTTCAATAGCTTTATTATATGTCTCAATATCTGAGTGTAAGTACCCAACATTCTTCCTTTTTATAAATAATCTCCTTGACTAGGTTTTGCCTTTTGCATTCTCATACGAACTTTAGAATTAGCTTGTCAATTTCTACACAAAACCTGCTGAGATTTTAATTCAGAATTATGTAATCTAAAGATTAGTTTGGAGACAATTTACATCCTGACCATTTTAATTCTAAACCACAAAAATGGGAGGGAATCTCTCTATATTTAGGCTTTTAAAATTTCTCTTGGCAAAGTTTTACACTTTTCAATGTAAAGGTCTTAAACATCTATCATTAAACACATTTGCAGATTTGAAATTTTTAATTCTAATGTAAATCATATCTTTTTAATTTTATTTGCCTTTTCTGTTGCCAATACATAAAAATGCAATTTATTTCATGTATTGCTCTTCAATCCAACAAACGTGCCAAATTTACTTTTTTTTTTTTTTTTTTTTTTTTTGAGACGGAGTTTTGCTCGTTACCCAGGCTGGAGTGCAATGGTGCGATCTCGGCTCACCACAACCTCCACCTCCTGGGTTCGGGCAATTCTCCCGCCTCAGCCTCCTGAGTAGCTGGGATTATAGGCACGTGCCACCATGCCCAGCTAATTTTTTGTATTTTTAGTAGAGACGGGGTTTCACCATGTTGACCAGGTTGGTCTCGATCTCTCGACCTTGTGATCCACCCGCCTCGGCCTCCCAAAGTGCTGGGATTACAGGCTTGAGCCACTGCGCCCGGCCCGAATTTACTTTTAAATTCTAGTAGTTGTCTCTAGATTCTCTTTGAGATTCTCTATGTACACAATTATGATGTCCATGAAGAGTGACAGTTTTACTTCAGCCTTTTCCAAACTATTTCTTTTTATAGCCTTATTGCATTGGTTAAGATTTCATTTTTCTTTTAACAGAAGTAGCAGATATCCCTATCACGCTCCTATTCACGGGAAGAATGTTTTCAATAATTCACCATCAAATTGACTTCCTGGTTTGCTAAGAGTTTTTATCACAAATTAATACTGTGTTTTATCAAAGGTAAACGTTTGTGTAATCATTAAGATAATAATTTTATTTATCTCAACTTTTCTGCATACTGTATACGGTGAACTATATTGATTGTTTATTCGTAATAAATCATCATTAGCATTTCTGAAATAAACTTCATTTGGTTGTGATATCTTCTCCATTTGCATATCAAAGAATTCTATTTGCTAATATATTATTTAGAGTTTACATATATAATTCATACTACATATTTGTCTGGTAATTTTCCTTTCTTACAATTTTCTTAAATAATTCATCTATCAGGATTATGCTGGTCCCAGAGAAAGTCTGGGAAGGGTACCTTCCTTTTTATTTTCTGGAAGAGTATATAAAAATTAGAGTTATCATTTCATATTCACTACGAATTACCAAAGAAATCAACCAGACCAGGGGTAGACTTTGTGCAGAGGTTTTAAATAAAACATATAAATTCTTTAGTAGATATATAAAATTCTGATTATTCTTTCTTATTGTGTCAATGTTGGCAAGTTACGTTTTTCAGGGAATTTCTTTCACTGAAATTGGCATAATATTATTTGTAATGTCCTTTTCTCTCTTCAATGTCTACGGCATCTACACTAACGCCTCTTTAGTTGTTACTGGTATTGGCGATTTGCTGCCCTTCACCTCAGCGTTGTCATAGCTTTGTCAATTTCATGTCTATTTTTCAAGAAATTCGGGGTTTTTTATTGTATTAATCCTTGCTTTCTACCTGTTTTATTTCTGCTTTTATTTTTACTATTACCTTCCCACGACTTTCTTTGGACTACTTTGTTGTGTGTGGTGAAATGTAAAATTATGTTTCATTTTGACATGAAAACTTGGATTATTGGTATGTCACATTCAGTTTTTTTCTAATATATACATTTGAGAATATAAATTTTCCTCTAGGCATTGCATGATTTCTCCTAGTTTTTGCTAATCTGACAATATATGTATTTCACCTTCCTATTTGAATAATATTTTTATTATTATAGAACTCTAGGTTGGCAGTTACTTCCTTGAGCACCATTTAGCGATTTTCCACTTGTTTTGACATGCCATGTCTCCACTATCATTTAGTTCAAAATATTTTCTAGTTTCTACTGTGTTTCCCTTTTTGATTCATGAGTTATTTGTAATTTTATAGCTTACTTTTAAAGCAGTTGGTGATTTTTTGGTTTGCTTTTGTTATGGATTTCTAGTATAATTCTACTATACTCAAAAAGCACATTCTGAATGATTTCGCTCCTTTGAAATACATTGCAGCTTCGTTTATGACACAGCTTGTGCTGAACTATAGTAAACCTTCCATAAGCATTTGGAAAACACAATGTATTTTGTCATTGTTAGATGTAGTGTTCTGTATCAGACATTTAGAATGCCTTCAATTTTTCTTTTCCTTTTTTTGCTATGATAATAAATTATACAATATATATTTTATTGTATATATAACTTTTTGCCTGTGCTGAGTTATTTCATTTCCTTAAATTCTCAGAAGTGGCATTACTAGGTCCAAGGGTTAAAAATATCTTCATTCTTTTCCTATTTATACAATATTGCTAACTAAAAGTAGTGTATCTAATTGCAGTGTCAGTCATGGTGCATGAAATCACCAAATTTCTCACAGTGTTGAGTGTTGTAATTGTTTTGTTAATAGAGTGGATACTAAATTGTAACTTGAAGTTGACAGTAATTTCCATGCCTTTGATAACTAGACAAGATAAACATTTTTCTAGGTATTCATTTGCGATTACAATTTTCTCTCGTTTAAATTGCCTATTCATCTGTTTAACAATCTACTGGGATCTTGATAATTTTGGAATAAGTTTGAATGAATAATTTCATAATATCAGCAATTTGCCTTTGGCTTACATATATGATGCAAATGTTTTCCCAATCTATTATCTTTTTAATTTTAGCTTTGCTGTTTTTCACCATGCAATCATGTTCAATTCGTGAAGATCTGAATCTATTTCTTTGTTGCTTACTACTTTAAACTCTAACAGTGTTTCATTCTTTATCAGCTGTATATTTCTTTATTTTATTTTCTTCTCCTAAATTTTTTGTAAATGGATGGTACAGAGCAGGGCTGTCCAACACGGATATAGGGTGAGCCACAAATGTGATTTAAATTTTCCTACTAATTAGAAAAGTAAAAAGAAACAGGTACAAATAATAATTATATACTTTAACCCAGTATCTAAAAATACAGGCATACATAGCTTTGCATGGTTCCAATATGAATAAATTCCAGTTAGCACCACTTAATTTAATAACACTAATCTTCCAACAACATGGTTCAAATTTCAGTTACTGTGGTATATTAACTGTGGTATATTAACTGTACATTATGCTTAACTGCACTTTATTGCACAAAGAACAGTTAGCGTACAGTTTTACTTTATTGCATTAAGTAAAAACTTGGCTCCTAGACTTCCAGTCCAAAAATCACTACATAAACAACACGAGTGCATCAACAGCAGTGACCAATCATGCCATTTCTTTTGAAGTCTATCAGTGATTGGTCACTATGCATCTGTTATTCAGCCCAGGCGCAGACAGTGAAGCATGGAGTTGTGTTGATTCCTTGTCTACCATTCGTAAACCCACATGACATCTTACAGAAATGAATAATCTAAAGAGGGAATGGCCAACAAAGATAGAAGTGCAGCAAAGAAACAAAAATTGATATTGTTGGAAGTGAATGTAGGTGTGATTAGAACACAGATCACTGTGGGGATTGTTGACACTACTGCTGTTTGAGAGTCCCAAGATATGCAGCCAGAGGAACTTAGTGAAGGCAAATGCATGGACATAAATGCAGAACATGACTGTCACAAAAAGGATGATGTCCCAGAGGAAGGGACACCAGCAAAACACTTCACATTGAGCCAGGAGCTGTGGCTCATGCCTGTAATCTCAGCACTTTGGGACACCGAGACAGGCAGATTGCATCAGTCCAGAAGTTCAAGACCAGCCTGGGCAACATGGCAAAATCCCATCTCTATGAAAAAATACAAAAATTATTTGTGCTTGGTGGTGTGTGCCTGCAGTCCCAGCCACTACAGTGGCTGAGGTCAGGGGATGATCTTTTGAGCCAGGGAGTTTGAGGCTGCAGTGAGAGCCACTGCATTCCACCTGGGTGACAGAGTGAGACCCTGTCTCAAAAAAAAAACAAAAAACAAAAAACAAAGCAAAACTTCACTTTGGAAACTCTCGGATTTCACAACATTGGGAAAGAAAGGATAAAATGTTGGAAGCTGATCTTAGAAAGTAATATGACAATTTGGCAAAGATTAGAAAAGATGCTCTCTCTGTACTACAAGTTATAGGACAGTAAGAAGGCAAGCTCTGTTCAAACTACTCACAAAGAAGAAAAAGAGTACTTTAATTCTCAATGTTTCTATCATTTGAAATTACTGTGTACTAAATAGGTTAGTTTTCCCACTTCTAAATTTCTGCATACATGTGCAGTTGATGGTAAGAATGTTTAAAGTTTAGACAAAAATTTTTTAAAGGTTGCATAATAATCATAACTTTCACCCATTGTTAATTAAGATCACTTGTATCATTTCAGCTTGCAGGATCATTTGCACAGTTCTGCACCAACACACAAAGCAAGGACTGCCTCTATGACCATTACGACATGTAACCAATATAAAAGTTGGGGGATATATTACATTCTTTTTTTCACATTAAGTCATTGAAATGCAGTGTATGTTTCATACTTACAGAACATCTTAATTCAGACTAGCGACATTTCAAATGCTAATAGCTGCATCATAGGCTAGTGCTATGGTATTTGGAAGCCCGAATATAGAGTGCCTTTCCTCTTCAAATTAGAGATGAAAAGTGTCGCTGTTGGTGGGAATACAAGTACCTCCCTGGAAACTCTCTTGTCCAAATAAATAAAAGTTTAATATAGGGAACAATACAGAAATGCACTTTCTCCCTCTGTAGGTAGTAATGAAGGAACTGACATTACTTCAGCTCCCTCTAGAAAAGCGACTGAAAAAATAAGCCCTAAATTGTTCTCATAAACTCACTGAAATTAGCCTTGTTGGAACAATAAGAGACAAGAAAGAAGAACAAGTCAGTCTTCCTATGAAAACACTGACGACTTCATCCCCAATGGGAGTTGAAGCAGCTTGGCTCATCTGAGCTCCAGGGAGATTTGTCAGAGCATTTGGGTTACCACGTCTTCTCTGAAATACATCATACAGGTTCTCAGGGCCACTCGAGAGTAAGTCATCCACTTGGAGTTTTGAACATACTTTTGCCAGTTAGAGGAGTCAGCAAACTATTTATTTGATTTCCTTCTCAAGCCTCACATTCTGAGAATTCCCATCGGCCTAACAGGAATGGCAACGACACGTGCTTGGCTGTCAGTTTGCAGACATCCTTCTTCCCAATATTCCCCAAATGACTACCCTGCCGATTGTCCCAATGTCTCTAGATCTTTCTTGGGTGAACGAGATTATAATGTTTCTACATTCTTGTGTCAGCTCTACCTGACAATTGGCCCATAAATATTTGTATACAGTTAAATCTTAAGTTGGGGGGTATGTTTGTGCATGTGTCTGTGTGTACACACACTATGCTGCTACGCCTAACAAATTCCTCATTCCTTAGAAAAAGAATATATTGAAATGTTAAAAGCACAATCTTCAAAAGCAAACTAACTGAGCTCAAATTTCAGCACTCTCACTTACTAGCTATATAATGTTGAACATATGTTACTTAACCTTTTTGTGCCTTTACATAGTTGATATATCTTTACATAGTTTGTATCTTTATATGGTTGATATCTTTACATAGTTGATATAGGGATTAAATGAGATAATATATGTAAAATGCTTAGTCAATGTCTGCCACATTGTAACTGCTAAAATAGTAGCCATTCTTTATTATTGTCATTATTTTGCTAGACATTATTGTTACAACTTTTGCCTAAAAAGGGCCTTGCTTCTGGTGCCTTTAGTCGTCTCTGAGTGAAGCACATAACGAAGGGAAAAGAATCCAGCTTCAAACGTGGCACTAAGGAGTAAAGGTTTTCTTGGGCAAAAGGGATGCTGGCAAAAGTCTATGCAGGACCCCAACAGTCTGCAAAACTTCTCAAAAGTCCTCCTCCGACATATTGCCCAATAGTCCCTCTCAGGACAAACCCCTCCTGCCACTTCACAAAGGTCCAGCCCATACCAGCATCTTCACTTACCTACTTTCTACTCTCTGACTCCTGCCTTTCACATCTTTTTATTTTTATTTCACTTACTTTTTGGCTCATTGATCACTTCATATGACACAAAATATTAAAGACATAAAAAGTAATTTATCATTTTCCCATTTATATCCCCAGATATCCAGATCCCCAGAAGAAACCACTGTAACCAGGAATATTCTATACACAGATAGCAGATAGAAACACACAAGTACACACACATATACACAAACACACACACCATTTTAAACCATTACACTTTGCTTTTTTTTCCTTTTTTCTGAGACAGAGTTTGGCTCTGTCACCAGGCGCCAGGCTGGAGTACAGTAGCACGATCTCAGCTCGCTGTAACCTCCACCTCCTGGGTTCAAGCAATTCTCCTGCCTCAGCCTCCCAAGTAGCTGACACTACAGGTATGCGCCACCATGCCCAGCTAATATTTGTATTTTTTAGTAGAAACAGCATTTCACCATGTTGGCCAGGATGGTCTCCATCTCTTGACCTTGTGATCCACCCACCCTGGCCTCCCAAAGTGCTGGGATTACAGGCATGAGCCACCGCACCAAGCCTGTACTTTGCTTTTACATTTAATAAAACCTGGAGATTGTACCAAACTGGTATCTATAGAGTTACCTCCTTCTTAACGCACTGCACTGTTTCCATTGGATACATAAGCCATAATTTATTTCTCTATTCCCACATTAATAGGCATTTAAATCGTGTTAATATTTTGTTATCCTAAAAATTGCTGCAATAAGTAACTGTTCGTATATGATTTTATATACGTGCAAGATAAATTTCTAGAAATTTAATCATTGGATCAAAGGGTAGGTGAACTTTTAATTTTTGTAGATTTAGCCAAATTGTCTTCCCCATTGCTTATGCTAACTTACCTGTTAGTAAGGTTAGGGGGTGTTAGCGTTCTTACACAGGTTAAGTTTTCTAACCTTTTCCATTCTCTTTCTTATGGAGAGAAATCTCAACCTCTTCAATTCTGCATCTCTGGCTTCTGTCCTGATAGAAGAACGTTTTTGTCTCTTCTACATTTCCCCTCAGTTAAATAGTTGTAAACTACCTCTGGCCTCAAGCCTTCTTTTCTTCCTCCATGATAGTCCTGGGGCCTGCATTGTCTGGGTTCAGCTTGCCTGGGGCTGGGAAACCTGGAATTGGCCTGAGAGCAAATGTCTTGGTTGGGGTGAGACGTCCATCCCCCATCCAGAATGTAAAACACCTGACAAGGGAGGCAGATGATGTCAAGCAAATTTTCTTCCTTCGTGATCTTCCATATACCCTTGACTAAATCGTACCACATGTGTACATGAGAATACCACACACCCCCAAAAGTGAATAAATTTACAACTGTCTGCATTAGCATAGGTGGATCTCAGGAACATATGTCCAGCATAAAAGCAAGCCACAGAAAACACATGCAGCAGCATACCAGGTCACTGAGTTCTAAAATGAGCAGACTAAATTTTTACAAATACATGTATGCATGGTAAAACTGTATAAATTGTAAGAGAATGATCAACACACAATTCAAGATCAAGGGATCCAGGGGGGGCAAGTGAAGAAGACAGGCTGATGTGATCAGGTAGGGTCACACAGAAGCCTCCCGCGGTATGGTAATTTTCTGTTGCTTAAGTTGCATGATGGGTTCCTAAGTGACCATTTTATTATTCTTCTTATTTCTGTTCTATTTATATTGTGCTATTCCTACCAACTATTTTATAATTTTTTTCATAAAAAGCTACAGAAGAGGTATGAACTAGAAAGATGGTTATGCTATATTAAGTCAGAAAAAACAGATAAAATTGTGCATACAACGTAATTCTGCTTTGGTTTAAAACACACACACACACACACACACACACACTCCAGATTGATATTCACCAAATGATAATAGTGGTTATCTAGGTTGTAGAATTGTATCTTTTAAAAACTTTTCTTATCTTTCTGACATATATTTTCCAATTTTTCAACAATAATTTTTTTTACTTTTGTAATGAGAAAACATGTTTAAGTATTTTTTTAAAAAAATCATGTGCTAAGTACTACTACCAGTAGTTACATATAGCTAACACTTACTGAACTTCCTCTGAGCCAGGTTCTCGGCCAAGTGCATTGCATGTATTTTGTAATTGGAAGTCTCATTTCCATTTCACAGAGGAGAAACCAGAAGGCCAGAGAAGTTAAATAACTTGCTCAAAAATCAGATAGAGAATGGTAGAGCCGGGACTCAAACCCATCTGTCTTCCTATCAAGCATGTGCTCTTAACCAAGCTGCTATGCAATATTCAACAGCCTACAGAAGCCCAAAGGAGCCATAAATCGTCAAGAAAAAAAAAAAAAGTGTTAAGGGTTTGCCTTACTTTTTAAGCTAGTAAGCCAGGCTGTTATTTTTCATGGATGTTGGCAGAAGACACAAGACCCCTCAGAGGCAAAAGCCTTTACTAATCACAGCCAAGTAACAGCGTGAACACGCTGTGGGTTTGTATCTGTTCCGCATGCCCTCAAGTCCCACAGGGACAACACAGTAGGGGTGTAGATGACTGCATGCACCCAGGATGAGTGGCAAGAAAGGATCACTGAACAAGGGAGACTCACTGCTTTTACAGCAAGCAGATGCAAGCCTGCTCTTCGTGAGAGAGGTTACTTCATCCTGCAGCAGTGCTCCCTGCAAACACAATTGTGAGAAAGGTCTTAGGAAAGAGCAGGCAGGGTCTAAACTTGTTGTATGCTGCAAAAATGTGCAGGGCCCATGGCAGACTGCACTCCCAGCATATAGCCAAGACTCTTTGAGCTGCAAATTACAAAAACCCAGGTTAAACTTAATTAAACAAGAAAAGGGCAGGAATGGCAAAAAATGTACTGACCCATGAAACTTCTCACTGACCCATGAAACTCCTCTCTGCCCCTCTCTCCCCTCTCTCTCTCTGTGTCTCTCTCACTGTCTCTCTGTCTCTCCTCTGATCCTCTATGTGGTCTCCATTCACAGACAGGCACTCCCCTGTGATCATAAGAGAGCTGCCCGTAGTACCTAATGGAGCATAACAGGCCTTTTCTCACTCCTCAAATAGAAGTCCTAGAATCAAGTCTCAGTGGCTACGTATGGCCTTGACTGGGTCATTTGTCCATCCTAAACCAAACCTTGGGACCAAGGAATAAAGTAACTGCCCATCCATGGGTTACCTGCCCCCTTCTGGAACCAGGATTGGGATCAGTCCCACCCCAAGCATGTGTATTGAGAGTGGGATTTTCTTCCCCATAGAATCCGAATGCTGGTAACAGAAGATAAGGCAGTCAACGCTCAGCAGACAAAACAAACATTGTGCTGTGCCCAGAGAGAGATTATCTCTAAGACATCACATACAACAAACAATGAGCTAGTTGGACTGACAAGACGAAACGCGATGTATTCCAATAAGATTTGCAAAGTTCCACAAATCTCAGTGGTAGTTCCGTGGCTGCCTGCTGGCACTCCCTGTGACTTCTGACAATTGAGGCAGTTATCAGAAGGCTGGAGCAGCTTGACTGCACCCAATTGCAATGTGCATGGGGATTTGCCAATACAGAAAGAGGAAAAAAAAAAAAAAGAACAAGAACAAGGAAACCTTTTTGAGCTAATTAGTATATAACTGATTTCAATGTCCTCCTTCAATCTGATGCATTCTTTTTTTCTGAACTTACCTAAAATTAAGAACCAGAACCAGGAGCAATATTCCAGTATGTCACACCCAAAGGAAAAATCAATTTGCGAGGAAATATCGGAAGTTCCCAGTGTTGCCATTGTTAGCACATAATGTTTCAGATGAGAAGGGAGTGTACCCTCATAGTGGTTTGGGTATCCTGGGATATAAGTTACAGAACCAAAAAGATTGCACCACTCTCAGTGTGTGGCCTGAGTCAGTACTTTTCAGAAGAAAAGCAGCCACCTCCACTACCACCCTGTTCTATTTTCAATGATCTTGTCTTTAAATTTGTTACAACTGTAACGATGACCGATGCGAATCGCCTCATGTTTCAGTGGCCCGACCTCACAGAAGGGGTAATGACTAAGAAAATCAATTACAATCTATCCTAGCAAAATGCCCTCAATTCAGTAGAGGCTGGGGCAGAGCATCCTTGAGTATGTGAGAGAACAGCACACAGGTACAGAGTGGCAGCCCCAAAAGCAGTTGTTGATTTGAGCTAAATTCACAAAACAGCCCTGCTCTCTTACTTCTACCATGGGATGCTACTTTGCTTACTTCCACCAATCCAGAGTAAAAATGGAAATGTCGTCATTTTAGGAACTAAGCTTTGTAAGGAAGGAGAATGTGTTGGCCACAGGAAACCGATCCCAGACCTCAGAGGCATTATTGTCTATTCGGCATCCTGGGTCTCATCTCCTATTCTTACAGCCTAAAGCCTAACTAACAGAATCCATGCCATTATGCCTAGCTCTGCAATCTTTATTACCATGGATGCTCTTTTCAAAGAAATTCTCGTCCTAGAGCAAGAGCTCCTGGAGGGCAAGGACCATGGACTGGTTATCTCTTGCTGCATAATGAATAACTCCAAAACACTGCAACTTAAAACAGAAACATTTATTTTCTCATAGATTCTGAGGGTCAGGAATCCAGGAGGCTTAGCTAGGTGCCTCTGGCTCAGAGACTCCACCAAGGCTGCTAGGTACCAAACAGGACCAAAGTCGTCTCAAGGTTCAACACGTGAACAAGCCTAGCTCCCCAGCAGGGTTATTGGTAGGAACTAGGTCCTCGGTTCTGAAGATACCAGGTTCCTTTTCTCTGGACCTATTCTTCGGGTAGTTTGCAGTATGGCAGCTGGCTTCTCTCTGAGCCAGCCAGAGAAAGAACGAGCAAGAGGAAAGCCACAGTCTAATCGTAATCTAATCTCAGTGGTTTGCCTATTCTGTTTGCTCAAAGTAAATAACTAGAGTCAGCCCATATTCAAGCGGAGAGCATTCGCAAGGTCAAGAACACGGGGAGGTGCGGCTCATGAGGGCCTTCGAGGCCGCCCACCACCAACCACTTCTCCTTCACACAGCTTTTCCTGGCACCTAATAGAGGACTAGGCAAATGGCAAGTTTGACAAAGACCTGTAGTGCCATATTTAATCCAGTCTGAAAGACCCACCAAGTCACATCAACTAGAGTAGAACATATAGAAGGAATAGACAAGAATGGTGTGGTGAGTATGAATTTTATTCCACCAACTCAAAAGTGTAAGAAATACAAAATTTTCTATAATGCCTTCAAATTGTTATTTGAGCCCTCTTCCTGCTAGGGTGGCAAAAATGTAATCTCAGTCCATGCGAATTCACTTCCCCTTTGTCCAGGGTAGTTCACCGATTCAAGAGAGAGGACTTAGTACCAAGTCACAGGGTAAAGGAGAGGGCATCTCCTAAGCCTCAGTTACAGGTAGGTGTTGGCTAAACTGTGCCTCATCCCATTTTCTCCTCTATCACTTGTCCACATGCTGAGACTCCTGTCCCTGTGAGCCCTTCAGGGCTGTACTTCTCTGTGCTACTTAGGACCCACTGTGAAGCTTCTGGGCCAGAATAGGACACTAGAGTCTCAGCCAAGCTCTCTGTGGCCCATCTTGCCAGATGTCCTGCTCAGACATAGCCCATCTAGGCTTTTGCAACCTCCCTGGACTATGGCCAGGGAGGGGGCCTGATGAACCTCTCTGTTCTGTAGCCCTCCAACCCCTCCACAGTGACATGGGCCCCAAGGCCCTGCTTTTGAAGCAGACTGCACCATGGCCCTCTCAGGCCTGTTGACTGTCTGCTCTTGCTGCTTCTCTGTCTCTCTCTTCTCCTCCTCACTCTGAACCCACCTTCAGCCTGGAGGACGTTTCTCTAGTCGAAGAGCAGGAAAGTAGGGACAGAAGGTCTCTGTGTTGACCTTACGCATTCCCCTCAGAGGCATACCAATTCCCCCATCTTCACACTTTCCTATTACACCACACCCCACCCAGGGCACCTCACTGCTCCCCATCATGGCCCAGGCTCTAGAAACAGGAAGCCAGTCACTAGCAGGTTACCCCACCTTGGCAAGCTCCTCCCCAAAGCGATGAACACACATGGGAATCTAGCCTGCAGAGGAAGGAGGGTAATAAGAAGGGAAGGGGGAATTATTAGAGGGGTTTTATTTAAATGGTGAAGGTTTCAATAAATATTAGTTTTTCCAAAGGCAAATCATCCGCACCAAGCCAGAGGCCTAGAAAATGTTTAACACTAAAACAGAAAGGATAACACAGGGTCAAAAAACACACATGAAGATGCAAGTCATGCTAGTTACATGGAGAGGTGGGAAATGGGAAGGGAGGAAAAGAAGTGCTATGTGCATCTCTCTGTCTGGTGACTTCCTTGCCCGCTCTTCTCACTGTCTGGGTCTCACCTTACACAGGCCCACTTCTGCCATCAGGAAGAAATTGCTGGGCGCTGGGGGCTCCTGAGTCCTCTCTGCATGATTTGGGCACACACTGGGGAGGGAAGCCTGCAGGGACCCATGCCTCACCTGAAAAACATGGTCCTCTAGAAGGAGATTGGGAATCTCAGGAGGTGGTGGGTGCATTATTTTTCTTGCAAAAATAGCACACGAGTAATTAAAAAACATAAGAATTGAATTATTTAACTACCTTACTGTCTTCAATTTTCTCCTTACTTCTCACATTCAAAAGTTAGCTATTACTAACTCTATTTAATTGGTAAAGAAACTGAGATCAGCAAGACAGGGATTTGGGACTTCAGTTCAGATATTCTGATTCTCACATCAGTGAACTTTCTATGACAATATGGCAAAATGGATATTTCTAAGTAGAAGAGAACACAATTCTGAACAATTTTCTGGACTAGCATAAGCAATCAATTTATTTTATTCTTTTCTTCAATAGAGCATCTTGACTGAGGGAAAAAAGGCAATTTTTTATTTCTCCACTTTGTTCCAAATACACAGAAAGGTGATGCCAGCAGGAAAGATTCAAATGTTCTCATAAGATTTCTGTTTGCTTGCTTTCTTTTCTTTTTTTAATAAAAACTGGTAATTGAAGGTGCCAAAGAAAAATCTTAGAGGTATTTCTGTGACTGAATTTATTCATCTGAGCATACTGCCAATTAACTCAATTGAGAGCATCCAGGGAGCAAAGTTTCCCAGGCCAGGTGAGGCACAGTCAGCTTTAGACAACAGGGGAAGCAGCTCAGGATACAATTTCCTTCCCTCACAAGAAAGTCAACTCTTCAAAAGCACCAGATTGATCGTGAGCTACTTGGCATCTTTATTCAGTATACAAAGGCTAGGCCTGCTCAGGCTTCCCTGTTTTGTGGCTGAGGCACTGTAGACAGAAAAATAGACCTGCTTTAGAAGAAGAGTTTTCTTGCTAACTAGAAGTTCCCAAAGTGGAAGCTGGTGGTCTTTTGCAAACTGGACAAGGACTCCATAAATATACCAAGCAGTGGCTGAAGACAGAATATTAAACCTTTCTCCACATTTTGCTCTATAATTTCTGAAGTATATATAGACACTATTACGAATTAACAAAATACAAATTCACTTAAAAGCATTCTCTAGTTTATAATAGTTTTTGGTCTTATGTACTCTGGCAATAAAATGATGCTTTTAATAGAAAAGTAAAAGTTTTATTTTTTAGAAGTCAGTAATAATGGTTTGTTTACATTATAAAAGAAACTTAATCCTCAAAAATGCTAGGAATCATTGATGTAAGTTACCCAGATGATCCACACTAAAAACATCTTGGAAACAAAAAGTTTAAAACTGATCTTGGAATACTCCCCAAGCTAATCTTGCAAATCAATGCATTCCTTGTCAAAATCCCAGCTGGCTTTTTTTTTTTTTTTTGCATAAATTGACAAAATTATCCTAAAATTCATACGGAAATGCAAGGAATCCAAAATAGCCAAAACAATCTTGAAAAGGAAGAGCAAAGTTGGAGGACTCACACTTCCCAATTTCAAAACCTACTACAAAGTTTCAGTAATTAAGATTGTGTGGTACTGGCATAAGGACAGACATATAGATCAGTGGAATAGAACTGAGAATCCAGAAATAAATCTTCACATTTACGGTCGATTGATTTTTACAAAGGGTGTGAAGAATGGGGAAAGAATAGACTTTCCAACAAGTGGTACTAGGAAATCTCGATATTTACATGCAAAAGGATTTTTCGGACCCCTACCTCACGCTATACACAAAAATTAACTCAAAAAAGACAGACAGTAACAAGTATTAGCAAGAATGTCGAGAAACAGAAACCTTCATACGCCGCTGGTAGGATTGCAAAACAGCATAGGCGCTTTGGGAAGCGTTTGCCAGTCCTTTATCCTATGACCCAGCAATTTCATGCCTAGGTATGTATCCAAGAGAATCAAAAGCACATATCCTCACAAAACTCATACACAAATATTCATAGTAACATTAACTACAATAGCCAAAAAGTAGAAATAACCCAAATATTCATCAGCTGAGGAACAGATAAACCAAATATGGTATATACACATAATGGAATGATATGAGGCAATCAAAAGAAAGGAAGCACTGATGCATGTTAAAATATGAATGAACCTTTAAAATAGTATTGCAAGACAAAGAAGCCAGTCACAAAAGGCCACATTTTGCATTACTCCACTTTTATGAAATGTCAAGAATAGGCAAATCCATAAAGATAGAGAGTAGATCAGTGGTTATCAAGGGCTGGGGCTGACTGCTAATGGATATGAGATGTCTCATGGGGTGAGGAAAATGTTCTGACATTTGGTAAGTGGTAATGGTTGCATAATTCTGTAAATATGCCAAAAATTACTAAGCTGTACAGAGGTGAGCAAACATTTTCTGTGAAGGGTCAGTTAGTAGGTATTTTAGGCTTTTGGGCCCGTATGATCTTATTAGACCTACTCTGCCATTGTAGAACAAAAGCATCCATAGATAATATCTAAATGAGGGTGCATAGTTGTGTAGCATCTTCACCCCACAGGTACAGTTTGCCAATCCTTACTGTAAACAATGAACACTTCTGAGGCAGAGGCCATGCTTTATTCATTTCTGTGTCTTTAATGGCCTAGCCAGTAGGAAGAACTCAACATATGCTTACTTGAACTGGACTGGAATGACTTTGCACCATCTCCCACCCTTGGGCAAAGGAAGGTACCAGCATTTCTCATTCCTCTCAGCCTTTGGCTTCACCTACGGCTGTAGTGACCAGCTGTATGCTGGTTGGCTGTGGAAGAAGTCCTGGCGCCTCAGACAGCGGAGCCTAAGATTGCAAACAAGAGGATAGAAACAGAGTAAGTTCAAGTGCTAAAGATTAAAACATGGAGCCCATTTAACACTTAAATTGACTCATTCCTAGAAGAGCAGAGCTGGGGTCTAAGTATCCCAAGAACTACCCTGCCTAGAGCTGTAACCTTAGTACAGAGCCAGCCATCCCTAACAGACCTACCACATCAAGTAGAAACAGTCTGTGGTTCTTGTCTGAGAAAAGGCTTCAACCTACTGTTCTAAACCTAGTTAATAAGGCTCTGCTACAGTCCTTACCTAAGAAGCTCATCTGCAATATCTGTTCAACTTCTCCAAGGACAGAGCATGGATACATTACAGCATTTACCATCCTGACTTAATGGGGTTGCTCCAGATTGTGCATATTCTAAAACTATTTGCTCAGGCACAGGCTAAAAAGAGAGATGGAGTGATGAAATTTGTATTACATTAAGAGCAGTGAGGGAAAATAGGGCATATTTTCCCTCTCTGGGTTTTCCCCGTGATGGACGATGGGGATGCTTCATTGATCATTTCTGCTCTTGCATTTGCATGTCTTGGCTGTCCCCAAATAACACAGCCCTGCTGCCCTCCCTTTGGGAAGATAACACAGCATGAACAATAAGGACAAGCTTTCAGCGTTCTTCCAGTGGTGGGGACAGATATAAGTCTTCCATACCCTCTGGCCTATTTAGAGCTTAGTGACCTAAGTACATTGGCTTATTATAGACACAGTTGAAGCTGAAAATAATTACAGATATATAACTACTCATTTCTAGAACACTCTATTCCAGTTGTCGGATACTCAAGTGGAGAACATGATGGGAGGTGTAATAAGGGAGCTTGTTAAGGAGTCTTCTATGCAGCAGCACATGTCGGATTTAAAAAAGTGTTGCAGATATGCTTCTTTTCTGTGCATGAGGCTAATTTATATGTCTATAATGTCTATAAAAACAGAGTATGAGGTCTGGAAGATACAGTTACTCAATGAATCGATCTGAGTGGTTTTTATTGTCTTTTTAAAATTTCAGATTATCAGAGGGAAAAACCCATTGAGCTAGAAGGGACATGAGAAGCATCTGTATCTGGTATCCTTTATAAAGCCCCCTGGGAGCAAAGATACATAGATCACAAGCTGACAACTGGAACCAAAAAGCCTGTCTTAGTTCCAGACAAGTACACGTAACTCAGTAATTCTTCATGGCTGTGATGTTCTATAATTACCAACTGGACCCCTTGCTCATCCCAGTGGACAGTATTTCAGAAACTGGTACTTAAGGGATCAGATGAGTAGAAGCCATGGACACAAGGATAGACTTTCCCCATTGAAGCTATTAAGTGCCTTGCTAACATTTTTACTTATAGAATTTCCAGCTTTCAAAAAATGTCATTATGTGAATTTGCCTCAATAAATTAAAAACAAAAGGCTGTGGGATGTGGTCAGGCTTTGTGTCCCCACTCAAATCTCATCTTGAATTGTAATCCCCATCATCCCCATTATCCCCACAGGTCAAGGGAGAGACCAGGTGGATGTAATTGAATCATGGGGGCAATTTCTGCCATGCTGTTGTTCTCTTGATAGTGAGTGAGTTCTCACAAGATCTGATGGTTTGATAAGCTCTTCCCTGCTTCACTTAGCATTTCTCCTTCCTGCCGCCTTGTGAAGAAGTCCCTTGCTTCCTCTTTGCCTTCCACCATGATTGTAAGTTTCCTGAGGCCTCCCAGCCATGCTAAATTGTGAGTCAATTAAACCTCTTTCCTTTATAAATTACCCAGACTCAGGCAGTTCTCTATAGCAGTGTGAAAATGGACTAATACAATGTGTCATTAGGACACTTTCAGCTACAAGAAACTGAACTTACTGAGAAGTTTAAACAATAATTTATCAGTTCATATAACAAGTAGACTAGAGGTAGTAAGGGGGCCAGGCATGCTGCATTATAGTCTCAGCTTCATAGCTCTGCAATTCCTTCCATTACCTCCTGTGCTGGCTTCCTCCACAGGCTTGTAGTAAGATGGTGACAGCTAGTCAAGGCATCCTCTGGCAATCTCAAAGTTCAAAGAGCATAGGTCCAATATGCAAGTGCCTATCAGGCCTCTAATTTATCCCTATCTAATTTCCTCATATCATCAGCCAAAGCAAGTTACCTTGCCAAGCCCAGATTCCAATATGGGAGACACTGCAAAAGAGTGTGAATACTAAGACATGGTCCCTTGGGGGCCATGAATGGAAAAGTCTACCACCCTAAAAATTTGTCATCCTGTAGTCCCATCTGGCCCTAATTCTGTGTCCCAGTTCTTCTCATGGTGCTCCTGCCATCTCCAGTGAACTGTCACCTTTAGCAGCTTTCTTTATACCCACAACCTAGACCACAGATAACCTATGAAAGGCAGCTACATTATGGTCTCTTCAGTCCAGGACTTTTTTTCAGATTCTACCTCCTTCATTTTTCTTTGAAGTTCTCCTCTATTATCTGCTTATCCTTCTTTCTATCTGTAAATGTTACCATGTTCACCCTTTCTGTCTGGCCTCTTCCAAATGACAGCTGCTACTTAGAACAAGCTGGTTGATTTTTATTATTGGGCTTCAACCCAAATACTGCCCCTTAGATTGCCTTTTTTATTTCTATGCATCAAAGATGACTTTGTAAGTGATACCTTCCCCTGGGATCCATCTGGGTTTCTGGGTTCACCACCCTTGATTCTGTTTGCTGAAGAAAACACTCAGGCATCTATATTTGACTCATGGTCTTGATCCTTGACTTGGAACTCATTTAGGACCCCAGTTCCTCTAGGACTATAAGTTTCTCCTCCTCTCTCCAAAAGACTTGAGTTCCATCCTGAAGCCCAGCCCAGAAGTGAAGAGTCTGTTGTAGACTGACAAACTCCCCCAACACTAAGATGCCCAACATTCCAGATGCTGGACCCCATCACTTTCCACTGTCTGCTTAGTGGACACCCTGACGCTTCTTGTATGGACAAGACACTCGAGCCAGCTTAAGCAGGAGACAGGGATTCATGGGCTCATATAATCAAACCATGGAAAGGGAAACTGATCTCTGAAATGGTGGACCCAGGAACTGGAACAGAGCTAGGCCTGCTTTCTAGCCTTGCCTCTCTACATGGCTGTTTATAAAGGCTGGCTTCACCTCCACTCTCTAAAGACAGTTTTCTTCAGTGACAGGAATCATAGCCACCGACAGCTCTAGAATGTCCAGTAGGTATGAATTTCAACGGCTGAATAAAAAGTCCTTAAGTTTCTCCCAGAGCAGATGATTTTATGCCAAACCATTTAGCAACAAAGAGAGAAGAAAGACAGAGGCTTATAGTGAGAAAGGAAAGAAACTTTCTATCTGAGGAATGTGAGTCTCCTTTCCATCATCAGGCCCAGCGAGGCATGAGAACGAGGCTACAGTCACATCCCACTTCCCCTCCTGAACTAAGTCATCATCTCTTGAATATGCTTGCTATGTGTGTGAACTCTAGGCTTATTTTCCTAAGTAGCTCAAAATTAACATAATGACACCACATGCTGGATGCCATTAAGTCATAATTCATACTTCAACAATGTATAGCCAAGAACTAATTCATGACATTTCCGTAAACCAAAGACAATTCCTGACAAGCAACTTTGTGTCATGTCCCCACGTGTCCCCCTGCTTTTGCCTTTAAAAACCTGCTTGTAACAAACAACTCATACATATCCAAGGTCACTTGGGCCTGAATCTTCCGAGCAGCTATCCTCATCTTGGCCCAGATAAACTCCTTACTTATATTAATTTTGCCTCAGTTTCTTCCCTTAGGTTGACAGTAGCTTCTTTAATAACATTAATTTTTGCTTTCTCTTCCCACGCTGTTTTGACCTGTAGAAGAGAAGGGAGCACAGAAACAGGAGGGTGAATAACAAGCAGGGGAAGCCCACAGGACACCCAAGTTCCTGGGCAAACAAGCCCAAGGGGTCTCAATGTGCTCTTCACGGAGTTCACAGGTGGCAGGGCAAGACCCATGAAGCTGTCTCCACCTTAAGAGGCTAGGCAGATGCTTTTACACCCTTGTTTGGGTGCATAAATCCAAAAGCCCTTATCCATGACCTTTGGAATCAGATGAGTTTAAGTACTTTTCATATTTTTAAAACAAAATACAGGGTAGTACGTAAGATATACACCCCATGGAGTATACAGCAGCCCCTATAGTCAAATTCATTAAACACTTTATGGTAAAAATATATAAATATTCACACTTTTTAGGATAAATAATGTTTATATAGACACTCCTTCAGTTTAGCTCAGGGCAGGTTTTGCTACTAAATGCATAATATAAAAAGCTCGTTTTCAGAGTCTGGAGATTTGAGAATGATGTTTAAGAGACTGTGGGTCTATGCTAGAGATGTAGAAAGTGATAACTAAAAGCCTGGACTGTTGGTTCCCAGGGTTAGAGACCAACTTTGACCAGAGCTGGGGACTGTGATTGATTGAGCCACGTGCCTGCTCCTGTGTCCTGTGCCCCTACTGCCAGCCAAGCCTCCACCATTCAGAGCACTGCAGAGCAACCCTTCCCCATCCTTCCCACCTCACTGCCATCACCTAAGAACCTACTTCTAAGAAGGAACTGAAACCGTCCCAATTGTCCCATAGAACTTACATTTACGGTCTTTTTGATCAAACACAGAAATTGACCCTCTCAGTCTTAAAGCTTAAAACTTAACATTTGTCTTACCTGAGTTCCTTCCTCAGGAAACCAACCCTCAGACCTGGTAGCATCAAAGAACTGAAATTCACCAATTCACCCATCTAGACAATTCAGTGCCAGAACCTTCATTCCTTTGGATTGCTTCTTTACCCTTTCCTAACTCTTCCCTCCCCACCATCCCCACCACTCTACCCACCACAGGTAGCTACATTCTTTCCTTGCTATATAAACCACCAATTTTAGTTGGGTAGAGGGACAAATTTGAGACTTACCTCCCTTCTCCTCAGCAGTCACACCCAAATAAAGCCTTCTTCCCTGACAATACTTGTCTCAGTGATTGGCTTTCTGGACATCAAGCAATGAAACCTAGATCAGACCCCTGGCATTTTGATAGTAGAACCTACACTTAAAATTGTGAACCTGAAATAATCAAAAGGATAAGAATCCAGTTTTAAAGAATTTATTCACACAAAAATCTGAGAATATCCATCCTAAAAACACAGACTCCAGAGTAATGGGGTCAGTGCTTCGGAGTTAAAAGGTCTTGCTTACATAGGCAGAAAACAAAGAAATTTAGTAGGATTATAACATTTTCTACACAAGATTGGTTTATGAATTACAACTTAAAGTTTCTTGTCCTTTTCATACAGCTTATTTTCATTTCCCTTCCAATTTAAAAGAGTGTACTTACCGTTCCATCTTAGACAACTAAGTAACAAAGTCCTTATGTGAGAAAGGTAAGAGAGAAGTTAATCTATAATGACAATCAACAGTTGGAAAAGAAGACTTCCCTGGGGCCCTATAGTCATTTACAGCATTTTACAAACCAATATAGGTAAGGAAAAAGGCTAATCTATAATCAGAGAAAGTGTATAACTCCCTGTTTATCCGACTCAGGTCCTATAATCACATTCTCTTAAGGTTCAGAATATTTTAAGATTCCAACAGCTTAGATTTTGAATTACCTATTTTGACATAGTAGAATCACTCACCTCCTGGTAGGAAGCCATCGGTCTCACTGTCACCTGGCCTACACTTCTGTTTCCCTAGATCATTACAAGATGTCCACAACCGCAGATCTTTCCTCTCCACCTGGACTCTCACCCTCACAAAGTTCTGAACATCTCGTAATAGAACCCAACTCTCTACCCATTCAAACTGTCAGGCCTTCATGTGCAAGCCAGGACTCAGAAAGTCTAAAGTCCTGCCTGCCTCAGCTAATCAACCCCCACCCCTCATCCCCCCACCCCCACACCCCCGCCTGCATTTGCCATTATCCCTGATTGCCCTGTGGAGCTTCCCCCAACATAAGCTTCCCCTCACCCCACCCTGCCATCTTAACTACTCTTAGGCCTTACCCGACCCGCCACTGTAACTGAACTTATGGTAATGTATACTCCTTGCCCCATCCCCACCGCTGTAACTGATCTTACTCCGTAACTTTCCACTGCCCACCCCAAACCTACAAAACCAACTCCTATCCCACTGCCCTTTGCTAACGCCCTTTTTGGCCTCAGCCCACCTGCACCCAGGTGAATAAACAGCCATGTTGCTCACACAAAGCCTGTTTGGGGGGGGGGGGGTCTCTTCATTCAAAGTGTGCATTTTAACACAAACTATTTCACTGTGACTTCTGAAACTCATGGACTATCATCAGCAAAATGCCACCTGTCCTTACCTCTTCTCTGAATGCTCGTTTCCAGTATGAAGGAGGAGAGCCTTATCCTCTTCTCTGAGTGTTTCCTTCTATTTCTTTCTCTGCTGAAGCCAGGCTCTTCCCTGAGGACACTTCTACCCACCCAATACCCCCACACAGCCCCCTCAAGATTTGTTTTATCTCACTCCTCTGGTACCACTGAGCTTGTGAGTGGGAAGGTGTCCCACTTCTCATTGCTACTTTCAGAACTCCATTCCTCCCCTATAAACTGTTATAATAATATTTATAATAAGAAATGTATATTTGGTCTTCACCTCCGTTTCTTGAAACACAGCTCGTAAAACTCTTGGAGTCTCCAAAGTGATGTGTCTTTTCTGTATGCCAATAGTTGACTGATGGATGGAAGCTCCTGATAGCCTCAGAGTGAAGCTAGCTGTCCAGGAAACTAACCATGTGATGGTAAGTTTGAAACTTTCAATACCATTCCTCCACCTCCAGGGAGGAGATGGGCTGAAGGTTGGATTGATCACCAATGGCCAATGGTTTAGTAAATCATGCGTATGTAATGAAGCCTCCATAAAAACCCAAAAGAAACAGGATTTAGAGAGATTGTAGGTTGCTGAAAGTATGAAGGTTCTGGGAGAGGGCACAGAAGCTCTGCCCCTTTCCCTATACCTTGCCCTATATACCTCTTAATCTATACTCTTTGTAATATCCTTTATAATAAATTGGTAAACATAAGTAAACTGTTTCTCTGAGTTCTGTGATCTGCCATAGCAAATAAATCAACCCCTAAGGGGCACGTGGGAATGTCTAATGTATAGGCTGTTGGTCAGTGAAGCAGATCTCAACTTGGGACTTACAACTGACATCTGGAGTAAGGGGCAGTCTTTGTGGGATGACGTCCTTAATCTGTAGGATCCGATGCTGTCTCCCAGTAAGTAGTGTCAGAATTGATTTAAATTGGAGGATGCCCAGCTGGTGTCCACTGAAGAATTAGTTTGGGGTTGGGAGAAACTCCTGCACATTTTAGTACCTAGAGGTGAGATATTCTGTGTTGAGTATTGAGTGAGTGTGGAGGCGGGTGGATCACCTGAGGTCAGGAGTTCAAGACCGGCCTGGCCAACATACTGAAACGCTGTCTCTACTAAAAATAGCAAAAATTAGCTGGGTGTAGCGGTGGGCGCCTGTAATCCCAGCTACCCAGGAGGTTGAGACAGGAGTATCAATTGAACTCAGGAGATGGAGGTTGCAGTGAGCCGAGATCATGCCATCGCTCTCCAGCCTGGGCAACAAAAGCAAAACTCCGTCTTAAAAAAAAAAAAAAGAATAGGAAAAACAATTTGGTTCTCCCTATCTTTTCCGTAAACCTCCCCACCCCACCCCACACAGAGCTTCTGTGAAGGTTGTACACTGTTCAATCCCTCTATTGCTCCTTTTTGCAGGAGACATTTAAAGGTATCCAAGTGACTTCCCTCCGTTTCCCTCTCTCTCCAAGACCACTCTTGTACTAACACTTGATGATTTCAATATTCACGCAGATGACACCTCGAGGATCTTTATCTCTTGGTTTCTTGATCTTCTCATCTCCAATTATTTTGTCCACCCTACCTCTGCTCTCCCCCACCTTATTCTAGCCATTACCACTTACTGCACTCCTCCACAATCTGTGTTTCACATATCCTATTTTCCAAACATCATCCTTTAACTCTCCAGCTTATTCCCTCTGTACTGGCACACCAGCGATTCTTAGCCCGGAGTAGGATGTTTAACGCTGCCATCATTGCACTGTCTGCTTGTACCCTGACCTCTCTTACTAGGCTCAGTGGTCCATTGTTATCATCAGTCCTTTGAAGACACAATCAACATCGTTGCTCCTCTCTTCCTCCGTCACACTCACCTGGCAGAAAACCCAGCCCTGGTTAAATTCGCCTTTCTGCCTGTGCACACCCACACAACTGAAAGTGTCCAGAGAAAAGGCATGTAGCTAGGACATCTTGTTTCCATGTAAACTCATGACAGAAACCTCTAGTGGGCCTGTAGTGCTGTTTGTCACTCCGACCACGTTCCCTCAGTCAATTCCCGCCCCTACTCCATGATGAGTAATTCACGCCCTCTCTCTTCTCAAATTGCGAACCCTCTTCCCCTTCCTACTCTTCACCAAAGACCTTACCTTTTATGTCACAGAGAAAATAGAAACAAGCCGAAGAGAACTTTCACATGCTTCTGTGTGTTTTTCTCACCCTCGCTTGCTCATACTCACGCTCTCCTTCCTTCCATGTGGTCTCTCATTTCAGCCTTCCTCTGGGTGTTTAATTCAAACTTCTCCTTCTGAAGATCATCAATCTCATCTCACTTTTTCTCACTACCAGGAGTTCCATTACAGTCATCCCACAGGGGTAGCTTCAGCCCCCAAGACCACCTGACTTGTTTCTCAGGGCTCTGACTCCAAATTCCCAGTATGAAAAATCTGACTGGCCCAGTTCAGGTCATGGATTCACCTCCAGTCAATCAGCTGTGGCCATTGCACAAGAAGGCCTTAGAAAGTAGCCGTGCTCTGAATGGGGAGTGTAGGGCAGTAGGAAATAGAGGACAGCAACTAGCCAAAAACAAACAAAACAGAAATCTCTCCAAAAGTCTATCTGCTACTGAAAAACTACACAAACACAACATGGCACATATAAATTTAGAGAACAAAGCTTTTCAGAAACTACTGGGAACAAAGAGATGTCATTACAAAAGGCATCTGGGGAAAGCACAGCTACAATGTATTTTGGTCTGTGTCCGCTAGACCGTGTCTCAGAGCCCAGAACTGGCCCTATTGATCTTTATAATCCAGTATATTACATGATAGCTAGCATTCAATATTTGCTAGATTGAACGGAATCCCCTAGAAGATAATGAAAAAATAAATGACAGCATCATGGGCACTGCGATTCTACTAGTCTATAAAAAGAAAGAATTCAAGTTTTTCCGGAGAACTGAACTTTTCTCTAGCACTGACTATTGTGAGGGACTGTGAAGAGAAATCTTTATTTGGGTGACATTTGGTCACATAATTGACAATGGCCTCATCTCAGGCTTTGCAAAAGATTCAGAAATGCCTTTCAACTGCCTGTTTCTTATATTATCTCTCTCTAGAAGCCAAGGACATAACACTACCTCATAACTCCAAGATGGCATTTCCATAGAGAGATGAGCTAAGCCGGCAGAGGAGGCTGCTTTCTGACCAAACACAGGAATAGAGATGAGGAATCCCAGAGATGTGGCTTTGAGCCATGGGTGGGGGCTGGGAGGCAGAAAGGTATGTCCGAATCACCTGGAAGAATTTTTCAAGATATGAGTCATCTAAAGTGACTCAGTGACTCTAAAATGACCTGGTCCCCGAAATAAAGATAAAGAGGGGATCAGAAGATTCCTGGCATGTATGTTTTGAAAAATACCATTCTCTCCCTCTCCCTCCCTCTCACTCTCTTGAATACCAATGACCTTGAATGATGCATGTGTTTGATAAGTCTTTCTCAAATATCAGCATATATTTTATGTATGCATTTTTATGCCACCTCATTCCAGAAAGGATGGCAGATGGTACACAAGGATACATAAAATACAGAAAAGGAGCATAAAAAATAGAAACAAAATGCCAAAAAGGAAAAAAAAATTGGAAATTCAAATGCTAGTAGCCCTAAGTGCACTTTCACGAAGTTCAGCTGGTGTGAATTCAAGAATGGCTGTGCTCACTGAGAAGGGACACCAAGCCACGGGTTCAAGGAGCATGAGCTTCAGGCACTGGAACATCTGCTGGAGCAGCTGACCATTTGTCACCAGGATGAAGACCTCTGAATTAAGTTCTCACAAGACGGAAGCAACCCCACCTGAAAGGGAGGTGGGCAGCAAGAGTCCCACTTTGTAAAATTTGAGTTATAGAAGGGTCTGCATGAGAGGGCCTAGGCAAGATAGCACTTGGAACTTCAGGAATCCACAGGGAAGGGAGAGTGTTATTAGGTCTTCTTACTACTTCCTCTCCTTCCTGGAGAGAAGCCCCAGGTTGAAGCTTTTATACTCAGCTTCCATCTTGACCAGGAGCCCAATTACAGATTAGGTGTCTAGGTCTTCCAAATCCTGTTTCTATTTCATTAAGGCTGCCTTCCTATACATACAACAATTTATACCTGGAATGTGGCCAGGCATTTACACAAGATCCCATGATAGGACTGAAAACACTGGCGTCTGTGTGGAGGGTGCTGGGGTGTCAGGTGGAGGTGGGCAGAAGACCAACTGACGCCACCCCAGGAGAGTATAAGTACTGCTCGTTTTACTGACAACTTTTAAGGTGCTGGGTGCCTTAAATGCATGATCTCATTTAAGCAGTTTGTCCACCACCCTAGGCGCATTCTATCATCATCTTCATGTTGCAGCTAAGGAGATGGTGGTTCTGAGAGATTACGTGTCTCACCCAGAACAGTTCACTTCTAAGCCGTTGAGGCAGGACCCAAGCCCAGTAGTCAGGCTGGTGAAGCATGGCCATGGGGGGCAGGCGGGAGTGGACACGGACTCTAGTTCATGGAACCCACATCTTTAACAACCAGCCCTCAGTTATTCTCTGAAGCCCAATGAACTCAGTTCTTTTGAACAGGTGAAAAAGTAGACATCCATGGAAAAAAAAATATTTTTTCAACTTCTCTTTCAAACACTGAGCCCCGAGTGAAGTCAAAGTAAAATTTCTGCTAATAACTTAGCAGTCATCCTGGTTTGTCTCGGCTGATGATGAAGAGTAGGGAAGGTAGAGATGGGGCCAATGAGGAGTCATTCTTGGGGTAACAGAGTCATACCATCAGTCCTGAATTCTTCATTACCATTTTTTAACTCATGCCTTTGGAGGAATTTTTTGCCTATTGCCCCAAGAATTATTGATGGGCAAGGATCTGTTTCCTTTGACATATTCCTCACAATCAGGGAGATTTTATTCTTCATTTTATCTAGTCAGAAATTCCAAGAAGCTTTTTTTGGCTTGTTTTCCAAATATTAATTTTGTTACAATTTAAATATGAGTTTTAAATCAACCCATGCACATTCTCTTTGAGAGACCCCACCCTCTCACCACCTTTGAGGATCCCTGAGTGCTACTAGGAGCTTCTTTCTGAACATATTTTTTTCTGAAATGCTCACTAGAGTTCAAGAGCAAATTTTAGAAGTCTAAAAACTGGTTTCTGCCTCAGCCCTGGGTTTTGCAAATTCTCATATATCTCACTGGATTAGCAAAATCACCCGATCTGCAGGAATTTGGATACATCATTCCTTTCAATGTCTTAAAAATGATATTCCCAGATATTTTCCTTATGTTTCTTTTCTTTCTTTTTCTTTCTTTCTTTCTTTCTTTCTTTCTTTCTTTCTGAGACGATCTTGCTCTGTCACTAGGCTGGAGTGCAGTGGCATGATCTTGGCACAATGCAACCTCTGCCTCTTGGGTTCAAGCGATTCTGCTGCTTCAGCCTCCCAAGTAGCTTGGACTATAAGCATGCACCACCATGCCCAGCTAATTTTTGTATTTTTAGTAGAAATGGCATTTCACCATGTTGGCCAGGATGGTCTTGACCTCCTGACCTCGTGATCTGCCCGCCTCAGCCTCCCAAAGTGCTGGGATTACAGATGTGAACCACCACACCCAGCCTCTTTTTTTTTTTTTTTTTTTTTTTTTTCCTGAGACAAGGTCTCATTCTGTTGCTCAGGCTGTAGTGCAGTGGTGCAATCATGGCTCACTGCAGCTTCACCCTCCTGGGCTCAAGAGATCCCCCTGCTTCAATCCTATGATGGGCTGAGACTACGAGCACTCCCACCACACCTGGCTAATTTTTCAATTTTTTGTAGAAACAGGGTCTCTCCCTTTATTGCCCAGGCTGGTCTCACACTCCTAGGCTCAAGCGATCTGCCTGTGTCAGCCTTGCAAAGTGCTAGGATTACAAGCAGGACCCAGTGCATCTGGCCTCATACTTCTTTTACTTTGTTTGATGGGCAAAATTATAGTGTATGTTCCAGGTGCTTATGTAGGATTTTATCTAACACTTAGGCCATAAATACATAACAAGTAGTTAACCTTTGAGGTTTCTAAGGCAAATGTGTGCACACATGTGTGATCCCAAACAAACACAGGCTACTGAGGAGTTTTTGTTAAGACCCTCCATTCATCATTAAATGGGACAGAATAATGCTTCTCATAGCTTTCAATTCTGGGGATTTTTAACCACAGGTTTGCAGGTCCTTGCAGATTTAATTAGTTACTCTAAGTAGCTGGAGCTGTTCTCTAAATGTACAGCTGGATCCTGAAACGCTAACCTTTTCATTAACCTTGCAGCCCTTAGGCCGGAACAGCTCCTGCAGTAAGACTTTTAAGAAACACCTTTTCCTAATGATGGACAGAAGGGTATCCAAGGACAGGCACAGAGACAGGCTTTGGAGCCAGGAGACCTGCCTTTGGTTTACTTTGTTTTGTGTAACATTTTATTTTGAAATAATTTAAGAGTCACAAGAAGTTGCAAAAACTGTACAGAGTTCCCATGTACCCTTCACTCAGCTTCCCCCAATGTCAATACATAAACACAGGATATCAAGAGACTTGCTTTCACTAGCAAACACTTAGTGAGCACATATACAATGTGCAGGAACTGTTCTACAGGCTTTAATGCAGTAACTCCTTTAATCCTCATAGCAAACCTTTGGGATAGCCATAGTAGCCTTCATTTTACAGCTGAGGAAACCAAGGCACAAAGCGATTAGATAAATTGCCCTTAGCCAGAATTCAACCCAGACTCCCTGGCTCTGAACCTGTGCTTTGAAGCACTACACTACCCTGGATTTTTTTTCTATGTGACCTTGGCTAAGTTACTTGTGCCGTCCTCTGTTTACTTACAAAAATTAAGTTGTTTTGAAGATATTTTTAATTAGGAAATAAAATACCATGTACAGGGTCCAGTATTGAATGGATTGTTCTTCCCCTGTGCTCACATCTCCATTCAGTGGATGACTATTGAAAAGCACTAGGAAAAAAACTAGTTTCCTAGTTTTCTAATTTCCATGAATGGTGCAAATCATCCACTGATCAAGCAGCATTTGCACTGAGGTTTACACCGGAATAAAGCGGTCATGGGTGTGCTTCGATATTTCAGGCACAGCACTGTCCGAACCACACTGGGA
Source organism: Saimiri boliviensis (assembly GCF_048565385.1). Lineage (NCBI taxonomy): Eukaryota > Metazoa > Chordata > Mammalia > Primates > Cebidae > Saimiri > Saimiri boliviensis. Next base: position 123,686,739 of record NC_133453.1, read on the forward strand.
TTTCAGATATTTCATATAGTTATCTGAAGAAATGGCAAATGGCTATAATCTGCTGACTGCACAAAATTCAGGATATGTAGGAAGAAATTAAACTAAAAGCAAGAAAGCTCTCAAATATATTCAAACAAAAAGGATGAAAATGGATTTTACTCCCATAGTTAGGTCTAATGGTAAGAATACATGCTAACTATGTATTACATGTCAGCAATGTGCCAAGCTCTTTATAGTCTCTCTAATCCTCACAATTTACATAAAGCACTAACCTATTCTAAGAGGAGGAAGCTGAAGAGCTATCTACTCTTCCTACAAAGAGGAAGGAATAGAGATAGAATACAAGTGACAATGGCATCCTTTCCCAACTCTGTCATCTGCTCACCTCAATACTGAAAACCAAGAAGGAGCTAACAATACAAGGAAAAGCTAATTCAGGAGAAAGTTGGCTGCCTTGCGAGTCAGGAGATCTTCCTGACCAGTCTCTTAGGGCCCCTCCAGAATGTATGTCATGATGTAAATGGTGACCAGCAAGTTCACTAAATCTTCTTGAATCTTTAGTCTAGCTTTCTCAGGCACTCCCTCTCCACTCTTGCCTTGGTTCAAGAGGAAGGAGTACGAACTTGGATCAGGACAAATTTAATAATGAGGGCACACTGAGCAGACAGTCTGTATTCAATGCTTTGATTCAAGATGGGAAGAGCTCAAACACTTGTTTGGTTAACTGAAATATGTATCCAAAGGTGGTCTACAGTAAATGAAGTCACAATGCCCTAACTTCTTAGTGTACTATAAAGACAAGTATTCAGTGACCTAAGGAGATTAAAATGCTAGAATGAAGTGATGATGCAAGACCTGTGCATCCATTCTGGAAGGGTCCAGAGGACACGCCCTTTGCCAAGGCTGTGATAAATTCCTGAGGTGGCCCCTGACTCAGCATCCTTGAAGAGTTCAGTGCTTGTTTATCTCTGTAGGTCAGAAATTATGGCATCGACTATGATTGAATTAAGACTCCTGAATGGATGGAGGACTGGGGATCCGACTTTCAAGATGGCCGCCTAAGAACAGCTCAGGACTTCAGCTCCCAGTGAAAGTGCAGAGGGTGAGTGGACGCCGCATTTCCAGACGAACTCTTATTGCCCACAGACCAGGAGATACCCAGGCAGAGGGGTCACCAGCGTCGCAGTCCCAGCCGGTGCGGCTGTTTTGGCCCCCGCGGGGCTGATTCCGCCCGCGCGGCTGCTGTGACCACTCCCTGTTGCTGCGGTTCTCCGTACAAAAGCCACTGGTCTGGGAGCCCTCTTAGCTGGCGAGCAGAGCCTTGAGACGGCAGAATAGCCCATTCATCTGAAACAGCGAGCCAGGCCAGGAGATTCCTAGGCAAAAAATCCGCCAGGAGCCGGCGCCGCGGTTCGAGCCGACTCCGTGAGTCGCAGCACGGGAGATCCCGGCACCTTTTCAACAAGCGACCGGAACGCGGGGTCGTTCAACTTAAAAGAAAAGACTCTGAGTCAGGGAGCCAGGTGATCAGGCTCGGTTGGTCCCACCCCTCCACCCCCAACAACAACGAAAACAAAAACAGTAATTGGAAACCCTCTGGGTTGAGCCCTTCAAACCAAGCACAGCTGAACCGGGACGGTCCGGCTCCGTGGGGGAGGGGCTTCCGCCATTACTGAGACTCTCCACGGCTACGGAGGCAGGCTGCCATTGCCGAGGCAACCCGCCGTTGCCGAGGCAACCTGCCACAACAGAGAGAGTCCGCCATAACAGAGGCGGGGCCACCATTGCCCAGACAGTTCTAACTACGCCCATATAAAAAGGACTACAGGGAAGAGCTCAGGGCAGCTGGGCGGAGCCCACAGCAGCTCAGCAAAGCCCCCGCGGGCAGGCAGAGGCTAGGCGTGCTGCTAGCTGGGCGGGTCCGACCTGAAAAAAAAAAAAAATCGAAAAAGGCAGTAGTGCAACGGAAACTCATAAAACTCCAACTCCCTGGGACAGAGACAGACAACAGGTGGATAAACCCACAAAAATGGGTAGAAACCAGCGTAAAAAGGATGAAAACTCCCGAAACCAGAACACCTCTCCTCCTAAAAGTGATCACAACTCCTCACCAGCAAGGGAACCAGACCGGATGGAGAAGGAGGGTGATGAAATGACAGAATCAGACTTCAGAAGATGGGTAGTAAGAAACTACAATGAGCTAAAAGAACATGTTCTAACCCATCGCAAAGAAAATAGGAACCTTGAAAAAAGATTGGACGAACTGCTGACGAGAATGGACAGCATAGAGAGGAGAATAAGTGAATTGATGGAGCTGAAAAACGCAACACGAGAACTTCGTGAAGCATGCACAAGCTTCAACAGCCGAATTGACCAAGCAGAAGAAAGGATATCAGAGGTCGAAGACCAACTCAATGAAATAAAAAGAGAAGGCAAGAACAGAGAAAAAAGCGCAAAAAGGAATGAACAAAATCTTCAAGAAATGTGGGACTATGTGAAAAGACCTAATCTACGTCTGATAGGTGTACCTGAATGTGATGAAGAGAATGAATCCAAGCTGGAAAATACTCTTCAGGATATTATCCAGGAAAACTTCCCCAACCTAGCAAGGCAGACCAATATTCAAATCCAGGAAATACAGAGAACACCACAGAGATATTCCTCAAGAAGAGCAACCCCAAGGCACATAATCGTCAGATTCACCAGGGTTGAAATGAAAGAGAAAATGCTAAGGGCAGCCAGAGAGAAAGGTCGGGTTACCCACAAAGGGAAGCCCATTAGACTCACAGCAGATCTCTCAGCAGAAACCCTACAAGCCAGAAGAGACTGGGGGCCAATATTCAACATCCTTAAAGAAAAGAACTTTCAACCCAGAATCTCCTATCCAGCCAAACTCAGCTTCATAAGTGAAGGAAAAATAAAATCCTTTGTGAACAAGCAAGCACTCAGAGATTTCATCACCACCAAACCTGCTCTACAAGAACTCCTGAAAGAGGCTCTACACACATAAAGGAAAAACCAGTACCAGCCACTCCAAAAACACACCAAATGGTAAAAAAGCAGCAACACAATCAAGAATCTGCATCAACTAACCAACAAAACAGCCAGGTAGCATCAAAATGACAGCATCAAATTCACACATAACAATACTATCCCTAAATGTCAATGGACTAAATGCCCCAATCAAAAGACACAGACTGGCAAATTGGATAAAAAGCCAAAACCCATCAGTGTGCTGTATCCAGGAAACCCATCTTACATGCAAGGATACACAAAGGCTCAAAATAAAGGGATGGAGGAAGATCTACCAAGCAAATGGAGAGCAAAAAAAGGCAGGAGTTGCAATTCTCATCTCTGATAAAATAGACTTTAAAGCAACAAAGATCAAAAGAGACAAAGAAGGACATTACATAATGGTAAAAGGATCACTGCAACAAGAAGAGCTAACGATCCTAAATATATATGCACCCAATACAGGAGCACCCAGATACATAAGGCAAGTTCTTAATGACTTACAAAGAGACTTAGACTCCCACACAATAATAGTGGGAGACTTTAACACCCCATTGTCAATATTAGACAGATCAACCAGACAGAAAATCAACAAGGATATCCAGGACCTGAACACAGACCTGGAACGAGCAAACCTAATAGACATTTACAGAACTCTCCACCCCAAATCCACAGAATATACATTCTTCTCAGCACCACATCACACCTACTCTAAAATTGACCACATAATTGGCAATAAATCACTCCTCAGCAAATGCAAAAGAACAGAAATCATAACAAACAGTCTCTCAGACCACAGTGCAATCGAGTTAGAACTCAGAATGCAGAAACTAACTCAGAACCGCACAGCTTCATGGAAACTGAACAACTTGCTCTTGAATGTTGACTGGATAAACAATGAAATGAAGGCAGAAATAAAGATGTTCTTCGAAACCAATGAGAACGAAGACACAACATACCAGAATCTCTGGGACACATTTAAAGCAGTCTCTAGAGGAAAATATATAGCAATGAGTGCCCACATGAGAAGAAAGGAGAGATCGAAAATTGACACCCTATCATCAAAATTGAAAGAGCTAGAGGAGCAAGATCAAAAAAACTCAAAACCTAGCAGAAGACAGGAAATAACTAAGATCAGAGCAGAACTGAAGGAAATAGAGACACAAAAAACTCTTCAAAAAATCAATAAATCCAGGAGCTGGTTTTTTGAAAAGATCAACAAAATAGACAGACCACTAGCCAGATTAATAAAAAAGAAAAGAGAGAATAACCAAATTGATGCAATAAAAAACGATAAAGGGGATATCACCACAGATTCCACAGAAATCCAAACCATCATCAGAGATTATTACAAACAACTCTATGCACATAAACTAGTAAACCTGGAAGAAATGGATAAATTCCTGGACACCTGCAACCTCCCAAGCCTAAACCTGGAAGAAGCCGAAACCCTGAATAGACCAATAACATGGTCTGAAGTCGAGGCAGCAATAAAGAGCCTACCACCCAAAAAAAGCCCAGGTCCAGATGGGTTCACAGCTGAATTCTACCAGACATACAAGGAGGAGCTGATACCATTCCTTCTGAAACTATTCCAGACAATCCAAAAAGAGGGAATCCTTCCCAAATCATTTTACGAGACAAACATCATCCTGATACCAAAACCCGGCAGAGACTCAACAAGAAAAGAAAATTTCAGGCCAATATCCATGATGAACATAGATGCAAAAATCTTCAATAAAATACTGGCAAACCGATTGCAACAGCATATCAAAAAGCTCATCCACCATGATCAAGTAGGATTCATCCCGGGGATGCAAGGCTGGTTCAACATACGCAAGTCCATAAACGTAATTCACCACATAAACAGAACCAAAGACAAAAACCACATGATTATCTCGATTGATGCAGAGAAGGCTTTTGACAAAATTCAACAACCCTTTATGCTAAAAACCCTCAATAAACTAGGTATTGACGGAACGTATCTCAAAACAATAAAAGCTATTTACGACAAACCAACAGCCAATATCATACTGAATGGGCAAAAACTGGAAGCATTCCCTTTGAAATCTGGCACTAGACAAGGATGCCCTCTCTCACCACTCCTATTCAATATAGTACTGGAAGTTCTAGCCAGAGCAATCAGGCAAGAAAAAGAAATAAAGGGTATCCAAATTGGAAAGGAGGAAATCAAATTGTCTCTATTTGCAGATGACATGATTGTATATCTGGAAGACCCCATCATCTCAGCCCAAAATCTCCTGAAACTGATAAACAACTTCAGCAAAGTCTCAGGATACAAAATCAACGTGCAAAAATCACAAGCATTCCTATACACCAGTAATAGACTTCAAGAGAGCCAAATCAAGAACGAACTGCCATTTACAATTGCTACAAAGAGAATAAAGTACCTAGGAATACAACTAGCAAGGAACGTAAAGGACCTCTTCAAGGAGAACTACAAGCCATTGCTCAATGAAATAAGAGAGGATACAAACAGATGGAGAAACATTCCATGTTCATGGTTAGGAAGAATCAACATCGTGAAAATGGCCATACTGCCCAAAGTAATTTACAGATTCAATGCTATTCCCATCAAGCTACCAATGACCTTCTTCACAGAACTGGAAAAAAACACCTTAAACTTCATATGGAACCAAAAGAGAGCCCGCATAGCCAAGTCAATTCTAAGCAAAAAGAACAAAGCGGGAGGCATCACACTACCAGACTTCAAACTATACTACAAGGCTACAGTAATCAAAACAGCATGGTACTGGTACCAAAACAGAGATATAGACCAATGGAACAGAACAGAGGCCTCACAGGAAATACAACATACCCACAACCATCTGATCTTCGACAAACCTGACAAAAACAAGCAATGGGGAAAGGACTCCCTGTTTAATAAATGGTGTTGGGAAAACTGGCTAGCCATGTGCAGAAAGCAGAAACAGGACCCCTTCCTGACACCTTACACCAAAATTAACTCCAGATGGATTAAAGACTTAAACATCAGACCTAATACCATAAAAACCTTAGAAGAAAATCTAGGCAAAACCATTCAGGACATAGGTGTAGGCAAGGACTTCATGACCAAAACGCCAAAAGCAATGGCAACAAAAGCCAAAATAGACAAATGGGACCTAATCAAACTCCACAGCTTCTGCACGGCAAAAGAAACAGTCAGTAGAGTGAATCGGCAACCAACAGAATGGGAAAAAATTTTTGCAGTCTACCCATCTGACAAGGGGCTGATATCCAGAATTTACAAAGAACTAAAGCAGATCTACAAGAAAAAAACAAACAAGCCCATTCAAAAATGGGCAAAGGATATGAACAGATACTTTACAAAAGAAGACATACAGGAGGCCAACAAACATATGAAAAAATGCTCATCATCACTGGTCATCAGAGAAATGCAAATCAAAACCACATTGAGATACCATCTCACACCAGTTAGAATGGCGATCATTAAAAAATCGGGAAACAACAGATGCTGGAGAGGATGTGGAGAAATAGGAACACTTTTACACTGTTGGTGGGAATGTAAATTAATTCAACCATTGTGGAAGACAGTGTGGCGATTCCTCAAGGACCTAAAAATAGAAATCCCATTTGACCCAGCAATCCCATTACTGGGTATATATCCAAAGGATTATAAATCATTCTACTACAAGGACACGTGCACACGAATGTTCATTGCAGCACTGTTTACAATAGCAAAGACCTGGAACCAACCCAAATGCCCAACGATGATAGACTGGATAGGGAAAATGTGGTACATATACACCATGGAATATTATGCAGCCATCAAAAACGATGAGTTCACGTCCTTTATAGGGACATGGATGAACCTGGAAACCATCATTCTCAGCAAACTGACACAAGAGCAGAAAATCAAACACCGTATATTCTCGCTCATAGGCGGGTGTTGAACAATGAGAACACACGGACACAGGGAGGGGAGCACTACACACTGGGGTCTGTTGGGGGGAAATGGGGGAGGGGCGGGGGGTGGGGAGGTGGGAAGAGATAGCATGGGGAGAAATGACAGATACAGGTGAGGGGACGGAAGGCAGCAAAGCACACTGCCATGTGTGTACCTATGCAACAATCTTGCATGTTCATCACATGTACCCCAAAACCTAAAATGCAATAAAAAAAAAAAGAAAAAAAAAAAAAAAAAAGACTCCTGAATGCAATGAAGGTGATAGGATTCTAGGGTTACAGAGGTCAAGCAACATCAGAATCAAAGCAGTAATAAAATAGTTTGATTCACAGAAATCACTGGCATTGACTCAGCTGATCATACTGTCCCTAGAACTAAAATAGATAGGTAGTTTTATTAAGTCTTCTTTATCTGTGTGAGTAGGAAAGCTCTAAGTCTAGTGATCAGAAGTTCTGGATTAAGTTGCCAAATGAGAGTCACAGCCTGTCAATCAGTTCTCAGACTTGAACTGATTCACCAACACAGAGTTGGTGAATCCTTGAAGAAAGACCCTGCCATACTGTGAAAAATGTATAAATGTGTGTCTGCCTCCCAATCTTTTCCGAAAGATCTGTGGCCATTTACTAGGGTGCTTGTGCCTTAGGGAAAGAGAAACAATTAGACTTTTTCAGGAATTATGGGAATGCCTAAAATGTTACTGCAATCCACCAGTCAGAGTAGGCACTTATGAAGGTCAAATGATTAACAGAGTTTGGGTTTGCTTTCATCTCACAGTAGGCCCAGTGGGGCCTGAAATCATCCTGTGGTCATTTTCCAAGTTTTGGGGTACCTTCGTCAGCATGGACATTCTGAGCAGAATTCCCAAATTGATTCCCTAACCTACAGAGGAGCATGGACTATCACAGTAGGAAAGACCAAGTGGAAGTCACTCGTACTGTTCTCTCCCTAGAAAAATAGTAAACCAAAGGCAATATCACATTCCTGTAAAGATTAATGTCACCACTGAGAACTTGAAAGATGCAGGGATAGTGATGACTACCCCATTCCCATTTAACTGGCCTAAATAATTGGCCTGTGTAAGAGACAGAGGGAGCTTGTAGAATGACAGTGGATTATCCTGAAGTTAATTAAGTGGTGACTTCAATGGAAACTGCTCTTCCAGATGTGGCTGTTGTTGGAACAAAGCAACACATCCCCTCTATGCCTGCAGCTTGTATGTCACCTTATATGTAGCTATTGATGCAGCAAGTGCCTATTGATAAGACCATCAGAAGTTCTTTTCTTTTAGTTGGCAATGCCAGCAATGTACCTTCACTGTTCTACCTCAAGGCTAGGGAAACTCCAGCTCCATGCCATAATCTAGTCCACAGGGACACCACCACATTTCCATGCCAAACTCCACAAAAACCTTCAGAAAATGTCATGGTCTATCTATCTCTTTCAAGGTAAAGGACAAGTTGCAACATTGGGCCCATATTATCTAGGAAAGAGGCACAATGCATAGTAGGTTTCTCTGGATTTTGTAGGCAACATCTGCCCATTTGCCAAGTGACCCAAAATCTGCCAGTTTTGAGTTGATCCCAGAAAAAGTGAAAGCTTTGAAGCAGGTTCAGGCTTCAATGCAAATTGCTCTACCACTTCGACCATATAGCCCACAGATAAAACCATGCATGAAGAGTCAGTAGCTGATAGTGATGATATATGAAGGCTTTGGTAGGCAATATATGTGAATTATAATGCAGACTCTTCAGATTTTGGAGCAAAGCCATGCTATCCTCTGCAGATAACCACTATCCCTTTAAGATAAACAACAACAGCTTTTGGCTTGCTTCTGAGACTTAGTAAAGACAAAATGGCCATGGGACCCTAAGTCATCATGTGCCCTGAGCTACCCAGCACAAACTGGGGTTGTCTGACCCATTGAGCCATAAATGTCAGCATGCACAATACCACTCCATCATCAAATGAAAGTGGTATACATGAGATCAGGCTTGAGCAGGTCCTGAGGACACAGATTGAATGAGGAAGTAGCCCAGATCCCCAAAGCCTCTGTACCTGCTACTCTGACTTCTCTCTTTCCACCTATACCTCTAGCCTCATGGGGAGTTCCCTAAAACCAGTTTATTGAGCAGGAGAAAAAGAAAGCTTTGCACAGGGTTTACAGATGATTCCGCACATGAAAGTGGATGGCGGCAGCACTGCAGCTCCACATTGGGATGACCAGGACAGTGATAAATGGGAATACTCCTTATGAGTAGAACTTGGAGTAGGCGCCTGATTGTTTCCTAGGAGATATGCCAGAAGCTTGGGTCTAAACGGCTTCATGGGCGGTAGCTCATGGTTTGGCTGAATGGTCAGGGACTTAGAAGGAACAAGACTGAAAAATGAATGGCAAGGAGAACTAGGGAGAGGTATGCAGATGGATCAGTCCACATGGAAATGGGATGTAAAGATATTGGTACTTCATGTACAAGCTTACTCAGGGTGACCTCATCAGAGGAGGAATTTAACAATCGAGTGGACAGGAAGACCCGTTCTATGGATACCACTCGACCTGTTTCCCCAGTCACTCCTGTCATTGGCCAATGGGCTCATGAATAAAGTAGCCCTGTGGCTCCGGAACGTGGACTGCTATTTGCCAAGGCCAGTCTGGTTTCAGCCATGGTGCTTCCTGTCCCCTCAGCTTTAGGTTCTACTGGGCTAGCGGTCTTCTTTCTGAAGAGAGAAATTCTACTAACAGCACAACAATGGTTCCACTGAATTGGAATTGGAGACCATTTTAGGCTCCTTGTGCCTGTGAATCAATAGGCTGAAAAGGTGGTTGCGGAGAGAATCACTCCTGCCTATCAGGGCAAAACTGAGTTGCTGACCACACAAAGTGCATAGGGGGACGTATGTCTGGAATGGACCTGTGTTAGTATTCCCATGCCCTGTGACTAAATTCAACTACCTAGGTGAGGCAGGACTAGCAATGCCCATACCCTTCAGCAGTGAAGGTCTGGGTCACCCACTGGGCAAGGAGCCATGACCAGCTTAGGTGTTTGGCTAAGGGAAGGAATGTGGAATGGGTAGTAAAAGAATGTAGCTACAAATACCAGCTACGATCCTGTGACCAGTTGCATAGAAGGCTATAGTAGTCATGAATATTTATTCCTTGTTTAGATGTGAATGTTTATATATGTATTAGCTAAATATTTGTTTCTTTCCCTCTCTCTTCCCATCATCACATATAAAAATATGCTAACAGATGTTAACTGTATATTTCAGTATTTAAAGTAGGATGTGTGAATCTCTCATAAGAAGAATGAACATTACCCAGACATAAAAAGGACTATGTATCTTCTTTTGGAAAAAGATTTAGGGTGTTTCTGTTTGTACATCAGATGGTTGTATCATGCCTTTATTTGGAGATTAAGTCTGGTTTCAGGAGATGTGTATGAGTGACAAGGGATCAAGAAGAAGACTGTAGCAGTTTGTAATATGTCAACTTGGTTAGGCTCAATTACAGTTCCTAGAATTTCCTTTCCTATATGTTTCTGATTAAGGTGAGCCACAAGATTCTTACGGGAATTTTGTGAGTATAGGGAAGCAGCAGGTGTTTCGGCATGGATGAGGAGGGTTTCGGTTTGTTTCTGAGAGAGGATTTCACTCTGTCACCCAGGCTTGAGTGCAGAGGTACCATCACAGTTCACTACAGCCTCAACCTCCTTGGCTCAAGCAATCCTCCTGCCTTAACCTCCCAGTTAGCTGGGACTATAAGCACGTACCCCAACACCTGATAATTTTATGTTTTGTAGAAATGAAGTCTTACTATGTTGCCCAGGCTGGTCTCAAACTCCTGGCCTCAAGTGATCCTCCCACCATGGCCTCATGAAGTGCTGAGATTACAAGCGTGAGCCTCTGCACCTGGCCAGCAGGAGTTTTGTAGCTCACACATGTTCACATGTATCTGCCAGCTCACTCATAGGTGTGAGGAAGTGGTCAGGTCTGTGACTGCTCTGCCTTCTCTAGATCCTTCTTCGGCCACTGCAACTCCTGCCCATGTATGTTTCACATGTGATGAAAAGCCTCAACTTCTGAGGAACATCCGTCTCACCCACCCACCCTGGCCAGAGACGATGGGGACCGACAGGGGGCTCAGCTCATCCTGTGGGCTCTGGCTTGTTCTGTCCAGACTGTTCTTATTTTCTTCTACTTCATATATAAATAATGTGTTATAGGGATTCAGCCTTACTAAAAATTGAAGGAACTGTCTCACTCTATAAATATATAATGTAATAATATTAAATTATATATACACACATATTTATATAAATTGGCTGCAGGGATTTGACCTTACCAATAGCAGAAACTCTCTAAATATAAATACATAATAATACTATATCATATTATATATAATATACATATACAATTGGTTTCAGGGAGAGTGTGTGTGTGTGTGTGTGTGTGTGTGTGTGTGTCCCAGTACTTCTGCTTCTCTGAATCCTAACCGATAATAGCCCGAAGTGTTGGAGACTTGTGACCACCAGGCACATGTTCCATGAGCCTTTGAAGACGTCCTGGGCAGCTGCCGTGGTAAACTTCCAGCTTTGTGCCTGAAGGAGAAGCCTTTGTGTGTTCATGGTTTCTTTTCCTCCTCAACTGATCCTTTTCCCCATTGCACATCTCCAGAAGGAATTTATATAGGGATTATCCCAGAGCAAGAAATGCTTGGGGAAATGAGAAATGGCTGCTGAAACCCTTGTATCGCATCCCTGGCCTGGAATAATAACACATCAGTTGTTTTCTTCAAGAACCCGAGATTCTTCCCTATCTCCGCATATTTTAGAAGGATGGGATTTCCTGCTCATTCTCAGTGAACCGTGAACCCTCTCCAGGCTTTCACCAAGAAGCACCTTTTCCCATCACGTGAAATGGCACATCGCATATGTGTTCTCATGCAGGACGCTCTGTGAGCTCCCATTCTAGAAGCCTCAGTCCTGTCATCTCTTGTTTCTATTGCTTTCTTTTTGCCATTGACCCGACCTTTCCAAGACGGTGAATAATACTGTCCCCCACCTTTAAGCATAATAACATCACATTTTTTGTGTTCCAAAGCTATTTGTTCTACTATGACTAAGGAGCAGAGATGGAGATGGAAACTCTCCTTCAGGGGAGAAGGGCTCACTTCCTCTCCTTTCCCCCTACCCCTAGCTCCCCTACACCCCACACCCCAGCCACCCCCAACCCTAGGTGTTCACAGTGGAGAATGATGGGAACCCCCTCCACCCTCAGGCCATTTCTGCAACTCTGAGTTCCTCAAAACTTCTCCTTTTTCTTGGAAAATGCTACCACTGAGGCATGACTAGGGGGATCTGGGGCTCAGTGATCCTCACTACAAACTGCACCCAACCCCAAAGCAGCTTGAGAGACTGACTGAGAGAGGCAGAGGCAGGAGGTGAGGTGAGGCCAAAGCCAAGAGCTCCATTTGGAAGCTGAATTCTTAATACCAACGTGCTTAGCATCCAAGAGCCATTAAAAATACTCCAACTTCTCATAGATAAGAAGTACATATTAGAATGTCCATTTCAGCATTCCTTAGAATACTAAAACTGCCAAACGATGTGGGTGTTCAATCGTAGAATGTTGAGTAGCTATGAAGAATCACGTGTTCACTATTTTTAGTAAAAAAAGAAATGCCCACAAAATGCTAAATCTTTTTTAAGAGCAAGTGGCATATAAGCCCATTTGTTTATTTGCTCTAAAATTTGAATTACTGACTATGCCCAGAAACAACAACAACAAAAAAATCTCAAGCTGTTAGCAGTGATTTCTTCTGGGGAGTGAAACTGGAGTACAGGAAATATTTCTGAATCCTTTGATTTAGTTACAAAAAGTATTATTTTTGTAATTAGAAAATAAGAATTTTAAAATCATATTTTTGAAGTCTTGTAAATGACAGAAAACTGTGCATAATAAAAGGTGTATTTTTAACAACAGGACACAGAATATATAAGAACTAAAACACCGCAAAATATTACCTCAAAAAAAGACACTAAAAAGAAGGAAATCCTTCAATATGCAAATGTTGATATTTTCTGGGTGTTAAGATTACAGAAAACTTATGTCCTTCAGGATACATTTTGTATTCTCAGAAATTCTAAATTGTGAATTAATTTTTTAATAAGAAAAAATAGACATTATTACTTTTTTATAGTCAGCCTTTATATTAGTATCCTGTGACATGCTAGGCCACAGGATTCACATTTTCTTATTATTTTTCCCCAAACAGGGATCCTATGGGGGGATTTTTTTTTCTCACAAAGTCTGCAACATTTGTATTCCTGTGAAGAAAGTCACTAAACTTGGACCCCTCTGAATAGATATCCTAAACACCCCAGCTTCATCACTACACTTCTATGCATGTACCAAAATCTCACATGCATCTCAATATACAAATAAATATACAACAACAATATATGCTGTACAAATACAATATATTGTACAAAATACAATATCCAAGTACAAAAATATACAAATGTTACATATCGACTAAAAATTCTTCAATCAAAAGAAAAAAGAAAAACTTGGATGCCTCCCTCCCTAAAATCAGCTCTGCCGGCCTCCCGTGCTCCCCGCTGCCCGCCACATCCACTGTGTGTTCTCTCTTGGCCACTGCCTCCAGCTTGTGACGACTGGTTATGAATTAACCTTCCTCTCAAAACACTTTTTGTACTCAATTCTCTAACCCATATCTGCTGTCAAGCACCATTTCTTTCATTTGCCAACAATAAAAAATGAGCAGAGATTATTTAACTCACTGCCAAAAGAACCTGTTCAATAGCAGGGCCAGAACCAGACAGCCAGCTCCATTATTCTCACACGTATTCAAGCTCCTAGTGACTGCCAGTCATTGCTGACACTAAAGATGGCAAGCCACAATTGCATAGTCCTTGTCCTCCGGGTGCTCAAACCAGGCAGGTCAGGGCAGAGGACCAGGAAGGAGGAAGAAACAGGTTTAAAATGAATGAGACTCAGCAATCGTGATGTGAGTGAATAAAGGAAAAACCAGGGCATTGCCATACATAGAGATAGGGAGAAAGCGTAAGAGAACAGCAGTTCAGGAAAGCTAGTTCAGAGCCTGACCACTGTCCGAGAGCTGGGGTTCTCAAAGTGTGGTCCCCAGACCAGCAGTCACAGCATGTCCTAGGGTCTTACTAGAAATGCTCAGTCTTGGGCCTGAGCCCCACCCCAAGCCTCCTGGGTATCCACAACTCCAGTGGGGCCCAGGCATCTGCATTTTAATACATCCTTGTCTTCCTTCTCCCTCTTAATCCCCCTACCTTCCAGTGATTCATTCGGGTTGCTGAAGCTGCAGGCCTGCCGATCTAAAGTCCAGTGAGTAGCAGATCATGAATAGCTCGGGGAGGCGAGCACGGCAGGAAACCTGGCATGGGCGAGTCCCTGGAGACTCCTGCAAAGACCAGAAAGGGGGCCCCTAACAGAGGATCGCCCAGGATGAGCCCCCAAAACTGCCCTGTCTCAGTTGCAAGTTAGGATTGAGGGCTGTTTACAAGATGCCAGTTCCAAATGTAAGTAAGTTAAATGTGTATTCAAACACCGGGGGAGGACTCACACCCTCATTTCAGCTATTCCAAGGAGTGTCGCATGAGAGGAAATCACCCAACAACCACCAAATTCCATGAATCTAGACAATCGTGTAAATACGATGCTGCACAGGTGTTAGGATGTGATAAATGCCTTATTAGAGATTTGCACAATGCCACAGAGCACACAGGAAGCAATCGCTGCTGCTGACTGCAGACAGTTGGAAGGAAGTTTTACCAAACAGACCACATTGAATCTGGAGCTTGAATTTCAAGTAGAATTTTGCCAGCTAGGGAGAAGAGCAGAAGTAAAAGTTGGAGGTCAGAAAGGCCTCCTGGAAGGGGAGAAGAATGGGAAGGCAGACTCAGTTGAGGGAGAACAGAGAGCCCCACTGCCAGGCTGAAGAAGATCTGCTTCATTCTGTAGAAAGGGAACTCATGGGAGGTTTTGAAGCAGAGGACCGGTGTGATGAAATTGACAAATAGAAAGATCGCTCTGTGTGAGTGGAAAGAGGAGACTGCAGAGGGGGCCAGTTTCGGATTCCAAGTGATTTATAATTTTCATTTACAGTCATGCATTGCTTAACTAAAGGCAAACATTCCACTCTGAGAAAGGCATCATCAGACAGTTTCATTGTGTGAACATCACAAAGTGTGCTCACACAAACCTAGGTGGTATGGTACATACCTAGGCTACATGGTATCCTATTGCTCCTAGGCTACAAATCTAGATCTGTATAGCACATTATTGCACATGGTTTTTGTAGGCAATTGTGTCATAATGATATTTATCTATCTAAATATATCAAAAAATAGAAAATGTACAGTACAAATATGGTGTTCTTATGAGTTTACCATCATACATGTGGTCTGTCTTGGTCAAAATGTTGTTATGTGGCTCGTGACTGTATTTGTGGTTTTTTTCCACCAGGAACGTGTTCTACTCAGCACTTTCTTTGCAATTACGAAGTACGACTGTGAAGGGAAGGAGCCACATGGGACAGGGACACGGAGATGAGACTTAAGAAACGAGAAAAGCAGGGTACACGCCTCCTGCACTGGCACACAGGAGGGGGTGTTTTCCTCTGAGATAGAAAAGAAGGGGCTAAGCATTCATGAGACACAAATGTGTGATGTCGAAGAGAAGTGGGATCATCTCCACCAGAGGCCTCCATTTTCTCAATAATGAACATGTCAACATCATGGCCTGAGAACTCAGGGTCAGGGCTAAGGGTGGGAATTCAAGAAGTGCCGCCAAGGTTTGGAACAAACAGCAGCTAATACCCCTAGGATGTGTGTTCTGTGTCAGCTGCTGTACATATATACTCACTTAATCCTGGCAACACCACCAAGAGATCAATGCTATCATTATCATAGCCATTCCACAGAAGGGAAAACTGAGGCACAGTGCGATTACAGTGACATAGGTCATCAGTGGCAAAGCTGTGATTTGAGCCCAAGCAGTCACCAGCCAAGGTGAGGATTCAGAGAAGGAATGCCCCAGGAATGGGTAAAAGATCCTACAGTACACTGTTTACAATAGCAAAGAGTTGGAACCAACCCAAATGCCCATCAGTGATAGACTGGATAAAGAAAATGTGGTACATACACACTGTGGAATACTATACAGCCATAAAAAAGGATGAGTTCATGTCCTTTGCAGGGATTTGTATGAAGCTGGAAACCATCATTCTCAGTAAACTGACATAAGAACAGAAAACCACACCGCATGTTCTCACTCATAAGTGGGTGTTGAACAATGAGAACACATGGACACAGAAAGGGGAACATCATATACCAAGGCCTGCTGGGGGGTGGGAGAGCTAGGGGAGGGACAGCAGGGGTTGGGGGGATTGGGGAGGGATAGCATTAGGATAAATACCTAATGCAGATGATGGGGGGCTGGATACAGCAAATCACCATGGCACGTGTACACCTATGTAACAAACCTGCACCATCTGCACATATATCTCAGAACTTAAAGTCTAATAATTTGAAAAATACCCTAAAGTAGTGTTAAAAGCTCTGCTGAGTTTAAAAGCCATGTGTTTTCTGTGGAGTCAATCAGAAGTCTTGCCCTTGCCCACGCCTACAGAGAGACCCTTAGAAGAAATATTGCATGTTTTTTGAAGGGAAGACTAGAAGTCTAAAAGGGCCACCTCAAAATGTTGGTGAGCACTGCATTCACAGAAGGTGACCTGTGCTCTGACATCATGTGGGAAAGCCTCTGTTGGAGGGTGCGTGGAGGATGCCAACTGCGGGCCAGCGGGTGCCCTGTTGAGTCGAAGGCCCTGCATCCTCGTAAAGCAGGGATGCTGCAGGGGGAAGAGGGTGAGTCTTTGCCTTATCCAACTGTGGAACTGGAATTTCTTCAAGTATTTGGGGGAAGAGCAGCTGCCAACAAAGCTGAATCAAAGGACCTAAAAATAGTTAAAGGGAACACAAAGACAGAATGTGCAATTCAGATTATTTGGGAAGCCAAGCCAAACTTAGAAAAACTATAAGATACGTGGGGAGCAAGGAAACAGCCCTTTGCCTCACTCTCTGGCAATAATTACACCCCTACCTACTGTCCATGTGCTTAGCAGCACTCTCTTCCGCTGTCTCTTCATGGTGAAAACTGTCTTTATGTCGAAGCATCCGGATCGGGTAAGCAAACCACCTTGTCTAACAACATGCTCCTACCAAACCAAATCCTAGCACAGAGAGAGGGCCCCTACACCACTTCCTGCCATTCATGGGATGGGTCTGCTTTACATGCAGGGGAAATAATTGTGAAATCTCAAGTGTCTCCAAAATGTAACCAGCCCCCTGGTCCTTACATATGACATTTTGAGGTGGTCAGAGGAAACCCAGCCGAGATTTTGGTCCATTAAGATGCATTTTGCTGCCACATCAGAAAACCCTCCAAAACAGCGACTTCACCCATAAGAATATTTTTTAGAGTGTAATCTGGGAAAAAGTACTTCCAAGGTCAGTTCAGTAGTTCCACATCATCAGGGTATCAGTCACTGCAACTGGCAGGGAGGGGTCGGGGGGGGACCATCATCAGTGTCTCCCACCAGATTATGTAGAGAGATTCCCTTGCTGCTCAGGCTGATGTCTTGATGCCCTCCTCTTTCCAGAGGATAACATGTTTCCCACAGAGGGCCTGTGTCAGCCTCCCATGCCTTTTCTAGCTTCTAGAGCAACTGCTCTCCTTGGCTCGCAGTCCCTTCCATCTTCCAAATGCCTCACTGCAGCCTCTGCTCTCATCACCACATCTCACACCCTCTCCTTCTGATCTTCCTGCCTCTCTCCTATAAGAGCCCTCTCCTATAAGGGTGGGCTATGTTAGGCCCACCCAGACCATCCAGGACAATCTCAACTCAAGACCCTCACACTCAGCACATCTGCAAAGTCCCCTTTGCCATATAGGGTAACAGTCACAGGTTCTGGGCATTAAGATGTGGACATCCTTGGGAACCATTCATTATCCAGCCAATCACAGGCCCTCAAAGAGGGATCTCTGCCTATGTCCTCTGTGTCCTCACTGACTCTAAGGAAATAAGCCACTCCCCCTAAAGATTTCTATCAGATATTTCTGGAATGTTCCAAACGTTTTCTTCAAACATCTCTTTTGGCTACCCTGTGGCAGTTACCATTTTCCCTTTAATTTGGTCACTACGGTTCCACTGATGCAAGCAAACCTAAAATTGGGGCTCAGCTTCAGGGGGTGCTTGGCTTCACTTAGAAAGGAATCAAGAGCAAGCTGACAGCGAAGAACAGCAAATTGACTCAGGCAACGGTGTGCAACAAAAGTCTACTCCATAGACAGAGCAGGGCTGTCCCTTTGGCAGAGTGGCACTCGTGGATTGCAGGCTGGCTGTATTTATACCCACTCTTAATTATATGCTAAATAAAGGGAGGATTATTCATAAACTTCCTGGAAATGGGGCGGGGAGTTCTTGGAACCATATAAGGTAACATTCAGGCATTGCCATGGCATTCGTAAACTGTCGTGGTGCTGGTGGGAGTGTCTTATGCAAATGTATTATAATTGATAGCCCTAGTTGGTTTGGCCCCGCTTCTTTGCTACATCCTATTTTGATGAACAGTGATGACAATGAGTCCAGCTGATCCCCTGCCTCACCATGGTGATGCCTCTTGAGAGTGTGAGTTGATTAGGGTTCTCCAGAGAAACACTGGAAGATACATACACAGAGATGTGCATATATGATACATAAGTGTGTGTGTATATATATATATATATATATGAGATTTATTATAATGAATTGGCTCACAAGATTATGGAGATTGGCAAATATAAAATCTATATAGCCTATGTCCCAAAACTGGAATTTTCTATAGAACCGGGAAGAGCTGATGTCTAAGTTCAAAGGCAGTCAAGCAAAAATCCTCTCTTACTTGGGTGAAGGTCAGCCTTTCATTGTATTCAGGCCTTCAACTGACTGCACAAAGGCCACCCATATTAGGGAGAGCAATCTGCTTTACCCAGTCTACTGATTCAAATGTTCATCTCACCCCAAAACACCCTCACAGACACACCCAGAATCACATTTGACCAACTTTCTGGGTACCCTGTGGCCCAGCCAAGTTGACACATGAAATTCGCCATCACACAGGGCCAGTGGGGCAGAGGTGGTAACTGCACTGCTTGTGCCCAGCTGAGCCCCCTGGAACAGGTGTCACTGAGCACTGACAAGGTTGCTGGTGCCCACTGCAGCCTGCACTGCAGGGGTCCAGAGGCCCAGCACCATCACCCATCACTGCACAACCACACACACACATCCTGGAACCAGGGGGTTGATGTGGTGCAGCCCGAGGTCCCGGCAAGGATGCAGGCACTTAGCTTGCATTGTTTGCACCACACCCTTTACTGTGGCTGCCTACCCTGACAGAGGGCATGCACGATGCCCCACCTCACCTTTATCCCTTTCCCCACGCTTCCCCACTCTTTCAACCAAACTGATTCCCTTCAGCTTTCTCTTCCCTTAACACAGCTCTCTCTCCACCCCAGCGCTTTATTTTCCATATAAACAGCCCCCAGCAGGTCCATCACGTGTCCTCTTCCCCCATCAGCCTTCCACCTGGTCGGACAAGCCTGAACCCTCGGATGAGTACAATTCAAAATGTAAACCCAAACTAGAACCCAATTTCAGAAGCCTGCTGAAAATCTCACAAGCCTCCAAAACAAAACCAATGAGTCATCAGTATCCTGAGACACTGCAAGCAGAGAAACAGCAGGAAGTTTAGGGGACATGGGACATGACTGGGGACCTCAAATTGTATGGGATAAGCCCTGTCTATCTCCTAGTTGGACAGTTTTCTTGAGAATAATCCAGTTTCCATGCTGCCACCTTCAGAACCTGTCCTTGGACAGCCTTTCTGGTCCTAAGCTGCCCTTGAAACACAAAGATGCTGTGGCCAGAATTCCTCTCCCTTCCTCCTTGATGAAGTACAAAGCAGTGGAATAAGAGAGTGGCTCTTAGTCTGGCCTGCTAATCACGCCAGCTGATCTGGACAGACACAGACTTTCCAAGGCCTTAGGAGAAAGCATCCACAATTCATGGGAACCTAATCTAGCTGAACTTGTGGAGGTTGGGGGAAAAAACACCTAGCAGGTGTTTCCCTCCCAGCTGGGCAGGCAGGACCAGCATTGTGCAGGTGGTGAGTTGGAAACTGAGAGCTTGAAGGCCCCAAGAGGGAGCCTGATCTCCTTAGGCCCAGCCCACAGAGGCAGGGAACAGCAGAGTCATTGATCAGGCTTCAGGTTCAGGGAGCACAAGCTGCTCACGGGGTCTTGATAGAAACCCTTTCTGCAGAGTCAGAAAAGAAGCTGACTTGGGCCGGGTGCGGTGGCTCAAGCCTGTAATCCCAGCACTTTGGGAGGCCGAGGCGGGTGGATCACGAGGTTGAGAGATCGAGACCATCCTGGTCAACATGGTGAAACCCCGTCTCTACCAAAAATACAAAAAACTAGCTGGGCGTGGTGGCACGTGCTTGTAATCCCAGCTACTCAGGAGGCTGAGGCAGGAGAATTGCCTGAGCCCAGGAGGTGGAGGTTGCGGTGAGCCGAGATCACGCCATTGCACTCCAGCCTGGGTAACAAGAGCGAAACTCCGTCTCAAAAAAAAAAAAAAAAAAGAAACAAGCTGACTTTTAGCTCTGTCCCAAGAGGCTCCTGTACAGCAGTACCAGTTAGTAGCTAAGGGCACACTTTGGAATCAGATAGCCCTGGATATTAGTTCCCATTCTGTCCCCTCTTAGGAGCTGTGCCAGTTAATTTACCTCTGAGTTATAATTCTTTATCTATAAAGACCTCTGTTATATGCTATTATGAAGTCAATGACAGCATCATTAACAGTTCTGCTGTGTCTGGCTTCTATCTTTCTATTCCATCTTCCCAGTATGTGGCTTCTATTCTCAAGGTCACCTAATAGCCCAAGATGCCCTTCGAGCTTCTGAATTCCAGGATGGAAGGAGGAGAAAAGTCAAAGTAAAAATGGCAAAACAAGGAGGCTTCTCTCAGATTAGTCAGCTCCTCCCCCTCCCCCTCCCCCTCCTCCTCCTTCTTTTTTTGGAGATGGAGTCTTGCTCTGTCTCCCAGAGTACTCCCAGGCTGGAGTACAATGGCACAATCTCAGCTTACCGCAACCTCCACCTCCTGGGTTCAAGCCATTCTCCTGCCTCAGCCTCCCAGGTAGCTGGAACTACAGGCATGTGCCACCATGCCTGGCTAATTTTTATATACATATATATTTGTAGTAGAGATGGGGGTTTCACCATGCTGGCCAGGCTGGCCTCGAACTCCTGACCTCAAGTGATCCACCTACCTCGGCCTCCCGAAGTGCTGGGATTACTATTCATCTCTTTCCAAGCAGCCTTCCCTGCCTACACAGTACACACTCTGATTCTCCTCCACACATGGCCACGCTAGGCTGGGAGAGTGCCTGGGAAATCAACTTTTAGGTGCTTTTATTAAAATGAGTTCATGCTCACCCCTTCTAAATTAATTTGGGCATCTGTTAGTAAGGAAGAGAGAGAAATGAAGGCTGCTCCAAGAGCCTCTGTCTTCCCAAGTCCCCTTCTAGGGCCTTCCCCATCACAGGCATCTCTTCTCTCAATGAGGACCAGAGGCAGGACCAGGGCAGGACTTCGGCTAGGGCACAAAATGTAAGGACGGGCTCACACTCAGTTTCCTGCAACTGCTGGCTCTTTACCTGCGTGAAGCTGAGCGTAAGCGCCTCCTTTCATTTTTGCATCCCAGGCACCCTGCTTATCCCACCCTAGCCCCATTCCTGCCTTAGCACTGTAAAACGCTAACCCCATGGTCCCCTTCCCCACATTGTACAGGGCAATTTCTTCCCATTACATCTGGTTTTCCAAAATTGGGAAACCTATGTCAGCCTCAAAATTTAGATCAGTTTAGGGTTCACCAACATCCTCAGAGCTCTGCATGGTCTGGGGTCTTCAGACCCTGCAGAACACCCAGGCTGCATCCTCACAGCCACAGTCCTCTACCCCTCTGAGAGCAGGCAGAACAGGTCTGGATGGATCATCACTCTGGAGGCCACTTTACCGGAAAGGGCAAAGTCAGTTAGCGTCGCGGTACAACTTCTTGTCGCTTTGGGTTCCAGAACTACTGCAGCAGAAGAAATAAAGGGCTACAGCTGGCACTGTCCCCTAGCCCCCACCCCTGCCTGAGTTCTTCCAGGAACACACCCACCATGCTAACACTCGAGTTTCACAAACCAGCTGGCCTGAAATAAGTTTGGATATGTGTGGGTTCCATACACAATGGGTTAATTTCTAGTCCAATTATACTAATGGTAATCATTGGCTGCACTCGGGGGAGCTGGCAATCACCACCATTTTTAACCTGCATTACTAAGGCAAATGGTTTTATGTTGAGCTGGTTCACAGAGGGCTGAGTTTTCTCCAGCTGGGAAAATTGTAGCCGAGTCACTGCCCATCCCTGTTTCCTGTGAGGTGCTTCTTCCAACGTGGTATCACCTGCAAGTCCCAGGCTCATGGGACCACTAGCCCATTCCTCCCTTCACGACCCCCTTAACAACTAGTTCTCCAAACCAGCAGAGATTCGATTCATCACATCCCCATCTGTGGACACCCAGTGGCTCTTGAACCCTGATTGCCTATCTTACCCCACCATTCCCAAAGGAAATGTGTATTTCTAGTTTTATTTTGACAACTCTTTCTGTGAATCCAGGGTGGGCCTCCTGGCGCTGGGTGGCACCATCATGGGCTTGACCTCTCTCTCGAAACCTCTGCGGAGAGAAGTGCTGATGTTGGGACACCAGGGGGACTGTGCCTACTGGGAAGCAGGAGGGAGGGGACAAGGCAAAGAAACACTCTCCGCCTCTCATCTCTTGCCCCATGGAGAGATTCCTTGCAAATAGCCTGGAAAGACTTAAGAGCAGACCAAAGCTCTGGGGAAGCATGGCCCCTGCTTTGCACTGTTTCTTTCTGTGGCTCCCACTCTGCCTGTCTTCTCTCTCCCTGTCTTTACTGTGAGCCCATCAAGGCAGAGCCTGTTTATCTTGCCGTTGTCACCCAGCACAGTGTCTGACACCATAAGCCCTTGTTAAATGAATAAATAGAAATGGGCCCTTCGATAGCCTGGATAGGTTCAGTCCTCACCAATCTGGGGTTCAAGGAAAGTCACACTAATATTAATAATTGTCCCCTGGTCGCATTACCTGTTATTCTGGTCCATTGCAAAAGTCTCCCCGCCCACCAGGAGAATTAAGGGATCCTCCAAGTAGTGTTTTCAGTGCCTCCCAGCTAGTCCAGGTCATCGCTGGGTGGCACAGCTGTTATTGGACAGTTGGTGACTCTGTTGTCATCTCTGCCCTGAGGCTCCTTGGCCCACCCTTGATGTCATTGTTATTTAAGTGGCTGAGCTGGAGCTGTCCCCTGAGGTTCAGATCCTATTGGTTCTTTCTCCCTAGCTGGTGTCAGCAAAGCAACTCCTGATGGAGTGAGGACAAACACACTAACCTGTTGGGGGAGGGTTGCTGGACTCTCAAAACGTCACAGCATTTAATACATTAATTATTAAATCCAGTGGTTGGGTCAGGGCAACAAGTTCAACACCACTGCCCTCTCCTCTGCTGCAAATGCAGCCAGATCTTTCTTCGTTTAGAATTAATTTTCTCTCAAAGGGGGCATAACTTCGCTATTATTACATAGCGAAACTCCCACAAACTTAGCAGCTGTTATCCTGAGCAAACAGCACAGGACCGGCCCATGCTAAGTGTCACATGGGGTTCTGATTGGCACCACAGTCTCACATCAATCAGCTCACAGTCCTGTGGCTCAGAGGTGCAGATGGGCTCAACTGGGTTCCCCGCTGAGAGTCTCACTTGCCAAAGTCATGGTTATCTGCTGGGCTGGGCTCTTGTCTGGAGGCTCTGAGGAAGGCTCTACTTCCACTCACTCGAGTGAGTGGCAGGACTTAGTCCCTTGGGGGTGTGGGACTGAGGTCCCTGTTTCCTTGCTGGCTATTGGTGAGGGTTGCTGTTATAGTTTCTCAAAGCCGACAGCCTTGCCCTCATGGGGCCCCTCCATCCTCAAGCCGGCAACAGTGAGTCGAATTCCCCTCATGCTTCCACTTTCTCTGCCTTCCTCTTCTGCCAGCAACCGGAGAAAACTCTGGCTTTAAGGCTCATGTGATTAGATCCAGCCCATCTGAGTACTCGCTAAGGTCAATGTTGCCGTGTAACATAATCACAGGAGTGCTGTCTCATTGTATTCACAGGCTGCAGG
The DNA here is from genome assembly GCF_048565385.1 of Saimiri boliviensis. Lineage (NCBI taxonomy): Eukaryota > Metazoa > Chordata > Mammalia > Primates > Cebidae > Saimiri > Saimiri boliviensis. Next base: position 123,711,066 of record NC_133453.1, read on the forward strand.
GGTTAGGATGAGATATTGGGGGGAGTACGCATTTTACAGATATTTCCTGCCACGGGGGTCATCACCCACCCTTCATCATTGCATCTTCCAGATCCCTTTCTCCTCCACCCAACTTTCACATATCTGAACCCTGAAGGTGGATGATATCAAGAAGACCTCATTGCAATCTTAGTGATCAATGGATTCTTCAGAGAAGGGCCAAAGGGTGCCACTCTCTGGATGTGTCTGAATCTCTCTGGCCAGCAGGGTCCCGTGTAGCACCTGGCTTGGGCCCGTCCCGTGTTGAGTGCTTTACATTTATCATATTCAACAATCCTAACAACTGCCCTCTGAGCGGGTGTCGCTGTCCCTGATGGTGAGATGAAGAACAAAAGCCCAGAGGGTAAAGTAAGGAGCTCAAGTCCACTCTGCTAGAAAGAGGCAGAGCCAGGATTTGAACTCAGATCTGACTGATTTTTTTTTTTTTTTTGCATTTTAAAGTGTAACGTCCCTCTCAATATTTTATTGTGAAAATATTTCAACATATAGAAGACATTAAAATAGTAAACTGAACATCTGTACACTTTTGATTTCAACAGTTGTTAATATTTTCCCATATGTGCTTTCTCTGTCTGTCTACATCTATAGAGCATACATTTATAAACATATTTTTTGCTAAACCATTTGAAATTAAGTTGAAGACCCTATAAGGCATGACCCCTAGATTTTCCTGCATACATCTCCTAGGAATAAATGTCAATCTCTCACAAAACCGTAATACACCATGACTAAGAAAATTGCAAGCAATCCACAACACCCTCTAGTATCCAGTCCATATTCATTTTTCCTTGAGTGTCCCAAGAGCGTCTTTTGTGGCTGTTTTTGTTGTGTTGTGCTTTGCCACACGCAGTTGCCATGTTCTGTCCCTCCATGTCAGAGCAAGGTAGCTGGGCTGAGACGAGAAGGAAGGCCCAGCACCAGCGGGCAATGAGTGGGTCCTGGGAGCACTGGGCCTTCAGGTTGTTTGGACCATTAACAGCCTCTTGGGGAAGAAAGCTCACATCACTAGGCCTCTGTCCAAAGCAAAGGGGTGGAGAAAGAGCCTCCTCCTTGAGCTCCATAGTGATCGCTTTGGTCACTGACCTCCTGAGCTGACAGGTCCTGCTATCTGTCACCCCGTGGGTGGCACAGATCTGGACATGGCCATGCCCTGTCCCTAACACTGGGCTGAGTTAGTGTTTCTGTGTATCCCCGTCATGTTGCATGCCAGCCTTGTCCTTCTCCACTTCTGATTGATTGTGGTTTATTACTGAACACAGGCTTGGAAGGAACAGTGCCTGTGAGTGCCTCAGGTAGAGGCACTGTCCCTAAGGATCAGGCAGGACATGGGCCAGGAGCCCAGCAGATGTGAATTAATGATGAAAGGAGCCAATCAACAGAGGAAGCCTGAACATGCCAGAGAAAGCCAAGCTCCTTGAGGGCAAGGTCCGTGCTTCCTAATGCTGTGCTTGTCCCTGGCACAGAAGGGCCCCAGGCTGAACTTTAATGACAATTAAGTCAGTAATTCTGAAACTGGCTGTACATGAGAATCATCTGGAAAGTGTTAAATCAATCCTGATTCTGACAGCATCCCTCCACATTCTTAATTGGTCTAAGGCAGGATACTGGTTTTAGCTTTTGCATCTCTCGATGGGATTCAAATAGGCTCAGCTGAGATCAATTGTGTTAAATACACGAATAAAAATAAGTAGCACAGAAAGCCACCGTCTCACCTGCTGATTTCAGCCTCTGTGTAGCACAGGAGTCTCCCCACCACTCTTAGGAGAAAGTCCAGAGCCCTTTGCACAGCCACCAAAGCCCTGTGTAAGCTCCCAGCACAGAGCACGTCCTCTCCCCTGTGCCCTTGACTCGGGCCCCCTGGGCCTTCAGTGATGCCTGTGTTGTGCTGTGGTGCTTCCTCCAGCCAGGCCCTGCGCCTGCTCTCTGCCGGGCATGCCCTTTGCCTCACTCTCTTTGCACGGCCAACTCGTAGTCTATTGCCCTTCGTGCTCCCTAGAAGCCATTGAGATGTTACTTCAGACCGGGTCAACTCCCATCTTCCAATTCCCCCAGCACCAGCTGCCTCAGAGGCCCTTACCACAATTTTAACATCTGTGCACCCTTTGTTGGGTGACTCTTCTCCTTACTGAACTTTTGGCTCCACCAAGGGAGAAGCCACAACCTGCCCCTTCACTGTCACGTCGCTGATATTCCTCATAGGTCCCACACAGAGGAATTAAACAACTCTGTGAAATGAATGACTGTTGAAACAATGAAAGGAATATTGCTCATGGAGTCCAAAGTTCCAGGCTCAAATGCTTGCTGTTGAAACTAAGTGGCTGCACAACCTGAGGAGAGCTTCTTAACCTTTCTGAGTCTTCCTTTTCCTCTCTTAAGGCTATTGTGAGGACTAAAAATGACAACTTACAGCAGGGAATGGTGGCTCCTGCCTGTAATCCCAGCACTTTGGGAGGCCAAGACAGGTGGATTGCTTCAGATCAGGAGTTTGAAACCAGCCTGGCCAACATGGAAAAACCTTGTCTCTACTAAAAATTTAAAAATTAGCTGTGCATGATGGTACACATCTGTAATCCCAGGTACTCAGGAGACTGAGGTAGGAGAATCGCTTAAACCCTGGAGGTGGAGGTTGCCGTGAGTCGAGATTGTGCCACTACACTCCAGCCTGGGTGACAGAGCAAGACTCTGTCTCAAAAATAAAAATAGGCCGGGCGCGGTGGCTGAAGCCTGTAATCCCAGCACTTTGGGAGGCCGAGGCGGGTGGATCACGAGGTCGAGAGATCGAGACCATCCTGGTCAACATGGTGAAACCCCGTCTCTACTAAAAATACAAAAAACTAGCTGGGCGTGGCGGCGCGTGCCTGTAATCCCAGCTACTCTGGAGGCTGAGGCAGGAGAATTGCCTGAGCCCAGGAGGCGGAGGTTGCGGTGAGCCGAGATCGCGCCATTGCACTCCAGCCTGGGTAACAAGAGCGAAACTCCGTTTCAAAAATAAAAAATAAAAAAAATAAAAATAAAAATAAATTTGTTTAAAAGTGACAACTTGCATAAGGCACTGTGTTAGTCTACTCTTGTGTTGCTATAAAGAAATATCTCAGGCTGGGTAATTTAGAAAGAAAGAGTTTTGTTAGTTTTTTTTTTGTTGTTTTTTGAGAGAGGGTCTAGCTCTGTTGGCCAGGGTAGAATGCAGTGGTGCAATCTTGGCTTACTGCAGCGTACGCCTCCTGGGCTCAAGTGATTCTCCCACCTCAGCTTTCCAATTTAGCTGGGACTACCAGGTGAGCACCACCATACCTGGCTAAATTTAGAAATTTTTTTGGTAGAGATAGAGTTTTGCTATGTTGCCTAGGCTGATCTCCAACTCTTGGGCTTAAGTGATCCATCTGCCTTGGCCTCCCAAAGTACTGGGATTACAGGTATGAGCCACTGTGCCTGGCTAAGAAAAGAGGTTCAATTGGCTCAAGTTCTGCAAGCTTTACAGAAGCACAGTGCTGGCATCTGCTACTGGTGAGACCTCAGGAAGCTTCCAATCATGGCAGAAGGTGAAGCATGAGCAGGCACATCACATGGTGAGAGTAGCAGCAAGAGAGAGAGGAGAGAAGAGAGGAGTCAGGCTCTTTTCGACAACCAAATCTTACATGAACTACCAGAGGGAGAACTCATTCTTCACCAAGGCGATGGTGCTAAACCATTCCTGAGGGACTCACCCCCATGACCCAAACACTTCCCACCGGCCTCACATTCAACATTGGGGATCACATTTTAGCATGAGATTTGGAGGGGACAGAACATCCAGGCAATATTATGCATTCACTCTATGGCCTGCCAAAAACCAAAATGTCTGTCAATGTTAGTTTTCTTTCTGTTCCTTCAAGGAATGCTCATAACCCCCACTGAGAGTGGAGTAAACATGTGGATTCTGTCTCTCACACACAGAACATGGATGCCTGTGCAGGGCGGAAGGGAAAATACCTTTAACCTGAGCCGGTTTGAAGAGACAGCAGCAGCATCTCCCTAAAGCAACCTTCTCCCCACAGAACTTACCCCAGCGGAGCCAGCCAGCCACCCAGCCCAGAACAGTGCTGCAACAACAGGGCCGACCCTGTGGCTTTGAGGCCCTGATTTCTTTCTTTATTCTAGAAGTAACACATTTCCTTTCCTTATTCTAATAGCAGAATTCTAAGATAGCTCCCACATTTCTATCCCATTTTACATATATATATATCTTACTTATAGAATCCCCTCCTCTTGAGCATGGCTAGGATAGTTACTCCCTTGATAGGGTTATTTTCTATAAGATTCTGTCATAGCTGACTGAAAAATGAGTCTCCTACTAGCTTTGGAGAAGGAAGTCACCATGCTATGAGGGGGCCACAAGGTCAGATCCTGAGGGTGGCCTCCAGGAGTTGAGGGTCAGCCTCAGTTGGTAAACAGCAGGAACATGGGGACCTCAGTCCTACAACCAGAAAGAACTAAATTTCGTCAGCAACTCAAAGGGAATTGGAAGAGGATCATGAGAACACAACTTGGCCAATGGGTTGATTTCAGACTTGTGAACCCTACACAGAGAATCCAGTAGGGCCATGCCCAGATGTCTGCCCCATAAAATTGCAAGATAATAAGTAGATATTGTTTTAAGGTGCTAAGTTGTGGTAATTCATTACAGAGCAATAGAAAACAAATGTATGTGCTCGTAAAAAAAATAATAGGAATTTAGGCATAAATAATTCTTCCGTATCACTTATCACCAACAGATACTGCTGTTTTTCCTGTTTCTAGTGAAGCCAGGCATTGTTATTTTTGCAGATACTGTTTGTTTTTAACATGGTTATAGTCATACTATATAAACACTTTTCTAATTAATTTTAATTAGCTCTACAGCTAAAACATTTAACAAGCTATAATATATTTTTATAAATTTCATTTTCAATGGCTGCATGATGGCCCAATGAGAAGATATGTCATCATTTACTTAACCTTCCTCTATGGTGTGACTTTCAGTTGCTTCTAGATTTTACTAAAAATAATGCTTTTGTGAGAGAAAATATTCATGCTTTTGTGGGAGAGAATTCCCCTTCATATTTAGGATTATTCCTTTAGGTTAACTCTCAGGCCTACGAGTCCTCTGATTCACACTGTCTTTTTAGCTTTTCTCAACCTATTACATATTATCTAAATTTTGTAGACCATTAATGTATCATGTGTATCATATCAAAGAGCCTATAGATAATTTTCCTCTGTGTATCCCTCACTGGGTGGTTACAATAGAGAAATTACAGGACAGGACTAGCATTAGGGTGAAGAGAGCAAGGCACTCAACTTAGGGGCAAAAGTTAAGGGGGCACCAAAATATCAGTAATTAAGAGAATATTGTCATGCAATTGTATTACGGTTTTAGGGCTACTATAAAGAAGTACAGTAGTCCCCCTTATCCATGGGGGATTGCATTCCAAAACCCCAGCAGATGCCTGAAACCACACAGTACTGAACCCAAAGGCAGGTTTTTTCCTATACATACATAACTATGATCAAGTTTAATTTATAAATCAGGCACAGTAAGAGATTAAAAACAATAACTATTCAAATAGAACAATTGTAACAATATACTGCAATAAAAGCTAGGTGAATATGGTCTCTCTTTCTCTCTCTCTCAATATCTTACTGTACTGCACTCACCCCTCTTCTTGTGACGTGAGATGATACAATGCCTACATGATGAGGTGAAGGGAGGTGAATGATTCAGGCGTTGTGATGTAGCATTTGGCCGCTCCTGACTTTCTGATGATGTCAGAAGGGAGAATCGTCTGCCTCAGAGTGATCCTGGATCCCCAAGCCATGATGGTGTCCATGACTGCATGTCAGGAGCAGACGATGTCAATGACAAAGGGATGACCCACATCCAGGGCAGGACAGCACAAGATTTCATCATGCTGCAACCAATTATTATTTTAGAGAGACAATTTAACAACCACCTGACCATCACCTGAGAGTTGCCTAGCATTCTTGGGGAGGGGGGTTCTCAGAATGGTGTGCAGTTTGAAGCTTTTGAAATGTTTATTCCTGGAATCTTCCAAGTTGGCTGCAGAACTGAACCCTCAGAAAGCAAAACCTTGGGTAAGAGGGGACTATTCTATCACAAGCTCAGTAGCTTAAAACAAGAGACATGCTGGGCGCGGTGGCTCAAGCTGTAATCCCAGCACTTTGGGAGGCCGAGGCGGGTGGATCACAAGGTCAAGAGATCGAGACCATCCTGGTCAACATGGTGAAACCCCGTCTCTACTAAAAATACAAAAAAAAAAAAAAAAGAAATTAGCTGGGCATGGTGGTGCATGCCTGTAATCCCAGCTACTCAGGAGGCTGAGGCAGGAGAATTGCCTGAACCCAGGAGGCGGAGGTTGCGGTGAGCCGAGATCGCGCCATTGCACGCCAGCCTGGGTAACAAGAGCGAAACTCCGTTTCAAAAAAAAAAACAAAACAAGAGACCTTTATTCTGCCATAGTTCTAAAGGCTATGCATCAGAGGTCGAGGTGTCAGCAGGGCCATGCTCCCTCTGAAGGCCAAGGAAGAACCCTTCCTTGCCTCTGCTAGCTCTGGTGGCTCCTGGCTGTCCTTGGTGCTCCTTGGCTCGTAGCTGCATCACTCCAATTGCTGCCTCTGTTTTCACATCCATCACCTTCCCCTTGGGTCTCTGTGTGTTTGCACGGCCTCCTACCAAGGACAGCAGTCTTTTGATTTAGGCTCTACTCTAATCCAGAATGACTTCATCATAACCAATTATATCTGCAAAGACTCTATTTCCAAATAAGCTCACATCCTGAGGTTTGGGAAGGACATGAATTTTGGAGAGACCCTATTTAACCCAATAGAGCAATCCTTTTTAAAAAAAAAAAAAAAATCAAAATCAATGCAAAAAATCCATGAGGAACAAACTTTCAAAATTCTAAATAAAGACAGAATCCACCCCTGCACAAGCATGACTCACCTTATTGGCCTCTTGCTAGCCCCAGCCTCAGCTCCGATGACATAAGCTCTTTAAAAAGCCTCCAGGACAGTGTTGGGTAGCTATTAACAGAAAGACACAGTAAACATTGGTTACTTTCTCTTCCTTGTCCATATCTTTATGGGTTTAATCAATTTCCTCTACCACTTTGCTTTATGTATATTTTCATGAGGAACTCTTATCTATTTCTGGAGTTTGGGCATTTCAGGTGTCAATAAATGTTTATGGCCCACTTTGCATCAATTTGGTCACAAAGGATTATTTGTAAACAGGCACTGCTGGAAATGCTTCTTTTTCCCCTTGTATCAGCTGTCCATACAGAGGTGACTCTACTCTTAACAGGAAAAAAAAATCCATTTCTAGAAAAGAGACGGAACCAGTGCTTTATGCCAGGTGAGATCTGATTGCTACCAGTGAGTATCAGAGACAGAATCAGCATCAATGGAGACAACAATAACCCTCCCCAAGGCTCCACTCCAGGCAGAATCCTAGCAAAAGCGATGTGTTTACAAAACCCCTTCTTATCATTCCTGTAGTTTGTGCTATAAACTTGGAAAAGCTTCTAGAATTTCCAGAAGAGCCTACCTCCACCTTACAGAAAAATATACAACCTCTGCTTGTACCTTGGTTTCTCAGCAAAAGAACATAAGAAATCAGGCAGCCTGGGCTGCAGTGATTCAAAAAGTAGGTCACAAATATCCTTGAATCCAATTACTGGGGCTAATGGCTGGCAGAGGACGCAACAGCAAGCAGGTTCTACATGGTTTATTTTTCTTTCTTTTCTGGAATCATAGATACAAAAAGCACTTAAGTCTGCAAGTTTCTCTCACCCTGAAAAAAAAAAAGGCAGAGAATTCAATATTATTAATAATATCTACAGATTTTTTCATATATAAAAAGTTGTGTGCACTTTCTAAATGTAATTTCTGTGAAATCAAACTGACAAGGTTGATATTGAATCATCCTTGGTTTTGAAACTAGTCAAGTCTGAGAGAGATATGTGACCTGCTCAGCATGTCCCCACCCATATGGGTGATTGTGCCATCAAACACTGGAATTCTCCATCTGGTTCAGGGACTACATGCAAAGTAGCAGTTCTAGCAGAATCAGGACTATTCTTCCTGGGGAGTTCAAAGATTTAAATTGTTCTGTATCGTCAGTGTTTAAGATGGGCATAGTGATCACGATGCAATTCCTCTTCTAGAAATTTGCCCCAAGGAAGCAACCAATAATACATCCAAAACTTTAATCTGTAAAGCTATTTATAGCAGTGTTCTAAAGAGTAGAAAGTGGGAAATGATACCCAAAAAAACGATGGTCAAATAAATTAAAATGTACTTATCGTTCAAGTATCCCAGATTTTCCAGCCTTCTGTAATCACCCAAATGCACAATATTTCAATAAAATAACTGAACTACCCATTCTTTATGACACAGGGATTTTTGAATATTTCTAAAAATTTGCAGGGAGTAGCTGTCACCTCTAGTGTTCATGTTGCTTTTGGCTTCTCCTATCTTTTGGCCATATTTTTATTCTTTCCAGTTTACCAGAAACATGGAAACAGTCCCCTTCATTAATTTCTCAAGGCATCACTTAGATTTGTAAATAAAATTCAAATCTGCAAGTCAGATCTCAGTATTGCTAAATCCATCTCTCATATTTTAATGCAAGTTACTTCTGTTAACAGCAGCAAAATCGTAAAGACCTGCAGCAACTCAAGTCTTGCCTCTTCAGCGGAAATAATTCATGCATGGGGCATAAGGCTGAGTGAGAAAGTAAAGCAAGTTTTAGAGCAGGAGTGAAAGTTTATTAAAAAGTTACAGAGCAGGAATGAAAGGAAGTAAAGTACACTTGGAAGAGGGTCAACCGGGTGACTTGAGAGATTCGAGGGCCCTGTTTGACCTTGGACTTGGGGTTTTATATGCTTACATGCTTCCGAGATTTTGCATCTCTCCTCCCTTGATTTTTCCTTGTGCCAGGCTGTCCACTTGCACAGCAGCCTGCCAGCAGCTGGGAGGGGCTCCATGCGCAGTGTGTTTACTGAAGTTGTGAACTAGAGGAGGGTCGCAGACCACTTAAACGCGGCCGTTTTGCCTCGTAGTGCGCATGCCTGGGCCCAGTCGCCCAGCTTCTGAGATGTTACCTGGAAGCGGCGGATTACCAGCTTCAGGTGTTTTCTATCTATTGGGAGGCTGCCTTTCCCTGGCACCAGCTGCAACCAATTATTATTTTAGCCAGACAATTTAACAACCACCTGACCTTCATCGCTCGATGGTTGCCTAGCATTCTTGAAGCGGGGGCGCTCTCCTGCCCTGCTGCTGTCTGCCTAGCTACCTGCTCAAACACTTCTTGCTGATCATCTGGCGCCTGTTTGTCCTGGTAGAATCCACTCTTACATGTATCTTCTCAGGTGCCTGGGTTCTAGGGCTGTAATCTCTGACTCACAACCCCTACAGGAAGCCAAAACTCTACAATTGCCAGAACAACTCACCGCCATGGAGTCTTGCTTCTTCACCCAGGCCGTAGTGCAATGGTGTGATTTCGGCTCACTGCAACCTCCGCCTCTCGGGTTCAAGCAGTTCTCCTGCCTCAGCTTCCCCAGTAGCTGGGATTACAGGCATGTGCAACTACACCCGGCTAATTTTTGTATTTTTAGTAGAGACCGGGTTTCACTATGTTGGCCAGGCTGCTCTCAAACTCCTGACCTCAAGTGATCCACCCACCTCAGCCTCCCAAGGTGCTGGGCTTACAGGTGTGAGCCACCACACCCGGCCTGCCGTCGCCCTTTCTGTCTCTAACTACAGCTCTAGTGAAGGCATTGGTCCCTGCCTTTGCATATTCAAAAGGCCCACGGAAGTGTTTCTTTTATCCCAGTAACAACAACAAAAAGTCTCCCTCAAATGAAGTTTGCCACCACACCCTAGAGAAACCAAGACAAACTGCCAAAAGGTTTTAAAATAGCAATTTATTTTCCTTCCCACCACACATTTAATTGAATTCCTCAGAGCCATTAAAAGTCATGTTGTAGAAAAGTATTTAATGACATGGAAACAGTGCTCATGGCATATGGATAAGTGACAAAAAAAGACCTATCTAAAAGTACGTGCAGTAGAATCCAAATTATATAAAAATTGTGTATATATTTGATTATGAAAAGAGGGGAAGATTTGGAAACATATTGTTGTGTTTTCCTATTTTACCATCCTACATCCATCTGCCTCAGGGCAAGGCATCGTTACAGATGCCAAAAGAAAGAATTGCTGTTTCGTTTTTGACATTTACAATAGGATTTTACCCCTGAGATAGGCCTGAAAGCTGGGAACTGGTGAAAACGGGCCAGTCAATACATCAGTGGCTTTGCTTAAGAGATTAGAGGGAAGATAAACGGAGAAAGAGTGGGGAAGATGTTCAGGGAGAAGAAACTGTGTCCCAAGAGCTCAGGGGATCATTGAGGTAGACAGGACTTTCCCCTCCTTTCCCCTTGGGGCTCAGGGAAAGGACTGTTGTGCAAAGCACCCTGTGATGCATGACTTGACCCCAGCCTGGCTAAGAAGGCAGAAAGTCACAGCTGATTGGCATGAGCATCATGGGCAGGGACCCTGAGCTAAGACCTGGACAGGGAACAGCCTAAGTGGACCAACTGGGTCAAGGGCAAGTGGAAGACATGGCAGAAACCCAGGGTCTATAGCACCCATGGGAGCTGGGAGAAGACCTAGGTAGCAGGGGGAGGCCTCTGGATCCTGAACGAACTGAAGGGGAGAACAGGACACCTGTCAGCAGTCCACAGATGCCTGGGAAAATGCCAGCAGAATGTCTAAAGATGAGCCCAGGCAAGCTGTATCTCAGCAACAGCAGGCAGCACTCCTGCGCTGGAGGCGCCAGCACAAGGCCGGAGTCCATCTAGCCATGTGGACAAGTAAGGTTCATCCCCTGAACTCTCAAATGTCATTTTGAGAGGAGACGGGTGAGGCAGGTGGGGAAAGGACCTAAAAGCCTGAGCAATTGCCCCAAGCAAATGAAGTGGAATCGATAACGACTATATAAATTATGGGCTTGAATTAAGCTTAAATTCAACTGAGCTAAATTGAGGCTGTCTTCTAGCAATCCCTCATAGCAGATGAGGTAGGGGTCAAGAGGGTGTACTGGTTCAGAGGGTCGGATTCATTACAGAGCAGTGATTCTCAGACTTCAGTGTGCATTAGAATCACCTAGAGAGCCTGTTTGATCACAGATTGCTGGGCTCACCCCTAGAGTTTCTGATTCCCAGGAGATCTAAGGTGGGGCCTAAGAATTTTTGCATTTCTGACAAGTCCCAAACAATGCCAATGCTGCTAGTTCAGGGATGACACCTTGAGGACCACTCTCCTAGAGTTAAGGAACTGTAATAACTGCATTATCTCCACCCAGCTAAATGGAGTGATATTGAGGCTTCTCCATCCACCAATCCATCTCTGATCAGAAGCACAAATATCCAACGGCAGCTGTGGTTCTAACTAGCTTGCAGGATGATGAATGACTCATATTTTTTTATTTTGTGCATTCTGGTTACCTAAAATGAGCAGTATTACTTTGAAAATCTGAAGAAAAGTATGTGACAGAATTGTTACCCAAAAAGATAAAGAGCCTCGCTAGCTGGGATCCAGCTTACAACAGCCCAAGAAAATGAGACCAACCAAACTGCCAAAGGCTCTCACCTTCTTTTCAGGCCTGGGCTGGTCCTTCCAGTCCCTGAACTTTTTGCTGTAGATGTTTTACTATGAAGACCAGTCCTTTTATATACAAAGAAAGTAGCCACAAAACAGGTATGATTCGAGAGACAGAGAAAATCCCACAGGTCCTTAAATATCTCCCTTACCCACCTGCTATACCACGTGAAAAATTGCTCAATAGACTAATTCCTAAAGTACTTTGGAAGATGTGCATTGTCACTGACCCAAACACCTATGGTATCTGGTAGGGACACAGTCAACTTTTCAATCAGGGAAAGCTGTGATATAATGCGACACCTTCACTGACCTCAGGTCTCTAGGAGCGAGCAGGAATCTAAGGGGTTGGGACAAGTGACGGGTAGATTTTAATGACAGGTTCAGTCTCAGAAGTTCCAGGTCACATCACCCAGCCTGGAGGAAAGAGGCAGCCCAGCTGTATGCATCCAGAGGTCAGCCCAGGAAAAGGGACCTGGAGAGAGGGAGTTAAGACAGACTTCAATAAATAACCCAGAGACGGAGAGCCTGCAGGCCCCAGCCTAGCAACGGTGCTACCAGGATGCATTGCAGCTCCAAGCCAGCCCTGCCCTGCCCTCTCTGGACAGTGACCCTGCATGGGGGCTTGGCGGAGGGCCTGCCTCAAAGGCCAAATGCCCAATACAGGTGGAAATCATTCATTTCACACTCAATGACACTTTAAAAACATCTCAACTACTCGTAGAAAATTGTCTTCTGAATGTCCTGAGACATCTTACTTTCCAAAGACAAAATTTTCTGGACAAGAATTGGTACTGGGAGCCCAAGTCTGGCTCATAATGAAACTCAGAGAATGCATAGATTCCTTTTAAAAAGAAATCTCAAGTCTTGCAGAGATCCAGCTTACCTCCTGAAAAAGATGTGCAAGCACCCACACCCCATTATTTCCTATCTACTACCTTGCTTATAAAAATCACTCAAGTATAGATTTTCTGAATTCTGTTTCGAGAATGTCCCAGGCTTACAGTCCAGGCAGGCTGACTTACAGCTCTGTGCCAACCAAAAGGCTCCACATATTTAGAGGTACGGAAATCCATCTTCTTGACCATAACACTCTGCTGAGGAAAACAAATCCTTCAGAGGGCAATGTTAACAAGCTGTGGCGTAGTTCCCTTGAACTCTGCTGCAGGCCTGACAATCCATGGCCTTGTATATAAGGGGACATGCACAGACCAGCCAGCTAACTGTGGAGCGTGTGTCTGTTCTGTTCCCTTGCTATTCTCCTTACTTGGTTGTGACTTAACCATGAATGCCAGCACTATCCCTGGGGTGTGATAGGATATTAATGTTTGTTGAATGGGTGAAACAATGATTTAATAAATATATAATAATTATCGTGGCTTCCATTGAGAAAGCATTAACTATGAATTCAACAGTATGCTAAGGAATCTAGATTTCATTATTTAATCTAATTGCCTGTATAAAGCATTTTACAGATAAGAAATGGGAGGAAGAAGAATGAATGGGAAAAGAAAAGAAGGATGAAGGGAGGGAATGGGAGGGCATCCAATGGGAAGAAAAGAATAAAAGAGAAAGGGGATGGAAGGAGAGAGGAAAGAAGAGAGAGGTGGGATAGAATAGAGAGAAGGGGAAGGTGGAGAAAAGAGTGATGAGGACAGGTGAGATGGGGAGAAAGGTACTAGAAAGAGAGAGGGAGAGAGCTAGGGAAGGAGGGATTTCGAGAGGGACCAGCTGGTACCTATGGGTAGCTTTTTCCTAAGTGAAGCCCTGGTCCAGCAGACGGTGCTGAAGACTGCAGTGAAGCCAGCAGAGCACACCATCCAGAGGGGCTGACAGAGGGGCCCGGTGCAACAGCAAGACAGGAGCTGGCCCCAAGGATCTGACAAGAGTGACCTGCTGGACAGGCCCTGGTAAAAGAACTCTCAATGCAGGCCAGATATTAAAACCTAGCAGGCAGGCTTGATTAGTCTGTCAGCAAGTACTGAAGCTGGAGACATTGGATTTGAAACCAGAGACGGGGTCTAATCCAAGGTTACAAACAGAGACTTAGAGAACACAGGGTAGGAATCCAGTTACAGAACAGAAGCACAGGGGAGGCCCAAGCAGGACGCCTCTGGTCAGACTGAGGGAAGATTTAGCATGTTATAGCAAAGTATTTGCATATCAGTTTGTCTTAAAGCAAGGACTTTATTGTATTGGGGTGGGGGAAATAAAATTAAGCAATACAAAATAGAACAAAGCACAATAAAACTCATTAAATTGCATTACTAGGAATAAGCCTCATTACTGCTGGTAGATTTTATTTCTAATAATTCTAGGCACATATATAGAGAAAAACACACAGATGGACCCTCAGACACAGAGCTAGATTTTACTGTTATTTTTTAAGTATTAAGATTAAGTTTAAAATGTACTTAAATTTGTGTCCCAAATTTATACTTCCTCATGTTTTATAAAACCTCAAGGGAAAAACAGGATTTCAAATCATCCCATACTGTGATATTGCCTTAAGGTACACAGCAGAAGCAACTGGAATTTCTCTCTGGAGGACATACCTTCCGCTCAGCTCCCAGAGAATTCCTACAGATCAAGTTCTAAGGAGCAGCTTAGAATTTAACATCACAGAACACCCAAGAAAACAAGGGCTGTGCTTAAGAGTAAGCCGAAACAAGAAAGGGTGGAAACATAATGAAACATTTCAGATTTAGAATTATCCACAAATACAATTTAAAATTATGTTTACTATACTTGTCTGGGTGCGGTAGCTCACACCTGTAATTCCAGCACTTTAGGAGGCAGAGGTGGGTGGATCGACCGAGGTCAGGAATTCGAGACCAATCTGGCCAACATGGTGAAGCCTGTCTCTACTAAAAATTCAAAAAATAAGTCAGGCAGGTACCTGTAATTCCAGCTACTCAGGAGGCCGAGGCATGAGAATCACTTGAACCTGGGAGGTGGAGGTTGCAGTGAGCCAAGATCACACCGCTACATTCCAGCCTGGGCAACAGAGTGGGACTCTGCCCCAAAAAGTAAAAATAAATAAAATTATGTTTACTATGCCTAAAGAAATAGAGGGGACACTTGAAAATGAACAGAGAACTAAAAATATGAAGCGTAACCAAACATCTCAAAAACAACCAAACAAAACTTCTGGGTTTTTTTTTTAAAGTAATAACTGAGATTAAAACATTAATGATTGACTGCAAAGCAGATTAGTCATAGCTGAAGAGACACACAGTGAACTAGAAATGAGAAGTAAAGACATTATTACAATTTGCCACAAATAGATGAAGAGATGGAAAAATACAAAAAAGAAGTCAAGAGGCATGAACAATGGCATAGGAAGGTACAATACTTTATGGTCAGAATTCCAGGAAGAAGAAAAGAACCAGGCAGAAACAATCTTTGAAAAAAAATAATAAAAGGTAAGCATTTTCTAGAATGGATTAAGTACTCTAATTCACAGATTTCAGAAGAAAGAGTATAGAGAAATACATTCTGAGATAGATCATAATCAAACTAGAAAATACCAAAAACCAAAAGCATATTATAAAAGTAACCAGGAAGAAAAGATAAATTAATATCAAAGGAGCAAAAATTATATTACAAGTCTCTTCTCAACATAAACCAGAATACAGTGGGATGACATCTTCAATAATGGAAATTAGTATTTACAAGTGTCTATGATGTGCCTAGAAGTGTTTATTTACATTAGCTCTTAATCTTCAAAATCACAATGAGGTAGACATTACTATTATTCACATTTTACACACAAGAAAACTGTAGCGGAAAGCTTAAATAATTTTCCCTCAGAATTCAAACCAAGTTGGTCTTGTTTCAGAGACTATGTTCTTAACTACTATCATCAACTAATTCTCTGTGCTGAGAGAAATCATGTCAGCCTGAATTTTTTTTTTGCACACTCTTTTTCTGTAACAAGGCCTCAGTTTCCTTTTTCAGTAATGCCAGACTATATAATTCAATTAAAAATTTGAATATGTAATTTTTTTTTTTTTTTTTTTTGAGACGGAGTTTCGCTCTAGTTACCCAGGCTGGAGTGCAATGGCGTGATCTCGGCTCACCGCAACCTCCACCTCCTGGGTTCAGGCAATTCTCCTGCCTCAGCCTCCCAAGTAGCTGGGACTACAGGCACGCACCACCATGCTCAGCTAATTTTTTGTATTTTTAGTAGAGACGGGGTTTCACTATGTTGACCAGGATGGTCTTGATCTCTTGACCTTGTGATCCACCCGCCTCAGCCTCCCAAAGTGCTGGGATCACAGGCGTGAGCCACCGCGCCCGGCCAAATCTGTAATTTAAAAACTTCCCACAAGGAAAACATCAGGCCCAGATGGACTCACTAACAAATTCTACCAAATATTTAAGAAAAATATTAAGCCAGTATTATACAAACTCTCCCAGAGGGCAGGGTAGGGGGCAGGGAAAGAACATCACAAATTCCCTTTTTGAGGCAAACATAATCCTGATACACAAACTGACCAAAAAAAAAAAAAACTGTAAGAAAGCAAACTTATAAATCAATCTCGCTCATGCACATAGATGCAAAATTTTTTATCAGAGTATTAGCAAACCAAATCCACAAAGGCAATTTGGCAAAATCTGTGCATTTAAAAAGGCATTTACCCTGTGGCCTGGCAACCATAATTCTGGTAATTCATTTCACAGATTTAACTGCCCTCCTAGAAACTGACCAATGTTTACTATAATATAGAGTATTCATTACATCAGTGTTTGCATTAAAAAAAGATTGGAGGCAACCCAAGTTGTCAACAATAAAGGCCTCATTAAATAAATTATTGTACATCCATACAATGGAATATTGTCTTATAAAAATGAATAACAATCCTACATATTGATGTGAAAGATCACTGAGATACACTGTTAAATTTTAAAAATCAAAGTGCAGAAATGTTTGCATTATGCTGACTGTTGTATTTGAAAGTAGAAAAATAAGAATTCATATTCATAGTTGTGTGAATACTAAGAAATATCAGAGGATTACATAAGTCTTCTGTGTGGTGAGGTGGTAGTCAGTAGTGGGAGAAAAAATTTTGATTGAATTTTCACTTCATATATTGTATTTTGGTTTTTTAAGCATGGAAGTATACTACAAAACCAAACAAATAATTATTAGAAAATAATAATGTCTTAGGAGGAGAAAGTAAAACAAGATACAGTGCAAACATATGACAGAAATAGCCTATAAGGAAAGAAGAGCATACTGGAATGATGGGTGTCCCAAGGTCCTTCGTTGTTTGGGATGGCAAGCAAACATATTGGTTAACTTGAGAAGTTAAGCATTAATGTCATAATTCACTTAATTGATATATAGGATTCTAATAACATACGCTTGAAATATATAAAACAAAGTTTGCCAGAACTAATAGGAGAAATAAATATTTCTCAATCACAGTGGGAGATTTTAAGATGCCTGTCTCAGAAATGCATGGTTTCAAGACAAAAAAAAATTAATTAAAGAGTAAGGATATAGAAAATGTGAACAACATAATAAACAGGCTTCACTTAATAGCCATGTATATATAACTCTAGAATCAATAATTAGATAGAACAGATGAGGTGCAAATGAAGCATTTGTAAAAATTGACTCTGTACCAGCGCATAAAATAAATCTCAGTTAATTTTAAACCACTGGTAACATCAGACTTTGTTTTTACTCCTACATTATTAATACAGAAGCTCACAATTAAAACATGTATTATGCTACAACATTAAAAAAAAAATTATTTTCAATCTTGGCCAGGCACGGTGGCTCACGCCTGTAATCCCAGCACTTTGGGAGGCTGAGGTGGGTGGATCACCTGAGATCAGGAGTTCAAGACCAGCCTGAACAACACGGTGAAACCCCATCTCTACTAAAAATACAAAAATTAGCCAGGTATGGTGGCACGTGCCTGTAGTCCCAGCTACCCAGGAGGCTGAGGCAGGACAATCACTTGAACCCAGGAGGTAGAGGTTGCAGTGAGCCGAGATTGCACCACTGCACTCCAGCCTAGGCAAGAGAGAGAGACTCCGTCTAAAGAAAAAAAAAATTAATTAGTTCTAATCTTAAACCATAGAACATATTATGAGGCAAACATAACCTTAATTTGAAAACAAGACAAAGACATTATTAGAAAGCAGCATTACGGTCTAACCTCTTAATGAATATCATGCAAAATCCCTACACGAACTATTGTGTTTTTTCTACTGGCAAAGCAGGAGGGGCCAGAAATCAGTAGAGATACTGAGGCCAGAATAAAAGATGGCACAGAAACAGCAGTGGTCTCGAGGAAAAAGGCCACCAGAGCTCCTGCTTGGCGTTAGAGGATTAGCTCTGTTTCCCAACAGTTCTGGGTCTGATCACCAAATGCAAATTTTTACAAGTGTGTGTTGGGAGACAGGGAGACAGTCCTCCCCTTTCTAGCAGAAAATCAACTTGCCTATAAAATTCTTGTCACACACACTCTTTACCTCGGAACTTTCTGGGTGTTCTCTCACTGTGTTTTTACATGGGTTGATCCACTTGATTTTGTTTTGTTTTGGTTTGGTTTTTGTTTCCTAAGGCCTCTCCAATCATCTCTCAGTTTACTGGAATTTTACCAGAAAGTAGTTGATTTATTTGCTTCCAGAATGGCTCTAAAGTAATTATTCCCTGATTTTTTTATGTTTGATAATTGCTGATGTTTTGTTTTATTTCCTACTTTCTTTCATAATTACAGACTTTGCTCCATTGACTAGATTATAGCTGTGGAAAGTCTCATAATAATCTGACCCTTTTTCAAAAGAGTTGGTTATTCTGCGTGATGAGCTGAAGAATGCCTATCTTTTTCTTTCTCCAGTAAATTCAAAGGGATACGTTGCAGAGTCTACCATCTGGACCAGTTTTGTTCTACAATGTAGTTTATCTTTTATATCAAATTCAGATATTCATTCCAGAAAAATTTTTCTTCTACAAAACCTTTTAACAACTTTTCTATTGCGTTCTTTACTTCACGTTTATCAGTACTTGGTTGTTATTATCTCTATTCCATAGCCGTTATCATGTTTTTCTCTATTTCTTTCATTCTCTTTTATAAATCATCTATGTTTTGGCCAGGCACGGTGGCTCATGCCTGTAATCCCAGCATTTTAAGAGGCAGAGGAGGGTGGATCACTTGAGTCCAGGAGTTTGAGACCAGCCTTGGCAACACGGCAAAACCCCTCTAAAAAAAAACAAAATCAGCTGGGTATGATAATGCATGCCTATAGTCCCAGCTATTCAGGAGGCTGAGGTGGGAGGTCACCTGAGCCTGAGAATCGGAGGTTGCGGTGAGCTGAGATCACACTACTGGATGACAGAGTGAGACCCTGTCTCCAAAATAAATAAATAAATAAATCATCTAAGTTGTTTTGTTTAGTTTTGTTTTGTTTTGTTTTGTTTTGTTAAGGCAGGGTCTCTGTCACCCAGGCTGGAGTGCGGTGGTGCAGCTCACTGCAGCCTCAACCCTCTGGGTCAAGCTATCCTCTCACCTGAGCCCTCTGAGTAGCTAAGAGTGTAGGTGCTGTCACCATGCCCAGCTAATTTTTGTATTTTTTTGTAAAGACAGGGTTTACCACATTGGCCAGGCTACTCTTGAACTCCTGTGACTTATATGTCTCAGCCTCCCAAGGTGCTGGGATTACAGGCATGAGCCACTGCATCCAGCCTATGTTTAATATAGTTACCTTTAGCTTTTCCTCAATTTCACTGATTACATCTTCAGCCATGATTATTCTACTGCTTTCTGTTTTTAATTTATTACTCTTATAGTGGCAGTGCTTTATTCCTTATTTTCTTTCCTTAGCTCTGCAACCTCCAATTCCACCTAATTCAGACGTTTTATCATCTAATTTCTTAGCTCCTTTAAAGATTTAATCAAGTTCTTCTTAAACTGTTGCATAGCGTGAAATACAGTCAGCCCTCTATATCCACTGGGTACCTCAGATTCAACCAATGTCCAATCAAAAATATCCAAGAAAAAAGAATTTTAAAAGATAAATAATACCAGTTTTAAAAATACAGAATAACAACTATGTATTTACGTAATATTTATATTGGTATTATTAGAAATGTAGAGATGATTTAAAGTATATGGGAAGACATGGATAGGTTATATGCAAATACTGCATTATTTTGTATATGGGACTTGAGCAGGTTATAAAATACAGTATTTATGATCATTTTGTTATTACATATTTAATCAATTTGTAATTACAAATTTAATCAGTCATTTTATTGTTATCTCATATTTAATCGATGTGTGTGTGTAGATATATATCTGTGTCTATCTTAGTCCATTTTGCTCTGCTGGTAAAAAAAAATCCTTACATAAAGCAAAGAAGTGTATTTGGTGCTTAGTTCTGAAGTCTGGGGAGTCTAAGCACATGGTGCCAGCATCAGGTGAGGGCCTCTCTGCTGATTTATGTCATGATGGAAGGCAGAAGGGCATGCAAGTGGGAGGGACAGACATAGGAAATTGGGCCACACTTATCCCTTTTATCAGAAACCCATTCCCAGGATAACTCACCCACTTCAGTGGATAATGGCATTAATCGACCCATGGTAGCAGAACCCTCAGGATCTAATCACCTCTTAAAGGTGTCACTTCTTAATACTATTACACTGGCAATTACGTTGCAACATGAGTTTTGGAGAGGACATTTAAACCATAATAATATCTGTATATCAATATATAAAGTATAATATACAAATATATAAATTTTTGTAAAAATACAGAAAGGTACATGCCAAAATGTTAATACTGGTGTTCCCCAAAAGAATAATTCTCACTTTCTTCTTTATATCTGTCTACATTTCATAAAATTTCTACAATAAACATGCATTTTTTTCAAGGCATATTATTAGGTTATTTTATTGGTTTTGTTTATAGCCTGCCTTTTTCAAAAATGTATTTGATGTTGTTTTCAGCAGAAAAAATTCATAACAAAATTAATGAAATAGAAAATCAGAACCAAGGGGAAGACAAAGAAAATAAATAAGGAAAGTTGAGAGAAACAAAGGAGCTGCAAGGACGACCTGACTGTAGAAAAATACGTTGCTGCCGTGTCCCTGCCACGTCCAGCCTGGATGAGCCCAAAGTCCTGCTGTAGGTCTGTGGTTTCCAGTTGGGGAAAAGGAAGTCAGATGGGGCAGGGGTGACCCACACCTGATCTACAGACTGAAGGGTTATTTCTTCACGTATCCCAACCCAGAAGTAAAACATGCAGACTGACATAAAGAAGCTGCTGTTTACAGCTAAAACCAGCCCCGCCACTACTATCAAAAAAAAAAACATCCACAGGCTGGGTGTGGCGGGTCACACCTGTAATCCCAGCACTTTGGGGGGCTAACACTGGAGAATCACTGGAGCCCAGCAGTTTGAGACTACCCTGGGAAACATAACAAGACCCTGTCTCTACAAAAAAAAAAAAAAAAATTAAAAATTATCTGGACATAGTGACGTGCACCTGTAGTCCCAGCTACTTGGGAGGCTGAGGTGAGAGGATCACTAGAGCCTTGGAATTCAAGACTGCAGTAAACTATGATTGTGCCACTGTACTCCAGCTTGAGTGGCAATGGAACCCTATCTCCAAAAAAAAAGGAAAAAAAAAAGAAGGAAACGTCTGTAAATGTGCTTATGGGTTGATTTAAACAAACCAACATTTGGAACATTAAATTGGATATTAAAATTAAAAGCTAACATGGGGTCAATTCTGAAATTGGCTAATTGCTCTCCTCTGCAGGAGAGGGCTTTCACATGCCCATTCAGTGTCTGAGGGAGTAGCTGTCCAGGGCTGCAGGCTGACAGGTGACCCAGCTGCCCTTCCTGCCTAGACTGCTCTTTGTTTGATGCTGCTCCATTTTTGTTAAGCATGGCAGAGTCCATTTCATCAGCTACTGCCTGCCCAGCCCCCATCCTAATGCCTCTTCATTGTCTCCTGGATAAAATACAAACTCCACAAACGATGTTCAAAGCTCTCAACAATCAGGTCACATCCTGTCCACATATATTAATTCCAATTCAAATTAACAAAGATGTATTCAGCCTAACAGTTGAGGGTACTTGACTGCATAAACTTCCCCCTAAAATCTGACTGTCTAGCAGGAGAGACAGATATACAAACCAAACCAGTCATACAATGTGGAATGGCATTTATAACGGAACCCAAATAAGGGAATAACTTATTCTTTTGTATAGGCTGAGTGGCTACAGAAAATCCTAAAAGGTCATGGAGTCACCTGAGCTAGCTCTTGAAGTAAAGAAGAATCTTGCCATTGGTTAAACTAAGGAAGTCTGTTGAGAAAACAGTGAAAAGGTGTGAACATATTATTTTCAGAAAACCGAGAGTATTCCAGAGCTGCTGGAGAATAATCGGGCTATTTTGCTGCAAAACTCCAGTGGCACGATGGCATTGCCATTCATATATAAATATAATGTGAATGGCACCCCACCCTACCGTGCTATACAACACTGGCCCCTGGTCATCGATGTGAGCATGTGACTAGAAAGATGGGCTTGGGCTAGGAGGGACTTTGAATTCTAAAACAGTTATACTTTATTCTGTAAAAATTAAGAGAGCTATCAGGAATTTTACAGCCTTGGAGTGACTTCAATCTCATACGAATATTCAAAGAGATGTGTGTTTATTTTAGCTACTTCTGTGTATCAGAAAGACATTTCTTTTAAAATATCACTTTTATTTTTATTTTATGTTTTGAGCCTGAGTCTCACTCTGTCACCCAGGCCGGAGTGTGGTGGCATAATCTCAGCTCATTGCAGCCTCTGCCTCCTGGGTTCAAGCAATTCACCTGCCTCAGCCTCCCAAGTAGGTGGGATTAAGGCACGTGCCCCCACACCTGGGTTAATTTTTGTATTTTTAGTAGAGATGGGTTTTCACCGTGTTGCTCAGGCTAATCTCGAACTCCTGACCTAGTGATCTGCCCACCTCGGCCTTCCAAAGTGCGGGGATTATAGGCATGAGCCTTCATGTCTGGTCAAAAGAGCACTTTGAAAGTAGTGAGGAAAATAATGTGAGGAGAAGGAGAGAGCAAGACCGAGACTAGGGTTCAGTTAGGAAGAGATTGCAATTGTTCTGACCAGGGACTATGAGGACCTTTAGCAGCACAGTGGCAGCGGAATCAAGGTAGTGAGATATAAGAGGTTTTCCAAGACAGAGTCCAGTGAAATTAGTACCTCATTGATGTGAATGGTGAGAGAGAGAGTCAACAAGTTCAGGGATTGGGTGACTGTTTGGGTGGGAATGGCATTCACCAAGACAAGAAATTCCAGGTAGCAGTTGGTTTACAAGGAAAGACGATGAATCCCATCTCAGATATGCACATTCAAGATGCTTGTGAAACATTAGGATAACAGAGTCTGGGATTCATTAGCCAAGTTCTGGCTCAAAATAAAAATAGGAGAATTGTTACTATGTAGACAGTACTGAAAGTTATGGCACTGTGTCTCTAGCTTTCAGTGATGATGTGGACAGTTGCAATGGGTCATCACGGTCACTGTAACAACTAGGAAAAGCATAAATAAGCTAAAAATCATTGTATTTTTTATTGTACTTTAAGTCCTGGGGTACATGTGCAGATCATGCAGGATTGTTGCATAGGTGCACACATGCCATGGTGGTTTGCTGTCTCCATCCTCCCATCACCTACATCAGCCATTTCTCCCAGTGTTATGCCCCTCAACCTCCCCACCTCCTGCTGTCTCTCCCCTGGCCCCCCACCCCCCAACAGACCCCAGTGTGTGATGCTCCCCTCCGTGTGTCCATGTGTTCTCATTATTCAACACCTGCCTGTGAGTGAGAGCATGCAGTGTTTGGTTTTCTATTCTTGTGTCAGTTTGCTGAGAATGATGGCTTCGAGGTTCATCCATGTCCCTACAGAGGACATGAACTCATCGTTTTTTATGGCTGCATAGTATTCCATGATGTATATGTGCCACATTTTCCTTGTCCAGTCTATCATCGATGGGCATTTGGGTTGGTTACAGGTCTTTGCTATTGTAAACAGTGCTGCAATTAACATACAAATGCATGTGTCTTTATAATAGAATGATTTATAGTTCTTTGGGTATATATCCAGTAATGGGATTGCTGGGTCAAGTAGAATCTCTATTTCTAGGTCCTTGAGGAATCACCGCACTATCTTCCACAATGAAAACCATTGTAGATTTTTTAATGACATCAGAGTTGTGGAAGCGAAGAAGTATAAAGGAACAGAGTGCTGGTGGAGGAGGCCCCCGTAAGTGAAAAGAGTCAGAGGCTGCTCTCCTTCCTAGAAGGCTCTATTGAGTTTATGGAGAATCCAGCCTGCTGTAGGCACAGGGACTTTACAAAAATGAGGAAAAACTAGCCAAGCTTAGAACAACCTGTGGGCTGGCAAGAGAGACTGGAATCTATAACAGTATTAAGTGCAGAGCTAATTCTCTGTGTCAGCCACATCTGCTGGCTGTGCAGTCGCAGCAGCGGGAGAAGCTGGGCCAGGCTGGAGAGTTGGAGACACCCACAGCACGAGGAGCTCAAAGTCCAGAGCCCTGCTAGAAGCAGGGCCTAGAACCTACATAGAATGGAATCTTGGCCCTTATTTCTCACCACGTGCAAAAATTAATTTGAGACAGATATGTGAAATGTGAAAGCTGCAATTATATTTTTAATTGATAAATTGAATTTGGTCAAAGTGAAAAACTTTTGTCCCTGAGAAGATACCATTAAAAGAATTAAAAGATAAGCCACAGGCTGAGAGAAAATATTCACCATATATATATATATATATATATACACATACATATACATACATACATCATGTAACTTGTATCCAAAATATGTAAAGAACTCTTAGAAATCAATAACAGAAATACTGCCCAATTAACACAATGGACAAAACACTCGGGAAGGCATTTCACCAAAAAAAGCTATCTAGGTGACCAAAAAGCTAATAGGAAGATGATTAAAATTAATCAGGGAAATGCAAATGAAATCCACAAAAAGATGCTACTATATTATCAGCAGAATTAGCTAAAATAAGAAGTCTAACTACTGCAAACACTGGTGAGGATAAGGAGCCATTAGAATTCTCACAAACACCTGTTATGAGTGTAAAATGGTAAAAGCACTTTCGGAAACTATTTAGCACTTCCTTAGAAATGTAAACATAAGCTTTCTGTATGGTATAGCAATTTGACTCCAACCTTGGAGTAGATATATAAAGATACATAAAATACATATCCACAAAAGGCTTGTAAAGGGTTTTTCATAAAAATTTTATTTGTAATGACCGAAAACTGAAAACATTCTCCAGCAAAAGGAAAATTGATAAGCAAACTGCAGTGTATTCATGCAATGGAATACTAAATGGCAGAGGAAAAAAATGAACTGCGGATCTACATGTCAACGTAGTAGAAAGTCAAAAACATTGTATTAGATGAAAGAGGTAAGACAGGCTGGACATGGTGGCTCACGCCTGTAATTCCAGCACTTTGGGATGCCAAGGTGGGTGGATGACCTGTGGTCAGGAGTTCGAGACCAGCCTGGTCAACATAGTGAAACCCTGTCTCTGCTAAAAGTACAAAAATTAGCCAGGTGTGGTGGTGCGTGCCTGTAATCCCAGCTACTCAGGAGGCTGAGGCAGAAGAATCACTTGAACCTGGGAGGCGGAGGTTGCAGTGAGCAGAGATTGCACCACTGCACTCCAGCCTGGGCAACAAAGCAAGACTGTCTGAGAAAAAAAAATAAAGAGGTAAGACATAAAATAATACTGACTGTATAATTCATTTTATATGAAATCCCAAAACATGAAAAACTAACATATGATGCTAGGAGAAGAGGGGCTACCTTGGGGTGGGGAGGTGAGAGTGGGCGTTTACAGGAAGCAGCACAACAAAGCTCCCTCAGCCAATGGAATATTCTCAATTTTGATCTTGTTAGTTATATGGGTACGTAAATATGCAAAAAGTCATCAAGCTGTACACTTATGATTCATGCATTTTCCTGCAGTTAAATTATACTCACAGATGTTATCCTCTGAAAAGAACACATCACCTATGCAGTATTCTGGCAGAGAATGCAGAATATAATCAATCTAATCCCTAGGAAATATCTGGGAAACTTAAAACAAGGAACTTTCTATTATAAAACATGTAAATATTGTAAAATCAAAAAAAGGCTACGGAAAAGTTCTAGATTAAAGGAGGCTGTGGAGACTTGACAGCTAAAAACAATACCTGATCCTACATTAAATCATATATCACAAGGAAAGAATGCTATAAAGGTCATTATTAGAACAACTGAAAAAACTGGAATATAGACACTAAGTTAGATAAAATTATTCTATCAATCAGTGGAAATTAATGAAAGTGACAACTGCACTATAATTATATGAGAGATTACTCCTATTCTTAGAATATATACCCTAAAGAATTGAGAGATGTATATAATTTGCTTTCAAATGACTCAAAGGGAGGAGTGAACAAGAAAAAAATAACATAAGATGAGGCCAGGCACAGTGGCTCACTCCTGTAATCCCAGCACTTTGGGAGGCCAAAGCAGGAGGAGTTTCAGACCAGCCTGGGCAATACAGTAACACCTCAACTTTACAAAAGATTTAAAAATTAGCCAGGCATGGTGGTACACAACTATAGCTCCAGCTATTTGGGAGGCTGAGATGGGAGGATCATGTGAGCCCAGTTGAGGCTGCAGTGAGCCACAATCACACCACTGCACTCCAGCCTGGGTGACACAGCAAGAGCACGACTGAAAATAATAATAATAATAAATAAATAACCAAAATAAGAGAAATCTAGGTAGATTTTCTTTTCAATGTACGTTTTTTGCTGTTGTTGTTATTTTTGGTTTTTTTGAGATGGAGTCTCACTCCGTCACCAGGCTGGAGTGCAGTGGCATGACCTCAGCTCACTGCAACCTCTGACTCCCTGATCCAAGTGATTCTCCTGCCTCAGCCTCCTGAGTAGCTGGGATTATAGGCACACACCAGCACGCCCAGCTAATTTTTGTATTTTTAGTAGAGTCGGGGTTTCTGCTGAAGATTTTTAGTAGAGACAGGGTTTCACCACGTTGGCCAGGATGGTCTTCATCTCCTCATCTCATGATCTGCCCACCTCAGCCTCCCAAAGTGCTGGGATTATAGGCATGAGCCACCACACCGGCCTCATTGTACTATTTTTAATTTTACAAATTTTTGTAAATTTGAAATTATTTCCAAGTAAAATTTTTTTCAAAAAACAAAAACATTTCTAAATGCTTATATTGAGAAAACAGCAGACTACAGATCACTGTTTATTAAATGATCATCCCAAATTAACAGTTGTTATTTCTGGAGGGTTATGAGGACTATGAGGTGATGGGAGTAAGCACTACATTTTTCTGTATTATTTGACATTTTCCTACTTTCAATATTATTAGAGGAAAGATAATTTCAATTTTTTTAAGTACAAAACAACCATCAAAATGTGACTTTATTTATTTATTTATTTGGTAGTTCAGGCTTCGACCAAAAGGCAAAACTTAAAACATCTAAGTCCTATGAAACCTTTACGACTCAGGTCAAATGTCACCCACTCCGGAAAGCCTTCCAATTTAGAAAAGAGTCTTTTGGTTAGATGCAACTTTAATAAGTATCACAGGTGAATATATTGGCCAGAGAAATACATGGAAGACGCAAACAAGCAAAACCAGAAAAGGGAGAAGCCATAGCCAGGCTGCAGAAGCAACCGCGACTATGGAGCCAAAGGTTCCCAGATGCTCCATCTTTTAACCCCCTCTTCACTTCAGCTCCATGCTCTCTCACTGCAGCCCATTTTATTCTGTGAACGTTGTCAGAATCAAAATAGAGTTCGTTGTGTTAAAAATTCTGACATACAGAGCCAAGGAAGGTCATGAAGGGAGGGTTCTCACGCATGAATGCCTGATGACAAGAACTATCACAAAAGACTCTGCAAAAACCTCAACTTTGCACAAAGGCCATCACAACCTTACACACACACACACACACACACACACACACACACAAATACTTCTGCAAGGACATCTGTCCAGCAACTACCTGTCCACCCCAGGTCTAGTGTCACTCTTATTAATCCTTGTAGCCAAAGATAGTATCTCAGAACTATTATGTAATCTTCCTCATTTTTCTTTTAAAATCCTTTGTCTTCCTTTATCTCCCTGAAAGTGCACATAGTTTTCCATGGCACACATATCCCCATTGCAATGCCTATTCCCAAACATAATTTTCTTTTAGAAAGTCTCCGTCTCTGTTGTTTAGATTGACACTTCCATGTGGCAAGAAATATGGCTGCCTACAGCTCCTTAGAACTTTGCCTCTTAAAATGTGCAGTCCTAGGAAGACACAGACCTCTTAATTGTATTCTGAAATATCTCAGAGAAGAATGCAGATTGGTCAAGTTAGGATCACCCTCCTTCCCTAGATCAATCAACAAAGCCGGAGGGTATGGATCAGCTTGAATGCTGTTCCCACCACTGGACCAAGAGTTGAAATTGTATACAGACATGGAAGTTCCTTCAGAAACCACAGACAAAGAAGGAAATATTATACTCTCCCATAATTCTTAGTTTCCAGCTCTAATACCACCTTCAACTAGTGCCACGGCTACTCGTGTGCTTGTCATAAATCTTTAGGAGACTGTAAGTTCCTTGGGAGTAGGAATTATATTCTTTGCTCAGTGGATAGTCTCTACATTGATACCAGAGTGTTTTCCACATACTATAAGCCCCAAATGGAGAGATTAAGCCACCATTTTCACTGAATCTTGAACCAAGACTGGGACATGGTAGACACTCAATAACTATTTGTTAAGTAAATAAATAATATGTAAGGCTGGGCATGGTGGCTCATGTCTATAATCCCATCACTTTGGGATGCCAAAGCAGGAGGATCTCTTGAGCTCGGGAGTTTGAGACCAGCCTCCTTGAAACATGGAGAAGCCCCATTTCTACCAAAAAAAAAAAAAATATATATATATATATATATATATATATATATGTATATGTATACGCATACACACACACACGCAAGCACACAAATTAGCCAGGTATGGTGGTGCACACTTGCAGTCCCAGCTACTTGGGAAACTGAGGTGGGAGAATCAATTGAGCCTGGGAGGTCTAGGCTGCAGTGAGTCATGATTGTGCCACTGCACTTCAATCTGGGAAATGGAATGAGACCCTTCCTCAAGGAAGGGCAGGCAGGCAGGCAGGCAGGCAGGCAGGAAGGAAGGAAGGAAGGAAGAAAGGAAGAAAAGAAGGGAGGGAGGGAGGGAGGAAGGGAAGGAATATAATCAATCTATGTAAGATGGATGGATGGATGGATGGATGGATGGATGGACAAATATTTTCCTCTAGTAAAGGTAAATTTGTCCTTCGGGAAACCAAGGCATGCTTTCTGAGCTTACTAGGCTGGGTTGGTGAAGCTGACTATGGCCATCAAATAAGCACAGTTAGCTAACTAACATTTGGGGTGATCCGTCCCTGGTCTTGGCTTCATTACCTTATCCTGTTCATTGAAGCCTTGGAATTGTGAGTGAAACAGAGGCTAAATCAGTCTTCTACAGCTTTGCCTCCATGGAAGATGAAAAGATACCTAAAAACCCAGCTTAGGAAGGTTGATGTATGGCTAGGCACGGTGGTTCACGCCTGGAATCCCAGCACTTTGGGAGGCCAAGGCAGGCAGATCACTTGAGGTCAGGAGCTCAAGACCAGCTTGGCCAACATGGCGAAACCCTGTCTCTACTAAAAGTACAAAAATTAGCCAGGCATGGTGGCATGTGCCTGTTATCCCAGCTACTTGGGAGGTTGAGACACAAGAATCACTTGAACCTGGGAGCCAGAGTTTGCAGTGAGCCAAGATCGTGCCACTGCAATCCACCCTGGGTGACACGAGACTCTGTCTCAAACAAACCAAAAAAAAGGCTGATGTATCAATCAGCAAATGCTTGAATACCCTCCAGAGGCCCAATGCTATTCAAAGTTTGAGGGCCTGACAGGAGGCAGAAATAAATGTGCCAGTCTTGTGAAGGAAAAGAGAAAAGTGCTACCAAGGTTTATAACCAAAAGACCCATGTGGAAAGATGTTTCTTTACCCTTGAGGTCAGGAAGGCTCCTGGCAGAACTGACATCCTAAGCTTGAACTTAGGATGAAGAAATAAAGGTTAACTAAGTAAAGATCCTGGAAGCAGAAGAGCTCCAGGCAGAATGTATGCAAGCCCACAGCTTGGAACTTAAGAGGAACTTAAAAATAATCAAGTAAATGGAGCAAGACTTATCTTTAAGGATGTTTCTTATGGTATTATTTATGGAGAATGGAATATAAAAATAAGCCAGGCATCTACAGAGAAGTGATTAAATAAAGCTGTGTGATATGAAGATAGAACCAGCAAGCCATTAAATATAATAGTGCAGTTGACAGTGCTCAAGGTATATTACATTTTTAAAACAGCATATAAATTTTGCTCTATCTATATTATATTTTATGCGTGCATTGAATTGGTTCAAGCTGATTACCCCAAAATTCTACCTGTAGTCATATCTGGGTCGTGGAAGGAAAGACAGATAATCATTTTCTACTTTGTGCTTTTCAGTATTTTCCCAAAAAAGGTTTGTTTTACAATGAACATGTAACACTTGTGGTCGAAAAAAAAAAAAAAAAAAATTAAGGAAGAAGCAGGCTTGCCTTTTCAGTCCATTGCTCAGTGTGTTCTCCAGGGTGGAAATCATCAGGGAGCCTGACAAAGGTTCCCGGGTTGTGCGACTTGGCAAATCCACCCCCTCAGGTCTCACATGCAGAGCTACCTGGGCCTGTGACTGCTGTCCCTGCCTCCTCTTGCATGGGAGTTTTCCTCCCTCGGGAGGGTTTATTTTACCTTCATTACACAAGGGCTGCGGCTCTGAAAGGAGCTTCAGTCCAGGGCTTGACGGCGCTGGGGACACAGGAGATGGAGCCATGCTGCTCTTAGCAAGTAGCCCAGGGAAAGCCCGCTCGCCCCTGGCGGCCTCACACCAGAAACAGGCATACCTGAGGTTGGTTGTGACCAATACAGGCCTGTGGCTTCCCGGCCAACCATTGCCACCTGCCCACCAGATGCAGAAGTAGCCACCTCTGCCCAAAAACAATGGACTCCTTCCAACACGGGAAGACTCCATGAGTGAGGCAAGAAGAGGAAGCGCTTCTGTGGACTTGAGCACACCCATTTCACGGTTTCAAGCATTGGTCTCAGCCTTGGCCACAAGCTGGAATCACTTGGAAAGCTTTCTAAAATACTGATACCTTGCTGCCTTCACCAATTACTTTAGTTAAAAATGGCTGCAGCTGTGAGAACCCTTGTCTGATATAGTTGCAACTATGCTGCCATTTATAAATGTCCCTTCTAATGCTCAGTTGCCAGATTCCAATGCAAAGGCGGCGTGGACTCCCTTTGTGTGGGTGGAGTTTGTGGGTAGTGGTAAAGGTCCAATGTCAGAAAAATGCTTTCAAGTGTACTAATTTATTAATAAACATTAGATGTTTTTTTTAAAAAAAAAAAAAAAAGAAAGAAAAAAGAGGGAGAAGGCAAATACTGATGCCTGGGGCCATGCGCAGAGATCAGTTTCACCTGTGTGGGCAGTGACCTGAGCATGGGGTCTGAGGAGCTTTCATTCTCTCTTCCAAGCTCTAGTCCTGCACTGCATGTTCCCTCTGAGTCATTCCCTAAGCAAGAGTGCCTTTCCCATCCCATGTCCTGCCACCCTCTCTCCTTTCTTTTAAACCAGTGCTGAAATTCTATATTAAAGAACTGGAGCCCAAGCCCTGTGGTCTTACGCAGTTCTCTTGAGCTTCATTTCTTTACTCACTCAAGTGAAAATGGGCCACAGCTTTCCTGCACTCGCAGGCCTCCCCTTTTTTTTCTTTTTTTTTTTCTTTTTTTTTTTTTTTGAGACGGAGTTTCGCTGTTGTTACCCGGGCTGGAGTGCAATGGCGCGATCTCGGCTCACCGCAACCTCCGCCTCCTGGGTTCAGGCAATTCTCCTGCCTCAGCCTCCTGAGTAGCTGGGATTACAGGCAGGTGCCACCATGCCCAGCTAATTTTTTGTATTTTTAGTAGAGACGGGGTTTCACCATGTTGACCAGGATGGTCTCGATCTCTTGACCTCGTGATCCACCCGCCTCGGCCTCCCAAAGTGCTGGGATTACAGGCTTGAGCCACCGCGCCCGGCCAGGCCTCCCCTTTCTAAGAGGCAGCAGCAGCAGCCAACAGTGGCCCCTCCTCGGAGTCTGAGTTTTGTTTTGCGTTGTTTTTGTAAGCAGAGTCTTGCTCTGTTGCCCAGGCTGGCGTGCAGTGGTGCAATCTTGGCTCACTGCAACCTCTGCCTCCCAGGTTCAAGTATCCTTCTGCCTCAGCCTCCCGAGTATCTGGGACTACAGGTGTGTGCCACCATGCCTGGCTAAGTTTTGTATGTTTAGTAGAGACGGGGTTTCACCATGTTAGCCAGGGTGGTCTCAAACACCTGACCTCAGGTGATCTGCCCACCTCGGCCTCCCAAGTCCTAGGATTAGAGGCGTGAGCCACTACACTTGGCTGATTTTTGTATTCTTAGTAGAGGTGGGGTTTCACCACATTGGCCAGGCTGGTCTTGAACTCCTGACCTCGTGATCTGTCCACCATGGCCTTCCAAAGTGTTGGGATTACAGGCGTGAGCCACGGCACCCAGCTGTTGTCTGAGTTTTAACTCCTCCAAGCTTCTAAGTTTTAGAAGGCGTTTCCAAGCCTGTGTCTTTGTTCACGAAGTCCTGGAAGTAGAAGCTGCTTTCTACAGGCACTACCTCCTTGATACCTCGGTACCGAGCAGGGGTCAGCAAACCTCTCTGTCATGACAGCACAAAAGCAGACATAATATGTAAACAAATGAGCATGGCTGTGTTCTAATAAAATTTTATTTACAAAAACAGGTGCAGGCTGGATTTGGCCCAAGGGTCGTGGTTTGCAGACCCTGCCTTCCTGTTATCCTTCTACCATTCCAGTTACCTCCTTAACAACTTTGGACCTAGTTAATAATTCTGTAGACTGAATTGCCTATGTTTGAATAACTGTAGTTATTTCTGTCCCCTAACTGGGCTCTGTCTGATACCGTTTCTCTGATGTACTTTTATTAGGGGGAAGAAAAAATTTTAAGTAATCTCTTCAGTGCTTCTGTATTGTTTGAATTGTTTCTAAGCACATACTTTCCAAAAATGTGTTCTCCTTTAATAAGCACTTAGTAATGCCTTTTCTCTTCCTTAGTAGCAAGGGGAGATTATGTGTTAAATATTTCATTTCAGTTAAATATTCCTTCTGAGCATGGAATAGTTGTATTCTTCTCAGAAATACTACTGATTATTCCATATTGAATTTTTGTGTTTTAAATATATATATATTTTTTTAGAAGCAGCAGCAAAAGAACAATAGCTGCATTCCCAACCCCAGGGTGGTTGTGAAAAACAAATCAGACAATGGATGGAAAAATGCTTTGAGAAGTTAAAAGTGCTGCACTGATAGGAAGAGGTGGAAGGAATCACCCCTTTTAGCCTTCCTGCTACAGGGTCTTAACACATATTAGGGAAAATATTTAATCTACTGCTTCCTGGTCTTTAAGTACATTTCTCTCATAAGCAGATATTTGTTGTGTGTTTTTAATGAGTCACCTGGTTATGAGCATGCAAGACCGCAAGCAGGAGCCCCAACTCCACCTACTGCAAGCCAGCACCGTGGTCCATGGAGCCACCGGTAAATGCCTTGGCACTGAGAGTCAACAGGAGACCAGGTCCCCCAAGACAATCCACTCACATGGAAGCATTGCTGCTCAATGTAATATCTGTTAGAGGCTTAACACAGGGAAGGAGGAAATTTACATTATCCCTAGATAAAGTAAAAGTTCTTTATCTAGGGTCTGTGACCTTGGTTGGACAAAGACTAAAGTTAAGCACTTCCTTCTGATATTAAGGTAGGCAACTGTGTGAGCTGTAGCTGTAGCTCTCTCAGCAACAGAAACCACAGGTTTTTTTAAAATAACATATTACAGTTGTTGCATCTGGAAATATGTCATCTATGTTCACCACTACTTCAAAGTATATGGTGGCTATTAGACCCACTTCTAGATCTTTTTATATAAACTGTTAATAACAAAGTGCATATGCTATTGTATCTCAAATTTGTTTCCTTTTATATTTTGATAACTGTATTTCAATGTCATGTTTGCTTTGTAAACCTATGTATTTTATTTTCTGCATGGAAAGGGATCTGTAGGTTTACCAGGCTGCCAAAGGGCGACAAGGCACATAAAAGGTTAAGATTGGGAGGCCAAGGCTGGTGGATCACCTGAGGTCAAGAGTTCAAGACCAGCCTGGCCAACATGGTGAAACCTTGTCTCTACTAAAAATACAATCAGCTGGGTGTGGTGACACACACCTGTAGTCCCAGCTACTCCAGGAGGCTGAGGCAGGAGAAACTCTTTGACCCAGGAGACAGAGGTTGCAGTGAGCCGAGCTC
This sequence comes from Saimiri boliviensis, assembly GCF_048565385.1. NCBI lineage: Eukaryota > Metazoa > Chordata > Mammalia > Primates > Cebidae > Saimiri > Saimiri boliviensis. The sequence goes on from NC_133453.1 coordinate 123,745,388, forward strand.
ATTCCACTGCACCCCAGCCTTGGTGACAGAAAGAGACTACATCTCAAAAAAAAAAAAGAAAGAAAGAAAGAAAGAAAGAAAAGGTTAAGAGCTTTCACCGCAAAATAGTAAATATGTAAATACATTCTCCCCAGGTTTGATTGTTTTTGTTTCCTAATCTATATCCTGATCCTCACTGGTTCTTCTCTCTTCACTCCCAGATTCTCGTGCATACCCCTCTTTTCTAACCTCTTTCCGCTATACAGAGCAATGCACCTCAGCTACCTTATCAGGGCAAATGAGGGTCTCTTCAGTCACAAAACTCATTCTCCTTTGAAGGTGGTTTGCAGATTACGTTTTTTCCCTTGAAGACCTTGAGGTCTTAGCAACTATGTTATGGGCTTATTAAACTTCTCTTCTCAAGAATAATTTTGATGAATTGTTATAGAAAAGCCTGGTGTCTGTTGTAAGACCTCAGACACCAGGCTTTGAGGAATACTTTGTTAATGACTAAAAAACCTCCTACAGGAAAGAACAAAGCAAGGACATGCTATACAGGATCGCTACAATTTGTACGCTCAGTTCCTTGACTGGCTTTTCTAGAAACACAATTTAATGGAAATGGAACAATGGATTCTTTTAGGTACACTGAATTAAGAAGCAAGGTGATTATAGCCAAATATTGTAACAGGGCAAGATGTTCTGTGATGGTCTCTTAAAATAGAGCCTAGGTTAGCAGTTTCTAAAGAGCTGTTTGTAAAGCCCACTTATGACTGACTTCTGAAAAGGGTCACAGTATTTGTTAGGGCTAAGTAAAACATGATTCTTGTTTTCCAGGTTTTGAATCAACAGTACCTGTGACACATAGCTTTATTATTGGGGGATAAGGAGGGCAGGCAGATTTTTTCTGCAGGATGATAGCTCTCCATCTTAGCACATCAAGTTTACAGTGCTCTCTTTGAATAACACAGGGAAAAGACACATGGGAACCATCTATCGGTCAAGGATATGCAGTGTGAGAGGAAGCATTTTTTTCCTGGCAAGTGATAACAAGCTACAAGAGCAAGCAATGATCATTGAGAAATGTACAGGAAATACTAAAACTCAATGGCCTCCCAGTCTACAATATGAAGCCTGAGATATTTGGCCTGAATCTCTGTGTGGTTCTTTAGGACTTCCTTATAGCCTGCACTACATCTCCAGTAGATGCCAAAAGTAATACCTCTTGATTTCGCCCTCATACTTAAAAGATATTTTCACCGTGTACAAAATTCTAATTTGGCAGCTGTTTTCTTCCAGCACATTGAGGATACGTTTTTTTGCCCTCCATGTTTGCTGTTGAGAAGTCCGCTGTCAGTCTATCTGCAGCTCCTTTGATAGTGATCTGTTTTTGCTCTTGGTCTGCTTTTAAGTCGTTTCTTTGTCATTAGTTTTCTGTAGATGTGTTTCTTCCTTTCTTTTTAATCTTGAGATGTTTTTTGTATTTCTTGAATCAGTAGGTTGGTGTCTTTCATCTGTTGGGCAACAGTCTCAAGAATTATGTCTTACAACATTGCCTCCATCCCATTTTCCATATCCTGTATTTCTAGAAGTCCAATTACATGTGTATTAGACCTTATCACTCTATCCTCCATGTGTCTTAATTACTTTTTCATATTTACCATCTCTCTGTCTCTTCATGCTGCCTTCTGTACTTCTTTCTCACTGAGATTTTAGCCCAAAAATTATTTATTCCCATGTTGGCTCTTTAGTGCTTCTAAGAATTTTTAAAATTATATTTTTTATAACATTTCTGGTGCTTTTCATTGGTATGATTGTTTTAAGTATGTAGTCAAGCACATTCCAACCATGTCTATAGTTGAAATTTGATGAGTAAAGCCACTTAGGTGTTGGATAATTTTCCACTAAAATGGGAACTCTGGCCTATGAGATTAGTTGGAATTCTTACACATGTCAATATCTTTTCTATCTAATACTAAATACCTTAGAATTTGATAAATTCTTGCATTCTTTTATACCCCCAACTACTTTACTACTGTTATTGACATTTATAATTATATCCAATTGAACATCAAACATTTTCTACAGCTTTCTCTGACTTAAAGTCACAATCTATGACATCATCCTACCAATGAAAAGTAAAAAAAAAGTCTGTGTGTGTCTGTGTGTACTAAGTTTTATACTAGATTATTTAGCAATAGCTTATATTAACATCAAAAATCTTATTCCTAAAAAAAAAATTACTTATTTGCTTTAACTGACAATGAATAAATTTCAAAATAGCAATACCAATATTAATACAAACAGTGATCCTTCTCAGTGAAGTTCAATAGAATAACTGCTTTTCTTGTTACCCTTAGAACACATCTCACTAAAAATGGCAGTCCCGTTAATCTATATTCTGGTGTATTCCCGAAACCCTTTGTATTTGTTTTCAATAAATGCTGTTGAATTAATGAATTTTAAAATCACTCATTATCCCACATTTTTTCTGGCTTTTTAAAGTACTTATCTGGGTTGCTATAGTCTCATTATTTCCCTTTATTTTTCAACAAAGGTGCTGACATTCTAACAGATGGTAGTTCTAAGTTTTCAAAAGAGTAGTTTTGACTACTATTGTAGTATTTTCTCAGTAGCAATATTCAGCTGGTACAGTAAAGCAGAAAGTAGTTCTGTCCCACCACTTCAAGAGATATGTGGAAAGTCATCCACGAGAGTTTAGGCTTCTCTGGGCCATTCACAGTAAATGCGGGGTTATATCTGAAGAGTCATAAATGTAAGATCCTGATAGGCAAACCAATTGTGCATTTTATTGTTCAATTTCTATCAATATAGGAAATTGCATATTCAATTAAAATTTTACTTTATGGTATTTTGATCTGATAATTAGAATTTTTATATTATCTTTATACCTTCTCTTATCTCAATTTTCCTCTTTATATAATAAGCAATAAATATTTCCTTATCTAAAAAATTACATTAAGTATTATTATCCTAAAGTTTATAGTTCATAAATCAAAATCATTCTCCTAATTAGTGTTATTTTGGATCAGCGCCAGTTAGTGTCTTTAATTTTCCTTCTGGGCATTTTACAGAGAATCATAGTGTTTGGAATTCATGTGATAACCAAGGAAGGATACATGCAAACACAGGTTATTATGATTCTGTATGAGAGTATAACTTCATAGAGTATATCAGAAATGCATTATTAGGAAGCCTACTTGTTTTGCAACAGAGTCTCACTCCATTGCCCAGGCTGGAGTGCAGCGGTGGCATGATCACAGCCCACCGCAGCCTAGCCCCTCCCAGGGTGAAGTGATCCTCTCACCTCAGCCTCCTAAGTAGCTGGGATTATAGGCATGCACCACTGCACCCAGCTAATTGGAAATCTTATTTTAAATGAACGGCAATTCTAGTATGGAATGCCAAATTCAAAAACACCCTTAAATAAATATCATGTAAGTTTAGACTTCTAAGAGCAATTTAAGAACATTAGGAAATACAACAAAGTATAACCAGATAAAACACCTTGCTTTGTAAACAGATATTAGAAAAATATTGGCAGATATTACACCTTAAAATTTTTCTCAGAACAAGAGAAAGAACTTCCTATAAATAAAAATCATTGCTTAAGAGAAAATATGCAAAACCTGCACATGAAAATTTTTAAATGTTCCTAAAGGCACAATAGCAAGACTGGAAACATGCAAGATCTGGCAATGAGATCAGCTGAAGAGGTCATTGTAGGCACACAACAGAGTACTACAGGACTCAAGAAAGAAGGTGGAGGCTCTCCATATATGACAAAGAAAAATCTACAGTTAATAGTAAATGAAGAAAGCAAAGTATCTCACAGTGCCTTTACTATGCTCCCTTTTATATGAGGAGAAGCAGAGAAACAAGAATAAATCTTCATACCTCCTTGTATTTGCAAAATAGAAACACTAATAAACATGAAATTAATACAAATGATTACCTCTGGGGAACCAGCTGGAGTGGATGAAAACAGGAATGAGAGCAAATGTTTTAGTGCATGCCTTTTGGTATTGTTTTGATTTTATTTAACCATGAAACTGTATTACCTATTCAAATAAAATAAAATGTATACAAAATGTTCTAGTGGAAACATTTCTCTAGATGCATATATTTTTCAGATTATTAGGGTTTGGCTGGCACCAATTCACAAGAGATCATTTCTTACCATTGCAACTAGCATAACACAATTACAATATATCCCAATTGAAATCCCATCTTGTATTACATTTGCATAAAGCAATTGTTCTTTCCCTATGGAGAAAAACCAGCAAATCACATTTTTAATATTAAAGTGTTAAATTTATCATTTTTATTATATAAATGTTTTTTGCCACCTTTCGAAGTTGAAAAGGGATTGTATACAAAGGTCTCCCTATTTGAAAAATATATTCTAGAGAAAGAAGATATACAAATGATTTTTTAAACCAAAAAAGCCAGCTCTATATCGTATTTTTGCTATTTCTAGAACATGGATGTTTTATTCCTTGGCTTGTGTTCTCTTATTAACAGATCAAAATATTTTGAATATATGACCAAGCTGGAGAAATCAAATTCCTTTTTTTAAAGCAGTTTAATTCATAATTTTTAATTTTAGATTTAAAAATCCTCACATTTTTTAGTTACAAAAGCACACAAACATTAGAAAAAATGTTTTCAAGCAGAAGTGCTTTATAGCTTTATCAATGAAAGCTTCATATTTGAAACATGTATTTTTAATTGTTTGCTTGGGAAGTGTTCCAAGTAGTCAGTCATTCTTGAGGCCCTGCAATCACAAAATATTAATTTTATTCAGGATTCAAAAAAATCTGTGTTTGTTTTGCTGCCTGTTTGTGTCTTTGGAGAATTTGCTATGATTCAGTATTCCACTGTGGTCATTCCTACAAGAATGTTGGGCTACACTTTTGCCACCAAGCTGGTGGTTGGTTTATGTCAGTCCTGTGAAGCTCCAGGGGCCTGTATGTGATCACATTGATGGATATGCAGCATCTTGCTAAACACTGTACCAGCTCTGTTTCTGTCTGGAGGACTTCACCCACCCCAGCTCCAAGATGAAATATTTGTAGTAAGACCATAGAGAGATCACTCACCACCATCATGAGGACATACACACAAACCCAGCACTAACTCTTTTTCTAGTTCAGCTGCCGAGCTTAAGAGAACTGCTAACTAACCAATTTTCTGAAGTATTATGTGAAGATGAGTAAGAATGCAGGTGAGCAAGAGTGAAGAGGCACTGAGAACAGAGGGACATGGCCGGGGGCCAAGAGAAAGTGACTTTTTGGCAGACATGGCTAATTGCAATGACAGTTAATAAGCCAATGGGAATATTAAAACCTAGAATTTTTCAGTCCACGCTCCGAGTCCTGAGATCACTGGGCCTCCATCTCCTAAGGGCCGTTTATGGCTTCTTTGTGAGCTTCGCTCATGCAAATGGATACCACAATATAACCCCTTCCCTCTTGAGTAAGGGTCAGCAAAAGTTTCCTGTAAAGGACCAGATAGTAAACATTTTAGGCTCTGTTGGCCAGACCGGCTCTGTTGCAAATAACTCTGCTATAGACAACACAAAAACAGTAGACATGGTTGTGTACTAATAAAACTGTGTACTAATAAAATTGTCATTGCAATTGGCTGTTATTTGAATTTCATATAATTTTCACATTCATGAAACAGTCATTTTTGGCAACCATTTAAAATGTGAAAATCATTCTTTGCTTGCAGGCCTTACAAATACAGGTGGCAGGCCAGGTTTGACCTGCAGGCCAGAGTTGGATGAAACAGCTGGAAGGTAAGCTAAACACCGCCCCCCCATCATCCCCTTACAATTTCATTTAAACTGAGCTTTCGGGCTACAGAACTACATGTCGTTATGATAATTAATAAGGTTTGGGGACACTTAAGATCTTTATTGAAAAGTCTTCTTAATTCTAGCTTAATGTCATAATTATTGCTCTCTACCTTGCAAAAGCTTTCAAGCTTATGGATTGTGTGGTCAGATTTAATGTTTAAGCTATTACACAAAAATTGGAAGACTTGCCCCACAGCATTGGAGATTTAATCTGAGTCTGTGTTGAGGAATATGTTTGGACCAATGTTTTGGCAAAGTAATCATGTCTGATTTCTTGTAGAGCAATCGTTCTCGAAATTTAGTCTCCAGATCAACAATATTAGCATCACCTGGGCACTTTCTAGAAATGCAAATAATTCAGCCCCAGACCTCCTGCATGAAAAACTGGAAGTGGGGCTCAGAAATCTGTGCTTTTAACAGAAGTCCTCCAAGTGATCCTGATGTGTACTAAAGTTTGAAAGAGCTGGTCTAGGGGAAAGCCTTGGACTCCCCCAAAAAAAGCATATTATAAATAGGACATGGGGTTACTGCCCGATAAGAGAAGGTCAATACATTCAATTTGTTAGTGGGTGAAGGGCTTCTGACACCAGCTTCCCTGCATTACAGAGAACCTATGTGAGAACAAGCGGCAGTGTTGGAAAATCCAGGCACGCACAGGCAGTTCTGATTTGTTCCGCTTCTCCACTTTCCCAGGTGTCTCCTCCAACTGATGTATTGACTGGTAGAGGGAACTTAGGAATCATGGGATGCCCATATGGGCATAAACAGGTAGTAAACAGGGTAAAGTCAGCAACATGCTGTTTTCCTGATGGCCTCTTTCTAATCAGGGGCCTCATTCTGTTAGTCATATAGTTGTTTTATGGTGGGTAAGTGGCAAGAGGAAATAGATGGTCCTTGAGGGAAGCAGCTTTAGCAGCTGCAACAACTCAAGCAATTCCCTGACTAAGCTCATCCATGTAATTGATGTGGGCTATTGGTCATGGTTGAAAGGGTAAGAGGAATTATGAACGGGAATGTACTGGAGAGAAACAAGAATGTATTGGCCAGATAAACAACCGAGACCTGAGCTGGGATCCTGGAGATGATGGTATCAGAATTAGGAATTATAGAATGAACAAAGCTGCTGGCATACCCATTAAGGTGGCTTAAATTCTCAACCAAACAGTAGACGATCCGTCTGCCATCAGAGGTAAACGTCCTGACTGCTTGACTATGTATCTAGAGGTACATGGACTCTGGGTTAGAACCAAGACACTCGTTTAAGGAGGTCCTTTTGTGCTTATTGTAAATGTAGGTATTAAGGCATCAAAATGGCTGCATAGGAAATATGACTTTGGTTTTGGCAGGAAGTGCTCTAAGCTAGTTCTCATTAGGGCAGCTACCCACAAACAGATAGGACTTCTGCAAGAGGCAAATCCAAACTGGACAGCTCTTGTGGCTTAGTCGTCGTTAGTTTTCCACTCAAGATGGGCCATATAGGAAGATCTATCTATTCCGTGCTCAACCTGCAGTCTGTTGCTGCAATTAATGTGCAAAGTAAATTTCAATTCAAAACACACACAGGTCAAAAAGAGATGTTTTTCATGAAGCATTCAGGGATGGCTTGAGGCCAGGAAACGGTGCAGAGGCATACTCTGGTGAGCATATGGGGAGGGAACCCGCTAAAAGGCTTTTTGAGGCCCCTTAGAAGGCTTCTTTCTCAGTGTTGACTCAAATTGGCAGACTTTCTAGGGTATTTGCATGGGAAGCAATAGAGCATTTTGTCTCTCATATAAGTTTCTCCTCCCACTTCCACCTTAACTCCATTTACTCAAGAAAAATATTCTTCAGGTTTCCCTACATTATGGCCCATCAAAAAGAAGATGAAATTTTGAGTCCTCCTGGTTGTACTTGTTCCATATTTTAACAAACTATACCTACCAGGCAATCTAATACATTAGCAAAAACTAAGCAGTGCTGGAAACCCCTACTTAATCTTTGAACCAGGCAGTGGCCCCCATGGTCAAATGATTTAGACCAGGGATAAAACAGGACACTCAAATGTTTTATAAAGTCTTATAGAAAAGATACTGTAGGCCAGGCACAGTGGCTCACACCTGTAATCCCAGTACTTTAGGAGGCTGAGGCGGGCAGATTACTTGAGGTCAGGAGTTCAAGACACCCTGGCCAACATGGTGAAATCCCATCTCTGCTAAAAATAAAAATATTAGCCCGGCATGGTGGCACACACCTATAATCCCAGCTACTTGAAAGGCTGAAGCACAAGAATCCTTTGAACCCAGGATTGTGACACTGGACTCCCGCCTGGGCAATAGAGCGAGACTCTGTCTCAAAAAAAGAAAAGAAAAACGGAAAAGATACTGTAGGTAGAAATAGGTGACAGAGAGAATAAACAGACAAAGGGCAGTCTCCATGTATGACCTGGAATTGAAATGACAAAGCTTTTCAAACTGAAACTTCAGGTCTAGAGACAACTGAGTCAGCCCCAGACAGCAAAGAGGAGTTCAGTAGTGGAACTGAAAGTTAGATGGCAGGAGGCTTCACTGTGTGCCCCTAGTCCTTATGATACCAGTCCTCTTCACTTGCCTCGGGGGCCACACAGCCACAGATCCTGCCGACTACACCAAATTGATGCAGAAAGCCATACCAGTTGTTCAGATGTTCAGGTAAACTCCATCATTCACTAAAATCAGCAAGCATCAAAAAGAAGGGAGAAGCACATAATATCCAAAAGTGTGTGGTCCGACTCTCCAGTCTTGTTAAGACCTTAAAGCAAGGGTCAGACAACTTTTCTGCAAAGGATCAGATAGTAAATATGTCAGACTTTGCGGGCTGTGCTGTCCCTTTCACAGCTGCTCTACTCTGCCCTTGAAGCAAGAAGGCAGCTATGAAATAAGTGGGGCTACGTTCCAACAATACTGATGTGAATTTCACATGGTTTTGACATGTCAGGAGATGTTACTCTTCTTCTGATTTTTTTTTTTTTTTAATTTAAAAGCTGGCTGGGTGTGGTGGCTCAGGCCTGTAATCCAGCACTTTGGGAGGCCAACGTGGGCAGATCATATGAGGTCAGGAGTTCAAGACCAGACTAGCCAACATGTTGAAATATCTCTACTAAAAATATAAAAATCAGCTGGGTGTGGTGACAGGTGCCTGCAATCCCAACTACTTGGTAGGCTGAGGTAGGAGAATGACTTGAACCTGGGAGGCGGAGGCTGCCCTGAGCCAAGATTTCACCACTGCACTCCATCCTGGGCAACAGAGCAAGACTCAATTTAAAAAGTCAAAAAGCCATTTCAGCTTGTGGGCTATACAAAGACAGATGGCGGCTAGATTTAGCCCATGGGGATTGTTTGCTGATCCCTGTCTTAAAGATACAGTACAATCATTGTTTTAGACATCCTCATGTGGAACTAAACACTTAATCCATTATTTTATTTAAAATCCACTAAGTAAGGTATATGATGATCAACATATTTTAGAGATGGGGAAACCATGGTATACACGAATTCATTAATATTCTCAAGATTAGGTTCAACAGCTAGTCAGTGACAATATCAGGGATCTCTGTTTTTTCTATGTACTTTTCCTTAATGAAAATTCTTTTTTTTTTTTTAGATAGAGTCTCACTCTGTCACCCAGGATGAAGCACAGTGGTGTGACCTCAGCTCACTGCAACCTTCGCCTCCCAGGTTCAAGCAATTCTCCTGCCTCAGCCTCCTGAGTAGCTGGAACTACAGGCATGTGCCACCACGCCAGGCTAATTTTTTTGTATTTTTAGTAGAGACAGGCTTTCAACATGTTGGCCAGGCTGGTCTTGAACTCCTGACCTAGGTGATCCACCTGCCTCAGACTCCCAAAGTGCTGAGATTACAGGTGTGAGCCTGAAAATTCTAAAAGCAAACACATATTGAGCATTCAACATGTGCCAGATGCTGTTCTACATGCTCGAGACCAGAGTTTCTCAACTGGGGCCAAAAGCAGGTATATGGCAATGTCTGGAGATACTGCTGGTTGTCACAGTGCTGGGGAAGGCTGCCCACTGGCACATAGTAGGTAGAAGACAGGGGTGCTGCTGAACATCCTGCAGTGTGCAGGACAGCTCCCATCACAAGGAATCATCCAGCCCAAACACGAATCATGCAGCGGTTAGGAAACCCTGTTCTAGATGTATTATCTCATTTAACCCTCACAGCAACCCTAAGAGGTGAATACGATTATCCCCCACTTAACAGATGAGGAAACTGAAGCTTGAAGGATTTAAGTAACACACCCAATGTCACCCAGCCAGCAAATAGAATTTGAAACCAGGCAAATTGGCTTCACCACACCATGCCATGGGGTCACTATTGCAGTCTGGAACTATACATTCATTGGTGGAGTCATTTTATTAATTCCCCCAGTAGACTGAAAGAACTATGGACCATATTAGTCTCTTCTTGCCATTATATTCTCAGCACCTGGCTGAGGGCCTACTCCATGGTTGATACTCAGCAAATGAATCAATGAATCAATGAACGTATACATACATGTACACATGTGACTCCAGAACTTCTGTTCACCACCAGGACCTTCTATCCTTCTATTTCGCTCACTCTCTCTCACTCTCTCTCGCTCTCTCTCTCTCTCTCTCTCTGCCTGTCTCTGTCTTTCCATCTATCTATTGATCAATCATCTATCAACAAAACTTCACATAAGTAAATCATTTAACAAACTGAAAGTTATCCCTTTCCATTCCAAAACTTATTTTCCCCAATTTTGGAGAGAACTATTTTTAAATCTTGCAGTACATACTCTTTTCTTCTTAAACACTGAGCTGAATAATTAAACTCAAACATTTATTCAGTGCTTTTAAACTCACAGAGGACTTTTCATCTATATTATCTTGTCTTCACTACAAGCCTGCAGCCAGCGTCCTATTATTATCATGCACCTCACCCCCATTTGGCAAACATGACCCTGAGACTCTAAGAGGGATGGTGACTTACTGAAAGTCACAAAGCTGGTACATGGTGAGACTGGGGCTGACCCCAGGTCTTCTGAGTCATTCACTCATTTTCCTTCCACTTAGGCATGCTGGTTCACCTTGTCTTGAGAACACAGGGTCTCTGTCTGCCTACAGGTTATTCTGCACAGCATCTAGGTGGGCAACAAAGCCATGCAGTGTGGTTCTGCGCCCAGAAGGCTCTGAGTACTGTTTACCAGGCATGGGGCATTTGCAAAGTGTAATGTCTCAGGTCCTCCTTCCTTCATAGCCTTGCAGTCAGCCTGCCCATCTTCAGCAGCCTCCACACACATCCCACAATCCCTTCTAAGTCAGGATCCTAATCTTCAAGACAGAAAGGCAGCTATTTGGACTGATCAAAGTCATACTTAATGTGAGAGTCAGCAGGATCTTAGGGAGAGCCTGAGAGGCGATCTTTTGAGTAAGGGTGTGAGCTTCTGTGCAGGGTCTTCAGTGAGCCATCCTGTAGCTGAATGTGCAGGATGAAGACAGCAAAGTCATCTGTGGGCCATCTGAGAAGGTCAGTGCCACCAGGGATGGAGCTCAGTAGAATTTCCTAGGTTTCTACAAACCCCATGCTATATTTTGTTTGGCTGCCTGTTTCCCTGTGGAAACCCTAGGAACCTCTGATAAAATCAGACTCAGAGATGGGAAATTTTCAGGTCGGCTCTCATAGTGAGGGTCAAAGGCTTACCCTGGAAATGCTCTCTGAAGACTTGGGCAGCCATGGCAACAGAGATACACTTCATTTGTGGCTCCTCAAGAACCTGCCACCTGTCCCGAGACAGTGCCCCCGCCAGCCTGCCTAGATTTAAAGAGGCTTCTCTCTACCTGACAAACTCCTTTCTTCTCTATCAGTGGTCTTCTGGTGGAGGCTGACGTCTCCCTATGAAAAACTGATACAGAATCCAGATAGTCCAGGGCTGAGATTTGAATGGCTGGACTTCTGACTATAACTACTGATGAGACGAAATGATGAATGTAAAGTGTTTCGTACCATCCTTGGACACTTAACAAATGCTAGTTGTTGTTATTATTATTACTGCTTTTACTATTTTATCACTTACTATTGAATGGACAATGGCCTATCACTATTGTCAATAATGTCATTTTGTGGGAGAGCTTTGTAATGGAAGGTATCTTCTGTCTTTTTTTTTTTTCAGCTCAGTTGTAAATAGGTGGAATATCTGAATAAGTTTCCTTAAAAGTAAATATAACGTAATATATAATAAGAACTAGCATTGCATGTTTTCTATGTGCCAGGCACTTTTCTAAGTGCTTTACATGGGTTAATTTACTTAACCCTCATGTCACCAAGAAGTGGATACTATGACTATCCCCACTTTACAGGTAAGGAAACAGAGGCACAAATTTACTTAATTGTGAGTCGTGCAGTTACAATCACACTTGCTATCTCATCTGCCTGGAACATCCTCCTTTTATTTATATATCTTATCCCTCTTATTTCTTAATCTCAATTGAAATCTTGTTTTTTGCTTTTGGTTTTTTTGATGGAGTTTTACTCTTGTTGCCCAGGCTGGAGTGCAATGGCACGATTTCAACTCACTGCAATCGCGCGATTTCAACTCACTGCAATCTCTGCCTTCCAGGTTCAAGTGCTTCTCCTGTCTCAGCCTCCCAAGTAGCCAGAACGACAGGCACCTGCCACCACGCCCGGCTGATTTTTGTATTTTTAGTAGAGACGTGGTTTTACCACATTAGCCAGGCTGGTCTTGAAATCCTGACCTCAGGTGATCCACCTGCCTTGGCCTCCCGAAGTGCTGATTACAGGTGTGAGCCACCATGCCTGGCCCTCAGTTGAAATCTTATTGACATTTTGAAGCACATTTCTGGCAGTAACTCTTCCAAGAGACCTATTCTGATCTTTCTGACTCAGTGGTTTCCCTCCCTCCTACAAATCCTCCAGACCTGTCTTCCTGCTCCTGCCCTGTGCCCCAAACCTGACTCTGCCTTGCCATGTGGCAATTTGTGATCCTGTCTGTATTCTACAGCAGAGCATTTCAAACTGCAGGTGTGAAACCCACTAAAGTACACTAACTGAAATAAGGTACTGGGTCTTGACCAGCATTTTCAAAAATAAATAGAATAGAATAGAATAGAATAGAATAGAATAGAATAGAATAGAATAGAATAGAATATCAGATTGTGTTCCATAGAGTAAGGGCAAGTATTTGTTTCATGAAAATTTTCAAGCAGTGGTGTGTGTGTGTGTGTGTGTGTGTGCACATGTGCACGCGCATGCATGCTTATGTGTGTGCGCTGAGGTTGCAACATAAAAGATATTTCTAATGGGGCTTTATTTTTAATGGGTATAGAGTTTAATTTTTCACAATGAAAGAGTTCTGGAGATCTGTTGTACAACACGAATATACTCAATGCTACTACTTTTTTGCAGCATTTTTTTTAACTGTACACTTAAAATGGTTAAGATAACACGTTTTATGTTATATTTTACATAAGTAAACATAATTTTTTAAGAAATATATTTTTTTACTGTGCATCAGGGTCCGAAAGTTGGAGAAACACTTTTCTAAAGGATTGAAGTCATTTTACAGCACAGATGTGTGATGTGTCTTTTCCTTCTAAGCAGCATACACCTAGTAGAACCAGCTCAGCATAAACGCCATAAACGTCCTTTGAATTGAATACGTCTCTCGTAAAACAGCAAGAGTTAAATGCCTATCTCATGTGATTCATGTACACATATATATACATGCCATGCGTCTCCACTCCCCCATCCCTCCCCAAACACACAACCTACTCATGCTTCCTCCGGCAACACAGTTAAAGCCACTGCAGTCTCCTATGCCTGGCAAACACTGGGAAAAGAGAACAAGATGGAGGATGGGACATAGGAACGGAAAACAGTTTTCTGGCCCTTGACAAAGTCCCTGCATTGCCTGATGGCAACCGGCACCTTCTCTGAGTGAGGATCCTCTCCCCAGAGCCCTCGACCCCAGTGTGTCCTGGGCAGCATTTCCTGCTCTACAGCTTCACAGGACGCTGTGCTGTCTCAATGAGGAAGGAGGTTTGGCCTCCTGAGAGGTGGGGACATTCCCTGAAGGCAGACACCATAGCTCCTCCAAGGAGGAGCCCTGTTGCATAGCTGAGAATAGACAAACGGCTGTGGCTAGAAAAGTGCTGGGGGACTCTCATGGGAACTAAAACCATACACGAAATCAGAAAATGAATCCCCCTCCCATAGCTCAGCAAGAGACTGCTGGCACAGGAAGAAATCTTTACTGCTTCCCTAACAGGTATGGGGACACCTGGCCCCAGGATCTGGGCTCAGGGCCCAAAAGCAGTCGTGCTTATTCTTTGTATTGCCACCAATGGGTGAGGGGTGGTTCTGTGACAGGATCTATAAGATCTCTTCACACAGCTCCAGGCAAGCATGGGAGGACAGGCAGGGTGGGGAAGGGGATGCTGTCCTGACATCACCGTGCACAGCGACAGAAAATAGTATGCCCCTTCGTGGGATGGGGTCAGTGCCTGGATCGTTGTCCTACTTAGGGAGACATTTTACTAGATTAACACAAGATAGTATCTGAGCGACTCCCTGTATGTCTTTTACACAAAAGTCAATATTTAGTCAATAGCCCCAGAACAACAGAAGGAATCGTCTTTGTGAATAAACCTTCCACGGATAGGAAGAGCTCTAAAAGGACCCCAGGAAAGAGCCAAGGCCCCCCAGGGCTGTCCTGCCCTGCCTAGTTCTGGGGAGAGGGAGCTGGGGGCAGAGGACAGAGGGAGGCGAACTGAGGCCAGGCCGGCCTGTGGGGCAGGGCAGTAGGCCTCTCCTAGCGTGGGGATTTGGAGGGGCTTCTCCCTGGGGCTGCGGCTGCACCCCTGCAGGGGCGCCGTTCCTACCACGCTGCAGGGAGACGGGGCCCCGGAGTCGGAGGCGGGAGGGGGCGAAGTGCGTCGTAGCCCCGGATTATCTTTCACAGGAGACGGAGCTGAGGGGGACCTGGCGAGGAGGGAGACGTCACCAATGCCAAGGGTAGCTCCGTGCCTTTCCCTGGGTGGCCCAGTCAGACCAAGCACAGTTCCCAAACGGCTTCCCTCCGCTCGGCCTCCGCTCCCGCTCCTGCCCTGCCCTTCAGGGAAGCCGGGAGCGGCGGCCGGGCGGGGGCTGGAGGGGCCGTCCCGCGTGCCCGTTCCGCGTGCCCGCCCCGCATGCCCTCGCCCCGGCGGAGGGGAGCGGCGCTCACGGCAGGGCCAGGCGTCCAGCGGGTCCCAAGGCACGCGGGGTGCGGGGAATAGGAAAGGGAGGGCGCCAAACTCGCGGGGATGCCCTGGGAACGCATCGGAGCCGCACCTCTTCCCTCTAACGCCACAGGCAGGGCTCTGGCGGGGAGCACCGGGCGGCGCAGACCTTTTGGGACGAGGAAAGTGAATTCGCTGTTCTTTTTCAGAGCTGTGAAAAATTCTGGCTTCTGATCAGGAGAATCTTACCTTTTTTGTCTTTTAAAGAGAAAGGCACTTAATGAAGGTGGGGGAAGCTGTCATCTTCTAAACAAGAGGAACAATTATTTTTCCCGCTTTTTTAATCTTCGAAAGAAGCTTACTTCCGGTTCGCAGTTCATCCCTTCCGGTTCGCAGTTCATCCCTGTGCTCTCACACGCATGCGTTCATTGAGGACGAGTCTTCCCAGTCGCCCCCGCGCCCCGGCCACCAACTGCTGGAAACCGACGAGGGCATACCAGGGCCTGACTTGGGAAGAGCTGCCGATCCATCCAGGAGGGCCCCGGGAAAGCAAACCCTCTGAAGGTGGGTAGCCACGGTGGAGGGCAGCCCCCGGAACATGAGCAGAGCTCACCTGAAGGAATCCTCTCCCTGTGGGGAGGGAGCATTGAATCAAATCCCAGCTCCCTGGGAGCTGTCTGACACCTCCACCTGGAGGAGTGTGCCAGCCCCAGGCTCGGACAGCACATGAACACACACACAAAGAGAGCCCCAACCCCAAGCTTTCAGAGGAACTGACATTTTAGCATTCTTAAAAAATGAAGCAGATGTTGCTCAGGGAAATGAGGCAGGGAAGGATGATCTAGGCAAAGGGATGGGTATACACAGTGACTTGAGAACATGTGATGCGTTTAACTGACTATTAGTAAAATTTCGATGCCATAAAAGAAATGGCACTCGAAGATAAACCCTCTCAGCAAGGCAGTTTACTTCTATAGAAGGGTGCCACGCATGGATGGAGCAATGGTGGCTGCAGGCTTGGACAAACGGGGAAGGGGCACTTATACCTGACGGCGCTCGTCACTACTGCTGTGTCGTTCCCCTACTGGCTGGGGTTAGAAGCACAAACTAGACTAATTCTGATTGGCTATTTTAAAGAGAGCAGGGGTCTGAGCTGGAGTGGCAGGATGGGTGGTTTGGAGGCAAGGATGGTTACGATGCGTCAGAGCAAGTAGCTAGGGATGACCTAGGTCAAAGAAGGTGATGAAGCAGGTGACTGCAGCAGGTGACCGTGATGAGTCAGGATAGAGCTGGGGTGGGGGGTCGGGGGGAACAGATGTAAACTACTGATTAGAACCAGTGGAGAAGGTTCTTTACTGGAATTACAAGGAAGTTAAACTTTAAAATAGAGAATTGAAGAATAAGAGAGCTGAACATATTGACCTACTCATTCTTTGAAGAGAAACTTGGGGTTCACCATAACATGACCTTCTGGAGGTCAGTTGGATTAGAGAGGATGCAGGGGGCGCCCAGGCAGAATGAAGAGAAGAGACTGAGCTAGTAGGGTCAAGTCCCACATGGGCTTGAAAAGTGAAGGAATTGCTTTAGCTCTAAATTTGTTCCTATGTATTTGCAGCAAGTTAATTTTCCCTGTTTGGATAATATTAAGTATTCAGCTGCCAGAGAGTGGAGTGGGGAGAACTTTCAACAATGCTAAAAGGAACCCATACTTTGACAACTTACTTTGCTATCTGATGAGCATGAAATTAATTTCCATATTAGCACTTTATGTGGAGATAAGACACAGAAATACGAATTACAAAAGACATGTAGGTCTCTTACTAAATTTCTGAGGAATACAGTGTGTGCGTGAGTCTGAAGCCAGGGAACCTAATGCGAGAGAGATTTTCAGGGAGCAGCAGTACAGAGATGGATTACCCGGAGAAATAGGTTTGGCTCTGGCTCCGGCACTGATGTTTTCTTTTCCTCTGTGAATGGAACAAGATAAGACATTTTTTACATAATGTAACCATTTCTGGCATCATTTCCCCAAATTCTCACACATGAATACTCCCCAAGTGCTGCCAGGCACAGAGGCTAGCCCTCAGCAGGACGGCGGAAGTTCATTATCCAGCCCTGTGGGGCTCTCCAACGCAGGCCCCCACGATCCTTGCAGAGGAATTGTGCAAATCCAGGGGGAAATGCCAGTTCCCAGTCCTCTCCGGCTTGGCTCTGTGTTCTGTCAGTCCAGCTTTGAATGATGAATTGATGAATTTCCCATTTGGCCGAAGGTTTTGAGACACCATCACCACTGAACCTAATTCTAATTCATTTTTAACTTTCCCCACATTTTAACCAGGCTCCAAGGAGAAAAGATTGCCTTGAAAATATTCCCTGGACAGGCTCACAGACAGCCAGAAGGATAAATGCCGTTTTATTTGAAAGACTGAAGACATTGGGGGTAAAAGAGTTAGTTGTTAGAACCAACCAGCACAGGCTTCAGCACCCCCGTGGCTGTGGCCAAGGCCAGTTTGTGGCACCCTCAGGACTGCTTGTGGCCTGCATGGCCCTCTCTACATAGAGAGGAGGATGTTTAGCAGGTGCATAGCATGTGAGCTGTCCTATCCTGGAAAGAATGGAGACAAGAGCAAGGACATGACTGGCCATGACCTTGCTGTATGACCTTGGGCAAGTCACTAAATCTTCCCTATTTCTCCCCTGTTCAATGAGGAGGTTGAGCTACATAATCTCTAATATCCCTGTAAATGTTAGTATTTATTATTTCCATTCTTCTATTGATTAAAAGCAATGTCATGCTTTTGCGTTATGGTGGACATGGTCGTGGGCCTTCCAGACGACCCTTTAGTGAAGATCTTGTTGAACAGCAGTTGAGACTGTCATCAAGAAAAATGGCCCCAGCTGCAGAGGGCTGCCTGGACAGACGGATGTGGGTGTCAAGACGGATGTGAGTGCTTGGACCTTTCACCTCTGCTTGTACCATGCCAAAGGATGTTGTTATCTCCACAGCTGCTCACGCAGTTGCCAAGGCTGTCACTGGAACTCACATTCTCCCTCTGCCCAGTCCTGCTTTAACCCCTTCCTCCCATGAAAGCTTCACTTTAACAAGCAGCCTGCATGTTACCCACCTTCTCAGAGTTAGCTTCCTGCGGAGCCCAGCCTGACACACACGTTTCCATAGACTCATACAATTTTGAACCTCCAACTTCCGTTTCCCCAGCCTAGTTTTCCTCCACTGCCATTTTACAAAGAAATGACAGCTCAGAGAATGACTTACCAAGGTCACTCAGTTGGCAGAACTGGGCTAAATCTTCAGTTCTCTGAGACATGGCCATGTCCTCTATCCATCACCCCTCACTGACTTTCCCAAACTATCTCATTTTCCTTGCATAGAGCAGAGAGACGTGTAGGCAGAGATAGATCGACTCATCCATCCATCTCCACTGCAAGGAGGAATAATAATCAAAGGCATGAATTCATGAGTTATTTGCTGCCTCTACTTTAAATAGATAAGCCATCAGTTTTGGGGATTTTTTTTTTTAACCTCTCTGGAAAGCTATATCACAAAGACACTACAAGCTCTGGATGAGGAACTAGGAAACTTGGGTTTTCATCTCAGCTCCTCCCTCTTACATTGCAAAAATGCTGCTGCTTGCTATTAGGCTCTTCGAGATATGAAGGCTGATTGCTCTGGGCCTCCACTGAGGGTGGAGAGAGGAAGTCATGTCATGGAATAATCACTGGCAATGAAGGTTATATAAGATGTTATCATTGGGGGAGCTGGGTGAAAGGTACACAGGAACTCTCTGTGTTAATTTTGCAACTTCTTGGATTCTAAAAATATTTAAAGAGAAGAAGGTCTAAAACAATAATAAAAATAACTGGTGATAGCTTCACTTATTCTAACAGAGGGTAGGTGGTTTTAGAAGCAGTAAAGGGAAACAAACAGGTAGGTTACATGACATATTCAGATCAGACTACTCAACTCCAAGGAAAGTATACTCAATGTCATTCAGTGGCATGGAGGATAAAGAATTGTGTCACGCCACGCATGCATTTTTTAAAGACATGTGCTCTGCAACCAAAAAACCTAAGAACTGATATTCTTAAAGCCAAAGCCCTGAAAAATGTTTGCTACAGCACCTGCTTCCCTATTCACGTTATATCTTCCCAGGTGAGTTTCACCCATGGTTTCACCCACAGCCAGGGCTGCCGTGCACTGGGTCTGATCATTTTGTAGGCAAAAAACCCTGAAAGCTCAAAAGGTAAACAACTTGTCCAGGTTGCCCACGGAGTGGCTGATTTTAAAAAGGCAAACAGGCCGGGCGCGGTGGCTCAAGCCTGTAATCCCAGCACTTTGGGAGGCCGAGGCGGGTGGATCACAAGGTCAAGAGATCGAGACCATCCTGGTCAACATGGTGAAACCCCGTCTCTACTAAAAATACAAAAAATTAGCTGGGCATGGTAGTGCGTGCCTGTAATCCCAGCTACTCAGGAGGCTGAGGCAGGAGAATTGCCTGAACCCAGGAGGCAGAGGTTGCAGTGAGCCGAGATCGCGCCATTGCACTCCAGCCTGGGTAACAAGAGCGAAACTCCGTCTCAAAAAAAAAAAAAAAGGCAAACAATTCCAAGTTAGAACTGGCCACTGCCATGGCAACTGGGGCTCAGTCTTCCTGGAAGCTTCCAAGGAGCTATGTGTAATGCACCTCAGAATTGTCTACCTGTGGGAAGGAAGGTGGAAGCACTTAAATTTATTCCCTAACTTCTATTTCTCATTGGTCAAGGATTGCCACTTAGGGTATTCATTTCCTGACTTCTGTAGATTGTGCGGTGAGTGAGTGCCAGTCTGGTTTAGTGGTCATCTCACAGAGAACATGACCAGCGGTCGATAGAGCATCCTCTGCTGCTTCAAGAGTCCGGAGTGGGGAAGCCGCTGGGACCCTCGACCTTGATGGAGTGGCATCAGGGACCCTGCTTCCAGCCAGCAGGCTCCAACCACGAGCACATGAGAAGCGCAATCCTGCTGGTTGTCCGGGGCAGTCTCCCGGGAAGCCACACACTGGGAAAAGATCCTGAAGGCAGGTGCATCCACAAATCACTCAAGAATTGAATGGTTTTTTTTTTTTTTTTTCATTTTGAAATGAAACTGCATTCGAGGGTTTGGCAACTATAAATCCAATGTCACCTTTTGAAAAAAAAAGAAAGGAAAAGAAACTAATCAACTAAATGAAGATTGTTGCCTCTTACCACAATGTCCTGCAATTAAAGGTCCATTTCTTCTCTAAGTTCTCCTTTTCTCCTAGCAAAAGTCAGTTGTTTTTAGTTATGGGAGTGCTAACCAAAATTGCTGCTGATTCAGAATGCGTTATCTTAGTGGTGTTTAATGACCAAGAAGAAACCAATAAACTATATTCCATGTTTCAAAAAGCCCAAAATCATAAGAGGACAGTTTGAAGTTTTATGCATGGCACTGGATATTTTGAGGGTAAGTGTATTTTTAATTACTTTTTAATTGAAATGCACTTTATATATAATCAAGTGTGCAAGGCTGGTGAATTTGTATATATTGTATTCTTGGTAACCACCACCAAGATAGAGAACATTTCCAGCACACCAGAAGGTACACAAATATTTAAATCACAATTAAATATCATGCAACTTGGAGCATCCAACCTTTGTCGCCTGGGTAGCCAGCCAGCTGGGTAGCCAGTGGGCTACCTAGGAAAGTGTTCCCAGGTAGCCCGCTGAGATGGTAGGAAAAAATTATCCTGCAGACAAGTGGGAGATGTTGAGGCTCACTTTCCCACAACTGCCCGCCTTCAACCCTGCCTTTTCAAAGCAGGCTCATACCTTGAGAATCTTTTCCTGACAAGGTAACATATGTCTTAAAGAAAAAGAGAACAGGAGGAGAGTGAGGATGGCAATGAGTTTGAAGCTTATGGAAAACCTAGAGTTGGGGACAGGGGGAAGGTAACAGTGAAGGCTGAGAGAGCCAACTTGTAAATGATGGTTTTCAATAAGGAATAATAATGTGCATGAGCTCGTGTTTAGACATTGAGTGGCAGAAACATTGATCTTAAGGCTGAACAGAGATGCCCCTGGTGACTTAGATCCCTAAACTGATGTTTGCAGGGACCTGCCTTTTCTCTTCTCGATTTTCTAGTCAAGTGCCAAGTTTTCAGCTTTCATTCTGGTTTTTTCCAATGGGAAATTCCCTTCAACTCTAAAGTCAAGATTTAATAACATAAGAAGCTGCTGCCAACCCAGGTTTTTGGACTTGATTCACCGATCTTCTGTGACACGTTTTAAAATCCTTCTACCCAGAAGGTTTTCTCTGCAAGGTGCATACGTCCCTATTCTCCAAATTAGAAACTTATTTGTATTCTCCAAAATTCAAATCCTAGTTTAAAAAAGAGGTGCAATACTTTCCCCACCTCCTGAGAGCACAGCCTTGGGTCCTTCCCACTGTTCAACTTGGGGCCTGATTAACTGATGAACTGTGCCGAGCTGTACTGAAAACAGTTTAAATGAGACAGTTGATCCAGGGAATGGATCAAGACCTTTAGAATTGGATGGGGTTAGTGTCCCATGTAGTGACCCTTGACCAATGGGAGAAAGAAGATAATAAATAGAAGGTGTCATTTCTCAGAGGATCCAGAAATGGATCCTTGCTATCTGTCGTAAGTGAGAATTTTGAGGAAATAGCAACTCCTTGTGAGCTCAGGACTTCCATTTTCTTTTTCTGCAACTTGAGGTTTGATTCAGCTGATTTAAACAAGATTGAAAGCTTTTGTGTATATGTAACAGGGCTTCCCAACTGAACCTCAGTGAAAGTCCAGCTCCTGTTGTGGAACTAATGGGCTCTGGTCACACACTGGAATTTCTATTTGCATTAAGCTGTTGTGTAGAGAGGTTCACAGGGAAAAATATCATTCATATAAGATCCTACTTCTTAACAATTACATAGATGTGTACATGTATGCATAAAGAGATGTTTGCAAAAATAGTCACCGAACTACTGATGTTGATTATCTTAAAATGGTGAATATACTTTATTATAGTTTATATTTTAAAAAGTATTTATGGCTGGACGTAATTCCTCCTCCTTCCTTCAGGAGAGAGGAAGGAAGATTTTATGCACAGATGCCAGGAAAGAGGAAACCCACCTTGGTCGAAAGATCAACTCTTTTCCCCTCCACTATTTATACCTTCTTTCTTAAGGTGTTTTTCTGATTACAATACATAAATATCACCTATTTGTTGTAAATAATTCAAACAACTTATAAAAATTAATAAATACTTTTCTTTTTTTTTACATTTTTTGAAATTTTTTTAGATATGGGGTCTCACTATGTTGCCCAGGCTGGTCTCAACCTCCTGGGATAAAGTGATCCTCCCACCTCTGCCTCCCAAAGTGCTGGGATTATAGTCATGAGTCATGTGCCCAGCTACAAATACTTTTTAAAATATAAACTATAATAAAGTATATTCACCATTTTAGGATAATCAACATCAGTAGTTTGGTGACTAGTTTTGCAAACATTTCTTTATGCATACATGTACACATCTACGTAATTTTTAAGAAGTAGGATCTAATATAAATGATATTTTTCCCTGTGAACCTTTCTTTACCTTTCTCTGTCCTCACTTTTATCAGCACTCCATAACTATGTCCATTTCCCCCAAGGAATCCACGTATCTTAGCCAAAATGCAGAGCCTGAGACAAGGGTTTGCATTTGCATGCAGGTCATTTATTTGGAGAAGTGACCCAAGGAACAAGAGGGAGACATTGAAAAGAATAAGGCAGGGAAGGAAGGAAAGCCACCACAAGTTTGCTTTACTGAACTGGCCACTGCCATGGCCACTGGGGCCCAGTCTCCCTGGGACCTTCCAAGGAGCTGTGTGTAATGCACCTCAGAATTGTCTACCTGTGTGAAGGAAGACGGAAGCACTTACTTATTCCCTTACTTCTATCTCCCATTAGTTACAGATTGCCACATACGGTATTCATTTCCTCTTACTTTCATAGATCGTGCATGAGTGAGTGAGTACAAGGCTGGTTTTGCAGTCATCTTACAGAGCAGCTACAGAGAGGTCCCCAGGCAGACAGTGAGACATGAAGGGCTCCGAAGGGAAGATGCTGGAAACTTATACCTGTCTGAAGCTGGTCACTGGAGCAATGGCCATAATAGAAGGTGGGTTGAAGAATTATAAGGTATGAGGCATGAGAGGCGGTCAGTACAATCAGTTACAAGGTCTTTATTGGAGGAGGTCAGTAGCAATTTTTACAAAAGACACTACAGGAGAGTTATTGGAACAAGCTACAGTCGTCCTGCTGCAGCTGGACCCCATATCATGGTGGATGTGCACCATTTCTTTAACCCACACACATTTCACACTCCCCTCACTCTCAGCCAGACTTTCACTCTTCATCCCTGCTGAGTTGGAGCTGTGGTTCCCTTGGCACAGTTTTGCCGTTGTGGTTGCTGCCATGGCCCGTTTATAGTCTCCACTTAGCATGAAGCACCAGTGTCCTCTCATCCCAGATGTTCCTTTCTTAACCCTACAGGGGAGTGGAAACCCAACTTCTCATAGTAATTAGGCTCAATTATTTCCACCAGTATTGTTTTTTATGGCCCACTGGCTCAAGGGATCTAAGATGATCAGGCAGTAGCTATAACTTCAGGTTCAGCAGAACCCACCTGGTACAAGCATGCCTCCACGTTTTAGAGAGCCTCTAATCCAATAATGCATAGGGTTGCAGTGTGGAAGGTATGAATTCCTCAAGTGGGTCACTGGGAGTGTTGGTGAGAGTGGCTACTCCTTCTTTCACACCTTGGTTCCAGGATCCATGTACTCTAGCTACAGGGGACACAGACCATATACTGGCTATTGGCTCAATGCTTATATTAATAACCATCCTGAAAGCTATACTCAAAACCCACAGGTTGCCATCCCAAAGATAATGCCTTAAAACAGTCTCTCATAGGTCTTTCCATCCTTGTATTGGGCTGCCAACTTCCAGATGATATGCTAAATGGTAGATCCAGAGTCATGCATCCAAGAGCACACCTCTTTGCTATAAAATGGGTCTCTGACCCGAAGCAATGTTATATAGGCCCTGTGCTGATATATCAGGCATTTTGTAGGCCCTTGGATGGCAATACTGACAGCCAGGGATGAGAATCTCATATCCAGAGTAGTCATTAATTCTGATAAGAACAAATTGCTGCTCCTACCAAGGTTGAAGGGATCTAAAAAAAAAATCCAGCTGCCACTAGGCAGTTGGCTGGTTTTCTTGAGCAATATTGTCACATCCGGAGCTTGGTTGTGGTATCTGTGGCTGGAAGTCTGGGCATTCGTCAGGGCAGTGGCTAGATCAGCCTTGATGAAAGGAAGTTTATATTGCTGGGCCCAAGTGTATAGCCTTGTTTCCAGCCACTGTGGCATTCAGAGGCTCATTGCACACCCTGAGGTGGTCAAGGAGCATTGGGAGCTGATGTTTATATGAAGGAAACTCCTCTATAGTAGAAGCTCTCTGGTGAGCATGAACATTACACTCAAATATCCTTATATGCTATGCCCACTCCCATAAGCCCTCCCAAATGTCTCATCTACTAACTTCTTGACTTATCTCTCAGTCTCATTCCTCTCATGCCCAGACACCCAGCCAAACAACTTACCACTGCCAGGAGTCGACGTGTAGCCATACTTAAGGACATCTCTGTTTCCATACAAATTTGGAATCATAGTACAGCTTATAGCTCTTCCCATAATGAGAAATTCTCTTCTCACTGTTCTATAGGGCACCCCTGCATGGGGCTACAGTGCAAAGGGGTCCATTTTCAGTTAGCACTGAAATATTGAGTTTATCCCTTAGTGAACACACCGGCATCCTTATCCATTGTGGATACTTCTAGCACCATGTTAGGGCTTCTGACCTAAGTGGCAGGAAAGCTTTCCCCAGAGCCTAGAACTGCTGCAGAACCTTCCCAAAACTGATGGTGGGACTCTGAGTCACCCAATAAAAGGGTTAGAGCAATATTCCCCAATGTGTACAGTGCTACCTCCCAAATTGAAAGAGCCACACCAAGTACAGTGCCTCTCAGTAACGGGAGGTGTAAGAAGCAATAAATTTTCCTTTACCCTGGAGGGACTGTTCCTCACACATCTTAGACCTTTGAGCCTCCCACCAAAACTTCACTGATGTGTTGAGTACCAGCAGTTGTTACCAGCTCACCACCACACACAGTTCTTCCCACTGTTTAGACAGTGAATGAAGCAGTTCCACCATAACATCTTGAGGTTCTGCTTCCTACGGTCACTTCTGGAACCAAGCGTCTAAGCCTAGATTTTCCTCAGAAGTCAAAGCCTGAGGCCAGGGCTTACATGCAGGAATTCATTTTGGGAAATGATCCTAAGGAACAGGAGTGGAGAACTGGGAAGAGCAACCTAAGAAAGGAAGAAAAACTAACTCTTCAATTATTGAGCTTACCACCACAGTAGGCAACTAGAGCTAATCCTTCTTAGGATACTATCGTCATTTCCTGGGAGTGCGGCAATGAATCACCTCAAACCTGGTAGCTTAAAACAATAAAGACTTTTTCTCCCACAGTTCTGGAGGCTAAACAAATGAAATCCAAGCATTGGCAGGGCCACACTCCCACTAAAGGATCTAGAAAAAAATCCTTCTCTGCCTCTTTCAGCTCCTGATGGCTTGTGCCTGCAGCTCTCTGCTCCATCTTCACATCAGCTTCTCTTCTCTGTGTCTTCTCTTTTCCTCTTCTATCTCCAATTTCCCCCCACTTAAAAATTACCTCTTAACCTGCCTTCCAAGAAATGTGAAAAGTTCTTTAGAGAGAATAAAAATAGTATACATTAGAAACAAAGAATACCCTATGTGGCAATCTGTAACTAATGGGAGATAGAAGTAAGGGAATAAATAAGTGCTTCCGTCTTCCTTCACACAGGTAGACAGTTCTGAGGTGCATTACACACAGCTCCTTGGAAGGTCCCAGGGAGACTGAGCCAGTGGCCATGGCAGTGGCCAGTTCAGTAAAGCACACTTGTGGTGGCTTTCCTTCCTTCCCTGCCTTATTCTTTTCAATGTCTCCCTCTTGTTCCTTGGGTCACTTCTCCAAATAAATGACCCGCATGCAAATGCAAACCCTTGTCTCATGTGTCAGCAGGGAATCGCCAATTAAAACAACTATGAGATGCCACTACACTACACACCTACTAGAATAGGTAAAGTCCAGAACACCAACAATAGCAAATGCCGGCAAGGCTTTGGAGCAACAAGAATT
Source organism: Saimiri boliviensis (assembly GCF_048565385.1). Classification (NCBI taxonomy): domain Eukaryota; kingdom Metazoa; phylum Chordata; class Mammalia; order Primates; family Cebidae; genus Saimiri; species Saimiri boliviensis. Next base: position 123,771,790 of record NC_133453.1, read on the forward strand.
CTTATTCATTGCTGGTGGAAATACAAAATAGTATAGCCACTGTGGAAGACAGTTTGGCAGTTTCTTACAAAACTAAATGTGCTCCTGTCATATGAGCCAGTAATTACACTGCTTGGTATTAACTCAGAGAAGTTGAAAACTTATGTCCACACAAAAACCTACACACAGATGTTTACAACAGCTTTATTCATAATTGCCAAAACTTAGAAGCATCCAAGATGTCCTGTAGGTGAATGAATACATAAACTCTAGTACATCTGCGCAATGGAATATCACTCAGCACTGAAAAGAAATAAGTTATTGAGCCGTGAAAGGACATGAGGGAAACTCAAATGCATGTTAAGTGAAAGAAGCCAATCTGAAAAGGCTACATACCATAGGATTCCACCATAGGATTCCAACTATATGATGTTCCGGAAAAGGCAAAGCAATGGACACAGTAAGAAAGATCAGGGAAGGGAGGAATTGATAGGCACAGCGCAGAAGCTTGTTAGGGCAGTGAAACCGTGCTGTGTGATAAGATTATGGTAGATACATCTCCTTATACATTTGTAGAAATTCATAGAATATGAACACCAAGAGTGAACCTTCATGAAAACTCTGGACTTGGGGTGAGAATGATGTGTCGATGTAGGCTCACCAATTTTTCCAAAGTACCATTCTGGAGAAAGGGTGTTGATAATGGGGGGACTGTGCATGTGTGAGGGGAAGGGATATATTGGATATCTCTGTACTTTCAATTTTACTGTGACCCTAAAACTGCTCCAAAAAATAGCCTTAAAAAAAGACACTTGTCATTGGTTTTAGAACCCACCTGGATAATCCAGGATAATCTCCTCATCTTGAAATCCTGAATTTAATCACATTTGCAAAGACCCTTTTTCCAAATTTGTATGTTCTAGAGATTTAACATAGATCCCTTTGGAGAGCCTTTTTTTTTTTTTGGCCCAGCACAGACACTCGAGGAGTTGTATGAATTACACCTGAAAATTGCCCACCTGAGGGAAGGAACAGGCAAGGGTTAATCCACCAGTTCCCAAGCCCTGTTGTTCAATGGTTGCCACATGGGTGTTTCCCACCTTGAACTCCCAGGTTGGCATGCATGTGCGAATGCGCGTGGGACCCAGCAGGCATCCACACAGTGGCATCAGAAATCCTAAGTGAAAGTGGGCAGTGCAGCTGAGAGGCGGTACTGTCAACTTACCTGCCTGAAGCTGGTAGCTGCAGCAAAGCTTGGCATAAGAGGGAGACTGAAGCACAGGCGACAACAGAAAAAATAGATAACTTCGTATTAGTCCATTCCCAATTGGTATAAGGAACTGCCTGAGACAGGGTAATTTATAAGGAAAAGAGGTTTAATTGACTCATGGTTCTGAGGCTGTACAGGAAGCATGGTTGGAGGGGCCTCAGGAAATGTACCATCATAGGAGAAGGCAAAGGAGAAGCAGGCACATCTTTATGGGGTGAAGCAGGAGAGAGCAAGCTAAGGGGGAAGAGCTACACAGTTTTAAACAAGCAGAGCTCGTGAGAACTCTATCACGAGACAGTGCTAGGGTGTTAATGGCACTAAACCATTAGAAACCACCCCCATGATCCAATCGCCTCCCACCAGGCCCTACCTCCAACACCGAGGATTACAATTCAGCATGAGATTTGTGTGGGGACACAGAGTCAAACCATATGAAAATTAGAGTACATCAAAATTTAAAACCTCTGTTCATCAAAGGACACAATCAATGGAATTAAGAGACATCGCACAGAATGAAAAAATATATTTTCAAACCACATATCTGATAAGTGGTTAACATTCAAAAGACTATATAAAGAATATGCATTAGTTTGCTAAGGTTGCCATAATAAAGAACCACAGTGACTTAAATAACAGATATGTATTTTCTCACAATTCTAGGGGCCAGAAGTCTGAGCTCAAGGTGTTGGCAGGATTAATTTCATTAGAGGTCTCTCTCCTTGCCTTGTCGATGGTCACCTTCTCCCTAGGTCTCCGCGTAGTTTTTCTTCTGTGTCTGTCTACGTTCTAATATCTTCTTATAAAGACACCAGTGCCCACCCTAACAGCCTCATTTTAATTTAATTACTTCTTTACAGGTCCTATCTATAAATATAGTCACATACTAAGGTACTGGGGGTAAGAACTTCAACATATGAATTTGGGGGAAACACAATTTAACCCATAACAGAAGTCCTGCAACTCACCACCAACAAAACACATAAACACAGAAATAGATACATACATACACTCACACACGAATAAAAAATGGGCAAAAGAATTGAATAGCCATTTCTCCAAGAAAACTATACAAATGGTTAACAAACAAATGAAAAGATGCTCAACTTCACTAATCATTAGGGAAATGCAAGTCCAAATCACAATAAAATATCACCTCACACCTACTAGTGGAACTACTATTTTTTAAACCCAGAGAATAACAAGTATTGTGAAGGATGTAGAGAAATTGGAACCCTTGTGCGTTGTTGATGGGAGTGTCAAATGGTAGAGGTGCTGTGGAAAATGGTATGACAGTTCCTCAAAAAAATGAAAAATAGAATTATGATATTATTTGGTAATTCTGCCTCTGGGTATAGACCCAAAAGAATTGAAAGCAGGGACAAGAAAAAATATTTGTACACCTGTGTTCACAGCAGCATTATTTACAATATCCAAAAAGTGAAAGCAATTCAAGTACCACTGATTGATGAATAGATAAAATGTGATATATACATACAATGGACTATCATTCAGCCTTAAAGGGAAGGAAATTCTGATCATGGTACAATATGAAATAAGCCAGTCACAGAAAAACAAATACACTCATATGAGGTAGCTGGGGTAGACAAATTCACAGAGACAGAAAATAGAGTAGTGGTTGATGGGGGCTGAGGGTAAAAAGAATGAAGAGTTAGTGTTTAATAGAGTTATTGTAATTGTCTTTCGGTTTGGGAAGATGAAAAACGTTCTAGAGATGGATAGTGGTGATGGTTGCCTAGCAATGTACTAACACTGCTGAACTATATGCTGAAAATGATTAAGATGGTAAATTTCACATTATGTGTATGTTACCATGATTTTTAAAAATTAACAAAATTTTTAAGGTTAACTGAATAAATACAGGCATGTTAACAACAACAAAAAAAGAAAACTTAAAATATTTAAAGAGTTTTCTTGTGAGCCAATATAAGTGACCATGGCCCAAGGAACAGTCTTCTTTTTTTTTTTTTTTTTTTTTTTTTTTGAGACAGAGTCTTGCTCTGTCACCAGGCGCCAGGCTGGAGGGCAGTGCCACGATCTCGGCTCACTGCAACCTTTGCCTCCCGGGTTCAAGCAATTCTCCCGCCTCAGCCCACCAAGTAGCTGGGACTACAGGCATGTGCCACCACGCCCAGCTAAGTTTTGTATTTTTTAGTAGAGACAAGGTTTCACCATGTTGGCCAGGATGATCTTGATCTCTTGACCTTGTGATCTGCCCACCTCAGCCTCCCAAAGTGCTGGGATTACAGGCTTGAGCCACCGCTCCCGGCCGAGGAAGTCTTTAGAGGTTCTGAGAAGGTGTGCCCAAGGCAATCGGGCTGCAGCTTGGTTTTATACATTTTAGGGAGACAGAAGTAACAGGCAAAGACATAAATTAATACATATAAGATATATATATTGGTTCAGCCTGAAAGGGCAGGACATCCCAAAGGAGACAGGGTAAGGGAGGTTAGGTGGATTCGAAGATTTTTTGTTTGGCAATTGGTTGAAAGGTAGCTTTGCAGGGCCATTTAATAATATGTCAAAGAAATATATTTTGGGATAAAATATTTTTATTTCCTTCAAGATATCCTATCTGCCATGATATGCTATACCAGAGTCAGGTTGAAATTTGGTATCCTGTTGTCACAAAGAATCTGTTTTCTCAGTCCTATAACCTCATATTTCAATGTTAATCCTGGTCAGTTGTGCCTAAGCTCCAAAAGGGATAGGGTGTAACGAGGCATGTGCAACCTCCCTTCCCATCATATCTGGGATTCAGTTTGTCAGGCTTTCCTTGGCCCAGAGAAGGTCCATTTAGTTGGTTTGACTTAGCATTTTGTTTTTGGTTTACAAGCAGGACACAAAACGTGTGGATACCATTTTAACAACCTACATTGTGTCCTTCCTTTCCATTACTTTATAGTAATGAAATTATATAAAGACCATATGATGCTTGGGGCCAGGAGTTCAAGACCAGCCTGGGCAACATAGCGAGACCCATCTCTACCTAAAATGAAAAAAATAGCTGGGCATATTGGCACATGCCTTTAGTCCCAGCTACTCAGGAGGCTGAGGCCAGAGGAACACCTGAGCCCAAGAGTTTGAGGCTGCAGTGAGCTATGATTGCAACCAGTGCCTTCCAGTCTGGGCAACAGAGTGAGAACCTATCTCTAAAAAAAGAAGAAGTATGAAACAATCCCTTAAGCATACACATATATTAAAACATGAGGGGTTATATTGTTGTATAAAAGGGAATTAAATTTCATAAGCATTTCTGCATCTTTAATTTGAAACTCAGATCCTTCCAAGTCGTCTGAAATAGGACTAATTCATTCTTTGCAATGTCTGCATATTATTCCACAATACAGATATAACATCATTTATTCATACAATTTCTTCTCTTAATTGAAAATCAGTTATTTCCAGTCTTTAAATAGTAAAACCGCAGCACACACTGTTACGCATATTTCTAATGGCTTAGTGTTAAGCTCCGTAGACAGAGGAGTTCAAGGCTGACAATCATAAGGATTTTGTGAGTCCAGATTCAAGCAGTGATGCTTTAGGCCTCAATGATAAGATGTAAGAACTCACCATAAAGCCCCATGTCCCCTTGTCCTCTGAGGCCACAGGCAGCTGAGGGTTGAAGAAATGCTATGCCATGCAGAGGGCATTCTCTCGGAAGGCACCAGCAGCAGAGGCTGGATGTGAGCAGACATGTCTCTGAGCACAGATGATGCCCCCTCTAAAGATTCCCAGAAATCACTGGGGAAGACTCTGCCCAGGTTTGGAGTCTCCACTATTGTTCCACTGTGATTTGTGCCATCAAGTTGTTGCAGCTTGGGGACATCTTGGTTGAACAGGGAAGCTTCCCATGTTCAAGGTAATGATGATGCACATTTTTGCTCTGAGGAATTCCGGGGATTCATGACTATGGAAATTATCATAGGCGTTCTACATTTTGCAGAGCAAGCTAGAGAATTGCATAAGCAGCTTTATTTCTCTTCAACAGTAAGAGTAAGATAATCTGGCAGGAGAGGACACTGGGGATATAAATGGCAAGTGTCAGGTGATAAATGATTCCATAAAGCATGTGTGGCATGAAGAAGGGGAGAGAAAAGAATATGGAGACTTTATTCATTTCCCCCTTCCTCTCGCCAAATCTGAATTCTCCACCTTCTTACCAGTCATTTAAAATGAAATTCCCCATGAGGGACTTCCAATGAAGGAACTCTGTCCAGATAATCCTGCCCAGGGACCCACTCCACCCAAGTACATCAATTGTCAGAGTTTATTCTTAAGCTCACAATATACTTAAATGGCCAGGAGAAGAACGGTTAAGTGTTCATTCTGAGAACTCTGTCTGCATTACTGCTAAGTCGTTTGCATAATAATTTCCACCGATCTGTATGCTGTTTCACCTGATTCTACTCTTGCATTCAGACATCATTGCAATACTTTAGATATCTTTAAAACTCAGAGGGTGGAGAGAAAGACTGGGCAGAGTGAGAGAGAAAAATAACTGCTGAGATGGCCACAGATGTTCCTGCCCTGCCATCTGCTCTGCTGCTTGTGCTCCATCCTTTCCATCTGAAGTTTGCACACATCCTCAGGGCTCTGTGAAGTTTGCACATAAAGTTCAATCTCCCCTGCCAAGCTGTCAAGCCCAACTCCAACCTCCCCCTTAAATGTGATTTCCTGTTGTCCCCTACCACCAATTCTCCTTGGCCTCTCCCCTGAATCTCCTTGAGTTTCCTTGAGTCTAAGTTCATACTTGCTGTCCCCCACCGATGTTGTCTTCTCTCTTCGAATCAGGCCTCCTCTTCCTTCCAGATCCAGCTCAAGCCCCCGTTCCTCCATGGATGTTTCCAAAAATGTAAACTCCCCACAGGGAGAGACTTTTTTGTCTATTTTGTTCACTGATGTATCCCCACAGACACTGACACATGGTAGCTGCTAAATAAATATTTGCTAAATGAATGAAAAGTTAAGCCTACTCCTGACTCTCAGCCCATTTTGCCACCTGCCAACTATGGTGACATCTGTAACTCTTAGCACCTGTGCGTGCATCTTTCCTCATTCACTGTCTGATCTGATCAGGCAACTGCACCCATTTTGTTCATTTCATCTCCAGCAGACTGAAGCACCATTTAAGATAAGAATCCCTTCCAGGCCGGGCGCGGTGGCTCAAGCTTGTAATCCCAGCACTTTGGGAGGCCAAGGCGGGTGGATCACGAGGTCGAGAGATCGAGACCATCCTGGTCAACATGGTGAAACCCCGTCTCTACTAAAAATACAAAAAAAAATTAGCTGGGCATGGTGGCACGTGCCTGTAATCCCAGCTACTCAGGAGGCTGAGGCAGGAGAATTGCCTGAACCCGGGAGGCGGAGGTTGCGGTGAGCCGAGATCGCGCCATTGCACTCCAGCCTGGGTAACAAGAGCGAAACTCCGTCTCAAAAAAAAAAAAAAAAAGAATCTCTTCCAATTCACTTTTCTTTGAGCCACCATGCACATCCACATCATTCAGTTATGCTGTCAACTGAGTACTTTAATTTTAAATGATTCGGCATCAACAGTGTGATAAAGCTGTTTGTCAGTTTTCATCCTCTGCTACCCTCAAGTACAGGGGATAGTTTGAAATCTCCAATCAAGAATCCACACACCACCAGCCTTCAGCCACCATTATATCCAGTAAACACTGAAGGGTTTCCCAAAAGCTTAAAGGATTCTAGAAATTATTTTTCATCACTGAAATGCATATTGATCAAGGTAAGTGGATTGCCTGTAAATATTGTTCAAACATTTCTGCCATTCCTTGAACAAATCATCAACATCTTTCTCTTGAAAAACTACAACAGCTTCCTAACTCGTTTCTCTGATGCCCCTTTCTTCTGCGGTCTTGCCACACCTCCAAGTTCAACCTAGTCTTCACTATGCAAAGTGATATTTATAAACACAAAGCAAATTGTTCACATACTCTCCCAAAGCTCTTCAGTGGCCTCTGTGCAATGCACAGCAACTGAAGAGTTCAAGGCCACTGAGGATTCATCGCTTGCATATCTCTTTAGCCTTATTTCTCAATATCTGCCACCTTTGCTCCCCACCCACTCGCCACACACACACACACACACACACACAATCATTTTACTGCACATACACTTAGACAGTTCACACAGTCAGGTAAACCAAATTTGGAGAGTCAAAGAAATGCAGTTTCCCTTTCCCACTTCTTAAATAAATTGCTACTCATAAAATACTTAATACGATGCCTGGCACATAATGAGGACTCAGTAAAGGTTAAATTATTATACTCCAATTTGTAAACCAAAGGTCACCATATTGTTACCCTGATGGTATTATCATGGGAGAAAGTGATGGAGTATGGTTGAATAAGTATTGTCCCAGAGACCTAGTTTCTAGTCTCTGCTCTGCCACTCACTAATGTGTGGCATTAATGTTGAGTCTCATTCTAACTGTAGTACTTGATTTTCCCGTTAAGAGTGTGAATGAAGCAATGTTACTCAAATTCTAGCAATGGAATCCTCTTTCTAATCATATATAATCTATACGTATCACATATATGATTTTATGTATATATATATGATTATATGTAGATATAGATATATATTACTTTGCATAGTGAAGACTGGATTGGACTTGGAGGTGGGGCAAAATTGCACAAGAAGGGGTGGCAGTGGTCAGGGAAACGAGTTAGGAAGCTGTTGCAGTTTTCCAAGAGAGATGCTGATGTGCCTGAACAGTATATATATACTTTTAAGCTCCAGGGTACATGTGCAGGATGTGCAGGTAAATGTGTGCCGTGGTGGTTTGCTGCACTTGTCAACCCATCACTTAGGTATGAACCCCAGCATGCATTAGCTCTTTTTCCTAATGTGCTTCCCCCTCAACCTCCCGAGAAGCCCCAATGTGTGTTGTTCCCCTCCTTGTGTCCATGGATATGTTCTCACTGAACAGTATTTTAGGTAATCCACATACCTTGATCATAATGATGATCAAGGGTTTTAGCAATGAAACTCTCTTTCTAATTATATATATTAGATATATATATCTAATTAAGTATCTAATATATATGTCACTGCTAAAATATGGTGTTAAATATACAAATGTTTAACACTACCAATATGGAAGATAGATAAAAGTAATGCTGGTTTAATTGAAGCAGGGTTTGCGCCCCAACTCTGAAGTCTGCATCTTCCTCCTCATAATTCCCACCCAAATCTCTGAGATAATGTGGACAGCCCTAAGGCTCCTAGGTGAGATCACTGGATTACACGACTTTTAAGGATTTTCAATTTAGGAATGACTTTCCCTTTCAGAAGTTCTAGCCACATAGGTAATACACAATAAATACTATTATTGCAGTTGATGATGATGTAGGGACATCCTGACTGGCTGCTTTTTTCATGTATGTATTCAACAAGTAATTTTTGGACAGCCTGCTGTGTGTTCAGATGCTTGACTAGTCCTAAATAATTTGAAGCCTATTGTCATTCTAACACAAGAATGGTAGGGTTCTTTATGGCTACCGGCAGTCACAAGTTAGTATTAATAATAGACCTAACACAGTGACAGACATCTGCAGGGATCAACCCCAATTCAGGCTCATTCCACAGCCACCTTTTTAACTGTCCTAAAGCAAAACCAGTCTCCGGCAACTAGTTATTTGCTTGTTCAAGAACGGCATTGTAAAAGGTAACACTGAGTAAATTCCCTGAGTTATCAACCAAGGAGCCTCACATATGAGTCAGTCTGAGAATAAGTCAACCTTGGGTGTCCCAGATAGTGCAAAGAAATAGCCCTCTCCTGAGGAGGTCGCAGTGAGCCAAGATCATACCACTGCACTCCAGTTTGGGTGACAGAGCACAACTCAGGAAGGAAGGAAGGAAGGAAAAAAGGGAGGGAGGGAGGGAAGGGAGGGAGAGACGGAGGGAGGGAAGGAGGGAGGGAGGGAAGGAAGGAAGGAAGGAAGGAAGGAAGGAAGGAAGGAAGGCAGGCTTTCCTGTGTAAATGAGTTGTTTGTATACATCAGGGAACAGAGAAAAGAAAGTCAGGGATACTTTGGTAGTGGGATTTTTAAGAGGCAACAGAAATCCCCTTAGGCCATCATGATTATTGTCAGTAGCAAGCTGGGAGAGATTTTCAGAGACAAGAATAAATCTTTGAGTCTCAATTTCCATTTCCAACCAGTTCCCCAGTTCCACATACTTGGAGTTTCTCCCTTTCCTTCCAACCTTGTAGAATTGGATGGTGGTTTATTAAGAATGCCAGTGGCAGCCAGGCACGGTGGTTCACACCTGTAGTCCCAGCCCTTTGGGAAGCCGAGGCAGGTGGCTCACCTGAGGTCAGGAGTTTGAAACCAGCCTGGCCAACAAAGTGAAACCCTGTCTCTACTAAAAATACAAAAATAAGCCAGGCATGGTGATACATGCCTGTAGTCTCAGCTGCTCAGGAGTCTAAGGCAGGAGAATTGCTTGATCCTGGGAGGTGGAGTTTTCAGTGAGTTGAGATAGCACCACTGCACTCCAGCCTGAGAAACAGAGTGAGACTCCATCTCAAAAAAAAAATTAAAAATCCCGCTGGCATTCCCTTACAGATGCCCTCACCACCAGATGTCACCCTGTGTCTCCCACAACTGTTGTCTACCTTCATCTACCTCCACAGAGGCCTGTGTCCTTTTCAATGCTGTTCTTCAAAGAATTCACTTCTACAGGAGCAGCCAGGGTGAGGGCTTTGGCAGTCTGACCCCGCAGAGAGCAGGCAGATTAGGCTCTCTCTGAAGTTCACTCTAGTACTATGGACTAAATTGTATCCTTCCCAAAATTTATATATTGAAGCCCTAACCCCTCATATGACTGTTCTGAGAAACGCGTCGCCAGCTAGTTTCATCACAGTGACATTGTAGAGTGGTGTACTTACACAAACCTAGATGGCATGGCTTACTAAAATACAGCATTATACTGTGGGACCACCATTGCATATGTTCTTCATTGTTGACCTAACCATTGTTATGAGGCACATGGCTGTATTTGGAAATGAGACCTTCAGAAGGTAATGAAGATCAAATAGGGTCATAAGGATAGGGGCCTGAACTGACAGGATTAGTGCCCTTATAAGAAGAGACATGACCAGGTGTGGTGGCTCACGCCTGTAATCCCAGCAATTTAGGCCAAGGTGGACATATCACCTGAGGTCAGGAGTTTGAGACCAGCCTGGCCAACATGGAGAAACCCCTCTACTAAAAATTCAAAAGATAAGCTGAGCGTGGTGGTGTATGCCTGTAATCCCAGGTACCCAGGAGGCTGAGACAGGAGAATCACTTGAACCCGGGATGCAGAGGTTGCAGTGAGCCAAGATTGCGCCCTTGCACCCCAGCCTGGACAACAAGAGTGAAACTCTGCCTCAAAAAAAAAAAGAGAGAGACACCAGAGAGCTGGCCCTCTTCCCCCTCCACCCCCGCACACATACCAAGGAAAGGTCATGTGAGGACACAGCAAGAAGGCAGCCACCTGCAAGCCAAGAGGGGAGCCCTCACCTGAAACAAAGCCCTGCTGGCCCCTTGATCTTGGACTTCCCAGCCTCCAGAACTGTGAGAAAATCAATGTCCGTTGTTTAAACCATGCCCTCTGTGGTATTTTGTTGTGTTGCCTGAGCAGACCAACAAAGAGATCTTTGGTTTAAAGGGAGGTCTTACAACAGGGTTTTGGGCTGTTGAGCTACCAAAGGAAACATTATCATCCTCTGGACAGGGACTTAATGCTGGCAATCAAAACCAACTTCGTTCCATCCATAACTCTCTGGAAGTGTTTGAATCCACTCTGGCAATGTGTTTATTTCTTTGCAATGTGCCATCTGGAACTTCGAAAGCCTTCCTGAGATCAAGCTTTTGAAAATGTGGCTTAGTGTATGAATGACCGTCAGCAAAGGTCACTCTCCATCCCTGCCAACTGATTCAGCCTGCATAAGCTCCTCTACTCTGCTGGGGCCAGGAAGGTAGGCAGAGGAATGTGGCTTCCAGACCAAAACAAAGCACACTGGAAAATAGATAGTCATGTATATTCATATGTCAATAGCCTGGTTATAACAATAATGCATGCATGTTGTAGAAAAATTTAAAATGTCATTTAAGTATGAAGAAGAAAATTTAAATTACCTACAATCCTACCGCTTAGATGCACTTCCTTCCAGTTTTGTGTGTGTATGAGTGTGTGTGTGTGTGCGCAAGTGTGTGTACAGAATTGGGATCACACCATATATAGGTACATACATATCCTCCTTTGTCGAGTAACATTATATATCAAGGAGGTATTGTCAAGTCATTAAATGTTCTTTAAAAAAATACCGTGTTAGTGGCATTTTCATTGTATGACCTTTACCTAAGTCCATGAATCTATTACTGTAAAAATGCCAAAGAGAAAGGGGCTGATGATAGCTTGACTTCCTAGTGCTCTGCACTCCTTAGCAGTGATTGCCAGATACCAGATTCCAGATTCAAAGGTGTGCTACCCAGAGAAACGGTGGGATCTTTTTTCTCTAGAAGAATTTGAGAACAAAAGAGTCCCCTCTAGTGGGAAGTGCAACTTTTAAAACAAAGTTTCTCAGGCATGCCAGTGATCTGGTGTCATAACCAGTCATCTCAGGTTTTTATCCTTTCCCTCACCGGGTCATCCAGACACAGCCTTGAGAGGACACGGGCAAACAGATGCGCTTGCCTCTTTCCTGAAGACCAGTACCTAAAATCCTAGACTGCTGGCTCCGCCTCTTTCCATTCCCTGGGAGGACACAGAGACCTAGAGAGTGGAGGCAGAAATCGTGAGGGGCAACCCTTAGACAGGAACGCAGGCCTAGCCCCTCATGCTTGCTCCTTTCTCTTCCTATTATTACAGTGAAGTTTTCTTCAAGCATACAAAAAAGTATAATCCAAGAAGATAAATACCTTGTTTCCACCACTCAACTTCAGAAATAAAAATATCTCTGAACTTCCTGAGTTCCCCTTCCTGTTTCTCGCCCTTCCTCCCTAAATGGTGACTACAGTCCTGAGTTTTGGTCCTCATGCCACAGAGATTTTCGTATCTTTACTGCATTTACATACAAGAGATTATATATTTTTTTAATTGAGTTTGAGTTTTGCCCTTGTCGCCCAGGCTGTAGTGCAATGGTGCGATCTCAGCTCACTGCAACCACAACCTCCCAAATTCAAGCGATTCTCCTGCCTCAGCCTCCTGAGTAGCTGGGATTACAGGTGTGTACCATCACACACCCAGCTAATTTTTGTATTTTTAGTAGAGACGTGGTGTCACCATGTTGGCCAGACTGGTCTCAAACTCCTGACTTCAGATGATTCACTGGCCTCAGCCTCCCAAAGTGCTGAGATTACAAGCATGAGCCACCGTGCCCAGCCGAAATCACATTTTTTTACATTTTAAACTACATATACTTGCTATCATACTTTGGGACCTTCTTGCAACTTTTTTTGTTTCACTCAATGCTTTTAAAGATTCACCTACATTTTAACATCAAGAGTATTCTAGACTATGAATGTGTCACAACATATTTACCTATTCTTGGGTTTGTGAACATTCAGGACATGTTTTACCACCACAGAGGCACAGCAATAAATATTCTTGCACAAGAATATTGTACCTAATTTTTCCTGGGCTGAGCTCACTAAGCTAAGTAGCCTGTGATCGTGAGCTATTCCCCAGATATGCATAGACTCTGATTACATACCATTCTGCGAAGTTCTGTAGTTACTAAATTTGTGTTGTGCCATCCTGGAGAGGGTGGAAAGGAAATAGCAGTAGTGGAATGAATGAGTTGGACCCAGTGCAACTTGGCAGGTGGAAATACATACAGGAAAACCCCTGCTGAAAAATAAAAGAGGAAAAAAGAAATTCCAGGAGAAACTGTCCTCCCAACTCCACCCTGTGATCAATTCCCAAACTCCTTTCCTGGAGGAGCTCTGAGGCCTGTAGGAGATAGAAGGTCATATACTCAGACGTTGATTGATTGAAAAAAGGTGAAGTCAACTCTTTCTTTGTCTTTTTGATAATTAAACGAAGAAATGTCATAGATGCTAAAGTTCCTCTGAAACATTTGACTAATTGCCTGAATTGGGAACAGCTTTTTTTTCTATCATTGCCTCGTTTTTTAATAGTTTTTTTTTTAAGAGAATGCTCTTGAAGAATTCAAGCAACACCATAAAGTAACGTTTATTCATTTGAAGTTTTATCCTCTCTTTGTAAGATCCCCTGAAAAAGCTTAACGTTTATCCCTCCAATTTTACCCTGCTTTATTAGCAAGTACTAAAATTTTTGCCCTGAGTTTTTTTTTTTTCCTTTTTTAACAAAGCTGAAATTTACACTGCTCCCTTGTCCCAACTATAAAAGCTCTTCCTTTACATAATGGCTTTCACCCATATGGGAAGGAAGCTTATGAGTCTATCATAAGCCACATAAAATGAAATTCTCTAAATCTCAATGAAATAGTGTCTGTCTTTGGCCTTTCTTAGCTAAAAGAGTAAAGGATTTAGACACAAAGAAAACAGATAGTTGAAATCTGGGCTCCTTTCCTTCCCAGAATGTGCTTGCTCCAAAGTAGGTCAGACTACACTGCTACAAATCTTAACAATTCTTTTTAATACTTTCACTGGTTACATTTGAGGGCTTGGAGGGAGAATTCCTTCAATTAATTAAAGAAAAACAACCGTAGTGAAAGAAAGGCTCTAGATGTGCAAGGATCTCTGTCTCTACCCCAGTGAGTTCATCAACATTAAAATTATTATCAAAAGACTCACTGGTAGTGATGCAATTAGTGTACAATAGATACTTCCGTGGTCTGCCATGGTTGACTGCAGCCATTCATTGCCTCTCCTGGTGTCTGAGCTGACGCAGCACTGGAAAAGGCCAAGACCAAGCTACAAGAAGATAAAACTAGAACGAACCCGACCACTCAGAGTGACATCCTCTCCAGAGGTGTCCAGGGATGGTGTCTTTCAAACCCACAATTCAAGAGAAACTTACTAGAAGGCACAGATTTTGATGGAGGTGTGTGGGTGATGCAAATACACTGAAAGCTTGCATATTCTAAGTCTCTATAGGGGGCATTATTGTTTCTGAATCCAAATCCATTTATTTATTTATTTATTTATTTAGGCCCCTAACTCTGATACTTCTTCCTTAACCACAAAGTGATACAGGTGTACCTAAGAGCAGCCTTGCCAGGAAGTAAACAGTATAATTTTGTCACAGAATTAAAATGTTGCCAGTTTATTTTCTTTCCTTCATTCTTTTGGTGAGGCAGGGTTTCACTCTGTCACTCACCCTGGAGCATAGCGGCATAATCACAGCTCACGGCAGCCTCGACCTCCCAGGCTCAAGCTAAATTTTCTTTCTAATTATGTATTTGTAACTTCGAAATCTTTTAAACTCCTTTTCTAAATCATCACAAGCCAGCAAAATCTGCTGGGCTTTAAAGGATTTTTAAAAGACTTCTGGCTTATTCTCTTAGTACATCTGAGTCTCTGCAAGACATTATCCCAGAAAAATGACTTTTCATTAAGCTAACAAGAAGTAAAATTTTCCAGTGTTCCCCCAATTAGCCAATCTAGGACAACACATCAACAAATTCTGTCTTCTTTGTATCTAAAAGATAGAGGCCTTATTTCAGTCCTCACTGGGAGGGAAATCTTGTTTTTGTATTATTGCTTATGTCCCTAGCATTACTTTCTTAACTGTATTTATTGGTAATTACCAAAAATATACTGCATAAGAAGCAATCTGAAGACACAATGGCATAACAAAAGTATTTGTTCTTGGTCAGGTATTTGTGTGTTGTTAGAGAATTGATGACTCTATCTGGATTGACCTCAGCTGGCCTGGCATTCAAGCTGTGGGTTGAGACCAGGTCAACTCCACTTGTCTCTCATTCTCCTCAGATCAGCAGCTTCCAGAGGTCTGGTCTTCCTGTGTGAGGAAAAGCAGAAGCCAAATGAGCAAGCCCATCCCCACTGGTAGATTAAAGCCTATGTCTGCTTCACACCCACTAACGTTCCTTTGCCCAAAGCAAATCACACGGCCAAACCTAACATCAAAGGAGCCAAGAAATAAACCCTACTTCCCATGGTAGAACCACCAACTCACATGACAAGAGTGTGGACTGAAAGGCAGGTGGGAAAAGTAATGTAATCTACCTCCCAAATCTTTTCTATTTTAAACTAAAGCTAGGCTGTACATAACCATTTTTGGAACCTTAGAAGACCCCACAGAGAATCGGATAAGCTTCTGAATTTCCCCATTACTGGGTATATACCCAAAGGGAAAAAAGTTACTCTAGCAAAAAAATACATGCACGTGCACATTCATCACAGCACCATTCACAAGAGCAAATATGAAATCAACCTAGCTACCCATCAGGGGTGGACTGGATAAAGAAAATGCAGTATATATTGATAAGGTTTGGCTCTGTGTCACCATCCAAATCTCATGTTGGATTGTAATCCCCAGAGTTGGAGAAAGGGCCTGATGGGAGGTAACTATGTCACTTTGCCAGCCAGAAACCTTTGTGGCCAATGTTGCCTTTGCCCAGGTTTTTACTCAGGCCTACTGGGCTCATTCCGCTCACTTTGCCTGACAGGCTGCACTTAGCTAACACTATGGGCCTAAATTTCACACCTGCCAAGGGCAAGCCAGGCACAGAGCAGCGGGCGGTCTGTGAGCAGGTGAGCATGGGGTCCAGCCACTAGACACAGCCAGGCATGCCAGCCACAGTGGGGTGGGCAGCTGCAAATGATGTGAAGCTGCAGCTGGATGCAGCATACAACAAACAGCTTCCACAGCTGGCACCAGGGAATGTGGTGGCACCAGAGGCTTGAGGACACCAGGAAGCACAGAGTCTCAAAAAGGGTGTCATAGCCCTGGCTTAGGAAGCTCCAAGATCTGGGCTTGCCGAAGGGCCACAGCTCTTTTCTCTCCCTCTCTCCTCTCCTTGTCACCCGCAATGTGGCAAGCAAGGGGCGTGTTTCAGCCCTGTTTGCGTTACAGCTCTTTTAGCCCTGCCATTTGGCAGGTCTCAAGTTCTTGTCCTGTGTCCAGGAAGAATGAGGTGCACAGAACAAGGGGAGGATGAGTAAGGCCAAGAGGAGTTTTACTGAGTAACAGAACAACTCAGAGGAGACCCTCAGGCAGGTTATCCCAAAGAGTGCTCAGCTCTCAGCAGAGAACAGACCCTGGAGTGGGTAGCTCCTCTCCATAGGCAGGCCATCCCACCGTCTCTTCAGGTCTGGCTGTCTCGGCTTTCATGGGTTTCAGAGGGGAGGAAGTGTGTGCTGATTGGTTCACGGACGGCCATAGGCAGGTTCAGAAAAGGCACCATAAGTTCCCATGCTGGTCCATCAGTCCAGCCCCCAGGCTTCAGATTGTCCCTGGCTTGAAAGTGGGGCTTCTCCCAGGACCCACCCCTTTCCATGCAGAAGCCTGTCTGCCTCCTGCTGTTGCTCAGGCTGTCAGTGTTGAGATGCACCTGCAGGCCCATGTGGAGCCTCCCTCAGCACCCCCTCAGCCTCCCTCCCATGCTTGTCAGTGCCCAGAATCTGGAGGGGGGCTGAGGCAGCAAGGGGCTGGTGTGTCAGCACTTCCCCAAGCATGTGCATACCCAGACAGGTTGCAACAGCACCTGGACTCATCTTCATCTTTGCTCTGAGATCAGATGAGGCACCGGGAGTAGGGAGAGGCCAGGCAGCAGGAGCAGGCACTTCTGAGCCTGTGGGGGTAAAGGGGTCTCCCCAGATCCCCAAGAATGTAGATGCCCAGGTCTGCAGCTGCAGCTGTGCCTAGGGAGAATGAGGCTCTTTTTCCATCAACTCAGGAGGGGACAGGGCTTCCAACTGTTCCCAGCTCCCACTGGTTCCATGGAGCATGCAGCCCCAGCCCTGCCTTCCCCACTGCAGCCAGCATCACGGCAGCGGTTGCTCCAGGTGGGTCGCTGCTGCCATCAATTGGATCACGGGGGCAGTTCCTATTGGTTTAGCACCATCCCCCTAGTGTAATCTTATGATAGAGTTCTCATGAGATCTGGTTATTTAAAAGTGTGAGGCACCTCCCTGCCCACCGCCTACTCAGCCACGTAAGAGGTGCCTGATTCCCTTCATCTTTCATGATTGTGAGTTTCCCGAGGCCTCTTCATCCATGCTTCCTGTACAGCCTGTGGAACGCTGAGCCCATTAAACCTCTTCTCTTTACAAATTACCCAGTCTCAGATACTTCTTTATTGCAGTGCAAGAATGGGCTAACACACATCTACACCGTGGAATACTATGCAGCTATAAAAAGAATGAAATCATATCCTCTGCAGCAACATAGATGCAGCTGGAGGCCATTATCTTAAGTGAATTAATATAGGCACAGAAAACCAAATACTGTATGTCTTCACTCATAAATGGGAACTAAATATTAGGTGCTCATGGACATAAATATGGGAACGATCGACACTGGAGACGACTCGAAGAGGGAGAGAGGGAAGGGGGAAAGGGCTGAAAAACACCTATTGGGTAGGTACTATGCTCACTCTTTGGGTGGCAGGACCATTCATACCCCAAACCTCAGCATCACACAATATATTCATGTAAGAAACTTACACGTGTACCCTCTGAATCTAAAACAAAAGTTGAAATTATTATTTAAAAAAAAAAAAAGTGTAGCCCGGTGTGGTGGCTCATGTCTGTAATTCTAACACTTTGGGATACCGAGGTGGGTGGATTACCTAAGGTCTAGAGATCAAGACCGGCCTGGCCAAAATGACAAAAGCCCGTCTCTACTAAAAATACAAAAATTAGCCTGGCATGGTGGCACGCACCTGTAATCCCAACTACTCGGGAGGCTGAGGCAGGAGAATTGCTTGAACCTGAGGGGGCTAAGGTTGCAGTGAGCTGAGATCACGCCATTGTACTCTAGCCTGGATGAAACAGCAAAACTCCATCTCAAGAAAAAAAAAAAAAGCTTTTGGATTTCAATGTTGGCTCCTTCATGAGGTGGCGAGGTAACTTTGGGCAGATTATTTCTGTTTTCCAGACCTCACTCCGTGAGTGTGTAAAATGAGAGAAACAAGCCTACTTTACGTGACTGCTGAGATGACAAAATGAGGCAGTATAGAGAGCTTAGCATAAGGCATCGTGCATAGAAAATGGGCTCGATAAATACTAGCTGTTAATAACAGCTATTCAGTAGACATTTGCTGGAAACTTACTACATTTGTTTGAAAATGCCAGGAATTTTTCTAGGCCGTGATGATATAAAAAATACTTGGTGCAGTCCCTGAAACAGGTCATGGTAACTAGGGGTGCATGGGCAGGAGGCACCTAACCAGCCCCGAGCATCAGGAAAAGCCCCTAGTACAGATGACATAGAGTCTTGGAAAATGGATGTGAATTTGCCAGAGAGGTGGGGAATTTGCCAGACACTGGGAAAGGCAGAGAGGGCATTTCAGGCAGAGGAATAGCCAGAAAGTATCTGGTGTGCTCAGAGGAGATATTCCGTGCATACATAGCGGAGAGAAAGATAAGCTGGAGGAGTGAGATGGGATAAGGGACAAGTTTCGTTATCATAATTATTTTTTGCTAAGGAATTGGATTATATCCCAAAGGCCATTAACCAACTAATACTGTTCAAACTGGAATCAATCATTTAATTGCATCATCTCCAACCTACATTAATGCTATACAGTCTCATTTAAACTCTTGTGACGCAGAGAGGCCTGGAGTCTGCTGGAAGTGAGATTTTTAAGTCACAGTTGCTAAGAGGAAAACAGGAACCTTGGTTGTACTTTCAATCTCATGCAATTCAGCAAAGGTTTAATAGAATCTTTCTGTGTCCAACACAGCACTTGGCGCTTGGGATAGAGAGTTGGGGTGGAGTGAAAAGTGTGAACAGACACGATCTCTGCTCCTAGAAGTTCCAACCTAAGGCTTGGGTTCCAGCAAAAGGCAAAGCAAAGCATATCTCATAGAAGTGCTGCAGCTGTGACATGTGTCCTGCCTTCACCCCTCAGCCTGTCCCATCTCAGACCATGCCCTCTTTTAGGTTATATTTTCTGGACGGTAAACAGGGCTCACCTCCACTGAGCAGGATGGGCTCTTCTGGGTGCCACTCAATGCCGGTCTTCCCCGTCCTGCTGCATCCCCATGGTTTTCTAGAGGAAAGAAGACAGGGTCAGCAGGGGAGGGTGGAGGGTTGAGAGTGAAGGGAGGCTCGGACTCACTGTGCCTTGCCTTTCCTGCAGGGGAACAATTAAACAGCTTGTGAAGCCCAATTCTGTATCTCACAGGCATTGAAGAAAGGGATTTTAAAAAGCTGATTCTAGGCATGAATTAGAAATGAGTTTCTGTTGAATTTTTTAAAGTTGTACTTGTCACACCATTCAGTGGTCATTATCCCTTTTTAATGAATCCGCAAAGTTAGTGTTATGCTTTGCAAGAAATTCAGAGTTTCGGGAGAGACTCTATGTTAGAGAACCCCTCCGGCCAAGGCCGTTCTTTCCAACAAGTAAATAAGCAGCCCCCTGGCCGGGTGCGGTGGCTCAAGCCTGTAATCCCAGCACTTTGGGAGGCCGAGGCGGGTGGATCACGAGGTCGACAGATCGAGACCATCATGGTCAACGTGGTGAAACCCCGTCTCTACTAAAATACAAAAAAAAAAAAAATTAGCTGGGCATGGTGGCGCGTGCCTGTAATCCCAGCTACTCAGGAGGCTGAGGCAGGAGAATTGCCTGAGCCCAGGAGGCGGAGGTTGCGGTGAGCCGAGATCTCGCCATTGCACTCCAGCCTGGGTAACAAGAGCGAAACTGCGTCTCAAAAAAAAAAAAAAAAAAAAAAAAAAAAAAAAAAAAAAAAGCAGCCCCCTTTCCAGGGTGCCCCAGCCTCATGGGGACCCCTTGTGGGGCAGCATCCTTCCCCTGGATACCACCTCTCCAGATGCTTCCAACTTTCAGGCCCAGCCTGCTCTGCTTCTACATGAGGTCACCCAGTCCTTTTGTCCCTTGACAGACTCCAATGCTGAATTCCTGGACCTCGAAGCAAGTGCTTCTCTCAGCTCCTCTTACGACTGTTGGGTGCCACCTCATCTCTTCCCAAGACATTAGAAGTCAAAGGTCAGAGATGCCTTCTCAGACCTTCCTGCTGCCCTAGCTCAGAGTCACTAGGTAGGATCCGCCTTCACTTGTTAGAGATGATTTGAGAGCCAACCCCCAGCAGGAGGGTTCTATAGGCAGGCTCTGCCCTGTCCTGGGTCAAGCAGGACCCACTTTTCTATTTTTATTTATGTCTTGTTGCAGCTGTAACAACATACCACAAACGTGGTGGCTGCAAACCACCCAGAGGTTGATTATCTCACCCTTCTGAAGGTCGGAAGGCTGACACAGGTGTCAGTGGGCTAATACCAAGGTGTCAGAAGGCTGCATTTCTTCCGGAGGCTCTAAGGGAGAACCCTTCTTCCTGCCTTTTCCAGTTTCTAGAGGCTTCCTGCAGGCTGTGGCCTCAGCCTTTTCCATCTTCAAGCCAGCAATGGCTGATGGAGACTTTCTCACATCGCAGCACTCTGGCACCGATGCTTCTCCCTTCCTCTGCCACATTTAAGGACCCTGTGATCACAACGGCACTGCCAGGATAATCCAGGACCACCTTGTTTTCTTCAGGTGAGCTCATTAACAATCTCAATCCATCAGCTCCCTTCATTCCTCCTTGCCATGTAACATAACATACCCACAGGCTCCTAGGACCAGGATAGGGATGCACGTGCAGACCACAATTATGCTTACCACAGTAATCAAGGTGAAGGAGATACGAAAAAAACAAACAAACAGACAAAAACCCATTTCCCCAGCTGGTTTAGCGGGACAGACACAACCAGAGAGAGCCCCACGAGGCGGAATGCTCCCAAACAGGAAGCGAAAAGGAATGACTGTTACAGAAACATTTCATTTCCTCCACTTAACTTCTTTTATCCTCCCAGGATTTGAAGTTGCCAAAAAGGTGGGAGCCTTTCCTTTGTTTATGGCTGCGACTTTGACGCGTTAATGACAGGGGACTTCGCTAGGCTTGAAAGAGCAGGGAGGACCAAGAAGGCAGCCTGCCTTTCTTCCATCTGCCACGGGCCTATAGGAGCCATCATTTCACCTCGCTCTGTGGAGGTTTCCTTCATGCATTCCACGAGGATGAGGCCATCTGCTTCCCTATCTGTAATTAGTTGCACACTTGTGTTTCTGCTGCTTGCACTGTTATTATGTTCGGGTTTTTTTAAAGTGTAATGTGCACCTCCCCTGCTCGAATCAAGACTTCCTCAGAGAACAGTGCATGTTTTCAGTGCATGAGGGAGGGCATCTGATGGGGAAGGAACCTCTGGGGGGTGTTCTGAATCCTGGAGGGGCAGTCAGGCTGCTTTCTTACTCTTACCTCCTGGGAAGACGCAGTCACAGTCAGCAGGGAAACATCTTACCATCAGTTCTGAAAGCCTTGTGCAAGCTGCTTGGCTTTGTAATTCAGGAGACTAAGGCAGGCCTGCTGGTTGTCCAGAGCAGGAGCTAGGGACCAGAAGGGGATGATGGGATCCTGAGTGTGAGTCTTTCTCACCATTTTATCCTCAAACAGAAAAATGTGCTGGTGGTGGGAACCGAGCAGAGGAATAAGCAGGTTCTAACATTAAGGGCGAGGAGAAGAGAGGGGATGAGGATGGAACAGCATGGGAAAATAGTTGGTAAGAGATGGCTGGGAGAAGGAACAGGTTTAAAAATTGAATTAGAAGAAAAAGAGCAGCAACTCCTTTTGCCCGCCTTGTCTGGTGTTACATGGTCTTGCTAAGATTTTTTCATCATGATCCTATCAACAAATTACCAGGTAGAAAAAAAAAAAAAAAAAAAACAATGAAAACGCTTTCCTTTTAGAGAACGTGCTCACAGAAAGCAACTATTTCCCTAAGGACTTGCTCCAGTCCCATCTCTACATCTGGGACCTGGAGAGAGAGGGAGTCAGAGCATGTGGCCTGATGGTGGACGTTCTCTGGCAGTGCAGGCGCCACACCTCAGACAATACCTGGTCTGTACATGTCTTGGTGGGCGAGCTGATGTGGGGACTGACCCTAGCTCCCTCCTGGGTCCTGCTGCTATGCCACTTTTTGGTGGAAAGGGAGGGAGACCCAAACTGAGTAGTCAGAGCTCAGTTGTATCATTAGACCTTAGCATAGATGCTGGGGGTGGTCGTGGCTTCTATGGGTGAGCCACTTTATTTTTGAATAGTCACATAGTTTAAAGTTGCAAAGGAATAAAAGAGTACATAGTGAAAAGGTTTCCTTCCACCCTTGACTCCAGACACCTAATTCCTTCACTGGAACCAACTAATGTAATTAATTTCTTGCACACCCTGCCGGAAGTATTTAATGTATATATAAGCAAACATGTTTAAGTATCCTCTCCTCTCCTTTGGAAATGTAATTGTATTATTTTAAAGGGAATTTATTCTTTAGATCACTTTTAGGTTCATGGCAAAATTGAGCAGAAGGCATAGAGATTTCCCATATACTTCCACAGCCCCCCGCCTCCGCCCCCATTACCAACATCCCTCAGCAGAGTGGTACATGCTGTTACAATCAATGAATCTACATTGATGCAACATTACCACCCAAAATCCATAGTTTACATTAGGGACACTCTTACTGTTGTACATTCTAGAGACTTGGGAACATATATAATGCTATGTATTCACCATTGCATTAGTTCCACTGCCCTTAAAGTCTCTGTGCTGTGAGTATTCATCCCTCCGTATCCCAAACCCTGGCAATAACAGATCTTTTTGCTGCCTCTATAGTTTCGCCTTTTCCCGAATGTCACATAGCTGGACTTATACAGTGTGTAGACTTTTCAGGTTGGCTTCTTTCATTTAGTAATACACATTTTAAGTTTTCTTTGTGTCTTTTTTTGACTTGACAGCTCATTTCTTTTCAGTGCTAACACTCCATTGTCTGAATGTACCAGGGTTTACCCATTCACTTACTGAAGGGTATCATGGTTGCATCTAAGTTTTGGCAATTATGAATAAAGCTGCTTTCAATATCTATGTGCGGGTTTTTGGGCAGTCATGGGTTTTCAGCTTCTTTGGGTAAATATCAAGGAGCGTGATTGCTGAATCACATCGTCTCCGTCACCTTCTTTTAGCCATATACAATGTTCTGCAACTTGCTTTTCTTGTTATATTTTAGAGATCATTCCATATTATTTCCAATGAACTCTTTATGTCAGTAAAAAAAAAATTGCATGGGAAGGATTATGCATCTAAGCTTATGAAAAGAACATTTTTCTCTTTGATAGCCGTTTTGTGAGACGTGGTTGTGGAAGATGGAAAATCCCCTTGGGGAAAAAAAAAGTCCTGTTGAGAAAAAAACCTATGGTGTAAGTAGTTCATTAAATTTAAATGGGGGAGTCGGGGAGGGAAACATTCTGGAAGCAGAAACATCATCCTGGGGCACAGGCGACAAGCGCACTGTTTGATGAACTGAACAAAAGATACGGAGTCGGAAGCTGGTTCGAACTCCGGCTCCTCTCCTGCTATGAAGCCTTACAAGTCATTCTTGGACCTGGATCCTCACCTTTCTCACCTATAAAAAAGAATCAATGAAAATGCCTATTTCACTGGTTTTTGGAAGAATCAAATGAGATAATGCACAGGACAGAAGTCTTTGGAAAACATTAAGTGCTAGATGGATCTATTCACTCTCTTGGCGATACCAGAGTTCCAAGCCCTGGATGTTGGGTGGAAAGCTGACGGGTCCCCATGCCCCATGGAGCTTATATTCTTAGGGTATGGGCAGGATAAATGAATAAGCAAACAAGAGAGTTTGAAAGGTAGTGCTAAGAAGGAAATAGCACACAGAGAGGTAAGTAAGTGGTCAGATGGGTGCCCAAGTGAGACGGAGAGGCCAGAAGTATGGCCTGCTCAAGGGGTTCCCATAGAGCTGGTTGCCACCTAAGGCAAGGAAAAAAGGGTGTGGAAGCCAGGCGTAAATTATCTGTGCCCAGCAGTGCCAGGGGAATGGCAGCCTTGAGAGGAAGGTAGGCAGATAGCCAGGTTGTTTTCTCCTTTTTCAAACTGAAGCTCCTCCCCCTGGCCTTTTCTCTTCCTAAGGCTTGTCTGGGGCTGGTGGCACCAAGCAAGGCAGCGGAGGCCATAGGCCAGTGTAACACGACTCTCATCCATGCACAGATCCGGAACAGGAGCCCGAAGGAGGTCAGAGGTAGCAGGGAGCCCGGCCAGCTACATGCTTTCCTTCCACGCTGCCTCTGCAGCTGGGCTAAGCTGTTTGTTTGGATTGTAGCGTGGTTTTTAAATTTTCTGCTCACACCACAAAGCAGCGCATTTGTGCATGTTATGTGTGAATATTTAAAATGAAACAAACTTTTATATAAATGTACAAATGAACAGAGCTGTATTTCTAAGCTTTTGCTGTACTTTTAAGTGCAGTGAGAGCAAAACAGCTTCTCAGATTCACCCTTCATTCAAAGGAAAGCCTGGAGCCACCGAGGTCGGGGGGCAAGGGGGCAAGAGCAGGCCTGGGGTGTCTCAAGCTGCAGGAAGAGAATCCAAGAGGGACCTGCCCGAGCTCCTATTGCAAATGCCCCAGAGGTGACTGAAAGGCTCCCAGCCTAAATCTAAGTTTATCCCAGGCCACCTTGTGAATATTAGAGGTAATAGTCATCCTCCACGAAAGAAACACCGTGCAGAGTGCAAAGGTTAAGGATGTTCTCCAGTTCTCCCAACACACCCAGGTTGGTGCAGCCCAGGCGGGTCTCAGGGACTGGTAGGTAAGGGGTGGAAACCGAAGGGAAACCTGTACCATCCTCTGAGAAAGCCTTGATTTTAAAATAAAGTTTTGTGACCCAACTAAGAGCAAAAACTAGTCAGTGGCCCAGCTGGGTTCCCAACACAGGTGTACCTAGTTCTAGATGCAGCATCTCTTAACCCCTAGCAGTGCATTTGGGCCCCCATTTCCATCCACAAGTCACCAGAATCCTCAGGTTGCTGGTCTCAGGGACCCCTCAGAGGCTGCTCAGGGATCCCACTGAAGACCACCAGGCGGAGCCGGTTTCCTAAGCAGAGTCTATAACCCGGCGATGATGATGAGAAGTTCCCGGGGAACCTCTGACTGTGCTTTGCAGCATGCAGAGAAGCCTGGTGCTACTGTGTTGTCTCACTTGGGTTCCTGCCTTCTGTCTACCTTCCATTCATCAGCCTTAATAAGATTGGAGACCAGAGTAGGAATCTATTCTGTTTTATTCTTTCTCACTAACCATCTATCAAAAATTACCTATCTCAGGCCAGGTGTGGTGGCTCACACCTGTAATCCCAGCAGCACTTTGGGAGGCTGGGGCCAGCAGATCACCTATGGTTAGGAGTTCGAGACCAGCCTGGCCAGCATGACAAAACCCCATCTCTACTAAAAAAAAAAACACAAAAATTAGCTGGGCATGGAGGCATACACCTGTAATCTCAGCTACTCGGGAGGCTGAGACAGGAGAATCGCTTGAACCCAGTAGGCAGAGGTTGCAGTAAACCAAGATCTCACCACTGTACTCCGGTGCTCCAGCATGGGAGACAGAGCCAGACTCCATCTAAAAAATAAAAAATAAAAAAAATAAAAATAAAAATAAATTACCTAACCCAAAAAGAGGTTAGTTGTTGCCTAGGGCTGAGGAAATGGGGAAGAAGGAAGAATGATTGCTGAAGGAAGAGTTATCTCTGATGGGTACAAGCTTTCTTTTGGGTTGCTGAAAATATTTTGGGATTAGGTAGTAGTGATTGTTGTACAGCACTGCTAATATATTAAAAAACACTGAAATGTATGCCTTATATTGGTGAGTATGTGGTATGTCAGTTACATCTAGAAAAACTGTTTTTTGTGTTTTTTTTTTTGAGACGGAGTTTCACTCTTGTTACCCAGGCCGGAGTGCAATGGTGTGATCTCGGCTCACCGCAACCTCCGCCTCCTGGGTTCAGGCAATTCTCCTGCCTCAGCCTCCTGAGTAGCTGGGATTACAGGCACGCGCCACCATGCCCAGCTGATTTTTTGTATTTTTAGTAGAGACGGGGTTTCACCATGTTGACCAGGATGGTCTCGATCTCTTGACCTCGTGATCCACCCGCCTCGGCCTCCCAAAGTGCTGGGATTACAGGCTTGAGCCACCGTGCCCGGCGAAAAACTGTTAACAGAATATTACCTGTCTCATCTCCCATCTTTTCATGACTATTGAGTTACTAGATATGGTAGGTTTTATGTCTATAAATTATTTGGTCTATAAATATGTCTATAAATTATTTGGTTCTCTTCCATTGAAGAGACGGAATTTAGTAACACTCCCCTTGAGTATGGGCTGGACTTACTGACTTTATCCTAACAATTGCATGTGTCAGGCTGGGCACAGTGGCTTATGCCTGTAATCCTGACACTTTGGGAGGCCAAAGCAGGAGGATCACTTGAGCCCAGGAGTTTAAGACCAGCCTGACCAACACAGGAAGATGCTGTATCTTTAAAAAAAAAAAAAAAAACATAAAAATTAGCTGTGTAGTCCTAGCTACTGAGGAGGCTGAGGCAGGAGGATCACTAGAGCCCAGGATATCAAGGCTGCCATGAGCTATAATTGCACCACTGCACTCCAGCAGGGGTGATAGACCAAATAATAATAGTGGCATTTGCCAGAAGTGAGAAAGTTTAATTTCCAATAGCAGGCATTATAGCTTCCCCCTTGCTTCTCTGCCTTGGATCACTCACCCTTGAAGGAAGCCCGCAGCCACGTTGTGAGGACACTCAGACAGCCCCGTGGAGAGCACGTGTAGTGAGGAACTGAGGCCTCTTAACAAAAGCCACCTGGGTGAGCCATCTTAGAAACAGATCCTCCAACCACAGTCAAGCCTACATGTGACCGCAGCCTCCGCCAGGATCTTCACTGCGTCTTCACAACAGACCCTGAGCTCGAACCACTAGCTAAGTTGCTCCCAAATTCCTAACCTGCAGAAACTGTAAGATGACACATGTTTATTATCTTAATTCACTAGATTTTGGGGTAATCTGTTAAGCAGCATTAGTTAACGTAAGATACAGTAGAATACATGATTAGATAGCAATCTGTTAGATTGTATTGGTAACAATTAGCTAATCTGGGGTAAAGTTTGGATAAACACTGGTCGGTGATGCTTTATCCTTCCAAATAAGCCTTTCTATTTTAACAGAGTAACCTAAGCAGAGCCACAGTGCCCCAATTCAAAAACCCCGTGACAATGGCGAATATTTCCACCTTGGTGGTAGGCCTGTAGGGGAGGTTATTTTTGATCCAGGGCTGGGGAGTTTCTGCGACTTTCTAATTATGCCATGCAGCCGGCTGCCTGTTCTTCCTACGAGTGTGTTTGCACTCATTCCTCAGGTGGCACAGAGAGACAATTCCAGTCAGAGGCAACACGGGCAGAGACTCGATAAGGCCACCAGCCTCCAAGTGGCAGGAAAATGCTCCTTTCTCCCCAGGGTTCCTATTTCCCTTTCTTTTCATAGCACCACTTCCTTTGAATACCTGATCTCCCACAAGCAAAGGTCACCCACTCTGTCCTTTATGTCCTTCACTCAGGGGTCTTTCCATTCTGCGTCAGTTATGCCTTTGCTGCCTGCTGACTTTTTCTCTTTTTTTCATGTCTTCTGTCTCCTTTGACATTTGTTGCTGCTATAGCCCTTTGGAAAGCCGGGAATTCTACTAAAAATGTACTGAAAGCTGGGGATTGGCGTTTAAGAGGGCTAGAGTCCACAGCAGGAACTTCGGAGTGTCTTTATGCTTGTGTGAAACAAGCAAAGAGGTGCACACACACAGCACACCACCAACAAAACAACACAAAGGAAAGAAGTGAGTGGAATGGCTACCCGGGGTCTGCCACCCCAGCCACAAGCCTGGGCGAGAGGTCAGGCTTTGACTCTACACCCTCCTCCATGCACAGGTGACACCTCCCACCCGGGCTGAGGGCTATTAACAGGTAACGGACACCAAAATCATTTACATAGGATTAATAATAATCTCTCAAGCACACAATATCTCCTTTGCTGTAATCTTTACCTTTGAGTATTTTATTTCTCCTTCTGCTTTGCATATGTTTGAGAATTGTGTCTCTCACTCTCAATGCAAACAATTGCTTTGTATCCCCGGTTACTTATTCCAAGTTTTTTGCATTTTGTGGTTTCACAGCTGTCTGTCTTTTAGAGACCAGGAACTACTGTGGCCCAGGAATTCCCAGACTAGGCTGAGGTGCCTCAGAGCACTGTAGGAAACTCACAAGGGCACTGGAGCTATTTTACATTTTTGTGGGAAATGTAGCAATACTTGACATTGACAGACACCTCATGAACTGACGTAGTTCAGCATTAAACCCAACTACATTCTTTTCAATAACATCCTGTCTTTTCAAAGCTGAATTTTAGGTGGTTATTGTGGTAAAAAGGAGGTGTCACCCAAAATTTAACATGGCACAGAAATGGGGGTGGCAGTGTCCAATCTAATTCCAAAGTTTGAGAAACTGTGCAGTGTGCAACAGGTACGAGCATCCTATTGGTAATTGTGAGTATTTAAGAATGGAATAATAATGTTAGTTTTTGGCTGGGTGCAGTGGCTCATGCCTAAAATCCCAGCACTTTGGGAGGCCGAGGCAAGTGGATCACCTGAGATCAAGGATTCGAGGCCAGGCTGGCCAATATAGTGAAACCCCATCTCTTCTAAAAATACAAAAAAAGAAACAGCTGGGCATGGTAGCATGCACCTGTAATCCCAGCTAGTCTGGAGGCTGAGGCAGGAGAATTGCTCAAACCTGGGAAGTGGAGGTTGCAATGAGCCCAGATGGTGCCATTACACTCCAGCCTGGGCGACAGAGCGAGATTCTGTGTCAAAAATAATAAAAATAATAATATTAGTATTTGTTTCAATTTATATACTTTGTTTTCAAAAGGCTAGAATTATTAGGACATAAATATCCATTAAGTGGTTTAGACCCAACTACTCAACAAATGGAAGTGGCAGGTGTTTCTCTTCGCCTCAGAGCACTATTAATAATATGTCTGCTGCGCTAACAGAGCAGTGAACTGAGGAAGTTTGGGGACCTCTGTTGTGGCCCCTTGTGAGCTATCCCCACCCCATCCATCCCTAGCGCTCCCCTTCTCCCACAATCTATGCCTTTCCATGGGGCACTGGGTGCTGTTCGCAAGCTTGCCATGCCTTCTCAGCCCTAGGACTTCACATGCACTCTTGACTCCACTGTCAATGGTCTTCTTTCTCCTCTATGTATACACCTCAGTCACCTGTAATGCGTGTAACTGCACCCATCACCTTGAATTGCATTGATATGGTTGTAGATTTGTTTTCTTACCAGACTGTGAGCTTCTTGAGAATAAAGAACAGATCTTATTTACCTCAGTGTATATACCCGGCATTGCAGAAAAAGGGCTATGTCTGTTACTAGAAGCTGCCTAGAACTCTACTGGTTATGTACTCTCCTCCACAGACACTCCTATTCTTTCCAACCACCACTGCATCAGCAGTAGTGAGAGTACAGAGACCAACCATGGAGCGTGTGGTCTTCCTTCCTCCTGAAATTATTCCTTTGACGGGAAGTTGCCTATGGGCTGGAACCTGGAGATTTTGCTTGGGATTCTCTGTTTTTCCTTGGGATGCTCTGTCCTAGCTTTGGAAAGAGTTCTAGAGCAGGGTGCCAGGCCAGACACTTCTGGTTGCAAGAAATAGAGTCTCCTAAAGGAAACAAATAAGATTGTTGTGTTGTGTGTGTTTTGTTGTGTTTTGGTTGGTTGATTGGTTGGAAACCCAGCTTTATTCTTCTCTGGCAGCAAGTATATGCCAGAAACAGCATCTGTACCAGGATTCCTCAGCAACTGGGCTTCACAGAGCCTGGGACTTCAGTCAGAAGCTCAGAGCTTGCTCTGAATCCAAGGCAGTACTGCTGCCCAGGTCACAGCGAACTTCACCCCAAGGCTCCAGAGTCGGTATGACAAGTTTTTCCCTCCTCTCTCTCAGGCCCCTCTCTAAGGTGCTCCCATTACCAATTCACATTCTAACCTTAGCCCTAGTTCAAAGTCCAAACAGAAGGAATATGATTGTCCCAGGTGATCAGTGAAGTCTGTTAGCAGGGATATTTGGTAGTGGCCTCCACCTGACTGTGCTGGAGTCAGGTGTCTGCTTCTCATTCAGTGAGCTGAGGTTCAGAGAAGAGGCTCAGAGGCACCAGTGTGATGACTCACTGGAAGAAAGTCCTCATTGGGAGTGCCAGCGCAGCAAATGCACCAAGGACTTTCCTCTCTGGTCCCCACAGTCTTCACTGCTGTGGAATATTAACTAGCTGTTTTCTCAACAACAGGGTCCTTACTTATCATCCTGAAACTGTCAGTTACAGTTTATGCTCTGATAATGCTCAGACATCTGGTTATAGAGCTGTCAGTATCAAGCTCATTATTTAACGTATTAACAACAAGATAACACTATTTCCTTGAGCAAGTCTCTTTCTCACTTGGGAGCTTAGTTGAATTGTCTATGAATGTGAGCACAAAAATGCTTTATTTGCCCAAAGAGAGGGTAGGGACCAGTTCACCTCTTAAGGTACTGTTTCATACCCAGAATCTAGAATTCTGTAGTGATTTATGAACTTAGAGTTTCCAGCCCACTGAATCAGGATCTATGTGCAAGATAAATGAATCAATGAGGTAGAAAAAGAGAGCTGCTTAATTTGAGCAATGAAACCCATTAAATAAAGGAAACTGTTTTAATTGGTATGTCCAAATAATTGAGAACTTTGTCCTTGGCCTACATTCGTAGGTATTTTGCATGGTGTAGGCCAGGCCTGAGTCTCCAGTGAAACCCTCTCTGGATCCAGACTCATTCCCAGGGCTGACTTTCAACCCCAAAGATGGATTTTTCCCTACTTCTCCCATGAATCTGTGGTGTCAACCATACCGTGGCCTCTGCCACTGAGTTATATGATGTCTTGAACCATTTATTCACAAATTTCACTTTCATCCGAACTGCTTCTCTCTCTTAGAACTTCTTTCATTTGAGGCATTAAGCTGTGTTCCAATTGGCTCTCTTGCCTGAACTTATATTCATATTCAAGCCTCGTCCAAAACATAAATCCCCTTCCTTGGACCCTGCATGATCTCCTAGCTTTCACTCCAGCCTTTATACCCAAGCTTAAGGAAGAAATGGTCTCTACTCAGAGTTCCCATTTCCTCTACCTCCCACCTCCAACCTGAGACAGGGGCACTTTTGCCCCCTGCACACTCCTAACTCTGCCTTTACCAGTGTTACCAGGAATCTCCTAATATCCACTCAGAGCGTCCCCCTCTTCAGGCCTGACATGCCTGGCCCTATCCTTAGCATCAGACCTCAAGGATTCCTCCCTCCTGCCTGGAACCTGTGATTCTCAAATGTTAGTGAGCATCCAGATCACCTGTAAGAGCTAATGCAGCCTAAACTTGCCAGGCTCCACCTTGCAGTTTCTGACTTAGAGGTCTGGTTTGGGATGCTAGAGTGTGCATTGCTAACAAGTTCCCTGGTGACGCCCGTGCTGCTGGTCTGCAGACGACACACTAACTAACATTGCTGGGGGTGATTTTGCACCGCTCCCTTTTGAACATTTGGTGATGCCTGTAGACCTTTTTGGTTGTCACAGCTGGAGGAAGAGGCAAGGGGAGGGGGGAGATGCTGCTGAAATCTGAGAATTAGGAAGCAGAGGATACCCTCATCCCCCTGCCAACAAAGAATTATGTGACCCAAAATACCAATGGTGCTGAGGTTGAGAAACCCTGCCCCAAACACTCTTTCCTTGGCTGGCTCATCTCTTCTATCTTCTCCCTCTCTGCCTGTCATCCCCATCACCTTACAGATACCACCTGTCCTCCCTTCTTCATTTCCACTGTCCTTCCTTGGTTCCAACTTTATAACCTCCCATATGGATTACGTACTACAAGAGCTTCTTTTTATTTATTTACTTGTTAGTGTTTATGTTTCATTATTTTTTTTTCTTCTTTTTTTTTTTTTGTGAGACAAGGTCCCCTCTGTCACCCATACTGGAGTGCAGAGCCATCGTCATAGCTCACTATAACCTTGAACGCCCAGACTCAAGCAATCCTCCCACCTCAGTCTCCCAAATAGCTGGTACTAAAGGTGCATGCCACCACATCTGGCTAATTTATTTATTTATTACTTCTTTCTGTAGAGATGGGGTCTCGCTGTGTTGCCCAGGCTTGTTTTAAACTCTTTATATCATGGGATCCTCCTGCCTCGGCCTCCCAAAGTGCTAGGATTATAGGCTTGAGCCACAGTGCCTGGCCTACAATAGCTTCTTAAATGAATTTTTGGATGACAAGGTCATCCCTCCTCAATCGACATAAACTCTCTGAGCACGTGGCTTCCCTAGTTAAAAGACATCGATGTTTCCCCTCCTCACCCAGTGCTAGTAGGAGACCCCAGACCCTTGGGACTCACAAGCCTCTGTGAGCTGTCTCTTGCTGGCCTCGCCCATCTGGCCTGCCCCACTGCCCCCCCCCCCCCCGCCCCATGCTTCTGCCTACCAAAGCCGCTTACAATTTCTGCTTTCCGTCTCCCAGTACATATTCTGTTCTCCCCCACCTAGAAAGCCCTTTCCTCATCTCTGCTGAGCGAATTCTTTTCCCAATCTTTGAGACTCAAGTGTCACCTCCTCCAAAGAGCCTTCCCTGACCCTCCTCATCTGCTAACTTAACTGCTCTAATTGTGGGCCTGGCAGAGCCCCTGGCTGACGTCTGTGCTCATCTATCTTAAGGCTATCACCCGGGAGGTGCAAGAGAACCCAGCGCTAAACACACAGACTCTGAGCAGAAATTTTAGCATTTGAATCCCAGCTCTGATATTTACTAGCTGTGTGATCTTAGATAATGCACTTGGTAGGGCGCGGTGGCTCAAGCCTGTAATCCCAGCACTTTGGGAGGCCGAGGCAGGTGGATCACGAGGTCAAGAGATCGAGACCATCCTGGTCAACATGGTGAAACCCCGTCTCTACTAAAAATACGAAAATTAGCTGGGCATGGTGGCGTGTGCCTGTAATCCCAGCTACTCAGGAAGCTGAGGTAGGAGAATTGCCTGAACCCAGGAGGCAGAGGTTGCGGTGAGCCGAGATCGCGCCATTGCACTCCAGCCTGGGTAACAAGAGCGAAACTCCGTCTCAAAAAAAAAAAAAAGAAAAAAAAAAAGAGAGAGTTAATGTACTTAACAGTCTGTGCTTCAGTTTCTTTTTCGTTTTCTTTTCTTTTTTTTTTCTTTTTTTTTTTTTGAGACCGAGTCTTGCTCTGCCGCCAGGTGCCAGGCTGGAGTGTAGTGGCGCGATCTCGGCTAACTGCAACCTCCGCCTCCTGGGTTCAAGCAATTCTCTTGCCTCAGCCTCCCAAGTAGCTGGGACTGCAGGCGCATACCACCATGCCCAGCTAACTGTTTTTTGTATTTTTAGTATAGACGGGATTTCACCATGGTGACCAGGATGGTCTCGATCTGTTGATCTCGTGATCCGCCCGCCTCGGCCTCCCAAAGTGCTGGGATTACAGGCTTGAGCCACCGCGCCCGGCTGCTTCAGTTTCTTTATCTGTAAAATGAGGTCAATGAGTGCCTACCTCGTTAGGTTGTGAGGACCAAATGAGTTACTATATACAGAAAGCACTTAGAACAGGCTTGGTAATTAATAAGCAGTTTAATAGAGTTGGTCCTTGTTATTATTACTGACTTGTCTGTTTACCTCACTGGGTTGTAAGCTCTGTGAAGATAGCAGTATGTTTTTGATTTCTGTATCCCCTTGTCCAGAGTAAGCATTTAATAAATATAAGTTAGATTTGTAAACTCCCTGAAGGCAGAAGCATGAAAAACTGATGTATTTCTTCTCTTTCTCCCTCCCTCTCCTTCCCTTCTTTTTTCTTCCAGTCTGTCTGACATCATTTATTCATTCAACAAATGTTTACTGAGCACTTGATGTATGAGTCATTATTGTTCACATCCTTGGTTTCTAGGAGCATAATACAGTGCATGAGGCACTGAATTAAGAGTTGAAAAAAATAAGCCGGACACGGTGGCTCACGTCTGTAATCCCAGCACTTTTGGAGGCTGAGGCAGGCAGATCACCTGAGGTCAGGAGTTCAAGACTATCCTGGCCAACATGGTGAAACCCCAGCTCTACAGAAAATACAAAAAAGTAGCTGGGTGTGATGGCACACACATGTAGTCCCAGCTACTCAGGAGACTGAAGTGCGAGAATCGCTTGACCCCAGGAGGCGGATGTTGCAGTGAGCTGAGATCACGTCACTGCACTCCAGCCTGGGAAACAGAATAAGACACCATCTCAAAAAAAAAAAAAAGTTGAAAAAATCTTGAGTCCTGGCTAACCCCTTATAGGCCTTTCACATCAAACAAAGATAATAGTGTCTTTCACCCTCCTCTGTCTCCATAATGTTATGACGCTATCATGAGATAATTAATTTATAGAAAGTATAGGACAATCATCAAATGTAAAAGATTTATTTTCCTAACCCACCTTATTTCTTTTTAATGACTCTAGAACAAAGGCATTGGTCTGACCTACGATTATTTGCATACTGCTCTTCACAGATGAGTTGGAGAAAATATTAAGGGAGAAATAAATATGCTGAGGCTGTGAGAAGCGAGAAAGCTAAGGGAACAGCTTCATTGTACAGAGTCATGCAGTCAGCAATCAGCAGTTTCCAAGGTGTGTTTCAAACAACACTTATTCCAGGTGATGGTAACAAGTAGTGGGTGCAAGAGGGAGTTACCTATAGTCAAGTAAGTTTGGGAAACACCGGGTTAAGCAAATCCAAACCAGTGTCTTTTTGATAGGACTTTCTAGCACCTTGAATAAGCTAATGTGCACCATGAATCTCCAAGAGGGGAAACCTCAGATGTATGTAGGGTGCAGAATTTTCTAAAGTTATTGACTTCAGAACTTTTTCCATTAAATGTCTTAAGAAACAAGTGTTCCATGGTACACAGTTTAGACAAGCACAATAGAAAACACTGTTTTGGACCATCTTTCTTACCTACAGACATTGAAAATGAGATTCAAATAAATTAAATGACTTGCTTCAAGTGACACAGTCAGTAGAAGTCTGATTATCAGTCTAGGGCTTTCTCCAAACAACCACACTAACGCCATTCTCTTCCAAACTCTCAGAAAACAAAGGCCTGAGGCTGCTGTTTTAGTTTGCAACTTCAAATTCCAGAATCTCAAGAAAATTCAAAGTAAAATTGTGAAGAAAATAGCTAAGAGTAGATTTCACTGTCTTTCCATTTAGATATTGAATGATCTTATCTCTTCTCTGAAATTTTAAGTTCAAACTATCTTTCAAGTCCCCTGCTTTCAATGCCTAGCTTAAGAGAAGAGCTTCAACAACATTTGCTGAGCATGGACTCTGCAGTGTTTCTCCTGTCACCAGGGAATCACCTCCCTCCCCCACATTCCCATCACATGTTATCTGCACTATTCAATGGTAGTTTTCATAATCTTCCTTATAGCTATTTACACACATTCTCTTTCCAGCACTAGATTATAAAATCTTAGAAGAAAGGGTCTATGTCCAATTCAGTCCTATAAGTTGATGATCAAAACTATGTCCCAGGAAAAGAGCTACCATAATCATTTAAACTTTATTGTAAATTAATATGAGTCATTTCTTATGCTGTAATGGCCTGGAAAATTAGGTTTATGCTGCAGTAACAAACAACCCCCAAATCTCAGTGATTTAACCCAATTAAAGTTTCTCATACATGTTACATATCTCACGTAACATGTGTCAGCAGAGGGCTCTGCTCCACACAGTCACTCAGGACCCAGGCTTATCGTGGCGGCTTGACCAATGGCCTCCTCGTTACTGCAGCTAGAGAAAAGAGTGCTAAAGATCTCACACTGCATGTATCATGTCTTGGCCCAGAAGTAACATAAATCACTTGTGCTCATAGCCCATTGGTTAGAACTAGTTATGTGGTCCTTCCCAACTGTAGTGGGGCAGAGAAGTCTAATATCTCATGTGACCAGAAGGAAAGGAAAATTGGATGTGGGTGAACCACAGAAGTCTCTATCACACAATGGGTTTGTAAAAATTAAGCTTTCTTTGTAACAGTGGTATGATAGGCATCGAACACTTAACAGATGCTGGAAATCACTCTTCATTGGTGAATGAATTGAAAGTTAGAAGTATTTAAAGTAACAGAAAGTGTTAAATGAATAAAGTGTGATATTGGAATTCTAAACCAATTTTGTCCCTACTCTCTGACACTGGCAAAGTTGATCACCATGCTAGACCTTAGTTCTCTCATTGTAAAAATTAGAGATTGATTATATAATTTCTAAGGTCCCTTCTAAGGCAAATATTCTAGTATTTTATGGTGGGGTAGGGGGCATTCATCCCAAGTATTACTTTCCTTTTCTCTGTAAGAGAGCTCTTGTTAACAAAGGACCCACCACAGTCAGCAGAATTATGTTTTTAACAAAAGCTGGGGTTTTGTCCTAAATAAATGGAGAAGTCACAGAGGAGAGAACAGCTCAGACAGGAAGGATCCAGAAATAACCTTTCATTTCAAGCCAGAGTCAAGAAGAAGCCTTAAGCAGACTGGAGATGTCCACTTTTGTTTTGGGGAATACCAAAGTCATCTCTTTGATCAAAGATTTTAAAAGAAGCAAAAAAATTCTTTCATGTTCTCTGAGCTGCTCTCGGGTCTGATCCCAGGAAACATTGTTGTAACTGAGACAGGGGAACATTGAGTAGTGTTATGTTCTTATTTGGCCTGGTGCAACTCTTTATTTATTAAAGCCTTAGGGCTCTTCAGGCCAGGGTTCAGTGTATTAATGTATGTAGTTTGTCTCCCTAGACAGAAGACAAATTTCAAAACCCCTTGCTTTAGGGTGACCCATTTTGAGCCAAAGATATTATCTCTGAAGCTTTTTCTTTCTCTTTTCTTATGCTGTAAAAGATATTTGGGGCCATGCTAGCAAAAGGTCAAGATTCAACACCTCACTCCTCCCCTTACCAATGCCTCTCTCCATGATTCCTACATGAATTTTTTTTTTTTTTTTTTTTTTTTTTTTTTTGAGACAGAGTCTTGCTGTTTCCCAGGCTGGAGTGCAGTGGTGTAATCTCGGCTAACTGCAACCTCTACCCCCTAGGTTCAAATGATTTTCCTGCCTCAGCCTCCTGAGTAGCTGGAATTATAGGCACACACCACCACACCTGACTAATTTTGGTATATTTAGTAGGGATGGGGTTTCACCAGGTTGGTCAGGTTGATCTTGAACTCCTGACCTCAGGTGATTCACCCTCCTTGGCCTTCCAAAGTGCTGGGATTACAGTTGTGAGCCACCGTGCTCGACCATGAATTGTATTCTTTTTTTTTTTTTTTTTTTTTGAGATGGAGTTTCGCTCTTGCTACCCAGGCTGGAGTGCAATGGCGCGATCTCGGCTCACTGCAACCTCCGCCTCCTGGGTTCAGGCAATTCTCCTGCCTCAGCCTCCTGAGTAGCTGGGATTATAGGCACGTGCCACCATGCCCAGCTAATTATTTTGGATTTTTTTAGTAGAGACGGGGTTTCACCATGTTGACCAGGATGGTCTCGATCTCTTGACCTCGTGATCCACCCGCCTCGGCCTCCCAAAGTGCTGGGATTACAGGCTTGAGCCACCGCGCCCGGCCATGAATTGTATTCTTAATGTAACCTGGCCCACCAGTATTTCTTGAATACTAGTAATATGCAAACTATATGCTAGTGTGAAATGAGAAGACCCTAGTCCCTGTTTGCATGGGACTAGGAAGGTCCTGGGGGAGACAAACGTGAAGACAAACCACTCTAGGAGTGTGGCAGCTGCAGTACTGGAGGTACCTATAGCAGGGTGGGGAGGTGGGGGTGCACTTCACTGCTTGAGGGGCTCACGGGGAGATTTCTGGGAAAGAGTCCTTAACATAAGGCCTGAAAAATCAGTAAAAGTTTGCCAGAGGTAGGTTCTGGGGAAGGGTGGGGGAACAAGGGTGTCCCAGCCTTAGCCTAGGCCAAAGCACAATAGACTAAAATGGCATTCCATGCTCAGAGAACTTCAAATAACTTTAGGTAGTATAGAAGGAGTTGTGTAGGGGCAGAGCCAGGGAGAGATCAGGAAAATAAATTCCCCAACCTCCAAAGTCCTCTCTCTCCATTATTCTGCCAAATCTCTCGGGAGGTTCAACTCAACAAGAAGCTGGAGCCTGTTGACATTGACAATAAAGAGCACTGGGTCTGGAGAGACAAATGGAAGATACCCAGCAATTTACTGCTGGCTCTGTTGACACTGTTGCTGGCTATGAGGGAGATGTTCATGGTTAGGACTCCGTCCATCATGCTCGTAGCATTCTCCCCTTTTTCATGGTGTTTCACTTCACATCCCAAGCAATGCTGCCTTATCCTACCTTTCTGGGCAGCTGGAATGTACTCTATGGGGTGTGAAAGACAAAATGTGCCAGACAACTCAAGAGATGATTTTATTCAGGCTGTTGCAACAGAGAGAACACTCATGAGTGAAGAATGCTAAAGAGCAAGCAGGGAGTCTGGGGTTTTATGATGCAGGTAAACAAGAAAATCATGAGAATGAGTGGAGGTAGGTCTTACCTATGTCATACGGGGGAGGCGGATTCTTTGTGGTTAATCATTTCCCAGAATACAAAAGAATGGGAGGATTTCTTAACTCACTGGTTTCTGTGAGGACAGGGTTCAGATAAAGTTTAACATGGCCAGTTCCCCGCTCAGTTCAAAACAAGTCAATATTATGCCTTGCTGAACAACTCAGAAGTGATCATAAGCCCTCTGGGTGAGGCAAAGCAGGGTCTAAGGAAGTTTCTCAGGGACTCTTCTTGGCATTGTTCTTGCAAAGTTAGTTGAGCCATCTGTTGACAGGCAGTGGCAAAGATCAGTTCTTTTCAAGTCCTGGATATCAGGCATCTTACATTTAAAAAGAGAGATAGTAATGTAAAAGACTGCATTAAACTGAAAAGCTAAGAGTTGAAACCAGACGGTTAATAATCTGACGGCTGCCAGGAGGTCAGTGAAGGAAAACCTTTTGTCTATGCAATGCCATTCATTGAGTTTCTTCAAGTTAGGATGTCAATACTCTGGTGATGTTGTCCACAGTCTTGGTTGCCTCCCACATAAGAGTATGCATGATCTGAGCATTTTGCTGGACTTCCTTCTTTAATGGCCCCAACACCAGCCAGACAGCAGTGTGTCCAGGGGAAAACTCAGCCCGTGAATAATCTGTTGCAATGATGAATCCTTTGACGTTCACATCAAGTTGTTGGACCTTAGTTCTCGGGGCTTCTTTGGATCCTAGAGAAGAGAGCCAGAGCAAAGCAACTTGGAGTTTCAATAAATAGGAATTTGGGTAATCAGGTATTTGTCCTCCATGACACCAGGTGAGGTGGGAGAGATTAAAAACTGGAAAACTTAGCGTGGAGTGTTGTAGCTAGATATTGAAGGAAACTGGAAGAACTGAGTATTTGGTGTGGATTGACAAGTTGGGCAAGGTAAAAGGATCCAATCTAATTTGCAAATAGAAACCACAAGTTATTCTTTTACCTGATAAAGAGACAGAGGGGACAAAGACAACCCTAAATATCTACCAGAAAGATAGATTGTAAATATCCATGAAGTATGTGCAATTTACATAAAAGCACAAAATAGCTCAAAAGTCAGAAAGAGGGTCAAAATCTGATAACTGGGAAAGATTTACTCTGGGAAATAATTTTCCATTGACACACAGAATTTCTCTCTACAGTCACCTTTTGCTTGATCAAAAATATTCTCAAAGGCTGGGCATGGTGGCTCATGCCTATAATCCCAGCACTTTGGGAGGCCAAGGTGGGCAGATCACCTGAGGTTGGGAGTTCGAGACCAGCCTGACCGACATGGAAAAATTCCATCTCTACTAAAAATACAAAATTAGCCAGGCATGTCGACACATGCCTGTAATCGCAGCTACTCGGGAGGCTGAGGCAGGAGAATCGCTTGAACCTGCGAGGCAGAGGATGCAGTGAGCTGAGATTGCACCACTGCACTCCA
Organism: Saimiri boliviensis; assembly: GCF_048565385.1. Classification (NCBI taxonomy): domain Eukaryota; kingdom Metazoa; phylum Chordata; class Mammalia; order Primates; family Cebidae; genus Saimiri; species Saimiri boliviensis. The sequence goes on from NC_133453.1 coordinate 123,812,233, forward strand.
GCCTGGGCAGCAAGAGTGAAACTCTGTCTCAAAAAATATATATCTATATCTGTATATGTATATATGAAGTATTGAGTCCTAGATTAAATAACACCAAGGCGAAAGTATGCAAAATTGCAGGGTCTTTATTGCCGGCAGCCATGGAGGACTCGCATCTCTCCAAGCCGTGGGGTCGAAAGGAGGGTGTCAAGACATTTTATACCCATAAAACCACCTTGAGAGTTGGGGTGAGGAGCGGGGATCGGGATGAAGGGCTTCAGACATTCCGAGGGCTAGTGGATTCTGTAAATCACCTCCTGGGCGGAGACTAGGGTGAGGGGACTCTGGACATTCCAAGGGCCAGGGGACTTTTGTCACTCCGATTGTTACTAAAGTGTTTTACAGAAGTCAAGATAAGCGTTAATTTACACATTATCTGGGTAGGGTGGAAATTATAGACCTTAGTTATTTATTACAAGTCGCAGGAGCCAAGATGGTGTGAGTTTGGACTGCTCGCCTGTCACATAAGGGTCACAGAGAGCAGTTACTGATAAGCAAAGGTAAGCAGCTTTACATAGTGGTCATTTTAGAGCAAGATAGCTGTCTTTATTTACAGAAACCAAGGTCAGCAAGGTCTTTCGAAGTTTGCTTTGATGGAAGTGTTCATAAAGAATCTCACAGTGGGGGTGTGGAGGTGGGAAGAGATAGCATGGGGAGAAATGACAGATAAAGTAGAGGGGACGGAAGGCAGAAAAGCACACTGCCATGTGTGTACCTATGCAACAATCTTGCATGTTCTTCACATGTACCCCAAAACCTAAAATGCAATTAAAAAAAAATTGTTCTTAAAAATTGATAGGTAAATAAAATTTCTATTTAAAATAACCAAAAAATAAAAAATAAAAATAAAAATAAAAATGTTAAACTATTAAAAAAAAAAAAAAAGAATCTCACAGTGGACTTTTAAAAGCCACATAAGTTTAGGAAACCAAGCCAAGCACTTACCACCAGTTCTCACCTGCAATACCTATAGATTTGAGTGAATTCCCCTCTTCTTCAGGTTCCCAAAATATCTTTACATTCCTGAACCTCCCAGGAAGTAACTTCTCTTACTCAACAGAAGTACTAGGAATCCTACAAGCTGAGCAGAGGACAGTTTTCCCAAGAGGGTTCTGTAAGCATTGGCTCCATAATGCCAGCCTTTGTCCCTTAAAACTGTTTGGTCATATCTGATTAAATAAGCATCATTCTCAAATACGACATTCTAGGTAAAGCCACAATTGCATAACCAAGGTTTCTAATTATGTCCTGCTAACAAGGAAGACCTCATTATTGAACCTATTCAAATAGTTACAGCGCCATGAAGACAAAATGCTTAATAGTTTCTGAATTCTGAAGAGTTCAGACAGGGAGAAAGAGATAAATGTTTCATTTCTGTTTATAAAAGCATAATCAATTAAGTTGTTATGAGTTATAGACAGCCTAAGAGAAAAGACAGCTTAGAGGGTTCCTCATATCCCCAAAAATAAAGCATTAAAATAGCAACAATATTCAACAAAAACCTCGATCATGCCCCAACAGTTCATTCAGTACTATGTGATTAATCCTTGCTCCTTTCAGTGTTGGGTTAGCAATCTCATGAACCTATTAGTTTTTTAAGTGAAATCCTGAAAATTCTGACTCAGTCCACTGATAAGGATATGGCCTCCAAGTTGCTTAAGCAAGGCCTTCAGAAGCCTCCACCCCATGTCCCTCGCAACATTGTTTCCACAGGGCTCTGACATTGTCCTTTGTTGAAGAAAAACCACTCAGGCCTACAGCTGATTGTAAAACCTCTCAGGGAAGCACCAGAGTAAAGGAACACTTATCTGTAGATGACAAAATATTTAAACTGGTTGTGTTTAATTTATTACTGGTAATTTTCAAAAATGAAAAAATCCTGAGGAAAGTTTATTATAAGAATAATATGGCCGGGCGCGGTGGCTCAAGCCTGTAATCCCAGCACTTTGGGAGGCCGAGGCGGGTGGATCACGAGGTCAAGAGATCGAGACCATCCTGGTCAACATGGTGAAACCCCGTCTCTACTAAAAAAAATACAAAAAATTGGCTGGGCATGGTGGTGTGTGCCTGTAATCCCAGCTACTCAGGAGGCTGAGGCAGGAGAATTGTCTGAATCCAGGAGGTGGAGGTTGCGGTGAGCCGAGATCGCGCCATTGCACTCCAGCCTGGGTAACAAGAGCGAAACTCTGTCTCAAAAAAAAAAAAAAAAAAAAAAGAATAATGTAACTGACAAGAAAATGTGTTTGTTTCTATGCAAAATAAAATAAAGCCAATCCAAAACACGGTTTAGATAAAATATTCATAAACATAGTGATTAAATCCTATTTTCAAAGAAGAGTGGGTATTATATCTAGTTTCTGAAAGTGGATGAACATAATTTTTACAGAGAAAAATTTCTTTGACTGGTTATGGTGGCTCACACCTGTAATTCCTGCACTTTGGGAGGCCAAGGTGGGCAGATCACCTGAGGTCAGGAGTTTGAGGCCAGCCTGCCAACATGGTGAAACCCATCTCTAGTAAAAATACAAAAATTAGCTGGGCATTGTGGTGGGTGCCTGTAATCCCAGCTACTTGGGAAGCTGAGGCAGAAGAATCACTTGAACCTGGGAGGTGAAGATTGAAGTGAGCCGAGATTGTGCCACTGCACTCTAGCCTGGGCAACAGAGCAAGACTCTGTCACAAAAAAGAAAAAAAAATTCTGATACAGTATATAACAATCGTGAGATATACACCATGAATATTAAGCATGTAGTTAGAATATACCAAAAATATGTGGAAAACATGAAGTTCAGGGATTCATTAAGTCTGGAGTAAGTCCTAAACATCTGTATACTAATAAAATTCCATAGGCAAGTGATATGAATCCCAACTTGAAAACCACTGGTCTAGAAGATGCTAGATTCAAATTAAAGTTCTGACCAAGTTAGCACTGATAAAAAGGAAATGAAATGTTGAATGCTAACACCATACTGTTGCTGTCTAATATGAGGCAAAATAGTACCAGGACGCTGGGAAATAGAAATATATCTTGGACAGAGAGGGCATTGGCAATTCTCCAGGAACTTCCCATACAGCCATAATTTCAAAATATTTACAGTAACAACATTTAACTCACACAAATTTAACCTAGGGAAGGTTATGCTTCCTTTCTGATTTGCCAACACATTCCATGGACTTCATCGATAGTAACATATCAAATAAACCTAATTATTTCTAGACCCTTCCTTTTTTACAAGGTAAAAGAACAAATCCCTTGTCATTTCTTCAGAGGCCCTCTCAAAAACCTAAAAGGCAGTCTTAGGTATAAAAAATATCATTTAGGACTCAACTTAGGAAAGGCAAAATATCAAAAGCTGTCAGGAGATCTTAACATTGATTAAGATATGATCATGGATTACTAAGAATAATACTTGGCTATCAGTTTCATCAAAGTGATGATAACAGCTTTAAGAAATAAATGTAGGAGGTAACATGATGGTGAAGAACCTTAACTCAGCCCTTTCAAAACTGAGAAGACTTTGTTCTCTTAAATAATCAAGGACATGACAAAGTCAACGTAAAGCACAGTACACTTTTCTTATAATACTCTGAATCTTTGTTATCTAGGCAGATTACACAGAAGGTAAGAATAATTGCTTTTATAATTGCTGATTAAGAGCAGACCAATAATAATAGTAAAATTCTCTCAAAATATAGTTTGAGAGAATCAGACTATAGTTTTGCACCAGTACAATTCCTGCTACTAAAGATCTTTTTGAAAATCTTACAAATAAATCACAAACCTTATTCAGCTTTGACCACGACAAACAAAATTCCATTTCTATAAACTTTCGACAACTTTCTATATTCATTTGTGCTTTGTCCTAAAGTTTTCTCTGCCTCATTTGGAATAACCAGTCGTTTAACTATAGAACAAAACTACTCTCTTTTTCATCCCCTTTAGTTCAACTTCTGAAAGTGGCAAAAAAAAAAAAAAAACCAAAAACCACACACACACACACACACACACACACACACACACAGATACGCACACACACACACTTATTAACAGACCCAAAGATATACTTCTGCATATCATACATGGGAATTTCAGGAATACTCTATTTATATAAGCATTTATTCATTCCTAAGCCAATTAATATAGAGGACCTTTAAAAGATTTTATAATGTAATGCCATTCAGAGGTAGGAAAATGTTACCCACTCACTGATATGTGTACACTGTACATACAGATACAGATAGAGAGCTTATAGATTCAATTTTAAAATTTTAGCCATGGGGCTGGGCATGGGGACTCGATAATCCCAGTACTTTGGGTGGCCAAGGCAGGTGGATCACTTGAGCTCAGGTGTTCAAGACAAGTCTGGGCAACATGGCAAGACCTCGTCTCTACAAAAAAATTTAACTGGGCATGGTGGCGTGCACCTGTAGTCCCAGCTACTTAGTAGGCTGAGGTGGAAAGATCACTTGAGCCCAGGAGGCTGAAGCTGCAGTGAACTGTGATTACTCCACTGCACTCTCGCTTGGGTGACAGAGACCCTGTCTCAAAAAATAAATAAAGTAAAATGAAATTCTAGCCATGGGTCAAGCATAACTACAGATATAAAACTCATTGTTTTCTTAATTGATTTGAGCCCAAAGTAGACAAATACACAAACAGAAAAGAGTAACGAAGCAGATTGTCGTGCCTCTCCCAGCAGAGACAGGGCCCTAAAACCAAAAGAAGCTGGCAGTAGAAATCATGCAAGTACTGAAAAAGAATCAAAATCAAATTTAGTATACCATCAATGGACAAGAGTCTCAAACCCAAAACAGAGGCAGACTCACCATCGGCTCCTCCTGCCAGTGGCCGAGGAGCGAACCCAAGGACCTGAGGACTCATGGGAAAGGCCCAGACCTGAGTCATGAGTCCTCAGACCAAACTGAGGCCAGACCAAACTGTCAAAGACAAAATGCACTAAACCATAAGAAGATCATTAAATTCAGTCTATTAGAATAGGGAAACTATACTTTAGTGAGGAATCTCAAAGAAAAGGAAGTAGATCTGTGGTTTCATAAAATCGGGAATTGTCAGGAAGAATGGAGGTAAGTCTTATCTATTGCTAGCGGGGAGGGTTATTTGGAGCTAGCAGTTTTCTGGAACACAAAGGGGTAAGAGATTTCAGAAACCAAAGAATGGGATGGTCTGATCTGATGCTGTTTTCCTGGAGCATGGTGGGAGGGGTCAGGAAAAGTTTAGTATTGTTGAGGGCTTATCAAGCAACTAAATGTAAACCACTATAGAATGATTCCCAAGTTGAAAGTTATTTTAGTGACTTTCAGCTTGGGCACCCTTCCACAGTGATTATTGCAATCTACTATGAAATCGTAGTAAGAAACCTTTTTTTTTTTCTTTTTTGAGACAGTGTCTTACTCTGTCACCCAGGCTGGAGTGCATTGGCGTGATCTCGGCTCATGGCAACCTCTGCCTCCCCGGTTCAAGCAATTCTTCTGCCTCAGCCCCTCAAGTAGCTGGGACTACAGGCTCCTGCCACCATACCTGGCTAATTTTTTGTATTTTAATAGAGATGAGGTTTCGCCATGTTGCCCAGAGTAGTCTTTAACTCCTGAGCTCAGGCAATCCGCCTGCCTTGGCCTCCCAAAGTGCTAGAATTATAGGTATAAACCACCATGCCCAGCCTTAAGACATTTTTTTTAACCCTAAGAGTCAAACACTAAAATTTACAAATGATTTATCTTTTAAAATATTACTTCAGACAGAGTCAGTGACATTCCTACTCCCTTAAAGGGTCATGTGGAAGGGAAGACATTGTGCAAAAGCATCTACAGTGCTGCAATTTCAGGGCACCAAGAGTTCCACACTGTGCACTGAGGTGGGGTCAAGGAAAGGGGAGGCCAATAGGTAGCCAAGGACAGGATCGGGAGGGACATCTGGGCCTCTCACACAAATTAGAACTCAGTCTGCAAGGAAGTGGGAAGGGTTTGGAGTCAGAGGTGTGATGCCATTTTGCTAGCAGCCGGGTCAAACTCTGGGCTTGGATCTAGATTTTACCACCATGGCTCTGTAATTTTGAACAAGTCATTGTAAAATGATGTTAATTGCATCTATTTCAGAGGAGTGTGGTGATACTGCAAGTAAAATGAGCAAAATTACGCCTGGCATGTAGAATTAGCCATGACTACTACTAGAATTTCAGTTGTTGTTAAATTTTTGTACTTTCTTAGCTGGTTGTTGCTGCCTGGGAACTCTGACACCACTGAGTCTCCAATATTCCCTTGTAGGAGTGACTGACATCAATCTGGTTGAAAGTTGTGGAGGTAGGTAAAGACTCCACTTAAAACACGTCTGCATAGCTATTTAGGCAAGAGTGACTAAAGTTAACTGATTAAATAAAATAACGGGGTTCTGGAGGTTAGGGTGTGGTTAAAGTCATGCCAATGCTACACTTACTGTGTGTGGAGGAGGGCAGGAAATGAGACTGACTGAGATCTATGGCAATGGCTTACACTATGCAGCTCTAGGAAGGTTCCTTTTACGTCAGTATCTACTTCGTGCTCCTGCTTAAACCTCTGCTGCAATGAAACAGGGAACTCAAGTAAGACGGACAGGGAGAAGCACCAGCAATCTAAATATGTCTGAGGCTTGAAATGCAGAGGAAGCTACAAAGCCATGGCAAAGGGTGTGTTTGTTCATTAAAATATACGCTATGTTTCTGCACCAGTACGTTTATTGCAGCACTATTTACAATGGCAAAAACTTGGAACCAACCCAAATGCCCATTAGTGACTGACTGGATAAAGAAAATGTGGCACATACACACCATGGAATACTATGAAGCCATAAAAAAGAATGAGTTAATGTCCTTTGCAGGGACATGGATGAAACCATCGTTCTTAGCAAACTAATGTGGGAACAGGAAAACAAACACAGCATGTTCTCTCTCATAAATGGGAGTTGAACAATGAGAACACATGGACACAGGGAGGGGAACATCACACACCGGGGCCTGTGGGAGGATGGGGGTAAGGAGAGAGCATTAGGACAAATAGCTAATGCATGTGGAGCTTAAAACCTAGATGAGGGGTTGATAGATGCAGCAGACTACCATGGCACATGTATACCTGTGTAACACACCTGCACATTATGCACATGTATCCCAGAACTTAAAGTAAAATAAAATAAATATGTATATGATGTGTTTCATCAAAATATGAGGAATTCAGATAACAGCATCTCAGCCTCCTCATAAGGATGCACACGCAGGAGATTTGTTTGTCTCAGAGATTGCTCTAACCCTCATTAGTAATGCCAACTTGATTTGCTTCTAGTTTAGCTGAGCTGGTAAATTTTTTTAGAGCATGAGATCTCTCATATTGCTGTGCAAATGTCTGCTGGCTGCAGACACAGGCCACCAGCAGTTCAAAGCCAATTTCTGTCCCCCAACTCAGTCAGGAATGGCATTGCGGGGGCATGTGTCATGGTCTGAGAACAGGGCAGCAGGGGACCATTACCATTTTTTGATGTCATGCCAGCAAAATACCCATTCTTTTTCCATTATTGGATATCTATTCTTTTCCCATAAGTTTCAAGTCATAGCTTACTTAAAACATTAGAATGAGATATTACCCCCACCCGACTCCTTCAGCCGGATAGAGGACAAAGAGAACACAGAAACCTAGACACTCGTGGCAGAAACATCTATAGAAAAATGCCTCTGTTTCCAAATTAATTTGGGTAGTGTCACCATTTGCCTTGCTGCTATGTCAAGCCTTGCTTCCAGGGGCAGAAAGGTTTTACACAAATAGATTGTTAGTACTGTAGGGAGTTGAAGTTTACTCAATCACTACAAGAGTCATGGCTTTCAGAGCTTCTGACCATGACCCAGTGTAAGAAATACACATTTATTACGACCCAGTGCACACATTCATAACCAAAGCCAAACTTCCATGGTATAAGTAATCCCACCTTGGCTCATTACTAGCCATCAACCTCATGTCACAGAACCACTGAACATGAGTTGGGAAGAAGTGTGTACAACCAGCTGTCAGCACATACCTGCTATACCCACACACACACACACACACGCACACACACACTAACAACAATTAAGAAACTGCTGAACTGGTGTTGCAAAGAATGCATTTTGGGGAACTCTATCTAAATTGCAAAACTTGTAAATCAGGGAAAAGAGACTGCAATACCTGAAGGTTTTCTTTGCAGAAGTCTTTTGGAAGCTTGTTTCAGCAAAACACCTTCCTCTGTAAGTTAATCTATTGGTAATGTTCTAAGAAAAGTTGTTTCTCTATTTTAATCTCTGCCTTCTCTAATTCTTCTGTAGTTCAGAAACATTTTGCTTCAGCCAGATAATATTTTGAGGTAGTTTTTACAAAACACTAAACATTAAGTCTGATACGCTATAAAATGAAGGGTGAAGGGTATGTGCATGTATAAATTCATGTGACTCCAGGTATTCTGAACAATTGAATGAACATTGGCAGTTTTCCCTTAGACCTTCAAGTTATTTTGCAAATAAAATAATCATATTGCTGCATAACAAACCATCCTAAAAATCAATGGCATTCAACAATAAGCATTTCTTTCTCACACAATTGAGAGTTAGCTGCAGGGACTATCTGCCTACCTTCTTGTCTGTGGAGCAGTTGGGGGCTCTACTTGGAGCTGGGTTTGGTTGGGCAGCTTTGTTCCAGACACCCCATCTCTTGGGATCACAGGGCTAGACTGAAGAAACCGTGCCTTCTCATAACAAGAGAGCAGGAGGAAATTGGAAAGATACCTGGAGGGCATCACGTTTGCCTCTTTCGATTAGCCAAAGGAAGTCACTCCCTCTTTCTCTCCCGCCAGTGAGAGGGCAGTGCAAAATTATATGCCAAAGGGCATGGTTCCAAGGAGGAGGGAAGAATTGGGGCTTGTGGAAGGCTAAATAATGCACTCCAAAAATCTCTACATCCTAATCTCTGGAACCTGTGAATTTACTCTACATGACAAATGTGATTAAATTAAGGATCTTGAGATGGCTAGATTATCCTGGATTTTCTGGATGGGCCCAGTGTAATCTCAAGGGTCCTTCTAAGACGGAGACAGGAGATCAGAGTTAGAAGAAGTATATGGGATGATGGAAGCAAGAAGGAAACGCAACGTAATGTGAGGTCATGGGCCAAGGATTGAGAACAGCCTGCAGAAGCTAGAAAAGTCAAAAAGGCAGAATCTCTCTGAAACTTTCAGAATGAAGGCAGCCCTCCCAACACCTCGATTTCAGGCTTCTGACCTCCAGAAATATAATAAGTTTTTATTGTCTTTCATGTAGACCAGAAAGTATCTACTAGGTTTGTGGTAATTTTGTTACAGCAGCAATATAAAACTAGTACAAATTGTGGTATCAGGAAGTGGGGTGCTGATGTAACAAATGCCTGCAAATGTGGAAGTGGCACGAGAATTGGGTAGAGAAGGCCTAGTTTGCACTGAACAGACTGTTGTTAGGTAGAGAAGGCCTAGTTTGCGCTGAACAGACTGTTGTTAGAACAATGGATGCTAAACACTCTGCTGATGAAAGCTCAGAAGGAAACGAGGAACATATTATTGGAAACTAGAGGAAAGGGGATCATGTTACATAATGGCAGGAAGATTAGCAGAACCATGTTGTATATTTATGTAGAATGAAGAATTTGTCAACCATGTGCTTGGATATTTAGCTGAGGATAGTTCCAAGCAAAGTGTTGAAGGTACAACCTGGCTTATTCTTTATAACTTACAGTAAATGTCAGAAGAAAGAGAGAAATTGAGGAAAGGACTGTTAAGCAAAAGAAACCAGAATGTAATGATTTTGTAAATTCTCAGCTTGTCCAGATTGCAAAAAAGGATAAAATTAGGAGATTTACAGTCAGGAAAGTGTGTTCTAGAGAGAAAGCTACAGCTATGGATTTTTTTTTTTTTTTTTTCCAGGCTGGATTGCAGTGATGCAATCATGGCCCACTGCACTGTGGAACTCCTGGGCTCAAGCAATACTCCTGCCTCAGCCACGCAAGCAGCTGAGGCTACAGGCAAATGCCACCATGTACAGTTGCTTTAAAAATTTTTTTCATAGAGATGATGTCTCACTATATTGCCCAGGCTGATCTTGAACTCCTGATTTCAAGCAATCTTGCCTCTGCCTCTCAAAGTGCTAGAATTATAGGCATAAGCCACCACACCTGGCCTAGACAACCTTTTGCTAGTGTCTGAGAAGAAACAAAATGTCACAGTATTCTGTCACACAGAGCTCTTTGAGGAAATTAAATACATCACTCATGGATTCCTTCAGACATCTCATGGGGCTATCTAGGAAAGATCTGTGGAAGTGCCTCTTATCTAATGGACTGAATCCCTGTGACATACATAGGAGACCTACAAGATTCTTGTTGTTATACTGGCAGCAACACTGCCAACTTAGCCAGAAAGAGACAAAAAGAAGACAGAAATTGTAAGAGGTTGTTGCACTCCCAAAATTCTACAGGCAGGAAACAGGCTGATAAAACTACTTAGATGGGCCAGGCGCTGTGGCTCACACCTGTAATCCCAGCACTGTGGGAGGCCATGGTGGTAGATTGCTTGAGGTCAGAAGTCCAAGACCAGCTTGGATAACATGGTAAAAACCCATCTCTACTAAAAATACAAACATTAGCTGGGTGTGGTGATGCACCCCTGTAGTCTCAGCTACTCAGGAGGCTAAAGCAGGAGAATCGCTTGAACCCAGGAGATGGAGATGCAGTGTGCCAAGATCATGCCACTGTACTCCAGCCTGCACAACAGAGCGAGACTCCATCTCAAACAAAACCCAACAAACAAACAAATAAATAATAACAACAACAGCAAAACAATTTAGATGACAACATGAGCACTCTTCATGAAAAAGGAAGTATGATTCAGAGGAGAAAGCCTCAGGCTCACAAAGAGTAGAGCCAGCCGGGCGCGGTGGCTCACGCCTGTAATCCCAGCACTTTGGGTGGCCAAGGCGGGTGGATCACGAGGTCAAGAGATCGAGACCATCCTGGTCAACATGGTGAAACCCCGTCTCTACTAAAAATACAAAAAATTAGCTGGGCATGGTGGCGCGTGCCTGTAATCCCAGCTACTCGGGAGGCTGAGGCAGGAGAATCGCCTGAACCCAGGAGGCGGAGGTTGCGGTGAGCCGAGATCGCACCATTGCACTCCAGCCTGGGTAACAAGAGCGAAACTCCGTCTCAAAAAAAAAAAAAAAAAAAAAGAGTAGCGCCAAGAGCCACAGAGAATTAATCTCAGTTTTTGAAATGGAATTTTCACAGTTGGATTTCAAAATTTGCTTGGGACTGGTGACTCCTTTCTTCCTTCCATTTTCCCCTTTTTGAATAGGAATATCTGTAGTTGTTATCCTGTGCCTGTCTCATGGTGTATTTTAGGAGTAGATAATTTATTTTCTAGTTTTACAGGCCCGATGGTAGAGAGGAACTTTTCCCCGAGGTGGATCATACTCAGAGTCTTACCTGCTTTTTATTGAGATAATTTAGATTAATAAATTTGGGGCTTTTGAAATGGTAATATTCAAAGAGAATTTGGACTTCGAATTGATGTTATGATAGGTTGAGATTTTGGGGGACATGAGAAAGGGCAAAGGTAGTTTGAAATGGAATGGATGTGAATCTTTGGGATTCAGAGGGCAGACAGCGGTAAGTTAAATAGTGATCCCCTAAAGATGTTCCCAGCATAATCCCTGGAACTTGTGAACATTACATGGCAAAAAAGGACTTTGCACATGGTTGCTAAAGATCTTTACATGGGGAGACTATCCCAGATTACCTATGCAGATCCTAAATATATCACAAGAATCCTTATAAGAGGGAAGCAAGAGGGCCAAAATGTGATGAAAAAGCAGTGACTTGGCCAGGCATGGTGGCTCACACCTGCCATTTCAGCACTTTGGGAGGTGGATTCAGGCAGATCACTGGAGGTCAGGCGTTCAAGACCAGCCTGGTCAATGTGGTGAAACTCCGTCTCTACAAAAAATACAGAAATTAGCTGGGCATGATGGCGGGTGCCTGTAATCCCAGCTACTTGGGAGGCTGAGGCAGGAGAATCACTTGAACCTGGAAGGCAGAAGTTTCTGTAAGCTGAGATTGTACCATTGCACTCCAGCCTGGGTGACAGTGAAAAAAAAAAAAAAAAAAAAAAAAGCGGAGTTGAAGAGATGCTGCCTGTAGTCAATGAGTACCACAGCTCTAGAATTAGAAGAAGCAAGGAATAGATTCTCCCTGATGGTCTCCAGAAGGGACTGGTTCTGCTGACAATTGATTTTTAGTCCTTAAGACTCATTCTAGACTTCTAACCTCCAGAACTGTGAAATAACACATTTCTAATATTTTTAGTTGTTATGTTTGAAGTAATTTGCTACAGCAGCAATTGAAAACTAATAGAGGGTCATTAATACAATCTTCTGTAGAAATAAACCTTGCTCCCCTGTTTTTACATATAAAATTATCTTAACCATTATCATTATTTTAAAAATATGCAGTTCGTGAACATTTGACATTCTCAAATGTGAGCTGACCTTGTGCTGGACCAATCTGGCTTCTAAAAGAAAGCGTCTTTACTTTAAAAATGAACGTCAGTGAGTAATTGGATCAGAAACGCAGACATGTTCATTATAAGCAACAGTAGCAACAGTTAGTTGAAAGGTTAAAATAATGCATGATGGAATAACAACTATTAATATGAGAGTATTGGAAGTCACTAAGAGGGATTTTGTAGTTACAAATGCCCCTCCTTCCTCCTCAGTTTTCCTGGACAGAGGCTGGGGAGTCCACATCATAAAGACAGAAACAGTGGGGAAGGAGAACAGAGGAGAGAGCTGGAGACCTATGGAACGTGATACTCTGGAGCAGCTGTACCATGTGATCAGTGCAGTGTAGATAGAAAGGGAAAGAGGACTTAAAAATATATATTGCTGTAAATGATATAAATGTATTTGGATTCTCCTTGAAGTTTTCAAGAAATATAGGGTAAGAATACGAAACGTCTGGAAATTTCTTCTGATTGTTGGATGGAAGTACATATCAGTGGTATTATTTGGGGTCCTTCCTCAAAGTTTACTTGATCCTTTAGAAATGTGTTTAGGCTATAGGTTTTAGAAAAGTGGAAAAATAATACCATAACAAGTAGGAATTCGTTTACTTCGTGGAACAAGAAGCCTGGAGCTACAGAGTTGTGGAGCTTCAAAATGGTTCTTCAAAGACCCAGGCTCCTTTCATCTTTCCGTACTGCATTATCCAAGTGGCCTTTCAGTTTAGGCTTATACCTTGCGTTTGAATGATGGCTGTTGAGCTTCCAGGCTTTATGACCTCATTCAAAGGCAGGAAGTCCAGGGGTGTCCAGGATAAGCACTTAGAAATCCTCCTGCATTTCTTTTTAAAGGAAACAAAACATCTTTCCCAGAATCCCTCAGTGGACTTTCCTTTGGCCAAAACTGGATCACACGCTGCCCCACCCCCTCGCACTCCTAGAGTACAGCCTGAGAAAGCAAATACCTGTTTTTGCAGACTCCGAAGTAGGATGAGCAAAGGAAATGGGATTTGCGACAGCTTTAGGTTGACCATCCAATGGTGTCTGCCACCAGTATATACGCTCCTTTTTTTTTTCTTTTTTTATTCGAAGGGCTTGAGGCTAACAGGTTTGGGAACTGAGTGAGGGCCACACTCTTTATTAAGAGATCTGTCTTCCAAAGAAACGCCACTACAGAGCTTTCCAAAAAATGCTGGCATTCCCCTCACCAGTGGACTCCTCAGTGCTGAGATGAATATATGTCTCTGGGGCATCTTAGAGAACATAATATGGAGGTAGATAACTAGCTAACACTTACATCTCTTAGAGCATTTTCTTAAATTCTTAGATTCTCTCTTTACATAGCAAGGTATCCCTGGCATCTCACTTTCATAAATTTAACTTAGCATAGACCTAAAAAGCTGAGACTCTGGAACCAGGCTATCTGATTTGAATCCCAGCTTTACCACTTACAAGCGGCACGTGGGAAGTTGTTTAACTGGTATATACCTGTTTTCCCTTTTATAAATGAAGATGATACTATCCGTCTTGTATGTTTACCATTATGATTAGACAATTTGATGCATGAAAGCTCTTTGAAAAGTTCTTGGCACCTAGTAAGGGTTACACAGCTAGCATTATTGCTTGCACCAGTCTTCATGCATCTAGACTTCAGCAGGCAACTAAGATGATGAATACTACTCCCAATTGCTCAAGCGAACACAGTGAGTCTAGAATCTTTGCTAATGCCTCCATATCAATACATTCAGCCTGATCTAACGCTATGTTCTTCCCTCCTTGGTCTAGCATTCTCAGAATTTCTCTCCACATGTATTCCCCAGATTTTCGCTTTTATAAATTAGCGGAATTTCACACTTCCTGTGATGGGTAAATCTTTTCCTTTAGAGCTTGCCTTTCTAAATGGCCTTTTGAGGTGTGCTGGGCTTTGTAGCGAGAGAAAATGAGGAGTATTTGGCATAGGGTATAAAGTTTCAAGGCCACACCCTCAAGCCAAGTAATTAGATGATCTCAATCAAAGCAGCAAGAACCTCATAACTGCCTTCATTTGGCAAAGGAAGCCAACATAAAGGCCTGAGGTCTGCCTTTGTCTTGTGTAACTCCATTCAATCCTGAGGGTCCCACTGAATTCTAATCAATACTTTCTGTTTCAAATAAGAGAGTGGTTAGGCTATGAATGCAAGTGATTTTGTAATTCAGCAATCCAAAAGACTAATATTTGGGGTCTTTTTCACTTACTTTGGTCTCTAGCTGCTAAAAATCAAAAGGTTTTTTGCTTGTCTGTTTTAGAAGTCATAGAAAAGCCCTAGTTTATAGGTACTTAGAGCTGAGAATGTAAAAGTTTGAGCTCATAATTCTCTTTTTTAAAGTTGTTCAGGCTGGGTGCCGTGGCTCACGCCTGTAATCCCAGCACTTTGGGGGGCCAAGGTGGTGGAATCACAAGGTCAGGAGATCAAGACCATCCTGGCTAACATGGTGAAATCCTGTTTTTACTAAAAATACAAAAAATTAGCCTGGCGTGGTGGCACATGCCTGTAGTCTTAGCTACCTGGGAGGCTGAGGCAGGAGAATCACTTGAACCCAGGAGGCAGAGGTTGCAGTGAGTCGAGATCATGCCACTGCACTCCAGCCTGGGCGACAGAGTAAGACTCCGTCTCAAAAAAAGAGAGAAAAAAAAAAAGCTGTTCAACTCCATAAAAAACAATCACCTTACTCTCACCATCTTATTCCTAAGGCTTATTGCTCAGTTGTCACTTGCTCACTCAAAAGCTTAATTTCAATGGGTGCTTCATTGGAGATGTATACAGTTCATAACAAACTTTTGCTGCTGTATACCGTAGGCTGCCTGCAACAAAGACCTTTAAGGAAGCTGAGCTTTCAACCCTCAGCCTTAATTAGACTAGATAACCTATCCCTGATTTCATTTATTTCCCTTAGGGTCTATGCCTGTTAAGTGAAATGTTTGTATCAGTCAGGCTACTTAATCACAAGCAACAGAAACTTCCTCTGACCAATTAAGGAAGATCACTTGAGCCCAGAGATTCAAGACCAGCCAGGGCAAAACAGAGAGATACCCCCGCATCTCTATAAAAAAAATTAAAAAACCGGGTGTGATGGCTTGCACCTGTAGTCCCAGCTACTTGGGAGATTGAGGTAGGAGGATCACTTGGAGCCTGAAAGGTCAAGGCTGCAGTGAGCTGTGATCACACTACTGTACTCCAGCCTGGGCGAAAGAATGAGAACCTGTCTCAAAAAAAGAAGAAGAAAGAAAGAAGAAGAAGGGGGAGGCCAGAAATATGCATTATAGCAAGAACTCCTAAAATCATGTCATAGAAACTGGCAAGGTGAAGATGCTGCCACCTGAATCACTATCTGCCAGTCATCACAGCTTATATCATCAACATTATGGCATCAGTCACTGGGCACCACCACTGGCAGTGCTGCCCTAAAAATTTGGTCAGCACCTTTACCATCAGAGGTTTTACCTTGCACCAAGATTGCATAGCAGATAATTCCTCAAGCCATTAGAGTTCAGGTCCTGGGCAGAAAAAAAAAAAAAAAAAAAAAAAAAAAACATTTGTTAATTTCACAACCAGTTCCTAGACTGAACCACATGGGTCCCAGCTTTATAAGGTTTACATACATAACTGTTATGTACTTGTTGCTTTTATTTTTCATGCAATAGGTTAAGAAACCTGGTCTATATAGGGTATTGTTAATATCCCCTTTAGTATTTATCGTATTGTTCACGGTGGTTTCTACATGGATCTTCCTTTCTTCCTGGTTATCTGGGATGAGGAGCATGATGTAATAGAAAGGTTCTGGGCTTTGGAGTGAGAAGACCTTTGGATTCAATCCTGGCTCTGATCCTTATCAACAGTGCTTATCCTGTAAGTATATTACTTACCTTTTCTAAGTCTTGGCTTCTTTTCCTATAAAATAGGTATAGTAAAATTTGCTTCATGAATTGTTAAAACATAATTCACATAGAGCTTAGTAAGAGATGCTGAGAAACAATACATAGTTGGCCCTCTGTTAGCATGGATTTGGAGGATCCTAAATCCTCAGATTCAATTAACCACAGATAGAAATCCGCAGATACAGGGGGCTGACTACACTTGCTGATGTGTAAAGAGCTGTGTTTACTATGTTTATAATTGAGCAATTATTTAAAGTACTGCACATGGGACAGACATATGAAAGGAAATGAAGCAACACAGAGTAGACTTAGCAATACCAACAGATACTGTTGCATTATTGTGAAACAGTCCTAAATAGCTTTCTTTTTCTAACCTGACACCCATTGTTCACAAGCGGTAGAAGTGTTAAAAATTAATCTCTGTTTACCAGGAATGCCTTGGCCATCAGCTGTCAGGGCTGTCATTATTAAAATCCTGCTATGTTTTTTCTTCCTGAGTTTGTAATGAACTATTTCTTGAGAGGATGTGATGAAATATACAGCTGGATCCTAATAAGCATCCTTATGCCTAAAACAGTGTCCTTTAGCAATTAATGATCAAAATTGTAATCTTAACTATGGGGAAAACAGTTTAGATAGTATTAATTTTTCTTAAAGGCATTAAAAGTATGTCATTTATATAAATAAATACAACATATAATACAAGTATGGAAAATGCATATTTGTGTATACATATGAATGTACTTAATTTCTCGATATACATATGCACTTTTTATTAAAATATCCTGAAACAAAAAAATCTGTAATATCCTCCATAGCAGTGGGTTCATAAAGTTGAAATGATTGATGCCTTTCAGAAATCTCTAGGCAACCAGGTGGTACCATTATTAACCACCCATGGGAACTTGGCTTCAAATCGAATCTATTATGATTAGAATCTGCATGATCTGTATCCCGTACAGCAATTCCCGGCCACCAGATGTCACCATTCTTCTATATCCCTCCTGGTGCTTGAGGCGAGCAAGAGATACTATTTTCTCTCAAGGGACTGAGGGAAATACGTGCCTCAGAACATTACTGGGATTTCACCAAAAGTTCTTTTCTTAGGAAGACCAGTCATCCTTCACTTGCAGATTTTCCGGTGGCTTTTGAGTATAGGCTTTTCGACTCAACAGTTTCTAATAGCTGAGGAGCCAAGTGGCTGATAATTTGGGGCTCATCTGGTCAGGAAGTGTTAGAGCCATTTCCTCCAGCTAAATTTGAAGACAGGACTCACATAAGGTGCCCAAAGCCCAGAGCTTGCTCAGTGCAAGAGAGGCTATGGATATGCCTTATTAAGGTCCTGGGGTCAGGAGACCTCAACCAGCCATAAGCTCACTTACAAAATGAAGGAGAGGTACTGAATCATTTCTAGGGTCTAAAAATTCCATAATCCTCAGTTTGTAAATGCCTCTGATGGGGTGGGTGGGTAGTAGGGTGGGGGTGATCTAAGTCCAAGAAATAAGACCCCAGAGAGGATAGCGAAGTGGGGGCGAAGTCCTGCAGGGCAGATCACGGGAAACTGAACATGAATCCTTGTGAGATCTGGATGTAGTAATCAGTTATGGGGTCTGGAACTTGCCGGGGTTATGATCTTGTGGATTCTACCACTGCTCAATAGCCCACTCTTTCTCCATTCCAGATACTACTTAAAAGAAACTATAATGCTTATCGATGTAAATATATGGCATTCTCTCTCCTGGGGCTTGGTTGGATTTAATCTGTCATGTCAGTCAATGTTCTCTGTGATGCCTTCAGGCCATGGGATGTGTTTTATTTGTGAATTTACAACAGTGCAGTTTACAGCTAGTGCATCCAGAGTGTTCCTAAAATCTCGGAGTGGGAGCAGGGCAGAGAAAGAAGAATAGATTTCATTTATTAAGTGCCTACTATGTGCCAGATGTCGCTAAGTATTTCATATATATATTTCTTATCATCTTCACAACAACCTCTTGAAGCAGCATTTATTATGCTCATAGATAAAGATGAATTCAAATGGTTAACTGGCTTGCCCAAGGTTACAAAAACCAAATGACAGTATACATACTGCTTTGTGTAATGCGTTCTACAGAGGAGGAAACTGAGCCTCAGGGTGTTTTTTTTTTTTTTTTTTTTTTTTTTTTTTGAGACGGAGTTTCGCTCTTGTTACCCAGGCTGGAGTGCAATGGCACGATCTCGGCTCACCGCAACCTCCGCCTCCTGGGTTCGGGCAATTCTCCTGCCTCAGCCTCCTGAGTAGCTGGGATTACAGGCACGTGCCACCATGCCCAGCTAATTTTTGTATTTTTAGTAGAGACGGGGTTTCACCATGTTGACCAGGATGGTCTCGATCTCTTGACCTCGTAATCCACCCGCCTCGGCCTCCCAAAGTGCTGGGATTACAGGCTTGAGCCACCGCGCCCGGCCGTGTTTTGTTTAAGTTGCCTGCACCCCTAACATGGTTGAGGCCAGAGTCTCCCCATCACTGGGCTTCGCTGCTGGAAGGCCCGTTGTCCTTTGGGGCTTGGACTACAGCACTCCGGAGGATGCACTGTCATAGCCACATTTGCACACCGCCCCTGACCTTGTTAGAATTGTATTTGAGGCCGCGATCAGCCTGTCCCGCTAGCTCCTTTCTCCCCTTGGGCTGCGGAACAGAGAGAGGCTGGGTGAAGTCCTCCTAGACAGGGTTGAGAGTTTGCCGACGGCCCCTGAGACGATGGGGCGTTCCGAATTGGCTGAGCGCGCGGCCGGGGGCGGGGAGTTCGCCGACCGTCTCCGGCCGGAATTTCTGCCTCCCGGAGCCCTGAGCCCAGAAGCGGGGAGAAGTTGGCGAGGTCGTCTCCGGGAGGGTTGCCAGAAATTGAGGACGGACTCCCGCCGCGGTCGACTAAAGCCCCAGAGGAGCTTCTCTGCTGCGTCGGGGCTGAGTGTGGACGCGCCGCGCGCGTCCCCGCTAGGGCTGGGAGTTTGTAGACCGTCCCTGCCGCGGCCCGCTCGGCGGCGGCCCCGGGCGCGATCCAGCCCAGGTAGCCCTGCCGCAGGCTCGGGGCGTCGCGACCCCGCGCCTCGGGCCCCACGGGCACGGCGGCCGGCGGGGGCTCCGGCCGCTGCTGCTGCCCAGCAAGGAGGTAAGAGCTGCTCGGTCGGGGTCGTAGTGTCGGAGCTCGCCATCCCCGCGGGGAGATGCGCGCAGAGGGGACCGCGGGGGGCGCGGGGAACCGAGCGCGAGCGGGGAGAGCCCGCACTGGGTCGGCGCGGCCGGGGGCTTTCGTCCGCCGCTCCTTGGCAGCCTGCGTGGGAGCCCCGGCCCCGGCCGCTCTGCGGGACGCCGGAGTGCAGCCGGGGGATGCGCCTTGAGGAGCCCACCTGCCCCGGGCAGCCCTTCCGGGGGAGGCTGAAGCCCTCAGGCCCCGTGACGAGGGGGCTTGAATGCTTTCCAGGAGACAGTCCTGAGGAAGCTCCGGTTGCGCGGGCTGGAGGGGAGCGGCCAGAAATGGCAGATGGGCGCTCGGACCGCGGAGGAGCCCGGTGGGGTCACGCTGCAGGCGTGGGCCGGGCCGGGGTCCTCGGGACCCAGGAGCACAGGGCGGGCTCGGCCGTGGGCCAGTGGGGAGGAAGGAAGGAGGAGGGAGGCTGGCCCCAAGCCCCTGGGGAGGAGGGATGCGGCGAGCCGGCGCTCGGGCCAGGGGATTCTGGAGGCCCTGGGGCGCCCCGGCCGCTAGGGGACGGCCCGCGGGTTCGCGATCCCGCCGGCGCGCTCAGCGCTGCTGCCGGGTCTGGGAGGCTGCGGGGAGCCCAGAGCCCACACCCGCGCACACACTCCCCGAGAGCATGCTCAGTGCGGCCCTGGGAACTTCCTGCCGAGTCGCGGGCCGCCCTGGCCCCCTCCGGGTCCCCCTCCGGGCCCTCGGCTCGCAAAGTTGGGGGCGGCGGGTCTAGAGAGTGGTGGGCGCTGCTCCCGCCTGTGGCTCTTCCTCGCCCCCGGCCCCTGCCTCGCCTCAGTTGAGCTCCGTGCGCTGCTCTCCCGGACCGCCCCCGCAGCCGGGATTGGGGGCGTGGGTGTTAGCCCCTGCGCCCCGCGGCGGGGTGGCCAGAGGCCTGGAGCGCGGCTCTCTGCCCGGTGGACCCGCGCCCTGTGCGCCCGCCTCGTGCCCGGACCTGGCGCGGCGAGCAGGTGGGGTGCAAGGGGGTGTGTGAGCCCAGGGACGCTCGCACACACACTTGCTGTCACACACAAAGCCGCGGTTTTGTAGCCGCCGCGCGGAAGAGCTGAAGATGGAAGGGGGTGGCGCTTGCATTGTCCAGAGGCGTAAGGAGTGCCCACGGCGTGCTCGCCTCCTCGGGGTTGCGGGAAGCGGGCGCTGTGGCTGGATTCGGTCTAGGGCCCGGCACTCCTGGGACTGACTGCCACGCCTGGCCCCGGGCGGCTGCTGCTCTCTATCCTTGGCTCTGGCGGCCCAGTTAGGGGAGGTTGGATACTTCTGGGTCTTCAGTTGGGGAGGGGTGAACTCAGGTTTGTGTGGGGTTCGAGTGAATGGCTACACCGCGCTTGTAAACACACCCAGACCAAAATACTAAAGGTAGCATCTCATTCTAAAGAGATGCGAGTGGGAAGCTAGGTCATTGAACTGACCCACCACCCCCAGTTTATTGTCAGGACCTGATCAACTTGGGTTTTACTCCAGGAGACTCCCCAATGTTAACCTCTGTGTCATGCACATCCTAAGCCTTGCGGCTGCATCAGAACCCCCTTTTCTGATCCGAGAAAATCACTGAACGGTTTTTCATGAAGGGCAAAGCATCTGAGATCTGTCGTGAGTGAAGTTTCATCCCTCCTTCACCCATCCCCACTTTTTTCTTATAAATTATTTTTCTTGCTATTGTTCAAGGCTGAGATGGGCATCCTCAGATTTATTTGGCAGTATTAGAGCAAAACTGTCCTTTCCAGAGCTTTTTAGTTTTTTCCAGGTTTTTTCCTCTTGCCGTCCTCCATCACTCTTTTAAATGCTCATTTAAATGTCCATGTGGTCAGCCTTGAGTGGAGAGACCCTGAAAAGCAAGGTGATGGGAGACGGGCAAGAGGGTGACTGTTTCACGCTTTGTAGGGACTAGGAGAAGAAAGTTGCTCTGCCTGGCATCTGCCTCTTCAGGGGTGGCTCTGCCTGGGTATAGGGTTTGGGCTTTTTCCTTCGTCTCCTCTCCTCCTTTGTTTCAGCCTGCCTTCTTCACCCTGGGACACTCGTGACTAGAGTCATTAGGAGAAAGGAATCTGTAGTCCTGATTTGGAGCTTTGCAGTGTTTGCACCTGCACAGGCGGCCACCAGTTGGTCTTAAGGTGAACTGCAATGGTAGGAGGGGTGAGGGGGCTCTGCCCAGATCTGTCGGGGGCAACCGTGTGTGCTTCCAACTGCTGCTGCAAAAAGTTGGCTTTTTGATCTCCCCAGCAGTGTGCATTTCAAGTGTTTTGTGTTTGGAAGTGTGAAAGCAGTACTCATTTATATATATTCCCACATGTGTATACATTTTTATAAAGAGGTGTGTGCATATGTTTATGTGCATATGCCGTATTCTTTGGTAGAATCTGGAAGCTGGAAGGGACCTCAGGAGATCACAGGAATTCACATAACCTCTCATCCCATTCAGTTTTCTTAGTTTAAAAATAACCAACCCACCTTCTGCCCAGCTGGCCTCCAAAAGCATTGAAATGCTAGAATCCCCTGTGACCCTAGCTGACAGGGAAGCTTTTGGAAGTATGAGTGCCCAGGAACCGTTCTAGGTGTCACTCTGACATTTGACACAACTTTTTCCTAATGTTCCGCGTGTCTCAGGATCTAAGTCACTACAGAGACATCCCCGGATTAATTTTTGCAGGGGACAGGCAGTGACTAGTGTACCCTGCAGAGATGTGTGGAAAACTGCAAAGAGCAGTTATCTGTAAGATCTGGGTTGGAAAGTTGATGTTCTCTCTCTCTCTCTCTGGGTCATACAGACAGGTGGCTGCTCTGCTCTTTCTCAAGAGGCTTTAAGAGCAGTAGGTATTCATTGTCTTCCTCCTGTGTGTCCTGGGCTCCTGGCCCTAGGAGGCACGGAGGAGGGGTGATTGGGGGTGGCATTCTGTGTTATAACAGTAATAGACCTCAGGAAAGTGTGTGCTGTTAGCTTTGTCTCTGGGAGTTTCCTATGGTGAATTTCAAAGTTTGGGGAAGGGTCTTGGTGTCAGGTGATCAGGCTGATGGGTAGTTTTGACTGCTGTAATTCAGGTGAGACTTAAGAAAAGGGAGGAAATAATTTTATACAGGGGTTATTGCTATTTGGGTGACAATTGAGAAGATTGAGTGAGAAATAAATAAGCATTTGGGACTTGTAAGTGCAGGTTTTACCAGGCTGCCTTTAAAGTTAAAAATTGCTTTGAAGCATAGAGTCACTTTTAGTAGCCAGAAGATGGCTACACTTCCAAATTTCTCTTTGAACTTAAGTAAAGATCTCTCTAACCCTTAAAGTCTCGCATCTAAGCTGTATCCCCTATACATGTTTTACATCCTGTGTCAACATCCACAGTTGTGACTGATGCTGGCTGCCGATGAGCATTTATCCAGCATCTGCTGTGTGCTGTGCACTGGGCTGGTGCTGGGTATAAAGATGTCCTGCTAAATTATCTCCTCACTTTTAATGTATCAGACCTTCTCTTACTATGTGTTAATGCAAACTAATAGCTCTTGGAAAGCCGCCAGGGTGGGTCCCAGGAGCCTTAGCACTCTCACCATGTTCTCAGCCGGAGGAGTTTGGACTTGAGCTGTGCGTTTGCCCATTTGGGCTGTTTTGTTTTATTTTCTTTCATTGCCACAATTAAGCGCACCCTTCCCTGACTTTGTCATATCTGCAGGGCTGTGTGTGTGCATGGGATGGGTTGGAGGAATCACTTTATTTGTTCAAAATCCCACAATTCTCTTGTCTGAACACACACTCTTCTGGAACAGGAACAGGGCTTTCCTCTCAGGACTCTGTCCAGTCTTAAAAATCAGGATAGACAAGGGTTATAAGCTATTGTGTCTGGATTGGTGGGAGCAGTTTATCTTGTAAACTGGCACTGTCTCTTTGTCACCTTCACTGCCAGGCTAGCATTAATGCCTGCTGGACTCTGGCTCTTTCTGGGGTGCCTCCCTGCAATGGGTAAGGAGTATTTCACTCAATGAGTTCATCCAAGTTCTTCTGTTACTAGTAAGAGTTAACTACTGGTGCTTGTAATAGTTTTACTTTTTAAAATGTCAGCACTTCAAGGTTATCCCTAGACTAATAACAGCCTCACTCATTTGCATCCCTTTGTGATTTCTGTGGCTGGCCCTTGAGGGAACATGTGCCACCTACTCCTGTTCAAACTTCATGCTTTAATGTTTTTTGTTTTTTGTTTTAAGATGGAGTCTCCCTCTGTTGCCAGGCTGGAGCGCAGTGGCACAATCTCACCTCACTGCAAGCTCTGCCTCCCAGGTTCAAGTGATTCTTCTGCCTCACCCTCCCGAGTAGCTGGGATTACAAGCACGTGTTGTCACGCCCGGCTAATTTTTGCATTTTTAGTAGAGATGCGGTTTCACCACGTTGGCTGGGATTGTCTTTATCTCTTGACCTCATGATCTGCTGGCCTCGTCCTCCCAAAGTGCTGGGATTACAGATATGAGCACCCCCCTTCACCCCAGTACTTCATGCTTTAATGTTGTTGTTCAGTGCTCAGACTGCTTATAAATCCTGTCATGCTGGTAAAATGTTTTTAAAAAAATTATTATAAGTATGCTACACAGAAAAGCCTTCCACTCTGTTAGTTTTGGGTCTTTTCCATGTCTGGGTCGCCTCATGGGAGTGTGTTATGTTGGTGATCATCATAGAGATTGTATTATATGTCTTGGTGGAGAAATATCAGGAAAAAGTGGGCAAGAAAATAGGAATGATGGCGATTAAAAAAATCTATCTTCTCCGTTGGCATTATTGCAAATGCTTCTTTTGTACTACAGGTATTTTGTTTAATCCTCACTGCAACAGTGAGGCAGATTCTGTTGTTGTTCCTAGCTTATTCATGGAGAGACTGTAACGTGGTGAGGTCAGAAAGTCTAGCCAAGGTCACAAACAGTTACTGAGTGGCAGAGCAAGGATTCGAACCCAGATGGTCTAGGTCAAGAGCAGTTGTGGGTTGGGCTGTGAGTAATCGTTAAGGCTGATGAGCATGCCCTGTGTACTAGCCAGCACCTTCTTTCCAATCCAAGGGGAGAGGGCTTCATAGACACCCAGGGGCACCGCAGGGAGGTCCCTGCTCTTTCTAGCTGAGGTTACCGAGGTGCAGAGAGGTAGAAGGACTTTGCTCAAAGCCTCACCAGAAGACAGCAGTGGCAAAGCTGGACCTCATGTCTCATCCGTTGTCCCCAGAACAGTTGGTAACAGCCGATAACGGGTGCCTGCCTGCTTTGTTTATAGAGATGATACAGGAAGAGAATATGACAGCCACTGGGCATCTGTTCCTCCCTGGAGCCCACTGTGTGCTCACATGCAGCGTTACTTGGAATGTGGTGGGGAGCAGGTTGGTGTGGCCCAGTTCCCTGTCACCGTCCCCAGCTGGGAGAATCTAAGTGACATATGTCCTTTGGAATGAGGGGTTCCCTTTCTCATGTCACCTTTTAAGTTTGACATCATAAGAATACAGTCTGGGCTGGATTTTACATTTTACTCTTATTAATTCTCTGTGTCTTAGGGCTCCTGGCTCCTCTCAGTATTGATTTCCTTTCTTTAGGAGCATGGGGTGGGTGGGGGTGACCTGGCAGAGGTATCAGGACTATTCCTTAACATTTCTAGTAAAGAGTGCCTGGGAAGACATTCCCACAGTGTCTGTGGAATCCTAGAAAGAGAGCAGAGGCTACACAAAATGTTCTTCTGAATTCGAGATCGCCACACTTTGTGGACTCTTCCCGTTGGACATAGCAGTGAGTACCCGTTTCCTTACCTGCTCCTGATTCATAATGCTTCTGCTGACTAAACAGTCCCTAGCTGGCCAAGGAGTTTAAAGTGTCAGCCTGTTCAGGGCACATCCGGAAGAGTTAAGCTCAGTGATCAGGGGAAATGTAGATGAAGAACACACTAATTCAGCCCATGTGACCACTTCGGGCTTCAGTTGTTAGGTTGAGAAGTCCGAGGGGATTGAATGAACTCCAAAGATCTGTTCAGTCCCTAATGTTGCTTAATCCTATACACGTGGGAGAAGAGGTATAACATAAAGAAATTAAATGACATTCCCTTTATTAAATTAAAAAGAAGCTTGAGAACACATTCAGGTTGTTTTTGTCCCTGCCGATGGACTTACTTTAGCAGACAGCCGAAAAGCTTAACTAAGAACCAGCCCTTCATTGTTACTTTCTTGGGGGATGTTTATCTTTGTATGTTTAGAAATAAAAAACCTTGGTCCTTACTTTCAGCTCTGAAATAATCTGCTTTCCTCTAGTGAAAATACTTTTTCCCTTGGGAAATTGAAATTCATTGAGATTCAAAGAGTAGAGAAGATGACCAGGCTCAAAGCCTTCTGTGGTTCCTTCACAGCGCCCTGGGGACGTGCCTAGGTGTTTACACACTGCCACAAGCAGGGCCAAATTCTATCTACTCGTTCAATGTGAAGCTACCACCTTTCAACATAAAGGAGTTTGGTATCATTCTCCTTGTAGTTGCTTTTTTTTTTTTTTAAACCGTCTGTTATTTTCACCTCCAGTTTGTTATTTACAAGCGTTCATGCCAGTGAGGAGTTTTCTAAATGACCGATTCTTTCTTGGATACAAAGAGAAAGCACCGTCCTTGCCTCATGCTATGTGTGATCTCTCTGTTTTCCTTTGGCACGTTTCCTTTGGTACTTGTATTCGGTATACGTCCTTCATCCCCTTTCCTGTGATTTTTTTAGAGCACCCTGGGTTGGAGGCCCTACCTGGTGGGGATATGCAGGGGAAGAGGAGTTGCCCTCTGTCGGCCCCTTCTCCAGTCGTATTCATCATGAGGTATCCCCAGTCTTGAGTAAGACTTTTGAAACATGGCTTCAAGCTCCTCTGTTCATCTCATTGCCTCCCTCTGTAAAAAAGTTCTAGTCTCTGTGACTCAGAATTGTGCATTCTCCCCCTCTTCCTTTGTTTGATTTTTAGCTATTATGCTTGTCAGATTTAAAGATGACATTGTTATGTGGGCAGTCTTCACTGTACATTACACACAGATGTAATTCTCCTGGGTCAATATGATCAACTTCTACAGGTTCATCATTCCTCCCTTGCAATTCTTCTGTCCAGTGAGCTCCATCAAGGGAAAGGTTTTTTTTTGTGTTTTTGCTTTTGTTTTCCGCTAGGCTTATTCCAAATAACCACCCCCCTCCCCCCCCCTCAAAAAAAACCATAAAAACAAAAAAATCACCACCAACAAAAAGAACATGTAGCTCCAATAAAGAAAGGAGTGTCATGGAGCTCTCACGTGTGCAGGCTGGAAGCTCCAGGCCTGGCATGCCACAGTGATGAGAGGAGATGTCCAGGCAGTGTGGCAGCCAGAGTGAACTCCGACTGTGGCAGGTGAGGTTTCTGCAGTTAGCTGGCTGTCTTCATGTGGGCTGGTTCTGTGCTTTGTGATTCTGACTTCTTATCTGTCAAGCGATGCATCACTTAGCTTCTCCTACACTTGGGGTATTCTACTAATGTGCCTGAGTGGCTGCGTTCTGCACACTCAGTTACTTTAGCTTCTTTAGTCTGTTCTTAAAAAGATTCCCAGGTATGTTCCTGATTTTGAAGTTTTGTTTGGTCATTATACTCTTTTAGAGTTCATCTTTTAAAATTAATCTTTCGGTTGACATTTTTTTTTGCCTCTTAGCACACTTTATGGTCTCCTGCAGGTCAACAAATTGGGACTCTGAATGTGAGTTTGTGTGTCTACACATTACTAGGGCTTGTTACCTTATTGTCAATGTTTTCTTAAGAAAAAGTGGAGGCTGGGTGTAGTAGCTCATGCCTGAAATCTCAGCACTCTTGGAGGCTGAGATGGGAGGACTGAGCCCAGGAGTTTGAGACTGGCCTGAGCAACAAAGTGAGATTCCTGCCTCTACAAAAAAAAAAAAAGAGAGAGAGAGAGAGAGAAAGGAAGAAAGGAAGGAAGGAAAAAAAAGAAAAGGAAGAAAAGGAAGGAGAAAGGAAGGAAGAAAAAAGAAAAGAAAGAGGGAGTAATGTGAGTTAGAGCAGCAGGTCCGGAGTAGCCACCAGTTAAAGGAAGTCTGCAGAAAGTTTTTGTGAAAGGATTTTGTTCCTATGGCTTTTCCCCTAGTACCAGCTTGTTAAGTATAGGTAGGGAATCCTCGCTCATACTGTGTATTATGACTTTATTGTTCTTCCTGTGGAGTGTTTTTCATGATAATGAGTTGGCTTACTCTATAATACTGCCTTTTCTCTGTTTCTCATAAGCAGAATCAAATACCACTTTCCAGTTTTTTTTTTTTTTGGCGGGGGGGGGGGTGGACCAGGGTCTTTCTGTGTCACCCGGGCTGGAGTGCAGTGGCGCAGTCATAGCTCACTGTAACCTCCAACTCCTGGGCTGAAGTGATTCTCTTGCCTCAGTCTCTTGAGTAGCTAGCGCCACAGGCATGTGCCACCACACCTGGCTAATTTTTTTATAAAAATTTATATTTTGGAGAGACAGGAGTCTCACTATGTTGCCCAGGCTGGTCTCAAAGTCCTGGCCTCAGGTGATCCTACTGCCTCAGTCTCTTGAAATGCTCTGATTACGGTTTTGAGCCACCATGCCCAGACAGCTTTTCGTTCTTTTTATTCCATTCCTGGTTAATACCTCTTAAAATTCGGAGTTTCTTCCTCCTAATTCAGTGGTTTCAAGGACGACTTTTCTATTTCTTCATTGTCAGTCTCTAATAGAAACACTGTGGAGTACTTGTATTGCTGCCGTAACAACCGCACACTTAGCAGCTAAAGCCATATACATTTATTCTCTTTGAATTCTATAGGTGAGAGGTCCCTTCTGGGTCTCACTGGCTGAGATCAAGATGTCTGTTCCTTTCTGGAGGCTTGAGGGGAGAGTCGGTCTCCTTGTCTTTTCTAGAGGCTGCCTGTGTTCCTAGGCTCCTGTCACCTTTTCCAGTTTCTGTCCAGCCGAATCCTTGTCTCACCGCCATCACACTGATACTCTCACCAAGCTGGGGAAGATTCTCTGCTTTTCAGGATTGATGTGCTTAGATTAGACCAAGCAGGGTAATGTAGCATGATCTCTCTATCCCAAGGTCCTTGATATAATGACATCTCCCTGTAAGGCAGCAGAAGCACTGGTTCCAGGAATTAGTATATATATGATGAACATTTCTGGGGACCCTTTTTCTGCCCACCACAGTACTCCAAACTCTTAGTAAGGAACTGGTTCTTTGCTCTTTATGTAAAGGAACGATTCTTTATAAAGAAGGTTTACTATTACAGGACCTGTTCTTCTCCCTTTTGAACATATTCAAATCAACTATTTGCAAAACACATTGGTATCTAAATAAGGTTTGAAGTCTGCTGAGACCAGATGTTAAGTCGAGTACTTTTACATGTTCTGGTTTATGTAACTGTCAGCCGTCCTATTACAATGGGGAAACTGAGGTACAAAGGGAGCTTGCGCAGGGTCACAGAGCCAGGGACCACAAGTCTGCATTCCCGAAATCACCATTCTTTTCACTCTGCTTTTCTGCCTTACAAGCGATAAGGCAAAAATACAATGAGAAATGGTAATAGAAAACCTTAAAATAATGTAAACCCTCTCTCTGTGTCTGCCAGGGTGAAGATAAACCATAAATATTTGCCTGTGGTAGATTGATTTTTTTTTTAAACTAATGGCCTCCATTAATGGCCTCCCTATACTCCCTGTATCCACACTGTTTGCCCTGTAACTTTGCAGCTTCTCTTCCTCCTTCCCTCTTCCCCCACCCTGGTCCCCCACCCTCATTTGCCTGTGTGACTTGTTTTGACCAGTGGGATGTTAGCACATACTGTGTATAAACTGAGTTGTAAAAAGTGGCTGTTTCCGATTGCCTTTTACACGACTGGGCTTGCTCTTTCAGACCCCACCACCTCCATGAGATCGTGCCCAGGCTAGCCCAATGGAGGAGGGGGCAGGTTTGTGCTTGTGGATTCCATCCTAGACCAGCCAGCACCGTCTGACCTGTCAGCTGCCTGCTATCTCCTTAGCAGGTCTAGATCAGCCAGGGTCACCAGAATCACCCACCAGCTGACCTGTAGAGATGTGTACATCATCCATGGTGATTGTAAGCCACTGAGTTTGGGGAGAGTTTGCTGTACAGCAGTTATTAACTGATGCACAGCTCATGTCAGATGTTTGAATAGGAAGTAATTTTAGTGTCCTTTAAAAAACCTTTTCATTAGTTACTACTTATAACCAATATTCTTTTAAGATTGTACTTAGTTTCAAGAACTTGCCCATTATATCTGCCCCTTTTTCCCTCTTTAGAAAACCATTAAAATCCTTCACAGAAACAGACATATTTTCCTTCTGAAATTGTTTATCTCCTAATATGGTGGCTTTTGACCCCAACCTAGAGTAAGAAATACATGCTGACTCAGAACTCACACATATAAGTAGATAACACCAAGAAAAGTTTCATATAAAGTACTTAACCTTTATAGTGCCTCTGGTGTTTTCTATTTTGTTCTGTTTCATTGACTTAAAAAATTCTGGTCAGGGTTCAGGGAATAGGCTGCCTATTTTGTAAATAAAGTTTTATTGATACATAGCCAATCCCACATTTGTTCTTCTGTTGTTTATGGCTACTTTCCTACTACAATGGCAGAGGTGAATGGTTGTGACTGATAGAGATGATCTGGCCTGTAAAGCCTCAAGTATTAACTCTGGCCCATGAAGAAAAAGTTTTCTGACCTTTGCCCTGAGCGGATTTCATAACCCATCAGTTGTGACCTGTTCACGTGACCCTTTGCTCTCCTGATACCCTTCTAGAAATGACAGTGAACATGTCTGGCAGATGTGAAAACTCTCTGTTCTCTGTTTACTTGGGGTCAACAATTAAGCCCTTGCCATCTAACATGACACCCAACTGGCTTATACAGGAAACTTTGCAAGCATTTCTAAATGGTTTCATTGTAAGTAACATTATGCACCCCCCTTCTTAATTTATTTTTAAATAAGGCTTTCTAGTAGAAACTAACTGGAATGAAAATGGACACAAATTCCATTCCTGTGCTAGTTATTTATTCATTAGATCCCAGCAGTGGCTTTTTTGGTGATATAATGGAGTCCATTAGTGGGAAAGGCAAAGAAACAGTGATCCTGGCTTCTTTTTCAACACCTTTCTGGCAGCTTCGCCTTATTGCCACGTTTCTGAATTAGGGTGGTGGTATTTCTGAGCAGAATAAAATTTAGAGACATTAAATCATGGACTTCTGTGGTTGAAAAGACTTAGGAATTTTTTTTAAGCTCAGAGTTAATTGGATCCGTAAAGGCCGTATTCTCCAATACCTTCATTTTTCCAAGCCTGTCAAGAAAAGACACCATTGTTATTTATGTTGTGTGCCTCATGGGATTGATGAGAAAGAGCTGAGGCAGAAAAAACTTCAGAGGGATCTGGATATGTCTTTGTAGAATCTGAAATGCCAGGTGAAGGATGGTCCCTGGCCCATTTATTTATTGTCAGTGAGAATGGAATCAAAATAAATGAGTTTGAACTACGGCATGAAGAGTTTAGGTAAAATCTGAGAACCGTCCCCCCAAAAAAGGTTGGTCCTTTGACATTGGGATAGGTTATCCTGTAACCAAGAGGTTTGTTGCACACAGCAAGTCAATATGTAGAGAAACTGGGTTGCAGCAGAGAAGAGGATTAATCAGAGGGCCACCGAATGAGGAGAGGGGAGGAAACCTCAAGTCCTTCTCTCTGAGGAATTTGAGTTAGGGTTTTTAAGGGTTTTGGAGAGGGCCAAGTTTGGAGGTTGTTGATTGGTGGAAGAGTACAGGGTGAACTTGAGGGAGATGAAACAGCTGCATTCTCATGCTGGTCTGTTCCTCTGTGGGGGTCTTCACACTGGCTGTTGGAATTTAGGGTCTGACTAACATTTTAAGCCATCCTTAAAAAAAGGCCTTATGGTACTGCTATCAGAGATCCTGTCTACAGGAACAGTGGGGTTGCAGATCAGTTCTAAACAGTCTTACGATCCCAGTACCAGAAGTCCTACCTATAGGAACGAAAGGGATGCAAATGGCCACCATCTAGTGCTATGTGACTTTTAGCAACAGGGAAGTGAGCCAAGGTGCAGCCTTACTGGTGCTTCATTGTAACTATATTTCAGTCCAGAACTCCGCATGCAATTCTTACCAACCCTGTGGGGATGGTTTCACTCCTAAGCATTTTTGATGTTAGCTGCTGCCCTTAGGTTCAGATGGTGGCCATCTTTCCAGGTGGTTGGATGCCTTTAATTAATAAAGATTATTCAGGGTGTTAGCAACAGAAACCTGCTGGAGCTGGCCTCAGCGGAAGTAGAGAACTCGTGTTAGGAACACAAAGATAGGGTCCAGGAGCCCTCTGCAGCCTGGGATCAAGGCTCTAGGAACCCCAGAAATCCTCTTTGCCCTCCTCTCTGCTTTTAACTGCCTAGCTGTTTATTTCTCCTCCCTGCCTTATTCTGCTTTTCTTGTCCCAAGGACAGAACTCTGGGTAAGGGGATTTGTTACAGGGTATAAGCCACACAAGACTGATCTTTCGTAATGCCATTTCTGGTTTTTCCTCAGTACCCAGCTTGAGATCACCGAGAGGTGGGCAGGGGTTGGCACCTGGAGGCAGGACTCTAGTCTAGTTCCAGGCCCTAAAATGTTGTTGGGGGCATTTCAGCATTTTGGGTGGGGGCAATTTTGATTGTTAGTGATTGAGGGATGCTACTAGCATTTATTAGATGGGGACCAGGGATGATAAAGACCTGTAATGGGTAGAACAGTTGTGTATCACAAAATGTTTCCTGTTACCCACTAGACAATCAGGGACAAGCAAAACCTGAATCTAGACCTAACTTACATATAAGCAAATAATTGTTGCACTTTTTAAGTAAACATCAACTTTTACAGTTCATGAAGGAAGATAATGCTTTCTTTTGTTAGGAAATTTGCCATTTTAGAAACTCACCCTACCCATACATAGCATTAGCACATCACCAGTATCAGTCCACCTTTGTAGCAGATGCATTTAAAAAATTTCACATTAGGTGCAGGCATCTAATAGCTCCATTAAGTCTTTTAGAGTGGTCTTACCCAACTAATTGCATATGGAAATACATTAGGTGTGTCATAAATTACTTTCCTTTGCTGTCTTTTCTGTCAGTCTTAGGACATTAAATATATATGTTTGAAATTGTGTTTAGGTAGGTTATCTAAACATTTGGTTCAGATAGTAAAGGGAGTATTATAAGCTCACTGTAAGCCCCAGGGACTTTGGGGCTGATAGGGTTTAGAACACAGCACTAGGGGAAATGAATTGTAAAGGAATATTTTTTCTCTAGCCCAATGATTCAGCTGAATTAATACTTTTAATGTGAAGCATTAAAAAGAAAAAAAAAAAGCAGACCTTGGCCCATGCAGAGGGTGTAGCAAGAATTGAGATGTTGGCCCCATGGTGCACCTCCCCGGCCACACCCATGGGTGGTGGACTATCCTTGATGTACAGCCTCTACCCTCCCATACATATGGTGGTTTTTGGCTCTTGCTGGGCCACGGCTCCCATGTAGGTCTCTGCATTATTCGGGAAAAGCTGCAGGAGTGGAAGGTGAAATTAGGTTGTCACCTGAGTTTCAGGGAGACCTGTGAGCTTGCATGGGAAAATATTAATATAAGTCATAGCAGTATTAGTGCTGTTTATGATTTTGTCACCAATAGAAATCTAACGTTTTCATGTCACATTAGAGATGGTTAACAGGTATGATGAAATATCAATATTCATCACCACTTTGAAATTATGGTGGTGGTTGCACCTGTTGGTACATAGTGTTGTTTATTGTGTTAAGAAATAAGCTGCAGGTATTGCTATATCACAGTTGAAAACAAAGTTTGGGGGCTGGGCATGGTGGCTCACCTCTGTAATCCCAGCATTTTGGGAGGCTCAGCAGGCGGATCACTTGAGGTCAGGAGTTCGAGACCAGCATGCCCAACATGGCAAAACATTGTTTCTACTAAAAAAATTAGCTGAGCATGGTGGCGGGTACCTATAAACCCAGCTACTAGGGTGGCTGAGGCAGAAGAGTCACTTGAACCTAGGAGGTAAAGGTTGCAGTGAGCTGAGATCACACCACTGAACTCCAGCTTGGGCAACAGAGTGAGACTCTGGCTCAAAATAAATAAATAAATACTTTGGTAACTATATTTAAATATGACTGATTTCTTCTGCAGTCCTATGTATTTTATTTTATGCTTTAAAAAAAAATACTTCTGGCCGGGTGCGGTGGCTTAATGCCTGTAACCCCAGCACTTTGGAAGGCTGAGGCAGGCAGATCACCAGGTCAAGAGATCGAGACCATCCTGGCCAACATGGTGAAACCTCATCACTAAAAATACAAGAATTAGCTGGGTGTGGTGGTGCATGCCTGTAGTCCCAGCTACTCCGGAGGCTGAGGCAGAAGAATTGCTTGAACCCAGGAGGCAGAAGTTGCACTCAGCCAAGATTGCACCACTGCAGTCCAGCCTGGCTACAGAGTGAGACTCCGTCTCAAAAGAAAAGAAAGTCCTTCTGAGAAGGAGTCCATAGTCTGCCACGAGTCCGCCAAGGGGTGGAATAGAATTGTGGTGTGTTCTAGACTCTGCACACCCACTGCTCCCCTTTTCCTCCTCTTCATCAAGAGTTGACCTCTCCTGACTTGGCCTTTCTCCAAGGCTGTCAATTGCGAGTGTAGAGTGGGTATGGGCTTATCTCCAACTGGCTCATTTTTTATTCTTAGACCCGGTCGAAGAATTGAACTCTGTCCTTGGCTCACTCTTTTATCATACGCAAGGAGGCAAGTTTGTCAGAACATTCTTCCGGCAAGGCTGTATCTGTCAGTACAAGGTATGTGATTCATTTAAAGCCGAATGTCTTAATTATCTGAATCCTAAACAGAAGTCGGATTTCAGCTTCTGTTTCAGTTATTCAAGTGGAGAAAACCTACAGACATTCTTCAGGAAAATGCCCTAAATACACATTAACCCCTGGTTTTCTTCTTGGTATGCTTCAAGTTACATCATCACCAGTAGCACCCTTAAGAAATACCCCATTGTCCAAGAAATACGTTGTGTACATGGTTGCCAGGGGTGTTTTCCTGTTGCCGTTGGCTTGAAGGTATCAGTGCCATAGGAATGCACTTCCTCTTGGCTGCCCGCTTGCCACTGAGTGAGTCCAGCCCAGAGGGTGCTGTGCTGTCACTGTAACTGGATTTCTGGAAGTGGAGTCAGCCTTTTTCTGTTTCTGGAAACTTCTTTCCATAGGAAGTGACTGCTCACAGAAGAGCTTACTGTACTGAGCCTTGCTGGGCTTCAGACTCGAAGTCATTGCTATGCTGCCATGAGTATCTCTTTCCTCTCGTACCTATATTTAGAGCATGAAAATGCTGAACATTTCCTTTCTCCTTCTTTTTCTTTTCTTTCTTTCTTTCTTTCTCTCTTTCTCTCTCTCTCTCTCTCTCTCTCTTTCTCTCTCTCTCTCTTTCTCTCTCTCTTTCTCTCTCTCTCTCTTTCTCTCTCTTTCTCTCTCTCTCTTTCTCTCTCTCTCTCTTTCTCTCTTTCTCTCTTTCTCCCTTTCTCCCTTTCTTTCCTTTCTTTCCTTTCTTCCCTTTCTTCCCTTTCTTTCTTTCTTTCTTTCTTTTCTTCCTTTCTTTCTTTCTTCCTTTCTTTCTTTCTTTCTTCCTTTCTTTCTTTCTCTCTTTCTTTTCTTCCTTTCTTTCTTTCTTTCTCTCTTTCTCTCTCTCTCTCTCTTTCTTTCTTTCTCTCTCTCTTTCTCTCTTTCTCTCTTTCTCCCTTTCTCTCTTTCTCTCTTTCTCCCTTTCTCCCTTTCTCCCTTTCTTTCCTTTCTTCCTTTCTTTCCTTTCTTTCCTTTCTTTCCTTTCTCTCTCTCTCTCTCTTTCTCTCTCTCTCTCTTTCTCCCTTTCTCCCTTTCTTTCCTTTCTTTCCTTTCTTTCCTTTCTTTCCTTCCTTCCCTCCTTCCCTCCTTCCCTCCCTCCCTCCCTCCCTCCCTCCCTCTGTTGCCCGGGCTGGAGTACCAGTGGCACGATCTCGGCTCACTGCACCCTCTGCCTCCGCAACCTCCGTCTCCTGGGTTCAAGTGATTCTCCTGCCTCAGCTTCCTGAGTAGCTGGAACTACAGGCACATGCCACCACACCCAGCTAATTTTTGTATTTTTAGTAGAGACAGGGTTTCACCATGTTAGCCAGCATGGTCTTGATCTTCTGACCTTGTGATCTGCCCACCTCGGCCTCCCAAAGTGCTGGGATTACAGGTGTGAGCCACCGCGCCCGGCCTTCTTTCTCTTTCTTTGGAAGTCAGAGTGGGAAGGGATTTCTCGTATTCAACACTAATCCCTCAGACAGCTATATTAAAAGATAATGGGAATAATTTTTCGTTCTTTGTTTCAAAAAATATTATGCTGAAGATTGGAATAGAATAGTCTCAATTTTTCTGTTCTTTTTTTTTTTATGGGTTTTGTTGTTGATCAGTTTTATCATTGAGGCAGTTCCATCACATTATATTCTTATTGTTTAAAGAGAATGTATGTGTATTTAACAAGTTTATCAGTGAAGCGATAGCATCTCATCTTTATTTTTTTCAAACAGAAATAGCAAAGTTCTGTTGCTTTCTGAGTCACTGACTGATATTACAGATTTGTGTTCAAGATTGTTGGCACAATTAGACCTAATTTTTTTTTTGGATGCAGAGTCTTGCTCTGTTGCCCAGGCGAGAGGGCAGTGGCACTGGTCACTGGTCTCAAACTCCTGGGCTCAAGTGATCTTCCCACCTCAGCCTCCCAAAGTCCTGGGATTATAGAGGTGAGTCTGACCTAGGCCTAATTTTTAAAGTGAGATGCCTAAGATTATTTCATTAAGAAGCTGTTCTCCTATCAATGGCTTTTTTTTTTTTTTTTTTTTTTTTTTTTTTTTTTTTTTTAGCTTGAGAAAGCAAGAAATTCACCACATTTATTTGCTCAGTAGTAGTGGTTCAGTCTGCAGGATCTCTGACCACTCCCCTCCCCTACTCTGAACCACATTCACTTGGACTGTTTCATAGAGGTTTGGCTTGGGGCAAATTTTGATCTTAATCCTACTTTGTGGAGAGCATAAATAAAGTCCAGAAGGTCTAAAGTATAAGAACAAAAATACCCATGTGCAGTCCATCGTCTGGTCAGATGGATGACAGAATTAATTGTGCAGCTGCTGGACACAGATAGATCCCATTACCATTTTATAGACCATGTCACAATAGAAAGTGGGAAATCCAGGTTCTGTCTTCAGCTTGACAACCACAAGGTGAGGACTTTACACATACGAATGAACACTTTCTCCCTGAGAACAGACCTTTTGAGCTTGGTGGCTGGTGTACAGGGAATACTGGGTCCTTCTGTGACTGCGTCTTGTGTACACTGTCTAATTTCATGCTTGGGATAACCATATATTAGCTTCCCTTATTTTCACTGAACAAACGTGAAACTCGTGGGAAAGTGAAGTATGTTGTCTGGGGTGGCTCACATAATAAGCAAGGTGGTCGTATAATTTATCATCCAAATCAGGATGGCTTTTGAGAGTGAAGGGGTATGCTTTTGATGAATATGCTGGGATAACAGGCATAAAAGGTCTGTCCCCCTACTGATAAGGTACAGATTGGGGGTTAAATGCAGGTCTCTGATCTTAAAGCTCTTAAAGCATGCCTACTTTCCATTACATGCTGTTAGGCCACTCTGTCTGCAAATGAATTGGTAAGGCACAGATGGAAGAACCTTCTGAAGATGAGTTTGCTCTAAGAATAGAGCCAAAGAGAAATTCTCTAAGGCTAGGCAAAAGGTTTTTTTTTTGGCCAGAGAAATGTCTAAGAGATCTTTCATGTAAAAACATGGAAAGTGTTTTTCTGGAAAGACAGTTTCTTCCTTCTTAAAAATGGTTTTCAATTGATTGTTTAAAAGAATGGGTCTGCTTTAGCATTTGTAAGAAAGACAGAGTAGGAGTCACAGAATCTCATATCCAGGGCAAACATCTTCATAGCCTGTGGCTGTTAATATCCAGAAGTGGGGATGAATTCTTTAATAGTTAAGGTGTGTAGATACAAATGTACTACTCTTGTTTTTAGCACTCTGGCTGTGGCTGCTATTTTGTGTACGGTATAACCATTACTCTGAGATGTTAAGGTAAAAATCCTAGTCTTCAAATAGACTGCACTCCCAGACTTGCTATACTGGGGTTTGTGACAAGCCTTTGTGCCTCTGTGAGATTCAGATACAGGCATGCAAACACACCCAGCGGAGGCTCAGACATGAAGACGGATGAAGCGCAAGGTTCTTACAAATGATATTGCAGCCCAGCCATGAAAAGAAATGAAAAACCTCGCACAGCACCCCA
The DNA here is from genome assembly GCF_048565385.1 of Saimiri boliviensis. NCBI lineage: Eukaryota > Metazoa > Chordata > Mammalia > Primates > Cebidae > Saimiri > Saimiri boliviensis. The sequence continues at coordinate 123,850,410 of NC_133453.1, forward strand.
GGAATTATTTGTTCACAGTGTCGTGTTCTCTTGCAGCTTTCTAAGCCAGCTGAGGTGTGAAGGCCGAAGTTTCCTAACAGAGCGGTTCTGTAAATACTGGAGACTATAAAATAGCCCTGCTAGATTACCACTTGTCATCAGGTCAGCAGTGCCAGTGGATGACATGCCATCCACAGGCCAGGTCACACTGCTGGCAACCCAGAGCAAGCCGAGGGAGGGGTGCTGGTTATGCACTTGCTGGGCCATTCAGAAATAGCTTTTAGTTGAGAGCTTCCTTCTACACCCATGTTTAGGAAGGACCTGCCTTCTGACGGAACACCTGGAAAAGCATGAATCCTAAAGTAGGTAAAGTGAATCTTGGCAGGTGATGAAGAAAAAGTGCCTTTTCCGTCAGGAGTGACCAGCAGGACCTGGAGAGGGACTTGGGCGGTCATGGCCTGCACCTGCCACCAGTGGTGGGTTGCGTGAACCACTCCCTGAAGAGGATAGTGATCTCTGGCTGTCTTTACGAAGGGCCAGCTCTTTGCCTGGAAATAGGAGAACTACCTGCAACAAAAAAGAAAAAGGAGTGGCATGAGAAGGCAAAGCCAGCGGAAAAGGAGGCGGCCTGGGTGTGGGAGCCACGGCGGTTCCACTGTGGGAAAGGAGAGATGGGACGATGCGGAGCAGCTGTGCTGCCATGGGCGCCACGACTCTGCTTAGAATGGGGGACAAGGCACTGGCTGGCAAGTCAGGAGATCCTGGGGCTGACGCTTTCCCTGCCGCTAACTAAGTTTGTAAGCCTTTGTCTCTTCCACAAAAGTGGGTGAGTTGGGTCAGATGTTATCCAGTGTGACTGCCAGCTCTAAAAGTCTTTAATGCCAAGCCATTGAGTCATTCCTGTAGGGCTTACCTGTGTGACACAGTAAACATTGCTGAGTACTTTATATAGAAACAGGGCAAAAAGGTTAATATAACACCTGTGCCCACATCCAGGGTGGGACCATGTCATAAACAGTCCCATTGCTCCAGTAATCAGAGAATAACTCATTTTGTACAAAGCATTTATGATATGCCAGGCAATGTTCTGGATACTTTCCATTGATTTAATCTCTTTGTGAAATAGATTAGCAAAATGAATTAGCAGAAAAACAAGTGCCAGCTGGGCACTACTGTTCTAATTAGAGAGAGGAGGAAACTGAGGCACAGAGAGGTTAAGTAATTTGCACCAGGTTTTATAGCTAACAAGTGAAGGAGCCAGAATTTCAACCCGGGGAAGCCGGCTCCAGAAGCCACGCTGTGCGGCTGCTGTGGGGTGCTATGGTTTAAATGTCCCCTCCAAAACAGATGTTGTGATTTAGTTGCCATTGTAGCAGAGTAAAGTGGGGCCTTTAAAAACTGGTAGATCATGAGGGCACTGCCCTCGTGAAGGGATTAATGCTGTTATCCTGGGAATGGGTGAGTAATTGAGAGTTATTGAGGGTTCCTGATTGAAAGGATGTGTTCAGCCCACTTCCCTCTTGGTCTCCCATGGTTTTCTACCATGTTCTGACTCAGCAAGCACCACAGTCTTAGACTTCTCAGCCTCCAGCACCATAAGCCAAATAAACTTGTATTTTTATAAATAACCTAGTCTGTGTGGTACTGTTATAGCAGAAAAATGGACTAGTGTGGGGGGATGTGGTATTCACATGTTGTCTGTCTCCATTGATGGGCAGCAACCTTGTCTGTCTTTTTAGCTATTGTATTCATACTGCTTAGCCCACGGTAGGCTCTCAGGACGTTATTGTTGAATGGCTAGATGGATAGTTGGGTGGGTAAGTGAATGGATAGATGGATAGATGGATGAGTGGGTGGATGGATGGGTTGAGGGATGGGTAGATGGAGGAAATAAACAAGGTCTTCAGGACACTTACAGCCTAATGAGGAAACAGACCCACACTAATGTCAGTGAGTTGCGGGCAGGGAGGGGCTTAGTCCTATCCAGGGCATCAGAAAAGGCTTCCTTGAGGCGATGGTGGCTGAAGTGAGCCTTGAACGATGTGCAGAATTTGGGAGAATGGAGTGGGAAAGACATTGCCAGCGGGGCTGCATAGGCTAACTGCAGCATCGTTGGCAGCAGTCAGCATTCCCAGAGGCTAGAGGACAGGGCAGGAGCTGCTGGGGATGGGGCAAGGTCGGGAAAAGCCTTCCTTGGGAATGCATTTGGGCTTGCTCCTGAGAGCAGTGGAGTGCCTGAAAGGTGCATGGCTTGGGCACATTTGGTTTTCAGATGGTCTTTTCTGCCTGCAGTGTGAAAAGGAGGGAACAGGAGCAAGCCTGGCACAGGAGGTGGGGTGGTGGGGGGTGAGGGGAGGCCAGCGCAGTGGTCCCCGTGGGAGAGCAGGGGAGCTTGAAGTGGAGGGGGTATGGAGAGGTGGCTGAGGAGCGCAAGGGAAGGATGACACTTAATTTTGGTCTTGCAGAGTTCAGGACCTCCCAGGGTTGCTGACGTGTCGCCCAGGTGTTCCTCTGTGAGTGCAAAGCTGTGCTGAGCCTGAGAGGGGCAGGGCGGAGCCCTGTGGTTTAGGTGTTGTCAGCACTGATAGTGGTTAAGGTCAGGAGACCAGATGATACCATCCTAAAGAGTGTTACCCTGGAAGAGTCACTTCTTGGAAAATGCCTGCATTTACAGGCTGAGCCAAAGAGAACCTATGGCCAGAGAGGCCTGGCCCCACCTGAGCAGAGCAGGGCCGTGGGTTTTACGGGACAGGTCATCTTGACCATCGTGATGGCACTGGAGCCCTTACAGTGTGTCTGGTTCATTTGTGAGCACTCAGGTAGTTCTGACTCATGATACAAATCCAGTGAAGTGTTACCCCATTTTACAGATGAATAAACTGAGGCATGGAGGGGGCAAAACCAATAATTATCTGAGGTCACATGCGTCACATGACCAGAGAGCACTGGGGAGCCAAGGCTTTCTTTGTTTTTACTGCTTGTGTTAATTTGGAAATCTCTGAGGACCTTTGCGAATCCCACTGAGTGAATCAGAAGCTCAGAAGGGACGGAAGGTATTGGGGCTGTCTTGACAGAGGAAGAAGGGTCAGGTTCGTTTTGTTTTTTAACACTTTTTGTGTGTGTGTGTGGAGAAGGGGCGGATAGACAAGGTCACACTGTGTTGCCCAGGCTGGTCTCAAACTCCTAGCCTCAAGTGATCTTCCTGCCTTGACCTCCCATAGTGTTAGGATTACGCTAACTGCACCTGGCCCTGTTTTGCTTTTTTCAAGGGTGATTGAATTGCTCAAAGGCTTAGAGAGCCTCTTCCGAGATTTTAGAGATACAGGCTGGAGTGGGCCTGGGGGTGTGGGGACAGATGTGAGACAGGCCCTCCTAGAGGAGGCGGGGAGAGCACCACAGGGAAGCAGAGCTGTTTCCAAATTGGAGTGGTGATGGGATGACGCCACCGACGTGGAATACCCAGAATAGGTGAACCCACAGAGATAGGAAGCAGATTAGTGTTGGTAGGGGCGGGGGGATGGGAAGAATGCTTGATGGACTTGGGTTTTTTGGGTTTTTTTTGGGAGGGGGGATGATATAAATATTTTGGAACTGGATAGAGGTGACGGTCGCACAACATGGTGAATATACTCAATGCCACTAAGTTTGTGTACTGTTAAAGGTTGATTCCATGTCATGTGGATTTTGTTAATACTTCAATCTGGAAAAACACTCTGGAGGGCAGAAGTGGGCAGGGAGTGAAGGGGGTTGTATCTCTGGCCCCTGCTTGCTTCCTGTTTTGGAACAGCTTCGTTTTCATGATCTTCCCAACTCCTGACATGTTCTTGTTTACTAGGATGTAGTGGCTCTGTGAGCCGAAAGCGTGCTCCGAGCATCCTGGGTGCCTGGGAAGCATTGGCATGAATGAAGGAATGGTTGAGTGGATGGATGTGGAACATCAGGCAGGCACCTGGAAATAGAGGGATGGAAGGGTGGTGCTGGACTGGAATGGTTGGCTGATGATAAAGGGAGCTGGATCTGGCTGAAGACAAGAAAAATCCTAGTTAGTATTTTGGAAGACCTGCAGAAGTAGTGAGTGTGCAGTAACACGGTAACAATGTTTATATGGTTACTGTGTATTTGTTTAATCTTTCTGGTACTATTGAACTGCCTGAATGCAGAAGAGAAGGCAGACTATGAAATGAAGGCACCGTTTGCTGTTGCAGTATGAGGATTTTGCTGGGTAATTACTACAGTGGGAAGACAGGGATGTGGGGGAAAAGAAGATACTGTAATAAGTTCAGGGAGGTGAGGGAATTTAGGAGGAAAAGGCTGTGCAGGGAGAGAAAATGGAAAGAAGTGATTCTGGGATGCTCAGGGAGGAAGAGCAGGTCATCAGCCTTGGGAGAGAGGCCAGGACAGCACACCAGGACAAGGTGGGTCAGGGATGTGTGGTGAACGTGAAGCTGCCTGGGCTCCAGGCACCCACTGTGTTGCATCTAGGGCACTGGATTAGTTTGTTCTCACACTGCTCTAAAGAAATACTTGAGACTGAGTAATTTATAAAGAAAAGAGGTTTAATTGGCTTACAGTTTCACAGGCTGTAAGGAAGCATGATGCTGGCCATCTGCTCGGCTTCTGGGGAGGTACAAGGAAACTCACAATCATGGCAGAAGGTGAAGAAAAGACTGCAGTTCCCATGGCCAGAGCAGGGAGAAGAGTGAGTGAGGCGGTATCTCACAATAGCGAACTCACTATCAGGAGAATAGCACCTAGCGGATGGTGTTAACCCATTCATGAGAACTCAGCCCCTGTGATTCAGTTAGCTCCCACCAGGCCCCCACATCCAACACTGCGGATTACAATTCTATGTGTGATTTGGGCAGGGACACAGCTCCAAACCATATCACACACTAAGTTCCAACAGTTGGTGCTCAGGATAATCCTTTGGGGAATGGGAAGAAAATGTAAAAGCTTTAATTTATGTATATTTTCTTCCATACAAAGTAAGGTCTTCAGTTTTACTCATATTTATAAGTTGGCAGCAGAATATGTTTTTAATTTTAAAATAAGTCATGTATATTAGGGATGCATGCTCATTTTTGACTGATGAGCTATGGGACCAAAATCATTCTGGAAGGTCCTTGCTTGGATGAGGTCCTTGGGAGTGATGATGTCATGATGTGGGAAATGGCTCTTAAGGCTTGTTGAAACAGATGCCCTGTGTTCTGACAAACAAGAGGTCTCTTCCAGTACAGACGGCCATGACATCACTCTGGTCTGCTTGGTTCTTTCCAAATCCATTCTGCTGTGCAGACCACCTTTTAAAAGTGATCACAAACCATTTGTTGAATACTCACTTGTGGAACTTGAATCCTCACCAACGCCACTATTTTCTGGAATCCATTCCAACCCCTACCTTGGTCTTTTGGAAAATTTGGCTGTTTGTTCTTTCCTCCCCGCTCCTCTCTGACTTCTTGGATATGCACTGATGTTTTCCCCTTCCTTCCAAGGAATTAGAACCAAAGTAAGTTGTGTGTGTGTGTTTTGTTTTTTAGAGGACCTGATATGCAATTTTCCTGAGCCTTGACATTTGAACTGAAAATAACTAACCAGATCCGAGGAGTGAGGGGCAGGAAAAAGAGTGAGGCCCTGAGGCAGGTTTGACCTGCCTTCTAATTCTGACTCTGCTGGTTATAGCTGTGTGCCTCTGGGCACGTTGCTTAACCTCTCTGATTTCCACTTTCGTTTTAAAGTTGAGGAGGTGATAATCTATCTGGTGAGGCTGTGGGAAAAATTAAGAGAGTTAATGACACATGTGGAAGTCCCTTAAACTTGCTAGGACTTAATAACTGCCAGTTCTGTCTCCTTCCTAACACCTATCTGCCAATCCCTGTCCCTTCACCTCACTCCCATACATCCTGCTGGAAAACAAAGTTGAGAACAAAATGTGCGTTGCTGAGACTTCCTGTTAAGACTGTAAGTGTCCTTGATTTGAGTTAGCCTGGTCTTTTCCTTGTGATCTCCCTTTTGTGGGCTCTTTCCTCATCTTAAAAAAAAAAATTTTTTTTTGAGATGGAATCTCACTCTGTCATCCAGGCTGTAGTGCAGTGGCGAGATCTTGGCTCACTGCAACTTCCACCTTCTAGGTTCAAGTGGTTCTTCTGCCTCGGCCTCCCCAGTAGCTGGGACTACAGGCGTGTGCCACCATGCCTGGCAAATTTTTGGTATTTTTAGTAGAGATGGGGTTTCACCATGTTAGCCAGGATGGTCTTGATCTCCTGACCTTGTGATCTGCCCACCTCGACCCCCCCAAGTGCTGGGATTCCAGGCATGAGCCACCATGCCCGGCCTCTTGCAGTCTTTGTTCTGCTTTAAGGAGAGTTTTGGGCATTCTTACTTAGTGTGGTGTTTGTCTGATGTTGAAATAACTCATTCATTATGAGCCTCCCCACCCCTATTAAATTCCTTAATGAGGACTGATTTCACAGGAGGCAAAAAAAAAAAAAAAAAATGCCATTATATCTCCCCCTACCCCATTGCAAGTAAAGGAAATGAGTTTTCAGAATCAAAATGTTTGACTAGGCCAGCTTTGGTGGCTCACGCCTGTAATCCCATCACATTGGGAGGCCCAGATGGGAGGATTTCGTGAGGCCAAGAGTTCCAGACCAGCCTGGGCAACATAGTGAGACCTTGTCTCTACAAAAAAATACAGAAATTAGCCAGATGTAATGACATGAGCTTGTAGTGCTAGCTACTCAGGAGGCTGAGGTAGTAGTGTCTTTTAAGACCGGGAGGTCAAGGCTACAGTGAGCTATGATAGGACCACTGTGTTAAGTGCACTCTGAATGAAGAGACCACCTAAACAAGCTTTATGTGAGCAACAGGGCTGTTTATTCACTCCTTGGTTAGCAGGCTGAATCTGAAAAGAGAATCAGCAGAGGCTGGTGGGATAGGAGCTGGTTTTATAGGTTGGTGGGGTAGGTAGTGGAAAGTTACAGTTTAGGGCGTTTTTTGCAAGCCAGGCTGGGGGTGTCACAGGGTCCAATGTCACAAGGTTGACTTATCAGTTGAGGCAGGAACAAGGTTGAATGTCGCAAGGTCGGTTAATCAGGCACTGCAGGAGGTATCTGTTCTTCTCCTTTTGCAGTTTCTCTGTTACCTTAGACTTTCTGGCTCCAGGAGGCCATCTGGAGGTGTACACGTGGGTCACCGTGGCTTGACGATGGTGTACTCCATAGTGCAGTCAATTCAAGGAACCTTGCACACTGCATTCCAGCCTGTGCAACAGAGCAGAACCCTATTTCAAAAACAAAACGTTTGATTAGGCTTATTTGAAATGCCTTCTGGTAGTTAGGGAATGAGAAATGTATAGTTTGAAGATAATGCTGGCCTGGGGAACCTCTCTAACTTGTGTGCTGCTTTACATAGGCCAGCGCTTCCTGCATCACGGGGTACCCGCATTGGCAGCTGGGTTTCTTCCAGCTTTGGGGACTGGCCACTGCTCTTCCACAGCCATGTGCCTGCATGCTGGGTCTGGGGATGCCATTCTCTTCTGCGTTTCATTGGAGTGTTGTATTACTTCATGAATGGAAGGAATTTAAAAAGTCTCTCTGAAGTCATTTGAAAAGTGTGGCTATGAAGAAAAGTAGGCCTTGGAGTTTCTTAGCTTAGTTTGTTGCAAGGATAAGTGGGTGTGGTAGTCCCTTTCCACCCAAAGAAAATGTTGTATTATTTAGTTTTAAAAATCCCTTTTAATTTACAACTGGAATTTCAACACGGATGTTAATGTAGTTTGGGCTCTTGCCCTCTCTCACTCTCTTTTTTCCTGAGAAAGTGATTTTGTACCATCAGGCTGTTACGAAGTTCTTAGTCATTTTGTTTCTTTATTAGTAAAATGGGATAATGGTACAGCATGGATGTAAGCATTTGAGTACTCTGATTTGGGAAGAGAACCCGGTGCTGTAATGAAAGTCTAATAGTTGCCGAGTACATAGTAAATGCTATTTCAAATTTAGATGAAAGAAAAAACATGTTCAGGGTCTATGCAGGCAGAGTGTAGCTCTATATGAAAAGGAACCTACTGATTAAACACTTAGAAAGTTTCAAAAAGCCCCCTTTTAAATCCCAAGATACTGGCATTCATGTGATGGATGTGTTGAGGCAGATAACACAGTCGAGTCTTTTTAGTGGAAGAAACACAGATCTTTTCACACGAAGTGGTACTTGAAAAATATTGCCATAATTAAAATATACACTGTAGTTAGTTATCAGAAAATGCACATTTTTTGTGTGTCTTGAATGAGCCTTAGAGTTAGTGACCAGAAAAAAAAAAAAAAAAAAAAGGGGAAATAAAAAAAAGGAAGAGCCTCTAATGGAGATTAGCATGTGATTGAAGTTGTTTTTGTTTTTTCTTTTCCTCTGTCTGAGGTCTTACACCCGGTAATAGAACCAGTGTCTGGACGAGCAAGTCCTGTGACCCTGTTCACGGATGGCACCCTGCCCTCCTCCTTCCACCTCTATGCCAGGAAGGCTGTAAGCTTGGATGGGAAAAAAGTATACCCTGAGTTCTAACTGAAATTTGACATTTTCTTTCATTGTGAATATAGGCAACACACCAAAGTAGTATTAGAAGTACCTTGACCTTTGTCATCGGTAAGTCCATATCACATTCAGTTGTTGCAGAGATCTCTAAATATTTTTTACATTCATCACTGCTTCAAAATGATGGTAGATAATAAAGCCATTTTTAGATCTTGTTACTTGGTGTATTAATAAAGAAGCACTCATATCGTATCACGGTGGAAAAATACTATGACATCTAAATAATCTTTGGTGTTTAATTTTATGCATTTAAAGACATTTTGAGGAAACATCCGCGGGCTTCATCAGATAGCTGGTAGAGTCCAGAGCATACCAAAGTTAAGACCCCTGTTCTGTCTTCTGTCCCCTCTGGTCTAAATTTTATATTGGCTGATAATGCAGAGGTCCTCAACCCTTGCTGCCCATTGGAATCGTTTGGGCGTGTTTTAAGAATTCCAGCACTTTAGCCATACCCCAGACCAATGAACTGCAGATCTCAGGATTGGGCCCTGGTGACTGCACTTGATTCCAGGGGATTCCAGTGTGCAGTGAAAAGTTGAGAACCATTGGTCTAAGTGTTAATACAGACCAGACTTCCTCCCTCTCTTCTTCCTTTCTGATTCTTTAGATAAGAAATTAAGTTTCGTGCTTATGATAGAAAATTTAAACTGTACAGAAGAGCATGGCTCGCTCACCTTTCCAGAAACAAATATTGTTGACAAGTTTTGTGCATAAACCATCATTGTAGACATACACATATCTAGACATTATCCATGATGAGATTATACTGTACATGTTATACACATAGACACACTGTACACAGTTCTTCACTTCTCTTGTAGAGAGCTTTCTGAGCTAGCAGTTATTCCTTAAAATTAAAGTTCTCTTTCTTTAGTGGTTTTTTTTTTTTTTTTTTGGAGTCTCTGTTGCTCTGGCTGGAGTGCAGTGGCGCAGTCTCGGCTCACTGCAACTTTTGCCTCAAGGCTTCAAGCAATTCTCCTGTTTCAGCCTGCTGAGTAGCTGGGATTACAGGAGCCTACCACAATGCCTGGCTCATTTTTGTTTTTGTACTTTTAGAAGAGGCTGTGTGTCACCTTGTTGGTCATGCTGATCTCAAACTCCTGACCTCAGGTGATCTGCCCACTTTGGCCTCCCAAAGTGCTGGGATTACAGGTGTGAGCCACCATGCCTGGCCTGGTGTTTTTGATTTGCTTGGGGAGACTTATCCCTCTAGGCTCAATTCAGGAGTAACTTGGAGACTGTGGTTACTATTTCTTCCTTTTAAGAAATAGTGCACTGAAAAGGAAAGAACAGCGTTGAGGTCACGCCCAGGCAAGTTGCATATTCATCTGTGAATCTTTTTACTCATCTGTTAGATGGAGATAAAGAAAGCTTCCTTACCGGACTGTTGTGCAATGTACAAGATCAGTGACAGGCAGCTGTTACCATTATCTTCCTTGTGGATTCTACTCCCCAGAGAAGAGAAAATGTTTTATAGGTCCCTTAGAGGTTTTTCTACTTGCAAGCAGGTGGTAGAAAGCAAGGATGATTAAAAAAACAAAATCCCCATGCACCTACTACAGACAGAGTTTAGAGGCTCTACACCCATACCTGGGATTGCCATAGTTATCTGGTTGGATTTGGAGTTGGGTTCAAGGCCACACAGATGTTGGCTTTGTCAGCTCTTCTGTATTAACTTAGTACTTACACCAGGTTAATAAAGTCTTGGAAATGCCCCCACGTGCTTATAGACCCACATCTGTGCATTTCATCTCTTTTGCAGAAGCAATCATGTTGAAAATGAGAGTCAGTATCAGAGTTTCTGGCAGGAAACAATTCACCTCAGATGGTTTGAATGAAGACTAATTATAGAGGTTGAGGGATCCACCAAGACACTGACAACAGTGGAAAAGCCCTGTCACCTCTAGGGCTGAAGGGTCTGGGGAGGAAGTAGAGTTACGGGAGTGCAGTGAGATCTGGAACTGTGGAAGAGGAGACAAAGAAGAATGTCACCCAAAGATGTGGCACCCAATGAGAGATTGAGCCAGAAATACCCGGACCTCTCTCTTCCTTCCTCCAGTTCCCACTGGGTGCCTGGTTGGCTGAACCAATGCGAAGCCAGCAGGCAGGGGAGCCAGGTGTGTACAGGAGTTAGCTGGTTGGAGGGTGAGAATGGGTGGGGGTGGGGGTTGGGCAAGATAATCACCAGGTAACAGGCGGGGAGGCTGTCAGATGTCAGCAGTGTGAGGCTCCTGGCAGAGTACTGAGCACTTAGGTGCTGGATGTAAATGCTCCTTTCCCTGGCCTCATGGCATCTTGATGGTTGTGTGTTTACCTCTATCTTAAAGAAGCATCAGCAAGGCCATTGAGGCAGAGAGAGAAGGAGGAATACTGAAAAGCAAACCCTCTGGATCATGATGCTATATTTTCCTGAGCTCTGGCTCTCCTGGTGTCCAGCAGAGAAGTTCTCTATGTTAATTGTCCCCTGGTTTCTGCTCCCCATGCCCAGAAGTGGTATAATTCACAGTCCCTGGGTGCCCCTGGGCAGGCAAGACAGCCACGACGACACCAGCCGAGGAGATGTTATTAATAATTGGGAGACCCCCTCCCTTGCTTCTTCTGACACCTGTGCCTGGAGATTTCCACTTCTCCTCTGTGGTAGGTAGAAGACCACGCTGGTGCTGGATTTGCTTCATCAGCTGCTCTGTAGGTTGGGCCTCTCAGAGCTTAAGAGAAGAGTGGCTACCTCCATAATTTGAGCCTTTCAGTGTATTTAAAAAGTAAGAAAATACATAACCCAGGGTTATAAACGTCATAGACAGTTTTAAATATTTACGTTTAAGAACTGGATGCTTTTCAACACAAGGAAGCATAATAGAATATAGTCATGCTTTTCACAAGATAATGGGAGTTGCAAAAACATGGAGACATAGCACATATCGGTCGATAAGCATGTGGGGACATTTCCAAGAGTTTATAAACCTGGTATAAATACTAAGTTAATAAGAACTGACAAGGCTCATTCAATATCTGTGTGGCCTTGAACCCAACTCCAAATCCAACCAGACCCCCATTATAGGTGGTGTGGCCTGGTAATGAATATATGTTCAAAGTTATGTGACGAATGTCCTCTGCTTTCAGCGCCATTGTTCGGTTCTCTGAGGCTCCAGAACTCCATTGGGAGAGACTATCAGAAGTCTGAATCTGAGGCTGTTGTGATTTGGGCTGGTGCCAAATCTACACCCCACCCCTGCATGTTCTGTACACTGGGATTCCCCTTGCCTCTAGGCCTTCTCAGTCCCAGGTTTGGAAAGGCTCAAGGTTGGGGCATGCCTGAATTTTGCATAATTATGTGGCCTGTAGGGCATGAGTGACTGAGGTCCCACTCACCACCAAGGGACCTCACTCATGCATGCCCTATGGGACCCGCTCACCACCGTGGGACCTTCAGTTCTTCTTTCTTTTTCCAAATGTTGCACTGCTAGTCTTCCCCAAAGGAAATGAAGTAAATGTAAAATCAATGTCTTTTAAAGTTTTTAAAAAATAATGAACTATCTGTTGAAAAATTTGGGAAGCCAGAGACTTGACTGATGAACATGGTAACTATGTTTGTCTCCAAGTTACGTGCACATGTGATTGAGTTTATCTTCTTAGTTTTAAAAGTATGAATCGTTCTCTGACTTTAGCTGCAGGTCAGCAGTACATTAATGAAATAGAGCAACGCTTTGGCAACCTCAGTGGCGTAAGAAAGCCTGAAGGAGCTTGTTAAAAAGGGAAATCTCTAGGCATCCGCTTTCCAGGCATAGAGTTACCACCACCACCCCCCGCCGCTGTTTTTTTTTTTGGGACGAAGTCTTGCTCTGTGGCACAGACTGGAGTGCAGTGGTGTGATCTTGGCTCACTGCAACCTCCATCTCCTGGGTGCAAGCAATTCTCCTGCCTAAGCCTCTGAGTAGCTGGGACTAAAGTCATGCGCTGCCATGCCTGGCAATTTTTTTCATATTTTTAGTAGAAACAGGCCTTTCACCATGTTGGTCAGACTGGTCTCAAACTCCTGACCTTAAATGATCTGCCTACCTCAGCCTCCCAGAGTGCTAGGATTACTGGCCTGAGGCATCATGCTGGGCCAGAGTCCACATTTTTAATCAAGACCCCAAGCAGTAAAATAACTTACAGAGGCTGGGCGCGGTGGCTCAAGCCTGTAATCCCAGCACTTTCGGAGGCTGAGGCGGGTGGATCACGAGGTCAAGAGATCAAGACCATCCTGGTCAACATGGTGAAACCCCGTCTCTACTAAAAATCCAAAAACTTAGCTGGGCATGGTGGCACGTGCCTGTAATCCCAGCTACTCAGGAGGCTGAGGCAGGAGAATTGCCTGAACCCAGGAGACGGAGGTTGCGGTGAGCCGAGATCGCGCCATTGCACTCCAGCCTGGGCAACAAGAGTGTAACTCCGTCTCAAAAAAAAAAAAGAAACAAGTTACAGAACACTGGAAACTGGGAATATTGATCCCCTTAATCCCTTTTTAAAGTGCAGAGGCTTAATCAGGAGACCCTTGGTCATCTTTTCTTTTTTTATTGTTAAATTGGAATTGTAAAATTCCTCCCAGATCTTCTCCTGACCACCTGTTTTGACCCCTGTACTTGAGGCCTCCTGTCATTGGCAGGACGAACGCACAAGAAGTGATTTCCCCGGAGAGGGTTCTTGGTGTCACATGGTGGGAGATGCTCTCTTGTTTAAAAACAAAGAATTAAAACCCTCCATTGCACTTGGTGGTCTCCCTGAAGAGGCTGGAAACGTAATCCAGTGCTGTCTGTTTGTTTCCAGCCCGTGTTGTTATTAATCCGGTTACAAATGATAATGCTTTTCCTTTACAGGCTTGCCGTCTCGGAGGAGTCTTCTGTATTGCCTGCTAGACCCTGCTGGGTGATTAAGCCACTCACTCAGCATCTTACAGGCCACTCGAGGACTATTTCCTTAAAGCAGGCAACTGACTATACTTCTCGAGTGGCGTTCACTGAGTGACATATTAACTCTTGCTTCTGGTTCCTTGGGAAGAGAAGGCCTTAATGCTCTGGGGGCTGAGACCCAGAGACATGGGCTTCTTCACTCCATCCTCCCCCTCCTTTCCCTCATCATTAGAAGCTTCTCAGCCCCTTCCATAGGGGCAGGAGCAGGGATGTTGCTGTTTGTTCTTATGCCCTATTTAATTTTTTTTATCCTATGGAAAGAAATACCGAGAGCCCTGCGAAACAAGAGGTACTTAATTTCATACTTCTATAAATAAGAGTCATAGCGTTTTTCACCCACCAGCTGTTATTAATAATTTCAATTTATAGTACATAGACTTTGTGACCAATTAAGGCAGCAAGTAAGGAGGAGGAATACGGGAGAAATGGAATATAGGTCGGGGAACGGATGGCACACAGGAGAGAGCTTCAGAGGGGCACTTGGCCCTCTCCACCCATCTCAGATGAAGTCTTTCAAAACTCTGAAATGCGTGTGGATGTTTTCGCCACTGTTGCAACACGAGAGGCTGCGACTTATTTAAGGAAGTGGCTCTGCTCCTCCCTCCTCTTCCTGGTCTCTGTCCTTCTCCAGATCCTGCCAGGCTCCACCCCTGGCCTGTCTGTGCTGTGTCCAGACATGCAGGTCAGAGGGCACAGGCAAGCCCCGTTTTGCAGAAGTCCTGATTAGACCCGTCACAGGAGACGAGAAACCCAGTGGTTCCAGCAGTCCAGGTGTCCCCATTGCCGGCACAGAGCTGTCCGTGGCTTCGATTCTTGGGCTGTGTATGCTGGTGGTAAGCCTCCGTTATCTTCCCAACACCTTTTTTATTTGAAGTCAGAGGACAGGGACCACACCCCTGAGACTCTAAATCTCATCCAAGGAAGTGGCCTCTCTAAGACCCGTACCATTTTACCAAGCCATAAGTGGGGGTTTTCTAGAAGTACAAGCCATCCTGATGACTGTGCTGTCAGACTCTCCCTAATGAGCTGTGAGGCGATCAAATTAATTTAAAAGAAACTCTGCTTGTTAAAATTCAAGCTGGAAGCATCTTTTTATATCTGAGTTTGAATCTGGTCAGTGTTCATCAGGGCACCCTCATGAGGTATCTCCGCCATCTGTGACCTCTCCTGGAAGATAATGATATCCATTCTAAACAAAGAACAGACTTTATCTGTAATGCTAATGCTTAGGAATAGCAGTGGCTCAGTGACTGCCCTGTGTTTTGGGTTGGTCCTGCAGAAGAGGGAGAAATCTCCTTGGCGCTTCTTTGCATTGTCTGATGGCGGGTGGAGGGGCTGGTTTAGGATGCGCACACTTTGCTCGTGGTCAGCAGTTTGGAACGTGTGAAGCAGTCCCTAGGAGAGTGCACTCTTTCCCTGCCACAGAATTTCTGTGTCATGGACATCTCTGCTGCCACCACCCTGGCCCAGGCTCCTGCCGTTTCTGGCCTGGAAGATGCCTCAGCCTCTGCTTCCATTCTCACTCCCCTGTCTGCACGGTATCCACACTGAGCTTTTGAAAATAAAAAGCAGATCATCGAGGTCCGTCTGCTTCTCTGTTCTCCTGCAGAATGACAAAGTAGTTCAGGGCTCGGTTTCTGAAGTTGGTCTGATTATCTTCCAGTCCTTAGCTAGGTCTGACTTGGAGCAGCTTAACTGAATTGTGTCCTCATCTGTAAAGTGGCATACTGATAGGAGCATGCTGATGGAATGTTGTAAGGATTACCTTTCTTTTTTGAGATGAGTCTCACTCTGTTGCCAGGCTGGAGTGCAGTGGCGTGATCTTGGCTCACTGCAACCTCCCCAGGGATCAAGTGATTCTCCTGCCTCAACTTTCCCAATAGCTGGGACTACAGGTGCGTGCCACCACATCTGGCTAATTTTTGTATTTTTAATAGAGACAGGATTTCACCATGTTGTCCAGGATATTCTCGATCTCTTGACCTCATGAGCCACCTTCCTTGGCCTTCCAAAGTGCTCGGATTACAGGTATCAACCACTGCGCCCAGCCAGGATTACCGTTTACTATGGAGTACTTAGAACAGGGCCTGGCACATAGTAAGTACTGAAAAAAATGTTGGTTGTTATTTTTATTGTCAGTATTCTAAAATTCAGTGCCATCCTTTTTAAGCTTAGATGCCAACACAGACTTTTGGTCACACCCTTGGCTCAGGTGGTATCTCCAGCAGCTTCATTTTCAGCTGTCCTCCTGCCTCCCTCTGTTTCTAGCTACACTGGCTCTTGCAGGATCTCCAAAGTACCATGCTGTCTTCGGCTCCAGGGCCTTTGCACATGCTTTTCTTCTACTAAGAAAGTTTACTTCCTTCCCTCTTTTCCTGGCCAACTCCTGCCTCTACCTATCTTTACTTAATTGTCCCTTCCTTCCGCAGGGAGGTCTCTCTGAACTCCTGAGCCGAGAACAGATCCCCATCATTCTCTGCTGCCCTTTTGCCGTGCTTTTCTTTCATAGTAGTTGCAATGGTTTGTAATTCTGTGTTCATTCGTAGGCTTGCTTGATTGGTATCTTCAAGCTCTCCTACGCTTTGTGCTCCAGAAAGCCTAGAACGTCCGGCAGCACATAGCACAAGCCTGGCCTCTGCTGCTCCCTAACTGTGAAATGAATGAATTCTCCTCTTCCAGATCAGCTGGTGTGCTTCTCCATGGCCCCTAGTCGACGCATAAGGTCCTGTTTATTTGCATACAGAGACCCTTCCAAATACATTTCTAGGTCACAGGTTCTCAAACTGTAGTGTGCATCGAAAACACCTGGAGTGGATCATGGAGTGCCAATAAGGAAATGAAGGCTAGAAGAAAAGTGAAAAACATGGCTTGTTATGGGCCGTCTAGGTAAGTTTGTCCAGGTCTCTGTCTGCTTGCCCTGTGTAGTTCTTCTTAGTTCTTCTATGTAGGTTGTTAACAGCTCCTGCTGCCTCTTTTGCTGCCCAGGTGGTAAAATCCAGGGGCTAGAAAGGACTGAGCTACAGGATCCCCCAGGAGAGGAATGTTTTAAGAGTTCCTTCTAGAGGCCCAAAGTAAGGATCTCTGTGGTTTGGTTGTAGCTAACCCCCTTTAGAGTAGTTGGTGGCTGCTCCTCCTGCCACTCATTCCTCTAGACATGCTCCTTGTAAGGCACTCTTCAGTTGGCTCCCTGTGTCCCTGTTCACTGATGAGAGCCACAAGAGAGCTCTTAGTTTAACCAGTTGCCTTGGAATAAGTAGGCAGTTTTGAGGACTGTGATCCCCTCCCTCCACATCACAGTCACCACGATATTCCTCATGGGTTTCAGGGGCCTTTGCACTGGCCCTGAGCGACTCCTTGTCTCTCTGTGTCATGGAGGGATATGGTGGTGTGGCCAGAGTGCAGCTGGGCCTTTGGACTTGGACACATATCCAGGTTGGATACAGTGAGCCTTCTGGTAGCTAGCTTCTTGTCAGGGTTTCTTGTATTATGAAATGGGAATGATGATATCTAGGCAAGCTTGTGGTGTAGGGATTAAGCAGAGCCTCCAGATAGGGAGGAACCAAAATCATAATCTAAGCCTTGCGAGTTTTTGCCATTTTATTATTAACATAAGCAGGTGATTGATTCTTACTAAGCCTCAGCATCCTCCTTCGTATCAGGATTAGAATGGTACTTACTTCGGAGGGTTCTTGGGAAGATAAAACACTTATGAAAACAGATAAAATCTGTAGTTAATAGTATCATACCAATGTTAATTTCTTTGTTTTGACAGACATATCATGGTTTTGTAATATGTTAACTTTAGAGGAAGCTGGTCAAAGAGCATACAGGAACTCTGTATCATCTTTGCAACTTTTCTGCAAATTTAAAATGATTCCACAATGAAAGCTTATTTTTTAAAAAAGCTTGTGAAACATTTGCAAGGTTCTTGGGGGTTTAGTAAGCCCTTAGTGTATGATGACCCTTACTAGTATTACTAACAAAATCATGGTTACTACTATTGATACTTTGAAGAGTTATTATAACCAATGTGTTGCCGTCTAGCTCCCTGGTTCCCAACCTTTTTGGCACGAGGGACTGGCTTCATGGAAGACAATTTTTCCATGGACTGGTAGGTGTAGGGGACGGCAGTTTTGGGATGATTCAAGTATGTTACATCTATTGTGCACTTGATTTCTGTTATTATTACATCATAATATATAAAATATATAATGAAATAATTATACAACTCACCATAATGTAGAATGAGTAGGAGCCCTGAGCTTGTTTTCCTGCAACTAGATCGTCTCATCTGGGGGTGATGGGAGGGGAGACAGTGACAGATCATCAGGCATTAGATTCTCATAAGGGGCGCATAGCTTAGATCTCCCACATGCGAAATTCCCAATTGAATGTCATGGCTGATCTGCCAGTAGGCGGTGCTCAGGCGGTAATGTGAGCAGTGGGGTACAGTTCAGTGCGGTACAGTTCTGAACACAGACAAAGCTTTGCACACCTGCCTGCCACTCACCTCCTGCTGTGCAGCCCAGTTCCTAACAGCCATGGACCAGGATTCATACTGGTTCATGGCCTGGGGGTTGGGGACCCCTAGTCTAGCTGACCACTCTGTAAGTGGAATATTAATTTCCTATGGCTGCTGTAACAAATCACCACAAATTTAGTGGTTTAAAACAACACACATTTGTTCTCTTACAGTTTGGGAGGTCAAAACTCCAAAGTACGTCTCACTGGGTCAAGATCAAGGTGCTGGCAGGATCCCATCCCCTCTGGAGGTTGTTTCCTTGCCTTTCCAGCTTCTAGAGGTGACCCTGTGTTCCTTGGCTCATGGCCTCTCCATCTTCAAAGCTGGTCATCAAATCATTCTTGACTTCTGCATCTATTGTCACATTTGCCTCCCTGCCTACCAAATTCTTGTTCAGTTGACTGTGTCCCCTCTCCCCCCAACAGCTTTCATTATGTTTCCTTTGAAGATCACTGGTCTGTATTCTACTCATAATATAGAGTATGTGTGTGTGTGAAAGAGAGAAAGAAAGAGACAGAGACAGAGACAGAGGGGAGGGTCTCTGTATTCCCAGTGGTGTCTTGTAAAAGGGGAGGAGGAGACCTGTTGTTTAACTTCTTTGGGTGGAGGTTAGGCCCACTGTGCAGAGAGCAACTTTGCTCTACAGCCCATTTCCTCAGAAGCCAGTGCTCTATGTAGGTGGGTGCCACAAGGCTCTATCCTAGGCGTCCCCAAACTACGGCCCCCAAGGGCCGCATGCAGCCCCCTGTGGCCATTTATCCGGCCCCCCGCTGCACTTCAGGAAGGGGCACCTCTTTCATTGGTGGTCAGTGAGAGGAGCACAGTATGTGGCAGCCCTCCAACGGTCTGAGGGACAGTGAACTGGCCCCCTGTGTAAAAAGTTTGGGAACGCCTGCTCTAGACTCTTGCTTGGTTCTTGGCAGGTGTGTGACAGCTGTATGAGGCACAGCTGGATCGTGATACTGAGTGTCCTTATGGCACTGAGCTCTGACCCTTCAGTTGCAGGCTTGATACCTGGGGCCACTCAGTATGGTGACACCAACTGTCTCTTGGTTAACAAATCGCTCTCATGTAGTCACTATTGAGCTTGAAGAACGATTATTCCTGCTCCTTATGAACATAGGTTGGGGGTTATAGATGAGCTAGAGGGCCACCTAGATCCCGATGGAGCCATATTCCTTGGTGCATTGTTCAAAGCTCTCACAAGTTGGGCTTCACTTTTCTAGCCTTCTTCTGCACAGGTCTTCTTGTTTCTGCAAACATAAGCCACTGTCATGGGATCCTTAGAGTATTGCTTTGCCTGGGGGAAACCTCTGTGTCCGGCGACACCTTCTGCCTGAGCATTGCTTGCACCTGTTGGGCTTGTTCTGCCCACTGGGCCCGGCAAGCTGCATTCAGCTTATGCTCCCAACTCAGATCCCACACGTGCGAAGGGTGATCCAGGCATGGAGTGGCGAGGGGTGTGTGGGCAAATGAGTGCGGGCTCTGGCCACTGTTCACAGCCAGGCATGCTGGCTGCTGCAGCAGAGCAGGCAGCTCCAGGTGCCAGCACAGGTGCTGGCTCTGTGTGAGGCTGCAGCTAGACCAGATATACTGCATGCAGCTTCTTCTGTGGCCACCTGCACGAGGGGAATCTGGTGGTGCCCTGAAGCTTGGAGATGCCAGGAACTACAGAGCCCCAAAGAGGGTGTCACAACTGGGCATGGTGGCTCACACCTGTAATTCCAGCACTTTGGGAGGCTGAGGCAGGCAGAACACCTGAGATCAGGAGTTGGAGACCAGCCTGACCAACATGGAGAAACTCCGTCTCTACCAAAAATACAAAATTAGTCGGGTATGGTGGTTCGTGCCTGTAATTCCAGCTACTTGGGAAGCTGAGGCAGGAGAATCACTTGAACCCAGGAGGAGGAGGTTGCGGTGAGCCCAGATCGTGCCATTGCACTCTAGCCTGGGCAACGAGAGCAAAACTCCATCTCAAAAAAAAAAAAAAAGAGGGTGTCACAGCTTTGGCTTGGGGAGCCCCGCAGATCTGGGCTCCTGAAAGGGCCGCAGCTCTTCTCTCCTCATAGCTCACAATGTGGCAAGCAGGGCAGAGGTGTGCCCTCCTCTTTTAGTCCTGCCTTTTGGCAGGTCCTGAGTTCTTGTCCTGAGGAAGAATGAGGTATACGGACAACTGGAGGGTGAGCAAGGCAGAGAGGAGCTTCACCGAGCAGCAGTACAGTTCTCAGAATACTTGAAGTGGTAGCTCCTGTCCACAGGCAGCGTGTCCCCTGAGTCTGTTCAGCTCTCAGCTGAGTGGAGACCCACAGTGGGTAGCTCATCTCTGCAGGCAGGTTGTCCTGATATCTGCCTGAGTCTGGCTGAGTCCAGGGTTTCTATGGGCTTCCGAAGGAAGGAAGTATGTGCCGATTGGTCCATAGGTGGCTGTGAGCAGGCTGGAAAAACCACCGTAAGTTCTCAGTCTGGTAGGTGGAATTGGCAGCCTGGCCTCTAGGCCTCAGGCTGTCCCTGGCCTGAAGGTGGGGGTTTTAGCAGGGACCCACTTGTTTTCGCCTGGGAGCCTGTCTGCCTCCTTCTGCTGTCCATGGTGCCCAGACTGTTTGTGCCAGGGGGCACCAGCAGGCCCATACTGAGTTGCTCTGACCCCCTCTAAGTCCCCACTTGGCTTTCCTCCTCTGTTTGTTGGTGTCTAATGTCTGGAGGAGGCTGAGGCAGCAGAGGGCTGGCATGTCAGCATTTCCCCAAGGGTGCTCCTATGTGTCCAGGTTTCAGTAGTGCCTGGGACTTGGGCTCAATTTGGCTCTGAAATTAGAGTGGGTGCTGGGTGCAGAGAAAGGCCAGGCAGCAAGAGCAGGCCCTTCCAAGCCTGTGGGGGCTGGGGGGCTAACTGGGCTCTCAAGAGTGCAGGGATGCCCAGGTCTGCAGCTGTGGCTGGGTGGCTGCAGCTGCACCCAGAAGGCCTGGGCTCCTGCCCCACCAACTTGGAAGCGGGCGGGGCTGTTTCCTGTTCCGGGCTCTGTTGCTTCTGTGGAGTGCATGGCCCTGCCTGCGTCTCCCCTGCTGCAGCAGCGGCTGCTCCAGATGGGACCCCCCACTGCCATCACTATTAATGTCTCCCCAAATGGGCCCTACACCAAAAGATTTTAGGGTTTTATTCTTCCCCTTCCCCTTTATCTGCCCTTCACTGTCTGAATCTGGGCTGTCTCAGGTGATAACCAGCAGGTACAGGTGGCTACTGAGCACTTGAAATGCAGTGAATCTGAATCGAGGTAGACTGTAAATGTAAAATACACACCAAATCCTTAGTATGAAGAAAAGAATGTAAACTATTTCATAAGTGTTTCAATATTGATTACATGTTTTACATGGTATATTTTGTATATATTAGACTAAATAAAATACATTTTAAACATTAATTTTACCTGTTTCTGTTTACCTTTTATGTGGCTGCCAGAACATTTAAAATGACATACGTGGCTTGCATTACATTTCTTCTGGAGAACACTGGTCTAAATTCTCTCTCTCTCTCTCTCTCTCTCTCTCTCTGTGTGTGTGTGTGTGTGTGTGTGTGCGTGTGTGTGTGTGTGTTATGGGGCCCTGTATTCCCAACATAGTGTCCTGTTAAAGGCCCCAGGATTCATCCATTCCTTTCCTTCTCCCTTCCCTTCCTCCCTTTTTTCTTCCCTCCTCTTTGCTTGCAATACGTCTGCTAAGTGAATCTCTGGAAGTGAGAATGTTAAAACATTTGAACCCCGACAAAATTACTCAGACAGAGGTTTCTAGTGCTTTATACCGGCCAAAAGAGTTAAGACAGTTGTGTTTTCTCTGATTTCAAGTCAATAGTAAGCATCTGTAGAGGAGTTTTTATAGAGTATTTGTACTTTCACATGATCTAATTTTACTATCTTCCTAAGAAACCAGTTGAGGCTGGGCATGGTGGCTCACGCCTGTAATCCCAGCACTTTGGGAGGCCGAGGAGGGCGGATCACTTGAGGCCAGGAGTTCGAGACCAGCCTGACCAACATGGTGAAAACCTGTATCTACTAAAAATTAGCTGGGTATGGTGGCACAGCCTGTAGTCCCAGCTACTTGGGATGCTGAGGCAGGAGAATTGCATAACAACCGCCCCCGACCCCCCCGCCCCACCTCAGGAGGTGGAGGTTGCAGTGAACCGAGATCACACCACTGCACTCCAGCCTGGATGACAAATTGAGACTGTCTCAAAAACAAAACAAAAACAGCAACAGCAACAACAGAAAACAGTTTCCTACTGGAAAGGCCTTGCCTCAATAGTGGGGGTGTGATACAGATCCTAGAAGTTAAGCACTAATTTAGCTCCTCTTCTCTCCTTACTCGCTAGGAGATTCGGTTGCTGGGGTGGCATATCTCTTTAAAAGTTCCCTATTGGATTCTAACATCATTTTCCCAAATGCTTTGAAACTGAGTGCTCTGCAGAAGGGTGGTGGTGCCATGGATCCGAAACTGCATCAGAGTCCTTTGGGGATCGAAAATGCAGATTCCTCAGCTTGCTGCTGCTGTGTTTTCCTAGGAAGGGGGATGGGTTTACATCAGACAAGTCAATCAGCATATTTTCCTGACTGGTGTGGTGGTTGAGTCTGGGGTAAGTGGTAATACGGTTTCCACTTTTGTAAAATGCAGCCTGGCTCGCCCGAGCTGCTTGTGAGGGATGCGAAAGCTGGGTGCAGCTGTTGGTGTAGATTAAGGATCGGGTGCTGGTGTTGTGCGAACATATCTGGTCCTCCACTTCTCCCCCCAGCACCTGATTCTGGTTTGTTGGCGGTAAGGGGTCATTGTTTCTTCCAGGGGTCAGCAAAAGGACAAAGGGTGGAGAGTGGCTACAGGTGTAAGTGCTGTGTAAGATTTACATCCTGGCTTCACCTGTCAGCTGTGACTTTGTGCAGGTTGCTTTAAGTCTCTGTGCTTCAGTTCCTTCATCTGCAAGTGGAGATAAGGGTAGCTCCTAAAAGATGTTGTGGGGAAAGTTGCATGCAGTTTTTCGGAAGCATCTGGCCGGCTGGTAGGCATTGGATAATGGTCCAGCAGCTCTGTTGTGATCATTAGTGTTATCTGATACTTCTGGTGAACTTCAGGCTACGATCTGCCCGGAGGATCTGAGCAGACTTAATAGTTTTAGCAAAGAACACCTGTGAGCTCCTAGGCGGGCTCCAGCCTGAAGAAATGAGGACAGCTGGAGGTGGTACAAGGAGATGAAGAAGCCTGGAGGCAGGGAGGCCACCTGCAGTATTTGGGAGTGGTCAAGGGTTTGCAGCCCTTTACAGGATATCTAAGCCCTCGTGAAGGACAGCCTCTCTCACCATGTATTCCAATAAGGCTTCCTCAGCCTGCATCAGGAGCGAATGATCCTGTGGAGCCGGAGCCAGGCCAGTACATTGCCAAGACTGTGGGCCCCAGCCTTGGGGGCTGGGTTGGGCCTTGGAGCAACAGGAAGGAAGTGAAGTCATTTTTCAGATTTGTGTAATCAGACCGTTGCCTAGAAGACATATTTCTGGTGGGAACCATGTTACCTGGTTACTCATTTAACTTCTGAATGCTGGCCTCTTGCTCTCATTTTGTCTCCCCTCCTGCAGGGCCTCCCAGGGCCCTGGACTCTGGCTGGCAGGAGGCAGAAGCCTGGACCCCTGGGAAGCAAGGATCAGGAGCTCAGGACTGTCTTCTGCTCTGACTTCCCCTTGGAGTTTTCAAGAACTCCCAGTGTGGTTTGGAAGAGTAGTTTATTTTTCTTTCTAATAATGTTGTGATATTGGCTGGGGGGTTTTTCATTAAGCTGTCATATTTTATCTGCTTGTTTGCATATCCAGTTCAATCTGTGGATTTTTCTCTTAGTACTTTGGGCTCTCGTTTTGTTAGAATAGTTTCATAGATTATTTTTTTAAATAATAGTATCGGTGTTTTTATTTCCAGAAGGGCCTTGCTAAACATGTGTAAAATGTGAATATTTGGAGATTGGTGAAGTGGTAATTGGTGAAGAGGATATACATGCTTGGCTAGGTGAGGTGGCTCACACCTGTAATCCCAATATTTTGGGAGGTTGAGATGGGTGGAACACGTGAGGTCAGGAGTTTGAGACCAGTTTGAGACCAGTCTAGCCAACATGGTGAAACCCTGGCTCTCCTTTAAAAAAAAAAACAGCAACAAAAAAATGGGCATGGTGGTGCAAGCCTGTAATTCCAGCTACTTGGGAGGCTGAGGCAAGAGAATTGCTTGAATCCAGGAGGCAGAGGTGGCAGTGAGCTGAGATCACACAACTACACTCCAGCCTGGGTGACAGAGCTGGACTCCATCTCAAGAAAAAAAAAAGGAGAGAATACACATGCTCCCCTTAAATAAATGGGTCTCCTTGCAGCTCTCCATGTAATTTTCTTGTACTCATGGTGTTAGGACTTTTTGCTGAAGACTGGCGGTTGTCATTTGAAATGCTAGGCCTCGTTCAGGGACTTCCCTTAAACAATGTGACCAGAAGGAGATGGCAGTGAGGCCAGCGGGGAGAGCAAGGGTGTGGTTTTCTTTTATAGTTGTTAGGGATTTAAGGGAGTTAAAACCACTCAGCACCAGTAATTGAGCCGCTGACTATGTACTGGGAACTTTAGGTATATTCTCCCGTTTAGTCCTTAGACCAGGCATCCCCAGACTTTTTACACAGGGGGCCAGTTCACTGTCCCTCACACCGCTGGAGGGCCGCCACATACTGTGCTCTTCTCACTGACCACCAATGAAAGAGGTGCCCCTTCCTAAAGTGTGGCGGGGGACCGGATAAATGCGGGCCGGGCCGTAGTTTGGGGACGCCTGCCTTAGACTAATCATTTGAGGTTATCAATCTCCTTTTACCATTGAAGGTAATACAGCTGAGTGATGAGTGACTTCCCTGAGTTCCCACAGGATCTGAACACAGTTGGGATTTCATTGCAGGTTCGTTCTATCCTCCTGACCATGTTATTTCTGCTGTGTTACATTGCCCTCTTAAGGAAACTTACTAATATTAGGAGGAGGGATGAAGATAACATGTATGGAATACCTGCTGTGGACCAGACATGATGCTAAGTGCTTCGCCGTTTTCTCTTTAACCCCAGTGACCTGTGGGGTAGGTGCTGTTATTACTGCAATTTCACAGAAGATGAAGCTCAGGTTTAGAGACATTAAGTGCCTTGCAAACTGTGTATTGAAGTGGGATGACCTTAGTGGTCTGAGAATCTGCTGTTGGAATAATGAACTCAGGAGCATGAATAGAAACTGTATTTAGTGGATTGTCAAATATTTGTGGAGTGTCGGTTTTGCTGAAGATTCTGTGTCTGAAATACTCCTTAGAGACGCTGAGAAGTGTAAGACGTGCCTGGCTCTTGAGGAGTTGACAGTCTGGTTAGGAGAGTTACCACACCCAGGAGGGAAAGTTTCCCGGAGATGTTTGAGTTATGCAATGGAAAGTTTGGTTTGTAAGGGGGATGCATTGGGAGCAGGGAAGATAACCTGACTACGATGTGGAGAGAAGGTCGATTTCTTAAGCAGCCCTTCCTGATTCTGGAGGACCTTGGAGGCCAAGGTTTGATCTTAGAGATGTTGGTACCTAAGACACCTTAGTGAAGTCGGAAGGTCCTTCTTGAGTAAGTGGGGGCTAGAGTGTGGGTGTTGTGGACAGTTCACCTGGCAGGTGTGCAGGATGAAATCAGGGGAGGGTCATGGGGCTGGAGAAAGGCCCAGCTGGTCCGAGAGCTGCCTGTAAACTGCTGAGTAGGAGACAGTTAAGACAGGGACTCTTGTCAGGGTTGGTAATTCAACTAGCTGTGCTTCTTAAGCAAAGGTGAGTAATGCTGAGAAGAGGCAGACATCTTAACTGATGGGATTGAGTTGAATGCTCAGAGGAGAGAGGTACATTTGTCCAGGACTGGATGATTGTCAGAAGCTCTAAGAGGAACTTGTTAGTTTATTTTCCCCCACTCAGCACCCAGATGGATGAATTCATTTGCATTCGTCATTAGAAAATTCTCCACTTTGATTTCCTGTCTTAACTCTGTACAGTTCCCATTTATTACCTTGACATTGTACTAAGAGGGACCCAGGTCTGACCTGTATAGCAGCTTGAGTCAGGGGCTATCAAAGGGGTTGCCAAAATCACTAAAGGAGTTGGCAACAGAAGAAGTGGCATTATGGCTTGGATTCACTTCTTTATAGACCAATGTCTGCAGCCATGAAGGCTGGCTTGTCTTGGGTGTGGAATTCAGTTTTAGTGGCTGAATGCACAGAGAGCAGGAAGAGGAGAGAAGAAATGCAGTGTGCAGGGACCTGCAGGTGGTAACAGTTGAAGTTCACATCAGTGATCTTGCCTATTGACCACTCTGCGTGCCTCACGCTGGCTGTTTTAACCCAGCAGTAATCAATACTGTATTCTGGGGTTCTTCCCCAAATTGGAGCTACCCCCAGAATTTCTCAGGTTTTTAATTCCTGAACATCTTTTAAATTAAAACTCTAGGTCAATTGTCCCCAGGGGAACTGAGGCTCTCTTTTCTAGCCTGCTGTCATTGTCAGCAAAAGCTCGTCTACTTGCTAATTATTCCAACTTTTAGTGAAACAATTCAGTGAGTGGTCAGTAGGAAATAAAATGATTTGAGAGTTGGTTTTCCACCATTGTCCTCTTTAATAGAAAGAAGAGACCAAATTGGGGGACCTCATCTTGCCGAGGAAGAATTGGAGAGGTTAATCTCAGTGGAGAGAGCCTTGATGAGGACGTGCCTCAGAGATACGCCCGTGTGGGTGGTTCTGCTTGTCTGTGGGGCTTGTGCTTGGGTGCTTCCCGAGGTGCAGGGGCTTACTATGATTTTCTCTCAGTGCCTCTCATTTCTGACACTTTCTCTCCTATGAGATCAGTCCACTTGTTAGTTAGTATGCTAGATTAATAAGTATGCCAAATGACTTAACTCCTACAGGAATGTTATTCCTTCAAAGATGAGATCTGCTGAGGCAAGAGGATCACTTGAGTCTAGAAGGTTGAGGTTATTCTGTTCTATAATTGTGCCTGTGAATAGCCACTGTGCTCCAGCCTGGGCAACGTAGTGACATCTGTCTCAAAAAAAAAAAAAACAAAAAACCAAAATACACATAAGCATGGCCATACGTAGCCTGACAATCCCTTAATTCTGTGGTAAGGAGGCTGTGTCCTCCAGCATGGTATTGGTAGGATGTAAGATGAAAGGATGCTGCCCTGAGATACCCGTGCACCAGGGCTGTGTGGTAGAACTTTTGTGGTGATAGAAATGTTCTGTATCTGTGCTGTCTGGTATGGTAGCCATTCGTCACAATTGGCTTTTGAGCACTTAAAATATGGCTAGAGCATCTGAGGAATGAAATTTTAAAATTTTCTTTACGTTGAAATAACCACATGTAGTTAAGTGGCTACCGTATTGGACAGCACTGCTCTAGCTGATGGCCAGAGATGACTGATTGTTTAGCCATAGAGCTGGGATGTAAGTCCTAGTGGGGCAGGCTCATTTGAGAGTGGAGATTTAAGACATAGGATACTCTAATGGGCATTAGAAAATTTAATATATTGCCTGGGATTGTACTATTCTATATTTCATGTTGGAATTCAAAGATGACTTCGGTGAGTTGGAGCTGGAAGTAGGAAGGGAAGTTTTTTTTTAGAGGAAGATGGCGTGCTCATAGCATTCAGGTCGTCTAAGAAAAAGTACCTAGGGAGCCAGAAATGTTCTGTAACTTGTGTTCCTAGCCAGAAATGTTCTGTGACTTGTGATATGGAAGACTCCAGGCTTGGGAGGCTGGCAGATTTGTGTTAAGATGGGGATCAACTCTGCAAGATATTTAGCTTTCTGAGCCTCAGTTTCTGCTCCTGTAGGATACGGAAAGTAGTACCTCAAAGACGTGCAGTTTTGTTTGATAACTTGCGTGAGGCTCCTCGCGTCTCGGCACATAGCAGGTTCTCACTATCAGCAATATGAAGGGGAATAGGACTGCCATGTAGACACAAAGATCCCTGATGATCTAAAATTGCATAAGACTGGGTTCTTGCTCTTTTCCTTCATAGCCTCTGATGAGGGCGACTCATCTGTTCACACGTATTGAGCCAAGAGAGCTGAGATGATCGCAGAGACGGTTGAGAGAAGACAAGGAGAAAGGTGTGAAGAGGCTGAGTGATACACAGAGGGACCCTTGGAAATGTAAGAATTACAGTGTGATAAATAAATCCATGTCTCTGGTCAACAGGGCACAAGTTTATTCATGCATAGTGCAGTCTTCAGAACTCTGGCGTTCATTCTCTTCCCCTCCCTGAGGAGTATTAACTGGAGTTTACAGCTTAAACACTCTGGGTTTCTGGGCATTTATTTAAGTGGCACTTTGGACACTTTCTATAGCCAGTTCAATGATCATTAACTTATCTGGGCTGTTTACTTGAACACGTGAGGTTGATTTAGTGTATTACAAGAACTGAACATTGAGTCTCAGACATCATTAATCTCCTTTCTTGTCCGGCATTAAGTAAGAAGAAATTAATAAAAAAACAAAAGGGAAATTAATAACACGCTGGTATTCACAATTCATCAGGAGACCTCACAGCAGGTATGAAATTTAACTTCTCTGAATTAATACACACCTCAGCAAAAGGTATAGAAAAGGTTTTATTCAATATTTAGGAAATGTCCCTGAATGCTTCCTACTTTGGTAATTAGATAGATGTTGGGCAGTGTTGAGAGCATGCGCAATTGATATGGTCATCTCAGGACCCATAGACAGCTTTAAATCAACTTTTTTTTTCTTTATTAGGAATTTCACTTAGATAAATGAGATAAAACCAGATGGTTGATACAGACTTGCCTAAAGACTTGCAGTTTTGATCTCTGTTAACTATAAATTTGATCCTGGGTTCTGTGTTTCCTTGTTATGACATCTGGTAAGATGGGTTTCAAAGGATACCTTATGAGGAACACGTTATGGAAACTAACGGGGAGTTATAAGTCTCTATTACAGCTTTTGCTGAGGTTGATGAAGGAGAAGCTTTTATTACTGAATTGTTCCTGTAATTACATCAGAAATAACAGGCAGCAGTCACCTTCCATTAGGGGTGGGAGAGAAGGATCCTTACTATTTAAGTGATCACATAAGGTGCTGAATGAATCATCCTCAGCCTCATCATGAGGAATTAAAAATAGAAAGAACAGTTGACATCATCCTATAGCAGGTTTCTAGGGGACAGAAAAATGCCAGATAGTTTTTTAAGGAATAGAGCTGTCTGAAGTAATGGTCCAGCCCACGTGTTTATAGGCTGTTGGCAGTGGTTCTCCACCTTGAGCAGGCATCCAGGAATCACCTGGAGGCCTTGTTAAAACAGGCTGGCCCCACCCCAGAGTTTCTGATTGAGTGGGCCTGTGGTGGGGTCTTAGATTTGTGCATTCCCAACTTCCCAGATGATGTTGATGTGGCTAGTTCAGGGTCTACAGTTTGAGAAACATTGGGCTAAGGGAAAGAAATAGATGTAGCTTGAGGATGGTTTAGAAAATAGGATTTTAAGATTAATTCCCTAGTGGTTAAAATTTTGATGACAATACCAGATTTCATTTGGGATGGTGTGCATGTCTTGTAAAGGGAATTTGTTCTTTGTGATATTGCAAATGAACATTAAAAATGGTTGCACACCTAGATGAGTGGTCTCCCAGCACTCTTTCACCATGTCTTGGTTAAAATTTTGGGTAAACTTTGGCTACAAGTATTATCTCTGTAATCCAAGTTAGTGATGGATTGAGAAGTTTGGCTGTTTTTTTCTCATCTGTAAATGAAACACGGTGTACCTGGGGAGGACCATTTGTAGGAGAGCAGTCATTTTAACTAAGGCATTCCGAGTCACAAGCCATTAAATCATCCTTGTCCCACCTGCCTGACAAAGTAGCTATCAGCAAAGTAGCTGTCAGGTAGCATCAGGCAACACCTGCTCCTATGATTCTAGGCTTCCACTGGTTCTAGAACTGCCCCCTTTTATTCTATTAATTTATTGTCACATTAAAGCAACAGCAACCAGAGTAATCATAATTGCTAACATTGTAGAAGGCTCACTGATCCTGGTGCCGCACATAAACTGTGTCTCCCTTGCCTTGGCTGTGAATCCTGTTTTCTTAGTGAGGCCCCATGATGACCGCTGTTTTAGACAAAGAAGACAGAGGGTTGTAGAGTCATTTGGTTGCTGTCACACGGTTTGAGGGCTGGAGCTTTGTATTTGAGCCCAGGCAGTATTAGTGAGTTGGGGCAGATTATGATTTTATTGTATTTGGGGGAAACTTTTCATGGAGACTCTATGAGAGGCCTCATTGAAATGGAAAGATGGAAGTTTTGAGTTGAGTGAATCTAAACCTATTTAAGGTTACCATTTTATATGTTCTGGTGTCAAAGACCAATCTAGATCTATGAAACTGGGCTTCACAGTATGGTGAATTTAGCTGCTCTGCCCAATGTGGATGAAAGCCCTGTGAAGCTAGTCTTGTAATTGTAAGCTCTTTTCTATGTGACTATTTGATGCTTGAGGAGGATTCAAAGACAAAGTTTGTAAGTGTGGTCATGATTTGCTTCTAGTGCATATCAGTTGGTCTTATTTGAAGTATTTTCTCTAAGCGTAAAGGAGTTTTAGGCAGAACGATAGACACTCTTTAACTGCTTTTGATGTTCTCAGCTACCTTTGTCTTGGGTGTGGAAAAAGGGAAATCCATGGTGGTTTTTGGCATTCAAGATTCTGAGATTCTATTGGGAGGGATGTCGTCCATAGGGAATAAGAAAAAGAAATACTTGAGGTTGACCCCTTGAGAAGGGATTAACCTGACAGTTTCCAGTGCTGATGCGGGTAAGTGGGTGGGCAGAGGTTAGAACTGCAGGTCTGGCATTGGCCATCATTGTCCTGTGTCATTTGATCCTGGGTGGGTACACATAGCTGGGCCCTGCACGTGCATTGGCTTGTCATGGCTCACCTTTAGAGATGCTTTGGGGGAGGGCAAAGACACAAATGCAGGTTTCTAATAGAATGCTGTGGTAGAGTGGGAGTGTATCAAGTAGGTTATTTTGTTTGTAGGGCATTTATAATCTTTCATCCAAAAAATTTTAAAATGAATAAATGTTGGTTGAAAATGGGATTTCAAGGCTGGGCGCAATGGCTCATGACTAATCCCAGCACTTTGGGAGGCTGAGGTAGGAGGCTTACTTGAGCTCAGGAATTTGAGACCAGACTGGACAATATAGTGAGACCTCATCTCTATGATAATTTTTAAAAAATTGTGTGTGTGTGTGTGTATATATATATATGTATATATGTATGTATATGTATATTTATAAAATTGAGCGGTACTCCCATGATATCTATCTACAAATGCTTTCACAGCTTAGGTATGATTAAGAAAGGGAGGAAAATTACAGCATAATCCCAAGAAGAAATTGAGGGAGCCAATTAATCCCCCAAAAATACTTTGGGGAAACCTTGATGAATGCTGTGGTGGTATGCTGTTTTGAAAATTAGGCAGGAGAAAGGACTTCCTTCAATATTTTCTTTATTGACACAGCTAGAAATGGCTATAAATTTTCATTAATGTTATGTACTTGGCTCTGCAGGAAATGATACTGAAGATTAGTTGAACATTAAAGATTGATTTTGCTGACGAGATAATTAAAGGGTTTTTTGGTTTCTTGGTGACCTGGCATTTTGCAAATGAACTTTAGAGCCACGGGTGATGCAGTAGTTTTCAGGTGACTCAGGAAGTAGCTTGTCTGATTCTTAAGGTAAAATCAAGATTGGGTTCTTAACTACATGGCCTGTTGTTAAAGCAGAAATCCAGATTTGAAAGCACTGGTGAAATAAGGATAATAAACTACTTCTTTATATCATGAACTTTTTAAAAATCTTACAGCCTTATCACTGCTGTGATTCATAAGTCACTGCCATCCATGGACAGTACTGATAAAGAAAATTGCCATGATGCACCAAATAGGCATTTATGAAAGATTAGAAGCACTGAAAGTAAGTTGGTATCATTTAGGGCCAAGGTATGTGGGTATATATTCCATTAGCCTACACTACTACTTATGTGTGAAGTGTTCTTGATCTGACCAAGATGGTGAGGATTGTTTTCTAGGAACAAATCTTGATGACTGCACTTATTAGAGTTATAGCTTTACAGCTTTTTCTGTGTCACAAGAGCCCATTTTCAAAACCCATTCCATCATCCCTGAGATATCTCAGACCAAAGCTAGTGTAAAAAGGGTCGCTGGCATGGATTCAGTCCTTTCCAACCTTCCATTTTTTAGTAAACATTTATTGAGCCCAGTCTGTTTCATAGAGATGGTGGATTTGGAATGACTGTGGGTTGAGCCTGTTCTCCTAAGTTGCCCAAGTGTACAAACCTCTGGTATTACTCAGGGCTTGTTGACACAGACAAAAATGTTAATACTAAAAATCACGAAACTCTTCCAGAAACTTTTCAAAAGATTATACAGTATGCTCTTCCATAAAGTCCTTAAGAATAAGGTAGTCTTAAGACAACAGCTTAAAGGTAGATTTGTCCTTCCGTCCCTTACTATTGAGGTCTTTCTCAGTTTTACAATTTTCTGCTCATACAGTCCGTAAACATCAGAAACATACTATACATACCTGTTAATGGACATATTTTTCCCTGGAGTCTTTTTTATAAAGGAGTTTTATAGAGGGAAAATTGCCAAATCAGAAGCACATAGTAGATCTCTCTCTCTCTCTCTCTTTGTTTTTTTGGGAGACAGAGTTTTTGCTTTGTCACCCAGGCTGGAGTGCAGTGGTGCGATCTCAGCTCACTGCAGCCTTTTCCTCCTGAGTTTAGATTCTCCTGCCTCAGCCTCCCTGAGTAGCTGGGATTACAGGCATGTGCCACGACACCCAGCTAATTTTTGTATTTTTAGTAGAGACAAGGTTTCACCATGTTGGCTAGGCTGGTCTTGAACTCCTGACCTCAGGTGATCCGCCTGCCTCGACCTCCCAACGTACTGGGATTACATGTGTGAGCCACCATGCCCAGCCTAGATATATTTCTAAAATGGCTTTTTATTGTTTCTTTTGATATTATTCTTCAAGGACAAATGGCTACAAGGAATTTATTTGAATAGGCTTGTAATTCAATTGGGTTTATCTCATACTGTAAACTCCTCAGTTTTTTGTAATGGAGCTATCTATTTTTAAAATTGTGGATATTGTTGAGACTGTGTATATATATTAATACAGGCTAGTCCGGAAAGCATTAGGATTGGTAAGAGCTTCGGTTTAGTGCCTCCTGAGACCTGGAACAAAGAGCAGTTTTGTGCCGATGCTCTGTCTTTGCCAAGTGTTGCATTACTCCCGCTGAACTAATAATGGATGGATTTGGATCCTAACAAGTGAGAGAATATTTTTTAGACAAATGCCTCTGGGTGTTGAAGTGATAGGGCCGCCCACCTAGCTATTTTTAAGTAGCTTTTTTTGGGAATGATCTTAAAAAAGGCATTTGGGCTCCAAAAACGGAGAACCAAAGTTCATATAAGCTCCTTGTCAGCGTGTTTGCAGTGGATCAAGTCCTTAAAGAGGAGGAACTTAAAAATGGCTTGTCCTTGTCCTTGTGATTTCAGAAGTGATTCTTACTCTAAAATGGACATTGGAGGAGGCTCCATCAGGCCACGTAAGTGCTATAGTAAGCAGATACTCACCTGGGCTAAGCAGAGAGCCGGGATGTTTGCCCTTGCCGGGGAGAGTGCCAAGTTGTATAGTGTAGTCCTGTGTTATGATTTAGGGCCATCAAAATACACTTTGGCACGCTGGTCCCAATGAGCAAGGGGATGGCTCTCTCAGCGCCACCCATAATTCTGAGGGGACATCTCTGGCTATCTGGTGAAAGCCTAGTGGAATTTTTTCAGGTAATTGGACAGGATTCTTTTATGTGTATAGAGTTAGTGAAGTGACTGGAGCCGAAGGCTATTTTTTACTTCATTCAGTCTTCAATACAAATTTATCGAGCTTGACCATGGCCACTTACTCTTACGTAGAAAGGCTGGCCCTTTAGAGCAGCCCTGGAGTGCTGGGCCCGACACACACATGATCACAGGGTCAGTGGAAGGAAAGCCATTGACCTGGAACGTGTGGCTCCTAAGGACCGTACAATATCTGAACTGTGTATGGAGGAACCGTTGCTTAAGAAGTACATTTTCTTGAGTCCTCGATTCTGAGCATATTTTATGGAGGAAGGAATTTGCTAAGTACTTCTTTATTTTAACCATTTGAATTGTTTGTAGCACTTAAACCCACTGCCTAGGCGGACCCTTGAGAAGTTACCTTGGTAAATCACATGTTCACCTTGGAGCAGAACATTTAGATTTCGTAGGCTGATAGGAGTTGGGTTTCAAGGTTATGGGGTCAACAGAATGAAACATTAAACATTCCTAATTCTTGCTGCCTTTATGTATGTGAGTCTTTGAATACACTTTGTCCTTGACAGTATCACAGGAGAAAAAACATCCCAGCATCCCGCAACTAGATGAATGTCTTGACGTGAATAAAAGCATTAACGTTAGAGCTAGGAAATCATGTGACCACGTGACTTTGGTCTAAGGCTTCTCTCTAGCTGTCACTTTGAGAGTTTGTCCCACTGGGAGAAACCAGAGAAACAGGAAATGTGTCCTTTGGAAACTAACAGGGGTTTTAAATTTCTAAAAACATGAGATTTTTTTGTCTAAAATACAAGCATATTTAATCCATCCTTCCCTGTCCTCCACATACACATCTCACACCCTGCTTAATAGGAATGTGACTTCATTTTAGCAACCGGACAACTGAACAATCTGTCTTCCAGGGTCTGTTTCCCCTGAAACTGGCTTAGTGCTGCTAGGTAGGGAAGTCAGCTCAGTGCTCTCTGAGGGTTGCCAGGCAGGGCAGCTGGGGATAGTAGGCTGGCACTGGAGAGGCTGGAGCTGGTTCTGTCAGCCCTGCCACCGAGTCCTGTGGTTTATGCTCTGGGAAAGATGAGCGTCTATCTGCATTTATTGTGCTGCAATTCTCACGACAGTATCTGCGCCCCCTTGTTCTCAGCTCGGCACCATGTGGGTTTGACAGCCTTCATGAGGTAGGCAGACGTGTTGGCGTCATGTGGGGCTCCTGGGCTGTGTCTTTCTGCCACCAAATATGTTGTCTCTTTACCCCTCCAGCATGTCATATACCTAGCTGCCTTTGGAGAGGCCTCTTGGCTTTTTCAGGAATAACTACCGAAAGAGCAGCTGTCTGTCAGCCTCCTCCAGAGCTGTAGGCTTGGACTGTTGTCAGCCTGTTGTTGGAGGAGTTCCCAAAGCAGCAGACTTAGCTGCCATTGACATTTATAACTCGAAAGCCGTATCACAGATGACTTTACATTCCTTATAATCTGTAAATGGTTTTCAGCATATAATGCACATGGCCTCTACACCCTTTGGCCACCTTAGGGAACAAATAGTTGAGTCATCCCTAACCTGGTGAAGTGGCTCACTGTTCTCCCCACCCATGCTATAAATCATCATCTCTCTTCTGACTTAGGAAGAAGTTGTCCTGGCTTTATGCTTAGATTTATCTGAGACCATATGAAGTCAGTCTAGATTGGGGAAGAGTATGAGCTTCTAAGTCCAAGTGAGCCTTTAACGAGCAGCCACAGAGCCTGTGATAAAGAGAGGGTATCCCAAGGAATTAGATGTCAGGAAACGTTTCAGTGGATCCTGTATCTGGTTAGTTATGCCCGTCTTTCTCAGAGAACCTGTTTCTGCATCTCATCTCTTAAGACATAACTGGAAGAGAAAGATGCCATGCTCCTTATGCAAGTAAAAACCAAAGCCACCCCAGTGGATCTGAGAAACACAGACTACCAAAGAAGGTAGAGAAAGGGCAGAATTGGAATGGGTTTTAGTTCCTGTGGGTCTGTCTAGACATTCTCTGAGGGCTAGCACGGGCTTCGTTCCTCTCTCTGCCATCCGTGGCTGCTGCCGGTGCACATAGCAGCATACGAGCTGAATGAATGAGTGTAAAGCAGTTTTATTTTTAGGTAATAAAAGTTTCGTTTCATTTTATTTTTACCTGGGTAGCACAGACATTGAAATGTGTTAATCAACAAATGCAGAGTATAAGATTAAAAACTAATGACGTTTTCGTGTTGGCATCAAAGATGAATAATTTGAGATAAGTCATGGGAACTAGATGGCAAGTCTTAAATGCGATTAAAATAAAGCACCTTCATTGCCTGTGCTCAGATTTCTTCCTGTGCTTCCCAGGATGTTGGTCAGTCGTATTTTATAAAAGGCCAATGCTTGATCTTGGCTGGGGTGCATAGCTTGCCTAGCTTGGACGGAAATAGGCCCCTTGAGCCCGCTTGATGGTGGCCATGGGCTTTGGCAAGATTGTTAGCTGAGGAATGTCTTTCACCTCTTCTGGGCACTTTGTGGTGCCGGTCAGTATCCCCCTCAGCCCTCATTCTCAGAGCCTGGGAAGTGGCTCAGAATCCCTACGGTTGCACTTTAGACACTATTGCCCATTGACAGAGGGGCATGGTGGGTGAGACCTTGTGTCTCTCCTGGCCCATGGGCAGGGTGGGGCTGTGGGCCAGTCCATATCTCCCTAGCAGGAGTATGTGTCCAGGTATGTGGAGCAGCAGAGCAGTGTTCTTCACCAGCAGAGTTCAGGTGCACTGCATCTAATTGGAATTCCAGTTAATATCAAGAGGTTTTCATATTTCTTTCTTTTTTTTTTTTTTTTTTTTGAGACGGAGTTTCGCTCTTGTTACCCAGGCTGGAGTGCAATGGCGCGATCTTGGCTCACCGCAACCTCTGCCTCCTGGGTTCAGGCAATTCTCCTGCCTCAGCCTCCTGAGTAGCTGGGATTACAGGCATGCACCACCATGCCCAGCTAATTTTTGTATTTTTAGTAGAGACGGGGTTTCACCTTGTTGACCAGGATGGTCTCGATCTCTTGACCTCGTGATCCACCCGCCTCGGCCTCCCAAAGTGCTGGGATTACAGGCGTGAGCCACCGTGCCCGGCCCTGGTTTTCATATTTCTTTGTCTTTCCCTAGAAAATGTCTAAATATTATTAAATATTTCAAATATCTACACGAGTACAGAGACTGAATAGGGCGGTCTCTCATGTACCCATCTTCCCATATTCCCTGCCTTTTGGATCTTGCTGCTAATAAGTCTTACTAACTTTGGAAGATATTTGGTTTGGCTTGTGTTAAAATTACTGTTATTTTTTCCCTAAAGTTCTGAAATGTGTGGTTGGCCTGGGACTCAGACCTATCAGGAACTCTAGTGTACCTCCTCTCTGAGGAAGGTTGGCACTACCTGGATCCACCCTCACTTACGGGTTCCTTTGTTCTGTTGTAAGGTCACTGCCATCTATTTCCCCTCTTAATTTAGTTTCAAGGAGCTGTGAGTGTGAGTGAGAGAACCCTCTTCCTCTTTCCTCCCTCCTCCTCCAGCTAGCTCTGGACTCCCCTAGGATGGGCAATTCAGTGGGTCCCACTTGGCGGAGCTAAGGCTGTCTCCACATCCTGTTGCCTTCCCATAATGCTTCATCATACCTGATGATACTTCGTGAATAATTTCTCATTTCTTACCAAGCCATTTATGGGATTTCTCCACGTGTTTCCACTTCCCTGGAGGGATGGAGGCCACCTTACTTTGCCACTGGGGTTTAGAGTGATGGATAGACGTCATCTGTTGGGCAGGTGGAGTCACTTCCTCAGGATAATTAAAGTGGGTAGGGCCCATGGACAGGTTTCTCATTCTTTCTTCTTTTCACTGGCTATTTTCTGGGAGTCCTGGGTTATTTGGTGATAGCTCACAATCATGTTATTGTCTTACTGCTTAAGACTAATCATCCATTTAACTCTTCGTTTTGGCTGGAACCTCAGGATGGCTTATAAGAATGGGTGCCCATGGCTAGCACACTGGAGGGGCTGGGGAAGGTTAAGACCACTGTTGATGGAGAGAGGCACCACCTTGAGAGGAAGGCTGAAGGGGGTTGCTGGGCCAGAAGATGGAGGAAAGCCCCATGAGAGTAAGGCAGGAAGGATTGGGAAGTGGGTGTGGAGGCCTTGGGAATTGGCTGAAGAGTTTTGGGACTCTGGGGAGGGGGAAAAACAGTTTCAAAAAATTCTAGGCTGGGTTCAGTGGCTCACCACTGTAACCCCAGGACTTTGGAAGTCTGAGGTGGGCAGATCATGAGGTCAGAAGTTCGAGACCAGCCTGGTCAACATGGTGAAACCTCTTCTCTATTAAAAATACAAAAATTAGCTGGATGTGGTGGCATGGCCTGGGGAGGCTGAGACAGGAGAATTGCTTGACCCCGGGAGGTGGAGGTTGTGGTAAGCCGAGATCGCGCCACTACACTCCAGCCTGGATGACAGAGCGAGACTCTGTCAAAATCAAAAACAAAAAAACAAAAAAACAAAAAAACAAAAAAAACAACTAACAACAAACAACTGGAAAAATGAAATAAAAAGTCTATAAGTCTCTAATTTTATTAGATTCAAAGATGTAATATTACCTTAGCTAATGGCTGTAAAGGTTTCTAGAACACTTGCACTCAATTTCAGTATTGATCTCTCCATAGAGCAGAAACAAATACTTGGTGTAGTGGCACTGTGCTGTGGGCCCCCCTTGGAGTGGCACTGACCTGGGAGAGGTGGGTTTCAGCTCCGTTTCTGCCCTTGCATACCAGGAGGCCCACCCCGACCTCTAAAGGTCTTGGTTTTTAGGCTATAGAATAAAAGTGGTGGTTTAGCAGGTCACTGGTCTCCCAACAGGACATGTGGGACCAGCAATAGGGGCTTGTTTCTGAGCCTTTGCCCAGGTGTATTCCCCTTAGGGCTCCTTCTGGAAGGGACATGCTGGGGTTATCTCATAAACCCCCTCAGCCACCATGACCAGGTACCTGACCAACTCATTTGAAAGGCACGTGTCCTGTGATAGGGATCTCCTGAAACAAACCCATGTGTGTGAGTATGTCTGTCTATATTAATCTTGCGCCCAGTGTTAAGATTTTTCTTGTTGATAGTTTTAGGTTGGAAAACAGTTCTGTGGGATGGGAGGGAATAACCTCTTTAAGTCATGTAGGCCAAGCACAGTGGCTCATGGTTGTAATCCTAGCACTTTGGGAGGCCATGGTGGGTGGATCACAAGGTCAGGAGATTGAGATCATCCTGGCCAACATGGTGAAACTCCATCTCTAGTAAAATACAAAAAATTAGCTGGCTGTGATGGCATGCTCCTATAGTCCCAGCTACTCGGGAGGCTGAGGCAGGATCACTTGAATCTGGGAAGTGGAAGTTGCAGTGAGCCAAGATTGTGCCACTTCACTCCAGTCTGGCAACAGAGCGAGGACTCGGTCTCCAAAAAAAAAAAAAAAAAAAAAAAAGTGAAGTAGCAACTAAAGCTAAATAGGCTTTGACCTTTTTTTTTTTTTTTTTTTTTGAGACGGAGTTTCGCTCTTGTTGCCCAGGCTGGAGTGCAATGGCGCGATCTCGGCTCACTGCAACCTCCGCCTCCTGGGTTCAGGCAATTCTCCTGCCTCAGCCTCCTGAGTAGCTGGGATTACAGGCACACGCCACCATGCCCAGCTAATTTTCAGTATTTTTAGTAGAGACTGGGTTTCACCATGTTGACCCGCCTCGGCCTCCCAAAGTGCTGGGATTACAGGCTTGAGCCACCGCGCCCAGCCAGGCTTTGACTTTTTAAACACAGGTCCTCTAGGTCATCCTGCTGTAACTGTCATTGCAGCCTACTGGCCTGGGGGGATCTGATGGAGAAGCCAACATGGAGGTTTTTATGGCTGGGCCTGGCCGTGGTTAGTGTCACTTCCTACTCGCATTCTGTTGCCAAGAACTCTGTCACCTGGCCGCCCCTGACAGCTGTGTGCCCAGGAAGATGACGAGAGTGTGGATTTCAGTGAGTAGCTGGCATTCCCCTCGCCTGCTTTTCCCCATTCTTCTCCCGTTCACTGATCAGAATCTTACCGACTACTGCATTCTTCTGTCCAGATGAACTCATTTATTAATCTGTTACGCCTGGGCATGATGATGGTCAGGCATGAAATTTGTATGCACTGGGGTAAGAAACAATGGAAAGAAGAGAGAATGGAATTTGCCTCAGAATTAATGGCCAGTGTTCATGCAGGCTCGCAGTCGGTAGCACGTAATGGCCGATGCTGACAATGAGAGTGAATTGGTGATGTGCCATAAGCTACTTTTGGATTTTGTTCAAAAAGTCAAGATATTTATGAGTCAAGAGTAGAGCTCGGTTCTCAAAAAGTAAACAACACTTAAGCAGAGGGAAACTGCATGGGTGCATCGGTGTGAGGGCAGTCGTAGCCCATGATGAAAAATGGCAGAAGTAATGTAATATGATGTAAAAAAAATTAAATAGCTGTAATATTTGCATAAGTGTGTTTTTTCTCTTACTACAGTAGTGAATTAAAGACAAAACCAATTTTTTTTTTTTTTGCCCTCAAATCAGAGGCCAGAGTCAGAACATAGAGGTGAGATTCTGAGAGAGACTTTGGGAGAGATTCTAGGCCGGAAACATTTAGGCTGTAAAAACTTCCAAAACTATAACTTTTGAAAACTCCTTCTACAGCCAATATTTCATAGGGCATCAGTCAGGAAAACTGGACCAGGCATTTCTAACAGAGATTCTAATACAGAAAATTGGATATTTAGGTGATGGAAGAGAAGAGTTACCAAACAGATATGAGCGCAACTTAGAGATTTGTAACCTCAGGAAGATGTCCACCCCCAGGACTGTGGAGGCAGGGTGGAGGAGGCAGTTGATGGAAAGGGCGGTAAGGTCCTTTAGAGAGAGCTGCTTCCCTGGAGAAGGTTACCCTACCCAGCAAGTTGAGCTGGGAGAGAGACCCAGGCTGCTTTCCCTCCCAGCTTCTGCTGTTACCTCCCACAGGCCAGCACTACTTGAAACCAGGTGGCAAGGGAGCTTGGGAAATGTAATTCCAGTGATATCTGCAAAAGGACAAAGTATACAGAGAATGGATTTGAGAGCAAAAAGGCTGAAATGGCTGTGGCACAGGGATTATAACCTTGTTGCAAAGGAAGATAAGTAGCGGAGTAAGCGGTTGCTCTAGGAAAAGAACTTGAATTTGTGGTTCCCTTCCTCCATGCCATATTCCTTCCTCTGTGGCTTTGGTAACACCTGTGTCCTCTCTTTGGTTTTGTCATGCTCTTTACGCTGCTTGATATTTACATATTTGGCTCCCTGTTAATAACATTTATTGAGCGTTTCCTGTTTGCTTTATCTGCATTAATTCATTGACTCATCAAAGCCATCTGTGAAGGCAGGTATAGTCCATCTTCATTATTCTCAGATTTCTGCGTTTGTGAATTTGTCTCCTCATTAGTTCTTATTTGTACCCTGAAATCAATACTCAGCACTTTTCCTGGTCATTCATGGACACACAGAGTGGAGGATTTGAGTTGCCTGGTGTCCGTATTCCCTGCTGAGGATGAACAAGGCGACTGCCCTGCCTTCTGGCTTCAGCTCTCATATTGCAAATAAGTGTTTCTTTCTTCCATCTGGTTAGTGCTGTGTTTATCCCTTTTTTTGTGACTTTTTTTTAAAAGTGATTTTGCTGCTTAAAATGGCCTCCAAGCATAGTGCTGAGGGGCTGTCTAGTGTTCTTAAGCATAAGAAGGCTGTGATGTATCTCAGAAAATATGTATGCTAGATAAGCTTCATGCAGGCGTAAACTGTAGTACTGTTGGCTGTGATTTCAGTGCTAAAGAATCAACAACATAAGGTGTCTCCAAACACACACATCAACTATGCATTGATTAGTTGATGAAAATGTGTGACCAGAGGCTCACAGGTACCCAACCCTGTATTTTCTCTAGGAACTATGTTTCAGGATTCAGTAATTCAGTGTCTGCAGAGACTTTATAGAACAAGGCCACTGTGGGCACTCCAAGTTGGCTGTCCTGTTATCGTCTGCTTATAAACAGACTGAGGCAAATAGAAGTCTAGAAGTTATCCAGTGTCACCCTGTGGGATTGGAATCCAGGCAATCTGGCCCCCAACACTTTATTCTTCCTGTGCTCTGCTTTCTTACCCTTCATATCTGCTTCATGCTCTTTTCCACTTCTGAATCTGTCAGAGGTGTTCGAACCGGAGTGACTCCATCTTAAATAGGGGCTAAATGAAATGAGAATGAGACTTGCCCGGCTGCATTCCCAGGAGGTTAAGGCATTCTCAGTCACAGGATGAGGTAGGAAGTCGGCACAAAATACCGGTCACAAAGACCTTGCTGGTAAAACAAGATGCAGTAGAGAAGCTGGCCAAATCCCACCAAAACCAAGATGGCGAAGAAAGAGACCTTTGGTGGTCCTCACTGCTCATTACAGGCTAATAATAATGCATTAGCATGCTAAAAGACTCCTAGCAGCACCGTGACAATTTACAAATGCCATGGCAACGTCCAGAAATTACCCTATATGGTCTGAAAGGGAGAGGAACCCTCAGTTCCAGGAGCTCCCCACCCCTTTCCCAGAAAATAATTTACCACTTGTTTAGTATATAATCAAGAAATAACTGTAAGAATACACAGCTAAGCAGCCCATGCTGCTGCTCTGCCTATGGAGAAGCCATTCCTTCGTTTCTTCTGTAATGAACTTGTTTTCACTTTAGGGACTCCCTCTGAATTCTTTCTTGTGGGAAATCTGAGAACGGTCTTTTGGGATCTGTATTGGGACCCCTTTCCAGTGACAAATCTGTGGATGCTGCTGGAACCAACCCTAGGGCTATTTTTAATACTAAAATTCCTGTTGATAAAGCCAACAGGTACCCCTGGTTAAGAATCAGGATGTGTGTAATCCTGGACTAAAAGTAGGAGTTGACATTTGTATGAAAAACTCCACATATTTCATATGATCCGTTTGCACAGCAACACTGTGAAGCACGCATTACCCTTCATTTCAGAAATAAAAACTGAGGCCTTGGAGGGCTGTGATTTGGTTACGGTTCCATGATTAGAAAGTTCCAGAACATGCCACCAAATGCTTCACTCTTGTTACCATACCAAGGCCGGCTCAGGACCAGGCTCTGCGGGTCCCGCACCCCAGCCCTCGCCACCGTTCTCATCTTTTGCTTCTGCTTTGTTTTGACCTGACCAGGAGAAAGTACATGTTAGAACTGTGTGTAAAATAAGAGGTGCCAAGAAGGGGACCAGTAATGTTTTCTTTAGGGGCCAGGAGTTTTTTTTCTTTAAACTGCCCATTTCCATGTTTACAGAAAATCTTTTATAAGGTGCAATGACTTTCTTAGACAGATGTTAATTTTTTTTTTTTTTTTCTGTTCAAGGGGCACATTTTTGAAAGAAAACAAAGGGAAGATAATTTGAAAGGCTGTGAACACTTTCTCTGTGGCATAGTCTCACCTAAATGTTCACTCTCATTTCTTTCTCTAGTTTCCTTCGTGTATTTAAATGTATTTTTTTGAATAAGAAATACATACACATGTTAAAAATTGAAAAGATACTTGAAGTCTTCCTCCCCTGAAGAAAGCAATGTGCCCGATTTCTTGTGTACTCTTCCAAAGATGTTCCAACAGTGACTCTCAACTGGGGACAGTTTTGTTCCCACACTTGGTGGAGGTTGGGAGGGTGTTATGGTAGCATCCAGTAGGTGGAACCCAGGGAGGCTGCTAAACATCCTGCAATGCACAGGATGGCCCCCACAGCCAAGAATTATCCAGCCCAAATAGTCAGGAGTGCTGGGGTTGAGAAACCCTGCTCTACCTTCATGTAAACATGAAGGGCTTACGTGTGTCCACAGAGCTTTTTGTGCCTAAACTTGTTTTTCTTGTGTGGTCAGGAGGTTTTTATTGGTGTGGTTCTTTTGTCTCCTGAGGGTGGGGCAAAGGAAAAGGTCCTATCCAGGTGCAGCTGTTGTGAAGGGGCACATTGTCTGTAGAGATTAAAAACAACCTGGCCTCAGCCAGTCTGCTTTTTTAATCATCAAAGTGCATGGGCAGTTCTAAGCTGGTGATAAAATGCTTCCAGGAAAAAAAAAAAAATCTTTTGTTGGTCTAAATTCTAAATAATTGCTACTGTCACTAATTATATATGTATAGATGTACACACATATATATTTACATATGCACTTCAGATTAGTGCACTTATTATACCTTAATCACTGCATGCTACATGAAAATTAATTTGGAGAACTTCCTGTTACACATTTGTTCCCAATGCACTTGGTCTCAGCTCCGCACTTTGCCGTGAGTAAATTCCTGTTTAGAATTGTTGGAGCTTCCTCTAGGTGGAGTTCACATTTCTAACCC
The DNA here is from genome assembly GCF_048565385.1 of Saimiri boliviensis. NCBI lineage: Eukaryota > Metazoa > Chordata > Mammalia > Primates > Cebidae > Saimiri > Saimiri boliviensis. Next base: position 123,894,813 of record NC_133453.1, read on the forward strand.
TTGTGGTACAATATGCTGTTACGTTTAAATAGAGATTTGTAATAAACAATGATAGTGCAGTTTAAGACGAAGAAGCAGAACTTGAGTTTCTTCACTTCTCTCATTGTGTGTGATCAGTGGAGATTTTATGTGTGATTAAAATGTAAAACAATGGAAAAGTGAACTGAGAGTATAACATCTGGTTAAGTACATATGGTATGCTTTGGTAGTTCATAGAAGAAATATAACACTGAGTTTCAGAAATAACTTTAAAGTTGATACTCTTTTGAAATAGTCGTTTCAAAACTAAAGACTGATTAAAAAGGATGTTATGATTATTGGTTATTACATGATCGTTAGAAATAATTTTGTGTGGAGGAGGGAATTTCAAATAGTGATCTGACCTAGTGTCATCTATGATAGGTACACCATAGTTAGGATGATTGAGATCTTTAAGAAAAGTGAGAGAGAATCAAAGAATGTTATTCCTGTTGATATGGCATCTGTCCACAGGAAACTGGTGCTCTTTTAAATGCTACAGAGAATTGAAATTCTGACCCATTCTGGTCTTTGTGAGGGTAGATCAAACTCTTTGCCCTTCACTCTCAGTATTTTAAGACTTTGTATTAATTTATACAAAGAGCAGTACACATATCATTGGCATGCAGCATGATTTACAACCAAAGACACCTGTGTTAGGAGTACCAAGGTAGAGAAACAAAACACACACAGCCCCTGGAAGCTCCTCATGTTCCCCTATCTGGTCACTATGACAGCCAGCCCCATCTCAAACATACTTAGCTACTGCATTGACCTGTTTTTCTTTGTTACATAAATGGAATTATATAGTACAGAATATAAGATTAATTTTTAACCCATTTCTTGGTTTTGATTCTGTTGATACTTGAAATATTCCCAAATGTGGCAGTTAAACAAACTTGGGATTTTCAGTGGTAGATGAACAGAAATTGCTTGTTTCGTGCATGGGTTCACTAATCGAAACATTGTTCTTCGAGGTACTAAAATTTAATATGGTTGCTTCCATAATGAAGAAAACAATGTAATTACATCACTTGTTGGGCTTTAGAACTTTATTTGGAAGGAAGATAACTGTATAGAATTAGATTTATGTTCATGTGTGTATTGGAGCAATCAAGTTCACTTGAAGCTAGAGTAACTTACAAGCTTAAGGTTTGACCAATAAGCTGGATTCACTGTATAGAAACTTATGGTTGAATTTGAGTTGGAAACAATAGCATTGCAGTGTAGTCTTATTACATCATGCAGTCTTATTACATCAGTATATTATATTCTGAATACCCTTTTCTGAGTAGTGGTAGTCTTGTCTACAGAAACGGAATGGATGAGATGTTTAATAGTTGAAGTTCAGGCCAGGAGGATCTGAAATTGCCCTTCATGCCCTGGGGAAATTGAGCACTCAGTTAGAAGGCCCATGGTAATGTGGAACTGTTAAATTCACTTTAAACTATCGTTTTTAAGAAATAGCCTTGTCTGCAGCCATGATCCATGGCGAGGATTTGTATTCTCCTTCTTGGATATGTCACGGGCTGGCTCGTTCATGTTGAGCAAAGTGGCCAAGTTTGGAGCTTGACGTGGCTTCCACTGAGGTGTAATGTGGGCAGCAGGCCATGCGGGACATGAAAGCGTTTACCATGCAGTTTCTGTTGGTCCCAGCAGAGATGAAATGAACAGCTCTAGCAAAATTGCTAAGTCAGGGATGTTTGTCTCTGGAAAGTTGCTTTTTAGCTCACTTAATTTTTTTGTGTGAAAGTCTTTCTCTTTTTTCTTTTCCCCTTCAGTGGTTTCTAGCCATCTTCTCTAATTGAAACAAAGAATCTTAGCTTTATTTTTTTGAAACTTATTTGAGCCCACTTTCTGAATCTGCCTTTATTTTTTGCATTTTCAGTCCTCTGATGATGGAGAAGCAATGGTTGCAAATATAAAGCAGTTCAGGATGAAACTATCTGAGATGGGAAATGGTTCATGTTGCTTTTGAGTTTTAGGGCCCTTCAAAGTCAGCCTTGGATGACATGAGAGTCCTGAGTCCTACCGTGGCATTTCAGGCCCCTGCCCACCTTGTCTGGCCTCTTGAAACTCTCTTTGACCACTCCCTGCCTGCCTTTATGTTCCAGCCTCTAGGGGAGGGTACCCTGGAGTGTGGCTGGTGCTAGTTCTTTTGTTCTGTGCACGAGCTCTAGTTCTTCTGCTCGGTGACTGTGCTCTTCTCTCTGCCAGGGATGCCTTTCCCATGTCTTCTCTCTTTCAGGGCTCCTTCCAGAAGCTTGAACTCATTCCTTTGCAGAGAAGTCTTCCTTCATCCTCTTGGATCAGATGGGATCAGATGGGATCAGATGGGAGACGTTTCTTCTTTGTTCTTGCAATGCTGTGTGCCTGTCCTGTACTGCTGCATTTGCACACTGCTGTGAACCTAGCATCCAGAATGGTGCCTGGCACATAGTAGAGCCTTAACAGATACTGGTTGTAGTAGGGTACAGACATATCAGTAGATAATTATGAAATATAATTACTGATACATCTGTACTAGACTACATTTTGAGGGCAGAGAGCATGCCTGTTCATTGTCACGTACTCAGTGCCTGACGAAGGTGCTCAGAAATGTCTGCATCTCCATGCAAAGCTGGCCAGAGGGGGCACATTTCAGAGGCAAGGGAGACTTTTCTTGGCTCTCCAGTAATTTATTTTATTTCAATAGTTTTGGGGAATAGGTGGGTTTTAGCTCTATGAATAAGTTCTTCAATGGTGATTTCTGAGATTTTGGTGTACCTGTCCCTCGAGCAGTGTACACTAAGTGAAGTAACTCAGGAATGGAAAACCAAATATTATATGTTTCTCACTTACAAATGAGAGCTAAGCTGTGAGGATGCAAAGGCATAAGAATAATATGATGGACTTTTGGGATTTCAGAGGAAGGGTGGAGGGGGAGAGGGACAAAAGACTACATATTGAGTAGAGCGCACTCTGCAGTCATTTACATGAAGTCTTGAGTCCTTATGGGCAGAACCTCATCCTGCAGCCCTGTGGTCAGTGAGGGAATTCCAGAATGCTGAAGGATGAGAACTACGCCTTTCAATCCCCTATCTTCACCCCGCCCCCACCCCGCCTTGTTTTCCAAATGGGAATGGCTTTGTATATATAAAGGTGTTGATGAAAGTGTTTGTGTCTCAGAGAAAATGCTTGACGTTGATGTTGATTACTTTGCTGATTACCAATGCAGGAAAACATCAGTAAAAAAGAAACTTAAAAGTGGGTTATGTAAAGGCAATGTTAATTATCATCCTTTAAAGGAACTAATTGCCATTTTTACGTGATTACTGTGCAGCCAACAAGGGCCCTGTGTGTTGCCTATCGTGTTTCATTTCTGCAGTAATTTTGATATGAGTGCTTAACTGATTCAGGTACTCAGCCCCTAGGATCATATCAAAGTGATATTTTCAAAAGAAAAAAAGCCACAGAATAGAGCTTTTCCAGTATTAAGACCATCTTTCCCTAACCTGCTCAATTTTTGGCAATTGCTTATCTGCCAGTGAGTACCAATGGGTGACAAAATGAATAACCAAGGAAAAATCCAAATCCTGTAGGCAAGCGTAGCGATGGAATATCTTCTGCATTCTTTGGAGACGCGGGGGGTGCTGTCCACAGCATGGTGCTGTTTCCCCCAGTCAGATTGCTCCTGGTTCAGAAGAAGAGAATCCATTGCAGGATTGCCTGGTGTTCTGCTGAGAGCCTGTGATATTTGGGCTCTGCTGTCCTCATGAGGATGAGGACTGGTAGATTATGAATAGAGGGACCTGTGTGGGGCCAGAGGCTCACACAACATAATTCACTGCTGGCAACTTGGGGTAAAGAAAGCAAGAGAGAGGCCAGGTGTGGTGACTCACACCTGTAATCCCAGCACTTTGGGAGACTGAGGCAGGCAGATCATGAGGTCAAGAGATCGAGACCATCCTGGTGAACATGGTAGAACCTCGTCTGTACTAAAAATATAAAAGCTGGCTGTGGTGGCACACACCTATAATCCCAGCTACTCAGGAGGCTGAGGCAGGAGAATGGCTTGAACCCGGGACCTGGAGGTTGCAGTGAGCTGAGATCGCGCCATTTCACTCCATCCTGGTGACAGAGTGAGACTTCATCTCAAAAAAAAAAAAAAAAAGCAAGGGAGAAGACTGATCCCAAATAATCAGAAGATGATTCCTCAGTCCTGCCTGTCTCCCCAAATGGGAAAGAACAGGTCAATGTGGAAGGGTCCAGTTAAAATCCAGTTATGATTTTAGCCTGGAATGTGTAGGCCTTTTGTGTAGTGAGAGTTACTCTGGATGGAACATGCTGTGTTGTCCAAGTGACAGGGGAGATACGCCCAATTTAATGGGCAGAGAGGAGGTGTGTACAGACTGAGTAGCCAGAGGGGGTAGTCCATGGAAAAAAAAGTGAGCCCTGGAGTCGGTTCTACTTACTTAGAATTTCTGCCCACCCTCTTACTGGCAGAGAGGATTTGAGATGTCAGCGCCACTTAGCTCAGATTTAGAGAAATTCATGAATTGGAGCACTTGCTGGCCTGTTTGCATGCATGTTGGGTTGTCGAATGATTTTGTAGGGAGTCCATATCTTCTTAGGGTCAGAATCAGAGAACATGCTTATTGGAGCAGTTGGCTGAGTCTAATGGATGATACTGCCTTCTGAGCTTGGCAGGTGACAGGATGTGACCCAGGTGTGCCTTGTCCCTGGCAGCTGGTGTGGATAGCATGGATGCCCAGGATTGTGGATCATGCCTTGACTCTGTATAACCCAGTCAGCAATGGCATCATGAGAGTCATTCATTCCTTCATTTGATGTGCATTTGCTGAGGTCCTACTCTGCACCCAGCAGTTGTTCTAGGCACTGGAGGTACAGTGGTGAATAAAGACAGAGGAAGAAAGAGGTAAAGCTGATGTCAGGTGGAGATTCAGGCTGTGAAGAAGAACTAAGGGCAAGAAATAGGGAGTGCTGTGTGGGGAGCTGTTCTAGATTGGGTGGTCCAGGAGGCTGCTTGAGGGAGTGATATTTGAACAGAGTGCCAGGGGTGAAAAAAGTTCCATGAGGAAGAGCAGGCACTTGAAGGGGCCCTGTGGCAGGAAAAACCTTGACACAGCCTAAGGGACATATGGATGGAGTAAAGGGAGCCAGAGGCTGAGTGTGGACGGCAAGTAGTGCCCGTATATGGAAAGCCTTGCTGGACAGGGCACAGAACTTGGGTTCCATTATTATTATGATGGATGTGTGTGAAGGATTTTGAGCAGGAGGATATCCTGAATTGATTGGATTTATTTTTACAAGGATCATTCCTCTTGCATGGAGAATTGTCTGTAAGGGGCAAGAATAGAAGCAAAGATAACAGCTAGGAAGGTATGACAATATTCCAGCAGAAGTGATAGTGGCATGGACTCGGGAGAGGGGAGGGAGATAGCTATCTATCTCCCTCCCGTCTCCTGAGATATGGATCCTGAGATATGGATAGCTGGATGCATCCATTCAGAATGAAGTGGCCCCTGTCTGACTTTATCTCCTGCTTCCTTTCCTGTGATTTATTTCACTCCAGCCGCACACGTTGTCTTGTACTTCCCCCAGCTCTTCCTCTGTTTCTTTGAAATCTTACCATTTCTTGAAATTGTACACACATATGCATGTACATGCATACACATATATGTTTGCTCATTCCCTCGTTGTCCTGCTGGCATGCAAGTGTCATGAGGGCAGGCAGGGACTTTGTCAGCTTAGTTGCTATGTCCCAAGTGCCTGGAATGTTGTTCTGCATGCAGCAAATGCTCAAAATATTGATGGGATAAGTGAATAAAATTGAAAGGCCACCCGCTGATGTCCTTATTATATAATTTTTATTTGAAAAATTTTCACCGTGACTGCCTGAGGTTTTAATTGCTACCCTAAACACACTGAGAACTTGAAATTTTATTATCAATTTAATAAAAGTGAAGAAGTATTTAACACTTTAGAGTTTACGTAAAAGGGAAAAACAAGGGAGAGGAGGTTTGTGTTAGCCGTGAAGAGATTCTGCCTGTGGTGAAGGAGACAATGATGAAACGGAAAAACTTTGAACCTCTTCATTTATTGCAGTGAAATTTGTCACTTTTATTCACATCCAGTACCATCCAGCTGTTAATTTGTGTTTTTGTTGGAAAAGACTTTCAGGGAAACAGTTAACCTCCCTCAGTGCTGTGTTCTCAGAATTGGTTTTCCTGAGCTGCAGTCAAAGCTGGATAATTTTGCCATCACAAAGCACGCATTCTTCCCTAAGGAAATCGGCATGAGGCCTTTCTAAGGATGGGGAATGGGGGCAAATCGGGATGGAGAGTAGTGGCTGTCCAAGGGTCCTCAAAGGTAGGCAGCCACAAGGCACAGCTTTTCCTGTAGACTTGTGGCTAAGGGACAGCCTCTAGGGATGGAGATTTTTTTTTTTTTGAATCCTGGCACTTCTGCCATGTGACCTTGCACAAGTCCCTTAGCCACTGTATGCCTCAGTGCTCTTGTGTAAAATGAGAATGATACAGTTTCTGCCCTGTGAGGTTGCTGTGATGATTGGGTTAACACATGTGGAAGATCTTAAAACTGTATCTGGGGTAGGAGGTACTCAAAACATTACCTGTTACCAAATGGAAGAAGATTGCTAGTCATTAACAGTTTGCATACATTTTGCCAGATAAAAGTTGTGTTATTTGGATCTGAGTGTTGAACTGGTGTGTAGCACTTGAATTGACTAGAAAAGTGAGGTGGTGTGGGTATGTCCTAACACCTCTTACTATACTACAGTACAATTCTATTGTAATCACCCAGAGTTAGTGCAGACCCCATCAGTTAAAGGGTATGGTTCCCAATGAGGCTGTTCCTACTTCAGATGCCCACTGTAAGTGGGCCTGAATGCCAATGAGCCCTTCTGAGTTTTTTGGCATTAGAGGGTACAGGGCAGTCTCCCCTCTCTTATATGCCCCAAATCTTTGTGGGTTACTAGCCAAGGCCCTGTGGGGTTTGCTGGGGTGGGGGTGGGGGTGTTTTAATCAATTGTGTTGAAAGTTGGCTTCTGCTGGATCCCATTTTTGGATTCCATTTTCCAGGCCTGTTAAATCTTCCTGGCACACCTAGCTCAGACATTTTTTATGCCCTTGTACTTTTGTGCATAAAATGTTAAAACGAGTAAAAATAAACTTGCTGCTCAGAATTGACCCTGAGCGATATATCTTCCGATGGACACTGGTGCCAGATGGTGTCGCACCTCCTACTGGGTTAATGAACGGGCATTTGCCGAAAACCTTGAGTTGTTCTTGAATCATTCCGTGCACTTTCAATACAAAATTCTGCCAGTGGCAATTTGCATTTGTTTCTTTTTCTCTCCATCTTTCTGTTTTAGGAAGGAGAAAGAGGTGACACTTTGTAGAATAATTTCCTATGAATGAATTGAATTAGTTTTATTGCTAATATTGTTATAGATCTGTATCCCTAAATAACTATTTGTTGTCCCAACTTCTGGGCACAGAGTACTTTTCTTCTCAGAGCTGTTGCAATAATGGCTTTAAAATACACTTCACCTTCTGCATTAGGTGGCACAGGATGCTTATATATTAGTTAGTTGGGGTGGGGGGCAGAAAAAAATGGTCCTTGTGGCTTTAATACCACTGCCGTTCCAGTTTTCCGGATGCATTCTTGATCCTTTATTCTAGCTACAACCTTGGACAGTTACATGGGGGCAGGGGGTGGAATACTACCTCTAAGTCCACTTATTAGTCAGTGGCTTGAAGATGAGTTGTGTCTGTGTGCTTTTCAATAATAATAAATGTTTGAATCAATTTAATATTTTGCTCACACTAGGAAACAGATGATAGGGGGTGTTTAGAGTCCTTGAGTTTTGGTCCTGCATGCATTCTCTCCCTCCCCCAGGAGGTCTAGATACTTCAGGGTAGATATATCTTGCTTTTGTCATTGAAGCAGATTGTGAAATCTTGCCCCCTTCACCAGGACTTTGTGGAGAGGCAGGAGTGTTCTTCAAATCTGCATGCACTCTGTGTACTGTTCAAGGCCCTGGTGGAATGTTTTCCATGACCATTTGTGCTGCTGCTTGGTATTGTTTGGTATTTTGTGGTTCAGGTGGTTCATGTTGTCGTAAGAACCTCGCTTCAGGAAACTGATAATGAAGTTGGAGTTGGGTGCTAATAGTGCAGACTTATAAGATCCAGCAGCATTTTATTTGAGACTGGCTGTGAAAGTCACATATCTATTTGATTTTTATGGCCTCTGATCTCAAATATCTCCTAGAACACAGTTGGCGTCTATATAGTGCATAGTGGAGGTTGTTAGCCTCCAGGACTGAAGCAACCTTTGGAATAGTCTGTACAGAATTTGGATTCCTTCAGGTTCCTAAACCAGTGGCTCATTTCCCACCCTCCTAAGAGGGTGACTTGAATCTGAATGATCAGGTACTGTGTTAGACTTGAAAACTTATTAATTATAAAAAAAAATTTACTACCTCTTTACATTTTTAAACTCAGAAAAAAAGGTTCAAGTGTGAATTTTCTGTCTTTAGACAAGGGTTTATCTTTTCAAAAGTTCTGAAATCGCCTTTCAGTTTTAGTCTAGGCATCATGTGTAACAATTCTTATGTTTTTATCTGCTTAAGAGTATAATTTCCTAGAATTACCCTAGAAATGACAGAAGAAGGATCTAAAGCTTTAAATTCTGGAGTCTGAAATATCCCATAATACCCCGTTCTTATCTCGTATTGGCTGCAGCATGTGGTTTTATAATTTATGTGCGTAGGTTTCCGTTTGCTTCACTAAGCTACTTGTGGAATGAGTTTCCTTTGGCCTTACTCATTTTTTAATTCCTAGTACCTACTACATTAAATTAATCTCATTGTGAAGTTCACCTAGAGTCTTTTTAACATCTATAATCTTTTCTGTGTTTGATGTCTGGTGTGCATGAGTGTTTTGGGAAAAAGTTGGGAAAAACATCTTAATGGGCTGGGTAGTCTCATCTTCCACAGTAGATTTTATTTTTGACAATTGTATTAAGAAGTGGACTTCATTCTGTGTGCTGTGCTGGAGAAGGCACTGGAAGACCGGAGTGGGGTCTAGGCTTTGCTGTGTCTATAACTGGCTGTGATCTCCAGTAAGTCATTTAATACACCTGAGTGTCTAGAACAAAGGTCTAGAAGGCCCCATTCCAAAAATTCCAGGGCAAAAAGTCAGGATGATCCTCATGAAACTAAAACAACTTTTTTGCCAGTGTATTTTATTCAAGGTAGTTCCCTGAAGGTTCATTTGTAGCATTCTGGATATGGTGTTCTTCAGATTCTTCAGAAGTCGAATTTGCTCATTGCCTCTGTTGTTTCTTAACCATTAGTTAGGCATTTAGGCCCTGTGCCAAGCTGTAAGCAAGTTAGCAGAAGTGAAAATTTTTGCGGAGCATAGAACTAATTGTGCTTGGGAATTTACCTATTGTTGGTGTTTGAAAGTATGTTTTTCCCCTTTCTTTGAAAAGATTTTAGGCCATTGATTCTGATACTCAAGTACCAGAATGGTGGGAGGCGTGGGGGAGTGTATGTGTAGTATATAACCTTTTATCTTCAGATCTTAAGGCTTAAAAAAAACCAACTATGGATCCAAGGGAGATTTTTTTTTTTTTTTTTTTTTTTTTTTTTTTTTTGAGACGGAGTTTTGCTCTTGTTACCCAGGCTGGAGTGCAATGGCGCGATCTCGGCTCACCGCAACCTCCGCCTCCCGGGTTCAGGCAATTCTCCTGCCTCAGCCTCCTGAGTAGCTGGGATTACAGGCACGCGCCACCACGCCCAGCTAATTTTTTGTATTTTTAGTAGAGACGGGGTTTCACCATGTTGACCAGGATGGTCTCGATCTCTTGACCTCGTGATCCACCCGCCTCGGCCTCCCAAAGTGCTGGGATTACAGGCTTGAGCCACCGCGCCCGGCCTCCAAGGGAGATTTTTAAAGCACTCTTTAAAATACATGAGTTTTCTTTTCTATTTAACATAGGATTCGTTTTCAAAGCAAAATGATCATTTAAAAATATGACAGCCCAGATTTGTTTATGAGTTAGCAAATTGTTCTGCTAAGTGCAAAATTGTTTTCCCATAAGGTTCAACTCCTAATAAATGATAGTTGATGTTTGTAAGTGACATGGATCTTTAGCTCCACCTGTATAGTTTAAAGCAAGTTTGTCCAGCCCGATGGCCACCTGCGGCCCAGGATGGCTTTGAATGCGGCCCAACACGAGTTCGTAAAGTTTCTTAAAATGTTGAAATTTGTTTAGCTCATCAGCTATCATACTGTTAGTGTATTTTATGTGTGGCCCTAGACAGTTCTTCTAGTGTGACCCAGGAACCCCAAAACATTGGACGCCCCTGGTTTAAAGGCTGTGTCTCCTATGTCATATTCTAATAGGCTAAGTTGTACTAGTTTAACAGGAATATATGTGTTTGATTTACAAGGAGATTTCCTAAAGCTGTAGCCTCTGCCTTTGAATTTTCAGCTACTTTAAAAATTACTCTAAGGCCACCCTTAACACAGTTTAATGATTTCTTAATTAACTGATCTAACATTTTTTGAGTTTTCACTCTGCCAGGCACTGGGATGTATGTGGTGGATGGTATGGGGGGTGATCAGAGATACAAAGATGAAAAACTACTTTTTCCTTTAGGAACTCCACAGACTGGTGGGTTAGGAGGTATGTATGCTTCAGTATACTTCAATCCATTTTTCAAAGTCTTCCAGGCCCTTAGGAGTTGGAACATTTTTACGTTTGAACTTGACTGTGATGTTGTGGAATTTTCTAGGTCAGGAAGGGCCATCTAGGCAGGGGAAACAGCATTAGCATTACGAGGTGATGCTAGACTTATTCCAGAAATAGAGTAACTTAAGTGAGAGAGGTTGATAGAAAAGTCAATTCAGAAGTTAGGTTGAGACGTTGAGTGACCAGAAGAGCAAAGCTTATGGTTTCAGGTGGATCTAGCACTTAAAATTTGGGATTTGTGATTAAAGAGAGTTATTCAACCTCCTGGTATAACTTGCTCTCCTTTGGAGTCAAAGATGATGATGTCAGCCATCTTGTTAGGCCAAGAAGGAAAAGGAAAGTATGATCAGTAGTTATTGTCATATTCCATGTGGGATAGAAAATCTTTGTATTCAGGTACCTGTTCAGCTGCTCTAACAGAAACCTCCAACAATACTGACTTAAATAAGATAATTTAGCTTCCTTTTATGTTAGTCAGCTAGAACAGCATTTCTGTCCTGCCGAAGTTTGAGGGCGCCAGGTTCCTTTCTTCTGGTTGCCCTGCCACCTCTAGTGTTGCTCTTCTTTGTATGGCCTGAAATAAGGGAGGAAAAAAGGGTGGGAGGAAGGGCAAGGAGGAGTGAGGACCCAGAGATTGGCTGGATTTTTTTCTACTCCCATTCCACTTGGCAAAATATCACCTTGCCACTCAGCTGCAAGAGATAATTATGCTCTGTGTATGGGGATGCTCTGCAGAGTTCCTAATCCTGTGTAAGAAAGGGAGAATAGCTTTGGGGGAACAAGAAGGATCAGTACATCCCATTTGGGCCTTGTCATCTGTACCAGAAGCTATTTGGTAACTGGAAATGTGTTTTTTTTTTTTTTTTTTTTTTTTTTTGAGGCGGAGTTTTGTTCTTGTTACCCAGGCTGGAGTGCAATGGCGCCATCTTGGCTCACCGCAACCTCCACCTCCTGGGTTCAGGCAGTTCTCCTGCCTCAGTCTCCTGAGTAGCTGGGATTACAGGCACGCGCCACCATGCCCAGCTAATGTTTTGTATTTTTAGTAGAGATGGGGTTTCACCATGTTGACCAGGATGGTCTCGATCTCCTGACCTCGTGATCCACCCGCCTCGGCCTCCCAAAGTGCTGGGATTACAGGCGTGAGCCACCGCGCCCGGCCGGAAATGCTTTTTAAGCCTCTATCGCTAAGAAGAGTAGTAACAGTCCATGTTCTTCTGGTTCTTCTTATTGAAAAATGAAACCGACTTTATAAGCTGTGTCTGCCTCTGCTAGCTCAGTGAACCTGTTCACCAGCCCTCAGTTGCCCTCCCCGAACTTTGCCATGGAATGTACCCTCTCCTTACTGTCAAGCTCTGTGTAGCTCTGAAGATCACCAGCGTTCTGACCCAGTGTCAAACTACCAAGCAGCTTCAGAACTACCATGCAAGGCCCAGGAAGTTGAGACACCTTTTACCCTTGAGCCTAGCTGGGTGTGAGGCTTAGTTGTTTTGGCCAATCTGGTCTCCGTCCAAGGTGGTTGACTTAAGATCTTTTGGGCATTCCACTACAAAGCAGCTTGTCGAGCTGGAATTCTCTTGGTGTGGGGGAGCATAGTCAGCCTACTCCTGCCACGTTCCTTATGGCTGCTGCCCCCATACCTGCCTAGTGGTCAAAACTACCTGGAGAAGACTCATGGGTTTCTATGATATGTTGTAGTGAATTAAGTAGTGCAGGTTCTCAGGAGGTGCCCAGGAGTGGACATTTAAGCAAATACCTTCTCCGGGTAGGTCTGATCATGGGCCCAGTTTGGGAACCACTGCTTTGCATTCTTCATCTTACTACTTACAGCTTTTGTTAACGGCATCATGGTTTCCTTCCTTTGAGGGGTTTATATTACAGCTTAACTTGTAAATGTTAGGTATTTAGTTGTTTCTGACACTCAGCAAGTATAAAAAAGGCCAAAGTTAATTTTTGAATGAATGGTATTTGTGTGTAGTTCCGTAGCTCCCTTGAAATGTATTCTTGTGGCATATTAAGTTGTCTTAAAACATTTTGGTTAACAGAAGGTAAAAATTAGCACACCAGGAAATGCTGCACGTGTACCATTTCAGAAAAACTAAATACTTCCATATTTTCCAGAATTGGTGATATATTTGAAAGTAAACATTAAACTCCATTCTGGATGTAATATGTTAAGCCACTATTTCTTGGGGAAATCTCATGTACATAATTTGACTAAAATATTGGAGTAACTGCCTCCCCTTCCTTTCTTAATGGCATATCTTTGCCTCTCCTCCCCCTCTCATAAGAGGGCAGTGTATTTTCCTGTTCCTTGATGTGACTCAGAAGCATGTAAATATATCCTAGAAGACAGTCTCCCAGAATGGGGCTGAAGTGTCAAGAGGGAGTCCAGTCAGAGTGGTACAAGCTTTGGGACCAGCTGTGGACTGAAAGCTGTTCTTCTGTCACCTGTGGACTGTCAATTCTCTGGTAGAGGCTGGCATTTTAGGGCTGGCTACTGGCTATGACTATATTTTGCTTGCTTGCTGCTTTTTTATCTTTCTAAAAAACAGTGGCCTGAACCTCCTTCCACTATTTGTTCTGTGAGGGTGGAGCATTAAATCCCTGCTTAGAAAAAAGTGATTTTTGCCCTGTTCAGTAAGCTGGTCCAACAAGCTGTCTGACAGTATTCCATGATTTTTTCTTCTCTGACTTTTTTGGTGACTGGAGTACTCATTTTGTGGGTTCATTCCCCTAGTGCAGGTGTCCCCAAACTACCGCCCACGGGCCGCATGCAGCCCCCTGAGGCCATTTATCCGCCCCCCGCCCCCCTGCCCCCCCCCCCCCCCCCGCCCCGCACTTCAGGAAGGGGCACCTCTTTCATTGGTGGTCAGTGAGAGGAGCACAGTATGTGGCGGCCCTCCAGTGGTCTGAGGGACAGCGAACTGGCCCCCTGTGTAAAAAGTTTGGCGACGCCTGCCCTAGTGGTTTAGAATCCTTTGCTTTCTCCTGGCCTCCCTTATTATTTGAACCTTCAACTGTGGGAAACTTACCCAAAAATCTTTTGCTTAGGAAATGCTCCTCTGCATATGGCTACTATCCGTTGTTGCTCATGAGTTCTGTTGGAGTTTTGGGGAAGCAGATGCTGATTGGTGCACTCTATGTGAAGGTTGTGCAAATGGCAGGAATGAACATGCTTCTTGCCTGCAAGAAGCTTCAGTGTTCTGGCGACCCACAAACAGTTAGTCTTAAAATCATTAATTAGAGGTACATTTTGGTAAATACCTGACGATTTTTCTCTCTCTGTCTTGGGTAAAGGATGTGATGTTGAAATGAAGAATTAATTATGTGAAGATAGTAAGTCGTTTATTTGGGCAATGAGGACTGTTTTAGCTAATGTCCCTGCCTCCCTCCCCCTCCTACCATTCCCTCCCCAACATCACCCAGCAAGGCTGAGAAAGTCACAACTTTCGGGAAGCATTCCAGAAATATCTGACTGACTGACCTTGGTAAGGACACCATAGTGGTCATGCTTCAAGAGTTTAAACAGATTTTCTGCCAAGGGAATGTACCCTCTAGCCTGAATACTTCAGACAGGGGTGTCTGTGAGTCCCCTGACATCTTCCTTCCTTTTTAGATTCTTCTGGAAATTTCTCTCATGTCTGCAATGATGCTGCCTTCACAGGGGCACTGCTGTTCTTTCTGGCTGAGGGCAGTTGTTGCCAGTTGGTGTTACAAGTCTCTCTCTCTTCTTTTCTCTATTGAGCCACTCTTTGTCCTTCGTTCCCTAAATGTAATCAGAGAAACCCTGTTTGTAGACTAAGCGTCTTTTTATATAACCTCTATTAGCATTAGCCTTTCTCAGTTGAGCACTGAGTATGCCCTAAACTCTGTTTTAATCACCAAGTATAGAGTGAACAAAACAGATGAGTTCTGTGCTCCTGTGGAGCCTATGTTCCGGTAAACAAAATAAACAAGATTTGCTGGGCATGGTGGCTCACGTCTGTGATCCCAGCCAAGATGGGAGGATTGCTTGAGGCCAGGAGTTTCAGACTATCCTGGACAGCATGGTGACACTCCATCTCTATAAAAAAGAAAAAAAATAGCCCAGTGTTGTGGTATGCACCTGTAGTGCCAGTTATTCAGGAGGCTGAGGCAGGAGGATTGCTTTGTATCCCAGGTCTTGCTCTGTATCCCAGGCTGGGTTACAGAAGTATCCCATACAGGTCTTGCTCTGTACCCTAGGCTGGGTTACAGAAGTATCCCATACAGGTCTTGCTCTGTACCCTAGGCTGGGTTACAGAAGTAACCAGTGGCCCTGGCGTGAACATAGCTTACTAGAGTCCAGTGGCATGATCATAGCTTACTGCAGCCTTGAACTCCTGGGCTCAAGACGTCCTCCTGCCTCAGCCTTTTGAGTAGCCAGGACTACAAGTATGTGCCACCACTCCCTGCTTATTTTGTGTTTTCTCATTCAAATACCTTTATTAAGGTGCCCTCTGTGCTTGATCTTACTCTGGGAGCTATTTCCTAAAAATATAATCTGGAGAGGCTGTGGTCTTTGGCCTCTGCAGGGCCTCTTTGGTTGAGACAGGTTGGGCTGTGAACCAACAGCTATAGTTGTGTGTTAAATAAGGCAAAAGTAGGCCCAGGGGTCTGTAGGAGCTGGAAGAACTAACTTTTCCTCTCTTTGAACTGGTGGACTGGAATATGGGATTGGGATGTTGTAATCCTTTTAGGCTTTGGCCATAATAAACAAATTATTTTTCTCTATCTTTTCTACTTAAAAAGCCTTTTTCTTTTCTTACTGTTTTACATTAGGGAACCAGTAGATGGGAGGAAAGATGGGATGATGAGGGTGTGAAGAGTGATTAGTCAGATGCCCCTTTGGCAGTCTCAGAAAAGAAGTCAGCATCTTCCACAGCACCGGGTCAGCCTGCGATGGCTCCAGACAGGGTGAAACAATTTTTATGATTTGTCTTCACATCCATTTTCCTTTTGCCTTCAGGGTGACCTGTGCTTGTCAGATCCTCCACGCGGTTGTTACTGTCAAGTGAGGTAGCAGTGGCACAATGCTAATGAGAAGGCAGAATGGTTGTCCAGGGTGGCCTTGGTGGCCGCCAGGCACCAGCATCTTTATCAGCTCTGACATGCTGCTCAGAAGGCCTGCTCTCTGGGCCAAGCGCTGCCTTTTTTCCTTTTTTTTTTTTAAATGAGAGGAGTGATTACTCACCCCTCCGAAAGCTGCTGATTGGTACTCTGGCTTGAAAGACTCCATGCTAATAATGTAGTTCACTGTCTGTAATACAAGATCCCAGGGTTTGGTATGGTCACTGAATTATTTTCCCTTCTCTGATAATTGGCTGGTTGAATAGATGCAACTATTTTCATCATACTTGTTTAAGTTGGCCTCACACCTCCCTGAACATTCATTTCTTCACCAGAAAAATGTGATGGTAACTGCTTTGCAGATATGTTGTGGGGATTTGGTCTGATGGGAGTTACTCCCTTTGAGTACTTACTACCTGCCACAAGCTGGAGTTATACCTGGGCCAAGAGAAAGCATTCCATTTAACAGTGACGCTTTGTACAGGTACTTATAAAACGGTCAGATTAGTCTAATTACTGTGTAGTTTTTCTTAATTAACCATGCTGTTTACATGGAGATTCTTTATTCTTTTCTCCCCTAATCTTCATTCTTATTCACCTAGTGCTCATTTCATGCATCCTGGTGATTCCCACCATCTGTGGGGTTTGACAGCTCTCCCACCCTTTGGGAGGATGGTGTAGTCACATATTTATCTATTAAAGGAGAATGAATGGAGGTGCACTGGGCCTTACTGCTGTTGCATTTCTTCATCTCAGTACTAGAAATTCTAATTTCTGCCTAAGTCCCGTGTTCTGTACTGTGCCCCTTGCTTCCTTGGCCAGTGAGATTAAGTCTGAAGTTGAATTGAGAGACTCAAAAAAGAAAACTTGGTAGGTAGTTAGCAAGTGGTGTGATTTCCTGGGGTTAAGTGAGGGGCTTGGCTAGCCAGAGCTACGATGGAGCAGAAACAAGATGTCATGGAAGGTTAAGGGAGCTGGCCAGTTGATAGAGGGGAGAATTGGTTACACATAAAGAAAAAGCAGATGCTGGGAGAGGGAATGAGAATAAAGAAAGAGGGATTGAGAGGGAACCCAGGAAATCACTGTTCCTTCAAAGCAAGGAGACTGACTAACACTGTACCTTTTAAGATGACTTGATACTGCTCTTAAGTTGTGAAACCATTCTGTCAGCTCTGAACAGGTACCTCTTTGGGGATACTGTGGGAAAAGCCCTGCCCTCAGTGAGCATGTAGTTTGCTGGAAGGGAGTCACACTCCATCGACAAACAATTAAGACTGCTTCAGGTCTTCCAAAGTGTTCTGAAAAGACAAAGGCAGGAAGAAAGAGTGGTGAGTGGTTGCTTTTGGTAGACTAGGGTGATAATTGAAACGTTGCAGGTAAGGCTTCTGGGAGGAAAACGATGGTCATACACAGACCTGCAGGAAAAGTGTTCACAGCAGAAGCAGCAGCAAGTACAAAGGCCATGAGTCAGGAGTAAGCCTGGCATGTTCCAGGAGAGGACAGAAGGCCAGAGCTGTGTGCATGCCATGTTAGTAAGAAAGAAAGTGGGAGAGAGGTCAAGAGGTAGGCAGTGGCCAGACCATGTAGTTCATGGTCCAGTTTGGAGTTTGTGTGGAGCCAGAAGCCCCTGATAATTTTATAACTGAGTGACATCCCCTGACATTTACACTTCAGAAAGATGGCTTTTAGCCTTGTGGAGGGTGAGGGCTGGCTGGGGACCAGAGCAAGCAGGCAGGAAGACGAACTGGGAGCCTATTGCTGTAGTGTGGGTGGGAGGTGATGGTAGCTTGGAATGAGATTGAAATAGTGGAGATAGTGAAAATAGATTTAGGACACATCTTGGAGGCAGAGCCAGTAGATACTGACAGGTTAAATATGAGGGATGGAAAGGAGTAAAGGGAACGTACACGTGAGGGCTAAAGGTCTCATTGGAGCAGCCAGAGTGGGAGATGTTGTTTTTTGAGCTGCTGTGTGCATCTGTCTGAAAGCAGCGGCTCTGTTTTAGGCCTGCTAAGCTGGGGATGCATACTGACCACTGAAGTGGAGCTCATGCGTGGCACGTGGCTGTTGGAAGCTGGAGCTTGTTCAGGTGAGGGGTCAAGGACAGATGCATGTAATTTGAGAGCCTCCACTTAGAGTTGGCATTTGCAATCGTGGGATGGTGTACTTGCAAAGGGAGAGAATATGATAGAGAAGAGATTTGAGGACAGAGCCCAGGGGCATCCCAACAAGGTGAGTTCTGGGAGAGAAGTCAGCTGGGGAATTGCTGCAGTGTCCTGAAGGCAGATCAATGAGAAGGAGCAGTTCTATAAATAGAAATCCCTACAGAGATGATAGAAAACCAGCATTATAGCATGCCAAGAGATAGAGTAGTGATTAATGGGTGTTTAAAAGTGTATGTTCTGCCACTGGAATGCTAGGAAAGCTACCCAAAAAGGCTGTTTCTAATTGAGGAATATGGTTCTTAAGTGTTTACATTGCCTTATATTTGTGATAGGGATTACTGGCTTTGTGAGCAAAGCTCTTTGACATTTGTGGATGGAGTGTACTCATTATTGAGAGGAATTCTCTGAAATGAATGTCAGTTCCTTTTCTCCCCTAAGCTTTGCTTTGAATTACTATACAGTTTACTTAAGAAACCTGTGATCAGCGAGAGGAAAGAGAAGTGATTTCTGAAGCTTCTAATGGCCACTTCCTGCTGAGTCTCAGCATTCTATCATGTCAAGTATGCTAATGGGAGAAGCAGCAGCATCTCTGGATACAGAGGATCCCCAGGATGCTGATATGAAGAGTAGGGGTGAGCTAACTGTGTCCTCTTGCCCAGACCTAGCACATATTTGGGAGATAGGAGCTATATTAATTGCCTGTCGCTGCTGTAACAAATCATTATACTTAGTGTCTCAAAACACCAAGTTTATTGTCTTACGGTTCTGGAGGTTAGAAATCTGAAAGGGCTCTGTAGTAGGCTGAATAACACCCTCCAGGTGTTAGGCTCTAACTCGGGGAACATGTGAATGTAGCCTTCTGTGGGAAAAGGGTCTTTGCAGATGGGATTAAGCATCTTGAGGTAGGGCAGTTATCTTGGATTATCAAGATGGGCTCTAAATGCCACCTCAAATGTTCTTCTCACAGAGATGCAGAGGAGGATTACTCAGAAGAGAAGGCAGTGTGACCACAGAAGCAGGAATCGGCATGCTGTGGCCACAAGCCAAAAAATACAGGCACTCCCTAGAAGCTGGAAGAGGCAAGGAACTGACTGTCCCTAGAACCCCTGGAGGGGGCACAGCCCTGCCCTGCCGACCCCTTCACTTCTACCCATTGATACCAATTTCAGGCTTCTGGAGTCTGGAACTGTGAAAGAATAGTTTGCTGTTGTTTCAAGCCACTAAGTATAATATGTAACTATTAATGACAGTTTGTTATGGCAGCAATAGTGAACCAATACAGAGTCTCACTGAGCTAATCCAGTGTCAGCAGGACTGTGTTCCCTTCTGTGGAGGCTCTTAGAATCTGTTTCCTTGATTCTTTCAGCTTCTAGAGGCTGTCCACATTTTCTTCACTCATGGCTTCTTATGTCTTCAAGCCAGGCTTTCTTAACATTTTTTAAATACTAATTCTTCTGCCCCACCCCCCTTCCACATTTAAGGACGATGTGATTGCATCGGACCCACCTGGATAATTATCTTAAGGTCAGCTGATGAGCTACCTTAACTCTGTCTGCATCCTTCATTACCCTTTACCACGTAAGGTAACATACTCAGGTTCTGGGGCTATGACAAACACCTCTTTAGGAGGCTGTTATTTTGCCTTAAAAAGGAGGCAATTATTTAAGTATATAAGGTGAAGAGATAGGTCTTTCTCTCCAGGAAACCTAACCTGACATTCAGAGGTTACCGTGCATGAGCATCTTCTTCCAGTTACCTGAGCCAGCCAGACTTTCACGTCTGAGCATTCAAATTGGACTTTCTTTCTCAAGGCATGTGTCATACCTCATGATGACGCTGAAAGGTTAAAAAAAAAAAAAGTTGCTTGCCAGAGATACTGATCATTTGCTTCTGCTAGGCTCAGAGTTTTTAAGAGCTTAGCAGCAAATCCTGACCTTGGGAAGCCCTGCCTTACTGGGAGTCTTGTGCACAGGTGTTATTGAGATCAGACACCAGGTTGCAGTGATGTGTGTCATTTTTGCTCTTGCCATCATCGACTGCCTCCTGCCTGCCACCAAGCCAACCTCAGGAGGTCTTTTCCCAGAGGCTTGGCAAGATGACTTTCTACAGCTCAGGGAGGTTTTGAGGAGAGGGATTAACGTGGACTCTGTTGCTTTGCTGGTTTGTGTGTCATAGCTCAAAGTTCCATGCTTGTCAGCTGGCTAGTGGTCGTACCTGATATGAAGGTGAAAAGACTTTGTGTTCTACTTCTGGAAGTTTCACATTTGTCAAACTGTTGTAACCCTGTCAGCTTTGTTGCTGTCATTGTCGTGCGGCCTGCCTAGGGATGATAACTGAAAGATCACCAAGGGCACAGCAAGGCAGTGCTTAGATCCAGAGCTTTCTGACTCTTGGCTGAACTTTTTTTTTTTTTTGAAAGTAGACTAGTATTTTCCAAACTTCAGGCTTAATTTCCACCATATTCATGTTACCACCTACACTAGTTACTTAACATATTTTCTTCAGTTTATCCTGAATCAACTCATTTATTTTAATTTGGTCTCATTCTAATTGACAGCATATAGCAGCTTACGAATTTGTGCTTATGCATGTTATGATAAATACTTAACTGCTAGTATGTATGCTACAGTGTAAATGTACCACACCCAGGAGAAAACATTAGACCATCCTGACTGTTCAGGAAGCTTGGTGTCCAAGGGAAATAGTCTTAGATGACCATGAGCCAGAATCTGGTTAGTTCCAGCAGGTAAGAGAGTAGCTCCTCAGCTATTTAGGAACACTTTAAGTGAGAAAGGAGGATTGGACATGCCTTTATTTCCAGCAAGCAGAAACATGCATTTATTTACTATAGTTGTTATAACGTAGATGCATATATATATGTACCAGAAACATGGTCTTTATCCCATTTGTGGATAAAAGCTAAGGAAGAGCTTGTATTAATTCCGTAAGAAATGTCTAAGAGAATAGAGCCTAGATAAGTTCTGAAACTTAAATATGTAAGGAATGTAAAAATTTAATAAAACATGACCTTACCCACTTAATATGGCCTTTCTTGGCTGGACGTCTAAAAATTTTTGATTTTTTTTACCATATTCTTTGTTTTGATAAAGCTTTATCTTACTCTTAGCCTCTGGGGAAAATAAGTTAAATAACCAAGAGAATCAATAAGGAAATGCCTCATTGTTGTGGTCAGTGTCTGTTTTTCCATAGTGTCCTGGGAGCAGAGTTGCCTGGTGCTCTGTTACATCAGCATGAAGGAGGCCACGTGCATGGAAACACCAGACCTCTTCTCCCCTGTGTCACTTGCTGTCATTTGTCTTCCTCTTTCTTTTGTTTTCATGTATTTATTGGGGATGAGGATGTGGGTGGGCAGAGGAATTGTGTATAGAATTTGCTTATTTTTGTAACAACATAAAACCCCTTAAAATGATCAACTTGATCTTTGATCTGCCTTGGGAGAGTGTTAAATAAGAGCTCTTTGGAAATTTGGGACATCTCCAACTTCCTTAAAAATCAAGGATCCAGTTTTCCATGGAAAATTTTGTGGGAAGAGGTGAGATTTCCTCAGCTTTCAGTCTGTTCCCCTCTTCATGGTATTGAACTTCTCCAGAAATACACCTCTCTTATTCAGTTCCAGTGTATCAAACTATTATCTTCCAGAGAGAGGGAAGATATCAGTGAGACCTTGAGACTTGCGTGTCTCCTGAGTGACGGTGTAAGTGAGCCAGCCTGAATGCCGAGCTTCACTGGGCGTAGAATGCCGATTTGCTGAAGTTGGTGCATGTGGTGAAATGTTTTGCCTCATCTTCTCCTTGACATTGAGATACTCTTTTGCTCTTTGGAACAGTCAGGTCTGCATAGGCCTTTGGATATTTGCATTTTATTTTCAGGGAATCTTTGCCGCTGACTTGGGTGAAAGCATCACTTTTCATATCCCTCACTTCATTTTCTTAGATTAAAGAAAGGCAGCCAGACGATGAACTGGTAACCAGTTGGATTATTGGGCTGACTTTGCAGGTGGATAAATAGGTGGCCCAGGTGGTGAAATGAAGTGAAGTTGTGTTTAATTAGATATTGGACTGGCTTTGCCATTGTATTAAACACATCAAGGTGAGGGAGACGTGGGAGTCCCCCCTTTTAAATCTCATGTTCTAAAATGAAGAAGGTCAGTGTCAAAAATTGTTTCTCAAAATACTTGTGACACCAAATGTGGGTGTCTTTCCCCCTCACACTAGTGAATTATCCATCTCTCCAGGTAATAACTGGGTATCCTGCAATTCAGTTCTGATACTACCAGGGATTATCACATACTCTACAAGTTTAGGGCTCAGTCCCAGAAAACTGCCCCCACTTCAGACACCAGTCACAAGTCCCACGTTGTTACCTGTACTTTTGACCAATTGGCTGTATATTGGGGAGTTGCTACAACCCCCTCTTCAATTTGATAGTTTGCTACAATGGTTCACGGAACTCAGAAACATTTACTTATATTTGCTGGTTTGTTGTAAAGGATATTACCAGGGATACAAACTGTTCAGCCAGGTGAAGAAGTACATTTGATGAGGTCCAGAAGGGTCTTAAGCACAGGAGCCTCTGTCCTTGTGGAGTTGGGGTGTGCCACCTTCTTGGCTCATGGTTGTGTTCAGCAACCTGGAAGTTCCCTGAACCCTGTCATGCAGGGTTTTATGGAAGCCTCATTATGTGGGCATGATTGATTAAATAAATGTCCATCCACCCTTCCCTCCCCAGAGATCTTGAGGGTGGACTGAAAGTTCCAACCTTCTAGTCTTACCTTGGTCTTTGTGGTAGCCAGCTGTATCCTGAAGCTGTTTAGGAAACCTCAGCCTGTCATTAGCATACAAAAAGACACTTCTCACTTCAGAGCAGGAGTGTTCAATCTTTTGGCTTCTCTGGGCCACAAGGGAAGAAGAACTGTTGTGGGCCACACATAAAATACACTAATGATAGTTGATGAGCTAAAAAATAGTTGCTAAAAAAAATTCATAAAGTTTATGAATTTGTGTTGGGTTGCATTCAGAGCCATCCTGGGCTGCAGTCCTTGGGCCATGAGTTGGACAAGCTGGCTATAGAGCTTTCAGAGGTCTTGGAAGCTCTTTTGAAGGGAACTAGGGAGTTCCCTTATAATAATATAAGACCAAATATTATAACAAAAGATACTCTTCTCACCCTGTCACTTAGGAAATTATGAGGGTTTTAGGAGCTCTGTATAAGGAATACAGGGTGGGGTGAGGAGGAACAAATATTTCTTACAGCACAACCTAACAGCCAACCAACATTTTAAGTCATTGAGGTAACTTAGTATACAAACCAGTATCCTTGATTTTATTTTTAACTTTGATATATGTTATGTGAAGAAAAGTACACATCACAAATGCAGAGCTTGATGAATTTCAAATGGACATCCACCTAACCATCAAATAAACGGAGCATTCTCAGCCCTTCAGAAGCCTCTCATGTTCTGTTGTCCAGCCACTATCTCTACAATCCTCACCCCTCAATCTTTACTGTTTTTGCACCCTGTATAAATGAACTCATACAGTATAATCTATTTTATGTTTGCTTTCTTTTACTCAGTATTATGTCTGTGAAATTCATCTGTATTGTTGCATATAATTAATCATTCATTCTCGTTGCTGTATAGTATTCCATTGTGTTCATATGCCACAATTTATTGATCCACCCATTCTAACATAGATAGGCATTTAGATAATTTCCAGTTTTCAGCTACTATGATTAGTGCTTCTGGAAACATTCTAGTATATGATATACACATTGCCATTGAGTGGTGAACATAGGTACACATTACAGTTGACTATTGTCCTAGGCTGTTAGGTGTTGCTATAATACAACCATTGGGACTGGAGAGCTTATAAAGAAAAGAGGTTTGCGTTTTTTTAGCTCACAGTTTTGGAGGCTGGGAAGTTCAAAACTGGGTGCCTACATCTGCTCAGCTTCTGGTGAGGGTCTCATGCTGCATCAAGACATGGTGAGGAAGTGGAAGAGGAACAGGCATGTGTGTAGAGGGACCAAACATGAGAAGGGACTTGGCTTTATAACAGCCTGCTCTCAAGGAAGCTTCTCCATTCTCAAGAGATTGAGAACTCAATTCCTTTCTTGATAGTGCATTAATTCTATTCATGAGGGATCCACCCCCATGACCCAAACACCTCCCAACTACCATCAGCTAAATTTCAGTAAAAATTTTGGACAGAGAATCCATATCCAAACCATATACTTAGAAGTGGGATTTTGGGATCACAGGGGTACACATGTTTAGTAGTATGCGATGCTGCTAGTTTTCCTAAGTGGTTGTATCAATATATAATTGTACCAGCAGTGCATGAAAGCTTCCCTCTCTCACATCCTCACCGTGGTTGGTATTTATGTTTTTCACCTTAACCATTCTGGTGGGTGTGCAGTGGAATTAGTTTGTATTTTTAATCCCATCCTTTATTTTTGATTCTGAAGGACTTGCTTATCTGCTTTGTGCTTTTAATGGACTCTAACCTCCACTGTCTTTAGATGGTGACCTTAGAAAGGCATTATTATTAACTTTTCAGAGAGGCTGATGTGTTCCAATAGATTCCATCATCTCTCAGAGGTTCTGTAAGAAGCTGGTAAAGTAAGTGTCTCGTGCTGAATTATATTCTGCTCTCACCATATATTTGGTTTGTTGCAATGAGATCAGCAGAAATAAACCAAGTCCGAGTCCGGCAAGCTCAATTTGAGCTAGCAGAATTTATTAGTACTAAACCAGGACATTATAGTTCTATGCAGGGCAGTCAATGGATGAAAGATGGCTTAGCCTGAAGCTTGTTCACGTTGTGGTCCTGTGACATCAAACTTGATTTTCAGGTTTTAGGTGGGAAATTTCCATGTTGCAATCCATCGTTGTCAGGATAGTGAAGAAGAGTGAAGGTGAAGTAGGTTAGAACCACTTAACAACTGAAAACACAGCCGTTGTTTTCTTCCTTACCACAGAGTTCAGGTTTTTCTGTTTGTTAAGGCAATTTCAGGATCTATAGAATTTACTGTGAAAATCTTGAAGGAAAATTCAAGCTTGACTAGGAAATAGGGCTGGCACAGGAAGCATTCTAAAGAGACTCAGGTCTCCCTGTGTGATGGCGAAATGTGATTCATCCTCGAGCTGTGTCCCTGAGACGGTTCACACCCGACATAGGAGGTGATTAATGAAGATAAATTTGGTATCATTTTTTATGCTGCTACTTTTGCGATTTCTGCTCTTCATCTAGCGGTGAAACCTTATAGTTTCTCAGGTGCCCAGTGAAGGAAGGAGGTGGGGGTGGGATCCTGAGGGGGCTGGTGAGGAGATGTGACCACTGCTGTGCTTGACAGTTGGAAGCCATAGGAATAGATTGGCGCTCTAGTCTGCACATGACAGGAATCTTCCTTAGCATAGGGACCCTTTTGTCAGGAAATAAAGCCATGATGGCCTTGGCAGAAGACCATCTTTAGTAAGATAATGGGATCCTGTTTCCTAGGGCTGCGGTGGCTGGCTTCTCATAAACTGTGCCTGTGAATTGTCTATGGAGGTTGTTGGTATCCCTCTGAGGAAGAGAATAGTGCCAGGAGGCTGGCGGGATTCTTAGGGGGCCTCATATTGACCACACCCAGCATGGTGTTGGGTAAAAGTTTGTTGAATGAAATGTGGTTTTCGGATATGACTTTCATAATGTATGCTATTGCTGGTATTGCAAATGTGACTTGGTCAGAAGGGGATGAGTAAGGTCTGAGGGAGAGGAAGAGTGATATCTGTGTGAAAAACATACCAAATGCGTTTTTGTAGCCAAAAGGAAGGAAATACATTTAAAAAAAATTTTTTTTTTGGGGGAGCACTTACAAGGGTCTGGGCTGTGCCAAACCTTTGGACTTTCATGTTAAATTATCTCATTCAATCTTATTTGAGTTTTCATTGTATGTATGTGAAACTGAGGTTCACGGGGCTTAATCTGCTGGCCCAGAGTTACCTGAGAGTCAAGAGGAAATACATCATGGAAAGACACTGCATCAGCTAACGTTCATTAAAGTCCTTCATTTAAGAAATACAGTTGACTTTGAGTGATTCCCCAAATAGATGTCTGTAAATAAGGTTGGTTTTGTTACATAGGCCTTTACATTTTAGAAGACAGGCCCTGGGGCTCACCACCTGCTGTGGATTTCTTTCTTTCTTTTTTTTTTTCCACCCTCTCAACCCAGCTTGCTGTGGATTTCTGACTTGCAGTCAGAAAGAATAAGGCTGGGCTCTTATTTGGTCCTCTTCTGAAAGGGACCATTTGGTTCCACTAGATGAGTCCTTGAGGGCAGAAGACCATGTCTTTTGTATGCTGGGTATGAGTACAGTACTAGATATTTAAAGATATTTCTATGCCTCGTGCTTTCCCTAAAGGATTTGACATCCTCACCAAAAACGGAGATTCTTTGAGAGCTGGTTCATGTGACAGATGACATACATACAGGGAAAATAAGACAGGTGATCAATAAACACAGTTGTTACTATCATTGGCTGGCAGAAGGTATCAGTGGAAGTGAGAAGCAGGTTCTTGGTCCTGCTCTTCCACTTTCCGTCTCAAGAAAGCTGATCCAAGTGCACAATTGAGTCACAGTGGTATAGATGAGAGTGATGATGAATCTACACTAACTTAGTCACTTGCAAAATTCAGAAATACTTTATGCAAATACCTCCACAGCAGATCATGATGTATCTCGACTTATTGCAACACCATGTTTAAAAACTGTGGTTCTCAGTGTGACACAGAACAAAGACTCATAGCCCCAGCCTTCTAGGAACTTCACTGTCATAAATTAGACTGCTCATTAATTGAACGTATCAGTTAATTGTTGTTGTTGTTGTTGTTGTTGTTTTTTTGAGACGGAGTTTCGCTCTTGTTACCCAGGCTGGAGTGCAATGGTGCGATCTCGGCTCACCACAACCTCCGCCTCCTGGGTTCAAGCAATTCTCCTGCCTCAGCCTCTCTAGTAGCTGGAACTACAGGCGTGCGCCACCATGCCCAGCTGATTTTTGTATTTTTTTTAGGAGAGACGGGGTTTCACCATGTTGACCAGGATGGTCTCGATCTCTCAACCTCGTGATCCACCCGCCTCGGCCTCCCAAAGTGCTGGGATTACAGACGTGAGCCACCGCGCCCGGCCCAGTTAATTGTTATCACATGACACCCTGTCCCAAAACTTAATGGCTTGAAACAGTAAGCCTTCATTCGTGTTCACTAGTCTATGGGTAAGTTGGGTGGTTCTTTTGGCGTTAGCTGGGTTTACTACTGATGCTGGGGGGTGTTCAGGCTGGTGGTCTCAGCTAGGCTTTCTTATGTATTTGAGGAGTAGGCTGGCGGGATCTGGTCTAGGATGGCTTCCATGGGGCTCCCTTCCACGTGGTCTGCCGTCCTGTGGCAAGCTAGCCCAGGCCATCTGTTTACTTCTAAAAAGGAAGTAGAAGCATGCAGTACCTTTGGAGGCCCAGCTTAGGGCCTGGCGTACTGTGACTTAACGCGTTTTGTTAGCCAAAGCAAGGTGAAGACTAGCCCAGATTAAAAGGGAAAAGATAGAGACTTGTTGATGGGAGTTGCTATTGGGTCTTATTGCAAGGGGAAATGGGATACAGGGAGAAAACAGGAAATGTTAATTGGGACCATCCATTTCATTACTCTGTCACATCCTTTTTTTTTACTGATTCATTCTGTTATCCGTCATGTGGTTCCTTAAGCAATCCTTCATTCTGTTGTTCCATTCTTTATTAACTAAAACTTAAAGGCTGTGTATAGTTTACTGTCCATAGTGTCTGGGAAGGCCACGGAGATGAGCAAGATACCAGTCGTTCGTAAGCAAAGGGCCAAGGGAGATGGACATGTGAGTGGCCGGTAATTAGAGAATTTGAGTAAGCCCAGGGAGGTGTGAGCGCGGCACAGTGGACTGGGAACCCAGAGGAAGGAGCAGCGAACCACCACTGTGGGCGGAGTGGCTTCACAGAGGAGAAACGCAGTCACCCAGGAGGAGGAAGTGGCTGAGTGAGAAGGCAGGAAGAGAGCACATGCGGCAGGTGCAGAGGGGCCCAAGGTAGGCAACAAGGCCTGCGTACCTGCTTCCTGAGTGCAGAGTCTACTGTAGGGATGGCAGTGGCAGGAGACAAGGCTGGAAAAGTTCACCTGGGCCAGGTGGAAAGGCCTGTTGTGAGAACCAAGGGGCTCAGACATTTTTGCTGGCTAAGAAGGAAGTTAACAGGATTCTTTCTTTTTCATGTTGTTGACTCATCTCCTTTAAGAACAGGCAGTTCAGTTATTGCACCCTAATACCTTTCCCTTATCACAATGAGGAAGCCAGGATAGTGTAGCTCTGTGAATTCCAAACTGTGTTCTCAGGCGCCCTGGAGTGGCACAGCAAAGTCATAAAGTTGGCATGGGATATTTTAAAACTTTAAGGAAACCCAGAGAGACATCTATCAGACCCCACTTCACCACCACTACTAAGTTGTTGGGACCTAACTACTCAGTAAATGGAGCTTTTACGAGGTCTTTTAGGACATCTTGGAAAAAATTACAGAATCACTAACACACAGTAAAGTGGAAGTGTTTGAATTTGGGAACTTCTGGTGAAGTTGTTAGGAGTATTGGTTTCAAATCTTCTTCCTGCCTCCTGTCCCTTGGGCAAGAGAGTTACTTCCTTGACCTGTTTCCTCTGCAAAGTGGAGATGGCACTACTCCCTCATTCCATCGAGTTATTGAGAGGAACAGGCGAATTCATGTGAGTAAAGGAATTTAAATAGAGCTTGGCACAGCATGAACACGAATATTAGCATTATTAAGTAATGTCACAGTACCTGGGCTGTTTCAAGTTCATTATCTTGTGAAGGCAGCAAATGCATGGCACAGGTACCCATGTTGGGGGGAGGACTGGCAGAGTAGTTCAGGAGGCTCAGAATGCTAAGTAGAACTTTATATTCTGCATGAAATTACAGTGTAATAGTGTTGCACGGCTTTATGCTCTTCTATGGAACGAGTTCTTCCCCAGCCTCTCATTTCAGCAGACTGCATTTCCAAATGCGCCTCTAGTTTCAGAATAATGTCCTTGGGCATATTCATTTCTTTTCTCTCTCTGCCTTGTATCCCCCACGCTGACCAACTGAAATGACCTGTCTCTGCCAGAAATGGTTCAGATAAAAGGCACATGAGGTGGTGTCTCTTCCTTGTTTCCTGCACTAATGGAAAGGAGCATGGCTTAATAATAGTTGTTGGGAGGGCGGGAGGCGATGTCTCCCACAAGTGCCAGGAAATCTGCCCCACATACCAGGAAGGCTTCAGTCTGTGATTGAGCTGGTTTGTGATGGCCTAGCCAGCCCATTTTTTCCCCATCTCCATTTGGTCTCCTCTTCTTTTACCTTGAGGGGGCCTCAGATTACACGGGGTTAGATTTTCTGTCCTTAGTGCATATATGTATGTGTGTGCAAGCTGCTGCTGTGTTTTGCTTTCTGCAGCCGGGATCGGCCTTCTCCGCTCCTCACCCTCCTCTTCCTTTGCTCCAGTCTGCGTTGCTCAGTCTTGTCCAGGGAACTTCCTTTTTCATCTTCACATATGTTATTGACTGCTTCTCACTCTGCCTTGTAGCAGAGAGTTTAGCTGTGGCCTCATTGCTCATTCTGATGGTGTGCTTTTTGGATTCTGCCAAATGTCTTTTGCATTTGTTTTTCACCTCAGCACTCCATGCTGTTGGCAGTTCAGCAAGACCTTTCCAAGCCAGTTTTTCCCCATTTACTTTTTAGTTTTCTTTTCCTGCTTCTCCACCCCATTCTGCAGTTTTTTGTGGATAACAGTTAAGAGCCCCACTCTTTCTTGTGTGATTTTAAGAAAATGTGGGTGTTGACAAAAAGAGTCAAACTCTGTAAAATATTTGAAGAGATTTATCTGAGCTAAATACGAGTGATCATGGCCCATGACACAGCCCTCAGGACGTTCCGAGAACATGTACCCAAGGTGGTTGGGTACAGCTTGGTTTTATATACTTTAGGAAGCCATGAGATATCAATCAAATACGTTTAAGAAATGCATTGGCTTGGCTCAGAAAGGTGGTACAACTCAAAGCAGGGGCTTCCTGTCTATAGGTAAATGTAAATAAACATTTTTGGGTTGACAGTTGAGTTTATCTGAAGACCTGGGATTAATGGGAAGGAATGTTCAGGTTAAAATAAAGAACTGTGGAGACCAAGTTTTCTTGTGCAGAAGAATCTCTCAGATAGCAGACTTCAGGGAGAGAGAGAGCAGGTTGTAAAATGTTTCTTAACAGACCTAAAAGGGTGTCTGGCTCTTAATTGATTATTTCCTGGATATCTCCTGGGAAGGAAGGAAGGAAAACAAAGGGAAAGGGGATTCTCTATAGAATGTGGGGTTTTCCCATACGAAACTTTGCAGGACAATTTCAAGATACGGCAAGGAAATAAATTTTGGGGTAAAACATTTTGATTTTCTTTCTTGTTATGCCAGAATCAGATTGGAAAGTCAGTCACTATATACAGGGTCAAATAAAACTCATCTGATGAGAATTTATGGTTGGTAGGGCATGACTCCCCAGACCTCTTAGATAGGAATTTGGGCAAGATAAAAAATCAGAGCTTAGTCCCCAGTCCCCGCTCTTAGCCAAAAATCATTCTACAGAAGGCATATGCAGGCCAACAGCAGTGGGTCCCATGGTGCTAGCAACACTCATTCCTAGAGTTGTCTGATCTGGTGATTTGCCGAGGTCCCATGGTACTAGGAAGGCTTGTTCCTAGAGTCCTCTGACTTGATGGTAATTGTTTTAAATATTAGCGATTTGGGTAATGGGGAGAGGACATGGTCCGACCTGATGTAATAGCCAATTCCTTAAGAGGTGAGATGGAGTCAGGCCTAGGGTTTAGTCTGAGAAAATCCTGGATCAGATCTATTTTCTGAGCTATCATGATCCAGGTCTTTAATTGTGCCTTTCCTTCTGCTGTAGCTGGCATAACATTCACAAGGAAGGTCTAATGTTAATATAGTAACAAATATCATAAAGATAGTGAAGATTTGGACGTCCAAAGCTATAGTTAGAATCTGAGGGCAGTAAACAACCTAGTCAGCCAGAAAAAAACAAAAAACAAAAAACAAAAAACAAAAAACCCTGCATGCATCATTATATTCTTTGATGAGACTTACAATGTGTTTACCCTCCTTATTAAGGGTTATTTGAACCCTGTAATATATTTTATTTTGAAAATTGTGGGACCAACATTTAATTCGAATTTAATAAATTTAATTTCTTTTCCAGCCAATTTATCTCCATAGGTATAGCATCCTGAGGGAGGGTATAAATTAAATGCAGGAAATGCCTGGTACTTGGTGTTTAAACTGTTACAGACTTGTTAACAGTACCACTTTTGTATTGCACCGTATACTAGTATTTGGGAGAGAAAAGGTTTTGTCACAGAAGTCACATAATTCTGCAGTGTTATTTTTTTCCTTGGCGGGACTCTCTATGGCTGAAGGCTTTAAGAGTCAAAAGACTTATAGCCAATAAATTGTTCTAGGTTATATAGGAATGGATGTGGACAGGCATTCATTACTTTTTCAATTAAGTTAAAAAACCTGACGGTAATACCAAAAGGCAAAGTTACAAGACTGACTTATTTTTAACTTTTGGTTTCTGTTACAGACTTAAAGCAATTAGCTATACAAAAAGTAAACATTGTTTTGGAAAATAATTTAAAATTGTGTGTGTGTGTGTATTTATCTTCACAACTTTTATAATTGGGAGTATTATACCCAAGAGGCTTTGTTACAGAGTATTTTATCCTGTTAGTAAATATTTTCCCTTAATTTTATAGTAAGCAGAAAATTTTTAGGGCTGGGAGGATGCAAAAGTGACGTAAATAGTTTAGAAGGCAACTGAAGTTGTTTTACCAGCTGTTTTGGCATTTTTTGTACCCCCTTCTTGATTTGGAGGGTTCGATGTCCTAATTTTATTCCTCACACAGGCCCTTACAGTCTTATGTGCCCGTCTCTTCTGTGTTAGTCCTTGGGCCTAGAGCGGGGCAGCTCACAAAGTTTTAGCAGCAGAGCATTAGCAGTAAAATGGATCCGGGGCCAGCGGGATGCCAAATGAGGGAGATTCTTATCTCTGGTCTTCAGAATATCATGATTTTTTTTTCCCTTGGAAGTAAAACAAAGAAAAATCACATTTATATTTTGACAGTTATAAGAATAATTCATATGTTAGAACAGAAAAAAGGAACCTGTTCCATTAGGGCACTAATTAAAAACGTAAAGAAAAATTATCATCTGATACTTTCTAAAGGATTATTGTAGCCAAGAAATAATGCTTTAATCTGCAATCAAAAAGTTAGAGCTGAAACCTAGTACTAAGTGTTATATTGTACCCTTGAAACAGTTTTTTTAGCTGCTTTTTTTTGTTAAAGAGTATTATAGCCAGGCCAGTTTGTGTGCAAGGTTAGTTTTAGGCATATTATGCCTACCTGATTATTTGCATAAAATGTGGGAAATTTCTTGACTGACCATATAGACTCCCCTTAAAGTTGGTTTTGTTGAAACTTTACCTAAAAATAGGCTATTTTAGTTTCAGTCTTGGTAAAATAACCAGTGTCTCCAGTTGTTTAAAAAACTGTTACTGAACTTACGCAGACAACTATATTGTCATAAAATTACAATCTGAATTTTGGAGAAGTCGGGCAAATCTGCTCACAAAAACATACTCTACCAAATAACGTAAAAGAAAAAGATTTTCTTGACCCTTCTTTAACCAGAGCAGCAGCTTTTAAAACAAGGTATTTATTTACCTTGGAAATGCCATTTGCAAACCAAGCATGGGTTTGAGCAGTGCTGGTCATGGCATTTATTCATTGTTCCCAAGATTGTGGCTTTGTCTTGAAATTTTGGGTTTTATTCATCTGTCATCTTGCTTAGTGTTAGATAAAATATGGGTCCTATTTGCAGGCATTTCATGATCTGTGGGAAGTTTTCAGAGCGGAACTTGGTTATCTACTGTAAGTATTAGTTGGAAAGGATTTGTTTAAAGTGCTATGAATGAGTGATAACCTGTGTCTTTTAACGTATGTCTTCTGGAAGACGGGCAGCTTCCTTTTATAAATGAGATCGGGATATAGTCGATCAAACACCTAAACTATTAATCTTTAGCATCTAAATTTTGAGGGAGAAGAGTGTTCATAGCTTTTATTGTAAACACTGTGGCCCCCAAATATTAGGATGTCCTGCCTGGGTTATTTAGAAAGCCTTGAGAGATTTGAAATGATAACAAGTGATCTGAAAGAAAAGGATAGGATAGAGGCTACAGGAACACACAGACATGTTTCTTATAAGAATAAAGCCTAAGCACTTGGAGTTATATAAGTCTAGGTCTCCAAAACTATGACATCCAAAAAAAGCTATGGTAAAGAGTTTACTGCCTTGATCATTTCTTACCTGTTAGGATTGATTGCTGATAGACTCTTAGACACTGAATGGAATGAAAGACAGTGATCATTGGATGCCTTAGGAATGTCCAATCTAGGCCAGGTATGGCGGCTCATACCTGTAATCCCAGCACTTTGGGAGGCCAAGGTGGAAGGATCACTTAAGACCAGCCAGAGCAACATGGGGAAACCCCATCTCTACAAAACAAAACAAAACAAAACAAAACACAAATTAGCCAGGTGTGGTGTCATGCACTGATAGTCCCAGCTACTTGGGAGGCTGAGGTAGGAGGATTGCTTGAGCCTGAGAGGCAGAGGCTGCAGTGAGCTATGATCTTACTGCCCGCCAGCTTGGTGACAGAGACCCTGCCTCAAAAAAAAAAAAAAAAAAAAAAGGGAGGGGCTAGAATTTCCCATCTAAAGTCACCGCATCAGGCTCTGTCCTCTGTGATGAGCTCTGCTAACTCAAGGAATGTGGTGTCTGCTGCAAGGAATAAAGGAAGTTATGCGTTCCCACTGGTGCTCCTAGATCCTTTGTTCTCAAGGGTGGGTCACAGACTGGCAGTTTCTGCAACACCTGGCAGTCTCCTTAGACCTGCTGATTCAGAATCTGAATGACCGCATCCCCAGGTGAGTCACACAACAGTGATGTTCAAGGAGCGGTTGTAGGCTCAGCCTGTTTCACGGGCAGCAGTGGCCACGTCTCAGAGGCACTGTATTGTAGGAATGGCCTTGCTGTATTTTAGCTTAGGTTCTGATTTCCTATCATTTTTATGATAAATTCTAATACAAAGTGATCTAGATATATATCCATATGTCAGTATGTGATTTGGTTTTGTACCTTTCTCTGGGTATTCATGTGCCAGTGTATAGATCATGAAAAGAATTCTTTATTGATTGTCAGCCATGAGGTCTCAGGATGAGATGATAACAGTGCCTGTTGTATACAGTCATTATAGAAGGTGCTGGAGATAGAAGCAGTAAGATGCTGCTTCTACATTTGAAGGGTCTGGTCCAGACAGATCAATATGTAAATGGAAAATTTTATCTTAAGCTATATCTTGTGGTAACAGAAGGGACCAGAGAGAAGAGCTTGTAGTTCTTTATCCCACCACTTGAGTGTGTCACTAGCAGTATACTTGGATAGGTGGCCAACTTTATATGATAAGACATTTTTAGAGCTTTACCAAACTTTTGACCTCTTTTGGGAGCTGTCCTGATTCCTTTTTAAGCCAAACGATAGCACCTTCTCTGTTTTAAATAGCCTAAACAGTCATTTGTTTAGTTACCACCTGCTGGTGTGTAGCCTTAGGGAGGAGTGTTTACTGTCGAGTGGTTGTTCTGCTCTGCTCCTGGACTATGGATTCCTGCTTTCCATTAAATGGAGTGACTGCCCTCTCTTTTTGTCTTTGAACTCTAATGGAAGGCATGTTATCTTTACATTTAAAGCTTTTTCTTCCAGATTGCCTAGTTAATGCATGGTCACTAGTTCTTGTAGTTGAATTAACCCTACTTGAAGATTCCGCAGGTGGATTTTGGCTCTCTTAATGCAAGATTTCTCAAGAATTTTGCAGAAGAGAGATGTAGTAACCATATCACATATGTTCTTTTTGGCCGTAAGTATGGAACAAAGACTATCTGGGAAACCACCATCTACAATTAGCCTATTGCCTTTTCTTAAAAACTAAAAGTTCTTTTTCTATATTTCTATTTACTTGCTTTTCCTGTATTATTTTTCTATGTTTCCTTTTTCTGTATTTCTACTTGCTTTTACATACTCCTTTGCTTTGGTTTCACATAAACTTGGGATGAAGTCCTGTAATTACTTGCTAGCTAGATGGGTTTTGGAAGTCCATTCTCTGAACCACACATGTAAAATAGGAAGCAAGTATTTCCAGATGACGTTACGAATGAAATGAACTACTGTATATAGAGGGTCTGGTAGAGTTCATGCAGTCATTTATTTGATTTGAGCCCCCAGCATCTAGCAGGCACAGGTCCTGGGAACTGTATGCTAGACAGCGTGTTGTAATACGCTTACAGATAAAAATGGACGTGACCTGCCCTTAGGGGGTTTATGGTTCTTTAGTGTATGACCAAAATGCCAGCAGGGGCTGGGCAGGTTACACAGGTATGTAAAGCAGCCCTCATGGGTTCTGTGGCAAATTGGAAAGCCATGCCCCAATTCTCCATTCCTGCCAAGGTCTTCTCACAGGAAAATGGTTCAGTGATATCAGATAGTCCTGTTTTTTTAAGGAGAATCCAGAAACTCAGATTTTTATGAGAAATCTCCATTTTTAAAATGTTGGTAACTAATAAACTTCCTAACCTCTGACTTCTAATTTAGCATCAAATACCAAGGGTATATCCCTATCAACGAATGTAACTTTGATGTTGTGT
Organism: Saimiri boliviensis; assembly: GCF_048565385.1. Taxonomy (NCBI): domain Eukaryota; kingdom Metazoa; phylum Chordata; class Mammalia; order Primates; family Cebidae; genus Saimiri; species Saimiri boliviensis. The sequence continues at coordinate 123,930,759 of NC_133453.1, forward strand.
TCTCTCTGGCCCATCAGTGATAATACAAAGAATGGCTCCCATCTGCAATCCCATGCTCTGTCTTAATGATAGGAGACATTCCTGGGCTCTGTATTTCAAGGCTTTGCCTCTTGTGTCCTTGTGAATCATGGACTGCAACAGTGAGAAACTTGACCCTGGGGTGGCCCCTTGTCTGTGGGGAAACAAATACTTTAAAAGGTCCATACTGGATTGAGCTCTGGATATGATCTTCTTACTACTCTGGCTTAGTTGCTCCTTCCTCTTGAGGCCAAAGATGAGAACATGTAGTGGTAAGCTTCAGAAACTAGCTATTCCTGGCAGGTAGGACCTGACTATTTTTTTTTTTTTTTTTTTTTTTTTTAAGGACCTGACTTTTATTCACTGCAGGGTTTAGCTTCTGTGAGCACTAAAATACCGAGCTACAAATCATTGCCTAAAACAAATAAAAAGTAATGCCTTTCAAACCTCTGTCAGTATGGATATAGGTTGTGTTCTGGAAAAGGTAAACTCTAACAATATCTATTTAGCTTTGAATTGCATTGTCCATTCCTGGGTGTGAACTTGAGAGGGGAAGCTTTCTCAAGAAGGGAAGGCTCTTGGTTTACTGTAGGATCCTCTTCAGCTGTGATTTTCTTAGCATCTTCTTTGGCCTCAAAAGGGTTCTGGTTCATGGCAGGTAGGAATCATTGTATCCTTCAGACAGTCTATGAGCTTTGGAGTGGCAGCTGATGGTGTTAATGAGATGGTTTTGGCAATGGCTCTGGGGCAGAACAGGCGGGAATGAGCCACATTATTTTACCTAGGCAGGGCTGGTTGGCAAGCTTTTCACTCACCTGCCAGCCATTAGGTGGACAAAATGCAGCCTGGTTTAAATACTTGAGGCAGTGAAGAATTGGACCCAGAAAATAACAGACTCAAGGAGATGATTTCCATGTGAGAATTGAGCACAAAGTGGGATGAATTTTTACAGAAGGAGCAATCTTTTTGATAAAAGAGGAAAGACTGGGATCCTCTTAGTCATTGTTTTAAGGCATAGTTCCAGAAGGTCACATTTGTGTGAGACCAGTCACCGCCACAGTGTTTTAGCGATGAGTGTGTGTGTGTGTGTGTGTGTGTGTGTGTGTGTGTGTGTGTTTAGGAATGTAGAAAAGAATGGGTGCAGTGGAGAGTGAGAAAGGTGTTTCTTGGAAGGGGAAAGCAATGGATTTCACAGGAAAGTTGAGAGTAGTTCTTAGCATTGTAGATGTTTAAATGCTTAGAGTCTGCCCTCGGCAAATTACAGGGTAAGAAAAGCTCTGATAAGAATCCTTATTTTTACTTTTGGTGCCCCTGTTGCCTAAAAGGTCGTCTAGCCAGAGGATAAACAAGTGTTTTATCCCTGGATAAATATCTGACATCTCCCAGATGTTTTTGCTCTAGTACAGATGCGGTTTATTGATTTATGGCCTCTCCATTTCACCCCTGTTCCTTGCTTTGTGAAAATGGATCTGGCCTCTTAAATGTTTCTCCTTTGCAGCTGGAACATGTTAATCTTTGCCAGTAGAGGGCGCTGGAGAGACATCTCAGGAGGGGGAAAGGGTTTTGTTTCCTGCTTCCGGTGGTTTCTGGGAAAGCTCTTCCAGAGTGTGACCTCTCCGGCGACCTTCTGTGATGTGTGCTGGCCAGCAGCTTCCTCTGGCACCCCCTTGGGGTGTCTTGTAGCAGAGTGCTGTCAGCGTGCTACCTCCCTGTAATCGGCTTTCCAGCACCGTAGAGGGCACCCCAGTGACTTTGCTGTCATCTAGGAAGTTGTAGTTGTGTCTTCTCCAACAAAGTGAGGAGAAGAAAACACCCACAGTTGGGTGTTTTCATGGATGTTTCATCCACTTAATGAATTTCTCAGTCTCAGGGTAGTGGCTACTCCTTATATCTGACCTTTCTGTATGCTCCAGAGTTCCTTGTATTACCTCTTCCTGGTCAAATCTTGTTAACAGAATCCCAGGTTGTAGTTAATAATTGTTTATATTAAGCTTTCCTTGTTCAAATTAGTATGTTTTCATTGAACCCTAAGTGATTGAACAAACCTAACAACAACAACAACAACAAATCAAGAAAAATTGTGGAAGACTCAGAAATGAGTAAAACAGATTAAAATCTAATGCAACTTTCTAGGTTATCTGTGTCTTTCATTTTCTTTGAACTGTTTTATATTTTGGCAAGTTATAGAAAAGTGATAGTAATGGAAATGGTTTTTTTTTTTGAGACGGGGTTTCGCTCTTGTTACCCAGGCTGGAGTGCAATGGCACAATCTCGGCTCACCACAACCTCTGCCTCCCGGGTTCAGGCAATTCTCCTGCCTCAGCCTCCTGAGTAGCTGGGATTACAGGCACGTGCCACCATGCCCAGCTAATTTTTTGTATTTTTAGTAGAGACAGGGTTTCACCATGTTGACCAGGATGGTCTCGATCTCTTGACCTCGTGATCCACCCGCCTCGGCCTCCCAAAGTGCTGGGATTACACAGGCTTGAGCCACCGCGCCCAGTCGGAAATGGTTCTTGCTCATAGAATTGCACATGAATTTTGCCCGATCATTTAGGAGGGAATTACTGATCCCTCCCAAAAAACCATTTTTATGTATAACGGATTGACATTTCTAATTGTCTACACACGTGTATTTTGTATTTTTTGGACCTGTTGTAACATCTTTCTGGTTCCTACGTTAGAGCTAAACAAGATCTTTGATGTGTTTATTTTATATTTGTAAAAGTCATGGTTTACCTTTTAAAATATTCTATAACTATATGATACGGAATTTACAAGATGTGCCCATGTATGTTAAAAATGCCACAGAAAATGGGGTATGAATTTTTAGAAAAATGATTTAAATGAATTTTAATACTTTATAATTGGACAGACATGGATAAAATCATCTTATGAATGGAAAAGGTATCACTATTATGTACTGAAAATAAAACATAACATACCCACAGATTGGGAGAAAATATTTGCAAATAATAGCTGATAAGGGTTTAGAATATGTAGAATATGTAAATAACTCTACAACTCAATGACAGAAAGACAGATGAGCCAATTAAGAAATGAGCAAAGGATCTGAACAGATATTTCCCCCAAAATAAATAAAAATAGTAACGTGAAAAGACAAGATTCTCACTGTCTTTAGTCAGCAGGAAAATGGAAATCAAAACCACAATGAGATAGCACTGTACATCTGTTAGGATGGCTGTCATCAAAAAGACAGATGGCTGGGAAAGATGGGAGAAGGGAAGAGAGTAGAGAATAAAACAGCAGCCCCCAACCTTTTTGGCACCAGGGACTAGTTTCATGGTGGGCAATTTTTCCACGAATCTGGGGGTCGTTTTGGAATGAAACTGTTCTATCTCAGATCATCAGGCATTAGATTATCATAAGGAACATGCAGCCTGGATCCCTTACATGTGCAGTTTGCAATAGGGTTTGTGCTCCTGTGAGAATCTCACTCAGCTGGTGATCTGACAGGACGTGGAGCTCAGGTGATAATACTCACCTGCGGGCTGCTCACCTCCTGCTGTGTGGCCCAGTTCCTAACAGGCTAAGGACTGGTAGTGGTCCACGGCCTGGGGTTGGGGACCTCTGTGTTAAAGGATACAAAATTACAGCTAGGTAGGAGAAACAAGTTCTAGTGTTCTGTACTACTGTAGGGTGTCTATAGTTAACCATAATATATGGTTTCAAATAGGATCTTGAACCTTCCCAACACAATGGTAAATATTTGAGATGATGGATATATGATTACCCTAATCTACTCTTTATACATTCTGTGTATTAAAACATCACTGTACCCCTTGACTATGTACAGTTATTTGTCAATTTAAAAAATTGTCAAAGAGACAGATAAGTGTTGGCAAGAATATGGTGAAATTGGAACATTAATACACTGGTGGGAATGTAAAATGGTGTAGCTACCGTGGAAAACATTTTAGCAGTTCCTCAAAACATTAAATACGAGTTATATGACCCAGTAATTCTACCCCGAGGTATATACTCAAGGGGAATGAAACACACACACACACACACACACACACGCACACGCACACAGTCATACACAAAATGCTCATAGCAGTTTTATTCATAATAGCATCAGCTGATGAGTAGATCAACAAAATGTGATACAGCAATTCAATGGAATGTTATTTGGCTATAAACAAAATGAAATACTGATAGATGCTATAACATTGGACCTTGTGAAAGAAAGTGAAAGAAACCTGCCAAAGAACACTGCATATGCTTCTGTTTATATCAAGTGTCCAGAATATGCATATCTATAGAGACACTAAAGTAGATTAATGCTTGCTTAGAGCTGGAAGGGAGGAGGAGGGGTTAGGAGGTAGTAGCTAAAGGGCATGGGTTTCATTTGGGTGTGATAAAATGTTACATGAAATTCTCTACAACCACACTACCTTGAATGTGTCCAATCCATTCTGATATTGGAAGCTAAGCAGAGTTGGGCCTGGTTAGCACTTGTATGGGAGAAAAGTTATAAAACTGTTTGTTGTAATGCTTACACAACTCTGAGCACAGTTAAAACCATTGTATTATACATTTTAAATTGGTTAGTTGTATGGAATGTGAATTTTATCCCAACAAACTGTTACCAAAAAAGGTTTATAACCTAGACAAATAATTATCAAATAAACCACATTCCTCTGTGGTGGGTGGTAAATACTTCCTGTGTAGCAATGTACAAATTCATATGTGAGGATCTTCATAGGCTTTCTTGATATCCTCTCATATAGAATTCTTCCTTTGACTTTGGAACACCATTTCTTAAAGAGACTATGGCAAAGTGACATGAATAGTTGCTTGATTTCTTGATGGATGGTTCCCCTTGTCTACCCTCTGGAGTTTAGTCCTTTTGATAGACATGTTAGAAGCCCAGAACTTCTAGAGCCTGAGGGGAGCAGCTTGGTTGAGTAGCTCTCTACCCACTGGAGGTATTTGGGGTCAGATGACTGGGTTTGTTGCTGGCTGTGAGAATGATCTGACCAGGGCAGGGCCAAGTGACTGACATGGCTGAGCAGTGACTGGCCTTTCTTGCTTGCTGTGCCAAGTTGTCTGTCTCCTGGTACTTTCCACCCAGCGAGATGAGGAAGAAGGAATTGCCTTTCTAGACAAAGATGGTTCTGTCTGCAATATGTGATACAGCACTATTGCTCTGTGCAAACTTCAGGCAGCCATCCTCCCTAACAGACCAGCTCCTCCATTTTCCTGTTTTGACGAATGACATGTCACCTTTTCCTCAGCTGCCCAAGCTGGAAACCGAGTGTTCATTCCATACTCCTCCTCCTCCTTCCTTCTTCCCTCCAGTTAGTCAGTCATTGCCCATTGTCCTGCTGATTTGACCCATTACATGTTTTTAGCTTTTGGTTTCTTTACTTATCATGACTGGACTGCCACTACCTGTTCAGGCCTTTATTGGACTCATTTCTCACCCAGATTTTCATGAGCCACCCCACTGGGCTCCAACCTTCCCCCCTTCAAACCTATCCTCAGCAGCCAATATCAAATATGGCAGCCTCACCACTGTTAAGTGTCTTCAGTGATTTACCTCCCATTTGGCGGTGGTTCTCATTGAATAGGGTAGGAGTTTCAGAATCATCTAGGAACCAGAGCCCTTTTCAAAGTATTTAGGTGTAGATCTGTAACCAGGTTTCTTCTTGGATGTTGTGGGCTCTTGGCCTCCAACCTCTTAAAGAATAAGCAGTGGGGCCGCTTCAGCTGCACCGTGTGCTCGCAAAGTAAAATTTCGGACCCAAAACAGTGTTGCAGAAAGGTGATTTTATTTAGGTAGAGAAAAGAGAAGGAAAGCAGAAGAAGAGAAAGGCTTCCATGAAGAGTATGAAAACGGATTCCAGAGGAGAAATCCCAGAGGGAGCTCCCACAGTATGGGAGGGAGTTCCAGAAAGCTGGAAATCCGGCACAGGTGAGGGAGCACAGACTTTTATCCTGGGAGAAACCCTCACCTTCTCTAAGAACCTCGGCCAATGAAAGGAGTTCCTTAGAACTTCCGCTGGAGTGATTAACTTTTAGTTTCTTCCCGCACCTGTGAAATTCAAACATAAAACTGTTGAATCTCCCGGGTGGAGAGAGATAGGAGGGGAGCATGGTGCTAGGAAATTCTTGCCCTTAAAGCTACGCCCCGTCATGGACCCTGAAAGAGGACATGTTCCCTCAGATCCTATCCTGGACCCATAAGCTGAAGAGGGGCCTTGGGAAAGGGCTTCTGCATCTTGAAAAATCTCCCCAAACAGGACAATACGTAGTAAGTTATGCTTAGAAAACAATTTATTTTTAAATAATTCCACAGGAAGTTGTAAAACTAGTACAAAGAGACCCATGGGCCCATCTTTCCCCAAATTTTATGCTCTATTCCAATACCAAACCAAAAAATTGATGCTAATAGGTTATTTTTTTTATAGACCACAGACCTTTGCAATGTTTTTTTTAATGCCCATTTCTCTTGCCAGGTAGGAGTGTAGCACCTCCTGCTAACATGAGATGTTGGATTATTTCTTAACTGGGGCACATTCTTATTTAGGAATGGCATGGGTGGTGTTGATTCTGTGCATGGTGGTGGTTATGGTGTGTCTTGTATGTACATGTGTGAGAGAGATGGGTGGCAACTACCAGTTTTTCCTTGTAGAGTGAATTATATCCCCCAAAAGCTTCCCAAGATCACATTTGAGTAATGTAATTCTATCTAGTGACCTGAGGTCATAACTTTCTTAGGTTAAAAAATTAGAACTGCCACAACAGGTTTTATGCTGCAAGAATAGTATAGACGTTGATTCTTCTTGCATACAAGATGCACTTAGCTTAAAATGTCATTGTGAATTGTTTTCCAGGTATGCGTAAATTTGGCTTTGTTTTATCTTATGTCGATTGTAAAATACAAGGGTTTAAAGCTGGTTTTTTGTTTTGTTTTCTGGACTTGTTTTGGTCATAATTCTAAAATACAGTGTCTGCCAGGGAATGGCTCTATGCAATGAATCAGAGCGTAGTTTTGTTTTGAGAGATGAAGTATTATTTTGGGTCATAATGAATTTAGTGGAATGGATTTCAGACTTTTAGGTGCTGACCCAGAAAATTATTTGAAGTAACAATCTTTACCCTACTAGGAATTGGGCTAGTCTGCTTTGCTTCCTCATCAAAACTGATGGACAGGATGGAAAATTCCCTTGTTTCAGTTGCAGTAACATTTTGCTGACACTTGGTGCATGTTTGTGTGTGTGTTTCACACAGATACGCTTACATCCTTTTAGAAAAGGAACTGAAGGGGAGAAAGAAAACCACAACCTGCTTCAGAATAAAACTAGGTAAGCAAAGGCAGATTTTAATGTATTTAGATCAGGCAGAAGGCTTGGTCCTTCCACTTTGCTCGCAGAGGCCTCTGGGGCTCATTGTAGGAGTCATGAGACTTCTCCGGTAACACCTATCTCTCATCAAGGATCAGTCACTAGACTAGGCGGTTTGCAAGTTTAAACCCTGCAGGTAGACATTTTACATATGAGGAAACTGGATCTTCATTTCTGTAACTTCAAGTGGGGGCACAGGGCTGTCTTATGTCAGTGCAGCGATTTTAATCTGGATCTAATTGCCAAGCCTCTCTACCACACCAGATTGCCTCTCCATCCATGCACAACACTCTGTGTTTGCCTCTGGCCCTCTTGAATAATTCCAAAGCAGGCTTCTAAGAGAGGATTGCAAAGGCCAACTTCTTTCACAGCTGAGAAGCTGTCTTCTGAAGTGTATCTCTTGAGCGGAGAATTCAGAATACTAGATGATATGTCCTTTCCTGATGGGTGATGATCTCATTAGAGCAGGGAGACTTCGTGGGTCAAAGAAGAAAACAGTCCATTGAAAGTTCCTCATGTGTTTCATTTATCTGTTTTTCTCCTACCTTGTTATTGATGTGATGAAGCAGTTGTTGGGGGCTGAGAAGGAAGCTGGGGTGCGGGCAGAGGTTGGTGGGAGTCAAGGCTTACGGGTTCTTCCTAAGCGACTCCTAGAGCAGTGATGCCTATACATAGTTTCCAAGGGTACCACCAGCAGCCATCTTTACTGACCAAAGGGGCTACAGGGATTTTCCCAACAAATATTAAGTAGTCAGTTCATAGAAAGATTTGAATCTTTTCCTTCAAGAAGTTTGAATCTCAACAGGGAGCAGATGGTAAAGCTAAAAGTCAAATGTATGTATGTATCAAGAATTATGAGACTATGGGGTTGCATGCACAAGACACAGCAATGTGGCCCTATCCTTCAAGTAGGGTGACCAATGGGGACAAATTTGTTCACCCTACCTTGATAGTCTTTGTGGCCCTGGGGAAGTGACTTAGGCTTTCTGGATTCTCAGGCCTGCTTCTCTCTCACCAGATGCTTTTAAATTTCCTTCCACTTTAGGATTAGCGGTGAGGTGTGACTCAGTCACAAGCTTGTGTTCAGTGGTGAACTTGAGGGCTGGAAGCCAGTGCTCAGAATTCTTTGAAAGTGCTGATCAGAAGTCAGTATTTGAGAACAATACCAGCTACTGTTTAGAAAGTCCAGAGTAGTTGAGCAATTGGGATAAAGTAACACCTATCATAGACTGAGCAGGTGAGGGAGATTGTAAACTGCTTTCAATCCAAGGTCTTGTATCTTTGCCTCAGTCTTTAAGACTTCCACAGCTTCAAATGCTTAGGGTGGTGGTTGTAAAGAAGGCTGCAGATGTATTTTATTTGGGCCACCCAGAATTTTTTTTAAAAAAAATTAAATTAGCACTAGCATTTAAAAATATGCAGATTTAACCAAAACTCAGGGTTTCTGGCTTCTTTGGAAGTTTGGAAGATCTGGCTAACCCAGGCGGTCTTGGCTGCCCTAACAGAGGGGTGCCTGGTCCTTGGTTCAACACAGCCCCTGCCTCTCTGCCGTGCTCCCCCACCTCATACCTATTTCTCTTCCCTCAGTACCCTTCTGCCCACCTATTGGCCTGGGAAGATGGTTAGCTTAGCTCAGTAGTTCTCAACTCTGGCTGTATCTTAGAGGCTCTTGGGGTGCTTAAAATTATACTGCTTTTCTGGCCCTGTCTAGACCAATTGAATTACGATCTTAGGGAGGGCTACCGTTTGTGTTTAAAAGGTCTTCCAGCATGATCGTGAGCCCATTGAGGGTTGAGATACTGATACCTCAGCTTGATCCTGGGCTGGGTTTTGGTGGAGAGAGAGAAGAGCCATGGAATTGAGGAAAATAACCTCATCCAGTTGACAGGGCCAGTGACAGCATGAGCTAAATGTTAACTGAACACCCCGGGAAAAATCAGCCACTTTAAAAACATGAATATCCAAATGATGTATTCATGGCATGTTTTGCTAAGGTATTAATAAACTCCCCCTTAGATCTTGCTGTATGGCTGTAGGCATTTAAATCATTATAATAATAGGGTTTTTTTTTGTTGCATGGAGTGATTATAAAAGTATTTTTAATGGGTGTGTAAATCTAGTGTCATGAGAGGCAAGTGACAGATTTAGTGTATTTGAGGAAAGGGGTAAAAGGAGAGGAGGCACAGTCAAATTAGCTTTGGTTTTCTGTTATTCATAGTGACTTCATTCATCTCCAATTCTCACTGAAACTCAGTTTCTATCTGTTGCTCCTCTTCCCTTTCCTACCATGATCACATTCTAGGCTATGAGTGTCATCCTGAATTGTTGAAAACATTCACATTTTCAATACAAACCTGTTTTTCTCAGTTAAGTTTAAAATGGAAGAACCTCAAACACCACCTATTTCTGCTGCTTAATTTTAAGGGCAGACAAAACCAAGGTTTTGAGATAAGTGACTTGTCCAAAGCTCTGCCTCTAGCCCTGGTACTCTGTGCAGTGTTTAGAGTTGTTCTTCACAGGTCCCATGACTGCAGAGAAAGCTTGGAGCTCTGGTTTCAGGAACTTTTCTTCAGCTTTTATTCCTGGTGTCTAGCCTGGACCTTGAGATTAGTTGGAGGAATTTGAAGGATGACACCCAGTTTAGGCCACAGGATCTCCTTGAAACCTGTTGAGGCTTCTCTGCAGCTCAGAAGAATCTCTGATATGCTTTGGCTGTGTTCCCACCCACATCTCATCTTGAATTGTCGTTTCCCATAATCCACATGTGTTGTGGGAGGTAATTTAATCACAGGGGCGATTACCCCCATGCTGTTCTTATGCAGTGATAGTGAGTTCTTATGCAGTCTGATGGTTTATAAGGACCTTATCCCCCTTTTGCTTGGCACTTCTTGCTGCCACCATGTGAAGAAGGATGTGTTTGCTTCCCCTCCCTGAGGCCTCACCAGCCATGCTGAACTGTTAGTCAATTAAACTTCTTTCCTTTATAATTTACCCCATCTTGGGTATATCTTTATTCGCAGTGTAAGAACAGACTAATACAGGGACCCACCAGTAGAGCCCCTAATTTCAGCGTGTTATGGCTGTTCCGTGGGGGTGGTGGGTGGGTGGGTGTGTACATGGTTGGAGAATGTTTCTAAGTGCAGGGACTCTGTCTTGTACCCTAGATGTTTTCTCCTCAGTACTTTAGCATCACTGGGAGCACCCAGCAAGCCCCTTCAATAAATATTTGTCTGATGAGGTTGCAGCTCTCTAGTTGGCCTCTTACCACCTTTTTATACAGTTTTCATCCTATGGAAGCTACTCTAATGTCACTACGATATAATGGCAAAAGAAAAATAGTAAGATTTGATATCTTTCTAAACTCCAGAAATGTGCTAGTAATCTCTCCTTATCCTCAGGATAGCCTCTGCAGTTTAAGGTAGGTAGATAGGTAGGTTATACAGAAGGAGTGTGTGTCTGTGAGAATTTTTACCCTCTTGGTCTGTACTTGGCTGCTGAGGTCTGAAAGAATTGTTTTGCTCACTACCTGAATTTTACCTGCACCTCCTAATGTCTTTGAAATTAAGTCCCTCCTGTGAGACTTCCCACTTGGCCATTCTGGATTCTACTCTCTATCATGGAAGGCAAGACACCTCCTAGCAGAGATGCTCCACTGGCTAAGTAAATGTTTGCAAGATAATCTGGGAAGTTTTCTTTTTAGATTTCCAGGTACAAACCAAACCTGCAATGACCAAAGCAGTACTGGGGGAGTAGGACAAAGGAGAAACTGTTTTTTGAAACATTCTCCAGGTGGGAATTAATAATACCTACCTGGCTCCTCATTTGAAAATAGCTGACTAGCAGAGTTTCCTTGATGGAACCCGGGAGGGGGTGGGGAGGAGCCTATCATTCAAAGGAACTCATCTTACATAAATCAATGATTTAATGCCCTCCCGCCTTTTTGAGAGGGAATCTTGCTCTGTCACCCAGGCTGGAGTACAGTGGCATGATCTCGGCTCACTGCAACCTCCGCCTCTCAGGTTCAAAAGATTCTCCTGCCTCAGCCTCCGGAATAGCTGGGATTACAGATGTGTGCCACCATGCCCAGCTAATTTTTGTATTTTTAGTAGGGACGGGGTTTCTCCATGTTGGCCAGGCTGGTCTTAAACTCCTGACCACCTGATCTGCCTGCCTCGGCTTCTCAAAGTGTTGAGATTAGAGACGTGAGCCACTGCACCTGGCCCCCTCTCATTTTTTTTTTTAGACTTGTTCCATTTATTCATTTCATAAGTTTCGAGACCTTCTGAGTATGAAGTACTCCGAGAGGTACTGAGGCACTAGAGAGCAGTGATTAAAGAGTTAGATGCCCAGTCTCCAACAGCTGTGCTACCTGATAACCGTGACATTGAACAGATTGCTTAGTTCTTTGTGCCTCGATTTCCCCTACTCTGAATGGAAATAGTCAGCACCTACTTCATAGGCTTAGAGTGAGCATTAGAAGAGAGAATGTCTGTTAAGGATCACTGTTTGTAATTGTTAGCTTTTCGTACAGCGGTAATTAAGATAATCTTACCTTTATAGAGCATAAAGTTAGGTGGAAACACAGAAGAGAGGTTCAGAGGAGATGCAATGTGATAGCAAATGACACACGTGGCATTTGACCGTATCTGTGCTTTCCCCACCCTTGTCATGTCTTATTTATCTATCCTTGTCAGGAGTTCAGCTGTAAGAATTTTCTGGTATCATCCTGCAATTCTGTATTACATCGTGTTTAGGAAAGATGTGGTGTCAATGTGTGATGCTTCCAGGCAGTTTTGAGATATGTAAGGCTGTTGCCCTAATGAAATATGGCCCTAGGCCAGGCTCTGTGGCTTGTTCCTGTAATCCTAGCACTTTGGGAGGCCAAGAAGGGCAGATAACCTGAGGTCAGGAGTTGAAGACCGGCCTGGCCAACATGGTAAATCCTGTCTCTACTAAAAATACAAAACTAGTCAGGCATGGTGGCACATGCCTGTAATCCCAGCTACTCAGGAGGCTGATTGAGGCAAGAGAATCACTTGAACCCAGGAGGCGGAGGTTGCGGTGAGCCGAGGTCACTCCACCACTGGACTGTAGCCTAGGGGACAAGAGTAAAACTCTGTCTCAAAAACAAACAACAAAAAGAGAAATATGGCCCCAAGCTATTGTTCTTTTCTGCTCTGTATATCTTGGGCTTTTCCCCTTAGTATTATCAATTACTTTTGGGGACTGTCACCTTTGTTAAGGAGCTCCCTCATTCTTCTAAAATTCCGAATCTGAGTACTACTAGAAGAACCAGAGGTTATTGGCGAAACCAGATAACCAGACTTGTTAAATTTATGACCTTGATTTATGCAAACCACTTAATAGTCTGAGCAGTCTCGAGGAAAGACCTCAAGGTTGACCTCCTTCTGACCTACCCTCTGACTGCCTCTTCTACTTTTAGTGACCCTGTGATGACATTGAGCCCACCTGGGTAGTCTAGGATCTTCTTCCCCTTTTAAAGTCAGCTGATTAACAATCTTAATTCCATCTATTACCTTGATTTCCCTTTGCCACATAGATTCTGGGGATGAGGATGTGGATGGATTTGGGGAGCCAGTATTCTGTCTACCACAGCTATCTTGCTCTTTTTGTTCAATTATGATATGTTCCAAAAAGGAGTAAAACATGGAATACAAGAAGATAAAAATACATTTAACATTAAGAAAAAAGACAAGGAGAAAAGAGTAGGAAAATGAGTCAGAAGTAGGATTTATACAAAAGAATTAGTTCACTTACTTCCTGAAAGTGGATGGTGAGCTTTTCCTGCCAGCCCCCTTGAAGAGGGAAGCACTGTCAGTTACGCTGTAGTGTGTCCATCCAGTAAAACCCAGCCAGCTGTTCGGATACCTAGATGAATATTCTTGATACGAAGATGAAAGAAAAATTTCTCCCCTAAGTCTTCCTGGGTACACAAAATGTATAATGAGCAAAACCTTTGACATGTTTACAGTAAACCCAATGGTATGTTTCATCTGGACTTTCTGTTCGTTCTTTTCCTGCTTTGTGTTTAAGGTCAAATATACATTGCTTTGAAAATCTCTTACAAGACATGTGGTCCAGGGTCAGGCCAAATGTAGGAATTTGGAACAGCTGGAGCAGTGATTGCCATCTAGGGGCTCTCACCCCCTAGGGGTTTTTGAGGGTGCCCTGAGCTTTCATTAGAAAATGAAAGTGTGATGTATTTTTAACATTTGTATTTTTGAAGGACATAAAGTATATATTTATGTATATAATCCCTGATCTCCCCTCAAGATGGAAGAGAGTGGAAGCCTACCCGTGTTGATCAAGAGCTTAGATATGGTATTTAGTTGTAGTTGGAAGAGTGATCTGCACTAGCAATCTGTGAGGTTTTGGACCATTATATGTTACATTATAATAAAAAAAATTTATGTTCTTAATGGAGGGTTGTTTAAAGACAGGATGCATTAGGAAAAGTTAGACTGAAGTATAAATTATTGAGGAGTATATGAGAATTCTGTTGATTTTCCTCCATGTTATTTTCCCTGTAGTCAGAAGTTGCGTTCATCTGACCAAAAAACTTTTGGCATTTCTGATAGTAGTTTTTAAAAAGTCAATATTTAGAAATCAAAATATGACTGTTATAGTCATTTTGTCTTTTAATTTATTAGGACTAAAGATTCATATACCTGCAATGTGTTATTCGTGGAGGAATGCTTTCAAATAGCTGCCAGAAAACCGCCTGTCTTAGCTTGCTATTTAGAAACAACTGGAAAAAATATATACAAATAAACTTATGAGGTATGGGAGACAGCAGTTAATCACATCCGTCTTCCCTTCTGGATTCTGAACTAGAGGAAACAGAAGAAGCTAGAAAAAAATAAAAATACAGCACCAGTTTTATTAGTGTAAAGCAAAGTTGGGAGATGTGTTTTGGGTGTAAGACTTCCTTATCCACCCTAAATGTGATCTTCATAGCCGCTCAGGTGATGGCTGAGCATCTGTGGGCGGCTCTGCCCATGTAACCCATGGGAGCAGGAACAGAATGTGTGTCCAGCAGCCCCTTAAAGCTGAAGCGCTGTCCTCCCTCCTCTGGAGGAACCGTGAGCACCCCAAAGAAGGAGGAGGCATAGAGTTCCCCACTATGTTTTCTTCCTGGGCAATGGGATGAATGTTCTGCCGGAAAACATGTTCAAAGGAAGCAGTGAGTTCTTTTATAAACTCTTTGATTTGTTTTGAAGTCCAGATGTAAAAAAATGCAAACACTGGCAGTTTGTCTAATTGGGGGTGGTAAGTGGATTGCTCTCTGTTTTGAATATGCATTTGGTCCTCACACCAGATACGCACTAACAAGTACATAAATTCAGGATGAATTTTATTGACATACTTTTTTACCAACACAATTAAATTGAATGCTGTGTGTTACAGGTTAAATGGGCAAAGGGTGATTTGCCAGTAATCATTTGGAACATTAGTATAGATGGTATCAAAATGAACTTCATAAACGTTTAATTCCTTGTTTCAGAAATGGATTATGACTTTAATATCCTATACCCTATATTCTTATATATGTGTAAACCCTGAGAAATGCCTAAAACGTTCTTAAGGGGTGGGAGTGTATGTGTGAGAGATTGTACATTACTGTTAAAAGGCTCACTTATCATAAGAGGTTGGGCAAAGCCGATCCAGAACAATGGATGGATAGTGTATCCCTTAAGTCATCTTTCAAATACAGTTTCTTTCAACCAAATTTTGAAAGACTTTGAAGGGGCTATGAAGTCACTGAAGTACCCTGGAAAATAACGGAATTAGAATCATTTCCAGAAACTTTCAATTATTGGTTGAAATACTCTTATGCAAAATTAAGGCACCTAATGAGCATGCTTATCTCAGCTGAAGGCTGTTTCACTTTGAAGTCAACTGGGGAAGTGCTTGTGATTGCAAAGCACTTGTTCTAAAGAGAGGATTTTGTCAATTATAAAACAGTAAAAACTCAAACCCCCATGATGTTGAACTTTGAGCAGTGCAAGGTGTATGTTGGGTAGCTGCATAAGGTGCTTTGCTGTGTGGAATTATTTGCATTATCAGAGTTTGATGTTGGAAAACATGTATCCAGGCTGTGTCTTTGATTTTAACCTAATGGATCAAAACCTTTGCTTTTTGTCAGCAACTAGAAAGCAGGACCAGTTGTCCTGTAGGCACTCTTACTTCACAATGATTAAACTACGCGGTTTATGTGTATAATGCTCATGTCAGCTTAAGATGTACATCTAAATTATTCAAAAGTGATGCAAGTTCTGTATGTGTTTTAAAAAGGAGAATTGTGCCATGTTCTCTGTCATCCTTTACTGGAAATTAGGATCTGATACACCACTGCTCTTACTATTCTAGATAAGATAGGTTTAGATATCTAGAAACATAACTGGAAAAAATATATAAAAATAAACTTATGCAGTATTGGAGCAGTGCTTCTCATGTGCAAACAAATATCCTTGTGGTCTGGTTATAAACACCAATTGATTCTGTTGTTTTGGGGTTGGGCCTAAGAGTCTGCGTTTCTAACAATCTACCAGATCATTTCAGTGCTACCTCTCCATAGACGAGAGTTTGCTGGTTGCTAAAAGCATTGTAGACATTGAGGCCATTAGGCTAGCCTCAAATCATTTCTCATCTTTGGAGCCAAATGCCCAGGAGAGGTTAATACAAGCTGTATTAGTTTAGCATTATTCTCTACAAATCATAGTGTGGGATGATCTAACAAGGCTCTGTGGTAGACTAGCTACTGAAAGCCTGGCTCCTCAGGCACGGCATTGACATCATGAGACCAGCTTGTGATTACTTTAAGGAGAAAACAAGCCTACCTTGGCAGATGAATTACCTAGTAAGCCGGTGACTCTGAATTTGTGGGATGGGGGAAGAGCAGACAGCTTATCTCTTGAAATTCCAGAATGGATCACATTTTGGGCTTTACTGGATAGGGCCCATAGAGGTGTTATGGAATGTCTTTTACTAGTTCTCATGCTTGGCTGTGTGTCAAGATCATCTAAGCAGCTTAAAATAAAAATGCCTCTGCTTGGGCCACACCTCAGACAAAGTAAATCAAAATCTTTGGGTGTAAGAGCTGGGCATCTCTATGTTTTAAAAAGCAGTCCAGGTGATTCTATGTACATCAGAGTTGGGAGGTCCTGATTTAGTCAGTTCTAAGCCCTGAAGGCAAGAAACTCTTCCTGAGATGCTCCATTTTAGCTTGAGCTGGTTTATCATTTGTGCACACTGAGAGTTTGTGACCAGAAACCCGTGAGGATGACCCAAGTTATTGGCAGTGTTTGGGAGAGTTGACCTTGCTATATACATGAAGGAATGAGTGAACTCACCAACTATCATCTGACCAGTGATTTCTTCCCTAAGAAAATTCAGACCTTGGCTTTTATGACTCTGGGTCTGTTAGAGCTTGGGGCTGTGTGATCAAGTGGCTTGACTACCGTAGCTTTATTTTAGAAGTGATGAGAAATTCTTTATAAGGTTAAGTTGGATAAGCCTGAGTGGTCACTTCAGATAGTGCATGTGTGTGGACACACATGTGTTTCCTCAGCCATTAGCTAGTGCAGTTTTTAAACCAAATCAAATTTGGGGAGGACTGTTCAGTTTCTACAAACAAGGCAGCTAGAACACTCCTGGGGTAGGCCAGCACCCAGCCTGTGCTCCTCCCTAGGTGGAGGAGTGGGTTACTAGGGGTCGGCGTGATTGGGCCGGAGGGTTCAGGAAACAGTTGTTAAATAATGAGCTTTATCTTGAAGGCATTACGCATATTTCTGAAATAAGTGTGGTGATTTTTGTGACTGTGATTTTCTTTATTACTGGGGCTATTTTGGCCCGTTGTCGTTCTTGTTTTTTTCCTAGATGTAGAGTTTCCAGAAGGCTGATCCTTAGAGAAAAGGTGTATTTTAACCCTTATTATAACATTTCTTTGTGGCTTTACAGTCCTTTGAGAGTGGAAGCAAATCTTTTGAGTATTTTCATTCAACATTGAGGAGACCTACCCGACAAATTGACATGCTGTGTGATCTTTTCACAGACGATTCTTTCTTTCTTAGAGAGTCATTATCGACCTGTCTTAAAGCCTGTTCATGGTTTCCTGGGCTGGAAGCCAGGTGACAATCCTAGGGCTTTTCTATGGCTGTCTGATGAAGCATCATCTAGATTTTGTCGTCTTCAAAGCTGCCTTCTCTATGCTCATTGATTTATGGACTGGATCTTTGGAGCACAGACCAAGTGCCTTATACTCATTAGTAAATTGGGCACAGCTAGGCTAGGAATGAGATTCTCAGTTGGTGCCCAGACAGCACTGGCAGACATGGGGAAAATGAGACTCATTTATCAGTCACCTTGAGACAGCATCAGAAACTGGCTACCTTCCTTCACTCTGAGGCCTTCCACAGCCTCAGCACAGGCAGGGGTAGTGATGGGCTACCAGGTTCACCTTGGTTTGCTTCTGTCTCACTCTGCAATCTGGTCACATGGGCAGAACCTGTCTGATCATCTTCTAGCAGGTAGATATGATCTTGTTGATTGGTAAAGCAGTCTCTGTCAATTGAGGCAGTTTTGGCACTGTTGAGAGACGTTTTTTGATTTTCACAACCCCCTAATTGTAGAGGGTTATTGGAGGGCTCTAATGGCATCTAGTGGCTAGAGGCCAGCAGTGCTGCTAAACATCTAATAGCTTCCCACAACAAAAAATTATTCATACCTGTATGTCAGCTGTGCACAGACTGAGAAACACTGGATTAAAGCGATTTATTTCATTTTCAGGGACCTGTGTTTTGTTTTGGTTTAGTAGATGTTTTCAGAATTCTTGGAGTTGCTGTTTCCTTTTTTTGTTGATCGGAAATTCTGTCAACTGTGAATATCGTATGAGCCCGGTGAATGAAACTCACAGAACATGTGAAGATCTTATCTCCTCCAGCAGCAACAGCTTCCTTCTCATTCTTGTCCCCGTTCCGTTTTGTCCACCTGCCAGTAATGTGCACACCCAGGAGACTTAAGTCAGGGTAAAATCATCAAATGTTTGTTTTCCCTTCCCCTTCCACGCCCTCTAGTGGCCTGCTTTGCCTGTCAGCTGGGGTCTGGGTGGCAGAACCTGGGAATACACAGGGCAGGAAGGAGACGGCACGTTCTGGACCCAGATTCACCAGACACAGTGTTTGGAAAGTTATTTTACTATCGATGCTAGATACGGAGCCCTGAACTCCGCTGAGTGGATGGCATAACTGTAAGACAAATAACCACTTCAGGTGGGTGGTATTGGAGGTTTTCCTTTCCCGGCCCACAGGAAAAATGCACATGTAGCAAAATGAATGAAAACTTTGGGTACAGGACTGTCTTGTTTTGATCACTTCAAATATAAGTGGGGAGGGGCTGTTTAAAACCCAGATATTCAAAGAGCCTTCCCAAGATATCAAAGGTGTGTTGTTTTTAGCTGGTGTCTTTCAGCTAGTTAATTAAAATAAGACTAGTTTAGCCAGTGCTAAAGGGAACAGGCTGTTTTCACTTAGAATGTGTTTTTCCTGTTTATTTAAAAAAAAAAAAAAAAAAAGACCGAGGTCCTGAAAGTGAAGGGTCTCTGTTCATACCTGATCTTGGGCAGCATTCCTGTCTGCTCCTGAGCGCCTTTGCTACCTAGAGCTGGAAGAGAGTCGATGGCATCCCAGCTGTCGGGGATTCACAGTTGAGCTTTAGGCACCTGCTGAGTGGGCTCTATCAGGTTGGTGGCACTGGGCCATCTGGGGGAGTGAATGACCTCAGAGTTTCTTCTCAGAAATTTGGATTTATTTTAGAAGAGAAAGCTGCTTTGCCTGTCCCTTCCTCCTCCTCTGCTTCTCCTTTTAATACCAACTGTATTTAGATGAAGACTGCCCCCCGCGTCCCTGTTCCATCTGTCTTCCTTATACCAGTAATTCTGTAAATGTGTGTTTTTCTTCCTTTCATGTGTTGATTCTGTTAACCCTTCAGATTGGTAAGACATTAGACTCACGGCTTCTTAATATTACTGGACTTTGGTTTCTGTTTTATGTTTCATACAGAGAGCTCTCTTCCGCTGTGAATTTCTGCATGCAGCTGGTGACTCACCTTGGTTTGGCACAGGCCATATAGTATTAGGAGCAGGACTGGGGTGCTGGTTTGATTCTGATTCTAACTGGAAAACATAACATTTTCTGGCCTCAGGGTCTTCCTCTGAAAATTGAGTGTTTGCATTTGATCCCTAAACAAAACCAGATGTAGTCTTCTAGTCTGTGAAAAAGCTATTTTATACATTTTAATTTATAATGTTTCCTTTTAAAGTTGATTGTTAGACCGGCAAGATGTGGTTCTGTGGTGAGCATAAAACTGGGGGTTTTAGAAGGTGTTGTGCAGTCATTGCAAGGTTAGCACCCAGTTGATTTCTGCACTGTGTTTTGGTTCAGAGTAGAAGCAGCCCAGATTCATCCAGTTATGAAGGGGAATGGCTATTTTAAAAAATAATTTGCCAAGCACTTGAAGTTGCTTTCAATGTAAATTGAGATGGAGGCTGAAAAGTGAAGTAGTAGAAATTGTTTAAAAGTTGAATTATTAACATCTAAAGACAACTGTCACTTGTAACATGGAAGTCATCCTTGGAACCTTAAGATGTGTGACCAACTCTCACCTGGCATTTAATTAGGGTAGTGTTTTTGTCATACAATTCCATATGAATAGATAAATGGACCTGGATTTTAAAATACACATAACTAGACCACTACTAAGTAAGGTGACCAGTAAGGTGAAAATTTGAAGTTTAAACTCCAGATTCGGAAGTAGCCCGGGCAGTTTTGCTGATCCTCTGCAGTATCAATTGATACGTATATTGATTGTCTCCGGTATCTTAGGATTTGGCATGGAAAACTTGTTCTTAAAAAAGCAAATGTTTAAAAACTTATTTTAAACAAAAGCAAAAGTCAAATGAAACATTTGTGGAACCTCTGGAATATCTCTGAATCTTTGATGTTCTTTGGAGCACAGTTTGAGAACCAGCACAGTTTGAAAACTTGGTGGCTCACCCCTACTCTTCTGGCTCTAGCAGTATTCTGTGATTCCAGAACTTTCTCCATTTTATACATGCAGAAACTGAGATGGACACACTTAGGATCACATAATGCCAGTGGAGAACAAGCTGCAGATTAAAGATTTTCAGGTTTTTGATGCAAGAGTTCTCTCAGTTCCTCCGTGTCAGCCTTTCAGGTGTCATTTCCTGCTGTCTTCTAAGCATAACAGTGATAAGACAAGTGGCCTCTGAGAGGGGTTCCCTGGTGCTTTCCCCTCCATCCCTTGTCTTCCACATATTTTGTTCCTGTAATCTCGCTGCCCCCCTCTAGAATTTTTTTCTGGAGTGTTTTTCTCCAATGTTCTTCTCTCTTAATACCTGACTACCATCATATCCACTTTAGTTTAACCCTGCCTCTTCAAGGGATTTTTTTTTTTTTTTTTTTTTTTTTTTTTGCTACTAAGGGTAAAATCTTGCAACAGGTTAAGGTGCAAATATCATGTCAGAATGCCCAGGTTCTATGGTTCATACCAGAAGGAGGTCTTGGAGGTCTTTGCTGATTTGCATTTCGTCACCTCATTTTCACCATCCTGTCCTTACATCTTGTGAAAGTGTCCAAACCCTTAATGCACACCAGCCTCTGTGTGGAAGGCAGGGTCATTGCCGGCATTTCTTGTATTTGGGGGCCTCACAAACTCCGCAGGTGAGATGAAACAGGACTGTCCTGTAGACAGTAGATAAGAGCAGTAGATACACAGTTTTTCAGAAGGAGCGCTGCTGTGAGTACTCCAAGGAAGAGGAGTTCTCCTCAGTCTAGGGAGCCCTAGAGCCCTTATGCGGGAGGTGGGGTAAGATGGGAAGCTGGAGATGTGAGTAGGATTTTCCAAAGAAATTGGGTGGAGACAGCAGACTTAGGATTTCTTGAAGGTTACTGCACAGGATGAAGCTAAAGATAGGCCCCTAGCCACCATTTAAAGGTGAATATGAAATAGCTCAGGTGGTACACAGTGAGGACAGAAGAGGTCTGGGAACCATTAAGTTAGAGCTGCACTGTCCCATGTGAATGTGGCACCGTGGAGCTGTGATGGAATTGTCCTGTGGGACTATTGGAAGAGACTGAATCTCTGCCTGGAGCTAGCCTTGCTTCTGAAGGGATGGGTATTTCTGCCTTTGTTTATCCTCTAAGTAGGCAGACCCTTGTGTAAGAAACAGGGCCTGCAGGGATGTTGGATGGCCACCTGGAGCAGGCGTCCCCAAATTTTTTACACAGGGGGCCAGTTGGTGTCCCTCAGACCGTTGGAGGGCCGCCACATACCGTGCTCCTCTCACTGACCACCAATGAAAGAGGTGCCCCTTCCTGAAGTGCGGGGTGGGGGGGGCGGATAAATGGCCTCAGGGGGCCGCATGTGGCCTGTGGGCCGTAGTCTGGGGACGCCTGACCTGGAGGAACTGCCCCATTGGTCTGGTTCTCACTCCATTGGAAGTGGGTTGCTGCTCAGTGTTCTCAGATGAGCTGAGACATTGGCATTTGCCAGACAAGGTGGGCCAGGAGCCTTCTGAAGGGGGCCCTTCGAGGTTGATCCAGAGATTATAAGAGCAGTCGGGTGTGGTGAACTAGAAATAGATCGTTGTGATTTCCTTCTGTTGCTAGGCCCATGGGCAGCCCTTAGTGCTGGCTTAGCCTGGGGATGGCTGTGCTGGGCCAATGAGGACTCATCTGCCTGCTCTAAGCAGAACTCCTCCTCCTCCCCACAGCTTTAGAGGTGGACTTGCATTTTTTTTAAAAAAAGCTTTTTTTTTGATATATGATACACATATACCATCCTCCCATTTAAAAGTATACAACTCCATGGCTTTTAGTATGTCCCCAGAATTACGCTTCCATCAACACAATTTTAGAGCCTTTTCGTTACACCCTAGAAAAACCCTAGAAACCTTACCTATTAACCTTTCATTTCCTCCATTCTCCATACCCCAGCTCTAAGCAATTACTAAAATATTTTCTGTCTTTGCAGATTTGCCTATTCTAGAAATTTAATGTAAATGGAATCATGTAACATGGGGTCCTTTGTGACTTTTTTCGCTTAGCATAATGTTCTTAAGATTCATCTGTGTGTAGAATAATCAGGTCATTCCTTTTTATAGCCAGATAATATTTAATTGCATGGATATGCCAGTTTTGTGTATCCATTTCCTCAGTTTATCCATTATCCATACACATTGGGCTGGTTTCACTTTTGTTTATTATTGATAATGCTGCTGAGTAGTGCTGCTGAGTATGGATACTGCTGCTGAGTACTTTCATGTACAAGTTTTTGTGTAGACACATATTTTCGTTTCTCTTGGGAGAATTCCTAGAAGCAGAATTGTTTGGGCCATATGGTAACTCCATGTTTAACCATTTAACCATTTAAGGAACTGCCAGATTATTTTCCACACTGGCTGTGCCATTTTACATTCCCACCAGTGGTAGATGATGATTCCAGTTTCTCCACATCTTCACCAACACTTGTTCTTATCTGTATGCCCTTATGACTGTGAAGTTGGTATCTCATTGTGGTTTTGATTTGCATTTCCTCTAATGACTGATGATGTTGAGCATCTTTTCATGTGTTTTTTGTTTTCTGTTTTTTGTTTTTTTTAAAAGCAAGAGAATTGACACATTTCTTTGCCAGAGATTTCTGACCATCTTTAGAAAGGTAGAAGATGATTTAGTTGTGTTGAGGAGTGAGTGGAAAGGAATGAGATGATTGTTACTCTTTTAAGAAGTAGGAGGGTGGGGGTGGAGGAATGCATGTTGAGGTGGTAAATTCTGCCAAGTGACTTGGTGCACGCGTTTTTCTCTGGAGGTGAATTGATGAGGTCATGGCGTTGAGCTGTCATTAATCTGGTTGGCAACAAGGTCTTCTGATATCTACTGTATACTCCCACTGTGCCCATTGGATGCCCTTACCTAGAGGACTCAGCTGTTAGAAGGTCTGGAGGCAAGCGTCTTCTTAGCTCCAGCAACAGCTTCTTGATCACTGTTAGTCTAGGGCTTCCCTGTTAATTGTCTGGTCATTCCTGATGATCCTCATTGTCATTTGGTGGCACCAAGACTCTCTGTGAGGATGGCTGGTCATTACCCTCTTCATTGTCTACCTGTGACTGTGAGAGATAGGGGTGTCTCTTGAATAATGCTTTTGAAAAGTCTTAAGTTCTGTTGTCTTAATAGGAATTGTAGAGATGAATTCTACTGTAATTCTTTATGGGTGCTATGTATACGCGAATATAGTTTCTATTATTTCAAGCTGTAAGTACCACTGGAGAAGAGACGTTTCCTGGCAGTTCTATAGTCACTTAAAATCTGGGCCCTCACTAATCAGAACTGTACTTTGAACTCCTCATAGCTAGGGATTTTCACTTCAAATTTGCATGTCTCTGAACTGGAATAATTTTACCTAGGCTGAGTTTTTTTGGCCATCTCTTTATCCATCTAGTACAACATCTGGGTGGGTCTGACCCCCTCTCCAAGGCAAGGGTGGAGGAGAAAGCTTCTACCTTCTAAGGAAGCCATCGTTCGGTTCCTGGCCCTTGATGTTTTCTTTGTTTTGATGCCACAGCTTGAGCAGCCTATTGAGTAGGGTTAATTGAGGAAGTAGAGTGGGTTTTCCTGTCTGAAAGTGGACAGCTAATTCCTGCCAGTGATTGGGGTTCTTTGCTAAAATAGTGAAATAAAATCATCTTTTTTGATACAGCACCTCATTTGTTTGCCCTAGGAAAATTCCTTCAGCCCTGGGGTAAAATTAAGTAATGAATATGGGTTATCCAAAGCCGGGGTGGGGGGGCGGGGAAGCCAATTCCTGAGGAGCTAGGTGCAGCACCTAGTTAGCAGTGTGGCTTTCACAGTGTCAGACCCATGGGGTGGAAACTCCGTCTTGTTCACTGTTCAGTCGCCAGGGCCTGATGGCAGCCCATGCTCATTAGACTGGGAGGAGGAGTGGAGGAAGGAAAGAGGGCAGGTGCTGTTCGGCCTGAAGTTAGAAGGACTGAATAAAGTGCTGTAGTGCCCTAGGCAACATATTCACTTAGCAGATACTTTATTGTGCCACTGTGGTCAGTGTCTGTCTCTGAGAAGGTGTGTTTGTGGTGAGGGGGTTCCCTAAAGGATGTCACAGAGTCCCATGTAGAAACTTTAGACAATCCAAGGTAGATAGGTATTTTTAACTCATGATACGCCTTTATTTCCCCTTTACAATTTTTAAAACATATTTGGTACAATTATACATAATAATGGAGTGCAATGTGAGTTTCAATACGTGTATGCATTGTGAAGTGATCAAAGTAGGATAGTCAGCATGCCCATCACCCCCAACTAGTTACTTTTGTGGTGAGAACATTTAAAATTGTTTCTTTTAGAAATATACATTATTATTAACCATAGTCACCTTGCTGTGCAATAGAACACCAGAACTGACTCCTGCTCTCGTCACCCATTGACCACTCCCTCCTCATCCACCCTCTTTTCCTCCCCATCCCCTAGTAACCTGTGCTGTTATCTCCTAGGATACCAACTTTTTAGCTTCTGCATGTGAGATTGTACAGTATTTGCCTTTCTGTTCCCGGATTACGTCATTTAACATAATGTTCTCCAGTTTTATTCATGTTGCTGCAAAAGATAGGATTTTTCTTTTTTTCTGGTTGAATAGTATTCCATTGTCAGAAGTGTTGTAAGACTAGGAAAGGAGCCCTGCAGGCTGGAGCCCTGGGGAAAGTGGTCTGAGGCAGGTGGGAAGAGCTGGGGCCTGGCAGACAGGCTGGGTTTGATTGTCAGCATAATAGAGAGCACTCATGCGCCAGCTGGGTGGGAGGAGCAGCCTAGTAAAGACCGGGAAGCACCTCAGGAAGAATGTGCAGGGTTTATGGTGATGAACAGAGCAGCAGGTATGTCACGGGAGAGTGGGGTGTGATGGGGCAGAGGAACTTGTGTTATAAAGTAGTACGGGACAGAGTTTGAGCATCATTGTATTGGGCATTGTGGTGGTGTTGAATAGTGGTGGAATGTATGGGTCTGGAATCAGGCTGCCTGGTCAGGGGCTCTGAAACTTGAGTGTGCATCAGAATCACCTGGAGTCTTGTTAAAGTACAGGCTTTCACACAGCTCCAGAGTTGCTGATTCAGTGGGTGTGGGTGGGGCCTGAGAATTGGCATTTTTCACTGATGATGCTGCCGTTACTTAGCTTGGGACCACAATTGGAGAACCACTGGTCTAGAATTGAGAGGTTGGTAAACCTTTTCTGTTATGTTAGATAGTAAATATTTTAGGCTTTGTGGGCTACGTAGGGTAACTGTTACATATTTATTGCTTTTCATGACCCATTAAGCATACAAAAACCATTCTCTGCCATATACAAACAGGCCTTTGGGGGAGTGAGGATGCGGAAGGGAAGGTGGGGCATGGTTTAATAACCCCTGGCCCATGCCTAGATGATCAATCCTCTGCTGCATAGCTGGCTGACCTTTACCAAGTTAATCACCTTTTGCCTTTATTTTCTCCTGTTTCTCATAAAACAGAGATGATAATATTCATACTTCTTACCATATAGGACTTCTATCAGGATTCAGTGAGCGAAGCCACTAAAGAATGTTTATCATAATGTCTGGGACATAGCTAGAATTTATAATTTATTTTCATTAATAGTAGTACTACCAACTACTGGTTACTCTGTTGATAGGCAAGGGGAAAACAGTAAGAGGCAGACCAACAGTGATCCAAGACTCTGAAAGCTAATTGCTTCAAAATCCTGCTACCATTTTCTTTGGGGCTGCTTGCAAAGAATCCTTTGGCTGAAGCATATATGTACACTCTGAAGTACATCCTGGGTTAGTTCCTTATAAGGGATCGGAATCATTGCTCAGCCTCTCCCTTGAATGGCACTTAGAAAATGGCGCTATTTGTAAGCTGACTGGTATTGGGTCTAGGACTCAGGCTAGAAAGGGTGGACATACTGGTAACTATTTGAAACCTATGCTCAGGTCCTACTTGTTGGGAAGCCTGATTGAGAAGGGTGGCCGGATTTGTGCTAGTATTAGATAGGATCTGGCTGCATTAATATTGAAACTACTCTGCCTTTTAATGTCTCGTTTTGCCTCATGGTGGGAGTGAAAGTGAGAACCACAGAAATTCTGCCTGCCAGGTGTTCCACATTTCTTGTGCTGCAGCATGCAAGTGAGCAGTGGGGTGTAGCTTTCCCTGATGTAGCTGGGACAGCAATACCACTGCTTGTTCCTCTGGCACGTCTTCTCTGTGCTGGTGCACCGAGAGAGGCTGCCTGGTGGCCCCGAGGGAGCCATCTGTCTCTAAACACTGTTAATGAAAGCTGGCCGTGCTCAAATAAGATGGGGCAATCTACCTGTTTCTTGTCTAGTTACCCCGAGGGGGCATCCGCTTTCTTGCTCACCTCACCAGTTGCATGCTCTAGTCCTTGCCAGAAGCACATAATCCTGACTTTGTAAGCTTAAGTTACAAGCACACAAAAGTGCCTGAAAGTGATATAACTCCACCCTCGGCTTGAGTTGTTGCTGACGTTCAGTGAACTATCTTTCTGTCTCCTGCCCACCTTGCAAAACAAACTTCCTGTTTTGCATTTGGTCCAAGCTGGAACAGCCCCACCACACCTGTTAACACACGCAGACACACACTTCCCCCTGCGTATTTGCTTAGCTTCTTGTTGCCTAGCCAGATTTCCCCTCAGCTTAGAGATCCCGAATCGTATGATACTGAACCAGCAAATTGAAGAGTTGACATTTTATTTAGAGCTATTCAAGTGGAAACATGGCTTCTGGTTTATTTTGCTAGATTGTGCTGTGCCCACTTTGCTAATCGTTCTTCTCCTTCACAGCAGAATGGAAGAGAGGAGAGGAAGTCGGCTGACACAGGAGCCAGAGTGAGACCAGCAGACTCTCACACTCAACTTACACCATGAATTTGTGTCTATCTTCTATGCGTTAAGAGCCAAGGACAGGTGAAGTTGCTGGAGAGCAATGGCTCTCTTTACTCCGTGGAAGTTGTCCTCTCAGAAGCTGGGCTTTTTCCTGGTGACTTTTGGCTTCATTTGGGGTATGATGCTTCTGCACTTTACCATCCAGCAGCGAACTCAGCCTGAAAGCAGCTCCATGCTGCGTGAGCAGATCCTGGACCTCAGCAAAAGGTACATTAAGGCTCTGGCAGAAGAAAACAGGAATGTGGTGGATGGGCCATACGCTGGAGTCATGACAGCTTATGGTAAGCACTGCACTAGTGGGACCGCTCCATTAATGTGTGCCTTGGCCTTGAAATGGCCCCAGAAGCTCCCAGACATGGTCTTGTCATGGACCAAGTGTCCTTTGCCACTGTCTTCAGAAGCAGTGAATTGCACACAGAGGAGCACCTTTAGAAAATTAAAGCAATGCCATTTTGGGTGCTCTGAGCTGGTGTATGCAGAGACACTTTCCCCTGGAATCAATGGGTTAGTATAGTTAGGGTTCTGTTGATTGTATTTGCAGCTAGCTCCATCTCCCTGAACACATTTCTGGAACCACGTAATCTCATGTAGGAGTGAGTTCAGGGAATGCTGAAAAATATTCTCCTTATCTTTCCCTAAACAAAACTTAATTAAGACTGGTAGGGGTGAGGTGATGAAGATAGGGAGGAATGTTCTGTGGAAGCCAGTAATCGTAGAGCCAATTGTGTGCCTCCCTCCAGCTGATAAATAGGACACTGGCTCTTGCATGCTGGTGAGTTTTAACCTTTGGCTTCTTGAGACTGTATTGCTCTTCTTCTTGCCCTTGTTTCTACTTGCATTCTCTTTGAAAGGAATCTTTGTGTATGTGTTGCCTTTCTTTAAAAGAATTTTTTTCAGGATGCTTTTTAAAATCATACAGAGCAAAAAAAAAATACACATGGAATGCAACTTTTCTTTTATGCTTAATATAGAAAAAGTTGGAAGCTATAGACAAGCAAAAAAAGAAAAAAGTCTACTCCAGGCGATAACCACAATTAACATTTCAGTGTATATTTTTCTGATATTTTACATATACACACACAAAAATATATGTACACACGAATACTTCGAACACAAAAACTGCAAATGGAATTTAGATCATGCTGTTTTTGCAGAGCAGACCTGGTCTGTAGAAGATGACCTGTTGTCAGTGACAGAGTCTGATCATTGAATTGAGGTTTTGGTGGCCTCACTGAAGTGGTCTCCATGATAGTATAGATGGGATACAAGAATGGGGTTGGGTGAGGTGGAGAAAATGGAGCCCTGTTTTGTGACCCACTCAAGGAAGGTACCCTGAAGTATGCAGAGTTCGAATCATGATTCCCAAAAATGTACAGCAACAGTTCAGTGCAGGTTGAGTTCAAGCACAGGAAATCATACTCAGTTACACATGCAGTTTTTTCTTTCCAAAAGGGGAAAAAAAACCTTGTTTTTTAAAAAAGTATGTAAAATTTTATACACTTGTGTGTGTGTGTGTGTGTGTGTGTGTGTATATATATATATATATATATTTATTTATTTATTTATTTATTTATTAAAAGATGCTTGCTTTTAAGGAACATTGTAGACATTTTTTTCCGATTCTTACTATGTAAATAATCACATTCTCTTCTTTTAATCTATTAAAAGTGTATGTAGGCATTGGCTTTTAATATATCTAAATAAAATGTTACCTTTTGTGAACTGATGGATTTAAAAAATGAGACTGTACTGTGGGAGCTTACACTGAAAAACAGCTAGGTAGTTTTTTCTAAAGTTGCATTTTAAAATTGCTCATTGATTCACACTTCCTCTGTGGTTTAGATATACCAACAGAAAATAAAGCTGATTGTCAACATTAGTGTTACCAATGTATATGACATAGCAGGTAACACAGATGCTGTTTTAGTTTCCGGTTGTTTGCATTTGATGTTACAGCTTTGAAGGGGAAAAGGTATAGCTCAGTGGTAATTTTCTCCTGTTTCTCTCAGTCTGTCAAACCTTTTCATGGGCAAGAAGCCCCACAAATAGCAAATGTATAGGCTTTCAATTTATCCAGTTGTTTTGGCTGCTTTTATTTCTTGTGTACTGCTGAAAATCTCTTAGGGAATGTGTACCCTCATTTTAAAGGACAATAATATGGTCTTAGCTTTTCAGCCTCACAGAAATATTATTTTTTAAGTTACCAAAAATCCCAGAATAAGCTGTTAGAATTTCAGCCACCTTATATGCCTATAATCATAGGACTTTGCATCTCAAAGAAACTGTAGATATTATTATTCCCACTTGCTCCTTTCATAGATGAACCTTAGCAAAATAATTTGTCTTTTTCTCAAAAACAACAAAGAAACAAACAGGTCACATCAGCAACTCTAACTCAAACTGCTAGTTTTCTCTTTCATCTAATCAACTTAACATCTCAAAGTGGTTTTTGGAGTTGAGTTTCTGGAATTTAATTGGATTTAAATATATGTGCTTGAGGTATTTAGGATTATCACATGGTGAGATCCTACTAGTAAGACAGGGTGTCTCATTTGGTGGTGTTCACATTTTGGTCTAAATAGATCTTGATTGTGGTAGCTGTTTGTGTGTGGTAGGATTTTAGCAGCATCTCTAGGGTCTGCATGCACTAGATGCCAGTAATATCTCCCTAGTTGTAACAGTCAAAATGTCTCTAGATGTGTGATAATTGTCCCCTTCTTGCCACCTTGGAGAACTACTGTACTAAGAGTGGAAACCACAAATGCTATCTGACACCATCTGGTTAAGGATGTTCACAAGCAGATAACTAGTTTTAGGTTTTTTATTTATTTTTATTTTTATTTTTTTCGGAGATGGAGTCTTGCTTTGTTGCCCAGGCTGGTGCAATCTTGGCTCACTGCAACTTCCACCACCTGGGTTCAAGCGATTCTTGTGTCGGCCTACCTAGTAGCTGAGATTACAGATGTACACTGCCATGACTGACGAATTTTTGTATTTTTAGTAGAGATGGGGGTTTCACCATTTTGGCCAGGCTGGTCTTGAACTCCTGACTTCAGGTGATCCGCCTGCCTTGGCCTCCCAAAGTGCTGGGAGCCACTGTGTCCAGCCTGGTTTCAGTTATTTTAAACTTAAAAGCCTAGTCTTCCCCCTGGTTTCCAGTTCTGGCACCAAAAAGTTGGATTGAGTGAGAGGATTGTACTACGGATTGGTATAGTCCAGGGCCAGTCCTAGAAAGCTGGAGAGCCATTCTGATGACATATGCTCTTCCTGGAATCTGTCAGTATCAGTAACATTGTGTGACATGCAGGCAGCTCTAGCAGTTAATGTCACATGGTGGTGCAGAGACTGTAGGATTCTCAGTGGTATAACTGGGCTGGCAGAACAGTGATGGGGATGCATGGGCCATTAGTTTGCAGTCTCTTTTTCTGCGATAAATGCAGCCTGTGTACAGTGCACTGCCTGCATATCTGCTTCAAAAGAGTGAAGAGTTGATCCGGTATGGCTGGGATTTGTATCTCGTTTGAATGAATCCAGCTAAAAGAAGGAAAAAATTCCTTCTTTCTCTCATCCCCATATTGGTATAATCAGAGGCTCTCAGTATAAATGGGTCTACGGTAGGTATTTGAAGGATTGTAGTAGCTAATTTTAGATGATTGTTGATTTATTAGAATTTCTGGTTAGAGGCCAGGCGCGGTGGCTCAAGCCTGTAATCCCAGCGCTTTGGGAGGCCGAGGCGGGTGGATCACGAGGTCAAGAGATCGAGACCATCCTGGTCAACATGGTGAAACCCCGTCTCTACTAAAAATACGAAAATTAGCTGGGCATGGTGGTGCGTGCCTGTAATCCCAGCTACTCAGGAGGCTGAGGCAGGAGAATTGCCTGAACCCAGGAGGCGCGGAGGTTGCGGTGAGCCGAGTATGCTCCATTGCACTCCAGCCTGGCTAACAAGAGCGAAACTCCATCTCAAAAAAAAAAAAAAAAATTCTGGTTAGAGATTTCAGGGCAGCAGGGTTCGGTAAACTGTGACCTATGTGCCAATTCAGACCTTTGTCTGACTGTGTAAATAGTTTTATTGGAACACCTCCACTCCCATTTGTTTGTAACAATTGCAATAACAGAGAAACACGGTAATTCCAGTATTTATTTCATAAAACATCTGAAACATTCTGAATCCATCAATCAGCAGTCACTATAAGTTATTCTAATACTCACCTGTTCAAAGTCCTTATTGATTCAACTACTTCCCAGGACTCCCATGGTCTAAGGCAGAGCCAGCAAACCATGGCCTATGGGCCAAGTCTTCCTTGGTACCTGTGTTTGTAAATAAAGCCATGCCCATTTGATTATATGCTGTCTATGGCTGCTTTTGCACTGTAGCGGCAGAGTTGAGTAGTTGCCATAGAGACTGCAAAGCCTAAATATTTACTGTCTGGTTCTTTACCAAAAATGTTTATCAATCTCTGACCTAGATGGTCTCTGGGTGAGTGTCTCTATCTACTGGATTTTGTGTGTATGTGTGTGTCTCAAGTCTCTTTCATACCTGTTTGGATTCGCTCATGCCATCTTCATAAGGTGCACATGTAAATGCAGCATTTCTCTGGCCTCTGGAAATGCTGCTTCTAAGTGACAGGTCGAGTTGTAGTGGGTTTTGGAGCCAACTGGTTTGGCTTTGCCGCATCCTCTCTCCGTGGCTTAGGCCCTAGAAGCACTAAACTGTTTAATGTGGGTGTCAGTGCTTCTCACCAAGGACTACGACACTTGAGTGAGGTGCTGTGTGTCAGGTGCCTGATACTGTGTGCTTGTTGGCTGTTAGTGTGACTTGTGACTAGTACTCAAACAATAGCAGAACTTGAAGAGTATCTTCTTCCCTGACCCAATCCATCCTTGTTTTGGTGATTTGACTTCTGAACTTCTTTTGGGATTTGGTAACTCCAAAGCGATACCCAGAAGATCTCCTGGGCAGCCCGCGTGGAACATTCAGTGTATTTGTTTTTACAGTGTGGAGGGCTTTTCTGTGTATTACTCCGTCAGTCCAGAGAGGAATGTGTTGGCTTTTGCCTCCCAGCCATGTATAGAGCCAGAGCCCTCCACAGGTCAGCCCCATCTGCATCTCCCAGCCACTGTGGCAGGGGCCATGCCTGCCAGTGATGACTCGGTAATTGTGTCACGGATGGTGCCACTCACCCGAATCAATGCTGTTCTTGTTTTTGAGGTGAATTGATCTCTGTCTCCAACAGCCTGACCCAAATTCTGATCCCTAGTGGTCACCTCTTATCTAAAAGGACAAACCTGGTCCACTTGTGTTCTCTAATGAAAAGTAATAGAAACCTGAGGCGAGGTGACATTTCCCCTCATGGTCCATCCACACCTTGTTAACACTGGCTTCTCTGGGCTGGGGCATTGCCCTAGAAAAGCTGCCAGCCCAGGCTCAAGCAGCTGTGGGCTCCCAGCTTCTCTGCCCACCGCTAACCCACATCCCCTTTGCCTGCTGCCTGATTCCTCCTTGACCTCCAGGTTCTGCATGCCTGTTCTTCTTTACCTACCTTCTGCCTGTCTCCTAGTTCCCTGAGCTACTTAGTCCTAGACTGGACCTTAGGCTTCTGTGTTTCAAGCCTGGTACTTCAGGAAATGTGTGTCATTGGCTGGAATATTCCCTACGTTTTGTACATACAGTGGAGAGAAAGATGGACAAAGGCTCCGCTCTCATAGATGCTTTATTCTCTTTGGAAGGAAGAAATAATAAACAAGAGAGAGTCAGATAGCAGTACATTCCAGGAAGAAAAATGGGGATAGGATTTAAAATATCTGAGGGGCTACTTTCCCCTGGAAGGTCACCTGTCTCTGGAGGTGTCTTTTAACCAGAATGACACCAAGGAACAGCCAGGTACAGTGGGAAAAGAGAGGGAGGCAGAGCGTACCAGGGAAAAGGCATGGTGTGTGCCAGGCCCTAAGGCCAGCAGCTGCACTCTGGGGCAGAAGGGAGGCCACTGTAGCTAGAATAAAGTGAGCAAGCAGTGGCATGGAAGGTGTTGAGGCAGGGAGAAGCCGGCAGTTCATGCAGAACCCTGTAGGCTGCGGCTTCTGGTATCAATATGGATGTTCTTAGACGTAAACCAGACCTCGGCCTCACCCTATAGTTCACTGCTTTCTCTGTGGGAGGAAGGAAGTTGTTATTTCCTTAAGGAGACACGTATTGGAGATGGGAGAACCAGTATAGGAGTTTCAGTTGCTGATTGGGGGGCAGTGGAGAGGTAACTGCTTTGGGCTTCTGATTGGCCCTCATTGGCTTGGGATGCTATGCCTAAGATGTTAACACCATTTAGGGCTGCCACAGATTGCTCTGAAAGGGTAGCAGCTGCCCTGTGTTGCAGATTCAGACAACATTCTGAGATTCAGATGAGAGCTTTTACAAATGTTTCCTTCTACCTCTCTTGTGAAAAAGAAATAAAAACAGGTTGAATTTCATTAAAGAAACGAGCATGTAAAGGGTTTTTTTAGTTTTAGTTTTTTCACCTTTTTCTTTTGTGTTTCTGTTCCTACAAATATGGAAATATGGTCAAGGAACTGTTTTTCTTTTTCTTTTTTTTTTTGGCAGGCGAGGGGAGGGCTGGGACTGTTGTGGGGCAATGTGGAAAACCACTGTTGCCGAAGTAGAAATTCCCTGCCCTTGAGGGAAGTACACTGTTTTTGGAGTGAAACTGGAAGGGAAAAAAACAGCTGGGCTGTTTGGTGTGTCTGAGAAGGCTTCAGTTAGTCTACAGTGATGTGGCTGGTGTGATTAAAGAAAGGGCTTTCTGCTTTAAAAAGCTTGGAACCTAAAAATGGGCCTCTCTGTGGCTTGGGACTTTTCCAGCTATCTTGTGGTAGTGTCCAGCCCACCCACTATCCTCATCAAAGCCAGACCAAGTTCACAAGCACGCCCAGGCCAGTCAGGAGGTCTGAGGAAGACCATGTTTTACAAAGGAGGAGTAAACTCAGAATAAGGGGCTCGCTCTTCTACTCCTCAGTCATTATGACCTTTCCTTTCATGCAGCACCACTACTTCACCTCTGGGTTGAGGAGGGATTGCATGCACATGTGTGGGGTTGGAGTCTCAATCTCAGTGTGATTGTCATTGTCATGTTCAGACGATAAGGCTTAGAATGCCCCTTGTCTTACCTGGTGCCCATAGCTTTCCATGACCTTCTGCTTCTTCCCAACTCTGTCCTGGTGCTCTTTTGCTGTCATAAGTGCTTGGCCAGGCCTCATGCTGCTGTGTACACCCAAAAAGCTCTGAACCCTCTCAAGTCTACTAAGGCACTGCAGCTGTCTTCTAGGACAAGACTGCTGGGTGGTGGCTGAGCATTCACCTGTCTCTGAGCCTCTGCATTTGCTCTCTTTCTCCTACCTCTTCCTCTTTTCCTTCTTTGTTTGTAAAAATAAAGTTTCTTAGAACACAGCCATGCCCATTCCATTCTATTTCAGAGAAGTTAGCCTTCCCTCCTTCATAACAGGGCCCAAGCCCACTGTGATTCTCATTCTTTGTAGCAAGCTACTTAGCATCATGTATTTGTTGTATGAGCTGATCATGTATCTCTCCCACTTACAATGTAAGTCCTGAAACAGTATGGACTTTGGTCCTTTTTGTTCCCCGCTGTGCCTCAGAGCTTAGTACCTTTTGCCTGGCACATAGTAGGAGCCATGAATGAATAGCAGCAGCTCCTGGCAGAACTCTGTGATGCTCTGTGGTACAGTTACAGCTGGGACTCATTTGAAAATCACAGTAATGTTTTTAGTGAAGCAGGAAATGAGATGAAATTCCCTATGGGCTCTGCATCCAAGAGGCTCCAAGTAGCTATTATACATAATCCTGACATGGGAACCATTGTTTATTCTGGAAAGTAGTTAGAGAGTGTTTCTGTTGTGAGGGTGGAACACGTTGTGTTCCTTTCCAATGCGTGACCTTGAACAAGTCACCAACCATCTTAAAGCTCACTTCCTCTTCTGTAAAACAGACAATATAGTATCAGTTTACCTCTTAGGCTTATTGTAAGAATTACAAATGACAAAGTTTATTAAGGCACTTAGATTGACTGAGATTATTTTTGTTTGTTCTGTTTTATTTTTATTTTTTGGGGGTAGTCTTGGTCTGTCACACATGCTGAAGTGCAATAGTTTAATCATGACTCTTAGAACCTCTGCCTCTCAGACTTAAGCCATATGCCCACCTCAGCCTCCAGAGTA
This sequence comes from Saimiri boliviensis, assembly GCF_048565385.1. Classification (NCBI taxonomy): domain Eukaryota; kingdom Metazoa; phylum Chordata; class Mammalia; order Primates; family Cebidae; genus Saimiri; species Saimiri boliviensis. The sequence continues at coordinate 123,966,413 of NC_133453.1, forward strand.
GCTGGGACTATAGGCACGTGCCACCACTCTGGGCTAATTTAAAACAAACAACAAAGAAAGGCTTTTTTTGTAAAGATGGAATCTCACTGTATTGCCCAGGCTGGTCTCAAACTCTGGGCCTCAAGTGATCCTCCCATCTCAGTCTCTCAGAGGGTGGGGATTACAGTAAGCCGCTGTGCCCAACCAGCACTTAGATTATTAAAGTACATTCTTTGCTATTATCACTAACTCTGGCCTGAATGTACCTGCATCTGTTACCACCCAGCTATAACTGTTCATGTAGATCTGACATTGTTCATGCATTTGAACACAAGGCTTCATTCAGCAACCTGTTTACGTAGCTGTTCTTAGCATTTACAGGGGTGGAGCCTGAACAGGCATAAGAGGAAATGCACTCTGCTTCAGAAGAGGGGAGGCTTGCCACACCCTCCTAAACTAGGAGATGTGGTTGTCATTGTCCTGTTCAAAAGATACAGCTTTCCTTTGTGGGCTGTAAAGTAAGCTGGGTGTGGTCAAGTTCACCTTTTATCTAACCAAGGCATTGGTGGTGGTAGTGTTTCTGGCATGGTACAGTGAGCAGGAAGGAGTAGTGTGCAGCCCTGCAGGAAGATATGAGCCCTGGTGTCAGATGGGAGACAGTGGATGACAATAGGCTCGACCTCTCAGCACTTCTCTGATTCCTTATCTTTTCTATAAAAAGGGCTAAAATTCTTGGGTCCTATTCCATGCAGCTGGCTATGTGTTAGGAAAATTCAGAGAATAGCCTAAGAACTCTATTCTGAATGTTTACAGATTCCGTAAAGCACTTACTATCATCAACAGGCCAAGAAACGATCTTTTACCAGATTCTGATGCATGGAAAGTTCCCTCATAGTAATGACACCCTCTGCAACACCTCAGGAAAAACAGTCACTTCTGGGTACATGTTCTGGTGACAGCTTAAATCTGTAGTTCTAATCCAGAAGAGAAGGCTAGTCAATGTTACTGAGCATCTGAGCTGCTCTTTGACTTTGGTGATGATTGTTTCATGTCCTTTCGTGTCCAGAATCTGCTGCCTGGGACAGCCACAGGGTGGAAGCCACATTCCTCAGTTCAGGAGCAGGCAAATTATCCAACATGTGGCTTTAAAATTCAAACGAGATAAGGCAATAAGGGTCACCAAGATGTTTCTGTTGAGTGTTGCTTTACATGACTTTAGGGTACTGATGGCATTATCTCTAAAAGCACCATTCATTGTACTATATATATATTTAAAATAGCAATGTCTTTGTGCTTTTGAAAATAATGTGAATTTTTATGTAAAATTAGAGCATATGAGGAAGTATGGAGAAAACATAAAGAATAAATATACTCCTTACATCTAAGTACAGATCTTAGCAGATAAAATTTTGATTTCACTTTAGTTCCTTTTTTAAAAAAATGTGATACACACACATGTGTATATGTGTATTTACATGTATGTATGCTTTTTAAAATTAAGATAGTGCATTTTCTTATGCCATTAGGTATTTTTGATGACTGTACACTTTCCCTTTTTTATCCATCCACTTAACAAATATTTATTGAACTCCTGATATTAATAGCTGGTGGCCGTAAACAGAGATGACAAGCAGATTTGGTCTCTGCCCTTCCTAAGTTTATAGTCTAGTGATTTATTCTATCTTACGAATGGCTCAATGTAATTTAATCTTTTTGTTGTGTGTTTGGGTAATTTCCAGTTCTTATCTGTAACAACACTATTTTATTAATAGCACTGCTTTGAATGTCCTTATGCATAATAAATAGACTATATTTGGGTCATTACTGAAACTATATTATCTTTGGAAAGGTCACTCTAAAATTAATTTTAAAATACATAATTGATGAAACTTGACATTCCTGACAGTCAATGGAAATAAGAGGTTGAGGTTAATTCTTTTTTCATTAACACCTTCCTTTCTCATTAATGCCCTGTCTTTTCCGGTTTCTCCAGAGCAGCAAGTGAAGCTGCTCTGTGGCTCTGTCGTGCACGCTCTGCCTCTCGGGCAGCCATGCTGAAAAGGGATTTGATTTAGGAGCAGGCACAGATGTAAATTATTTTTGGCAGTTCAGTTGTAAGACCTTGCTCATTGCATGGTTGTTTCTGTGCCATAGTATCATGGCGGCTGCACCTTCACAGTAGATCTCAATGTTGGCTGTGCCCCGATCCTTGACAGACTCTGCAGATCAGGATTTAGTGCATTTTAAGATGCAACCTGGTAACTCTGAATGCACAAAGTGAGTGTGATGCACAGCAAGGCTGAGAACCATTGCTATAGAAGAATGTTCCAGGAAAAAAGGGGTAGTGGACAGCATAACGCCTAAGCATGGGCATTTTTGGTGATTCCTCAAATATCAATTGATTTTGATTATCTGGAAAATGAAGGTTTACACCCAGTCTCAGAGTGTTAGCCGATAGATCTATAAATCTTACTCCACCAGCAGGACCCTCCTTTCTACCCGCATCTCCTCGGATTCCAGAGATGGAGAAAAGTGTGATTAGCAGTTATAGCTCCTTGGCTGTCCTGCTCAAGGATATGTCTCTTAGCCCCTTCCAGCTGCTTCTGACGCGTTAATGCCATGGCTTCCTAGAAATGAAAACTTAATAGAAGCTGTCAAATAACCTGTTCCAATGCGGTTTAATCGACCTTACCATTTATCAAAGAATGCCAGCATGATAGAAACCAAAGCCTACTTTCCCCAGGGAGACATTTTAAGTGTTTTCAACTACTTTGATCTCATCATCATCACGTACAGTAACTTTTAGAAATGCAGAATTGTGGTAGTAATGTTGGGATTCATTTTTTTTTGGTGAAGGCTTTGAAGCACAAACAAAATTTTAAAAGTTCATTAGTAATTGAAAATGATAATCTTGCTGAGGACACGTTTTATGGCCATAATAGCTATAAAACGCAGTGAAAAATATTAAATACACTGGAATTTGGAGAAATATTTTTCTCTCATTTTTATTAAACTATAGAAATTCTTTGTACAGTTGATTGAATAAAAAGGGTTACCATTAAGGTTAAAACACAAACAAAAGTACTATTATTTCTTTATTTTATTTTTTGAGATGGAGTATCGCTCTGGCTCTACCCGGGCTGGAGTGCTGTGGTGTAATCTCAGCTCACTGAAACCTCCACCTCCCAGGTTCAAGTGATTCTCCTCCCTCAGCTTTCTGAGTAGCTAGGACTACAGGCACGCACCACTATACCCAGCTAATTTCTGTATTTTTAGTAGAGACAGGGCCTCACCATGTTGGCCAGGATGGTCTCGATTTCTTGACCTCATGATCCACCTGCCTTGGCCCCCCAAAGTGCTGAGATTACAGGTGTGAGCCACTGTGCTGGACTGTTATTTCTTGAAAATTGTGATAAAGCTGTTAATAGTTTTTGGAGGTTTAACAGTAAAAGACAAAGATGCAAAAATAATTTCATTGCCTGGAAAGGTTTAATTTATTTAGCCTTATTTGTGGGAGTACTGTAGTTTGTTTCACTCATTTATTTGTTCACTTACATAATACATACCTAATGTGCCAAGTGCTGTATAATGATACAGAGAGCTTGGCATCATCTCTGTCCTGTGCGTTTTATTAACAACATCCTTAATCTTGGGTTGGCTGCTTTGAAATGGTGACTCAGATAGCTGCTGGAATTGAAAATGAACTTTTTTCTTTCATATTGGGAGAGAAAACATGCCTACCCAGGTAAAGTGCCTGAAGTATTTAAGGTTTTTAGTAGCCTTATATTACGTCTTCATCTTAAGGCAGAAGATCTAGAAGGATTCTTAATTTTTAAAAAAATCTTGGATCACTTGATGTATTTGGTAGTCTCCAGTGTCAACTGGTGGATGTTTAGTGATACTGTGTCAGGTAGACACAGGACAGGGACATGAGTGAGTCTTAAGAGTGGTGGGTATATGTTTTCCCACAAATGCATGGGAAAATCCCAGAGGTTATTACCTAACAAGTAGATTCAGGAGGAGCATATCAGAGATGCTTGCTGGTGGGCAGGTCCATTGTTGTTCTTAAGAGGCAGTGAAGCATGGTGGCTAAGAGCCTTCGGCCCTGGAACGAGACTGGGTTTGAGTCCTGGGTCTGTAATCACCTCTGGTAAATTATGTAGCCTTTCTGTGCTGTGATTTATTCATTTGTAAGACAGGCAGAGGGATGATCACAAGCTTCTCAGATTGTCTTGGTAGGATCTAATGAATTAGTTCATGTAAAGTGCTCAGCACACTGCCTGGCATATAAAAAGGTTCAGTAAGTGGAGAAGGTAATATTGGGGTTGCCGAGATGATGGTGATCCCTCCTCATCATCGTGAATCCCCTTATCCATTCCATGTCCCACAGTCACAGAAGGTCAATCTTTGGCAGATGGGGTCAACAAGAGATAGTAGGTCAGACATATTTAATGGTCACTGTAATTTGAACTGAGGGAGAATGAATGTCTTCTTAATTGTAAGTATGACAACTTTTTATCCTACGTAGAGTGTGGTCCACTAATGACTGTCACCAGTAACTATGGATTGAGGACTATGTTCAATAGTCTCTTGAGAGTCCGTCAGCATTGGCTCATGTTCTGTTAGCTCTCCCACAGGGAGGAAGTCAGACTTCCCTCCCTGCATCTTTCCATTGTGTTTGTAGCAGTCCAGGGAATGGAAGTCACACATGATGCAGGTTCATTCAGCGGGCCTTTCTCACTCTGGCATTTTCTGTCCTATAACCCCTCTATCACAGTTCTCTCTTGATACCTCCACAGAGGGGCAATGGGCAATGCAGGTTTAAGAGAATGCACCTAATTGAATTCACTGGTTCTCAAATCAGGGCAGTTTTGTCCCTCCACAGGATATTTGGCAATGTGTGGAAACATTTTTGATTGTCACACCTGGAGAATGGCTGCAGTCATTCAGGGAGTAGAGACCAGGGATGCTGCTAAACATCCTACAGTGCAAGGACAGTTATCACAACAAAGAATTAGAAGGTTGAGAAATCCTGAGTTAAGTTACACTAGAGGGCCAAGGCTTCTGTGCTTGGCCAACTGCAATTACCGGTGATGGTTAAATGCTATTCTAGATTCTATTCACATCCTAGTTGGCTGATGACACAGGCTCTAGGCAAAGAGGCTATAAACGGGGGAGATTGATCTTTTATATCTGAGGAATATTTCTTTATACCGAACATTGCCACTTCTCGCTGGCACGACTGCCCCCTTCTGCGTGGCTGGCCTCTGGCACTTTTCAGAACTCTGGAGAGCCAGTTGATGAATTAGACTCAGTTACAGAACAGGTGACTGACTCCCGCTGTCTATGCCAACTGATGATGTGCCTGTGACAGACTGAGTCATGCTGACCGTGGGACTGCAGACCCCAGAGGAGAGTGCTCTCATGACCCCTTGGATAAAGCAATAAAGCTTTGCATCACCTGAGGAGAGATTTCTTTGGGAAGGATGAGAACATTTTCCAGTGAAAGGTTTTATTTTACTTATATATTTAAAAGGTTTTATTTTACTTATATATTTATTTACTTATATATTTTATTTTACTTATATATGCAGTTCTTATTATGTGCCAGCTGGTTTTCAAAACATTTTCTAAATATTAACTCATTAAGTCCTCTTGACAACCCCAAAGCTGAAGCATTGTTCATGTCACTCTTTTACAGATAAGGAAACGGGTGCAGAGCTATTACTCAAACCTAGAGATTCTGGCTCCAAAGTCAGGCTTTTAACCACTGTGTTAGAGATGAAAAACTCTGAACTTCACCCTTGGTTTCTTTTTTCTACTCAGATCCTTAACTTCTGATTGGTACCATTGAGGCATTGGAGAATTAGGCTGTCCTGAGGCAAGCCCTCATTCTGATCTATTAGCTCATTATTTCATATCTGTGAACCTCAGTTTTCTTATCTGTAAAATGGAGTCACACCTACCTCAGGGCGTGGATGTGAAGATAAAACAGGTGTCCGATTTGCATTGCTATGAAGAAATACCCGAGCCTGGGTAATTTATAAAGAGAAAAGTTCTTTGGCTCAAATTCTGCAGCTGTACTAGAAGCACAGCAGCAGCATCTGCTTCTGGGTCACCTGGCAAAGTGGGACAGGCTGGTGCAGCTTGGCCGAAGTTCTCTGGCTGTGGTCTGGGCTGCTGACTGGACCGTGTGTGTTTATTTCATGGACAGATTACAGCATCTGCTCAGGGACAAGTTTGCTCTGTTTTTAGGAGAATGGAAGGTGGCAGCTTTCCATCTGTCTTAACTCAGGGCTTTTCTCAGTCCTGCTACCCACACTGTGCCCCTTTCCCCTGGCCCACTCCCAATTCAGAAATGGGTCTGGATTCTATTTCCATGGATGGTTATGCAGTCGCCCACCTGCTTTTCTGACATGTACAAGTCAGTATATCTTTCTATGATTATGAAATTTTAGAGGAGAGAGTCTAAGTCTTTTTTTTCTTTGAATGTCTTGTCTACAAACAGTAAATGCATCCATAGGGGTGAAGGAGTTCCTGTTATTTATCCAGAGGGAAATGCACCACTCCTTAATGTGTAGTCAGATGTGTGAGAAAGGGAACCAACTCTTAAATGTAAGAACCGTGAGAGAACATCCCAGCATCTAGAATAATATCTGTCACATAGGAGTAGTTTAATAAATATTTGTGAGCAAATGAATGACTCGTAATATTTATTTTAAATATTTCCTAAATCTGATTATCGTTAACTCTGGGTTACCGAGCAGACCTGGAAACCTGGAGCTGTAGCTTTTATGAAGTGTTAATGTATGTAACTAACAGAAATAAACGCTTTTTTAAAAACCTGGGACATGCTACAGTATCCAACAAGAAAAATAATGTACTTGATCCAGAGGCCACTCTGGGATCTTGCTATACCCTTGGGGTGTCATGCTTTGTATGAGAGACTATGGTGCTGTAAGGAGGAGGAATTTAATGTAGTGCTATAGTAGGATGCTAACTAACAAGGTGTTTTCCCTATTGGCCAAGTAGCTGGAAATAGTTACACCATGTCACTTATTGCCTGACTTGTATTCTGCAACAAACTGATACATTTAGTAGGATCTGGGCCAATTGAGGATGGCCGTTGTCATCTCCCAGATGTGGTTTGACCTATCTTTTGTACTACTTCAGAAACATTTGAGAAGTTTTGTTCTCCATGATAAAGAAAGAGCAAGCCAGACAGATAAGCAGAGGCCATAGAATTTTAAAGTTGTCTGTACTTTCTTTTACAGATCTGAAGAAAACTCTTGCTGTGTTATTAGATAACATTTTGCAGCGCATCGGCAAGTTGGAGTCAAAGGTGGATAATCTTGTTGTCAATGGCACCGGAACAAACTCAACCAACTCCACCACAGCTGTTCCCAGCTTGGTTGCACTTGAGAAAATTAACGTGGCAGGTAAAAATAGCAATTCTCTGCTGTCATATGGAGTCACACCCTGCTTTGGACCATGAAGAGAATAAAGGAGTGCAGTGGTTCTTACTGGAACCCACATAATATAAATTCTATAAACTTGGCACGGCCGTGGTAAAGATAAGTTTCAATTTAGTATTTAATAGCAGACGTTAAAATGCTCTTTATAGTTTTATGATGTGTAATATTTGGTGGTTTCTGTGACACGTTTGCTCTTAATGAACTCCTGGAAGTCACTTCTAATGAGAAGATGCATAGCCTAGATTAAATGAAATACAGAGGTTATCTGAGAAGCTCATGCCTTTTAGAGTTCCTTCCTCCTCTGTACTCCCATCAGACAATTCTGAAAGTCTGTTACATATAATAGTTTCTCTCCTCCCTGTTGTTAAAGAGCCACCACTGGAGAAAATGCCTCCTACGTGTATATGGAGAAATAGAAATTCTGGAAATGGCCTTTAGGTGATAAATGGCTCCTGTGTAATCCTGGGCAGATTCTGTAGCCACCCATGTATACCACATGTCATTCCCACTGGGATGCATTTTGTTTGGCCCCTTCTGGAAACTGGAATATTGAATGAGACCAGGAAAACTGATGAAACACAACACAACACCCAAATTATACGTAGCGTGTTGTTGCCTTCCTCTCACGTTAGAACCCACCCACCCTCGCCCCACCGCCAGCTCCCCCACTATCACACTGCTCTGAGGTCAGCCCCTGGGTCTATGTGCTTGAGCCAGGACTGCTCTTGTTAGGATGACTGCTCTATTTCCTGGGGACCCAGGACAAAGTGAAGACCCTGAAGGTCAGGATTCAGTGCTTTGGGTGAATGGTTGTAGACAAGCTTTCTCTGCTTTTGGTGGGTGGTAGCCAATCTCTGGTTAATGCATAAAGTAAGTAGTTAGGTTACTTTTGACATCAGTTTCTGCTTTAAAATAAATCTTGTTTCATACACTTGTAAACTTATTTCTTTGTCTTTACCTGTTGCTTCTAAAAGTTCACACACTTAAGTAGGAGGTTTCTTTTCCTTTGCTACTTCCAGTGTCAAAACATTTAATTGTTTTACATTATGCAAGCTGGTTGTTATTACCTTTTTTAACGTTCTTTGTCCTGTAGCAAATTTCAGATTGCCAAATATTTTTAATAATTCAAAGTATCTAACCAAACAAAGGTATTAAAAATAACTTTTAATTACAACACAGAAGCAGTGTCATCTAGGCCATAAATCCTATCTTCCTTGCAGTTTTCAACAGCTTCTGTAATTAGACAAGAGAACCTCCCACTGTGTTTAGCTGCTTATTAATAAATGGAACCATGCCTCTTCAGTCTCTACTTGCCACCCCTGTACCCAGTAGAAAATGCTGCTGGAAAGGCCCTAACTGGTTTCGTCACTGTTCTGTGTCTTACTTCTGGAGGTGGGATGGAGTGTTCTGCCTTTAACTTTGCTGCTCCCCACTGCCTCTGAGGTCCTGTGGCTTGTGGGCCCCTATAAACACATCTGCTGTCATTCTTTCCCCTAACATGGGATCTTGCTACCTCTTGCTGTCCTGTTTGCTGCAAGGCTCACAGGGACTTTGCTACCTGGACTTTAAGCTGCAGAGTACAGGTAGTGGGTACACCTCGAAGAAGGAAGTGGCAAGGACTTAGGGACTAATTCTTTCAAACAAAATAGGGAAATATACCAGCCATATGTGTTGAGCTAGTTTACAGCTTAACAGATGTCTCTTGAGCATGTTCTCTAAGCCTGTGGTTCTGAGTGGGACTCCTTTACATGTGCCACTGGTGCTCTGTAGGGTCCAGCCCTACAGGGTTCTGTGAGCCCCTCTCTGCTGGTATGGAGATGAGAAATTGTAGAAATAAAAGACACAAGACACAGAGATAGGCAAAAGAGAGTTTGGGCCCGGGGGTCCACTGCCAGCCAAAGCACAGAGTCCGGCAGTGGTCCCGAGTGCCTGAACGCTCTGACTTTTATTGAGTACAAAGCTGGGGTCAGGGCAGGTAGGACGTGGGGCAAAGCTGGGGTCAGGGCAGGTAGGGCGTGGCCTTGGTGGTCGCTGAGAGGGTCAAGTACATCACGTGTCATATAGGTAAGGACTTAAGACCTTCAGGTAGCCGAGATGAGGTAAGGAGCATAATGTGTCAGCACTTTTTCCACACTTGTGAGGAAATAACAAAGACATTAAGATTCCTATTACTTTTACTGATTATCTCTTCTAAGAAAAAACGAACCAGGTGCAGAAGCGGATCATGAGAGTGGACATGGAATGTGACCACTGAAGCATAGCATCACATAGAGACATTTAACCCCTGGATGTCTGTGGGGTTACCTGACAGCTGTCAGGCCTACCACAAGAGCCCGGAGGAGCGGAGTTTTCTCCTAATTCCCCAGAGGAAGGAGACCTCTGGGCCATCTTGGATGCCTCCTTCCCAAGACGGCTAAACAGGAGGCGCTTTCCCAACGCTGGCGCTGCCGGACAGCTGAGGTGCCCTCCAGCAGCCCTTCCACAGGCATGACAGAGGGCTTAAAGCGTCTTGCTTTGGGTCAGATTAAAACAGTGTCACCCCAGGTTCACACTTCCGACCTGAGAGGCATTAGTGAAAGAATTCGGATCACCTTTGAATAACTAAGATCACGTATAAATAAGATCACATATGAATAACTAATTACTATGATTATATTTCTAGTTACTTTCTTCTTCATTATTTATATGGAAATAGGCTGAGGCTTCTTGCTCCTGCCTTGGCACTTATGGGATCTTCTCCCTACAGTGCTCTGTTTTTAATATTTAAAGAACCAGAGTGTTGTGTTTTTATTTTTATTTTTTCCTTTTTGGGCAATGGGAGCAAATCTAGAGTTACACATTTAGTGATGAACCTCATTCGCGTGACTTTGCGTCTTTCAGGTATGTGCGGGACACAGTCCGTACCATCATGATTTTTACTGAACAATTAGGAAAAGAATACACATGCATAAAATGACACAGACCATGGTTGCTGTAAAGAAAGGGTGACTCAGAAAAAAGTTTGGACTCAGGGAAGGAGAGGAAACTGACATTTAGCAGCATTCCAGTAAATACAAGTTCCTCTTTCTGAGCCTCCAAGGTACATGATTTTACTTAGTCTTCTTAGCATCTCTGAGATGTGTTGTCACAGTTTTTATTAAGTTTAGGTACTTGGGAGAGGGTGAACATTAGTGCTGGAGTCCCTTGAGCTCAACTTAAGATCTGCTAGTGCTATGTAGAGAAAAGATTCTGAGTGTTAGCTCCATCTTTCCTTCCATTTGCAAATTATAAAGGCATGTGTCTGCAAAAAGGTGCTACCATTTTCTTAAAGGTACCTAGAAGAGACCTGCCAGTTTCCTAGATTTAATTATCTGTCTCATCAGGAATTGCTCTGTCTTAGGGTCTCCTCTTAGGCTGACATTTGTAAAAGCTGGTCCGTGTGTGTGTGTGCGCGTGTGTGCGCGCACACACGCACACACACATGCACATGCGGAGGCATCCCTTTCATAGACATTGTCTTGGCCAGAGTTGATACAGAGATGCTGGGCATCCCTCTTCATTTCCTCCAGAAGGTGGAGGGTCCTTCATATCTTGTCACTCAACCACATAGTTATTAAAAATGATTTGCCATGTCTGTAACGTAGGGTACCAGAAAGAAAGACAAGGACTTAAATGAACAGTTCTCATTTATGAGCAGACTTTCCTTGCTTTTCTGCCCTCTCTCTGATTCATGGCCAATGCTGTTGTCTTCAGACCCCTCTGTCAACTCAGGAATGGCTCCTGAGCTGTGAGAGTTCAGTTTTATGGGACTCCAGTCCTCGCTGAGTGAAGTTTTTCTCTCTCCCTTCTTGAATGGAGACATGTGGTAATTGCTTAGAAATGTTCTCCCTGGTGTGTCTTTACTACTGACTCTGGTGTCTTATTGCTCACTGATGTTTCTGATTGCCTATTGTTTTATCTTATTGCTTGCTGATATATCTTCTGGTTGGTTACAAACTGTCTCTAAATTGGGTACCATAGCAATTGAAGAAGGATTCCCTAAATTTATTTTCTTTAAAGGGATAGCTCTGTGTGTGTGTGTGTGTGTGTGTGTGTGTCCCCTTATTTTCTCTTTCTAGCTGTGTTCTTTGTGGCTTTTATCCAGTATGGCTTATCTTTGCAAATTTATCACCAAGGGTTTTTTTTAATGTGAAAGTAAATGTGCTCCTAGAGAAATTTAGGTGGAAATGAACTTTATTAAAATCAAGAAATCAGACTGAACTGGATTTTTGAGCTGCTTGTCTTATTGAAGATAAAGGGTACTCAGTGGAATGAAAAAGCAGATATTTAAAATCCCCATCCTTCCACCAATCACACAGTAAATTAATTTCTCTATATTTACTTTCTGAAAGGGCTTGAAAGGCCTTCATCAAAATTCTCTCCTTTTGAAATGATGGTTTGAATTTTAGAAAGGCCCATTCTGTTTTTCTCTAGTTTTGTGATCTTAAATGAGGAAGTGGAGTGAATCTGTGGTTTTTTGCCATGTACCTGAAGTGTGGGGAAAGGTAAAAAGTATACATATCTGGTCATGAAAATGCTTGCCTTCTAAGGACTGAGACAGTGTCTGATTTGTCTTTGTTCTGCCCATAATGTCTTGATTGTAACCTTACCTGTTGAAGATAATTCAGTAAATATTGCTCACATGGATTGGATTCTACTGGAGGGAACAGCATTTGGTTTCACCACCTGGAGGAGTGTCTTCTTACAGTTTTTCTTCTCCATTTACATTTGGGGTGATTTGCCTGGAAGTAGGACTTGGTATTTCATTCCCAGGTTCACAGACCTTAGCAGACACCATCTAAGAAGTGGGACTGCTTTTTTTGTTGTCAGGACTGAACTTCCCATCGATGGTTCTAGGTTGTGGAGCCTTCTCAGGATGTGATAGTTACAATTCTAGATTGTGATATTTTAAAGGAGAAGAACATTGTGCATCTCTCTTTGGGGTAGTGTGTGTACATGTGTACACATTTGTTTGTACTCTCAATAACAAGTTGTTATTCAACGTCAGCTGAATAACTGGCCAGTGTCGACTGTTCCCTAAAAGCCAAAACCATGATAGCATCCGCTTAGTGTTGTGATGACTTAACAATTGCAAGTTCACTTGGGAAGCAGAATCACAAAATCAAAGGTACAGGCATAACTCATGTGACTGTTTTCTGGTATTTAATCCAGATTGAACTTCGGGCAACCCTGCATTTTTTCCAGGGTTGGTAGCAACATTCAACACTTTGTAGTATTTGGGGTTGAAGTGCAATGTATTTGAATTTGGAAACTGTTTTTAAAAACAGCAACCATTATTATTATTATGACCATTTGAAAGTTGAAAATGAAAAATGTCCCTGCTGAGTTCCAGGGCTTCCATTTGGAACTGCAATTTTCCCCCGTTTGTGCTGTTAATGGACCTTGAAATTAAGTTGTTCCTGTGTTCTTTCCTTGTTTGTGTACCCGTGTTAACAGTTTTTGAAGTAGCACCTGAAGTGTCCCAGCTCCACCCCTAGGCAGTGGCTCAGCAGATGGCTTTCCCAGGGTCAGATATTGGCATGTCAGTGGGATCCCAGTTGCTACTGAGAGACGGGAGAGAGATGAGATTGCAGGGTGCTTTCCTATTAATTTGAGCAAGAAGCAAATATGATCTGTCTGTCTACCTGTCACTTGCTGTTTTGTAATTTGCAGCGGTAACAATAAATACGTGGACACTTGTCAGAAGCTATTCTTTTGGTGTCTTTGCAGACAAATGCTTGTCTTTGTTGATACGGTTTTCACTGTGTGGTCAAGGATATTTTGATATTTATTTAGAAGAAGAAAAATTTAGTTCAGAAGTGATGCTGATCTTCGAGGCTATGTATCTATAGCAGTGATTAACAGTTGAGGGTGATTTTGCCCCCAGGGAACACATGGCAATGTCAGGAGACATTTTGGTTGTCACAATTGAAGATGTGCTATTCATTTATTTAATTATTATTTTTTCTTTTTTTGAGACAGAGTCTCACTCTGTCACTCAGGCAAGAATGCAGTGGCATGATCACAGCTCTCTGCACGCTCGACCTCCCGTGCTCAGGCAGTCCCCTCCCTACCCCGCGTTAGCCTTCTGAGTAGTTGGGACTATAGGCAATGGGCCATCATGCCCAGCTAATTCTTTTTTCTTTTTTGTAGAGAATGGGGTCTTGCTATGTTGCCCAGGCTGGTTGGGCTCCTCGGCTCAAATGATCCTCCTGCCTCTGCCTCCCAGTGCTGGGATTACAGGCATGAGCCACTGCGACCAGCCCATTTAGTTCTAATAGATGGAGACCAGAGATGCTGCAAAGGATCCTCTATAATATATAAAACACCACCCCCAATAGAAGTATCCAGCCCCAAATGTCAATTGTGGCAGGTTTGTGAAATTCTGATCTATGAGATATTGTTAGAATCTGGTGCCAGCGGATATTTTCACCTGTGGTTAGTGCTGAAAGATGTCTGAGACACTGAAGTTTCCTGATTGGCCAGCTGAGACCTAAAGTTCCTTTCCCTTTTCCCAGCAAGGCTGTTCACAAACTCCCCAATTTCCACCTTATTTAGCTTTGCCACTGGTCTTTGAGGCCTCCAAGGAAAGGGAGTTTAGAAACTCCCAGGAGACTGTTTTAGGATCCTGACTTTAAGGGACTCCTTTCCTGCACCATGGTATGTTTTTGGCAATGTGCATTTTACTTCTGCTTCTGTAGAATGTAATTATTTCTTCTTATGAAAGGGCCACTAATTCAGAATAACAATCCTTTAAAGTAGTCTTAGAGAATGGATTTAAATTGCAGAATGTTTTAGAAGAAATCCTATTTTATTTTAAGCATAGTATTTAATTATCAAGACATGAGAAAGTAAATTAAATAAGTAGAAGAAAACAAGATAGGTCTCCAAAGATCTACTTTACATCAGCAAGTACCCTTCACAGCATATTTGGAGCAATATTGAAAAAAATGAGACTAGAGAGTTAACTGGGATTTGCGAAGCATTTTCAGCATTAAATGAAGGAGTTGCTATTTTGTTCCCTGGGCGGTGGCAGCTGATGAGAGGTTAAAAGTAGGAGGATAAATAGGTGAGGTCTCTATTTCCAGAAAATAATTGGTGGCCATATAGAGTGAGATGCATATGAAGGGGTCCAATCAAAAGCTATGTGAGAGAGACTTCAGTTAGGCTCCAGTTAGGACGAGAATGCCCTGGGTTAGACATGTTCATAAGGCCCAGGGAGGAGAATTTGAGACCCACGTTAGGGTGAAGCTGGCATGGTGAGGACCCGGACAGACCATGGGAAAGGGCAAGGGAGAAGTTGTCATAATGATTTCCAAGGGTGTAGCTTGAAGGATAACTGGTGACTCATTATTGAGGAAAAAACCAGCAGAGAGACAAGGTTTTGTGAGGACTGTAGCTGCAAGCCATTTGTTTCAGAATATCGGTTTAAAGGCAGTTGAAACTTTGGTGCTAGTGTTGAGGGGACGAGGGACAATGAAAAGCAGCATCTGTGGGACCAGAATGGCCTGATTCAGATCCTGGTTCCACTACTTTATAGCAGTGTGACTTTGGGTTAAGTTTCTTAACCTTCTCTGGCTGGGTTTCCCCATTTGTAAAACAGGGGGAAATAATAGCAGTGCCCATTTCACAGTATTGTCAGGAGGTATATTAGTCTGTTTTCACACTGCTATACAGATACTACCTGAGACTGGGTAACTTATAAACAAAGGAGATTTAACTGCTTCACAGTTCCATATGGCTGGGGAGGCCTCAGGAAACTTAAATCATAGTGGAAGGGGAAGGAAGGCACTTCTTACAGGGTAACAGGAGAGAGCGAGTGAGAGAGCAAGAAAGTGCCACACTTGAAAATCATGTGCTCTCCTGAGAACTCACTACCATGAGAAAAGCATGGGGGAAACTGCCCCCAGAATTCATTTACCTCCTACCATGTCCCTCCTTTGACACAGAATTAAAATTCGAGATAAGATTTGGGTAGTGACACAGAGCCAAACCATATCAGGAGGATTAGGTGAGACTGGTAATGTGCTTAGAAACGTGCATAAAGGGCATAAAGTTGGTACTGTATGAGCATTTGTTAATTACAGTTTAAAAGTTATGTGTTTGGAATCTTGACGTAAAAATGGAACACTGTAGTGACTAGTTATTTGGGTATCATCACTGGTAGTGAAATTAATAATATTTGTACAGTGCTTTGTAGATTAGAACGTAATTTTTTATATAGTATTTCACTGGGACACTTTAAATTTGTAGTTCCCAAATTGACCTTTTTGTGCCTCTGTTTCCAATGTTTGGCTCATCATCAGATTCATGTTTTGTCAATTTGGTTGCAAGAAGCCAACCACCTAGCTTATATTAACTTAAACCAAAAGGGAACTTGGGGTTCATGTCATTTGAAGGTTCGTAGGATGCTGGTGAGAGATTCAGACATGGGAACCACCTTCAGGTACTTCAGCTGTATACTCTCAGGTATGGGATACTTGCCAGAAGCTATTCTTTTGGTATCTTTGGGAAAAGGTTCCTGAAGAGATCCCAGATAAGCAGATAAAATGCATATGGCTACTAGAGACCCTGGTCATGTCATAGTTTGGCTTTCTGGAGCCAGCCTAAACCTGACTAAAGCTTTTCTCTCCTCTAGGGTTTGGAGGGCAAAACTTCCGGATTGCTAACTTTCTGCAACCATTTTAAGCCCTACTGTGGCCAAATGTGCTTCCGCCCCCCTTGGAACAAGCCCAAACCCCTGCATGCAGTTTATTCATGCTCTTACACACTTAAATGTTTTTGTCCACAGCCTGGCATGCTTCTGTTGCTCTGACTGACCCTTTATCATCTTTTTCAAGTCTCATGTGAAACACTATCTCCCTAAGACTTGCTTGATGCCCCTCACATCCCAGATGTTTGTGGTGTATTGCCTTGTTTTCCTACCATGTATGTCCTTGGACTTTTCCACTCTTTTCTTGTTTCTGTAGCCAGACTCTAAGCTCCTCAAAGGCATGGGCAGGGTCTTATATTTTTCTTTTCAATTCAATGCTGAGCTTGGAGTCTGGCAAATTGCAGGTTTTATCAGTAAGTGTCCACCTGAGTGCACTCCTCCCTCTCCTGAACACGCTCCTGCTGATCAGCCACTGTGTCCTAGAACCTTGGCCATGACACTGATGGCCATGCTTTCACCATTTCTACCACTTGTATGCTTTGACAGTCTCTGAATCCTTTTGGAATTCCCAGAAGCACCTGGTAAATTTACTGTTACATTAAGACCAGAAGAGCTTTTGCTTCACTTCCCTTTTTGAAAACTGAGATTCCATAATAAGAATTTCTTTTGTGTATTTTGGTGGCTAATTATAAAAATGTAAGTAGGATTAAAAAAAATTCAGGCCACCTCCAGTACCTGAGAGGTTGTTCTGAATGGATAGTTCTTGCAGAACAGAACTTCTAATTCTGTTGGACTAATTACTGACCCTTCAAGGAATACATGGCTTGTTTCATTGCAGAAACTGAGACTATATATATCCCTGTCGGGAATACTGTTCCTCCCCAGCCACTTGATGGGGGAACTCAGTAACATACGCTGCAGGGCTCTCTGGGGGACCTTAAAAGTGCCTCTGCTCAAAGTTGTTCTTTGTATTGGTGATAGGACACACTGAAATTAGACTTGTTTGTTTTAATCAGAAGGCGACAGATCCTACTAGCTTAATTTGGCTTAATGAGGTATGTGTATACAGTTGTGATATCAGCTTACATATGGTATTGATTCAATAGACATTCCACAGCCACAGCATAGCATATGCTTTCTCACATAGTCCCTTGTCTGTGCTGTTTGATTCTTTACCTGTTTTCACTAACATGTATTTCAATGAACTCATTGTAGAGCCTGAGATTTTAAAATTTAGAAAAATATTTGGAATAAAGCTGATTTGGTGAGACATGGGAGAGAGATATCTGATTCCATGTTTTTGAAAAGGTTTTTTAGGTTTGAAAATTTCTGGCATTTTGAGAGATTTTTCCTTTAAGCTGTGCTTTTGGCTTTGCATATCCGCAGCTTCTAAAATTAGGCAGCCTAAATAAAAATCAGTTGCTAGTTTTTGTTTTTCCCTTCTCGCTTATGTCCCAGAAAAAGAAGAAAGAAAGCAGTGTGGGGTGAAGACGTTTGGAAATTCTTTGGGTTTAGAAAGGACAGAAAGAGGGATTCAATTAGAAGTGTGACTGAGAAGGGCTGAACTGCCCCACAGTTCAGGACAGCAGAAATACTCTTCATCTCACAGCCTCCTTTTTCTGTCTCTCTTTTACCCTTGAACATTCAGCAAGTCTCACGTGTGGGATCACAAACCCCAAATCCGCTTAGGTCAAGCAGAGGACCCATGGCGTGGACAGAGCCAGCTGAGGATGACACGTCTGGTTTTGACGGAGCATTATAAACTGCATTTTGATTTGCACTGTCAGTGCTGGGCAGCTCACTCTTCGCTGGTTTTAAGCTGTTTTGAAGTTTCATGTTGGAGAGCTTTTCTAGTCAACGTTTACTGTGGAAACTTTCTCTTTACCTTGATGCAGCTAGAGATGCTCCTGAACCAGAGACCAGTGGACACCCAGGGAAGGACTTGTGCTAATGTTTTCCCCCACTGGGGGACCTGATTAAACAGGAGCCGTAGAACTGTGGGATTCTGGATAAAGCCAGTCAATTTCCTCATTTATAAAATGAGGTTAAGAACCTGTGCCATGGTATTGCTGCTTAGGAGTATGAGTTAACACATGGAACACACTCAAGGTGCTGGGCACAAAATAAGAGCTCAGTAAGTTTTGGCTGTTGGTTCATACACTTCTTAAGTGTCCAACTCAGGTTTTGACCCTTGGGCCAGGCATGTAGCAGATGGTCAGTGCTTGATGGGCATGTAAACTACCCAGTCCCAATGCTGCATTTTATACAGAAAACCAGACCCTGTGAAGGGGCTGTCCAGAAGCTGCTTGGCAGTCACAGCCTGGACCTGGCCTTTGACATCAGATATTTTTGAGCAGAACTCTGGATCCACTTGCATACTTGCTGTTGGCATTTTATTAAACTTGCCATTGCTGAGCTTCCGATGTGTACTCTGTGCAGTGGTGACAGTGACACCAACACTGTCCTCATGTGAGGATGCAATGAGATGATGCATATTGAGATCCTGGTCCAACATCTTCTCCCTGTGAACTACCTACTGACCTTGCCCTCTGTGATGAATACCCTGTTAGAAAGGAGTGGTCATGAACGTAACGTGACAAACACTGATGTATCTTTTATCCAACCTATGCTGACTGTATGACGCCAGGTCTGTGTCAGGCAGTGGAAATGCTGCTGGGGGGGAAAGCAGGGCTCCTTTTGGGAATGCTGAGTTCACTGTCTACTGGAGGAGAATGACTGAGACTATTGGCTGTGCTCACACCTTTTGTGAGCCTCAACTTGTAACTGCTTTCATCCTAGTCCAAGAGAACCTGTTGGCTTTGCTTGACCTCCTGGCCTTGGAAATGACCTTCAAACTCTATAGCTGTCTCTGGTAGGGATAGCAGTGACCTGCAGGAATTGGCACAGAAGGAATTTTCTCCTGTCACAAGGCACGAGTCCTGTGGTTCCTGTGCTACTTGTCACAGCAAACTTAAGCAGATCCAGAAACTGCCTGACCCTTTACTGTACCTTCCCACTCCGAAATAGGGAAGGGAATTCCTGTGTGGGAGTGCTCAGTTCTCAAGGGAAGACAGTCATTAACCTGTCTAAACCTTCTCGATAATTGCTTTCATTAAGTGTGGTTAATGTGAACAGTACAAGTTATAGCAAGATTTGCAGAAGAACAAAGTAAATATTTAAGACTGTTTTTCATGGTGCAGTTGGGTCGAGGCAAAGAGAAGATTAGTAAAAGCTGTATCCGATGGTATCTGAGGTTGAAACACAGGGAACCTCTTGGCAGAAGTGCCAGTTATTTCTCATCAGTGGTTCACAGAATCTTAACTCTGGGGAGGCAGATGGGTGTATCCTGGAGACAGTTATGAGTTCAGGTTTTCTCCTTTTGCTTCTGGCCTCCGTCAGACACCAGTGACATGGTGATGAAAATAAACTACCTTCCCTGTACCGCCCAGGAATGCAGTGAGGATTAAGAGAGGGGCTTTTAGCCTGTGGCTATGCCACATGGGGAGAATGGTTGCTCCCTGAGGGCAGAAGGCCATTAGTAGCAACTGAGTTGGCCAGGAGAGCTCCTGAGTTGGCCAGGAGTGTGCACCATGCCAGGCTTGGGTGTACGGAGCTGGCAGACCCGGCGCATGGGGATTAATTTAGCATGGGTTTTCATGCCTCCAGGCTACCAGTGACTGTGCAGCTATCATCTCTACCTTTGAGTTTATGTATGTAACTGAGTAATAATGCTGTGTTTTCAAGAGAAAAGGCTTGACAAACAGTGCTTTTGTAGTACAAGGAGGGATACTCTGCTGAAAATCTGGAAATCACAGCTAAACAAAAAGATGAAAATACAAAGCAGCTGTAATTCTGCTAACCGGAGACTGATTTGATTCTTTCCTAACAGATATGATAAGTGCCTGTTCTGTGCCAGGCACTGTCTAGGCACTGGAGATAGTGACGAGCAAACCCAAGTCTTTTCCTTTGGGAGGTTATACCACAGCAGTGAAGGCAGGAAGTAAACAAGTATGTAAACATAGCTAGTGGTGGAAAATGCTTGATGAATAGCAAAGCAGAGTAAGGAATAGCAAAGGAAGCGGGTACTGTTTCAGGTTTGGGGCTTGTCAAAAAAGCCTCTCCGAAGAAGAGAGACTGAGCAGAGGTCCATATTACTCAGTGAGGGAAGCCTGGGGCTCTCCACCTCGCAGCTGGAAGGATCTGTCTGCACAACAGCCTGGGGCACATTCTTCCTGGGTATGTTTAAGAACCGCTCTTGGGCCCTTTTAATCCTAATACAGAAGGAGGTCTATTAAAACCAGAACTGAAAAACAAAAAGACCATTTGCTATATCATCTGTCATTTATGTTTCTGCTAGGCTCAAACTGGACTTTTGAGAGAGCAGTGTTGGAACCACAGGAAGGTCTGGATGTGTTAACTGAGTGGTTCAACATACGATGAGACGTAAAGTGTGCGGTATAGACTCAGGCTGCTGGGGTTCAAGTCCGTGTTCCGCAGTGGTGCCACTGTGGTGAAGTCTTTTAGAGCGGTTAAGTCTCAGTTCTCTGATCTGTACAGCAGAAACTAGCTCATGGGACCACCTAAGAAAGTGTCTGTGGAGGGCTGGCACATGGTAAGTGCTCAGTAAATATTGGCTGTTTCTATAATTAACAAAATATGGTTTTGGCAGATGGTTTTCAAAGGGTCTGTATGTGCCTTTGTTCTATAAGTTTTTAACCAAAACGAAGGAGCCTCAAAAATTATATTAGAGGCACCAAAGCAGGAGCAGGCTCTGGTCATTCATTAAAGAAAGAGTTAAATAAAATCAGGATTGGGCCGGGCGCGGTGGCTCAAGCCTGTAATGCCAGCACTTTGGGAGGCCGAGGCGGGTGGATCATGAGGTCGAGAGATCGAGACCATCCTGGTCAACATGGTGAAACCCCGTCTCTACTAAAAATACAAAAAATTAGCTGGGCATGGTGGCGCGTGCCTGTAATCCCAGCTACTCAGGAGGCTGAGGCAGGAGAATTGCCTGAACCCAGGAGGCAGAGGTTGCGGTGAGCCAAGATGGCGCCATTGCACTCCAGCCTGGGTAACAAGAGTGAAACTCCGTCTCAAAAAATAAAAAAAATAAAATCAGGATTTAACAGAAGGATCACACATTTGGGTTAGGGTTTGGAGTTTCAGTCATGAAGTGGGTGTAGAGTTTACAGGGGTCAACTTCTTGTCTGTAGGTGCCTGTCTCTGTTCACACTTAAAGCCATTGTTGCGGAATGTAGTATCTGTTTTTTACAGAAACTGTTCACAGTTTGGAGAACGTGGGTGTGTGGCTTTGAGGCTTCAGAATCCCATCATGAAGTTGTCATTGGTCTTCTTGGTATTTATGAGACTTGACCTAAACTGGGTCCTGTTCTTAACAGGAGAACGATACAGCTTCTCCTGGCCACTGGGTTCTCTCTGTGTGATGCAAGGATACATCACTGCACTAGGCTCTCTGAGAAATTTGTGATTGGCTAGCAGTTACAGTTGAGAATGTAAAATGGCCACAGATTGAGGAATTCCAGGCTAGGGACTGTGAGTCCTAGTGAAGAAATGTAGGGTCAGGGTTCAGGAGGCTGGGATTAGGTCCACTGCTGACAGAACTGATGCTGAGATCCTCGGCAAATCACCTAATCTTTGTTTTTCTCTTTCAGAGGCAGAGATTCATGAGCTTTTATAAGTGGAAAAGATTTAGATGTTCTAACATTTCCCTCAAATGGGAGATTGCAACTTTCCAAAATTCTTGGTGGATGGTTCTCCAGATTTATCTCAGCAATTCTAATGCTGGAACTTTCAGCTGCCATTACTGTTCTGGTGGGCTACATTCACATAGCCTGTCAGGGGTCAACAAATTTTGTCCCATGGGCCAAATCCAGTCCACTACCTGAATTTATAAATAAAGTTCTATTAGAACATAAAACCATGCCCATTTGTTTACTTATTGTCTGTGGCTACTTTCATGCTACAACTGCAGAGTTTAGTAGTTGTGGAGACCATATGGCCCACAAAGTGGAAAATATTTACTCTCTGGCTTTTTACTGAAAAAGTTTGCCAATCCCTGGTCTAAATGAACAGTGCTTTCTGGAATGCAGTACGTAGTCTGCATGCAACCCTGTATGCTAAACATATTACATTTGTAGAGTGTTCATAAAATAGAGAAAAAAAAAGCCTCTGTTTATGAGAAATCTCTGTGTCCCAGGCACAAATATTAACTTTAAAATATTTTATTAGTTCTTTCCTCAGATCAAACCTGC
This sequence comes from Saimiri boliviensis, assembly GCF_048565385.1. Lineage (NCBI taxonomy): Eukaryota > Metazoa > Chordata > Mammalia > Primates > Cebidae > Saimiri > Saimiri boliviensis. The sequence continues at coordinate 123,988,810 of NC_133453.1, forward strand.
AGAACAGTTACTTCAATTGAATAGACAAAGAGTATCAGGGTAGGAGATGATGCATAATCTGCTCCAAATGGTGGACATCTCAGCCAGGGTTCATATCCTGGCTGGTGCATCTCTAATGTGCCCAAAGATGCGGCCACTGCTGGGACAATCATATTTCATTGTGTATCACATCAGAAGGTAACGTGGCATTTTTAAAAATGAAAATAGTTCAAGGCTCAAGAATGGTAGATAACCCAAGAGTCCAAACCTTTCTGGTCATTTGGATATTGTCATAAATGTTTTAGGTGTTAAGCATACCTAATTTTGTGAGTTTTGATTTTTTGTTTGTTTTGGTCTTCTTTTTGCTATTGTGTATTGATTGCCCTTTGATTTTCTTCTTTACCGTTATATATTTTAAGTGAGGCCATTGTCTCTAGAAAAATAATGAAATCTTTTTCAATTCTTCGTCTGCTTTAAAAATTGGAAACACTTTTTATAATGCTTGATAAGGTAAGCCCAAGTTATTGTAGGAAATTTGGAAAATACAGAAAAGAATAAGGAAAAAAAAGTCTCGCAATCATGTTTTCTAGAGCACTTGACTGTTAGATGGTTATTTTTTTCCAGCTCTTTTGTGTGTGTATATTGCATAAACATTATAAGTATGCTCTTGATTTTAAAATCTTGGTTTTTAAGGAAGTGTTCTCTTTATTCTTCAAAAGCTTTACTTTTAAATCGGCACATAATATTTTATTAACTAGGTTCTCAATTTTTTTTTTTTCTGTTACAAAGATCATTGTGGTGAATGTAAATCTTTGCATTATTCTCTTGGGAGAGTTTTTTTAGAAACAGAATGGCTAGGTCATAGGGTATAAGCCCTTTTTAAGTTTAATATTTCTATCAAATTATTACGTGTATGTAATTTTTAAGGTATAAATTTAAAAGTCACAACAAAATCAGTATTCTGCTATATACTTTATTCATTCTTACCCTGACTTTTGTTCCTCAAACACAAATACTCCCGTTGCTTGCAGTAATATATTTTCATATTTCTCAATAACATGTTTATGTTGCTTTTCCTTATCTGGCATTTTTTGAGGTTATCCACTCATTTTCTGTGATGGAAGATGGGAATTTAGCTCTCTGACACTGCCACCATGGCCAGCAACCCCTCTTCCACATGGCTTCTTTCTGTTTCTTAGAATCAGAATGTCCTAAATTTTGTTGGGGTCAGATTAGTGGTCAGTTCTTACTCGATAAGGACACTGCTTAACCACCTACTAAAATAGGAGGATAGTAAATTGCCATTCTGAAACATCTTTCTGTTTTGTCCAGGGTTAATAATTTACTTATGTTTGCGTAGTTTTGATTAATTAAGACAATATTTACTAATTTCATGCTATTTTCTGTGTGAAATAATTAGTAAATATTGTCATAATCAAAACTATGCAAACGTTAAGAACTTCATTTCATCGTGTAGCATATCACAATGTATGAAAGACACACATCAGTGAACAAAATGCACAAAAATTCTTATCCTTACCAAAATTCAGCCCTAAACATTCCATCAGAGAACCCTTCTTACTGTGGCCCACAGATCAGATTGTTTACCTGACAGGCGTCCCCAGACTTTTTACACAGGGGGCCAGTTCACTGTCCCTCAGACCGTCGGAGGGCCGCCACATACTGTGCTCCTCTCACTGACCACCAGTGAAAGAGGTGCCCCTTCCTGAAGTGCGGCGGGGGGCCGGACAAATGGCCTCAGGGGGCCGCGTGCAGCCCGCGGGCCGTAGTTTGGGGACGCCTGGTTTACCAGGTAGATTTTTATTCAGCAGTCGTCTTCCTGACGCCTTCTGCCCTCCTGCTGCAGGCTGGCCTGGCTGTATCCTGGGCCTACTGTACAGTTGTCCTGGGACTGACTGTTTCCAATGCCTTTCCTCTCTTTGATGCTGGGCCTTGTTGTTCTTAGATTCCACATCTTCCTCTTCATTGGTTTCTTGCCTCATCCTATAGTAGTTTTCTGAGAGAAGAAGGTACATGGGGGGAAATTATGGGATTTCTTTCTTTCTTTCTTTTTTTTTTTGAGATGGAGTCTTCCTCTGTCACCTAGACTGGAGTACAGTGGCACAGTCTCTGCTCACTGCAACCTCTGTGTGGCCCCTGCTCCCCCTCCCCCAGGTTCAAGTGATTCTCCTGCCACAGCCTCCCAAGTAGCTGAGATGACAGGTGCCTGGCTAATTTGGGTATTTTTAGTAGAGAAGGGGTTTTGCCACGTTGGCCAGGCTGGTGTTGAACTCCTGACCTCAGGTGATCTGCCTGCCTCAGCCTACGGAAGTGCTGGGATTACAGGCATGAGCCACGGCACCCTACCAAGATTTCCTGCATGTTGGAAAATGTCTTTATTCTGACTTGCCACTTGAATAATACATTTGCTGCATATAAAATTCTAGGTTTGAACATGTTTTTCTCTATCAGTGTGAAGATCTTGTTCCTTTGACTTCTGGCTTTCAGAGTCATTTTTGCGAAGTCCAGAGGCATTGTCACACTTGGATGTTACTTACAGCCTTCTGGAAGCTGGTGGGATTTGAGTTCTACCTTCTGTTCTGTTGTTTCCTGTACCTGGTGTGGACCACATTTTCATTCTCATTCTGACTCTTCTGTGATATCTTTCTTGTCTGGGAAATTTTTGTGAACTGTTTGTCTCATCTCCCCACAGTCTTCCTTCTAGAACTCACTGGGTGGATTGTGCACATTGGGGCCCTAATCCCACCCCTTCTGTTGTGACATGGTAAAAGCCCCATAAAACTGCATACCTCAACCATACCTCGGCTTTCTGTTGAAACTGCTCTTGTAACCCCGATGTGACAGGCAAGCATTCCAAACCCTTGCCATCTTGGCCCCTGCAACTTGTAATAAGTAACTAAGGCCTGTAATTTCCACCCTACGCGGGCATTGTGTAAACTAACACTTACCTTGACTTCTTTGAACCACTTAAGTAACAATCGGAATGTCCAGAGTCCCCTGGCCCTCGGAATGTCCGAAGCCCCTCACCCTCAGCCCCACCCTCACCCCTGCCCAGGAGATGGTTTACGGGCATAAAAGGTCTTGACACCCTCCTTTCAGGGCCGCGGGTTGGAGAGATGTGAGTCCTCCGTGGCCGCTGGTAATAAAGACCCTGCAATTTGGCATCCTTTTGTCATAGTGTTGATTTTCTCTGCTCGCTCTGGTACAACACTGTCATATCACTTTTCTCTCCTGTTATCCTTCTGTTCATCTTCGGGTTGAATGTTCTGTAAGAGTTTCACAACTTTATATCCATCTCCTCTTCTGAATTTAATTCTTTTATTTTAGTCTTCCTTTCGAAGAGTTCTTGTTCTCTCAAGGTCTTTTAAAAAACAAAAATCCTGTTCTTGCTCTGGTTTCATGAATCAAGTTTCGCTCATCTGTCAGATAGTACATTTTTAAATATTGTTAAATCATTTTCTGTTTTCTGTACTGTCTGAGAGTTTTTTCTTTTCGTCTTTCAGTTCGAGTTCACTTTTCTTTCTTTTGTGTGAGAATGTTTTCTCACATACCTGGTGACTGGTAGTGCTGTTTCGTATTTGAGGGTGAGGTTGGCTGTGAGTGAGGGCTGGCAGCTGCTGGGGCACCTCCTAGGGAACCATAGATGATGTGAGACCTGAAATGTCTATTTCAGTCTTCTGCGCCTGGTTAGTTTCCTCATAGATGGATCCTTTAGTCTCCTGCCCAGAGGCTGCCAGAACTTTGCTTCAAAGCTAGAGACAGGGACTTTTTAAAACTTGTAGAGAACTCGCTTCCATTTCTCTACCCTTTCCACTGTTCTGAGTCCAGAGCCTTTTTTGGTTCAATCTCCCTAGAAAATAAGACTCTGCTATTTATAACTAGAAGGCTAGAGTATAAAGCATCTTAAGACTTGATGATATTACTAGTTACCCTCTGACCAGTAATGTATGAATACCCTGTCTCACATCTCTGTGTAAATACTTGGTATTTTCCTTTGAAAAATGTACCAGTATGATAAATGGAAAATGATATTTTACATTTGTTTCTTTGATTGCTAGAGAGGTTGGATGTTTCCTATATGTTTTATGGGATTTGTATATTTTGTGAATTTTCTGTCCATATGTGTCTTTGGTTTTTATTCTCAAGTGCTTACCGAAGTAAGAATTTTCTTGCTAATGTCAAGAGAAATAAAGGCCTCTTTTATTTTTGCTGATTTGGTGTAATTTCGTTTCCATGACATGGCTCTGGTGGTTTCTTGTGAGGATGGAGGCACCCGAAACACTTTATCAAGCACATGATACACATTGCCTATCAAATGGCTCAACATCAGTTCCACAGAAAAAAACCTAAATGGCCATTCAAGACCATTTAGACTGTTTCTGCCTAAAGAGTTCCATATAGGAATTAGATCAGTAGTTGGCAAATGATGGACTGTGGGCCAAAATCTAGTCCAGTTTGTAAGTAAAGTCACAGCGGAGCACAGACATGTTCCTTTGTTGACGTGTTGCTTGTGGCTACTTTGACACCACAATGTCAGAAGTTGAGTAGTTGATACAGAGAGTGTGTGGCCAGCTAATCTAGAATATTTACCATCGGACTCTTTAAAAAAAAAAAAAAAAAAAAAAAAAGTCAACCCCTGAACTAGATGTTAGTTTAGTGGTGCTTGATACCGTGTAAGTATTTGCAAAGGCTTACAGAAATTGATGGTTCGTTGTTCTTATGAATAAAAACTTACAAGCAGGGGTTTCATGCCTTGTGCAAAAACCAATAAGTGACAGTGGCAGGCATCTTTCTTCAAATGATGTATGCGAGTGTAATATTTGCGTCAGCCTATCTTCCTGTGAATTCCCCAGATAACTGGTTTCCAGAAATATTGCTGTTGTAGCCACACTCTCGCGTGACAGCCACCCATTTCCCTTCCCACTCTTCTCCCTCTCCCCTACTCCCATACCTTCTGGAAATATCAGATGTACAAAATGGGCTTTACCTGCTCAAATTTCTCGTCACTGTTTTCACGGCATTATAAAACACATTACATTAAAAAACAAACCAGAGGGTGGAAGCCAGTGGTTAACACCTAGAAGCTGAAAGACTTGACGCATGTTTAAACTGCCAGTCTTTTTTGGGTGTCTTTCATCTGCCTTGTTTCTAGGGCCCCAGTCTTTCTCTTGTGGCTTCTCTGTGTCCCCGTGTGTGGGCATCACTTCCATCCTCTTCAGGACCCAGACTTGCTCCTCAAGGGCATTGCTTGCCCTGGAGGTTGGGACCCCAGTTTGGCCATCTCTCTTCCTCTTCCCACATGGCTTTTGCTTGACAGGACTGCTCTTCTGCTCTGTGGGCCTGTCTTGCTCCCTCTGACTTGGAGAAGGCAGCCGTTGCTGGTCTGCACGCTCTTGGGGAACACTTTTCTCTTCCAGGGTGCTGATCTCTCTCCTGTGGCCCTTCCTAAGTGCTTGCCAATAATGCCTCTTGGTAGTGGCCTGGGCACAAAGCCATCAGCCAGCTGCTTCCTGCTGGTCTGTGTGTACTACCTGAGTCAGCAGAACACTGTGTGTTGTGTGCATCTAGATGTTGAGGGACTTTGGTGTGGTTGTAGGACTCTGCCTTAAGTTGTCAGCATAATAGGCCTGATACTGCTGTCTTTAGAAAGGTCTGCTTGCAAGACTAACCATAGACTAGCATCTGAGAATTTGGGTCTTGGATATCGAGTTTCCCACCATACCCTGATTATGAGTGACTGACTATGCTGCAGCTATTTGTGCAAATAATATGGTTTATGCTAAACACCTTTATTCCTTCTGGGAGTCTGGAATCTTGGCATATGTTAGATGTAGTGACCAACACTGAGTAAGATCTGGAATCTCTAATGAGCTTCCTTGGTAAGCCACATTTGTTTTCACAGCTCGTTGCTGGAGTAATTTAGCATGTCCTATATGATTCCATTGGGAGAGGATTCTTGGAAGCTTATACTTGGTCTCTGGAAGTTGCCCCATGCACCTTTTCCCTTTCCTGATTTTGCTTTGTATGTTTTTGCTATAATCTCGACTGCTAATACAGATTTGTGAATATGTACTGTGAGTGTATATGTTGAGTGCTGTGAGTCCTCCTAGCAAATCAAAGAACTTGGAAGTGGTCATGGGGACCTACTCGTGACACAGGACTTATCAGCTGGAGAGCTATCCATACCATGCAGATTCAAGGCACACCGTGAGGTATTTGATAGTCCTACTCGTGTGTTCTTGTGTGCATCCCATCTTTCCAAAAGAGCACACTTGAAACCATGAGGTGGTTTGGAGAAGAGCTGCTTCCACCAGCTTGATCTTGGCCACTTGTTGCATTATTGTGCATTCTTAGTTTTGCTACTTTTAATATTTCTGGCCAGAACTGTCACCTTTAAAAATTACTCTGATGATAGTTGCCTAGTAAGAGCCACTCAGCAGTCTCTGGGGCCTTTGTGGAGAATTAAAGTAGGTGATAGGTTGAGGCCAGTTGCACTTACTGTGCAGCAGACTGGAAACTGATGGTCTGCTTGTTCTCTTCCTTTCTTACACTCTTCTTCCTGTGTCTCTTCCACGTGCAAATATGAGGTGTTGCTTCCTGTCTTTAGTCATTTCATACAGTTGGTTGTGTACTATCTTTGGTCATAGACATTGTTCTTCTAAAACCTCTCCAGATCATCCTTCATTTCTGCATTGGACATGCTGCCTCCATGGCTGGTTTTATATTACAAGGGGTGCTCCCCCCGAAAACAGCACTGACAGGGTGGTCAGGCAGAGTTGATGGCTGTGACAGAGAGGCTTGCTGATCCTTTGGCTTTATCTCTATCTAGTGTCTGCTATGAGTAGAGAAACATGGGCAAGATAGAGCTGCAAAGCCAAGCCAGTTTCTCCAGTGCTTTACAATTGTGGTAAAATAAATATAAATAAATAAAAATAAAAAATAAAAATAAAATTAGAAAGCATGGCAGAACTTCTCTCAGGTGAGCCAGGCAGAGGAAGCCCACTTGAGGATCAGATTGGCTATACGGAGTTTGAGAATCGGGTATGAGACTCAGTAAGTGCTTATTGAGCCTCTTCTAGGTGCCAGGACCATAATGCAAAACAAAATACACAAAAAGACCTCACCTCAGAGAGCTTATATTTAAGTGTGATAACAGCTGCTATGACGACTTGCCTAGTCAGTTTTCCCTAGAAGCTTATAAAGTTTGGGCCCCGCTAGAATCTTTTGATGTTTTACATTTGGTGGTCACTCAGGTGGCATCAAGTATAGTGCCTCGTCTCTCCCTTTATATTGGCAGTCAGAGTCTGGTTCATTCTGGAGCTTTCCGTGATTGTTTCTCTAGAATATTTCCCTCTCAAATTCATTCACTCAGTGGTTCTGTCAGGCCGGGTTGGCATATATGATTACCTTCTCCTTTTTTTTGTCTGGAGATTGGCATTTCTAATTTTTAAAAGGGTTGGGCCCACTGATAATGAATTTTAAAATGAAGTGTTTCTTTATCTTGCAAGGCAACTATTGCCTAATTTAGTGACTGTCAACTTAGTGAATATCATAGCAGTAGTGTGTGGTTTCCAGATTGTGCCTGGGTCATCAGAACTAAGTGTACCTTAGGGAAGGTATTTACTGATATGTAGTGAGCATCGGAATTGAGAAGTAGGAAAACACATTCTGAGACTCAAGGCCTTTTGCTCAGTGCTGACTCTGCTTTACATAGAGCATCTCATTTAATCCTCTCAAGTTGCTCCTCTTCGGAAGGAGGTCAGTGAAGGTCAAAGAGGAGTGGTTTGATTCATGCCCCTCAGTTCACAAGTGGAACAGCTGACTCTCTTCAGTCCCACAAGGTACACTGAGTAAAAGGAGAACTGGTTTCTGTTGCCAGGTCTGCTGCTAACTGAAAGCTTAAATGTGGGGATTAAGCCAGGTTCTGGTTTCTTTATTTTTTAAATTAGGGGCTTTGGGTTTTCTTTAAGGTCTTCAACTTCTGTGATTTTCATAGAATTCTGGTTTAGCTCCTCCTATGCCTCACCTTTGCCCTGCCAGTCATTACTGGGTACGGTGGTGTTTTGGTTGTCTTCTTGTTTGTTTTTCCCGTTAGGATCTATGTTCATCTGTGTTCTTTGCCTTGGGCCACACCTGGTGTTAGCACCCTGAGCAGGGGTAGCTCTTGTAACCAGTGGTTGTGCTGTAGACTCTGAATGACATGCAGAGGAGCTTTATCCAAGCATGTTATGTGACTCGCTGCTCTCGCAGCTCTTGGAAACCCTGTGCAACTGAGCCACAGACCCGTGATGAGCAGAAGCAGGTATTTAGAAGGCCAGGCTTCAAGGTGGGGCTCTCCAAATAGATATCAGATGGAGGCCATGGACCTTCACAGATCTGTGCCTGGTGTAGGGCAAATCCATTGTTGTCCCTGGGAAAAATAGCTAGCAAGCGTGCCTCCAGGGAGTGTGGGTCCGTAACATGTAAAAGGTACCTTCACACATGAAAGGCAGCCTGTTCTCATTTCATTACAATTCGTTTTGGGTATCACTGTGCCCCCTTGCTTCTCTTGAATGTTTTTATAACATGTATGTAATAACCATTACTACTCAGTGAATGGAAAATATGAAAATGGAAAATGGATGGTCGAGTCATTAAATTGCAAATGAATACATTATCAGTGGGCACTTGGTTCCAAGCACTAGGCTGGTTACTTGTGCTGTGATTTTAGTGTAAGTATGCAGGGGAAACAGCATTTAAGCTCGCAGATGTTAAGAGTAAATGCCCTGCTCCCTTGCTTTTCTTCCCTCTTCTACATATCTGCCTCTCTATTCTTCCTCCCTTCCTTTCTTATTTTTCCCTTTCCTTCCTTTTTCTCGCTCTCCCTCCCTCCCTGCTCTCTTTCTCGCTCTCTCCTCTCTCCTCCCCTCCCGTTCTTTCTTTCGACAGAGTCAAACTCTGTCACTTAGGCTGGAGTGTACTGGTGCGATACCAGTTCACTGCAACCTCTGCCCCCCAGGCTCAAGCAGACCTCCCACCTCAGCCTCCTGAGTAGCTGGGGCTCTAGGTAGACACCACCATGCCTGGCTAATTTTTTGCATTGTTTGTAGAGACAGGATTTCACCATGTTGCCCAGGCTGGTCTCAAACTCTTGAGCTCAAGCCATCTGCCCACCTCTGCCTCCCAAAGTGCTTCTTTGCTTTAAACTGAAGAAAAGCCAAGCTGGAAAACTGTAGGTTTTGATAGAGGCCAAATCCCTTGATTCTGCAGTTGGCTGATGCCGTGATGTGTGATGGCTCCCAGGTCTGCAACTCTGGCTTTGCCAGGACGAAGTGAGACCATCTTCTCTCTTCATACTGAAGTGTGTGGAGGACGTGAAGCACAGCGGGGAGGTGGGAGGGCTGGACCACACCCCCAGGCAGTAACTTGCCCCCTCGTTTGGCTTCCCAGATTCCTCTTAGTTGTTCTAGGTAGATCTAGAAAAGATTGCCTCACACAGCACTGCCTGTTCAGTAGAAAGATGGGTCACTTTTGTTACAGCCTCAAATCTTTTGCCTCTGATGGAGGAGGCAAATGGAGGAGAGAGAAGTTTTGTTTTCCCTGCCTCGGGGTGGCTGTTTGAGGTGTCATCACATAGAGAAAGCATCCATTGTTGTCCGTGGTTTAGCCCCATAGACCTTTTATGACATCGAAAGATCTCTGCACTAGCAGCAAAGTAGCTTTTTGTTTTCAGTGTTTTTATATTTATTTTCGTATTTCCAAATCTTAATGTGAGGTTTTAACATAGGGACTTTTTGGAGCTGCTGGATGATTTTGCCTCAGAAACCACTAAGACTGAGTATTCAGGGCATGATGTCCATATATCTGAGACAAATTTAGAAATATACATAATCTAACAAAGGATTTTTGTCCCAGGTGTATACCACTGCAGGTCAAGTTCTGTATAAGGGGATTTGTAGTTGTGAATGCCAAAGGCTTGGTTTTATAGAAGGTAGGTTTGAGTCTATAGTTTAGATGTTCCTTATGTTGATTGACATTTGGTGGCTCTTCAGTGGTTTGAAGATGCCAGAAAAGAACAATGGGAATGGCCAGAAAAATCTAGAAACTATAGTGAAAGTACTTACAAGTTGAATATAGCCATAATAGAGCTGGATTGTGCTAGACGTGACTAAGGTTGGCAGTGGAATGGGAAGTTCATTAGGCCCAGTCAACTGTGTGGCTGTCTTCACTCAGGCAGGGAAAATGTGATATCTTGGGATCCTCTTGCAGTAATTTCCAAACACAAGAGCTGTGAAATAAGTTCTAATTGGAAATAAATCTTCATTGGTGTTGAAAATATTTCTTCCTCTGGATTGGCCTTCTCTTTTATTCTCACTCAGTCATAATTTTAGTAGGGAGTTTTGTTATCACTTTAAGGGTATTCATTCCATTTCGACTTGTCACCCAGATTCTCTTCGAGGATGAGAAGAGCCGCCAGTAGTGGCTGGCCTGGCTCTTTTGTGATGTTGCTGGCTTTGGCTAACCAGTAAAGGGCTGTTCAGAGTTTCTTTTGGAACCATCAGGAGTATTGTCTGGGCAGCTTTGCTACCTGACAGGAATGGTTTTGGGAAACTTGAATTAGACCAAGTTGCAGTCTGTTTCAGTTCAGCCTCTTGTGTTAATATAACAGATACTCCCCTGTCTTAATCTAAACAGTGCTTAAGGGTGGGTAGATGGGTTTGGTGGATTTACAGCATTCCTTCTGAACCCTAAGAATCTGTGGTTTTATTATTTGTAGTGCAACCAAAAAATAACTATAATTTTTATTTGAGAGGTGGAAAGTAACAGTAAAATTCTTTGGAAGGGAAGAGGGTTTCATCATGGAGTATTGGGCAGCGTCATGAAACATGTTTGTTCTTATTTGAATTTAGACCCTTGAAATACTGTGAACTTGGCAGCTGAGGTCAAGGGGTGGGGTAGAGAGAGAGGAGGATGGGAAACAGACTAAATTCATGGAATTTCATGTAGCTGAGTAGGTCAAGTTGATTCCAGTTTAGTTACCATGTTTTCTTTGTGGCTGTGTCAGGAAATTGGGGATGGACACATGGAATCTAAAAAATAACACACAATTTTAAAAGTTCCTACCACCATATAAAACTAGCTGAACCTGGGAGTCAGTTTCTGGAATTTGTGGGAACTAAAGAACTGCCAAATATTAAATTACTTGGTTTGGTATGAAGGAGTGGCTGCCTGGCTCTTAACAGTTTTTGTGAATTTTCTGCTCTTTTTATCCTTGGCTTCAAGTTTTTACTGATGGAAAGCTAAATACTCTTTTTTTTTCCTTTGTTGCGTCTGACTAAACCTATGGTTCTTTTGCTTTCTCTTTTGTCCCCTTGCTTTGTTTTTCCCTCTCACCCCAGGAATTAATTTTAGTACTTGAAAGAAAACCACTTTCCTTATTATAAAGTACATAAGAGACAGTAAAAAATAGAAAATCTTTTTATACAACTGACCTTGTTTCTGCAGATATTGTAATCTATTCCACTAAACCACTCTTTCTTCTTTTATTTTACTTTGTTAAAATAGACTAGATATTTGATTAGGAAAAAAAAAAACCCTGTATTCAAGTGTTAAGAGATGTAGAATCCAGAAAAGGAAAAATCGCAGAAATTAAAAAGAAATTTAAAAGATTATAAAATAAATACGTTCATACCATCAAATGAGACAACTTTGATGACATGGAAAAATTTCTAGAGACCTTCTATCAAAATCATCTGAAGGCAGAGTGTAGTGGCTCATACCTGTAATTATAGCACTTTGAGAAGTGGAGGCAGAGGAGTGCTTGAACCCCAGAGTTTAAGATCAGCTTGGGCAATGTAGTGAGACCCCACTTGCTACAAAAAATAAAATTAGCTGGGTGTGGTGACACACACTCGTGGTTGTAGCTACTTGGGTGGCTGAGGTGTGAGAATCACTTGAGCCCAGGAGATTAAGGTTGCAGTGAGCCCTCACTGTGCCACTACAGTCCAGCCTGGGCCAAAAAAAAAAAAAAAAAAAAAAAATTATCTGAATAGCCCAATGACGAAGAATTTGAATTAATTATTAGAACTCCTCCCACAGAGAAAAACACATGCTTAAATGGCTTCCTTGGTGAATTCTTTCAGGAATGTTAACAGGTAATGGCACCGATTCTTCACAGATTCTTCCATGAAATACAGAAGGAGGGAATACCTTGCAGTTCATTCTGCCATTATTACCCTGTTACAAAAGCTAGACAAAGACATCACAAGTAAACATGGACTCCTGTAAACACTGACACAATTCTTAAATATTAGAACCCCAAATTTGGCAACATATGAAAAGGGTTATATATAATGAACAATTGGAATTTATTCTAGGAACACAACGTTGGTTTAACATTCAGAAATCTATTAATATAATACTCCATAATAGAACAGAGGTCAGAAATCATGTTATTATCTTAACATAAGCAGAAAAGCATTTGAGAAGACTCTTTGATTCATGAAAGCAATTCTCAACAAACTAGGAAAAACCTGCAGTTTAACAACATATTTAATAGAAAAGAACTTTTTTTTTCTCCTAAGATTAGGAAAAAGGCAAGATTGTCATGATGGTTCACCCTGTTGGCCTGGATGGTCTTGAACTCCTGACCTCAAATGATCCACCCGCCTCAGCCTCCCAAAATGCGGGGATTACAGGCATGAGCCACCTTGCCTGGCCTATCTCTGTATTATTTATCACCAAATAAAAATTATGGTGTTTATAAAAAATTTAGAGTTAGAATACTATTTATTTTCATAATAAATATGTCACTTACATTTTTTCCACTCATAAGAATGATCAGACAGAGGAGCTGTTTATAAGGGCAATTAGACATCATGCAGATCATATTCTGTTGTTACATATCCTTTTTAAATTCATAATTTAACATCAGCTAAATATAGTTCTGAGTTTCTAGATGTTGGAAGGTGTTTTCAATAAATTTGGTATTGCAGATGATTTGGGTGGTCTTTTGGAGTCTCTTTTGATTAGATGTGATCAGAAGAACACCTGAGAGCTTAGTCTAGGATAGGAATTGGAGAAGGGGTAGTTCATAATGGTGATGGTTAAGTGTGTATATGTAAGTAGGAGCCATGGGTTGAGATGAGGGCTGGTTGAATGTTCTGTTTGAAAGATGATTTCCAAGCAAGAAGCATGAAAACAGTTTAAGACTTTGCCTTCCCTCTGAATGAGAAAGACAAAGGAAGAATGGAAGAAGGAAGTGGCATTTAGAAGATAAGAATTCGTCCTCTTTTCTGTGAAAGTGAGATGTTCCATGTAAGAATAATACTCTTACTTAGGTCTTCCCAATTGTACTTTTCCATTTTGCCCTAAAACACTTGCCCATCATTTCATCTTCTCCCTCAGAATTTATGTTTCCAGGCTTCAGTACCACTGTCACCATCTGTAGTCCACAAAAACTCTATCAATTCTGTGAGCCAGTGTTATTCTAGAGAATACAACAGAAGACTGACACATGGCCACTAACTTTGTGGAAGTTAGTTACACTGACTTTGCAGTCTTTTTAGGTAGGTGCATTTATGCTCACAAATTCCAGTTGGAGGATGGTCAAAGAAACAGCAGATTTTTAGTTTTAGATTGGTCAGTATAGACTAAAAATTTTATAGGTGTTCACAGGCAGCCTGGAGGTACCTGTGATAGTTGGAGTACTCTTGTGAAGTTTCACAGATAAAGGAGAGTTAGAGCTAGGCCTGCAGGTTAGGAAGGATTTGGAGTGCTATTCGCAACCTTCATCAAGTTGAATAAATGGAAATGAGATTTGTATTTAAGGTTGCGTAGCTTTTGTATTTTTTAAGATGTAGTGTGTCTGAATCAGGATTTTCTTTATTTCAGCGAGATGAACTACAAGTGTTGGTAAAGGTAGTTACACCCTCTCTTCTGATTTCATAGTGGTAGGGCCAAACCCAATATCTAATACGTATCTCCTGTCTCATCTTTCATTCTTCAAGATTTTTTTCAGATTGGATGTGTACAGACTTCATTCAAAAAATTTACAGAGTTACTATTTCAAAGCTGATTTCCTTTAATCCCATAATCGATGCCCAAAGGTCTCTTGTTGCACTTCTCTGTTCCTATAGCAAACACCCACCCTTGGATCTTCCGTGGAACACACAAATCTTGTTGCTTCTGAAGAAATTCCTCCTCGGCTTTCCAGTTGACTTGCACTAACTTTGTATATAACTCTCTGTAAGCTCATATCATTAAGTTTTGTCGTATCATTATGGAAAGACATTGGTGTTTACTCTTTGATCTGCAGTTTTGTTGCAAAGGTTGCTGTTAAATTCATTTCTGTTCTTGTGAGCAGAACAGAAGTAAAGCAAAGATTAATTCCTTACACTGTTGATTGTTCAGTATAACTTTTGCAAGAAGCAACCATTGGGTTTATTAGCACTGACCCTTGGATTTATTAGCACTGCAAGATAATAAATTCCTGATTACCTTTCAGATTTCCCTCATTTAGATCATCTTCTCTTTTCAATACTTACGTTGGTGCTTACTGTGTAAGACAGAGTTGGGTCCTGCAGATAGGCTGAAAAATCAAGATTGTATATTGTAAAATTGAAGTCAGGTGATTTCTGTCAAAGTCTACAGGAATGAAATCACATCCTGCCTTCTGTTGAATGTCTTGAGGGTGAATTATTTCCTAGTACTAGTGACTCCCTCTGCACGTGCACAGTGACTTATTGGAGCAAAGGCTGTTTTTAAAACCTCTCTTGAGGTTTGGGCCCAGCACTATGCACAGTTAACTAGTTCACCCCAAATAGGAGACACCTAAATGTACTCGGTGACAGAGAAGAACACTTTACCAACACTTTGTACTTAAGTCCAAGATTATCATTTCCAGAATGAAGATTAAACTTTAGTTTTATGCACTTTATAACCAAACTAGAGATGGACCCGTTCGCATCGTTAGCCCACAGTGAAATGTAATGTTGGAACTCATTGAAGTTATTATTTGAGGTGCTTTAGGATGCATGTGAGCTTGTTGAAAAGTCCTGCATCAAAGATGGTTGGCAAAGGGTTAATAGTCAACGATGAGCAAAGGAAAACTATCCTTCATCCGTGTGCTTAAGTCACAGAGAAAGCATACATTTAAGTAATTTGGCTTAATTTTCATATGAGAGCAAAATCACATATACTGCACAGCCCGGATCCAAAGTGTACAATTTGATGTGTTTTAATAAATGTATAAATCAAGCGTCCCCAAACTACGGCCTGAGGGCCGCATGTGGCCCCCTGAGGCCATTTATCCGGCCCCCCGCCGCACTTCAGGAAGGGGCACCTCTTTCATTGGTGGTCAGTGAGAGGAGCACAGTATGTGGCAGCCCTCCAACGGTCTGAGGGACAGTGAACTGGCCCCCTGTGTAAAAAGTTTGGGGACGCCTGGTACAAATCTACAAAATCAGCACCACAGGCAAGATAAGAAACATATTCATCATCCCAGAATGTTCCCCCATGCCTCCTTCCATTCAGTCTGCATTCCCCACAGGCGGTCTCTACTCTGATTTCCATCACCGTAGATTAATTTTACCTGTTGTTGAGCTTCATCAAAATGAAATCATATAGTATGAACATTTCTGGGGAGTCTGGCCTCTTTTTCTCAGCGTAATGTTTTCAGGATTGATCCATGGTGCTGCGTATGTCAATAATTTATTCATTTTTAAAAATCGCAGAGCAGTGCTTTGTTGTATGAACATACCATAATTGGTTTACCTGTTTTCCTGATAATGAGCATGTGAGTCATTTCCAGTTTTTAGTTAAGCCTGTCTTTTTTTTCTAAGTGGTAAATTTCTAGTGCCCTAAAGTTGTTCATAGCATTCTTTTATTATTCTTTCAACATCTATAGGAATTTTAGTGATATCTGTCTTTCATTCTTAATATTACTCATTTATATTTTCCTTTTCTTGATCACTCTTGCTAGTGGTTTATAAGTTTTATTCATCTTTTTAAAGAACCAACTTTTCTGTTAATTTGTCTCTATTGAGGATTAAATCAGAGAAGCAGAACCACCAAGAGAGGTTTGTGTCTGTTAAGGAATTTGTCAAACGGGTTTGACCTTACACAGCTGTGGGAGCTGGTTTAACATTTTCTGTAAGGCTGTTGCCTTTATGTCTGATGATGGAGTTGACATCCACAAGGCAGGCAGCTAGGAAGGAAAGATAAATTGTAACTGGAGGACAGTAAGAACATGCTGGAACTCACGAGTATGAGCTAGAGCTCATGATGACAGAGTAACACTCATGTCAGTTTGCTTTTGGTTTTGGCTTGATTTTGCCTCCAACCTTAGAGTATGGATGTCCTCCACCTTTAACTCAAAATGAAAGAGACTTGGGGGATGCAAGTCTTCACTGTTCCACTTCCTAGATACCAAAAAAATTCTTAAATAGTAAAATTAACCAGAGAACTTTATAGGGTAGGGGTTGACAAACTTCTTATGTAAAGCCAGACTTTTTATGTTAGCCAAATATTAAATATTTTAGCTTTGTGACCCATATGTTTTCTAATCTGTTGCAGTGATTTAATTCTGTCATCGTACTATAAGAGCAACCCTAGACGATGTATGAATGAATGGCTTGGGCATATTCCAATAAAACTTTATTTACAAAACCAGGCAGTGGGCCAGATTTGGCTTAAGGGCTTTAGTTTGCCATCCTTTGTTAGAGAGATTGCAGTATATTTTCTTTTCACAATATACTTAGAGGTAATATTATACATTTCATGTTTAATTCATATTGATTCACCATTCTTTGTACTGTTGTTAAGTATCTTATGTCTACAAAGCCCTTAAATCTCCCTATACCGTAATATGGTTTTTGTATTTAGCAGTTAATTGTCTGATAAATGAAGAGAAGGGAAACACTATAGTGTTTTATATTTAGCCACATATTAATATTTCTGATTCTCTTAATACCTTCTGTAGTTCCAAGTTACCATCTGATGTCATTTCCCTTTCAACCTAGAGCTTCTTTTATTATTTCTTACCATACAGGTCTGCTGAGGTGAAATCTTTGTTCATTTATCTGAAAGTGGCTTTTTTGGGTGGGGCTGGCCGTTTTTCAAAGACATAAATATAGAATTCTGAGCTGACGGTAAGTTTTCTCTCAGCACTTAAGAAATGCTGAGTTTTTTTGGTTTATTTTTTTCAGCCTCTTTTTCTGACAAGATGTCAGGTGACATTGCTATCTTTGTTCCTTTTATGTAATGTGTCTTGTTTTTCTCTGTCTGCTTTCAACATTTTCTCTTTCTCATTTGCTTTTAGCAGTTTGATTATAATAAATGTGATCATCTTTATCTTGTGGTTCACTGAGTTACTGGATCTGAAGTTAATGTTTCTCACCACATTTGGGAAGTTGTCAGCCATTATTTCTTCAAATACTTTTTGTCCCCATTTTCTCTCTTCTACCTCTGGGCATCCCTTTACACAAAGATTTGCCTACATAATGTTCTCCACAGGTCATGGAGGCTCTATTTTATTTTCCTTAATCTTTATTGTCCTTAGTCTTTATTGTCTCTGTTTTTTGGATTAAGCAATTTCCATATTTTTTTCAAATTTACTGATCTTCCTCCATCTCCAAACTGCTGTTAATTCCATTCTGTGAGATTTTCACTTGAAGTAATACACTTTTCAGTTCTTGAGTGTGTTTTTTTTAAGCAAGTGACCATTTCTTTGCTAAGAATCATTGTATTCACTGATGATGACCGTTTTTCCTTTGTCTTCGATCTTATTTATAAGAGCTGCTTTAAATTCTTTGCTCTCCAGCAGTTGCATCATCTTGTCTTTGTTGACTGTTTTTCTTGCCTTGTTCACATTTTCCTGTTTCTCCACATATTTAGTAATTCTTTATTACATATTGGGCATTATAAGGAAATGCTGTGGAGTGCCTGGGTTCTGTAAACTTCCTCGAAAGAGTATTGATTTTTGTTCTAGTAGGCAGTTAAATATCTCACTTACTGCCTTGAACTTCAGACTTGATTTCATGGTTTCTTAAGGTGTGTCTGTTTCAATTTTTTCCCTAGTCTTAGACCATCTTAAGTCCTGGTTGTGATGTGAGGCCCTTTTGGGGTTTCACTGGAAAGCCTGAAATTTTGACCTGTTGAGAAATACTGAGTGTATGATTGCTGAGTAATGCTGAGTGTATGATAAAATACATTGTTTGCTAAGAAGATGGCAAGGAACAGCTAGCCGCCCGCCCCCACCAACCCAGGTAGAAAACTACTTGGGGCATCCTAAAGTAGAAAGACAGTATATGTATATCATACACTGGTTAAAATAATTCTTTAAACACAGGATATGTGACCCTGCCCCTGTGGCTTCCTCGTGGAGAATACTTTCTTTTTGTCTGTGATCAGTGATCAGTGGTAAGCAGGCACCAGCTGCCTACCTAGTTTATTTTTGTTCCATGAGAAAATACCTAACACCTGTTTGTTAATGATAATCCAGCTGTTCGGAGAGAATAAACGTGTGGGTCAGTCTGCTCTAGGCCTTCAGCTCAGAGTGCTGTCGGATCAGAAGGCTGTTACCGCGTCCCCCCCAGAACCCCAACACCCCATAGTCCCACTTTGTTCTATCTGGGTGTCTGCTGCTTAATTCCTTCAGCGCCACATGGGTGGGGGGGCTCTACCCCCGAGCTGGGTTCAGTATTGACCCTTTGACTTTTGGGGATTTAAACTGTGGCTGCCCTGCAGTGAGCTGCAACTTAAGTCTTGTGACTGCTTTGAACTTTCCGTGGAGCCTCCCTCACAAATGCTTAGTTTTAGGGTCAGTCAAGAAGTTGAAGGTAGTCTATATACAGGCTTTGGGGTTCTCCTCTTTTGGCTCCTTCTTTTTGGGAATATGCTACCTTAATTTTTCACCCCTACCCACGAATTCATTCTTTCACACCTGAAGTCAGTGAGACTGTAGCCTTTTGTTTGCCACCATTGAGACTTAATAGTTCCCTCTGGGGCACAGCCGTGTAAATGTGAGTCTTAATTCAGTGTAGTTTCCAGAAAGAATTCAAGGATCAAATCTAGTTTCTGCTCACGTTCCCTCACTCTTCAGTGTCATACTGTATGTGTTATCTGTGGGAAGATTATTCCAGTGTAAGCTTCTCTGCCATTGCCAGTGCGTAGTTTCTCATCTTGGTTTTTAAAGAATCCCAGGTTAAACTGATACGTGGTTCTTACACAGGGAGTATAGTTTAGCAGTTTGCCATGGGCTGGGAAGCGATCTGAGTTACCTGTTACCACAGTGCTGCCTTCCGCCTGGTTTTGGTCTGCATGCTAGCTCTTACATCTTCGGTATGATATTCAATAACCACCATTTCTAGGTTGGCAAGGACAGTGTGTCTTTAACAGTTGCTCTTCTATCCGGATTCCACGGCTGGAGGGTAAAAAAGGGACTGCGCTTGACTCTGGATACTGGCATGGTGAATGGGTTTTCAGGTAGTAATCCCACCACCCGAGGATCAGTGCCTTCTAAGAGCTAACTGAAAAACACAAGTATCCATCTGGGAACAGACTACTTCCTGAAACAAATTCCCAGGCAGTTGAAAACCTTTGTGCTTCTTACTAGGAAAAACTTGCATTCACATATTCACTAGCTTTTTTTGTGGAGTCGATGAATAGGTTCCCAGGATTATATAATACTTACAACATCGCAGAATATGTACATTAGTCTCTTTACAAGCAGAGGATTGGTATCCAAATTTACATGGTCTTAATACACAGCACGTTTCCTTTCTACATGAAGGAATACCTGCTAAGGGCTAGGGGAAGTTTTAAGGAATTCCGTTATGAGACAGTCTGATTTTTTGTTTGTTTTTTAACATGGGAGTCTTGCTATGTTGCCCAGGCTGGTCTCAACCTACTGGGCACAAGCAAGCTTCCTGTCTCAGCCTCTGCAGTAGGTGGGACTATAGGCATGCACTACTATGCCTGGCATAGTCTGGTTTTTGTGAGGCATCCTAACCAAGGACATTACCTAGCAGGCTTGGCATGTATATTTTATGCCAATGGCATGTGGGTTTCATGTGACTCTGGATCAATCACAGGAGACTTACAATTTAAATAGCTTTTAGCCTTTCTTCAAACTGTACCCAAGAATTTGGTGTGCTTGTGGGTGTTTGAAATATTCTGGCTTTCAGCTTCTTTTATACATTCTCTCTGTGATACTTTATCTAGTACCAAAATCTTATTATCAAGGTGCCATCTTGATTCTACATTATCTTACAATTTATTTTTCTGTTTAAAAAGTAAGATGAGAGATCACAACCAAGTAACCAAAACAAAATGAAAACCTCAGTTTATGCGAGACAGTGAAAACAAAAATTTATCTTGATCTGCTGTGAAGAGAATAGTGGAAGCACTTCTGCTTTGCCTCTATTATGTCTGGCTGGCCAGATAGAATCCCTGTTTTTAACCAACAGCTACAGGAGGCTTGTGACAAATGATCCAGAAAGTGGGCATTGTGTGACATGAAGAGCACACACCTATTTTGGGCAATTTATACGCTCTTAAAACAGCCCAGGGATATAGCTAGCCTTCTCTCAGTTATTGATTCCCTATGTATTTTCTTCTTCAGTTGCAAGAAGGAAATACAAATATACACCTAAACTACATCTATTTCATTGCTTTTCCATTTTAACAAAATCCAAACTCAAAACACCTTTGACAGTTTGACAAGAACAGGCAGAAATGTATGAACTGTGCTTAACACGAAACCCTGTTTTAGGAGAAAAATCAAACCTGAGTTTGAGAGGCCGAAGTGAGATATGGGTGCTCTGTGTTGTGAGGACATGTCACTGTAGTAACTTTAACTGTAGTTAAGTGTAGTAAGTTTTACTGTACTAAGTTATCTGCGTGACACTCTTCCCTTCTAGTAAACTGCATGTGAGAAGAGGGGACTTGGCAAAGGCTTGGCACTACTTTGTTTATTGGAAAAGGAGAACAGTTATAAAAATCACCTTAAGCTCCCAACTCGAGAATATGATACAGTTTTGCAAGTATCCTGAATTTTTAATGTCTGCCACCTACTTCTCACTGTATTTTCTTGAATCGAAATTGACAGCTGAGGATGTCTCAATATATTAGCATACCTTATTCTTTTAAATGTATGTATAGAAACAATTTTTTTTTCTGGGAATATGCCTGTATAACTTTTTTGTTTGTTTTGTTGTATAAAACTAGCATTCTCCCAATTTATTGACTGTGACGCCAGTTTGTTGTAATTAAGTGCATATATGATACCCATGTGCAGTATTTTATATCCTTTACATCATTACTTAAAATACTAAGGAACATTTTGTTGGAGAAGAAATGATAGCAAAAATTAAATATAAACTTACAGAAAATGGCATTTATGTAGAAATGAATACATGTAGAATCTTGCATTAAAAAGCACTCTAATTATCCCAACCACATTACAAACTCAGTTGTCTTACAGTCTCAACGCTACTAGAATATATAAAGTGTATGCTGTTATGCTTAAATTTTTAAATTTGTTTAAAAAGACTTAAATTTTTACCTCCCATAGATCTAAAGTATTTTCATCATTGACTATACCTCACACCCCACCAAGCATTGTGACAAAATTAATTAGGGATGGGCAAGACAGGCCCAGAGAATATATAATAGGATAAATATATTGTACAAATAGATTAAATGATCTAGTGAGAGCTAGTGTGTGATGTTTCCATGTGGTGCAGGCAGTCTCTCTTTCTCATGGCTTTATCTTTTTCAGAATCCCGTATTTTACTTTGGAAGTTTGTCCTGAGGGTGAATGAGGCTATAAATGAGTGCCAGGTGCAGAACCTGGAGCCAGGGAGAATCAGATGTTAGAAGGCTTTGCTGACTAGTTTTTTGAGTGAAGAAATATAGGCTCCTGAAGGTTAAGTAACCTGCTCTGTTTATGTGATGAATAAAAGGCAGAGAGATAATCCCAGCTGAGATCTCTTAGAAGACAAAGCCCCCTGCCTTTTCCAGGGCATCGTCATTATTCACGTTTTCTACCTTTTTCATTACTGAGGTTGAATGTGGTCAAAGACTTTAAAAAGACCAGGACATGCAGGTGCTACTTTCTGCTGACACATTTCAGTGTCAGTCCAGGAGCAGGTGTCTTCCTAATGAGGGGGCATCTTGCATGGTGGCCAGAATAGTGTCTTATGAGAGGGTTGATCTGTATGGAGATTAGAGAAGCAGACTTTTATAGCTTTATAACTTTAGAGACTGATGGGATGACGGCATTTTGGAATACGTTTAATTAATTTTCATTAATTAAATGAAATGGGTGTTAAAAGTGACTATTTAAGAAACGAATTAGAAGCTGCTGTTAATCAAAGAAGTGGTTGAGCATTCATGATTTGTTTTAAAGACCTTGTGTTGGAAAAACACCCCTGACTTCTTTACCAATGAAAGACAATTTTCAACTCCAGGGCCATTTCCAATGTTAGATATAAACTCTATTCAACTATAAAGATCTTATACAGTAGTATCTTTTAAATTACACATGGTCACATTTTTATCCTCTAAATGTGACTTTCATCTCCTTTTCCTTTAGAGTTCACCTTTTTTCAAAATGTTGTTTCTCTACTCAGAGACCATCCGTTACTTCCGCTGCCATTGTACTGAAACTCCAGAAGTGTTTTCAGTGGCCTTCCTGTTTCCTGCTGTGATAAGAGTGATAAATTATGTTCTGAGGCTGGAATTCATGATTCGGTGGCAGGTCGTATCAGCTTACCTTTCCAACAGTACTTCCTACTACCCTACCCTGAGTCCTCTGCTTTAGCCGGATTGCCCTCCTCTGCTCTCCTGTGCCCTCTTAGAGATGATTGATTGGTTATGCATACCTACTGTGGGAGGACTGGCTGACCTGGTAAAACACTGATTGTTATAACGTAAAATTCGTTTTCCATGTCTGGCCGTTCCTTTTCCTCAGTGTTATTTCACCTTTTACTCTATTGGTTCCCTGCTGTGGCTGCCCTTTAGAATCACGGGAGGTTGGGAGAGCAGTAAAAAGAAAGGGAGTAGCAGAACCACTGCCTGGGGGCTATTTAAATAAGAATGTCTGGAAGGTGAGGCACATTCCTAAAAGCTCCCCAAGTAATTTCTAAATGTGCAGATAGGACTAGGAATGGCTCATTTGTGACCTTGGCCAATTACTTAGTCTGCCTGGGCCTCAGTGTCTTCTGCAGTAGAATGAAGGATAATAGTACTTACTGTTGTGAGGCTCAGTCGAGTAATCGGTGTACATAAGATAAGTGGTGTTCCTAGTAGATCCTCGGTCTCTTTTGGCTGCCGTCATTATTACTGCTGTTCTTCAGTGTACTCGTCTCCCCTTTTCTCCCCTGCTTCTATGTCAGAGCTCAACTCAAATCCCATTCGTCTGGTGGTTACTTAAGGTTTAAACTAAGCTGCTGCAACAAAGAGACCCAAAAATGCAGTGTTGAAATGAGAGAAAGGGCTATTTCTCTGTCACATGATAATGTAGTACTGAGCAGTCCAGGCCAGCAGAATGGCTATTCTCTACACTGACATTCAGGGCTCCAGATTCTTCCCATTTTGCTGGGTCATCACATGTCTCATCTGCTGCCCATGGGAAGTGTATATTGCATTGGACTGTTAACTGCCTTTGGTGAGCAAGTTTTGGGCTTCTAAGCATATTTAAGGCTCCCTCAAGGCGGTTAATGTTTTGTGTTTCTCTCTGCGCTTAGGAAGGTACTGAAATCATAACAAATGCTCTAATTTAGGTGCAGTGTTTGTTGAATGAGTTAATGTCAGAATTTTTCTGGCTTTTGTAACAACTTAATATTGAGAAAATTTACATACCACTCATTTCACCTGGTTAAAGTGTTTAAGTCTTTTATGACCAATTACAGGCTCATGCCTGTAATCCCAGGACTTTGAAAGGCTGAGACAGGAGGATGGCTTGATCTCAAGAGTTTGAGACCAGCCTGGGCAACATAGCAAGCCTCATCTCTATAAAAAAATCAAAATAATTAGTTGAATATGGCCGTGTGTGCCTGTAGTCCCAGCTACTCAGGAGGCTCAGGCAGGAAAATGGCTTCAGCCGAGGAAGTCGTGGATGTGACCCATGCCACTGCACTCCAGCCTGGGTAACAGTCTCAAAAAAAAAAAAAAAAGGCTTTTAGTATATTCAGTTGTGCAACCACCACAACAGTCAGTCTTAGAATATTTTCATTACCTCAAAAAGAAGCACCATGTCACCTCCCCTCCCTTTCCTCAACCCTAAACAACCACCAATTCACTGTTTCTCTAGATTTGTCTGTAGGTTCTGAACGTTTCATGTAAATGGAATCATATATGTGGCCTGTGTGACTGGTTATTTCCATCTAGCATGTTTTCAAGGTTCGTCTATGAAGCATGGATTAGCACTTCATTCCTTTTTATGGCTGAATAATATTCCACTTTATGGATATATTATATTTGGTCTATTAATTGAATGATGAGTATTTGTGGTGTTTCCAAATTTTGGCTGTTATGAATAAAGGCTATTATGAACATTTATGTACAGATTTTTCTGTCGATATGTTTTTATTCTCGTATAAACCAACGAGTAGAATTACTGGCTCAGATGATAAGTCTACTTAACTTTTTAAGGATCTGCTAGACTGTTTTCCAAAGCATCTACACGATTTTATATTTCTACTAGTTGAGGGTTCTACTTTCTTTACATCCTTGTCAACGCTTGTTGTTACCTGAATTTTTATTGTAGCTTTTTCAGTTGATGTGAAATGGTACCTCATTTTGCTTTTGATTTCCATTTCCCCGATGACTAATGATGATAAGCTCTGCCCACTCTTGTCAGTGACAATTATTTAACTCCAGCTGTGTTCTTGCTATCACGCGTGTGCTCCTAGGTGTGTGATAACCAACCTTTTCCCTTGCTGAACAT
Organism: Saimiri boliviensis; assembly: GCF_048565385.1. Classification (NCBI taxonomy): domain Eukaryota; kingdom Metazoa; phylum Chordata; class Mammalia; order Primates; family Cebidae; genus Saimiri; species Saimiri boliviensis. The sequence continues at coordinate 124,013,741 of NC_133453.1, forward strand.
TTACAGTAGCAGCAGCGCAGGGCTTATCAGAATGGAGGGTTGGTGTATATATTTGTGGCTGTGTGTATGTATAGCATTCTTATATAACTGTTTCTCATACTGGAAATCTCAGTCCTAGGTGCCCTTTTTAATACTAATTTATCAAAAAAAAAAAAAAGTAAAAACCTTATTAATGCTGGCTTAACAGCTGAATTAGACAGATGATCCTGCTATAAAATAAATGAAAGAGGGTATGACAAAAGGAGGTATAAATAATCTGGAGTTATTTAGCTGAATTGTGATTTGAAATTTTCTTATATTATCTTTGGCAGTGTGTTTTCATAGTCATCACAACTTAATGTTTTTATACATTAGTCCTATTCTTGAAAAGCTATACATAGAGAAGCCACACACACACACACACACACACACACTGAATTTGATTTTCTTGTTGACTTCCATTATGTCCATAGTCTTTGTACATGGGCAGTACAGCTCCAGATTTTTATACAGCAACTCCATGAGGCCCTTGGAGGTACTTCTTCAAGAGAGAATAAGAATTTGTTACTGTGTTTACTCTTGAAATTTTTCATGCAGAACATGAAGGTGGTGGTGTACATTTCAACAGTTTAGTGGAAATAATCTCGACTCAGAAGGCAAATGCCTGGTAGAACATGCAGAGTGTTTTGCACATGGAAGGTGCTCAGTGGATTTTGTTTAATCCAGGTATGAGGAAGGCACTTCATCTCTCTAGGCCTTAGTGTTATGAATCAGGAAAAGTAGAGGGTTGAATAGCATGGTTTCAGAAGTCCCTTGCAGCTCTAAAATTATTTTATGCAATGATGATTCCATTTTCAACTTAGATTAAAAAGCAAAAAAAAAGATACACACACAAGCCTTTTCGAAAATCCCAGTATACACCTCTGGGGGTCCATGAGTGAATCTTGCCTGCTTCCCATATTTTGACTTCCCAATTGCTTTGGTAGGGAGGGAACTTCCTATTGCTGTGGGTCCCTGGTCCTGGAATTCATGTACGTGACTCAGTTACAGAAATTAAATTACTTTTCTATGGTGCTAAAGTAAAGCATTTCTAAATGAATATTTGCCAAGCTGAGAATGACTGATGAGGTCATTTTCAGTGGGAGACTGTATTCCACCATAGCTGGTTTCAGTCTGATTTATTGTCATCCATTCCTGAAGCCAAGCCAGCTGATGGAGGTGCTGGCAAGAGCTGGGTCTCCAAGTCCGTTGTGGAGATTGAGTCGGTTCCCAGCCATTGCTGAGCAGCCAGGCCAGTGGCAGGCTCATTTGACCGCCCTTTGCAGGGGCCATCTGATCAGCATGGCCCCATGTTTATAACAGGTGTGCCAAGAGAAATGCTACCTTGTCTGACACAAAATAGAATCACTGGAGACCTTTGTCTTTTGAGAGAAAATATGTTTAGGTTGTCATTGCACTGAATGGAGCCCTTGCTCGTGTGGTTGATTATCTTAGCAGTCAGCAAAACAATTGGGGAAGGAGATTGAATCAGTTTCCTGTAACTTCCTGGGGTCAACAGATACGCATGTTCTTTGAGGTTTCTGAGAGTTTTTATAAACCTACTTTTTCTATTTTTTTCCCTCTTTTTGCCCTTTAAAATGGCAATGATGAGGGATTTAGATGCCCTTAATCTATCAGATGCCTGTCCAGATCTAGATAAAAAGTTAATGATACTGTGTTCTACAGGTGCTGAAAAAGAAGTGTCACCTCAAACACCTGTCGTCTTTGCTGTATATAATTAGCGTATGGAAAAGTGACTCTTGGTAAAGGCTCTCTTCCTAGTATGGTCAGCCATCACTCTGAAAGAACTGTCATCTGTGTGAGGCTTGCATGTAAACACGTGTCTGTGTGTGTGTGTGTGTGTGTGTCTGTCTGTCTGTCTCTCTCTCTCCCCCCGCTCCCTCTCCCCTCCTCCCCCCCACCGCCATCCGCTCCTCTCCATTCCACTTCCTCACTTTATCCTCCTCGCCCTGGAACAGGTAGTTCAGATTCTTACACGTGGTGTACCATCTTTAAGCAGAATTGGGATTAACCCTGAGATTGTTTTTATTACCTTATTTCCAGATCTCCTTTGTTCAGCAATGAGGAGTGGTTATTAGTTTAAATAAGTTGGTAGTAAGTGAATGTTTTACAGTGCTGCATAGTTGATAGTTGTTGATACTTTTTTAAAAATGGATGATAACATCTGTATGTATAAATATGATCCTGGGCAGTGAGAAGATCAAAGTAGCCTTGCGTGACACCCAGTGCACCTAGCATCTGATTTGTGCAAGAACTGGGGCAGTTAACAAATGATTTATTAAGATTATATCCAGGCCGGGTGTGGTGGCTCATTCCTATAAGCCCAGCACTTTGGGAGGCTGAGGCGAATGGGTCAGTTGAGGCCAGGAGTTTGAGACCAGCCTGGCCAACATGGTGAAACCCCATCCCTACTAAAAATACAAAAATGAACCAGGCATGATGGCACATGCCTGTAGTCCCAGCTACTCAGGAGGCTGATGCAGGAGAATCGCTTAAACCTGGGAGGCCGAGGTTGCAGTGAGCCGAGATTGTGCCACTGCACAGACTGTGCCTCTGTCTAGTGACTGAGCCAGACTGTTGTCTTAAAAACAAAAAAAATGATCTCTCACACAACCATAAACCTCTCTTTTTTGAATGCCAGTAAGATGTGACAGTAACTCATAGAGGGGCCAGGCCATGTCCATTCTCCCAGCATCAGGAATGACTTTTCTTTCACTGCTGCAGCTTCCTGCTGTTTTTCTCAGCTGTGCAGCGTGTACAGTCCAGAACTTGGACTCTTTGAGTCAGTAACTTCAGGTGAGGCTCTCCCACTCCATTTTATCTGTGGTACTGTCTTTCCTCTTCAGTTCTTTGGAACTGGGCTCGGGGAGAAATAGACTGAGCAGAGACTCCCACCAAGCCTTTTCTTCATTGCATTTGTTCCTTTCATTGTTAAACAATATGGAGTCTCCAGTGTGCTGGGCGTGTATCCTGGTAGTACCAGTGGGTAGAGGAGGCTTTGCTGCTGGGTACCTCGTTCACTGTTGTCTGTGGTTTCTCCCTTGTACCCACGTGTGCCAGACCCCAGAAGGCAGGGCTGAGTCGTAGAAGGGTACGGTATTGACATTTCAGCATGTGGCAGGCAGCAGATGCCCAGTGACAGTGGGCTGAATTTGGAGGTCAGTGCTGAGGATTTTAAAGGTTTTTCTTTTCACACTGTCAGATGAGGTAACCATCTTCCTTTTTTCTAAAATGGGATAATGTATGCGATGTATCAAGGCAAGTCATTATCCTCCATCCATTTCTTTTCCTGTCCTGTATTACCCTATTTCTGTTCTCACTGTTCCTTTGAGACTACCATACCAATTTCTCCTGCTCCGACTCTCCCTTTTTTCCTTACTTGCTCAGAGGCCACAGACAGCAAGAATATATATATATATATTTATATCTGTCTGGTTTCGTATTTCTTTGTCCCTCTCGCTTCTTAATATGTATTTAAAATGCCATTGTCTCCCTCTGTACACATCTCTCTTGATATGTGTATGTCTGTTGGGACTGTCGGGGAGAATTTGGCTCCATGCCTCACAGGAACACCCCCTCTGTGTGTGCGTATGTGACATCTCGTGCTGCCGTATGTATGCTCCTCCTGAATCTTAAGCATTTTTGATGGCAGGAAAAGTGTGTGTTCGCTTAGACTAAACCCATATTCAAACACCCACTACATTGTGTGGGCATAAGTGACTGATAAAGCAACAGAATTTTTACACCTGCGTAATCAACCTTCTGTGTAGACACCTGGTTGCCAATGCCGTAGAATCATACAGAGGTGAAGTTTTGGGGGAAGGATGTTGCAACTTGGGCTGGTGTAAGGGTACCAGATAAAAAGGCATCCCAAACAGAGCTGAGCTTCACTGCTTACACTTAAAATCTTTATTTTCCCTTGCCCTTTCAGCATTTAAAAAAATTGGCATGGGGAAATCTCAGGATACATAGCAGGCAGAGCATTCAAGTTACATATCTTGGCAGGATGTTTCTCCTTTTTATGCCCTCACCTTTTATTTTATGTATTTTATGTCCACTTTTATTAAAAAGAGTCCATGTCGTGCAGGTTTATTACATGAGTAAATTATGTGATGCTGAGGCTTGGGGTCCTGAGGAGACCATCACCCAGGCCGTAAGCACAGTACCTGCCTCCCTCTTTTGAAGAGAGCTTTTGTATAGGAAGCTCCGTTTCCTCTGGAAACCAGTAACATTAATATTTTTTTTGGCCCAAAGTTTTGTTTTTTAACCAAACTTAGATGAGAGGCATTTCCACAGGTAGGAAGGTCTTCCATGGACACAAACTAATAAAAATGTTTATAGAATTTTGGTCATTTGATAGAAACAAAATGAGGAGCCATCCTCTGAAACGGACCTGAGAGTCATTATGAGCTGTGGTGTGATGGAAAGTCTTGGTCAGGTTATTCCTGGTGCGGTTTGGAAGCAGCCCTGCCCCATGCTGGGAAGGCTGGGACTCCCGGTTCTGCCAGTCACAGATTTCTTCTGCCCAAGAACCTTGAACACTCTTGAACCAAGGCCTCTGGAAGCCCCTTGTCTCTTCAGACCCATCGCCGTGTAACTAAATATGGAGAGAAAATTTGTGTATCGGAACATGGAGTTGCAGAGGTGACTCTGCTGAATTAGCTGACAGACTGCAAGTTTGAGGAAGAGTAAAAGCCCTGGCCAGGTGGGAGTCTCTGCTCAGTCTAGTTCTCCCTGAGCCCAGGAGTCAGGCCTGTTGGGCAGTGGGGAACATGCCTGTGTTTATTCAGTCACATGGCACTTAGTATCTGAAGATCCAGCAGGAAGACGGAACCTTCCCATAGGTTTCTCATGTGCTGGGTAGGGAAATGGACAGACATAAAGGAATAAGGCAGTTGCTCACTGCAGTAGGAGAGATGTGAGCAGGAGGCCAGGGAAGCCCAGAGGAGGGCGGGATTCCTAACAAAATCCTGACTGGGCACGGGAAGGAAGGATTAGGGACTGTTGGTTCACAGAGGTGTTGGCTTAGCTGAAGAAAGAGGAAGGGGCTTTAACTGGGCAGAGGAAGAGTGGTGGTCTGGAGGGACTGAGGAGAAGGGCATTCCAGGAAGAGGGAAGCCTGCAGGGAGCCTTGAAAGAAGTCAGTCCAACAGGCTTTGGCAGAAGTGAGGGGCGTTGTTTTGACAGTCTCCTAGCACAGCAACATGGGAGTCTGTGCCTGTTTCTGTAAATAATGTTTCGTTGGAACATAGCCTATCCATTCGTTCAGCTATTATCTGTGGCTGCTTTTTTGTGACAACAGCAGAGTTGAGTAGTTGAGACAGGGACCTTGTGGCTCACAGAGACTAAAATATTGTCTCTCTGGTTCTTCACAAAAAAGTTTGCTGATCCTTAACATTTTTGTTACTAAAGAGTTTTATTGAAACTCTTAATGAATGGACCCACACTGTCAGCACTGGGGCTTGGCTTGTAGGCCTCATGGGCCTGTTAGTTTATTTTCTCATTCAGTGAGTCCTCTTCACCCCACCCTCCCACACCACCATGTCAGTAGCCTCTAGTTGGCATTTATGTCTGTGGTGTAAAGGGGATGGCATTTTCCTGCCAACTGTCCCCTAAAACGTCTTTATTACCAGCTCCAGGCTCTCATAGACTGTGCCTAATTTTGTGGAACCTCTGCTGCTGCTCATTTGCTTGGCCAGAACCCCCAATCTTGCCAAGTAAATGTTGCCAAGCAAAATCAGAATTAAAAATAGTGATAGGAATAGTACTCATTGCGAAATACTATTCTTCGCTGAGGCATTCCATTTGTTAGGGCTTCTGGGAGCTGGCAGCTGGAAGGAGAGCCCTACCTCAAGTCTGCATCTATTTCAAAACCACAGAATGCGTTTCCAGAAGTGTCTGTGCATTTGAAATGCTGTTTTCCCAGATATAGCAAGTAAAAGTTGTGTGGAATTACATAGCAAGTGCCAACTTTTAAGCACCTGCTGTGGTCCATGGTCTCTGCCATTGGGTATGCCAGACCAGCCTCTTGATGCATGTTGACTTACTCAGTAAGAGCTGGGTAAAATAGAAGCAGAATCCTTCCCATTTTACAGATCATGCAAGAGGGACTCTGGCAAGCCAAGTACCTTCTGTTTTAACTACTATGTAACCCATGAGAAAGAGGGTGTTTATTTTTATGCTCTAATTATTTTTAGCAGGTAGAGAGCTTGTTGAAATATTTGAATCAAGAGGTCAAGAATTTTGGTGACAGACTATCAAAAGAACTGGTTTTCAAGTGGCAGGTACAATTCCCCTTAGCACTAACTTCTGTCTCAGCCTCAGCAGCCACTGAGTTATCATTTCAGTCTCCCTGTCAAATAATATTGCAGTTTGGAATCTAATTTCTGATTAGTGCTTTCCTTAGAAAACTATCAGATGAAAGTAATGATATTTTCCAGACATTTCTTGAAAATATAGTAGGTCTGAAAAGAGAAGCATATAGGTTTAGGGTTGTCCTGTTTTCCAACTAAAATTGTCATTCCTGCATAATAGTGTGATCATAATCTTCCCCTCCATAACATTGTTCCACCATGTTCTTAGGGTAAAGATCAGGGTCCTTATTGTGGCATTTGAAGCCTTTCCTGTTTGGACCCTGCCTGCATCTTCTGTCTGTCCTGAGTACCTCACACTTCTCTCTGTTTGGGACCACCTCAGTTCCTCGAGCAGCATCTTTGGATTGTCCCTTTGGCTGGCTCACTCCTATTTTGTCTTCGTATCTCGGCTAAGATATCACTGGATGCAAGAGGCTTTCTTGGACCTTTGGAGAGTGGGCTGAGTGTTCTTCCTTTCCCAGCCCTGCCATAATGCCTGTTACACTGTTGTTTCATTGTTCATTTATTTGTATGTTCTTCACCATTAGGTTGAAAGCTTCATTTAAATTTTTTCAATTGATATACATATTTATAGGGTACATAGTGATGTCATGTTGTGTTATGTAAACTGTATAGTGATCAGATCAGGGTAATTAGGATGTTCATCATCTTCAACGTTTCTCATTTCTTTGCAGCTAGATAGGAGGAATAAGTTCTGGTGTTCTGTAGCACTGTAGGATGACTATAGTTCACAATAATATATGGTTTTAAATAGCTAGGGGGAGTATATTAAATGTTTCTATCACAAAGAAATGACCCTTAGCTTCTCGATGACATTTCTTTTAGTTTTGACCCTGTAGCTACAAGGAATAGGAACTCATTCAAGCTAGCTAATAAAAAAGGAGTTTATTGTGAGGAAATCTTTAAAACAATAAGGAGACCTTCATGGAAATCTAAGAACTGGGTCTGTAAGAAGCTGTATCCTATGGAAGCAAAGTGGGAGTTCCTTAGGATGGTACAGATACGTCTCATGGCTCTCTGTGCACCAGCTCTATTCACATCTCTCTGGCCTGCTGGCTTTCTCAGTTCATGCAATTGTCTTCATGAGGTCTGTTCATGGCCTCAGCTTGCCCATATAGCCTAGAATGGCCCTACCAGTGCTGGAGGACCCTCCTAATCACATGACTTTATTTCCTGCTCCGTGCTTGTTTGGTTTCTTAGCTTCCCAATTGCAAATTTCTAATCAAGTGCTCCGGTTGGCCTGGCTCACTTTTTTAAGCCAGGCCACACATGTTGTCATAGGTCTCTGGCCAGCCTGTAGGTGGGCTGTCCTCAGGTCAGTCATCACTGTGGGCCAATCAGATACGTTGGAGCTGGAGGGTCTCCATGCATCAGAACATGGGTGCCAATAGATACCTTTCTTTTTTGGTTTCTCTCCCTGCCTCTTGGCTTATGAGAATGTTAGTCTTGTGTTTTATAGACCTCATTGTATCTTTTGTTGTTTTTCATTCTTCACAGATATCATTAACGGAGCTCAAGAAAAATGTGTATTGCCTCCTATGGACGGCTACCCCCACTGTGAGGGGAAGATCAAGGTAAGACAGAGGCGAATAGGGTCATTTTCATCATCCCGAATGTGCACAAACACCCCTTCTTTTTCCCTCCCCGTCCTTTTCCTCCTCAGTGATACAAGTGGGTGAGTGAGCCCTTGACATGGATCAGTGACGGGGTGCCTCCATCCTGCCGACATTGGCTGTGGCTATGACAACTCTGCTCTGCCAATGTCAACCCTGTGGGGTTGGTCAGCAGCGTCTCTCAGGGGTCAGCTTGAGAGAGCCTGGGCCATTTCAGGCACCTGCTGAGTCTCTGAAGCTGACCTCCCCTCTTTCTTTCCCAGCTTCCAGCAGGTGATCCTTCAAGGACCAATGACAAGGAACTGCTGTTATTTAGTGTCCAACTCCCTGCCCTCTCAGTCCCCAGGCTCCTGCTCTGAAACCTCCAGATTGTGGTTTAAGTGTCACATTTGTATTTGGGGTTGACTACCAAGAGACACTTGGCTGCTCTTTAACTTGGCTGCATTTTTTTCAAAAAGCCTACTTGTATGGCCTGCCCCCAGGGAGACCCTTCCCTGCTCAGTAGTTTTCAGAGAAAAGTGTCCATTCAGGGATGTAGTTAGGACAGTGGGATCAGCCCCAGAAGCATTTGGGTGGTATCTATGTGGGCCATCTGTCAGTGCTCACGAGTGTCCTCGTTCACACACTGTTTTGGGTACCGTGCTGTGGGCTGATGGAACTGGAGTTCCTGGAGAGGGTGTAGATGTCAGAGTCCCATTAGGCACTTGATCTTGATAAAAATCCCTAAGCCACCACCTCTCCTGGGCTTTATTGCTTGCTGTATCACAACCTTGTTCTCCACTGTAAGCACTTCTGCTGAGGCCTGACAAGCCAGTGTCTCCCTGCTAATCATCCAAGGAAGTGAGCTGCACGCATGACTGTCTTGGCCTTCACTCAGTTCTTTAGGCCACAGCTTGAGCCATTCACTCAGTCTTCACTATTCTTATCCGTCCCTTCCCTGTCAGCAGATGTAGAGGGCCTGTGAATGGGCTGCTCAGAGATGTTCTTCTTGTTTCAGTGGATGAAAGACATGTGGCGTTCAGATCCCTGCTACGCAGACTATGGAGTGGATGGGTCCACCTGCTCTTTTTTTATTTACCTCAGTGAGGTGAGTAGCTTTCCGTGGCTCCTGGCAGTAGATGTGGTTGGTTGGACTGTTTTGTAGCTGAGTCTGAAATTTGAAAAGCTTAAAAACGTGGTCTTTTTATATGGAGGACCTATGGTTCTGTCCTTCATCACTCTCCCCACCTCCCCAGGAAGGGTGGGTTTTTTTCCCCTTGAGGGAAAAATAAGCGGAGTTAGTTAGCTATTTACTTTTTTTCCTATTTTTTTTAATTGTAGTAAAATAGACATAACATGAGATTTGCCATCTTAACCATTTCCAAATGTATAGTTCAGTGGCATTAAGTATATTCACGTCACCACTGTCCCTCTCTAGAATTTCTTTTATCTTGCAAAACTGAACCTCCATACTCGTTAAACACAAACTCCACATTAAGACCCTGCTTTCTGTAATTTTGGAAGTATACCCAAAAGTGAAATTGCTAGATCATTTGGTAATTGTTATTTTTAATTTTTTGAGGAACTACCATACTGTTTTGTACAGCAGCTGCCCCATTTTATACCAACGGTGCACAAGGGTTTTAATATCTTCATATTCTCACCAACACTTGTTACTTTCTGGTTTTTTTAAATAATGCAGATTATTTAGGGAAAGAAGGATCATTCAGCTTGGGTAGGTATAAAGAGAGTCAATATCAGGGAATCTCCTGGGTTTGTCAAGAAGAGATGCCATATGAGCTGAATCTTGGGAAAAAAAAAATTAGAAGTAAGTTAGGTAAATGAAAAACGGAAATGTATTCAAGGCAGAGAAACAATAGAGGGAAAGTTATGGTATCACTTCCACAGTGGCAGTGACGGGACAATGGAGGGGCACCATTTGGGAGCTATGGGGCCACTATTTGGGAGCTATGGAATACTCTACCAAAACCAGGGAATGGGGATAGACCTTCTGGTTGCTGATTGGCTTTATCTTCAGGGCCTCTATGCCGTCAACATACATGCTGTCGTGGAATTCAGTGTAGCTGAAGCTCCTGCTCTCTGTGTAGCTGTTTTTGGAATTCTCCCAGTGACACTTGAATATGCTGGGGGATTCTGGGCCCATACAAATGCATGTGTGTAGTAGTCATTCCAGTTGTCATTAGCACATATAGGCTCAGTTTTGTACCCTGAGATTTAGATGAACATGTGAGAGCTCATCTTTTTGTCGCATGAGGACATCATATCTGTACTGTTGGACTTGGGTAGTGCTGTTTTATGAATTCCCTGCAGTAGATGTCCTTCCTGTGTACGAGCAGCCTGCATAGGATCAAAGCAGGGCCAAGATTGGGCTCCAGAACTTTAGAGAGTTTGCCATCTCAGTCACCAGGGCCACCCTATTCAGATTCAGTGTTTGGGTCATGGCTCGTAGTAACAATCAGAGTGTGGATCTGAAGAGCAGAGTCTGTGTCTTCCTCCTCCTTTAAAAGCCCAGGAAGCATTTAATGGTTTACTGTAGCAGAAACAACTCAGAAACAGCCAGAGGGAAAAGATGAGTAAGTATAGATATGGGAGGGAAGTAACTAAAGTTAGTTACTTTTATCTTGTTTTTTTCCCTAAATCTGAGCCTCATTTTCATTTGTACCCTTGAATTTAAATAGCAGCTTTTGTATTTTAACGGTTGCAGAGGATTTTAAGGGCCACTTTAATTTTTTACATGCTTTAATCTCTGTTTCACCTAGAACGTAGTAGGGAATCAAAACCGGCTGCCTTCCCCTTTATGGACTGGGGTAGGTAGGGGTTGGAGCAGGGTAGGCAGCTATGGGGTCTTGTGAAACAGGCCAATACTAAGGTCATGCCTCCATAGACCCTCTGCTTCGCTTTCTTTTTATTCTGTCCCTCTTTTTGTGTGCTATTGTTACTTGACTAATAACAGCTGGTGATGCCATGCAGGAAGGAGAATACCTTCATTTTTGAGGTTAAATAAAATACTCTTGCCATAGTTTTCCTTACGGGATTCAGACGCCTCTCTTTTCTTTGCCATAGGGTAATGGGGGCAGAGGCCACTTAGTAATGCTAATAGGGCATGTAGCCCTGATTCTGTAGGGTTTGCCCCTCTCTGACTGTTACCTCTTTTGCCTGGGTACATTCAAGTCAAATTTTTTCAGAGGTCCAACTGGGCTCCAGTGACTTATCGGGGGAGACAAGGTGGTTTCATTGCCATCATGAAAACCCCAGAGCTGAAGATAGTTAAAATATCTCTTGGAAATGAAGAGCTCTGAGAGTTGGGTGTGTGAGGGTCCTCATTAGGAGGTTGCTGGCAAATTGACTTGGTAGCATTTATTTGAGTTTCTCTCTTCTGGCTTGGGTGGCCGGTGGCCTGACTTATCATTTCCTTCTCCAGAGGAGTAAAGCCTGGGGCCAATCGTGAACCTTCATTCTAGTTGAAAAGTCAATTACAAGTACCTCTCCTGCCCTGAGGAAAAGGTTCTTCATTTAGTTTAATTTTCAAAAGTTTTATTCCCCTTTCTACTCCATAGAATTTAGCCAGACTCCAACCGGGCTCCATGATTGATAAGCTGGGCTAATTTCATGCCTTCCTAAGCCTTCGCATGTTGCGGGTATGCTTGAGGTAGAAGATTTTACATTCCCATACCTCCATCTAAAGGCCTGGAAAGTGATCCAGATGGAAGAGACTGCAGTTATTTGTGACTTCTTTCCCTCCTTTTGATCACACTCCACTCCCGCTCCCAATGAAGGATATGGTGAGGTTCTGAAGAAGGGAAGCAGAGAGGAATACAGAATGAAGAGACATGATAGATGACATGCATTTGCTGTCTGAGGCTATTTCATTTTGGGACCAGTAACTATGTTTCCTCTCCTGAGGTGTGAAATACACTTCATTAGCCCATTCCACTCTCTTTTTATGCAGATGAGTGGGTGTATTTTGTTGTTGTTGCTCAGCTGAATTCTGTTCAGTGAGCAGTTACTGAATGTCCATTTATTCTCAACAATTAATGAAAACACATTTTCTTGATCCCATGTTATGTGTTTATCATCTTAAAAGCAAGAGGAAGAAAGGGTGGCGATAACTAGGAACCCCTTTTTAAAGTTTTAATCTGAATATAACCCTGAGCCTCTGGGCTTTTCTGTGTTAGCATATAGCATTGTCATAAGTACCCTGGGAGAGTTAAAGGAGAATTTCATCAGTATGGTCCCTTCAGTAGGAATCCTACCTTAGAATCTTAGACCTGATGTCAGCTCCTGTTTCTGCTGCTTTCTAAGCTCTGTGATTGTAGAAAGGTAACTTAACCTTTTGTGCCTAAGATGTTTCCTTTATAAAGTAATAGGAATAAGAGTAGAACCTGGCAGAGAAGACACTCAATAAGCGTAATGGACACTTCTATGGCTTTAAATGTTGTCATTATTTGAAATTATTATAATAGTTATGGGGTGTCACATAGTCTTGGACGTTATATGTGGAAACATTGTTCCATTTTAGAATTAGAATCCATTTCTGGTTCTCATTCACCAATGTAATGTAACTTTAGATCCTTTGGCTTCTGGTAATACAGAAATTCAGTTGTTTCCCTTAATGCCTGTTTTTAGATTGACAACGTTTGTATGTATTCATGGTATACATGATGTTTTGATATGGGTCTGCATTGCGGAATGGCTGAATCAAGCTAACTGACAGGTGCATTACTTCACGTACATTTATTCATGGTGAGAGTATTTTCCCTTGACTTGTCTTTTCTGGATATGATACTCGTGTTTGCACTAGAATTAGCTGCATCTATGGTGCCAGTGTGTTCTACCATTGTTCATGTGAGATTAATAGAGGTGTTTTGTAAAACCAATGAATTCCTTTTTAGTATTTTTTAAATCCTGGACACTATCTGTGGCTTCGTAGGTGCTGTTGTGGTTTTATTCTCTCTTGCTGTCTTGAAACTTTCCTTATTGTGTTGTTTAAGTCAACTCTGAAACCTGCGTTTTTATTTCCTGTATCATCTGCTAGGCTTCTCTTCCAACTGGGGAGATGATTGAGAGGCATCTTCATTTGACTTGTTAACTTGATCAACACATGCACCAGTGACTTTTATTCTATTCTTAATACTTATTGAAAGAGCCAGTTCTTGTTTTGATCTATGTTTAACATCAGAGCTTTGACAGATGCCAAAAGGACATGAAGTAAAATGTGTCTTGTATAGACAGTCACTAGTTGAATTGGAGCATTTAGATTCAGACCCATCTGAGTCTGAGACGGTACTCTTCTTTCATTTTTCTGTCTTATGGTTGTCTCAGTGCACAAGCTTCCACTGAATTATGGGATTAGAAAATTTGTTAGTACTTTTACTCTCACCAACTTGTACTCTATGGATCTTTTTTGGTTACATCACAGGAAGCAAAGCCATCAATATTTTTCCTTAAAATATCTCCACAGCTGCTTGTTATATGTCTGACACTGCACTAGAAATGGTAGAGATAAAAGCTCAGTGTTTACCCTTCTTTAGGGGTGGGACTTTGGGGGGGCAAACAAGAGAATAATGAAATATTAATCCTCCACTGTACCAAACATCTCAAATATAGACCAACACCATTTTATTTAAGTGACTTGAGCCCCTGAGGATTTTGGTATCCACAGTGGTCTTAAAACCAGTCCCCAGCAGATACTGTGGGTTAACTAGACAAGATCTCATTTAAACCTCTCACCAACTCTAGAGTAATGGAGAGCCAAGTCACAGATAGCTCAGAGGTCAAGTTGCCTAGCCCCAAAGTCCTGCGCTTTTCATTCCTGCTGTCTTCTTGAGGATGAAGGAAACTGAACTTAGGTAGCTGACTTGTAGCCATTCACTTTGCATTCAGTTGTATGGTGAAATTCACTTGTGATGAAAAATGGCTCTAATTTAGCTAACTTCAAGGAGTTGATCTCCATTGCTAGTTTTCTGATATTCCATCATTGCTAGTTTTCTAATACTCCATAATTTTGATACCCTACACCTTCAAAAAAAACACAAACTCTCCTGTGGCATAACTCATGAAAACTGGGTGTCAGCCATTCCAAGTGGTAGGAATGAGCAAACGATTCATTAGGCAGCCTTGTATTTCCAGAACATCAGGCAGTTCATTTTCTGTATCTGTTTTTGTGAGCGATGTAACTACTCCCGTTATAGAGACAAGGCCCTATAAAGTAATTACTCTGAATGTCGTTGTTTCAGGTATATTAACTTAACCATCTGCAAAGCCTTTTACTGCTATCAGCTTTTACAAAATTCAGAATGAATTTCTTCACCTCTGTTGATATTATGTTGATAGATGATACTGATATATTTGACACTGACACATTTTTTTTCTTTTTAAACAGTTGTTACAGAACCTAGGAAGTGTCCCTCCGTCATACCTTTCCAGACCTCCTAATCTGTTTGTGCTTTTCTTGTAAGCACTTCCGTTGCCATTGCAAGTAGGGTTGCTCTGAAATAATCAAATTGCCCAGTGATTGATTGCTGGATCTTAGGATGTGTACAAGCTATTGCTTCAAATGCCAGTTTGGACTGGATGCATGAGAGTGTGTCTATGACTTCTTCATAAAGGAGCAAAAGAAGTAGTTTCATGCCTTACTTCTCTATCTATTTCTTACATTTCATAAACAGACGTAAAGTTCTTTTCTTCTTTCTGTTCTCCCTTGACAGTATGTAAAACTGATACTGGCTGAGCATGCTATTAACTTGCGTTTAAATTCAGCGTACTTAATCCCTTGATTAATGCTAAGATTAATGCCCAACAGGAAAGGTTGAAAGCTTAAATGTTTGTGAATGCGAGCATGAAATGAAATCCTAATAACCAGTACAATGATTTGGATTTATGAGCTGTGTTGGCTGCTAAAGATAGCTTGGAAATAGTGCTGCACAGACTAATTTGTCAAAGTGGGCAGGGATAAAGAATGGACTGTTTAGGTTGCAGGAGAAAACCTGAATGAAAAAACTAACATTTTGGGGTGGGTCAGGGAGTACTTTAAAAATATCACCAGATTGTTGCCCGAGAATGCCACACCCTTGAAATGTTCAGCCATTTGAAATGGGAAATTCCCTTTCCTCAAGATAATATTTCTGGGCAGTAAAGGAGGTGGCAGAGATTTATGATCATGTTCTTTTCACTTTCTCTGTTCAGCCTTTGTTGGTATCTTTTTCATCTATGTATATTCGTTGGACTTACTACCTGAGTTCTAAGACATCCTTAATAAAATAATATTAAAAAAAAAAACAAAAACCTGAGGTTACAGAACAGTATTTGTTAGTTAGCCTAACTCATCTCTCAGTTTCTTTTTACCCCTCACCCACTAAAGTTCTTAGTAATACTTCCTGTTTATGAATGTTATGTACCGCAACATTGACATTTAGACTTCTTGTTCTGGCTTCTACTCTGCAAAAATCAGAGAGGCAAAGGACAAGACTTGCAAAACCCAAACCAACACTTCTTTGACACTTCTTGGAATATATGTGGCAAGATGGGGCTTCAATGCTGTCGTCTCCAGTTTGTTTTTTATACACATTTAAATATTGTCTCCTGTAATTTCTCTTGTATTCCCCTAAAAGTCTTCTTAAAATTACGTTTTAAAACTTTTTTAATATGCATAATTTCAAGCATTTACTACAAAAGAGTATAATAAACTCCTGTGTCCCCATGACCCATATTCAACAGTTGTCAGTTCATGCCAATCTCACTTTATTTATATCCTCCTCTGGTTCATTATTTTAGAACCAATCTCAGACATCATACCATCTATGTTTCACTGTGTATCTCTAAAAGAGACTGTTTTAAAACATACTGTACAGCTGTTCTCATAACTGGTAATACAATTTCACACCTGAAAATTAACAAAATTCCTTCATATCAGATTAGTATTCATATTTTCAGGCCATTGTATAAATAAAAGTTTATTTGCTTGAACTGGGTTTCCAGTAAGGACCCTAAATTGCAGTTGCTGATGTCCCCTAAATCTGTCTCAATGTTTGGTTCTCTTCCATCTCTTATTTTTCCTTCTTCTGTTTTTTTGTTAAGAAACTGCTTCATTGCCTTAGAGTTTGTCTTACTCTGAATTGTGATTACAGCCCATGTTGTTGCATAACCTGGCTCTCTGCCCCCTTGTATTTCTGGTAAAGTGATAGCTAGATCTGAGGTTTGATCAGAGTAAGATTTCTGCAAGTTATTTCATGGATAATAGTATAGTATACTTCAGTTGGGAGGCACATAATGCCTGATTTCTCTCTCTCTCTTTTTATTTTTTCTAATGTTAGCGATCATTGGTCAGTGCCCAGGTTTGTTAATCCATTAAAGGTTCCTTCTTAATATGTCAGGAACACCTCTGTGCAGAGATGTGACTGTTCATCAGGTATGTGATCACCGTAAGAGGAAGTTCATATAAGAAGCCATGGGAGAGGGATCCAAGATGGCTTATCACTAGCAGCTTGGGATTGTCGCTCCCAGTGGAAGTGCAGAGAAGGAGAGGGCGCCACACTTTCAGATGAATTCTTGTTGCTCACGCACCAGGAGATTCCCAGCGGAGGAGCCCCACGGGTCACCAGTGCGACTCTTGTGGCTGGCGAGGCGGTTTTGCCACTGCCTTGGTGCGGTGGTTCTTGGTGCAGAGTCAGAAAAGCACCATCAATCTTAACGCCACTGTTTTGGCCGGCACAGTGGATTGCTCAGATTCCGGCGCTGCTAATCAACAAGTTGGACGTCCACTCAGAAACCCAATTACAAAGATGCTAATTATAAAGACCACAGATGGATAAATCTATAATGAAAGAAGAAACCAGCCTAAAAAGGCTGAGAATACCCAAAATCAGAATGCCTCTCCCTCTACAGGGGATCACAGTTCCTGATCAGCAACAGAACAAGGCCTGATGGAGAACGAGTGGGTTCCATTAATGGAAGCAGGCTTTAAAAGGATGATAAGAAACTTCTGTGAGTTAAAAGAACTTGTTCTAACCCAATAAAAAGAAACTAAGAACTTTGAAAAAAGGTTTGACGAAAAGTTAACAAGAATACACAATTTAGAGAGGAATATAAGTGAATTGATGGAGCTGAAAAACACAACACGAGAACTTCGTGAAGTATGCTCAAGTTCTAAATGGCCGAATTGATCAAGCAGAAGAAAGGATATCAGAGGTCAAAGACGAACTTAATGAAATAAAACTAGAAGACAAGATTAGAGAAAAAAGGATAAAAAGGAATGAGCAGAGTCTCCGAGAAATATGGGACTATGTGAAAAGACCTAATCTACGTTTGATAGGTGTACCTGAATGTGGCGAAGAGGATGAATCCAAGCTGGAAAATATGCTTCAGGACATTGTTCAGGAAAATTTTCCCAACCTAGCAAGGCAGGACAATATTCAACTCCAGGTAATACACAGAACACCACAAAGATATTCCTCAAGAAGACCAACCTCAAGGCACATAATCGTCAGATTCACCAGGGTTGAAATGAAGGAGAAAATACTAAGGACAGCCAGAGAGAAAGGTCAGGTTACCCACAAAGGGAAGCCTATCAGACTCACAGCAGATCTCTCAGCAGAAACCCTACAAGCCAGAAGAGAGTGGGGGTCAATATTCAACATCCTTAAAGAAAAGAACTTTCAACCAAGATTTTCACATCCAGCCAAACTAAGCTTCATAAGCGAAGGAAAAATAAAATCTTTCGTGAACAAGCAAGCACTCAGAGATTTCATCACCACCAGGCCTGCTTTACAAGAGCTTCTGAAAGAACCACTACACATAGAAAGGAACAACCAGTGTCAGCCTTTCTAAAAAATAGCAAAAAAGTAAAGAGCATCAACATAATGAAGAATTTACATCAACTAATGGGCAAAACAGCCAGCTAATGTTAAATGGCAGTATTAAACTCACATATATTATTATTAATTCTAAATTTAAATCGACTAAATCCCCCAATCCAAAGACACGGACAGGCAAATTGGATAAAAAGCCAAAACCCATTGGTATGCTGCATCCAGACCCATCTCACATGCAAGGATACACAAAGACTCAAAACAAAGGGTTGGAGGAAGATTTACCAACCAAATGGAGAGCAAAAATAAATAAATAAATAAAAAGCAGGAGTTGCAATTTTTGCCTCTGATAAAATAGACTTCAAAGCAACAAAAATCAAAAGAAGCAAAGAAGGACATTACATAATGATAAAAGGGTCAATGCAACAAGAAGAGCTAAAGATCCTAAATATATACACACCCAATACACGAATACCCAGATATATAAGACTTATAAAGAGACTTAGACTCCCACACAACAATACTGGGAGACTTCAACATTAATATTAGACAGATCAATGAGACAGAAAATTCACGATACCCAGGACTTGAATTCACATCTGGAACAAGTAAACTTAACATTTATAGAACTCTCCACTTTAAATACACAAAATATACACTCTTATCAATACCACATCATACCTACTTACAGGTTTAAATGAAATATTGGTTGGCTGCTTGTTTGTTATTTTCTTCCCTCGTTTTTTTTCATGTCTCCATTATTAAGCACAATTACAGGCAGACCCATTTTTAGACTGCATTCTAGCCCAGGCAATAAGGCAACACCCCCGTTCTCTCTCCAGGGTTGAAATGAAGGAGAAAATTCCTCTTTCTCTTTCTTCCTCTCCTTTATTTTTTTAATTTTACTTCTTTCTTTAAATTTTATTTATTTATTTCTTTTATTTTTTTTCCTTTCTCTCTTTTTTTCAAATAAAAATAAAAAAATAAAAAAATAAGCCATTTATTTCCCAGTTTATTTCCTAGCA
Organism: Saimiri boliviensis; assembly: GCF_048565385.1. Lineage (NCBI taxonomy): Eukaryota > Metazoa > Chordata > Mammalia > Primates > Cebidae > Saimiri > Saimiri boliviensis. The sequence continues at coordinate 124,032,598 of NC_133453.1, forward strand.
TCTTACAGCTTTTTTCTTTTTACTTTTTTTTTTTAATTATCATTATGAAGTAATGGATTAAAACATTTGAACAATGCATTGCAGTTATTTTCTTACTGATTGTCGAGTTGTCCCGCTTTGGCCAGTGAGTACCTATTCATACTGCTTTCTCAGACCTTTTGACATGACTGTGGTAGGTTTTAATAGTTTTCCTGTTCTATGGTATGCCCAGATATTCTAGATTCATCTCATACAATTCCTGCCCTAGGCTCAGAACCAGCCTAAGAACCACCTTCCTCCCCTGGCCTGCATACCACCCCAGTTTCTCTTAGAAATAATGCCTAGGGACCACAATCTGAGTGCCAGGAGCATTAATTGCTATTGATTTTTTCTGACTGCTGGAGATTTAACAATAAATAAACACTCCTCATTATTGTTGTGTTATGTAATGAGAGATAGCAACATCAAAAAAGTAAGATGTATCATCCCCTAGATTATAATACATGCCCATGGAGAAATACTAAAGAGAGAGTAAGAAGTACTTAGGAGAAGTGATGGTGTCAGTTTGGGAAAGAGTAGTGAGGATGGGCTCTGAGAAGCCTATCGCCTTCTCACTGAGAAGGTGAGAAAATGATGTTTGACCCGATTTGAAGGAGGTGTGGGAGTAAGAAGTGCAGAGGTGCTTAGCAGGCAGAGAGAAGAAAAGTTCAGTGGCCCGCAAGTAACCATTAACGTATAATATTAACAACAAGTACAAGGAAAGTCATCTCCACAGAGTTTTGTCTGTTTTGTTCTCATGTATAATGGTGCCTGGCACATGTATGTATTGAATGAATGATTCTATCTGAAGCGTTTTTAAAAATTGGCAATAGTTTTTTGTTCTGAGTGGGTAACTTTTAGCTCCAACCCTTCTCATCTTAAAAAAAATGTCATGGTAAACTTTGTGACATTAAAATCTGCTTGGACATTCAAGTTGAAACATGAAGCAGGGGCATTTTGAGCACTCATTAACCTGTTTACTATACAGTAGTGTATTAATTTTAAGACCCAGTGGTACCCAAAACTGAGGGTAGTACCGAACCCGCTATATAATACTTTTTCCTTCTTCACAATGTTATGACTTCTCTTTGGCATATGTGAATTGCCAGCATCATTACTCTCGAGCTTTGGGGCTACTGTTAAGCGAAATAAGGGTTTACTGAACACAGGCACTGAGACAGTTGATCTGATAACATAAAGGCTACTAAGTGACTACTATGAGTGGGTCCTGTCTGTAGCAAGGATCCCCTGGACAAAGGAGCTATTCCAACCCTGGGCATGATGGAGCAGGAACTGGGAGGTTTCATCATGCTATTAAGAGCAGTGTGCAATTTAAAACTTTTGAATTGTTTATTTCTAGAATTTTTCATTTAATATTTTCAGACTGTAGCTGACTGGGTAACTGAACTATCAGAAGGTAAAACCGTGGATAAGAGGCGACTACTGAAATGCTTTCTAATATTATGAGAGCACACAAGGGATCAGATTAGGCTGGTAGAATGGAATGAGCCAATTGTATTAGAAGGCACAGCTTTCTTGCCCAGTTTTATTCTCATTGTCACTTCGCATAGTTGTACATTAAACACAGAAAAAGGAGCTGTATCATTGGTCTCTACAATGTGACCACCTCTTTAAATTGAGTGATTTTAATTGTCAAAGTGTCCTTATGTGGATACAGACCAGTTGGGATCAGTTTTGCCAGCATGCAGTGCGAAGTGTGCCTGGTGAGAGTTGCTGTAGAAAGTATCTCTATGCATTATCTCTTTGGTTGGCTACGGAGGAATTTATTTGCTGCATACGTAAAGGAAAATCAGTTTTTCTCCTCTTGGAGTGATTTGGGACGGATTATTTAAAGTGTCTCATTCCTCTTGTTGGAACCCCATTGGTTTTGTGGCACTTTGAACAGTTACTGCAGCATCTCTTTAAATTCTGCATACCTCCTCACCCTGAATATGCAGAGAAGAACTCTCATGGATCACTCTGGCCCTGGACTCTGTCTCTTGCAGGTAGCCAGTTCTGTACTTAGTGTTAATAATATTGCTTCCTGTGTTGGCAGGGGGCAGCAGTACAATGTTACAGGAAACAAATAAGACCTGATTCCTTGTCTGGATCCCACTGCTTCCCTGTGTGGCTTTGAGCTTTCCCTTGAGTTTTCAGTTGGGTTTCTCCTCTTTGAGGTCAAGATAAAGCCTGCTTTGCCTCCCTCCATGTATTGTTGAAAGGTCCCAATAAAATGAAAACAGTAAAGGGCTGCGTAAGTGGAAAAGAGATTCATTATAATGAGTCTCTTCAGTGCCCAAGTCATGCTTGTTGATTATTCATTCACTACTCAGCAAATACTAATTGAACATTGCCTGTGTGCCAGATACTGTTCTCAGGGCTGGGGATAGAGCAACGAACCGGGACAGATGAGGTTTCTGTCCTCAAGGAGCTTACGTGCAGATGGGGAAGCAAACAGTAAAACCAGTGCATAAAGGAATTGCCACAGGGATGAATACTCTGAGCAAAAATCAACTAGGAAGGGTGCAGAGTGGCCAGGTCAGTAGGTCAGGGGACGCTTCTCTGAGGAGAAGTTTGAGCCCAGTGTGGAAGGAAGTAGGGGAGTGAGGCATGGAACACTCTAGAAAGAGGACGGTTTTGGGTAGTAAGAAGAGCAAATGTCCTGAACTATAGGGTTATCAGATAAAATACATTACAGCCAATGGAATTTGAATTTCAATAAACAATGAATTTTTTCAAGTTTATGTGACACACACTGTGTGGGACATACTTACACTAGAATCAAAAATTGTTGTCTACGGTGACAATTTAATTGGGTATCCTTTTTCTTTTCCCTAAATCTGGCAACTCCACTGAGATAGAAATGAGCTTGCACGTTCTTGGGACTTGCAAGGAGGTTGGCTTATGTAGGGCAGGGTGAATGAGGCAGACAGTGTAAGAGCTGAAATCAGATTTGTAAGATCTTGGTATAAATTCTGGGTTTTATTCTGAGAGCAAGGAGAAGCCGTTGTAGCATTTGAGTATGTGTAGAATGTGATCCAATTTTGGCTTTTCGTTTGCTCTTGCTACATAGGACAAATGGTAGGAGCAAGAGTTGGAAGTGGAATTGTTATTACATTCCATTAATCATACAGTACTGCCATGCAGTAGGAGTATTAAGAAGTCACTTTGAAGGACTTCATATAGAAGAACTAGGCAATAATACTCCAATATTGAAGACTGGACTGTGCTTACGGGACTATGGGAACCAAAAGTTTGGCCAGTATGCTTTAAGTAGTGATTGAGGGTACCAGCTCTGGGGCAAGACAGGTAGCGTTTCTGCCTTTAACTCTTTCTAGTCCGTGCTTCAGTGTCTTCTTCTGGCATAATAGCCTTTCTCGAGAGGTTATTTGAAAAGACCAAATGAGATGGTGTTGTGTGTAAAGAGCTTATCCTCATGTTTGGCTCCTAGTACATTGCAACTTTTATTCTTTGTCTCTCCCAGCCCGCTCCCCCTACACAATTCTTCAGATGAAGAGTTGGACCAAAATATTAATGAGCTAAGGTGCTGGGGCAGAGGACCAGTCTAGAAAGCTGAACCACTTACCACTTCACGAGTAGATGTCCTTTACTATCTGCATTTCCTCATTAGAACTTTAGAAAGTAGAGTAGTCAGGAGTTGGCATGTGGTAGAGAGAAGTGCAGGGATTACCTTTTTTTAGCATATCCCTTAATGAGTAACTTCATTTGATGTTATCAGTATAACAAATGTGTATATGTTTATGTATCTGTGTGTGTGTGTATATATATATATATGCATAATCAGTGCGTCAAATGAATATTTAGATATACAGTCAACTGTATTCATTTGCTACACGACCAGCTAGCCTAACAGGATGATATAAATTCTATCTCTCAGATCTTATAGGATAATAAAACTAAGAGGGTTACCTGATACAACTCTGAAGTAGATGAGAAGACTTGAAAGATGAATAGTTTAAGATTACATGACCAGTTATTTGCAGAGTTGAGCATAGAGTCCATTTTGACTGATCCCAGATTCAGTCATCTTTCCCCACTGAAATAGCTCTCTTGTTCCTAAGTTTGGCCTAAATGTAACTCTAATGTATCCTGGTCAGGAGAGCAACAAATTTCGGTTGTCACTCAGCCCTGCCACTCACTAGAGAAGTTATAGTGGCAAATTCACATTAAGCCTGGACTTCATCCCATGTGACATGTTGATAGTACCCATGTTATAAGGCCGTATGGGGAATTAATTGTGGGGGGGAGGGGAGGGAGAGAGAGAGAGCGCGCGTATGTGTGTGTGTGTGTGTGTGTGTGTGTGTGTGTGTGTGTGTGAGAGAGAGAGAGAGAGAGAGAGAGCGCCAGCCTGACATAAGCCTTCATAAATGATGGTATGCTTATGTAACTCCTTTACAAATTATCTTAATGTTGTAAAAATGTATAATATGTAGATTAGCAAAAAGAAAATGGAGAGCACCCAGAACACCGTCATCCAGAGATGATCTCAGACTTTTTGTATGCATTTTTCTCATTTAGTTTGGATTGTACCTAAATAATCTGAAAAATACAGCATGAAATTCTGTGTGTCAGCGATCCATTAGAAAGAACACTTCATAGTAATCGTGAAAGAAAAAGCCATAACAGAGAGTAATCGTTATTTTTTCAAAAGAACAGAACATTACTACTAAGGTTTTGCCATATTATATCTAACAACATGTATATATACATTGAATCTCCTATTAGTTTTCACAGTAACTTTATTACTTTTTCTTTTCGTCTTTAAACTCCTACCTGAGCTGTATATGTTTCTGCCAGCAAGTTTTTTCCCTTAAATATAATGAATTGTCCATCCTGCAGACCTTGGAAATAAGTCTGACCAGATTAGACTTCCAGGGACTCAGAGAATGTTTTGATTCACGATGCTCATGTTTAAGTTGCAAAACCCTTTTGGTTCAAAGAAGTTTAAATCACTGCGAGGAGGAATGTCAGAAAACAAATTGTTAATCTCCTCGTTCAAGAAAAGTGATTTAAAGGGTCCTTTCCATGGAATGTCCATTGGTGTTCTAAAGTTTTAGCCTGGCTGGTCTTAGTTTGTTTTTGTTGCCTCTTCATTTTGTGGCCTGAGGCTAGTGAGCTGAAAAGATTAGTTTACGTCAAAGAGTTTTGCTTTCCAGTTTAAGGTTACTGAAGGAATGCTTCTCCTCAGTTGATTGTTGTCTGTGTGTTACCATCAGCTCAGACAGTTTTAATTTCTTAGACTTACAGTGGTGAATTGTAGGCTACTTTTAAGACTGTCCAGTCCCTTCCCTGGCATAGGGTTCCAGGCAGGTCTTTCCCAGGCCATAAAAGCTGGGCAGAGATGGGGGAGGCGGGGCGCCCAGTATGTCTGCGCACCGAAGGCAAATATAAAATTATATCCCAGGAAGAGAGTACCAGGAGCCACAGTTGAGAAAGTGTGAAGAAAGGTAGCTTCCTATAGGCAGCTGTAGGACACTAGGGTTCTGAGAGTCAAGAGTAGAAGAGCTATTGAGAATGACTTGAAATAGAGCCATTTTCAGGTCAAGAAAATGGTGGGGCTCACCTTGGGGTCCAGCTTTATTGGTAGCATCCTGTACTGGTGGGTTAAGCTTGTTAAAGGACCCTGGACAGATCAAAAGAAAACAAAGTTAGGGATTAGGAGGTTGTTACTAGCCTTCAGCAAGATTTTCCCTGAGTGTTATTAATGGTGTTCTTATTTAGGAAAATGTTGCTCATTTGAGAGCTGTTTGCTTCAGTACTTAGACTTACTGCCAATGCTGGCTTTCTTCCAATCCTGGTAATCCTCCGAGGTTTCACAAAGAAAGAAATGCTTTGTGTTGTTTTTCCCTTCTCCCCATGGGATAATTGGTTTATGTATAATTTAATTATTTTGTTAACCAGTTATCCTATCACAGCATACAAAAACAACCATAAAAACCCACCTTCCCAGTCTGTGCTAAGATGTTCATAATTGATTTTCTCACCATTACGAGTGCGAGTGTAAAAGTAAAATTTCTTGCTAAAAGCTAAATAGGACTGACTGTGTTTTATATTTTTGGGAGTGCTCTTGGAGCCTTAGGAAGTAGTAGCCAGTGATTTAGATAAGAAGAACTAAGATGAATGATCAATTTCAAAGAGGCATTACAGTCTTGAAGATTCTGTGGGGAAGTCATATTTTTAAAAGTCACCTGGGACTGTATTTTTGTCACAGTCAATCTTAAAAGATTCTTGCAGTGGCAGAGTGAGGAGGGAACTTTATCAATACCTGGCCTCACTCATGCCTCTCCTCTTAGCTGATTTTCTTTAGTCTTGTTTCAACTTTCCCTATCGTGCTATTCATGGGAAAACTTTTCATCCTGGTGGGTGGCTGGTAAATTTGGTTATTTATTTAGTGTGAAGTTTATTGTAAATCTGTACCTTCCTTGCTCGTCCTCATTTTCGGGGGGAGTAGGGGTGGGATGGGGTGGTGAGGTTAAAGATCTCACAAGTCTGCAATCCATTTCAAGCCTTCATGTTATAAATATGCTTTATTGAGTCCATTTGCACAAATCTAATTGGAGCTAAATAATTCAGTCTGGCCTAAGAATACAAAGTACAGATGTGCATAATGCTACTGAGACCAGCTGAGGCTTCATCTACTTGCAGGCTTTTCCTCTGCTGTTTTTCCTCATTTTTCTCATTTGTGGAGCTGCAGATATTGCCTTTCATGGTCATGTTGTTTTCAGATCCCAGTAATTAGACCATAGGCCTCCGGCAAGTTGGTATTTTCCTTTTTATGAGTAAAAACCATTTCAACTTTTTTTGCGGGGAATCCTTTTGAGTCTCTGAATCATTCACAAGTATGGCAAGGTCTAATTTTATTCCATAAGAAGAAAAGAGAGTATTTCACTTTTCCTATTTAGAGATGCCGCTCTCCCCCCAAGCTTTGCTCCCCTCTGCTTATATCTTTGGGATCATCTGCAGTGGCAGATGGCTTTATGCAAATCAGGCCAATTACTTTGGTTATAGTAAAAATCACCTTGCATTATGAGTAACTTCCAGATTAGTGAAACTGACGTGTTTCTTTGATAACTTGCCCAGACTCAGAGAGCAAACTGTCTTGTGCTGACCCATGAGGCTGTGGTCCCACACATGTCTCTGCCATCTTAGTGACCCTTTAAGGACATTCCCTTAACTCTCCTGCTCATTAATTTTTATAGGTCTACCTACCCATAGAAAAATTATGTTCAATGCCTGTTTATTAGCCATATTTGATAATCTCATGTATTAGTAAAGGGTAATAATGCTATCTTCAAATTTTGTGGCTAGTTTTTACAGAGAACAGACATGAATATAACTTTAATGAATTCTTCTCATTTTTTGTGCCAGAAATTAAGTTGCCTAATAGTCTTTGATAACTTTTGCTGAAATAATTTCTATAGTCAAGTTCTTTTTTTCTCTTTCCTCCTCCTCTCAATTCTCTAAAGCTTATGCATTGACAGAACAATCCATCTTCCAGAATGGCTCTCACAAGATCATCAAGGTTTTTTTTTTTTTTCCTCCTTTTATCTCTTTCTCAAATAGGGTTTACCACCTTGCTTTTTGAGATAGTGTGAATTGAACAGCAGAAAATGAGGGAAACCTTGACCAATTAGCCCTAAACTATCAGTGGCATTTCTGACTTGGATAAAGGATTGAGTTCTGTGGCTCCAGTGCCATTCAGTTTCCTTTCCAGATGTGCCACAGCAGATAAGGATCATTCCTGTCTATTTGATAAATAGTCACAGAGACACCTAACATTCTCATTCCCCAGTAGCAGTGTTTCAGTCTTTAACTTTCTGCCATTAGACTCCCTCTCCTTCTGGTACAGAGATGGGAAGATTAAATGACTAAGGAATTAATTGCTGTAAAATACTTTGCAGTACAGATGTAAAGTATAATGTTTCTTCTGACCTTTGCTGCCGATTGTTTCATCTGAGAGGGCACTTGTATCTGGAATACTAGCTTAAAAAGCATGGGAGTTTGGCTAATAATAAAAATAGCACATATTAATATAGTGTTCATTGTGTACCAGGAACTGTTCTCTGTGCTTTGTGTGTATATTGATTCATTATAGGTGAAGCGGCATACTTAGTGTCACTGATGTTTTTTAGGTTGAAAATTGGTGTCCTCATTTACCTTGGAGAGCAAAAAACCCATACGAAGAAGCTGATCATAATTCATTGGTAAGTGATTTTGGAAAACTCTTTCTAGACTTATATATTTAAGTCAGATGCCAAGGGATACATGTGGAATCTTTTAGAAATGCCAACCATAATCTGAAATAGTGTAACACTGAAAAACTTCGGTCATTCATCTCTGTGGAAGTCTAGGTGACCAAATCAGTCAACTATTAACATATGTTTGTTTATTGAGCAATTCTCTGAGGGTTTCTAAATGATGGGCTACTGATATGAGTAAGACCTGGTGCCAAATGTGGAGGCCCTTAGTGATCTAATGAGGGTGATGGTAAATAATGACCATCTCTGTCACAAATGCTATAATATAGGCCTGTGGGAATTAATGAGGAAAAGGTCATTTTAGTCTGCAATGTGCAGGGTGGATTGCATAGTGAAGATAACATAGGAGCTGAATTTGAAATGATGAGTGAGTTTATATAAGGTCAAGGAGAAAAGGGTACCTCTCATCTGGGAAAATGGAGCATGGCAGTTTTGGTGAGTAGGGCATGCATGGTTCAGTGGGCCAAAGCCATAGGGGATTGGATAAGCTAGGCTGAAAATGAAATTGCGAAGGTAGGAAGAGGACTGTGAAGGTATTTGTGTGGCCCATTAAAAGTGTAAGTCTGTACTCTTTAGACCAGAGTGCAGCAGACTTCTGCAAAATACCTGGAATAGTTATTCGTTTCATCTTTGCAGGCCGTATGGTCTCGTCACAACTACTCAATTCTGCCATTGTAGCACACGGAGCAGCCGTAGATGATATGTAAATGAAGGGGCATGGTGGAGTTCCAGTAAAATTTTATGCACAAAAACAAGCAGGATTTAGCTCAAGAACTATAGATTAGGGATCCCTGCTGTAAACCACAGGAGTCTTAGGATATTGTTTAGTCAAGAAGGGAAATGAAGCTGGGTGTGGTGACTCATGCCTGTAATTCCAGCATTTTAGGAGGCTGAGGCAGGAGGATTGCTTGAAGCCAGCAATTTGATACCAGCCTGGGCAATATATCAAGACCCCATCACTACCAAAAAATTTAAAAACTGGCTGAGCATGGTGGCGCGTGCCTATAGTTCCAGCTACTTGGAAGGCTGTGGTGGCAAGAGGATCGCTTGAGCCCGAGTTCAAGGCTCCAGTGAGCTGTGATCATGCCACTGCATTCCAGTCTGGATGCGAGTGTGAGACCCTATCTCAAAGGGGGAAAAAAAGAAAGAGATGAGTGTTTAGAATGAGCTATGGTGATAGTTGAAAAGGTGGATTCAGCCGGGCGTGGTGGCCCACGCCTGTAATCCCAGCACTTTGGGAGGCCGAGGCGGGTGGATCACGAGATCAAGAGATCGAGACCATCCTGGTCAACATGGTGAAAACCCGTCTCTACTAAAAATACAAAACATTAGCTGGGCATGGTGGCACGTGCCTATAATCCCAGCTATTCAGGAGGCTGAGGCAGGAGAATTGCCTGAACCCAGGAGGTGGAGGTTGCGGTGAGCCGAGATCACACCATTGCACTCCAGCCTGGGTAACAAGAGTGAAACACCGTCTCAAAAAAAAAAGGTGGATTCCTCATGTTTGAGATGTTCTGTGAAATAAATACTGGTTATTATTAGGTTTCTCTATTATTTCAATCACTGGTTGTATCTAGCTATATTATACACAACATTAGGAAAAATATTCTTCCTGGCTTGTAAGTTACTCTGGTCTGAACTTTAAATTGTACTTAGTTGTGGCAGAAAAATAGTATTCTTGGCTCTTAAATTCCTTAGAAAATAATGAATTTTTGTTTGGACTGGGACAAAACTAGAAATGAGCATTTATTTCCTTATTTAACTCTGTGGACAGAAAGAGGCTTTTTGGTAACTTCCACGTTGTCAAACAGCCTGCTAAGAATTGACTTCAGTTTTCTTAGAAGTCTGCTGTCCTATGGTAGATCCGAGTGGCACAGTAAATTTGAGTGCTGAGAATTTCAAGGTACATCAAGTACACTCATTATAAAAACTGCATTTTAACATAGCTCAGGGCTTTGTAATGCCTATGCTACTTTTCTCGATTTCTAATTTTTTTAATGATGTCCCTTCCAGCAGATCAGCAGTCAGCAGCCTTTGCTTCAATTTGCAATCCTGAGACCTTAAAGTCAAAGCTGCCTCAGACAAGGCTTACTTTTTAAGCTCTGAATTTAATTGACTAACCCTTTTAAGTTTTCAAATGCCACATCGTGAGAACAATTATGCCTTCTGACTTTTTAATCTTCTATTCATTTTTTTGAATTTCTGTTGCTAGGCGGAAATTCGTACGGATTTTAATATTCTCTACAGTATGATGAAAAAGCATGAAGAATTCCGGTGGATGAGACTACGGATCCGGCGAATGGCTGACGCATGGATCCAAGCAATCAAGTCCCTGGCAGAAAAGCAGAATCTTGAAAAGAGAAAGCGGAAGAAAGTGAGTTTCTTATTAATTCAATGCAGTTAGATTCCAGTTTTCTTTTAAAATTTGATTTTGCTTGGAAACAAGACTAAGAGAAATGTCATATCTCAAATGATATTCCCTCAGGGGGAATCTGCTCAGTCTCTTGTACAGCTGTTTTGGGTTTTTCTTTCCCCACTTACAATACTCCTTCTTAGCAGGGTCTGGCACAAGTTTCTTGGGTGAGGCCAAGCAGAATATCTGCCTGTAAGACTTTTCCTTTGACTCTGTCTTTGTCAGGGTATCAGGAAACTTTCCCCCATTTCTTTACCTGAATCCAGTCTTTGAGAGCTTCCTGTTATATCATTATGACAGTTTTATATTTTTGCTGATTTTCATCCCTGGCTTTTGGACAGCCAGTGAGTTGCATTGCTACTCTTCTGATTGGTGATTCTGCTTCTGCTCCTAGGACAGAGAGAGAGAAATTTGAATAAATTTGAGCCAGTTTCTTTCTAGCTTAGGAGGAGATGCTTGGAAAACTTCTCCAATACCCCTGGGCTTAGAAGATTTTATGTCCTGTTAGCTATATGGTCTGATTTTAGATTAACTGTTCTGATTTCAGAATGCAGTAAAGTGAACAATTTGCTCCCACATCTAAAAATAAATAAATAAATAAATAAAAATGAGTTTAGTATTCCTAATCCAACTAATTTGATATCTTTGAAAAAGAAAGTACAGATGTATTTGCAGGACCTCAAGTCACAGTTTGATAGGTCAGTTTTGCCTAGATCTCTTGAATTTATGAGACAGCAGAACCAAACATTCTGTCACCAGATGGTCGTGTATGGAAGAGCATGTGTTCCGATGCTGAAGTTGGGCTGTAAAAAGAAATAAAGAATTTTTCTGTATATTCCTGTGGAATAACCTCAAGGATATATTGTTAGGTGAGGAAAAATAGAGAATAGTGTGCATTATTTTTAAGAGAGAGAGGGAATTTGTATCTATGTATACATAAAGATATATACAGATACACACATTTGTTTCTTGCTCTTAGTTTGAAAATGTATTTTTCTTATTTTGATAAGCTAAAATTAAAGGAGATGGTGATGATGGTTGCACAATAATATGAATGTGCTTCATGCTACTGAACCATACACATTAAAATGGTAAATTTTATGTTAGGCGTGTATTACTACAATAAGAAAAAAGTGGTCAAATAAGGAGAGGTGGGATTAGGATGGAGAAAACAGAAACTACCATACAAACTAGACTTCTGAATATATCTGACTTTGTAGATTTGACACAAGTCATTTTATGTACGTCTTAAATTTTATTGCCAAAACCTAAAAATTAGAAAAAATATAAAACAAATGAACTGAATATATATCCATCCAGTTTTGATGAAAGCACACAGAAAAAGACTATTCTTAGTGATTTGAGAACATAGTAAATACACTTCTGATGGGATGTTATAAAGCATAAAAAAAGTAAAAATATCTTAAAACCATTTTTATTAGTCATATAATATGTGGTAGCATTGATAGTCTCATTCTGAATCCATTGTGAACACTGGAATAAAGGTAATGAGTAATTATGTTAGTGTCATTGAGAAGTGGGATGTGCAGTGTGAAAGGGAGGAATTGATGGATGGTAGGATTGGTGATGTTATGTAAAAACAGTATAACCCTGAGTTTGAATTGGAAGCACCAGTATGAACTCATGATTTGTTTTATCTTTGAGGAAGAACAAATTTCCTAGCTAGGGCCACTGTAAGACCTATAAATAGTAATAAAATCAAGTCCCTTAAGGCCCACACTTTAGTCCCTAAATGCTGTTTCTACTAGGTGGTATAAGAGGTTCTTGGAAAAATGGCTTATTAAGGTCCAAGACAGAAGTTGTATCTGTTGAGCCTAAAACAGTCTTGTCTGGTGCATCTGTCTACCCATGTTCAGAGAAGCTATCTAAGAAGACTAGGGTCATGTCAAAAACTTAGGAGCCAGCTTGGATAGACTCCTGCAGACACAGGTGGGACAATTGGATAGTCAGGGAGAGGAATAACCACATTTTTTTGAAGCATATGAAATATGCTTTGATGTTATAATGATTTTTTAAATTAAAAAACTTCATGGATCATGATTAGAGTATACCAAAGAACAAGTTTATTATTCTGAAAAACTGGTAAATGAAGAGAAAGAATCAAGTATTTACCAGGCTCCTTCTAGACAAACCTTAGGATTACCTCAGGATGACCAAATAGTTGATGAGGGGTAGTTTTTCTTTATAGAGGTATTATTCCAGCTAATAAATAAAGAAGGAATGATCAAATATCATCATTTTGCAGACCCTAATGGATTAATGGATCTAGGTAGTGACCATCAAGGCCTACTAATATCCCAAAACAGAGACACAGATACATTGTTCCAGTACATTGTACTGAAACTGATGGAAGTCCACACCACCACCTGTGAAGTGATATTGCTTAATTTAAAAAAAAAAAAAAATTGAATCTCAATTTGATTATTATGTCTGCATTACTTACTTACCATAATACAAAAGACAGAAGAATCTTATACCTTGAGATTGCAAGCAAAATCAGGAGTGTCGGAGATGACTGAAAATAAAACCCAGATTCTTTGATAAATAAACCATAGCAGTCCCTACCCCCACCACCAAATAAGCTGACGGGAGGCTGTATCGGTTAAAAGAGGCTAAGAGACATATGAGGCAATTATTGGGTATGCCCTCTGACTCTTGAATCACACAACTGCACTTAGAAAAAATAAAGGGCAGTTGAAGACGTATGAACGTTAACCGGATATCAGATCATGTTAAGGAATTACTAGCTTTTTTTAGGGATAATAGTGATGTTGAGGTTACATTTTTCAAGTGAAGGTTTGTTCCTTTTAGAGATACCTACTGAAATATTTACAGATGAAAGGATGTCTAGAATTTGCTTTGAGATAATGTAGAGGGGTTGGGAGAAAATGAGGGTATAGATTAAGATTTGTCCTGCATCAATAATTGTTGAAGTTACATGATAAGTACTTTGGTATTGACTATATTGTCATGTTTGCAATTCTATGTGTTTGAAATGTTTCATAGTAAGAGGTGAGAAGTATTTTCACTGTAGATAAAAGACCATTCATGTTAAAAAATACTGTCCTGTCTTACCTTCCTTTAATCCCGATATTACAAATATACTGTACTTGTAAAAGGTGGGATTATCTTTCCATTTCTTATACTCATGGCCATACCAAGGGCTGCAGTGATTTTATTTCTCTAAAACCACAATGAAAAAAATGATTTCCTTTGTACCTTCTAGAAAAACAGCATTCCCCACACTGAGAATTTGCTAGGATGTAAGCATGACTTTGGGATTGGTTGATCACTTCTTGGTGCATTACTGTTTATTTTGTATGTGGTTCAGTGTGAATCATTATATGCCTCTCTGTTTTTCAGGTCCTTGTTCACCTGGGACTCCTGACCAAGGAATCTGGATTTAAGATTGCAGAGACAGCTTTCAGTGGTGGCCCTCTTGGTGAATTAGTTCAGTGGAGTGATTTAATTACATCTCTGTACTTACTGGGCCATGACATTAGGATTTCAGCTTCGCTGGCTGAGCTCAAGGAGTAAGGAGATTACTTTTCAATTTTAAAATCAGAATACAAAAAAGAAATTGTAAACTCTTAAAGTATTACCTCTATTAGTGTGTAATTTTTTTGTGGAGGAAAATGAAAGTGATAATTCACTAAACAGGAGATAAGAAGATTATTTTCAGGAGCTAAATACATACACTGTGAAAAGGATAATATGTTTTCATTGTAGCTGAAGGCTCCAGAGGCTTCATAAATGAATGCCAGAAAATTCAAACTAAGGAGCTTATTCTTTGCTATTACAGGTGCTTCCAACATCTGTAGCACAAAACATTATTAACTTTCCTAATTCCCTGTCTCTTGCTGAAATTCATAGCACTACCTACTCAACATCAAATCTTTCTAAATCTTAAAACAGGGCAGGTTTCCGGTTTGTAATTTAATTTGGATAGAATAAATTTCCTGAAAGTTCTGAGCCAATCCTTTTTCAATTAGCCAACTTGAAGCTGAATCTGTTAATTCTACCTGGGTTTTCTATTTCACTGAAATTTGCTTCTAACTCCAGCCCTCCTGTAATCCCTTCTGTATTGGCATAGCTGGCTGAACAGAGATGCTTCCATCCCCTATACTCCCTTAGGATAACTTCCCATGGAGACTTCCCACCCAACAGTCAGGTTACCATGTTGCTGTATGTCATATATTTCCAGAAGAAATACCTTGAATGAACATTCTAGAGTTCATTGAGATGAGAGACATGTTAAAATAGTATACGGTGGCACACACCTGTAATCCCAGCACTTTAGGAGGCCAGGGCACATAGATCACTTGAGACCAGCTTGACTAGCATGGCAAAACCCTTTCTCTACTGAAAATACAAGAATTAGCTGGGTATAGCGGCACATGCCTGTAGTCCCATCTACTCGGGAGGCGGAGGCTACGGAGAGCCAATATGCCACTGTACTCCAGCCTGGGTGACAGAGCAAGACTCTGTCTCCAAAAAAAAAAAAAAAAAATACATTGAGTAAACAACCTATAAAGTATCTGCATTTATACAGTTAGCAGTCACTCATCTGGTGCTTTCTGTGGACTAGTTTTGGTATGGGACATACAGAGATGACCAACATGTGATCAAGGAGCTTCCAATCTTTTGATCATTACAACTAATATATTACATAAAAATTACACTAATTCCAGTGCTGTTAGTTCTAATTGAGGTGTGCATGGTTGCTAGAATGTAAGCACTGGGATTGCAGGAAACTGAGTATTGTTCACCACTGTGTAGTGGGCACCTAGGTCGTGGCTAACATGTGATGAGTACTCGCATAACTATTTATGGAATGAATGAGTGAAGGAATAAATACGTGAATGAATGAATGCATAGGTAAATAAATGGAGTACTCTGGTAGTACCAGGAACAAGTACTGCCTGGGGAGGTCAGGAAAGGTATGTTAGGGATTTATCAGTCAGACTTTGATGGTCAAGGGGAAATCTGTTTAGTATGTCCTCGCTTAACATTGTTGATAGGTTCTTGGAAACTGGGACCTTAAATGAAATTATGTAAAGTGAAACCAATTTTTTTCATCAGCATTATAACCAGTGATTTGAAGGAAATGACTTTATTGGAGGGCCTGCTATATGATGTTTTGTTTAAAGTCCTAGTTTTCAGGAACCTATTGATGATGTTAAGTGAGGACTTAACTCTAGTGGTCTTTATTCACAATGGGGTCAGGGCTAGATGTGTTTTATTTAAGAAGATAATTGTGGAAGCAACATAGAGCAGTGGTCTTTAAATATATCTGTACTTTAGAACCACCTGGAGATCTTTGTATTTATTTTTTAACTTTGGAAAATCTTTTTTTAAATTCCGCAGACCATGCCACAGGCTGATTAAATCACAACCCTTGCGGGTAGGACATAGCCATAAGTATTTTGTGGTGCCTCCAGGTAATTTCATTATACAGACAAGTTTGGGAAACACTGAACATAGGGTGGGCCAGAGATCAGAAAACTATGACTTAGCAGGCCAAATCAGCCTTCTGTCTTTTTTTGTGAATAAAGTTTCATGGGAACACAGCCATGCCTATTGTTATAGCTGTCTTCATTCCACAACAGGAGGCTGAGCCAATTTTGACTGAGAATTTATGACCTGCAAAGATGAATATATTCACTGTCTGGCCCTTAACAAAAAGGGTTTTCCAACTCTTGGGGAAGAAACTGGTAGAGCAGAACCTAGTTCTTTCATAAACGGGAGAGGAGGGAAGGTGGCTGATGTGGTGGTAGTACAGAGCTGTAGAGTGGAGTCCTGTTTGTGACTCTTGTCCTTTGAAGCAGGATGCCCGTAATTTGGTGAAGGATCATTGTGGGGTGTGGGCAGGGATAAGAAGCAAAAGTCATGACTGATTAGTGAGTGGATGGAAAGTGTGATTTGGTACACTTGTGCTCAGATGGATGCATGGGTAGGGGAAAGGGTGACAAAAAACTGCAAGCCATAGTGCTGGTTCTGTAATACAGTCAAGCGAGGAGGAAAAATTTGACATAAGAGAAAAAGTTCGGGAACAGTATGAGACAAGTAGAAAGAAGTTAATACTATAGAGGCTAGAAATTGAGGATTTTCAGGAAAAGGGGAGGGGAAGGTTCGTAAGGTTGCTAAGTAGTATAAGAACAGGGCCTGAGGGAGAAAAATAAGTTACTGATTATCTGGTATGCATTAGGCATTTTCTATTCAATAGCTCATTTAACCTTGTGAAGAACTCCTGAGAGATTGATACTCAGTGTTCTTTGCATCTAGTCCTTCTTTTCTGGAAGATGAGCAAAGACAGATTGAGAGAGGTTAGGTAACTTATTTAAGGTCTCATAGTTGCTACATAGTGGTGATGGAGTTAGACCTAAATCTTCCTTGATTTCAAAGACTGTGTTCATATGTCACCATCTGCTTTTGCAGGAGTCAGAATCAGGGTACTGGGTTGGCCTTAATGGATGGAAATAATTTATATAGGCAGCAGATTTGAAAGGGCCATGCTGTCATCTCTAATTAGGATGTTTGGGGTGGCATTTGCCCATTAAAGCTGCTAAGTTTATTACCTTTTAAGTAAATGATTTTTCTTTTTTTTTTCTCCCCTTTCTTTTGCTGTTTCTCCAGAATCATGAAGAAGGTTGTAGGAAACCGATCTGGCTGTCCAACTGTAGGAGACAGAATTGTTGAGCTCATTTATATTGATATTGTAGGACTTGCTCAATTCAAGAAAACTCTTGGACCATCTTGGGTTCATTACCAGTAAGTGCTGCATGGTATTCTGACCTAAGTGTTCCCCCGCCCCCCAACAAGGGTTGCATGGTTGCAGGTAGAAAAAGCTTATCAAATAATATATTTTCAGCTGTATGGAGTGCATTGCTCATTCCTAATTAAAATTCAGATTCTCAGTGACTTTATACTTTCCATGGCTATTCATTATTTTCATTGATTTCTTAAGAACAGAAAACAAATGTTCAACCTCTTTTCTGTCTTGACTAATATTCTTAGCTTTCCTCTCAGTATGCATATGCCAGTGTCATCTATTTAATCAAATATCAATTTTGATAAAATATGTGCAGTGTCATTTCTTGTAGTCCATGGGTTTTAGATCATGATTCACTTTTCTTACCCTTTACTTGATCAATATTCTTGTCATTCCTGGAAGGGAAATCTGGGAATACCCTATCTGAATGCTGGGGTCTTGCACTTTTTAAGATAAGCCCATGATTAACATAAGTTTGTTGCATGTGTACTCTGTGCAGTCTTTATTATTTAGTAGAATGGCTCAGTGTTTCTCTGAGTGTGGGTTTGGGACCACGATTTAGTATTTGAAACACTTTTACCTGGTATACAAACATGGCAGTAAGTCACACTGAATTATATAATTAAATTTATTAATTTTCCATTTTCTTTCAGTCTTTCTGGGAAAAGATATAGTTTGATGCTACTAGATCTCCAACACTACTTTTAATGCATGCCTTTTTAACGATGTGAGAGTAGCTGTAGAGTCTGAGCCTTCAGAAGGCAAAAGTGTCTATTCTGAATTTTAAAATATTTCCGAAAGGTTATATGCTTTTTTCTTGTTATCTTGCATTTGTTGCAGTCCATACTGGGTTTTACACATGGCCTTTAAAAGTTTCTTTTAAAAAATAAATTTTAAAAAGTGAATAAGCTTAAATATATTTAATAATGTAAATTATACATAAATATTTTTAAAAACCTGAAAACTTGCTGTGGGCCAATACAGTGCTCTACCTTTTGCATTAGGTTTTTTTCTTTTTTCTTTTGCTTGTTTCTTGAAATATTTATGAAAGTAGAGCTGCTGTTTTCTACCGTTTTGTGAATGGCAGACATCTGATAAATGTGCAGAGGAATCTACGCAGTACAGGCTTCCCTTGACTCACATGTTCTTGCTATTAGGAAGAGTTGTTTGGATGGAAAAATACTCGCAGTGGTACTATTTAGGTCTGTTAAAAAAGGAAAATTTTGTTATTAAAATGGTCACCATTGATTGATATTTAACTCTTGTTGGATGAAAAGGCACCATCTCAGAGGGGTTTTTATGGATGAGTGTAATGTTTATCTGCCTTTCTTTAATAAATCATCTCTGTTAGTGATAGTACCTGGCAGGAGGTCTGTTAGTGCTTTAGCTTTGCAGTCTTTGTGGTGGGGTGAAGTGAAGATTCCATTAAAAGCCAACTCGGGTGCTCTTGGAAATTTCTTGCCAATTTCTTTCCCCTTAAAAAATTAGAAATTGTCAGGGCTCTCTATTCATCTTGGTTATTAGTACGTACTCCATTAAATGTAATGTTTTTACCTGATCTTTCAGTTAGGAGCAAACCCTTGAGGCCTGTTGGAAAAATAATTGTAAATTTTGTGCAATTTACATAGGGACCTAGGAAATTCAATTAAACATTTATTAAATGCCTACACACAAGTAGTGTTCTGCTAGGTACTGCAAAACTCATACCCATTTTACTTCCTACAAGGCCTTTGTTGAAGAACATACAAGACAGTAAGTCCCAGATATGCTTTATGTCAAACATCAAATTAGAAATTAGGGCATGGCAAGGAACTCATGAGCATCCATTTCGTAGTAGTGTGGCTGAGAACAAAGAGAAGGTTTTGGCATTGCTGCTGGGATCCCTGTTAACAGGAAGGCAAGCTGCCTTGGGCTTCAAAACAAGTAACTTTTTAAGTCATTAGTCTCCTTGTGATACTCCACACACAGAGACATTAGAGGGAAGGCATAAATATTAGCAACATATTATAAAAATAATTGAAAAACACACAGATCGGGATGTGATTGAAGAAGGAAAACTATAATGTTAAACCTTCCATGTCGTAGACAAACTTCAGTCTCCATCTCTGCTTTATAAATCAAACCTAGGTAAGCCAGAAAATACGCAGTTCCCAAGCCAAAGCCTCAAGTAAAAGGATGTCAAATTGAAAATGTCTGAGAGACATCTGATCACTCTATTCCTCTTTCCGGAAGAGCCCAACACCACATAGCTTACATCTAGGCACCGCAAAGTCCAGGCTTTCAGGAGTTAGGCCCTTACCAGAGAACTTTACTCGTCAAGATTTGTTTTAATTGCCCAAATCAAAAATAATAATAGCAAAACTTCAAGTTAAAAATATAGTCACCAGCCAAAGCTAGAGAAGAGCATATAGTTAACATTTTATATCTATGAGTTCCACAGCCACAGATTTAATCTCAGACCAAAAATATCTGAAGAAAAAAATAAAAATAATATAATAATAAAAATACAAATATGATATTAGGTATTAGATTTGTAATCTAGAGATGATTCAAATATGAGAAGATGTGCATAGGTCCTATGAAAGTACTTTACCACTATATAAAAGGGACTTGAGTATCCTTGGATTTCAATATCCACAGGGGCCCTGGAACCAATCCACCAGATGCCAAGGACAGCTGGAGACTGTTGGAGTCAATTGCAAATAAGTGGAAGAAGTTGAGCCTTCAAGCCAAGGCTCCTTATGACCCAAGTGACCCATTTCTCCCTGTCGGACCTGCACAGAGAGCTGTAATCTTTGACTCACAAGTGGTGCTGGCAAATCCCAGCTCCGATTCTCTGGTGGGAGTGGAGCATTCCGCAGCCCCGCAAATGAGTGTGCGTCCTGTCCTCTTCTCCGCCGCCCCCCCCTTTTTTTAAGTGATCTGCAGAGCTGCAGTTCTTATACATAGTTTTTTAAAACAGAAAAATATAAGTTAAGAAATGGGTATGTTTTGTTAAGAAAGGGATGCTCTGAGGTATTCAAAGAGCAAAGAAAACAAACACTGATCAGTTCCTTGGGTCCCTAGCTTTCTTTTTTCAGGACTGTGGGCCTTGTTTCTGCCCACTTATTGGCCACCAGGCCAATGACATATCTTTGGTGGTATTGTGAAAACTGCTGCTGTGATGAGAGCGTATTCTGTGAGAGCCACACAAGAATCCCAGGCAGGGAAATTCCTCTGGTCAGCTTGTATTTGACTTGTGTGGCCTGCCTGCCTGCCTTTTCTTCTCTTCTGTGTCTTAACAAATGGTAGTGATCTCTAATGAGAAAACTAGCGCACAGAAATGACAATGTATGAATATACTTACTAGAAAATTCAATCTCATGTTTATACTTTTTCCCCCTGAAGCATACATTGAAGTGAAAATAAAAGTTGAAAGAATGCCTTTCTGAAAGTAGAAAAAAACTGAACCAGGTTTTCAAAAGTCAGTGCCATCATCTGATTCTAAAATGTGGGTTTCAGTCTTTACCTTTATGCTTCTTAGTCTTCTAAAAGCATAAAATATTCAGAAGTATTATTGATACGTAACAGGGAAAGAGCTGCTTTTATTGGCCATCCACAAAAATATTTAATTTACATCAAGTATTTTGAAAGTCGGTGATGAAATGTTACCAAAACCAATAAATTTTGTTTTGGGATTGATTCCTTTCTTCCAATTGGTTGTTCCTTGTGCACTCCAGAGCAGTGGTCAGAAAACTTTTTCTGAAAAGAGCCAGCTACTAAATATTTTAAGCTTCACAGGCCCTATATGCAGTCACTGCAGCTACTCAGCTCTGCTGTTGCAGGATGAACGCAGCCATAGACAGTAGGTAAACAACAGAGTGTGGCTGCATTCAAATAACATTCTTATTTTTGAACATGGAAATCAGAATTTCATTTAATTTTTACATGTCACAAAAGATTCCTTAAAAGCCATTTAAGAATGTAAAGCTCATTCTAAGCTCACAGACCATACGAAAATCGGTGGTAGACCCGATTTGGCCCTGTTTTATGGCTTTGGTGGAACAGCAAACAAAACATCTTCACTTGTATTTCTTCAAGCTCTAGGAGAAAGCAAATAAAGTTCTGTTATTATCAGATACATTAAAAATACCATTGCCAGGGCCGGGCGCGGTGGCTCACGCCTATAATCCCAGCACTTTCGGAGGCCGAGGGGGGTGGATCACAAGGTCAAGAGATCAAGACCATCTTGGTCAGCAAGGTGAAACCCTGTCTCTACTAAAAATACAAAAATTAGCCAGGCATGGTGGTGCACGCCTGTAGTCCCAGCTACTCGGGAGGCTGAGGCAGGAGAATTGCTTGAACCCAGGAGGCGGAGATTGCGGTGAGCCGAGATTGTGCCATTGCACTCCAGCCTGGGTAACAACAGCGAAACACCGTCTCAAAAAAAAAAAAAAAAAATACCATTGCCTGCTAAATGAGATTCTAAGCTTAATGTAAGGTCAAATACTCAAATTGATGAAAACACTGAATGATTGCTCCTAGAGATAACACATGTCATATACTTTAAGCAGAATAAGACCTCTATAGAACTTCAGCATCTGTTGATTAGACACTGTGTGCTCAGCTCTGGCCAGGTGCTGGGGGTACAGCAGTGAACCTGGCAGTCCCCAGTTCAAGGTGTCATAGAACTTTTCATTTTGCTGGTAGTTGAGTGATCCTCTATAATTAGTCACCTGATGTGAAGCAAATCATATCTGCTATGTGATGGCTCACTCTCTAAAGTCACACACGTAGATGTTTGGTACACAAGCTATTCTAAAACATCTCAATTCTTGTCTGGTGCTGCTTCTATTTAAAAGGATTTGTCTATTTTTAGTAGTCCTGAAGGAAGGGTTAGAGCTTTCACCTTTCAACTTGGGGGGCAAGTATGTAGTGTTACACACTTTGCTTTTTTCTTTCAGGTGCATGCTCCGAGTCCTCGATTCATTTGGTACTGAACCCGAATTTAATCACGCAAATTATGCCCAGTCGAAAGGCCACAAGACCCCCTGGGGAAAATGGAATCTAAACCCTCAGCAGTTTTATACCATGTTCCGTGAGTATTCATGTTTCGTACATGCTTTCCAGAATGCCACCAAAGATAGATGGGAAAATTAACTAACTGCCATCTATTTTGGGTTATGATTCTCAGGACCGTTAGCTGTAGAGGAATGTATGTGTGTGTGTGTGTATGTTTTGCACACACGAGTGTTGTTGAACCTTTTCCTTGGGAATTACTGAATTTATTTTTTTTTGGTTTTGTTTTGTTAGTTGAAATCAAAAGTCCACATGAACGTTTTTTGAAAAGCCTTGGAAATGTTCTGGAGAAAAATGTTCAATACAGAGTATCATTAGAAACTATTGGGAAAGGACTTTGCAATGACTTTCAATTGTCAAGCACTAAACACATTTTATGCTAAAATGTACACTGTGTCCCTAGTGAAGGGCTAAGTCTTCCATGCAGATCTATTTTCCACATAGTTAAACCTTAATTATTTCAGCATCAAACTTTTTTGTAAAAAGTGAGCTTTTTGAAAAGAACTGTTTTAAACTCAGTTTTGTATTTTACCTACTTCTTAAATCCTAGGCCCAGAATGAAATTTTACTTTCTCTTGCTGACTTCGTGTCACTGTTTGCAGTAGGCACTGATCATTTCATGAGCCAATATAGTAAGAATAACAGACTGAATGATGATGAATTAACTGGCCACAGATGCTAGGCTCTTAGACATTTTCTGTTTCTATAGTGTTACTTTCACACTTTTACCGTTTCTTCCTGCTGCTGCCTGTTTACCTGATACTAGCTTCATTTCTAATTAGCTAAGGACTGTGAACCCAGATACCACATTTGACAGTGTTTGTGACAAAAATGAATTTATTTTATAAGTCAATAGGCCTTAGTGATGAGATGAAGTTCTATTCCGTAAGTGAAAGGCCATATGAGAGTTAATTTGGATGATGAGAGAATTCCTGTTTGCTAAAATTGCCACAATAATTTTAATCCAGAGGTTTCCACTCTTAACTTCTGAGATGACTCTGTTTGCTTTGTTGAACCAAGATTCAAAACACCTCTTCCTAACCTTCTCTTCATGTGGTTGCCCCTCCCCATTGTATGCAGCTACTTGAAGGTGACCCCTGTGTCACACTCACTAAACGTCTCAGCATTGGACTAATCTTTGGCTATTAGGCGTGAGAAGGGAGAATTAAGAATGGAGAGTAATGCTAAAAATCAGCTCCTGCTTAAGTGTTCTTGTAAGCTCAGATTTGTGAGAATGTGTTGTATGCTTCATAAACATTATTGTTCCTGAAGCTCTATCTTCCTGCTATTACACACTGTCCCTGGGGCACAGTTCATGGGTCAAATTGATTTTCGGTACAGTAGGTGACAGCCGGCTTTCAGCATGGTGAGGATGCTCAGAGTTTGCATGGTTTGACTTCGCTGTGTAACTTTGAGGGGATGGGATAAGGTGGCACAGAATAGCCTAGGAAGTGATCTGTGTGTTAAACCAAGTGAAATAAAACAGTAACTGTGTCCAAAGTGACTAAAACTGCTGAAAGATATGTCAGGTGTGTGTCCTACAAGAGATGGAGTTTCCAGGGAATAGAGAAGGGAGGTTTTTTTTTTACTAGAAAACATAAAGTTCTGTTTTAGAGTGTTGGACCTATTGTTCTCTGTGGATGGAGAATTTCAGCAGTATTGGTTGATTAAATTGAAAGAAATTCACTGCTTAAAATGTAACTGAGGATGAAAACATGAATTAATTTCTGTTAACATGGGAAGGGGATAAGTTTCCTAACCATGACTCAGAATTCAGCAGAGATCAAGGAAAATTGATATGCTTGACTGTATTTTAGGAAAAAGAAGAACTTGTATGGCAAAACAACAACCAGCAACACCATAAGCAAAACATATCACAGAGGGCTAAATTCACTATCGACAGACCAACATGTATATACACACATACACACACATGTATACACACACACAAATTAGGAGAAAAAGTTCCATGTTCTAATAGAAAAATGGGAAAAGGCTATTCACAGTTTAGAGGAAAGAGAAATTTGCTGCTCTTAACATATGAAAAGCTGTTAACCTCATTCACAGTGAGAGAAACAAATTTTTAAACTGCACCAAGATACCATGTCCCATGTACAGAAGAAATGCAGAAGTTAAACAGCATAGCTATTCTAATGGTGCAGTGAGCAAAACCGGTCCTCTTCTACCCTAGTGGTTAGAATGCAGCATGGTACTAACCCAATGGGAAGGGTGTTTGTCAGGATTTAGCAAAACTGCCTCTGAATTTTCTTTCTCCAACTAAGCACCTCATATCTAGGAATGTATCCCAAAGACAATGAGCAAAATCAAGATAGAGCATGTGCACAAGGGCATTTAGTGCAGCACTGTTTGTAGCAGGAAGCAACAAGAAACAACCCAAGTAATTATCATAGAGGACTGAGTAAATAACATGGTCCATTAATAGAGTGAAGTACTACATAGCTGTAAGAAGAAAGGAGGAAGGTTTCCACTCTAGGAGGGGCATGTCTGGGACATTTTAAGTGATAAAAGCGAATATGCAGGATTGTGTAGAGCTACTCCCTTTTATATTTGTCAGATATAGAGGAAGAGTGTGTGTGGGCGTGTTAGTGTATCTGAATGAGCTTATATTTGCAAAAGAAACAATGAAAGGAGAGAGGAATGAAGGTGATTGCTGTTGGATAAAGTGATTCCCATTGGATAAAGGTATCCAGGGATGGGACTAGAAGGTTGGTCTCTCTTAATGTTCCTTATTTTGACTTTAGGACCATGTAAATATTTTACCTAATTTAAAAAGAGAAATACTGCAAAGAATTCAAATTAGGATCTCAAAGAAATATTTGCACATTCATGTTCACTATGGTAGTATTCCAAATGGCCAAGAGGTGGAAGCAACCCAAATACCCATCTGCACAAGTGGATAAAGAAAACGTAGTAAACGTATGCTTGGAATATTATTTAGCCTTAAAAAAAA
This sequence comes from Saimiri boliviensis, assembly GCF_048565385.1. NCBI lineage: Eukaryota > Metazoa > Chordata > Mammalia > Primates > Cebidae > Saimiri > Saimiri boliviensis. The sequence goes on from NC_133453.1 coordinate 124,058,130, forward strand.
GGAAATCCTGTCATATGCTACAACATGGATGAACCTGGAGGATATTATGCTAAACGAAATAAGCTAGTCACAAAAGGATGAATATCATATGATTCCATTCATAAATCATAGAAGCAGAAAGTGGAAAGGTGGTTTCTGGTGCGAGCTGCATCCCGTGCTGCACAAGTGTTCGAAGACCTAAGAGGGAATGGTGGGGGATAAAGAAAGACACAAACAGAAACATAGAGAAAGCAGGGCCAGGTGGTCCAGGAGAATGAGGATGTCAGGCTCTCCGGCCCCAATCTGTCTCAGGGTACTTTATTTTACATATTTACAAAGCACATAGCAGAGGGAGGGTGCAGTTACTTAGAACAGCCTGTGGTTATTATTCTCATGCTTCAGCTAACAACTATCTTGCAGCAAGGTCAGTGAAAGCTGGTTATCTCTCTAGGCCTGTCTCTGTTCTACTCTGAGACATACATATCCTCCTATTACGGTTTCACTTCTCTGGAGTGCACCCAAAGTTCACAGCAGCCTTGCTGCTGATTCCCCTAGAGTGGGTGGGCAACTCTGGCTCTCTACTGTGATTACCTAGTTGGGAGGAGGAATTAGTGTTTAATCGTTATGCGGTGTCAGTATTTTAAGATGAAAACGTTCTGAAGATCTGTTGCATACCACTGTGAATATACTTAACACTTGTGAACACTTTTAAAAGGTTAAGTTAGTAAGTTTAGTGTTACTTGTCTTTTACCACAATAAAAATCCAAATAAAAAAAGCATTCACTAAAAATTGAAAACAGATTGAGAGAAACCAGCTGTATGCATCAGGTAGGTGTTAACTTCTCATACAGAGAAGATGATTACTTAAGTGACTTTAAAAGACAATCTTTTGACTGTACAGCTGTAGTGGGAAATATTTATATTGTTACTTGAAACTGTTATGGTATGTTGTAGGAACCAAGATCTTGAGTATACAAAAAGAGGGGAGTACTTGAAGATTCTGGATTCCAGAATGATACACCAAACAAGAAAGCTCCCCAAAGTGTAGTGGGTCACCTTCACAGATTGCTAGGATACCACCTTATTACTGTTAAAAAAAAAAAAAAAAAAAAAAAAAAAAAAAAAAAAACCACTTTGATCATGTCTTTCTAGCACAAATTGTATTTGAAGATAATCAAATAGCTGATGAGAGAAAGTCAGTAATCATGGAGAAATCAATGCAAAAGGAATGAAGATTTAGAAAATGAGCATTATAAAATTCCTGATGAGACAGTAAAGCAAAACAGTCATCAGTGGTTGTTAAATCCATCAAGTAACAGGTTGTTGGAAAACTTTCATGGATGAGGCTGACTTGAATGGAGGAAATACAGAAATGAAGAGAGAAATGAAGCAGTTTGAGACATTTTTCCTAGAAAGATGTATCTTAGCTGAAAAATTTGCAACAGCAACAACAAAATAGTTTCTGCACCCTGTTTTCTAGCACCTGCCCACAGTGAACTTGGATGCATCCTTGCAGGAGGGTCCCTGTCTTCCCATGTGATAAAGGCCTGGGGCCCAGTCCAACTAAGTCCATCCCATAGAACCCTCCATTCCTTTGCCCTTTGGTTCAGTGTGGCTGTTGGAGTGGTCTGAAGAGAAAGACCATTCCTTTGAATATCAAATGTCAAAAGATATATATATATATATGTTTTTGATTTTTCAAAAGTGAAACAAATTTACTAGTGCTTAATTAGATGATCTGGGTAATAATCATTATGTAATTTCTGTATAAATATGCACATATGTTGAGGATATACTCAAACTCCTGTGTGCTTAGATGGTGTTCTACCGATGAGATGCACAATGAAAAGCTTGGAGACTGCAGAAATAAAGTACTACACTTGAGGAATCAAATCTTCAGGTCTAGCTGTCTTACTGTAAGATGTAGCAGTGTTATAGCTCCTGTACAGACAGAGAGCATGGGTAAGGCCGATCCAGAATAACCCAGTGGGAAGATACACCGTTGGGGATGCATCTTCAGGAGCAGTGAAATGAAATACGCTGGACCAGAATGTGTTTGCATTCTTAAATATTCATGGTACATGTCTCACTTTAAGGCTCCTTCTTTTTCTCCTATAACTCATTTCCTAAGTTGGTGGTGTCTCTGCGAGTTAAAAAGCCTTGCTTTTCTGTATTATTTTGCCCCCAGTTTTAGGAGTTCACTGGTGCCATCATCATCATATGCTCTTTGCAGCTAGACATTTTAGGCGGTGTCCACATAGACTATTCCTGTTAACTTCCTAAGCAGCTTCTGGAGGGGCTGGTAGCTAGACTATACTAAGGCCATTTGATTAGATCTGTTAAGTGATGGGTTTTTCCAGCAATCTGGTAAGTCTGTTTGTTCCTCCTTCCAGGCCCCTGTTCCTGCTGTCTCTCCTCCTGTCTACATGTTAACATGACCTCTGAAATAGGCACTAAGGGTTTCCTATAGCTAGAAAAACAAGTTCTTCAGAGCTCAGCTTGGATCAAGCTATTTCTCCTCAGAGACTGCAGGGCCTTTCCTTTGTCCATGGGGTCATTTTCAAACTCCATAGCAAAGTATTCAAGACCTTAGGCTCTCCAGCCTCAGCCCTCCACCATATCCCTCCCCAGGTCCTGGCCCCTGCCTCACCCAATAGCCTGCTGGTCTCTGAGAGTGCCTTATCATCCCTACCTCCTTCAAATTGCCCTTAAAGCAAAATGTATTTTTTTCTTTAAAACTCTACTTAAGCGACTTACTCCACCTTTCCAATCAAAGTTATAAAGAAATGTAACCCAATTACAAAAACAGGGAAAGACTTTCTCCTGTTGAAAAAGGCTCCCCCAACCCTGGTGTAACTTTTGTCCTTTTCACAAGTATATTTTTACATACTTGTCACATGCGTACTAAAATGTTGTGTCTCCTTTTTTTCCACTTAATGTGTCATCTTTTTTTTCTTCAGGATTCTACTCAGATTTGAAAATCATTGTGTCCAAGACTTCTACAGTCAAGTGGCTAGTTCCTAATTTATATTTATTTAGGGATGCTTTTGTTATTTCTTGCTGAGACTTCACTGATGCTTTTTTTTTTTTTTTTTTTTTTTGTGGTTGCCAGGTACCTGGCTTGGCTTATATTTACGCATTATTTCAGTCTCTGCCTGCAGTCTACTATGCATACAGCTTGTTTTAACTCCTGAAGGCAGTCTTTTATTTTTCACAGTCTCAAGGTGCATTATATCTCAGTAAATAAATGCAAGAAATCTATCTGCATAGAAAAATAAGAGCGAAGGCATTTGCCCTTACCATTTAGAAGAAAAAGCTCTAAAATTGATAACTTACACTGTAAATTTTTCAGTATTTGGATAGCTCTAATTATCTGCACCATACCCACTTTCACAACTTCATCTGGCTCATATAAAAACATTGGCAGTGGTAAACCATCTTTATCTAATTGAGTTTTTCCTTCTCCTTCCCTAGAATTGATGGCTGAAAGCAGCAGTAGCAGACATTGCAAGATACCCCGTCCTTGGTTTCCGATCTCAGACCTTATTTTTATATCCTACAAAAATTTCAGTAACCTTTGAAATCAGTTCTGCCAGCCTCACTAGTCATATCATTACCATAGAGCAATTAGTACATTGCCTGAGCCAACTACATTTGTATGATTTTATTTCATTTTATTTTTGTGTATGTGTGTGTTAAATACCTGCAGCATTTTGGCTGTCATTCACAATGTGAAGACAGAAGAATTTGCCTTCTGGATGCTCACATTCTATATAGTCAAGGCTGCAGAATATTCAGTGTTTCTTGATACTTATGGGAATCTGGAGCCGAAAAGACAGGCAGCTGTAACAGGGAGTTGAGTGAAGAGCAGATTGGGGATTCTGGGGGTGTTTAGAACCTTTCCATTTCACCTTCCACGTCTTTGATTTTCTTTTTAATCCCTTCCTCCTCTTTCCCAAATCCTCATAAGGTGCTCCTTAGTAAAGGCTAAAGAGGCAACTAAGCCTAAGTATTTTCTTGTTCCTTATGAGTCAATTTAGGAGTTAGATTGGAATCTTTATTTGGTTGTCTGTTTTATCCTCTTGTTCAGTATGTGTCCCCTGACCATCTGTGGGATGTCTAAGTCTCTGTTCTCTTCAGTGGAGTCAGGAGGTACACAAAAATAAGGCTTCCTCATACTTCCACTTTAGAAATTACAGACCCAGGTGAATGGAGCAGGGAAAATTTGCATGCGGAGGTGAGGAACATCCTGGTTGTGGCAACTAGAGGGCGTTTCCCCAGGGACCTCAAGGCCCTGTCGCTTAACCGCACAGCTTTTTGCTCATTTCTCTCTACTTCCTGGCTGTTTCTTGAGTAGAAAAGACACACTCCCCCTCAGGACCTTTGCATTGGTTGTTCCGTCTCCTGGAACATTCTTCTTTTAGACTTCCCATCTCCTCCTTCAGGTTTTTAATTCAAATGTCCTTTCACTGAGACTGACTGTGACCTCCTCTTTTAAAATGCAACTCCTTCCCTCCCCAACTCTCTACTCCCCTTCCCTGCTTTATTTTCCTCCATAACTCTATTGCTACTCAGTAATTTAGGTTTCACTTACTTTTGTTTATTTTCTTTTCTTTTTCCTCCCCTGGAATCAGATAAATAATGGCAGAAATTTTAGCTGCTTTGTTCATTACTGGAACCACCCTGAAGAGTACCTGGCACATAGCAGGCATTCAGAAAATCTTGTATTGGTCAAATTAAATTGCAGTGAACAATATTGCCTATTCTTTTTTTATTCCATGTAATAATATAGGGAAGGAGACTGTTGCAGAAATTTAAGATTGCAGAAACTTCTTGAGTCCATTGGCCTCATCTTACTCTCTTGTGTTTTCCAAGGGAACTTACTCACATGGTTGGGCTTTGAAGTGGTATTCAGACCATAGCAATTGTCATTATCATTGACATTCCATCTCTGAATTTATCCCAGAATTTGAGGCTCACAGCCATTTTTATTTGCATGATCAAATTGGAATGATGGCTTGTGGATCAAAACTTTTGCCCAACAAAATAGTAATGTTAGAACTAAGTCAGTTCCCATTCATGCAAATGATAAGCCTGTTGGATGTAGCTGAGGATCAGTTAATTTACATGTACAATTTTATTTTTAGGGCATGACAAGCAAAGGAGCTATTTGTGATTGAAACTGCCTTTTTTGGCCTTTAACTTGAATCAGGAGGACTCTTGCCTTTAAGTTCTGTGCAGACCAGTGAGGAATAGGGTTCCTTGAATTTGAGTCTCAGCTTTCAGGAGTATTACTCTTCTAAAGAATCCATTCCCTCCTAAATTCCTTTTTGACACTTGAAAATTTTACCCTTTTGTGCCTTTTGTCAACAGTTCAGACGCTCATCTTTTCAGCTCAACTGTGTATTAGTTTCCCTAGCCTACATCCCAGCCTTCTCTCTTGAAGAAACTAATATCACCACCGTTTGGGGGAAAAAAAAAATCGATTTTGGTAAAATTTGAAGCATAACATTACTATGTATAGATTTTAATCCAGATTTCTTCTTGTGTGACATAACTATTTTTCAATGAATTTTTTTCTATCGTCGGTTTTATCAGAGTAAGCAAAAACATCATGAATATGATGACAACCAGTCATCTTCAGTATTTAAAATGACATTCTCAGACATACAAAAAAGTAGAAGAAATGTTACTAGAAACCCACAGTTCTAGATTCTACAATTAACTGTTTACTTTATCAATACGCATGCCAATCCTCTCTCTATGCATCAATCCACCTTTATTATTATTTTTTTGATGCATGAAAGAACCCTCTGATGTTTTAGCCTGACATCAACTGGAATTCAGTATTTTGAGGGGGAAAATGAATGATCCATAAACTTAGAAAAAAGATTAGTAATACTGGTTATTTCTAGGTGATGAAATGATATGTAACCTATTTTTCCTCATATCTTTATTATCTGAAGTTTTCATCTGAGGATATATTTCTATTATAATCAGGAAAATCAATAAATCCATTTGTATGTAGGAAAAAGAAAAACTTGTTTATTGCAGAAGTCTTAGCAAAAAGTGATGAGGCCTGGACTAACAAATATGAAAAGGAGAGGATGAGTTAATGGATTTTTGAGAAACTAACATCCCTGGGACTTACTGACTGTGAGGGCTAAGGAATTGGCCCAGGCTGGGGCTGGGGTTTCTTCTCTTGGTGACCAGGAGATGTGAAGATACATAACATTCTTAGAGATGTTTGGGACTTAGAAAAAACAGACCTCAAAGATATATGCAACTGAAAGAAAGGTCAACTTGACTTAGTATGAATTTTGAATTATAGTTTGAAAGAAGATGTTATAACTGCGTGATACAGTGTATGCTTCCTTTATTAAGTAGTTGGTAAGCTCCTTAAGGGCAGAAACTCATCTTTATATTGTAATTCGTCAATACTTATCATATAACCTGCTTTGTAGAAATTCTCCAAAATGTTTGTCATTGAATGAATTATTCAAACTAAGCTAATAGTATTTCTTAAAAGTAGTCATCATCATACCCGGCTCAAGGAACACATCAAGCTGATTTGTAATCATTTGTAAATAGGTGCTTCCAAAGTGCTTAAAGTAGTGTTTCTCTTAATAAGAAGAGAGATTTTTTTTCTAAACTATCTTAAAATCATTGCCAATGTTTGGCAAATCTCCTGCAGTTTGTAGCAAGTAAAACGATGTGTGTGGTTCCACATACATATGGCACAAGATACTCAAGAAACTGAGGTGATACTGCATATGTATTCCAGATCCCTCTTGTGTATTTTGCTCTACCTTACAAAGATCCTCTGACGCATGGTTTACCACTGTAGTTCACAGGGTTCACAAATTATATGGACCAGGAGGCAGTATATTAGAGTAACTTAAGGACCTGGTGCCCTGAAAGTAGCCAATCTGGCTCTGAATCCCAGTGTTGCCATTTCCTAGCATGTAGACTTAGGTAGTTAAACCAAATCTCTCTCTGTTTTCTCATTTGTACAAGCATGTTACATGGTTATGAGGATAAAATGGAAGTCACTATAATATGCTTAGCACAGGTCTTAGCATGTACTCAGAACTCAAAACATCAGCCATCTTTTTAAAAGATCACATTTGTTTATCCTCTGGGATGGAGGGATTACTCAGAGTACAGGATTTCCTGCATCCTGTTTATGAGAAGATTTATTTGATTTACCTTAATGTGTAAATACCTTCTCTTTGAAACCCTCCCAACACAATGAAAGTCTCGATTCCCTTCCTAAGACAGAGCAAAAAAGTAAGATTGGTGTGAAATTTGAACTCAACGAAATGGACATTTCAGATAACATCCTTCTGGGCTTGTGGCTTTTGATTTATTGTAACCACCGTTAAGAACACTTGTGATAAGACCAGGGCACTGTCTGCAGATGTTACCAGACAGGCTCCAGCTGGTGGTCAGCTCCTTGGAAACAAGCCACAGTAAGCCCATGGTTACTTCAGAATCACCTGCTGGGGCAAGTCATAGCTCAGCAAACCCTTACGTTGCCAAGATTTAGTGTCCTGTGGCAAGTTTCGAGTCACCTGGGAGCAGGAGGCATGTAGAGATCAGACCAGTGCTCAGGCCTTGGCTCATTAAACGTGGTGATACTGTTTGTAAATCTTAAGTCTCACTTGAGGTCCTTTAAACACACTTGCAGGTTGTTGATCCCCAAGTTAACATTTCAAAAGGCGAGACAGGAGTTGTTAAAGTGTTTGGATGAAACGTAGAAGAACTTAGATGTGAAATTCATAGTGTCAGAGTTAATTAGTACCAAATTATAGTAATAGTGCAGCAAAAGCCCACCATTCCTCACAAGTTTTCTTGTAATTACTTCTCCCTCTCACCAGTCAAGCTAGAAGCTAGGAGAATCTTTCACACAAACATATGTTACATGTATGTATTTTTTTCATTTTGGGGACTTAACAATAACGTTATTTTTTTACTATACCTTAGTATGTTATAGTAGGAAATAAACCCATTGTTTTACTTGCTGGATTATTTTTTAAGTGCCCACCTAGGGCACTTAATAACCGCATTTCAGAAACAAGTATCTCAAGCATCATGCTTTAATCACCGTGTAAATTTTCTGAAAATAAACCTGATCTTGAAGTATAGTGTCAGGTTGGAGTTCAAAAATTTTAGAATTAACAAAAAATTTTACAAAGAAATATTTTAAGCTGCATAATAACACTGAGAATGCACACAGGCTGTGTTCCTCTCCCTGCTAATACTTCAAAATTCCCTCTGCCCTCAGCGCCTCAGAATTGGGGAGAAAAGCAACCATTGCCTTTTGTTGGCAGTAGAAGTTATTCAGTAATTTAGTTTCCAGCCAAGTGCAGCCATTGCCATTGCCTCTGGGCACTTGTTCAAAAATGCAGAAATGAAATAACAGATTGGCCAGACCGAGCACAACTCCCCAGTCACAACCCTATTATCTCCCCAGTCTGTCACCCCCATTAGGCAGAAGCCTGGGAAACGGAGGGTGACAACATAGTATTTACATGGCCTGTGCATCTCCACAGCTCAGGGCTTCCTGCCAGTGTCCCTTCTTCATCGTGTTCCCCTGCATGCGTGGTGGGTGACACTGGAGTCTTGGCATCGGAGTCCTCGGCCTGTGCTGCAGGATCACCTCTTCCCCGTCTGTCTGTCGAAGGATTTCTGTGCCACTACGAGCCTGGGAAAGGGCTCCTCAGTACTAGGACAACCAGAACAAGATGAAGGGACCAGCTTCCCCTGTTTGTTGACCACCTACCTGTGAATGGATGTGGTTGAGGCTGCTGTGTATGGACTTTTCAGAATCTTGTGTGTATCTCAGTTACCAGGAGGAAGTTGATTTCACGTTATTTATAGCTGTTCTATTCAGGTCAGAGCCAAGCAGAGCAGTTGCTTCATTTAATATCAGCCGTGCTTGGCCTCTGCAGGCTCATCTCCTGAAAAACTGAGATTTCTCTTGACAGAAAGAAAGTAGAGGAGGGTAGGGTCTCTGTTTAATTTAGAGGGAATTATTTCCCGATTGTCACTTGCTGGTGAAATGCCTTTTAAAATTGTAGGCACAAGATGCAGATGTTTGGAGAGGGTGTGGGGTTGCTGTCCCCCTTGGTCAAGTATTAGAGAAACTACAGAACTCAAATGAGAGAAATCCAAAATTTTCTCTTCCAGAATAGCCTACTCTGTAGACAATATTCTTCTTCAATGGTTGTGTTTTTGGAGTGGTTTGTCCCCAGCAAGCTTTCACCTTTTATTCTGTCTTCATTCCATGCACCTGCTCAGTGTAGCCCCATAATTACATCTTTTATGAGTGAGTAATTCTTAGAGGAGATGAAAGGTTCGGGGGATTATTCATCGCTTTGCCCCTAAACCCCTTGTTATGTATCTGGGTGAAAAACGCAACTGGAGTCAGATTCAGTTACTCAGGGGCCCTGCCCCTATTCAGAATTCCCGATTCAACCCTGCTCTCTACAGGTTTCTGGCCAGTAGGTGATGAAATGTGGGTGAGAGCCTTTCTGCTGGGAAATGGACAGTAACCTTATTCTAAGGGAACACAAGAGAGGACACATCTTACTGATTTTTTAGACAGATGTATTTCCCCTAGAAAGAGCAGGTTTTGGTTCAGGTTAATCCATCGTAGAGAGAAGTATTCTCATGACAGTGTTACTGGGAACGTGTGGGAGAGAGCAGTCCCTCACCTTCCTCAGGTAAGAGAGAAGAGGGTAAGATGAAAACATTCTGTTACAGGTAAGATGGGCTGTGTTAAATATGCGATTGTTGTTTCTTCTTGCTGATTGGACACTAACTGTCCTCTCCATTTCTTTGCACACCAGCTCATACCCCAGACAACAGCTTTCTGGGGTTCGTGGTTGAGCAGCACCTGAACTCCAGTGACATCCACCACATTAATGAAATCAAAAGGCAGAACCAGTCCCTTGTGTATGGCAAAGTGGATAGCTTCTGGAAGGTGAGTCAGTCTGTGCATGTTTTCCTCTCTGAAAAGGAGCTTGTTGGGTAATTTAATTTAACTTTGATCCAGGGAGTAATCAAGCCAAGTGCCCAGGGCTTAATGGGATCTACTTAGACATAAACAAGAATGTGCAAGGATTCAATTGCTCAGTATTTGGGTTTCTAACCAAGGCTGTACCTGCTCTTCTTGTAGTGGCTGTACAGCAGCCCCCTTCACTCTCTGCATGTCAGAAGGGACACATTGTAGCTACTTTCAGATCTTGTACTTGCCTCTGACAGCTAAGGCCCTTAAGAGGTTGAATATCTTTCTCGAGCAAGGCACTGCACAGGGAGAAACTTTACCAAGAGAGTCTTTCCCTCTGCTTCTTGGGAGATAGTTTGTGAAGGTAGGCAGCTCCCTTTCCTGGGAAATGCAGTGGCCTTCACATCCTCTTGGCTATAGTCGCTACTCACCTGATCTGGAAAGTAAATTCCTGCTGAGGCTGACTGTAGGCAGTTTGCTCAGGAAGGTCTTGGCTGAAACAGCACTCTTGGCCACAGACCAAACCAAGTTTTCCAAAAGCATTGGCCCCGTTGGCCCTCCTGAGTTGATTTCCAGAGTACATCTAGGAAAAGTGTAACAGGAGAGAAACCAAGTCGGATGTGACCTATTGACAGGTAATACTGATCTTTTTATGTGGGAAGTCTCCCTCAATAGGTAAATATCATACTTTTTTTTTGAGGAAATGTTTTTAGAAGATAAAAGTCATCGGGAGCTCAAAACATGCCTCTTCCTAAATGTAAGAATTAATCGCTTTCTTGAATGATCACAGACCGTGGTCTCATCTTACTGTGTGGTAGGTGTACCAAGGACAGTTGATATAAGGGATAAAGAATTCCTTGGTACTGCTTTTCTGACCCTGTGTTCAGCAAAGGAAAAGCAGTACCCTACCCCCCAGCTTTAAGGTGCTAACTACACCAAACGGGTGATGAGATCAGCCCATCTCCAGGGAGGCAGATTTAATTCCAGACAACTCTTTGTCATAAACAGCTAGGCTTTTGTCTTTTGCAGCAGTTCTCAACTGCAGACGATTTTATTTACCTATTCTCCTATGCCCAGGGAACACTTGACAGTGTCTAGAGACAATTTTGGTTGTGTTGTCTGGTCAGTGGTACTACGAGCATGTAGTGGGTAGAAGCCAGGGATGCTGTACACATCCTACAATGAATGGGATGGCCCCTGCCACAAAATATCTGTAATAACCAAGGGTGAAAAACCCTTGGCTGGTAAGTAAGAATGTTTCCTATGTATGTTATGCCATACTTTGTTCTCTCAAGTAAAATGAAAATCAATCTGGATTGTAAATGGCTATTTAAGATGGTCCCATCAATTTGTGTAGCTTTCCTTGTGTAAAAATGTGTCCTGTGTTGATAATGCATTTTCCAGATGACTTTCAGCCAAAGTTGGGTTAAAACAGGCATATTGGGTGTTCCCATGCTCAGCTTGGTTGTGAAATTAATGGTTTGTGGCATTGGTTTTAGGAGGACTGTGGCTTTTAAAGAAAAGCCTCTGCAGCTACTTGAAGAAGATAGCTTGTATGTCTGTGTTGGCTTGGTACTGAAATTACATCACTTTGTTTTGGAGCCAAGTGCAACAACCTCCTAGGGCCTCTGGCAACTTTTTTCCCTTTCCCTAGAAAAACAAAATAATAAATTGGTTCTGAAAGCTTTTTGGTCACCTGTTTTGGATAAGTTAACATTGACACTAAAAGGATTACTTTTCTGTGCCAGTAAAAACCCGGAGGCTGGGTGTGGTGGTGCATGCCTGTAATCCCAGCACTTTGGGAGGCTGAAGTAGGTGGATCACCTGAGGTCAAGTGCTCGCAACCAGCCAGACTAACATGGTGAAACCCCCATCTCTACCAAACACAAAAAAATTAGCTGGGCATGGTGGCGCATGACAGTAATCTGAGCTACTTGGAAGACGGAGACAGGAGAATCGCTTATACCTGGGAGGCAGACTTTGCAGGGAGCCGAGATCTCACGCCAGCCTGGGCAACAAGTGTGAAACTCTGTCTTAAAAAAAAAAAAAAGAATCCCTAAAGCATTAATCATGTTGCTGGTGATTTGGAGTGTGATTTTGCAATCCTTTTGAGGTGTTAAAACTCCGTGAGTGCCCAAGCTTCTAATCACCTAAAGATTACAAAAGGTTGCGTTGCAGTAAGTCCACATTCATCTTTGCCTCAATAATAACACCCAAAGCTCCTGGGTGTTATTTCAGTTTTATTACATACAGCATTCTGTGCTGGAAAAAGCCCAAGAAGATGAAAAATCCTGTAAAGTTTTCACATGAATTCAGGACATCTTCTCCAACTCTAGATCACAGCACAGTATGTGAGAATTTAGTTTCTTTTTCTAAAGCATCTGCATCCCAGAGTATTTGGTGAGTGCCTACAGAAAACCAATGTGCCTTTTAAATGAGATGTTATTCCAACCACATTTCTAAAGTTACATTCAACATAGGCTTTAGCTAGCAGGATGTTTTATAAATGGTTTTCCCCATCTTGTGTCTCATTCCCCTCTCCCCTACACAATCCTGATTTGCCTCAGAGATCTTCAGGAAAGGAAATGGCTCCTTTGTGTCCTGGGAGGTTTAAGATTGCAACTGGGGGATGTGTGAGGGCACAGTTTGGACCAGATGATTTTGGAAGGTCTTCCTTCACCTCAGATTCTAGGACTTGAAATTTTGAAGATTCCTGCTGTGCCATGAATCCTGCTCTACTCTTCCCACCACCCTCCTTCTTGAGGGACTCTCCCTACCTACCTACCAGCACTTAAGTGGGAAATGCAACCACGTAACTCCCTCCAGTGTTGGCTGATTGGACCCTGGGGTTGTCTTCTGACCCAGTGCAGTCCAGTGGCTGGAACTATAATTCTAGCTCAGAAAGCTGAGCTGCATCAATGAGATTCTGCACTTGGTGTTGGAAAGCAGAGTCACGGAGAGTGAGCCATGTAAACAGAAATAAAAAAATGTGTCCTTAGCAGGAGCGTGAGGCAGAAGTTTTCCAGGAGTCCACATGATGAAGAGGCAGGAGCAGTGTTGATGGGGAGAGGGCGCTGTTGAGAGGCTAATGCATTCTTCCATAAGGAGGAGAGGCACCACCTTGACAGAAGTAGGGTGCACTAAAGGGCCTGGCAGAGTGGAAGACACAGATACAACTCCTGCGGCCTGGAGAGAGAGAGAGCTGCTGGCGTTCCTGGCAGCTTTCTTGTCCCAGATCATACATCCTTTCTCACACTCTGGTCTTGCAGTATCTTAGTAGTCTGTTCCTATAGTCATATCAATATACTTATTAAAATACTAGATACTAAATGCCTGTCAAGAAAAACAAGTCTATGAAGTATACAGGCTAAGGAGGAGCGGGCTTGTCCTTTAATCTCCTGCCACCAAATTCATGATCTAGGCACTCAGTGGTCTTGTCCTGATGTTAAAGCACATGGTGGGAGGTTGAGGTGGGGAGGGGAATCTTGCCATCAGACTCCAGAATCCCACGGGCATCAACTTAGCAACCACCTCTGACCAAGCCCCTTAATGTCACATGAGACTGCTAACAGCCTAATTCCAGGTACACGTCTCTCTTCTGAACTCAGGAACCTGCAGTTCTGGGTCCCTGACCTCTCCCTCTGACACCAGCTAACCATTAGCTCCTGCTAACACTGGAGATGAGCCCAGAAGAATAGCAATCTGTCCAGTATGGTCAAATTCAAAATCCTTCTACGTTCTTTTAACTGAAGTCATCAGGGAATGGAAAATGAGTCAACTTCGTAAAAAGATTTTTGAAATATAGAAATTGAAGTCTTAACTATATTACTTTAATTTCTGTGTTTCTTTAAAAATAGTATCCTGAGCATAACTGAATCTTCAAGTGATAGTGCTGGGTTTGTATCTTATTTATTCTTGATCCCACCTTAATCTTATTACATGTTAATGCATTATCACTGCTAAGGTAAATGTCCTGGAGGCCTTTCTTTGACCATGTCAGGAGAACAAGAGTTGCCTCTGAGTCACACATTGGGGTTCAGACTCTTAAGTTATGAGGTGATTGACCGTCTTGAGCCTCAGGTTCCTAGCCTGTAAAGTTGGGGCAGTAATAGCTACTGGCTTCCCGGGCTTACTAATGCACACATCACTTGACGATCTTGTTAAAATGCAGATTCTGGTTCATACCTGAGATGAGACTGACACTCTTTCCTTCTCACAAGCATCCAGGTGATACTGATGGACTGTTGGAGGAGCATGCTTTGAGCATCAAGGTCTTAGGATATTTGGGATTTGTACAGTGTGTGGCACAAAGTAGCTGACCAATTAGCAAGAGGAGGAGAACGTCTTTTCTCTTACCTTTGTCTTCCTGCTGCGCTTGTCAGACTGCTAGCTGTCACTTTTTGCTGCTGTGGGTGCCCAGTTCAGTCACCCTCAGTCTCACTTTTGTATTTGCAGACCTTGCTACTCTAGTCTCTGCCACCTAGTCTCAAGACTCAGGTAAAGCTGTGGTGAGCTCTGAGAAGAGGTGAGAGGCACACTGTCTTCCTGCTGTCCTGGTTTGTACATTCAGGTGCCCCTGGGCAATGTGATCAGGAGCATAGACTTGGAGCTGGATAGCGGAGTTCAAATCCTGACTGTGCCATCAGCTGCCTAAGCTTGGGTACATTACTTAGCTGGTGCACAGTAAGTCTAAATACATGTTTGCTGGTCTTATTAATGTCATCACTGGGGCCAGATAGGAAATGCCGCAGTGGCAGTTGGTGGAGGTATGAGCCAGGGAGTTCTATCCTGTGAGGAAATGGAAAACAGAAGCCTGCCCAAACATATTCTAAGTCTTAACCTTTGTAAGTCGTTGGCAATCTCCAGCCTGTGGACCACATCAAGCCCAACATCTGTTTTTGTCAATTACATTTTACTGGACCCGGGCCATGGCCATTCCTTGTCCGTGGCTGCTTTTGCACTAAAATTGTAGAATTAGGTAATTGTGACAGACTATATGACCCACAAAACCTTAAAATACTTACTATCTGGCCTTTTCTGGGAAAAGTTTTCTGACCTCTCAATTATGCCATGTCTCAAGTCAACCGAGTCTCTCTCAGAACACATTGGCTAATAATCCCTGGCATGGATCTCATCAGAGGTCTTTTTCAGGGTTCTTGATTATATTCATCTATATAATTGAGGCTGGTAGATAGCCAGTACATGGAAAAGTGATGTGTAACTTAACCGAAATCCTGATCACTCTAGAGATGGAGCCCCAGGCATTAGCCTGGTACCTCTTTGTAGGCATTCAGCAAGAGCTAGTGCTTATTTAGTAACTAATGCACTGATGATAAAAGAGCCTTGAATGTGTGGTGTTTCTGCTTCTTGGAGCCCTTCACAGCCGTCATTGAAGGTGGTACAGGCTGATGTCTTTTAAGGAAGCACGGGCAGCGTTATCTTCCTCATCCATCCTGGTGGGTAGATGAGGAACTGGCTCAAGGAGAGGGAGTGACATGGCAAAGTCCTACAGCACATGACTGGCAAACCAGAACCAGGGTCAGGGCTCTGACATCTCCTCTTGGAGACTTGCCTCCCTGCTGCCAGTTGTTCCGTGGAGCTGCTCCACCGCCACTACCCTGGAGGGAGTGGGTCTGTGGTTAGAGCAGGATTCTAAAGGTAGGAAGGAAGGTGTCTCTGGGTGAGCTAAGTGTACAGCAGAAGCCCTGAGCAAATACTGGCCTCACAGGTAAAATGTTGCTCCTGGCTGCTCACCACAGGATCGCCAAGTCAGCGACAGCCTTGCAGCCAATTCTGTAGAGTAAATAAGCCTGATATGAGCATTTCAAATAGTTTCCAACTCCAGACCCCAGGGCCTGGTGTGGTCCAGCCCTCGCCTGCCTGACAACAACCAAAGTCAACCAGTCCTAACTGAATTTGAAATTTCCTTTTTATCTAGACCTCAAAGACTTTGTGGTTGTAAAGCATCCCCTAAAATGACACACAGTCCCTTTCCTATATGCCTGAGGAATCAGGCAGCAGAACTTCCAGAAATGTGATGCCACTTCCCCCACTCCTGCCCTTTTCCACTTCATTCTCCATACAGCAGCAGCCAGAGTGATCTTTTCTAAAATGTAAATTGAATCATGCTACTCCTTTGCTCAGACTCTCCAGTGACCTCATTTCACACTTAGAACACCTTACATTTATAGTGAAATTCAGCCTGGGTGGTGTGTTCTGTGCAAGCCAGCCACTCCTGCTCTGTACCTACTCATCTCTGGCTCCTGGGCTGTAACCACAGGAGTCCTGTGTGTCACCCATTCTACCAGGGGCCACCATGCCTCCTTAATGGCTGCTGCCTGTCCTGGCTCACCCCAACTGGAGCCACCAAGAACACCCTGTTCCACACTTGTGCCCTCAACCAGATGTCACCCCTCCCCCTCCCTAGCATGACACCCTGTTCATTCCCTTTGTATCATTTCAATCATCTTGTATATATTTTTTGTTGTCAGTCCCTCTTCATTACACGATTATAAGCCCCGTGAGAGCAGGAATTGCATCTGTTTTGCTTACCCATTGCTACTTGGCACGCAGTAGGCACTCGGTAACTGCTTAATGACTGAATGAACCTCCCCTCGGTTTAGCTTACATTACTGGTTTATCTGTGGAACCTGGGATACAACTTGGAAAGCTTTCTGCTTTGGAATTTCCCTGTGTTCTCTGCTGGCCCCAGGGAGACCAGGAGAGGGAGTTTGGTGGAAAAGGAGCAGAGCTACACGCATGCAAATTCCACAGACCCCATAAAGGCTTCAAGAGTTTTTAGAAATCTCTTGTAAGATTAGCAGAGAGATGGCATGGGAACAGGATGCTGCACAGGGAAATTGGAACCTGGCTCTGGGCCAGCGCTGCTGTCTGATGTATGATTGGGGCAGGCCGCTCAGCCTCAGTTTCCTCACTTGCATAAATTAAGGTATTGGTTAAAATAAATGAATTATTATACACAACACCATGGATGACTTCCAAATAAGAGGAGTACTTATGCTGTTTGATTCTGTATATTTTAGACATATAAAACTCGAGAAAATGCAAACCAATCCACAGTGACCAAAAACAGGTTATTGGTTGCTTAGGGAGGGGAGAGGAAGAGAGAAGGATATGTTTGCTGTCTTGGGTGTGGTGATAGCTTTCTGGTTTTTACATTGTAAGGGTTGTAAAATAATATGTGTGTGTGTGTATATATATAACAGACTTTTTTGTGTTCCCACGAAGTCTAGAAATTTGCTGTCTTATCCTTTACAGAAAAAAAATTGACAACTCCTTTACAGAAATTAATTGACAAATTAATCAATAATTATTCACCTGTGTGTCTTTGGAGCCCTAGGGTTTGCTATTATAGGTGGTCAAGGAGCAGCCCCACAGGATCAGTCCTGCCTCAGCAGAGCGGCTCTGATATATCTGTGGCATAGATTTGGCTTTTGACTTTCCAGTAAGGTTTAACTGGAGAAAAGGGTGGTTAAAGTCTCTGGACTAGGTGACTGCTGCATCTGAGATAGAGTTCCATTCTGAAAACTATGTAAGAATCTAGCTTGCTAATTTGGTTGACTTCAGCCTTAGTTTAAATTAATGCAGAATTGAAATGGGAGTTATTTGGAGAAATGCCATTTTATTTCATAGTAGGAATTAACTGCTCTTAGCTCATTGTTTTAATGAACCACCCAAGACCTTTGTAATTAAAGAATGTACTGAAACCCTTGAAAAGAACACATTTTCATAAGTAGGTTAAACCTTGTCATTCTGTTTTGTTCTTTAGTCTACTTAGCCAGGCTTCTCTGCCCAGATAATATAGAGATAAATAAATCAGATAAATTTAAACCCACCCTACATGTATTTTGAAATAACAAAGTTGGAATCAATTTTGTTGGATTTACTGGAAAGTCTGATGTGATCATAGCTATTTGTTCTGGTTCCAACCAGAAGAACATTAAAAATTAGAAAACACTGTGCCTCCTGCTTATTTCCCCTGGGGGGAAAGTCAGAAAAGATCTTTTCATGAAATCTTGATGGTGCTTGCCAGAGGCAGGGAGGAGTGTAGGCACCAGTAGAGACGGTGAGCCCCCAAGGGCAGCCACTCCCCAAGCCATGGTTACCTGGGCCTGTTTTGTGCCTGGCGCATGATAAAGTGCACTCACATCAGAGCCTTTTCTCTAAATTCAAGGATAAGCTTGGAATAGGCAAGGGAGGAACAGAGGAAAAATAAAATGCAAAGGGAAACATCAGAAATGAATCATCAGCTTTTAAGATTCCAAGAGCCGTGGACCAGGAGCCTTAAGGATTTGTTTTAATGGTGTTGGCCGCATGCTGAATATAACATAACCCCATGTGACATCCCTTGTGTAAGCATGTCAGTGTTTGATAAGTGTAAGTGTGTAGAAATCAGCGTGGAACTAATTAGGAGCCCATGGGACTGGGGGCTAGCCCCACCTGAACTCATCCTTCTAGTGGTCCATTCCCTGTTTCAGCAAGCTTTATGCAATCCTCTTAGATCCGTAAGGACTCCTTGTCACACACTCTCATTGTTGTACCCATTTCAGCCTAGAGACGCTGATTGGACACAGTGCAGAGGAGTGGGAGGAGCCTTGGGTGAGAAAGGAGGTGCCCAGATTCTCATTTCAGTTGTGCACTTATTGGCTACTTGTCCTTGGGAGTCGTTCGCCCCCTGGCTCTCACTTTCCTCATCTGGCAGCCCTCCCAGCAGCATTCTGAAATCTGTGAGGTTTCAGAAGAAGCTTTGAGTTGATGTTCCAAGCCAAGTTGTGCTTTCAGTCTTCTGCTTAAAAGTCTATCAAGTTTTGGGGCATAAGGGTGGGGGGGGAAATAAAACCAAGGTCCCTTTGTCAGCATACAGCTTTAGCAGAAACCCCAGGTTCTTGAAATCTGTGTAGTAGACTGCAAATTTCTTCTCCTCGACAGCACAGCCCACTGACACTTTCCAGTTGACAGCCCAGCCAACTGGATATGGGCTGCTGTGGCTTCTACTGAGTCATTCTTGGGATTGCCATCATTGTCTTCTTTTGGTTGGGGCTCGAAGTGGTTAGAAAGAATGCATGGCAATCAGCTGTGCATCTGGGACTTGGAACCTATCAGCTCCCTGCTCTTTGATAATGGAATAGTCTGTAGACTTCTTACCTGCTGGAGAAAACTCCCCCTTAGAACGTGACTGGTAGAGCATCTCATAGCTTACAGTTAACAAGCAGAAGCTTGGTTGTAGATCTGGGCAGGACCCTGTCATGGCCCTCTGGAATAGCAGTGATGTGTGGGAGTTCTTTGCTAAGATGATTTTCAGCGTGTGTTCCAGGGAGATTCAGGAAAGCTGAAGTTCATACTTAGAACCTAGGTCTGTGTTTGTTTGTTTTTAAAAAAAAAAAAAAAAAAAAAAAAAAAAAAAAAAAGCTTGCATGATTGTAAGTGCCAGCTGGAAACTTGTTCAGCATCCAGGTGCCAGGGCTCCTTGTTACCTCCATGTAGTCAGAATTTCCAGGGGAGGGACCAGGAAATCTGTGTGTTCCAAAAGGTGCTCCAAACAGGCAGGTGTGGGAAATGCCATGCTAGATAGACACTCAAATATTTTCCTAGTTCAGAAAAACCTTAATCTCTTCCTTTCTGTGTGTGATGTGTGGCTGCCACGTAGCCAGCCATCACGTCAGGCTGTAGAAGATACTTGCTATGCCCCTGTTTTACCTGGACCACATCCAGTGCTCCGGGCCTTTGCTTCCCAGTACAGCCACATGGCATCCAAGAACTTGCCCCCTTGTTTCCATGAGAATAGCCAATCACATAAATCCATGTGGGGTGCAAAATATGGATATGGGTTCCAGTGATATCAGTGATAGTCTCTCAAGAATTCTTATCTTTTAACCCAGGAATGCAAATAAAAATTTGTATGAATTTTAGATGTTATAAAGCACTGTCTCATAGCCTTTTGAAGCATGTATCTGTTTTACAGGTGATAAAACAAAGCCTCAGAGACATTTAGAAGAAATAGTCCACCTTTAGGATAAATGATACTCACGAGCAATGTCCTTCCTTTCCTGTGACCTTTACACTGTAGAGTGGGCCACTCATGGTGCAAAGGTTTGAGTGACGGATGATAGAATCTTAGGCCTTTGTCGCAGGTGGTGAGGGAGGTGTTCCAGAAGCCTGGGAATGGAGAGTAGTTTTCTTGGTGACCCCACATGAAAACCACTAGCCAGTTGCTTATTGCATGGGTGGCTGGCAGCCCTCCCAGCAGCATGAACAGCTAAGTGCAAGTCACTGCAGCCGTGAGAAGAAAACACACAAGATTGCTGTCCATGAAAAGAGGCCCTTGGTGTTCAGCAGAGGGTCTCCTGCAAAAGCCAGGCTGGCTTGGGAAGCTGGAGGCTCAGGCAGCCAGTGAACATCCTGAGGGTGGGGTGCTTCTGGAAGGTTCCGAATCACTGCCTGCCTGATCCAATAGCACTGGGATGAGTTCATTTGTAGCTCTTAGTAAACACAGCTGTTGTGGTTGTAATTTGCCTGGAGGCTTTTTACTATTACTCCAGCCCTAACAGTTTGGCAGCCGATTTGGGATCAGTGGTGTTGAGGGATGGGAAAAGATGTTGCTGTCTGAGAGCAAAGAGAGAGGAGCAGCAGCCAACCATGGACAGAAGCCACTGAGCAAGTGCAAGTGTGTGGAAGCTGTGCTCTATGGGCAAGGAGGAGGCAGCGTCTCACAAGTGACCCGGGGCCTCCGGGGCCCAGATGATGAGCAGTACAGGGAGAGAAGCCAGAGGACCCCTGTGGAAGGTTGTTAGAAAAGCATTGCAAGGTTGTTCCCCTCAAGTGAAGAAAGGGTGGAGAGCATTCTTGAAGGGAGACAGAACTGTAATGCCTCTGAATTTAAAACTGTCTGAAAGGCATGGCCTTCTGAATGTGATTGGGCACAGATTTATAAGAATGAGGTAATTATGTGATTTTCCACCTAAATAAAACATTATTAAAGTATAGTTTGTAGGAAAGCATGGTTTGAATGAGAATTCTAGGCATAGTCCATATTCTGAGTATGGTGACATATTGAGGAGATAGACCTATAGTGGTCCATCCCAGACAGCAGGTGGTTGGGGTGGTGGGAGATCACCTCACTGTTCAATACTGAGATACTGGGGTGCTCCCTCCACTGGGGTGCTCCCTCTAGGGATGCCACAGAGCTCCTTGTGGCAGCCCTCCTGAGGTAGTACAATCCAGGCGTGCAGAGACAGTCAAGGGCACTGCCACCTTCCCAACTCCACGAATGCTTCCCGGCTGGGGAAGAAAAACTGGGGTCCTCATTTGGTTCAAGGGTGAAAATCCCTGAGGCTGCTCCTGCTTCATCTTGGGAGAATAGTGTTCATTCCTTGTCAACATTAGAGGTTCAGACACAATAAAAATAGGATGATTTGGGACGAGTGCTCTATGGTCCTTATGTCAACCATTGTTTGAAAAATCAGCCAGTGGAGCAAAATCCCAGCAGTAGAAAGAAACAGAAATATGGATTTCTGCCTTTTACTTGGAGACGAAAGCAAAATTAGATGTATGATTTTAAAATGGAGGTGGAGAAGCAATTCTTAAATCTGGGAAGGGGATTCATTTAAGCCAGTGGAATGTGTTGGGCCAGTTGAAGGAATCTGACCTCTTTTCAGTGGCTGTTTATACTGCCATGAAGAACAGGTATATGAAGCGTTAGTATGGTTTGGCACCTGGGGCTTCCCCTCCCAGCTGGAATACTTAAATAATTTTTGGTAGTGAAAATCATGAGATTTACCCTGTGGAACCTTCTATATCCGTGCAGATCTTTGTCGTAGACACATCGAAACATAGGTCCTGCAAGGACAGAGCTTGTTGATGGAATTTTATATAAAAAATACAGATTGGAAACAGACTTTACAACGTGGAGTATTTGTTGGAAGCAGATGTCATCCTTCAGTGGCAAGAAAGGGTATTATGGCATTGACAATCAGTGGTAAACCAATTTAGAAAATATTTGTAATACATGTGCTTGTAAAGCCGTATTTAGCATCTATATACAATTCTATACTTAAAACCATATATGCAGCATATGCTCATAAAATCTGGTGGTGGCTATGCAGCCCTCAATAGTAAATGAGTCTATCTGCAGTCAAGATAATCAGGACTAGGCCGGACACAGTGGTTCATGCCTATAATCCCAGTACTTTGGGAGGCCAAGGTGAGCTGATCACTTGAGCCTAGGATTTTGAGACCAGCCTCCTGGGCAACCTGGTGAAACCCTATCTCTACTAAAAATACAAAAATTAGCTGGGTGTGGTGGTACGCGCCTGTGGTCCCAGCTATTCAGGAGACTGAGGCAGGAGAATTGCTTGAACTGGTAGATCAAGACTGCAGTGAGCTGAGATTGGAAGGGTCTCCGACTCCTATTTTAGAGAGAAATGGCTAACGCTCATGCTACCAGATACCAGATGTGTCCAGGGAAGTACCTCGGGCTTAATTCCAGCAGTCCTTGACAGAGTCCACGTGGCGTGTGCTACATCCAGCATACCTAGACTCTTCTGCCAGCCCTGCTTAGAAGGCCTTCAGACACATTGTGTCGTGACCTTGGCGTGGAGGGTCAGCCAGTGTACCGGTTCTCAGTGGATTGCTGTTCAGCTCCAAATTCATAGTTTCTAATTGCTCAGTGGAAATGGATCTGGCCCCTGGAGGTATGTTTTCTCTGCAGCTGGCACCACAGCATTGTCACTAGAGGGAATGGAAAGATGCTACAGGAGAAAAAATATATTGAATCTGGTTCTGGGGAAGCTTCTACAGCATCAGGATCCTGCCACCCCAGCACTAGAGAGATGGGAGGTGGAGACCATGTAGGGGAGCAGAATGTGTTAGCTCAGGGCTTTGCGACTGGGAGGCAGAGCCCGTAGCAAGGTTCTCATCTTTTCTAATTCTTCTGTGTGCTTTACCTTCCCCAGGGTCAGATCTACTTGACAAGGCTCTCAGGCATAGAAGTGTCTGTCAAACCCTAGAGGCAGTATACAGTTAAGATCATGGGCTTTAGAGACAGACTGGGATTTGTTTCCAAGCTGTGCCATTTACTCTCTGTGTGCTGTTTTACTGGACACTTAAGTAACCTAAGTCTGTGTTCCCAACTGTTAAATCAGAACACTAATCATATACAGCTCACGTGGTTATCTGAATTACTTTTTTTTTTTTTTTTTTTTTTTTGAGACAATCTCGTTCTGTCACCCAGGCTGAAGTGTAGTGGTATGATCTTGCCACCTGTGCCTCCTGGGTTCAAGCTATTCTCCTGTCTCAGCCTCATGTGTAGCAGGGATTACAGATGTGCACCACCATACCCAGCTTATTTTTGTATTTTTAATAGAGATGAGGTTTTGCCATGTTGGCCAGGCTGGTCTCGAACTCCTGACCTCAGGTAATCCACCTGGTTCAGCCTCCCAAAGTGTTGGGATTACAGGCGTGAGCCACCACACTTGGCCTGGATTACTTGAGATGATAAGTGAGAGCATTCAATGCAGTGCCTGGCATGTAGGAATGATTATATTGTGGCTGTGGTTGAGGCCCTCGGCTTTCAGTGGGTAATGAGATTAGATAATTTGAGTCTTTTCTACTCTAAAATCCTCACGATAACATGGATGCCTCAGGCCTTCTGGCTTTTCCTCCCTTTCTCCTGCTTTCTCTTCTCCTCTGTTCTTTCCCACCTTTTGCTTACACTTTTCTCAATTCTTTCTCCCTGTGTCTAGACGTTTGCTGTTACGAATTAGCAATGGTCTAGTGAAACAGTGTCAATATATTTTCTTAGTCCCTTGCAGAAATGTGTGTACTTTAGTTCTGCATATTTTATCATCTTCTGATGGCTCGCTAGTATTCCTGTCTCCAGAATCAAGTATTCCCTTCCAGCTTTGTTCTTTCAGGAATAAAATAAGGAAGTGTTATTGAGGCCACAACCCAAAAGACAGATGAGTCACAGCTTAGGAATAGACATAGAGGTCTTAGTGTAAGCAGTTTCTTGTTCTTGCAAGGAAACATCTGTAACTTTCGAGGGCTTCCCTTTGCCAGCTGCATCAGGAGTTTAAAGAATTAAGTTTTATTCGGGCACACCAGGAGACAGAGGCAGCCTGCCAGCACCTGCAAGCCCAGGGAAAGTGGCTCTGTGGGCGAGTGCTGGCTGTGATGGGACTGGGGTTCTTACCAGCGAGTGATCAGAGCTAGACTGCAGGAGGTACAGTCCTGTACTCCCCTGGCCCCAGGAGGTACAAAATATGTATTTCAAGAGAATAAAATGTGAACATTTGGATGGAAGTTAGCCAGTCCTAGGAGCACGAAGTCTGTTTCATCCCCTGTTGACAAGAACTCCAGCTCTTCTCATGGAAAAGAACAAATCAAGTGGCTTGCATCTTAGAGCTGTGTCCTTGTGGTGAAAGGATTAGGCCATGGCTCTGCGCTTTTTCTTGATTCCATCACTTGCCCTGTGGCCTTGGGCACGTTTTGACCTCTGTCAACCCAGTTTTGTTGCCTGTAAAGCAAGAATGACACTAACAGTACTTGGGTCATAGGGCTGTAGAAATGAGATGAGGCATGTCAAGAAGTGCATAGTATAGTGTTTGGCATGTAGTAAGTTCCCAAGAAAGGTTTGCTTGGAGCTTCCTTTCCCTAAGACAAGGAGGGTGTCGTTCAAACTTAGAGATTTTTAGCACTAGGAAATCAAGAGATCATTTTCTGGTCCAGTCTCTCTCATCCTGAATTTCATGTGTTAAACAGGTATAATAATACTCACCTCACAGGATTGTGGAAAGAAATAAGCTAGAAATATGCATGTGGCATAATTTCTTCTAGAGCATAGTAAATATTCAAATGGTAGCTGTTATCTTATTAGCATAACATACTAATTTATGATAGCACTGAAGTTAACCTTTTAACAGAAAACAGTAGCACCAGTCTGACCCGGCTCTATGCTGTTGTTAGAATGCAAGTGTGACCCTCCTGGCCTTGTTTTGCTGCAAGTGGAGTGGTTAAAAAAAGGGGACATGGATTCTAGGCAGACCCTCTACTTTCTCTCCTTGCCACCCAGCCGTGCAGTCTTGGGCAAACCGGTTACTCATCTGTATGAGCTTCCATTTCTTCATCTGTTACATGGCAGGTTCACTGTGAAGCTCTCAGGAGAGAAGAGTATAAATACTGATACCATGCTGGAGTGGTAACCCTCATTTTTCTGATTATATCTTAATTTAGTATTACTTTCGCTGTCCTGCATAGGATCAGATATTGCCCTGTTTAGCTCT
Organism: Saimiri boliviensis; assembly: GCF_048565385.1. Lineage (NCBI taxonomy): Eukaryota > Metazoa > Chordata > Mammalia > Primates > Cebidae > Saimiri > Saimiri boliviensis. The sequence goes on from NC_133453.1 coordinate 124,083,420, forward strand.
CTTATTTCTGCTCCACCCAAACCAAGTTGGTTGTATTCAATTTTTAACTTAACAGAGGGCAAGAACCTGGTTTCATTCATTAACAGTACTTACAGCTATGGAGCAGACATTGTTCTAAGGTTTGATAATGAAAGAGTAAACATGCTGTGTGCTTGCCTTTATGGATCTGATACTCTAAAGAGAAAAAAGAAGGTAATACACCATTAAGTTAATATATGGCACAGTGATATGTTCTGTGAAAAATAAAAAAGGTAGAGAAACAGAGTGATGAAAGTTGCCCCCCTTCTTTTGCTCTTTTTCTCATACACCTACCTCCCCTGCCTGCATCCCGAATTCCGATGAAGTCCTTGCAAATAGAAGAGCCCGTGTAATTCTTTGTGGAAATGAATTCTGAACTCTGAATCATGGGAAGATTGAATTTTGCCTGATTATAATTACTATTTAGAATAGCCTGATTATAATGACTATTATAGCTGGGTATGCTGATGTATTCCATTAGTCATAGCTACTTAAAAAGATGAGACAAGAGGATCACTTGAAACCAGGACAATTGCTTGTATTGTCATTTGCCATCATCATGTTTGTGAATGCACTCTAGCCTGGGCAGCATAGCAAGACCTGTATCTTACCGTCTCTTCGATTCGGTTCAGTTGATGGGAGAGATTAGATGAGTTAGAGAGAGAGAGAGAGAGAGAGAGAGAGAGGGACACTGTATAGAATCATTGTAGTTCCAGGAAAGGGCGGTTGGCTTCCTACTTTCCATGGAAACTCAAACAGTTTTCAGAAATCCTGTCCAGGCTCTTAAATGCATATCTTAGTCTTAGCTTCTTCAAACTTTGTAACTGGCTTTTGTGGACTTGGCCTTTAGATATCTTCTCCAAATCATTTCAATTTGTAGTTCAATTAAAAGTTAATTTTTAGCTGCTTCCTGGACCCTGCTTAATCATGGACATAGGTCTTTTATGCTAAAAATACGTTTGAAATGTATTTTTTAATACAAATAAATAGTTTTTCTAATAGAGCCTAGTTAATACGAAATAAGTTTGGGTTTTCAGAAATTGAGAAGTGTCTGGCCCCATCCTTAATACTACCCCTAAAGTTTTGCCGTGGTTCTCAGCCAAGCTGCTGCTCTTTGGAATTACCTGGAGAGCCATTAAAATCCCAGTGACCAGCAGGTATGTTGGCTCATGTCTGTAATCACAGCACATTGGGAGGTCAAGGCAGGAGGATCACTTGAAGCCAGGAGTTTGAGGCTGCACTGAGCTACGATAGTGCCGTTATACTCCAGCCTGGGCAACAGCAATATCCTGTCTAAAAAAAAAAAAAATCCTAGTGCTCAGGTCCAGCCCCAGATCAGTTAGATCAGAATCTGACATTGTGATAGAAGCTCCCCAGGTGATTACAGTATGTAACAAAGGTTGACAACTACTGTTCCAGAGACTTCTATTATATCTACATGGAAAGAATGAGGCTGCCAGGAATGCTGCTTTTTTTTTTTTTTTTTTTTTGAGACGGAGTTTTGCTCTTGTTACCCAGGCTGGAGTGCAATGGCGCGATCTCGGCTCACCGCAACCTCCGCCTCCTGGGTTCAGGCAATTCTCCTGCCTCAACCTCCTGAGTAGCTGGGATTACAGGCACGCGCCACCATGCCCAGCTAATTTTTGTATTTTTCGGAGAGACGGGGTTTCACTATGTTGACCAGAATGGTCTCGATCTCTTGACCTCGTGATCCACCCGCCTCGGCCTCCCAAAGTGCTGGGAAGGAATGCTTCTTTAAAGAGGGGTTTTCAAATATTGTGTGCCTGAAGATCATGGGTGGATCTAGTCAAAAGCAGTACCACTCTCAGGGATTTGGCTGCAGTAAAGCTAAATAGGGTCTTAGGATCACGAGTATTCTCAGTGATTTGATACAGGTAGTGGGGGAGCCAAACTTAGGTAGCGCTTTTAAGCATGTACCTCCCCAGCTAATTCTTGGGCATTCCAGGATTGAACACTGCTCTGAAGGTTTGGGAGTAGACCCGAAGATCTCTTGATGGACTTCCACTTCTCAAAGTCCTGGTTATCTGTTTCTACCATTTCCTTTGTCAGACCTGCTGAGGCAGACTGAACATTGGGGTGGCAAGACTTGCCCCCAACAGCCACCATAAATTTTTGCACCCACAGTTTGAGCTGTGTGCACATCAACCGTTGAGAGAGTTTACTATCAAACCTGTTTATGCCACATACCTGTGTTGTAATTATGTAGTATCATTAACACATAAACTGATGAAATATAAATGTAAAAAGTAAGAGCACTCACTTCTAGATAAACTTGGTAGCTTTGGAAATATTTAGTAGAGGCGAGTCCTTTTAAAATATTGCTGTTAAATTTGGGGTAGTCAAGACGCTAGTAAAATAATGGGAAATTCACAAAAATGTGCAGTCTGAATTTACCTTGCTCTGCAAGTATTTTTACACTTATCTGACATTTTAAAGAGATTTCAGTGACAGCATTATAGTTTTACGGTAAAATGTTCGTAGCATATAGGTATCACTTTTTGTTTTGCCCTCATTAAAGGATTCTTTCTATTAACTCATCACCTATTTCTCCCTCTTCTGAATTAAAAACTATGAGCAGTGATGTCTGCTATGGGTAGTTAAGACTGCTGTGATTAACCATCAACATACTCACCTGAGCATTTAATTTTTTACTTATTATTTAAACAATACACAATTTAATGAACTTGTATTTTTCTTATAAAAGACCAGATGCCTCCCATTTAAATCAGGCACTGAAAGGAGAGTATTAGTCAAGTACTTCATTACTAATCTAGCTATTAAGCAGTACTTCATTAAAAGATTTGGTTTCGAAATTGTCTTGTTTCTGCTGGCTGCCACAGGCTGTTTCAAATACTGCTGTTGTCCACTTCTGCAGCTGGTATCCAGTTGTTATTTTTATATTAATAATACAGGGATTAATCTCTCACCATAACACATCCCAAAGCTCTAAATCAGCAGTTCACAAACTCCGGCCCACATACCTATCACCTATTTTTGTATAGCCCATGAGTGACGCGTGGTGTTACATTTTTAAACAGTTGAGAAAAGAATCAAAAGAAGGGTATATTGGACATAAAAATGTTATGTAATACATTTCAATGTTCATAAAGTTTCAGTGGGACCCATCTGAGGTCATTTGTTTACTACTGTCTGTGGCAGCTTTTGAACCTCAGTGGTTTTAAAAAAAAAAAAAAAAAAGTCATTATCCCCTCACCCAGATGCATGCTGTGCCGGAGTCCTAGGCTCCTTCCTGTCTGCTATCCTTGATGGGGAGTTTGTTTGGAACTTGCCTTTGAAAGCCAATGCACTGAATGTAACTGGTTCAGTTTTTCAGGATTCTTTCTTCACCAGCTTCATTGGAACCAATCCCCTCCTAGTTCTTACTAGTTCCTTGTTCTTACTAGAACGGTGAATATTAGTAAAACAAAATCTCAGTTGTTACAAAAGCATATTGATTCTTTATAACTATTTGATTTTTACAAATACACATTTAATTTGGATTTCTCAAGAATACATTTGATGGTACCAGAAGTACACTTACCTTTTGGATGCTTGATGTACAAGCACTTCGGCTATATCATGTTACCTGCATTTCTAAAAAAATCTTGAAAACTGCAGATTAAAAATAACAGGGCTTATGGTAAAAGTAAGGGCCAAACCACTGCAAATGAAATCTACAGGTTTTTGAACAGCAGCAGTTATAAAAATAACAATCCAAATAAAAATTGTAGCAGAGTGAAAACATTTAAAACCTAAAAAGCAAATACTAAATATAAAACTTTACCTTTAAAAAGGTCAAATTAGCATGCTGGAGGTGGGAATGGTTTGAGCCTACTTTTAGTTTATAGAAAGAAGGGTAAGATGCACTTGACCGTTCCTGATGGAAGAGAGCTCCATGGGAGTATGTCCAGGGCAGAGCCATGGGCACACATACCAAGCTGGAAACTAGTCTTGGTGTGTAGTACTGTACCCTCTACATGTATATTATATTAAGCTGAGTACATGTATATTATATTAAGCTGCTATTAGTGATTCTACAAAATACTAATGAACTGGAAAAAGGTGGTATCTGAACCAAAGTGACTTACATGGCTCTGTTTACATCGTTTCCTACTTATCCTTTGTGTATGAGCTAATTGACATTAGAGAAACACACACTGTAGCAGAACCGATTGTATTTCTTTCTTCATTCTCTGAGTCTGTCTCTCCAAATACTGGTATGCATTAAACAGCAATAGCAGCAAAATCTGCCTCACGATAACCGGCAAAAAAATCAAGCAGATAACAAATAAGCATTAAAAATTTCAAGTCAGCATTTGTATTAAGACAGCATGTATATACCACAATATATATTAAATCCAAAGAGAATGAAGAATAAAAGTGTACTAGTATGTCATTAGTCACTTAATCCTCCTTGTGCCATCAAAAGCCCCTCTTTTCCTTGCTATTGGCTCCTGACTTGAGAAGCCCTCAGCTGCTGATCGAATAGACCTGGAGTGTTCAATCACAGACCTAGGGCAGAGGGCAACATCGTTTTTAATGCCACCAAAATCTGAGGTAGTAAGGTAAGCCTCAGAGATCGGGTTCTAGACATATGTGTACAGTTTTTATAAAGGTACACACATGAGGTTGGATATTTATAAATACATATGAAACATGTAATAAGGCATGACAGTTAAAAAAGGAAAAGTTTTGACAATATAACACTAGGGAAACATAAAGCCACTGAAGGTAATGAATACTGAGTGTTCTTGGGAGAAGAAAGAAAAACAGAAGATTAGGCTTAATAAAATGCTTATTGAAAAGGAAGATCCATTTAGCAGGGTTTTTTTGTTTGTTTTTACTTAGAGCATATAAAATAAGGTCATATTGGTTCTAACAGATGGGGGAAATATGGGACAACTAAGAAGCTGTGCTAATCAACAGCAGAATCTCAGAAGATGAGATAAGATATGAGAAGCACCTCGTTGTCAGTCAGAGTCACATCACAGTAAGCACTGAGAACATTCCGATCCAGTGACAAATTCTCAAAAAGGCGTCAGGGTAAAAATTTTGATGCAAAGTAAAATAGCATGTTATTTTAAGATGTGCGAAATTAGCTCGCTGTTGGACTATGGAAAAATCACCTAAGAATCAGGATAGGAGAAGCTGTCGGGCAAAATACGAAATATTTGAACAAACCATTGATGGGAAAAGCAAAAGACAGGAATGATCTCAGAAAAGTTAGAACAAATGCCATTTAAACAAGGGACTACACAGATAACAGGTAAAATTTCCTGTAATCAGAATATGCAAATGGATTGGTGCATTAAATTAAGAATTGCATTCAAATGTGAATATTAGATTATACCATAAAAAATGTCTTAAAGAGTTTCCTTTTTCACTTAAAGACAAGTACATTAGGCTGCTTCAGTGATCTGTTATTAGGGACTCTAGCTATTTCTGTCTTTCAACTCTATCATCTTCGTAATGGCACCTGTCCTCAGAGGCACTCTTGGTCCAAGATGGCTGCTAAGGCTCTAGTCATTAAGGCCTCAATTCACTCAGGAGGCAAAAACAGGAAGATAAGGATAAAAGAGTATACATTTCTCTGCTGAGGCAGCCCCCTCTGAAGAGCTTTCTCTGAAGTTATGTCTAGTCTTGACCTACTCCCAGTTACTAGGGAGATGAGGAAACTTCAGCTGGGACTACTGCTGCCCCAAATAAAAGTGAGATTCTGTTCATAAGGAAAAGGGGATATTTTTGCATTAGATGAAGGGGTAGAGAGGGTAGTGCTGTATGCTAAGGAAATGTGTATATGTGGGATATCTTAATAAGCAAAAGTTGGAGTGAAGATTAAAATAGAAAATAACAAAGTATTAACACACTAAGAATACACAAGATACCACTTGGCCAGATAAAATATATGTAGGATATATTTTCTTTACCAAACCAGCATAAAAACTAGATGTCATAGAGTGTTGGTTAAGAGCTATGTTCCATTCCTGGTTCTGTCAACTAACTTAGGTCTTAGGCAAGCTTCTGGACCTGAGTTTGTCTGTCTATAAAGTGGAAACAGCAGTCTCTTCTACCTAAGACGGTTGTAAGGATTAGTTGGAATGAGGCATGTAAAGTCTTCCTACAGAGCTGAGCACACAAGGAAGCACCATGCCCACTAACATGGCTAAGCCATTTCTGCTAGAAGTTCCTGCAGCTGGTAATAAAACACCTCGCAAGCCCTCGCCACATGCTTGGAGAAAAGGGGAAGAATTGTTGTCATCCTAATGTCTTGGTTCTGAACAGCACAAAAGAGTTGTTTGGTGAAAGGAATATTGAGAGAAAGTTGTTTCTCTCAAAGGAATATTGAGAGAAAGCTGTCCATTCATAGCCACAGATTATTGAGTATTCAAATGTGTACTCAAGAGCTCCAAAGTCCAGTGCTGGGAGTTTGCCTCTGAACAGAAGACTACGCATGGAGACCTCCAATGGAAAGTGACTTATCAGGTGATTTTTTAAAAATCGGTATACTTTCCACACGTATTTCTTCAATGACAGCTATTCCAATAATGAGAAGTTAGGATACTCCAAAATGTTCAGCTAAAATTCACGGGGATCAGAGCCTTGGATTTTAGAAGGATACACAAAAGATGAGTATAAGGGAGGCACAGAACTAACATGGAAGGTGCCTAAAGCTCAGAAGTTGCCACCTCTCTCCAGAAAGTCAAGGACAATGAAAAAGAAAGGGTTCTTTCTTTCCACTTTGAGTGTTTGAAAGCTTTTCTCAGAATAAACTATGGTGACTCTTTTCCTGTAAATTTTGCCAAGAAACATTTCTAATAAAAGAATTGTATAATGAGCCCCCATGTACCTCTCACCTAGCATCACCAATTATCAAGTTAACAATTCGTCATGTTTATTCTTTTGCCTCCACCCCCAGAATATTGTGAAGCAAATTTAAGACCACTTATTCTTTTATAATTAGAGTACTTCAGTATAGTGTGTATCTCTAAAATATGAAGATCTTAAAAAAAAAACCACTGCTATTATTATACCTAAAAATATTTAACAGTAAATTTTTCATATTAAAATAGACAGGGTTCTGATTTCTTAGATTGTCTCAATTTTTTCATTTTATTTAAAGAAAGATAGAAATAAGATCCATATATTATGATTGTGTATGTTCTTTAAGTCTCTAATGGGAGCTTATTTGTTAAACCAGGTTATTTATCCTGTAAATTTTTGTCCACAGTCTAAATCTTACTAATTGCACACCTGCGGCCTTTCTTCTCCAGTATATTTTCTGAAGTTGGTAGATACAGCAGTCTGGTCACTTTCAGGGGTTTGTTTGTTTGTTTGTTTTTTTGAGATGGAGTCTCACTCTGTTACCCAAGCTGGAGTGCAGTGGTGCAATCTTGGCTTAATGCAACCTCCACCTCCCGGTTCAAGCAATTCTCCTGCCTCAGTCTCCTGAGTATCTGGAATTACAGGTGCACACCACCGTGCCTGGCTAATTTTTGTATTTTCAGTAGAGACAGAGTTTCACCATGTTGACCAGGCTGGTCTCAAACTCCTGACCTCAAGTGATCTGCCCACCTTGGCCTCCCAAAGTGCTGGGATTACAGGTATGAGCCACCATGCCCAGCCCAGGTTTGATTTTTGCAGGGCTGCTTCATAGGGGGTTTTGGGGTATTGGCATCAGAAGGCATATAACATCTGGTTATCTTGCCTTTTTCTTCATGTTAGCGGCCGTTAGGAATAATTGCCTAGACCCATTAGTTCATTAGTACTTGCTGGTAATACTTTAATCAAGTGTCCTTATGAACTCACTTAATTTTAATATATTTGTTTTCCAGTGCACTGCATTCTATGTTGACCTGTAATGCTGTATTGACTAATAAATATAGCCTATAAAGACTAAGCTTGGGGATCTCTGAAAAGTCATCTCGGGAAACAGACCAGACAACATCTGCACTAAGCTAGCACCCTCTGTCTTTTCCAGATTTGCTCCTTTTTTAAAGGAAGGCTCTTTCTCACTTTAATTTTTCTAGGTGGAGTTTAGCCTCAGCCTCTGCGCTACTCCATATGCTTTCCCAGCTGAACTATCAGACCAACCAGCTAGATAGGTTCCCTGGTGATTAATTTTTCCTTGGAGCCCCTGAGGCCTGTAGTCATGCTTATATGGTGTCTAATGGCTTGGTGGATAACTGAGTTAATGGTGTGTGAAGGTGACCTGAATACATTTGGAATCAAAACTAATATAGGTTATGTGGCAAGCTGGTCTCATCATAAATTTGGAGTACTTGTATTTTTGCCTAAGCGAGTGTTAGGTAACTCCTTTGGAGAGAAGCTATGTGGTCCTGAGTTCAGAAGTTCTGTTAAGGACGCAGGAGACCAAATGCCGCCTCTTGTGAACTTTTTAATGAACGTGTTCACTTTCCCTCTCTCACATTCTGCTGGAATTCAGAAAATAGTCTCCTTTTACAATTATTCTTTCCAAACTGAGAACGCAGATAGCTAGGACAGGCAGGGTGTCAGTGTGGTTTCATCAGTTTTTCCCAATTTTTCGTGCAGTTTTTTGCAAGCCTTTCTTTCCATGCTTCAGACTGCCACTGTGTCTTCAGATTGTTTTTATTGTTTGCAACCATGTCAGTGAAAAAATACTGAGTTTGACCTCTTAATCTATGGATACTAATTTATTGATAAAAAATGGAGAGTAGTGGAATAATGGTACAGTATACAGATATTTCACCGTAAAGAAACACATTCATACTTTTTTCTTGCATCCCTGTGGATCATCTTGTGCGTCCTACTTTGAGGTTCACTTTTTAGATCAGGCACTGTTTGAGGTGCCAGCAAAACAGTGCTACCCTCCAACCAAACCAAACACCACAGGCAAGATCCAACTTCAGTTACTTTACATCAGAAAATACAGAAAGGAATTATTTTTATTTCAATACATGTTTCCTTTGTTTTCAAAAATTAAATTGTATTCAAATCACATGGCAGGACACCATAACCCTTTTCAATGCAGGACTTCTCAAAAAGATTTTAACCTTGTCCTGTGTCTACTATTATTTTCATGAAGGAGTCTGTCTCAACAAACACAGATTTAAGTCACGTGATATGTTCTGTCTGAAAACACATCCCCTAACCCACCTGCCTCCAAATCTAAGTGAAATATAATGGTCACTGATTTTTGCTAAAAATAGTTGCTGCAGAGTTCCTTTAAAATAGCAAGTTATTTGGGCCCAGATCTCTACTGAAGTGGGCCATTTTCTACCCCTCTGTATGTTTTTTTTTTTTACTGGATAAGTGTCACTTCTTTAGCATCTTTTATGCCGACTCTCAGACTTTTGCCTCTTTTTTTCCTATTTCAGACTCTAAAGGTCTTCATTTCTTGGACTCCTATTTCTTTTACCATGTGTCAGTAGAGCAACTTCAGATGCTGTTGATCTAGACGAATAACCAAAGACTAATGATCTAGACGATCTGATGAGGTCCTTGCCCCACTGAAGCCTGGAATCAATTAGGAGGAGGGGGATGTATTGAACTCTCAAGCAGTGTTTAACCAGGTGGGAGACAGCAATATGTAGAGGATTCGGGCTCCAATAGCTGGGGATAGGGGTTGAGTGCTGAGAGAGTTGAGGAGGTAGGTAGTGTTGTTAGCGGTCTGCTTGAGGAAAGCACCCCAAAGAGACTACCACTTGGAGTTCTTCAAAGGGGGTCTTAACCTCGGGTGGTAAATGGCAGGATGGCATTTCTAAGCAGGAGAGAGTCTCTTGAACAGACTGGAAACTACAGTTAGTGAGCTTTGGCTGAATCTGTTTGGGCTGCTGTGATACAGTACTGTAGACTGGGTGACTTATTAGTAACAAATTTATTTCTTACAGTTCTAGAGGCTGAAAGTCTGAGATCAGGATGCCAGTATGGTTGGGTTCTGATGAGGGGCCTCTTCCCGGTTACAGACAGCCAATGTCTCTTATCCTCACCTGGTGGAAAGAGTGAGCTAGATCTCTGTTCTCTTCTTAAAAGGGCACTATTCCTATCCATGAGAACTTCACTCTTGTGATCTCAGTATCTCCCACAGGCCCTACCTCCTAATACCATCACAGTGGGATTAAGCATTTCAACAGCGGGGATATGAATTTTGGGGGACACAAATAATTGGTCAGTGACAACCCTGGACATGGGATGGAGAAGAAAGGCTTGGCTAGAATAGAACCACAAGGTTGAGAACTCATGAGGAGAATTCTGTGTAGTTGGAGTCACTTAACCACATTATCTCATGTCATCTTTTGGACCGCTCCAGGAGGGAGGGTGGTTATTACCTGAAGAGTCTGGGTGCAGGTGGGTGAAACCACTTCCCGAGGGCACATAGCCAGCAAAGGGAGATGTCAAAGTTCAAACTCCTGATTCCCTGGCTCTGGGTCCTTCCCCATTTTTCTCGTACCTTCCTGTAGGGTGTGTCACATTGTCATTGGTAACAGGGCAGAGCTTCAGCACTCACAAGCTGCCTGAGAAATGGGAGGGCAGGGGGAGGACGTAGAAAGTGAGAGATTTTCCAAAACCATTGACAAGTATGAGACCTCAGCTTTGCTTTGTTGGTGTATTTTAATTGTTTCTGTTTTCAAACTGCTGCTTGCAAATTAGACACTTTAGCTGCTTTTCCTTTCGAATATTTATTTGCAGCATTTTAGATTCAAAGGTACTCTAATTAGTCTGATCACTTTTACTATCTTCATGTTTTCAAGAAATCAAGAATGAGGTGAAGAAATTTCGAGAGGCATGTGATTTATTTTGAGGAGAGGGTTGGAGAGGGTATTTTTAGCTTTTGTCTTAAAAATGAGGTCTTCATTTAAAGCCTGGTGGTCAGCTGTCTTTTAAAGGGATCTTACACTGCCATACCTGAATCAGAATCTCAGTCTATGTACCTCACAAACAAAGAGAGGTGCCTGGAATTTAGAAGTTTGTTCTTAGCTTGGTGGGAGCAGGGGAAGAAGCCCAAGAGAATCTTATGTTTTAAATGGCCTGATTTGTCATATGTCTGGTCCCAGCCTACAACAGCAGCGCGCTGACACTCGTATTCTGAGGTGAGAGATTATGTACATTATTACCAGTGGATATATCCGTCATCGTGAAGCATGAGTATTAATGCATATGGCACGGGGCTGAGTGCTTCAGTAAGGAAATTTAGTAAGCACAGCCCTACAACTAGCGCTTAAAACTAGAACTTCACCTTAGTGATATGGCATGGTGGAAACCAACCTGTGACATCCCACCCAGAAGGGGGCACCCCTGGGTCAGTGGGCCTTGCACTGAGGACAGAAAGCCCTTTGGTGAGGGATGCCATCCCACATCTCAGGAAGGCATTGCATTCTCTGAGGTCCGTGGTGTGCACTCTCTCAGCCATCACTAAGTGCTGAGTAGAGTTCTTTCAGATGCATGAGCCTTGGGGAGAGTCAGTGTGTAAGAGAGAGAATGTACCCTTCACATAATAATTTTAAAATCTCATTTGTTTCTGTGAACACCCACATGAGATAATAGGGCAGGTTTACTATTCCCTCATTTTACAGATAAGAAAACTGAAGCTTGGGAACTTGCTGAAGTCCCATAAGAAGTTAGTCAGAGAACTGGAATAAAAACCCAGATGACTTCATTCTTGACCCCAAACTGCCTGCTAAATTTTACACAAATGTGTATAGGGCCCTAGAAAAGGCCGGATTACCTCAGATCAGTGTGGGAGGGCTGGCCTGCCTGTGTAAAGGCTATTTACAGACAGAGACCAATTCTCCCGTCTCTACTCTGAGTAATGAATGCCACCCCTTCTGTGAGACTGCTGTTAAGAGCCACCGAGCATAAGGATCTTTAAAAAGTCTTGTCTTTTTGAAGCAGTGCTGTTTACCCTGCGTATAATTATTATAACAATGAGAGCTTCCTGGCACATGAAATTATGTCTTATTTGGAGTCTGTCATCCCCCTGTGCAGACCATGAAGTCAAGAGGTAGGATGGCACCAGAAGGCATGGTGACCTGCCTGAGTCTGTTTGGCTGTCCCAGTGTCTCCAGAGAGGTGCCTTATATTATTTATTGGGGCTTCCAAGAGAGGAACATCTCCAAGCACTGCTATAGAATCATATGATAAATTATTTTACAGTAAATGAAGCACTGAGTGAAACTGTTGCAGCCCTTGACTCTGCTGCCATGCTTCTCCACAACATGGTGGCCTGGTCTCCTGCTTTATGTAATTCAAAATCAAACTAATGGAGCTGGCCTGATTGGCACCGCCCCCCTGCCGCCCCCACCTGCTGCTTTGGAAGGATCCAGGAAGAAGCACATGCACATTGAGTGGAGTATAAACTCCTTCCTTATCTGTGGTGCATTGAATTCAGGCTGCCCTTTTTATTCCTAACTGAGAGACTGGCAGGAATGTAAAGCCCTTGGAATGAAAGATAAAGGTGTGCACCATTCCATAGAAGCGGGCCCTGCCTCACGCTCCATTTTCCCTTTCTGGTTTCCCAGTGAAACTGGGCCTTCTCCACTCATCCCACCTTTCACATTTCTGCATAATTACTATATGTGAGGCATGCCCATTGGAGCTGCCAAATGTGATTTTGCAGACAGGTCCTTTTCCCTTGGTTATAAGATAATTACAAGTAGAAAATTTGGAAATTACAAGAAAGCAAGTACTTTTCCTCCTGGCCTGCAGAAATTGTGTTCTGCCAGTCACTGTGTGTGTTCTTATTTTTATATTTTGCTTCATATGAAAAAAAGCTTTTTGAAATTAAAAAGTTTCTTGATCAACTGAATAAAGATCGATTAACATCTGCTAATAGTATCTTTTAAATTGAATATACGAAGAGTATTGTTGACCGGGTGCGGTGGCTCACACCTGCAATCCCAGCACTTTGGGAGGCCAAGGCGGGCGGATCACGAGGTCAAGAGATCAAGACCATCCTGGCCAACATGGTGAAACCTCGTCTCTACTAAAAATATAAAAATTAGCTGGGCGTGGTGGCGTGCACCTGTAGTACCAGCTGTTCACTGAGGCAGGAGAACAGCTTGAGCCGGGAGGCAGAGGTCACAGTGAGCTGAGATTGCGCCACTGCACTCCAGCCTGGCAACAGAGCAAGACTCCCTCTTTAAAAAAAAAAAAAAAAAGTTTCTTGATCAACTGAATACAGATCGATTAACATCTGCTAACACTATCCTTTAACATGAATATACAAAGAGTATTGTTTTGATGGAATCTCTTACAGATTCACGACACTTAACACTGGAAAACACAAAATATAATACTATTTCTTACTAAGTGAAACCAATATATAGATAGAATTCTTTCCTCTTCTTGTTATAAAGAAATGCACTAAAGTGATTTAAAAGTATTAATTCGTATGGTATTATTTTTAATTTATTCTTTACTGATGTGATTGGGTGGTACTTAGCTTCTGTGGTTTGGTTCCTGGCCTTTGGGGGCCTCAGTTTAATTGTCAGGAGAAGCCCCATCACACCCACTGCCAGTGTGACCATGCAGTGTTCCAAAACCCTGAAGACTCTCACAGGATGGCCCTGTAATAATAGAAAACAGTTCTCCCTTTCCTTTAAACAGTATCTGGCCAAAGCTCATCTGGATATCTCCTCCTCCCTTTCAGGAAAGGATATTCAGTCCATGATTTCCTGACCCTTTAGGGATTCTATAAAACATGGAATTTCAGTTTGCCAAGGCAAAACCTTCCACTGTGACAGCTCCCTTTGTCACTAAACAGTCTGTTTTCTGTGGTTACTGCCCAGGCAGGTGGAAAATAGAAAGCTTCTGGAGGTGTCTGCTGACACATTTGGCCTGTGGTGGTGTGTTTTCAACCTTTCAGCCTGTTTTCTGCATGGTAGTATAGCTGGTAGGTTTTGTTGCTTTAAAAGGACTGTGTCAGTCAGAGTAGATGAAGGAACATCATTATCCCTAAGTGACTGCATTTGCATTAAGGAAAAGAGAAACCAGCTCTGCAATTTGAAGGCCTCCTGCCCTTCTTAAAGCAGAAAGGAGGTTGTGTCAGAGGGTTTCTTGTTTTCACAAACGGGCTGGTGGTTCCCCAGGGTCCTTTAAGGGCTGTTCGTTAAATAGCAGAAAGCTCTGTGCTAAGGCAGAGAAAATCTAGAAAAACAGAAGTGCTGGAAAATAGGGACCCACACTGACTACCCAGTTCACACTGAGAGAGGTAGAGTGGGCATAAGCATTGGTTCCACGTGGGCAGTGGTGTGAAGGTGCTAGCCAGCTCAGGACTCTCATGTCTAGCTTCCCCCATTTTATGGCTTTGGAGCAGTATTAGCACCTTATTTTTAAAAGCAAAGGTACATGTTAAACATATTTTACATGCATTTTATTCCCACTGCTGGCCCAGCACTGCACATGTAATAGATGTCTAAAAGAACCATGAAGTGGTATTACTTCCTATTTATAGATGAGACATTGGCCATCAGGTTGCAAATACAGGACCAATTGCTCTGTCTGTACCACCCATTTAGCCTCAGAAATCTCCCTGTGTCTGTCTTTGGACCAGAAACCAAAATTCTCTCCTTCTTGGACAGTAGAGAATAATGAGTAAAGTGCTTGTGGCTGTTCTTTCCTCCCACTTGTTCCCCGAGGTAAGCAAGTTCTAGAGCCACTCAGTATCATACTTGAGACCCATTGCCCAAGATAAATTGTAATTTATGTCAGATGAGCTCAAACCAAGACTACGTGTAGGGGCCAGTACATGAAAGAAAGCAGACTCCCTTCTGTTTAGTGTCCGTGGGCCTATAGGTAGACCACAGACTGGGCTGGAAACAAGACAGCAAGGTTCCCCTGACCGCACCACTGCAATCATCTTTTCTCCTAGAGAGGCATGGGTTTGGGAAGGAAGAGAAGAGTTGAACAGGCTTTGAGATTCTTAGATTCCCAGGGTCTTTCGGAGCCTCACACGGCAAGGACCACCTCCATATATGTATATTCCTTGACCTTAAGGAGCCAAGGACTGCACAGACTTTTAATGGTTCTGAAATGTAAATTAGTTCTGCTACACTGCTGAAATTCACAGAGATTTTCATTTTATAACTTACCTCTCATCTTGGAAAAAAGGATTTTTCATCTTTTTTGAATTTTAGACTTCAGGAGCAGATGAGGTAGTTTCTTTTCGTCTCTCCTTTCGTTTTATTTTTTATTTACCTTGCAATTCCTAAGTGAACGTGGTACCGAGGAGCTGTATAAAAAGGAGGATGAATCAACCATAAAATATACCTTTTCAGGGTTGCAACTCTCTCTTTATTTTGTTTTTGATTAGAATACACACTTAGGTAACCGTGGACTTTAAGTTCATTTGCTGGGAGCAGGTGAAAAGTGAAGGAATGCACCGTGCCTGAGATCCGTGTTTCCCACAAGTCCCTAAGTGCTTTGTGGTTTGTGTTCCCACCGTCTTCGTGTTTCTCACTCAGCCAGTATGTATTTGCTGAGCGGTCACCCTGTGCCAGGCCTGTGCTGAGCCTAGTTGTGCCCTGGAGAAGTTCATACTTCCAGCCATCTGGGAACATCTAGCGACATTGGAACCCAAGCAGGAAGATGGTCAAGGCACAGAGGAGACAGCAGTGACCTTCATCTGGGTGGATCTAGGACTGCCTGGTTGTAAAAGAAGGGGAGGCAGGAGGCCATCTAGAAGAAAAGGAGAGAGGAAGGAAGGGTCTTTGGGGCATTGGCAGTGGCAGGCTAGGTGTGAGAGAACAGGAGAGGTTTGGGAATGAGGGATAAGTTGAGTGTAGGTAGAAACCTTAAGCAAGTAGCAGAGGGAATAGTTGGGGTTAAAGCTGGAGAGCTTGGCAGAAGCCCAGAGTGTGAAGGGCCTTGCGTGTAGCACTGGGAAGCCCTTTATGTAGGGGAACAAAACTTGGGTTTTAGAAACTAGTGACAGTGAGGAGGATGGGTTGAAGGGGTGAGAGCCTGCAGACAATGCCTTAGCCCACAGCTTCTAGAAAGCAGGGACTGAGACAAAGACCAAAGTACCAATATTTTGCTGCAGAGGGAGTTGCAAACCCAGGGCAGCAAGGATGAAGGAAAAGGGAAGTTCAGGGTAACAGATGGTGCGACTGACCATGCTGGGGGGACACACAGACACAGTAGCATATTGGGCTGCCTAGACTTTCCCCAAAGCCCTACAAAAGAGGAGGTCTACCTTGGAATAGTCTCGAAGAGAGAAAGGAGGTGGGTTTTATTTGCCCTGCTCCTTCCTGTGTCCTGTTTGCCATCAACCTCGGTTCTAAAGTCCCTCTAGTTCTGCGATGCTATTTAGAAAGGAGGGCCCCACCACCCCATCCCATGATACAGCTTATTCCCCTTCTGGCAGCAGGAGGGTAGCCTGACTTGTGTGAGCACTGACTGGAAAAGAGAAGAGCAGGGGGAATCTGAAAGCACTCCTAAGGGGCGTGCCACTGTTCAGACAAGGAGCCCAGCCCAGACGTTACGACAGTACTTCACGCAGGAGGGAGCAGGCAAAGCAAATGGAGGCGACCTGTAGTGGAGGGAGGTTTACAGCATCTTCATTCTGTGCAGTTGGCAGCCCCAGCCTCAGCCTGTCTAGGAGTTACGTTACAGTAAGAGTAAAGGACTCTCCTGGCTGGTTCTGGTCCAGGCATACTCTATGGCCTTGTGTTTCTTAAATAAAAAATATGGTTCATTATTGTATATTTGTAAAACCATGTAACGGGCCAATTTCTGTATTTGTGGGGAAAGAGGGGAAGGTGCTACAGGCTGAGTATCTTTTACCTAAAATGCTTGCGACCAGAAGTGTTTTTGATTTTGGATTTTTTAAGATTTGGGGATATTTGCAAATACTTAACTGGTTGAACATCCCTGTTCCTGAAAATCTGAAATTCAAAATGCTCCAGTGCTCAGCAGTTTGGATTTTGGAGCATTTTGGATTCTTGGGTTAGGGATGCTCGACGTATACTTTAAAAATGATTGAAGTTCCACGGTGGCCAGAATCAAGCATCCAATCACAAGTGT
This sequence comes from Saimiri boliviensis, assembly GCF_048565385.1. Taxonomy (NCBI): domain Eukaryota; kingdom Metazoa; phylum Chordata; class Mammalia; order Primates; family Cebidae; genus Saimiri; species Saimiri boliviensis. The sequence continues at coordinate 124,100,460 of NC_133453.1, forward strand.
ACTTGCCAGGGCTCTAACTGCTGTCAATGATGGAAGCCTGACTTCCTAGTTTAGGCCGTAGCAGGGATTGGCTGACTGTTGGAACCCTGGGAAGGGCAAGCGTGGCAGCTGGGCTTAGGCATGACCTGAGCTGTGGGCCGAGACCTTACCGCTCCGTCCTGTTAGGCCTTCTGTAGGACTTAAATTTTTCTCTGGCCTACATGAGGTGGGGCACACACTTGCCTCTGCAGCCTGGTTTTGTCATTCTGGAGAGGGATTGACAGCACTTCCCAGGGAGGAGTACTACTGCCTAAGACTCTCAGATGTTCACCACTGGAGGAGCCAACTTCACGCTGACCTGCAGAATTTTTTAAATGACAGGTCATAAGGTGCTGCATGAATGAGGGGAAATGAATTCCAGGAGAAACACGTGTGTCTGCAGTGGGGAGCAGAGGTGTTACTGGGGAGGATACTGCCATTCACCAAAGAACATTTCTGTACCCTAATTTACCAGTTAAAAAGGAAGTTGGAGATCAAAGAGATATCTGCACCCCATGTTTATTACAACACTGTTTACAATAGCCAAGGTACAGAATCGGCCTAAGTGTCCATCGGCAGATGAATGGATAAAGAAAATGTGCACATACACAATGGAATACAATTCTGCCATTTAAAAACAAGGCAGTCTGTCATTTGCAGCAACATGGATGGAGCTGGGGATCATTATGTTAAGTGAAATAAGTCAGACACAGAAGGATGTCAAATGTTCTCACTCATAAGCGAGAGCTAAAAAAGTGGTCCTCATAGAGGTGGAAAGTAGAATGATAGATACCAGAGGCTGGGGAAGAGGGTAGGTGGGAATGAAGAGTAGTAAGTTAGTGGGTACAAACATACAGGTAGAAGGAATAAGTTTTAGTGTTCTATAGCAGACCAAGGTGACTGTAGTTATCAATAGTGTATTGTGTATTTCAGATTAACTAGAAGAAAGAACTTGGTATGTTTCCAGCACAAAGAAATGATAAACGTTTGAGGTGATGAATACACTAAATACCCTGATTTGATCATTACCTGTAGTATACATGTACTGAAATACCACATACACCCCACAAACACATACAATTATGTATCCATTTAAAAATGTTTTAAAATAAGTTGGGGAAAGCTTCTGATCCTCTGGTTCTGCATTCTACCACTCCCCCTGCTGTAGACTTACAGGAGTGTTGCTTAGATTGAATCGTTTTCCCAAAGCTTTCTCTTCCAGGTCTAAATATCTTATGACTGGTTCTGCACAGGTACCTGCCTCCAGCTAGGACCATCAACAGCTGAGGAGACACAGACAGAGCTGCTCATTGACTCCAGCATGTGCTCTCCTTTTCCCTTGCATCTCCTCCCCCCAAAATGAGCTTGGGTAGATTTAAATTTTAATCAGTTAGATCAGTTGTTCTTAATGGGAATTTAAATTTAAAACTAGAAAATAAAAGCATTAAGGGAGGCTGCTGGTTGCTCAGCTGGAACCTTTGGACGACAAAGGTGGTTACATGCCGAGATGTGATGCTCGGTGTAAGCCCTTTTTGACTGCTTCTCCAGAGATCTCTTGGTGATAAAGTTTTTGGAGCAGATAATTTTCTTTGACCTTAGTCTCTGAAGTTGCAGAAAGAAAGCTTTCTGAGAAGTGACCTTGATCCAGTTCTTAGATCAGTGGGACACCAAGGTCTATGGTGTCACCTTCACTCTGGGGCTGGATGCCTGGATGACCGAAGGAAGGGAAGGGAAGGGGAGTGTATGCTGGGAAATGTCTCTTACTTCTAAGCCCCGCCCCACTTTGAGCCTTTCCATTAGTTGGGGAAAGGCAGACAAGGACACCCTTAATTTTTTTTATTATACTTTTAAGTTCTGGGGTACACGTGCAGAACATGCAGGTTTGTTACATAGGTAGACATGTGCCCTAGTAGTTTGCTGCACCCATCCCCATGTCATCTACATCAGGTATTTCTCCTAATGCTTTCCCTCCCCTAGCCCCCCACCCCTCCTAGCCCTGCCCTAGCCCTTCACCCCTCGACAGGCCCTGGTGTGTGATGTTCCCCTCGCTGTGTCCATGTGTTCTCATTGTTCAGCACCCACTTATGAGTGAGAACATGCAGTGTTTGGTTTTCTGTTCTTGGGACACCCTTAATTTTAAAAATCCTGAATACCATGTTATCTTAAACACAAAAGGTAAGAGTGTTCCTGAAGACAGAAGGGAATCCTTTGAGCACCTTGATGGCAAGAATGGAACCTTCCACCCTAGAGAGAAGGATACCAATTTAATCTTATGGAGGCAGAATATACAGGACTGTGACTAATTCGATGTGTGTTAGCCTGAGAGGGACAGAACCACAGGTGCAAATCTGGTGTAGGTACTTGGCTAGCAGTTTGGTATGAGAGGCTTTGGGGGCACCTTTACCTGGAATAGGTGGCGTGGTTCACCTCCACCAGGATTCCACTAAGAGAACTCCTACAAGTGGTAACAAGAGACCTGAGGTAGAAGTACCTAATTGTCACAACAGTGTCAAAGGCTAAAGTTATGCTTGAAACATTTTGTTCCCTCTAACTACCTGTTGGGATTTTTGCATTTGTGAAATTAGTAAATCCTTTCTGAAAGTAATCTCTAGTTTGGGATTTTACCATGCCTAAAAGTAAGTTCATACACTTTATTAATTTTTACGTATACTTCTTTATATTTGCTCCAACTTGCCCGCTTGTTATGCTTCAAGAAGCCACAGACTTTTCTGGAATTTGATGGCAATACATATGTAATGTAGTGCCTTGTTACTTTCCCAAGCATTTAGTCCGGGAACCCTAATCTTGAGTCTGTCTGCAGTGGATATTTTTCACCAGGACAGGAACCAGATAGGCCAGTTACTGGTCTGCCCTGTAGCTCACCACAGACATAGCCTAGGGGCCTTTAGCCCATCGTCACTAACTGGCAACTGGCTTTTTAGGCGAAATGCCTCCGTTTGCTTAAAGGAGAGATGCTTGTCCCCACCTGCATCCCACACCTCCTGCTTCAAGGCCTGCAGAATGTCCTGAGAGGCCTCCTTTTAGATGAGTGAAATCTACCCAGAGTAAGTCAAATAAAATTATGAGATGGGGTCTGGGAAGAGCTGTGTTTATTATAAGGATCCAGAGGGACCTGAGGAACTTAGGATAGGGAATGGCTGTGAGTGGGATCCGAACCAGAGCACTCCAGGCCCTAGTTTTTTCTTCCTGTGTATCTCTGCTTGCTTTTCTCACTCTCTTCTCTCTCCTCTTTCCACTCATTCTCCTTCTACTCCCCTTTTTTTCTTTCTCTGTGTGCGTGTATCATGCTTGCAGTGGCTGTGTTGGCTGTAGTCACGCTCTTGGATCCCACTTACTACCGACTGTCTGTGAGTCTTCCCGTCTTCTTTAGCCCTTACTTTGTTCTTTTCCCATCCCACCCACCAAAACTGGTAACCAGCTTCCTCAGAACTTGTTATCTGGCCCCCAGTTGCCCAGACTCCATCACTCAAATGACCTTTTTGCTCTAAAGCGGGTGGCCATCTGGCAGTAATCTCCCTGTACACAGGATTCTGATTTCCCAGGAGAGCATCTGGTTGGCTCCCCTTGCCTTCCTCAGCCTGCTACATCATTCCTGGGCTGCTGGCCCGCCTACGACCGGGTCCCCTCAGGTCAGACACACCCTGGGCCGGTTAGCAGCCAGCAGTTGGGGGCAGAGTAACAAAGCCCCCTGCCTACTCAACAGGAGCTGTGGGTGGGGGCAGGAGTTACCAGATACATCTAGCACAAGAACCCTTCAAACTAACATATGCCAGGTAGGTGTAAGCTTCTGTACTAATTTAAAGGTACACATTTCTAAGGTAGTAAATTCAGCATCTTGCAGCCATACCAGACATGGCATGGAATTAAGCTTTCAGTTCCACTGTTCATTTTGTTTATATATTAGGATGGGAAGGGTAGTCTTGCCCATGGCAAAGTCACCCTGGTGCATGCAATGAAGAATGTGAACTGTGCTGTTTTTCCAGTCCTGAAGACTTTTGATATACCACTTGAAATGTTTCCCCTGAAGTTAAGGATCTCTTGTAATATTGCCAGGGCAGTGAATGGCAGAGACCAGATCATGAACCGCCTCATTTAGAACCTGCCTCTGGGCTTCCCTGCACTCTGTGGCTGCTGATACCACACCCCTGTGTCCCTTGTGGTCTTAAGTCACAAAACCAGCTATTATTAGATTTGCCTGGAGTGTCTGAAAGCAGGCTTAGAATGAGGAAACCTTGTCCCACTTTTATACAACTGGAAAACATTACAGAACTTTTTGAAATTTTCCAAAAAAAAAAAAAGAAAAACCCACAAACCCCAGCTTGTACAATTTAGTCACAGGGAAACACATAGAGGTAGAAAAAAATGAACTTGCTTCCACTTCACAGGTGGTTTTGATTTAGAAAACGTGCCTCAAAATTCAGTGCCTACAAATACAAGAAAGGGGGTTTGGTTTTGCTTCCAATAGTGTAAGTAAAACTACTCTTGAATGTTTCAGGGCTCATCGAAAGTTATATTTATTCTCTTTATTCTACATTTGTCTACCTGAGTCTTCTCGTTATCTCTCTAGCTGTGAGAAACTCTCATCTTCCCATGATCCGAATTAGGTGGGACCCAGTTCTGACAACATGAGTTAATCATCACTAGAAACATTGGCAAGAGCTGGGAATGTTTGTATTCCTCAGGGACAGCTTAGCATCTCTGGGTAAATATTCCAGTCCAACTGATGGCCTTCCCCAAACTTCCTCTCCTAGAGGTAGGAAGAGCCAAAAGCAACTGTTAGGTCCCTGGTAATTTACAAAACAAGGATGATACTTCAAAATAGTTGGCTACTTATTTCTTCTTGTAAAATTATACAGTTGGTATTCAGTAATATGTTGCCACAGAATGTATTTCTTCTTACAGAATTATGCAGTGGTTATATGACTGTTTATGCCCTCAAAGTCCAGCCAGATTACGTTCAAAAGAAATTTTAGCAGCAGTTTGATTGCCAAATTCCTGTGATCTCCATATTAAGAACTCTGTGGCCTCTGGTCTTAGAAGTTCTGGTCCATGACACAGGTTGTTATGCAAATGAAAGACAAAGAGAAATGTCTTCTACTTGTTCTCCTCTTTAGAATAAGAAGATCTACTTGGACATTATTCACACATACATGGAAGTGCATGCAACTGTATATGGCTCCAGCACAAAGAATATTCCCAGTTACGTGAAAAACCATGGTATCCTCAGTGGACGGGACCTGCAGTTTCTTCTTCGAGAAACCAAGGTAAAAATTCACCAGGGATGCGGTGTTCAGGTTGTTACCATTGACTGTGAAAATGGGATCAGAATATGTCATGCTTGTTTTTCAGTGCTGCAATAAGCTCTTTCGGCTATTTTGGGGCAGCAGTTTGCAAGACCAGTGTCAACTGAAAAGTCAGTGAATTGTGGAATGAAATTGTTACAAGTTTTGCTCATTGATTTAGTCAAAAATTGTATTTCCTGAGGACCTATCAGTGTCAGGTGTCAAGCAAGGGGCTAGGGATAAGGCTGTGGATGGAAAAGGTAAGACCCTGCCTGGAAGGATGGACCTTCTGATGGAGCAGTGGTTTTCAAAGTAAGCCAGGGTGTTGAACTCTCCCCCAACGCAATTATCACTGCTCAAAGAGTGGGTTTCCCAGCCAGCTTTTCCTCATACCTCTTTGTTGGGCAAGTATGCATTAGACAGTGAAGAAGTTCAGATGAGGGCGAAGTCACTGTGGGCTCAGGAAGCAGAGCAAGTGTCAGGAGAGATGCAAGAGATGAAAGATGGGTGGGGTGTAGACACACCTGGCATTTGGGCCGGACAGGAGTTAGAGTCAGATGGTGGAAGTGCAGATGCCCTATTCAGGAAAGAGCTAGAAGCCAACCCATCTAGTCTAAGTGTTGAAAAATAGTGGAAGGTAAAATTGGATGAGGGGGAGGAGGGTCTGATTGGCACAGATGGAGGCAAAGTTTAGACCATGTGGTGGAGGTAGCCGGGGAAGTCCCTGAGGATCATTTTGCTCTGCAGTAGCATGATGACCTGTTGCTTTGACACTGTGGGGAAGTCCACCCAGTGGTCTGTGTTCTTTCTGTAACTCTGCCGTGGAAGTACCAAATAAAGTTCAGGGACTTGTGAAGAAACGAGAGTTTGACCTTGAAGGATTGGCCGGTACTTCAGTGTATTAGATAAACTCCATCCGGTGTATTAATAAGTTTTTATTTATGAATTTCACAAATATTAAGTAGCTGCAAAGTGCTAGGCATTGTACAAGGGATGCAGGTGTGAAGCAGGCACATGGATCCCTCTCGTGGTATGCAAAGCACAAGGAAGCTTATTATCAGTAGTGCATTTCTCAGCTGTCATCTGTGGTTCACTTTGTTTTCATGTTCAAGGTAAGGGAGAGAGGTTGAGCAGGTAGACTTCTATGGCATAATCTCGATTGCCAATCATTGTGTGATACCTCATTTATAAAAAGTGTATTCACATACGCTATCTTCTTTGATTCTCACAACAGCCTTAAGAGGCAGATAGAGCAGTTATTATTATTAACTTTATTTTGAACATGAGGAAATAGGCTAGAGAGTTTGGCTTGCCCACAGTAAACTGGGGCGAAGTCTTGGAGGTGGCCCTGACTTATGATTTTTTAATTGCAAATTAAAGCTCTGCTAGGCCCTTGATGTACTATCTTCATAAAACCTGAGAACACTAAATAGACACCCATTAGCCAGAAGAATATATATCTCAGTTTCTCCATCTGTAAATGCATTTGATCCTTTCTGTGTCCAAGGTATTTGTATGATGCCACAAATAAAATAGTTTGACCAATTCTTTAGCCTTTTGGCCAAAGACCTGGTTTGTTTTAAGATTTTATTTCCTTCCAAGGTCATCTGCAGTCTGATGACTGTTTTTGGCTATCCAGGAGTGAAGTGTGTTCTCTAGTTTTCACTTTGTTTGCTTTCTATCACCTTCTGTCGTAGGCTGACATTTTAGAATCATCCGAATGTCTGGGCCCTTTAATGGCAGTACTATTTTTGCCATTTGTTTCATTTTACTTTTCTCCACATCGGATTGTGGAAAGAGCTCAAGCTCCTTTAAAAACCCTTTGGCAGAGCTGGTTTTCAGCAGCGTGCCATTACTGTCTTGCACACTTTTATTAACCCAACCTCATGAATGTCTCTCTCAGCTTCACAAATTTTAAAAGAACCCTTACTTACCTACCATCCATTACCCTGTCAGAGAATAGGAAATAGGCCAGAGTGGAGATCTGGCCACTGTGTCCAAGTTTGCATAATGAACAAGGATTGCAGGCTGAAATAAAGAGCATGAGGGGTGTATGTTCATCCTTGAAAAACAGGGACCCGCGTAGAGTGTGGCACTGATCCCATTACCTGTTGCCTGCTCCCTGACTAGAGTATATTAAAATACTCTTGAGTGAAATCATGTCCCAGACATTTGGCAAATATGACAAGAATGGGGCAGTGTATTGCTGACTCACCTCACACCCAGCACACAGCCACAGGCTCCAAAGTGAATGAACCTTCGGCTTTGAAATAATGACATGGAAAAACAATCAGGCTTTGCATCTATAACCCTTTCTGTTTCTGATGCCTTTCTCTGTGTCTGTGAGCAATTAAAAAGCCATGGATTCTAATCCACATTGGAAAGGGGAACTGGAGCTGCCGAGAAGCAAATGTCTGCAGGATGAACAGGATTCACATGCTTCTTGGACGCCTTACTGGTGAGGGAAGCAGGGCTGATCTCCTCAAGAGGGTTAGAGACATAGATAGATGACTGATGCTTAGTCAGCTTCTGACTCATTATTTTTCTTTACAAGCCATCTTTGAATCTCTGCACCAAACTTAGGAAACCCTCTGCTCAGCAGAATGTTGTCCAGGTATGCCATTAGGGGTGCAGGCGTCATTAGTAGCCTCTTGCGTCAGGGAACCTGTGAAGATGGAAGGAATTCAATATAACACTAATACTGGGGCTAAAAGTGCCAGGAAGTTGTTGGGATCTAGCAGACTCTTCTAATTGGGGTATAAATTTGGATGAATGAATTATTTATTACATGACCACAGGCGAGTCATTCAGTCCAGCAAACTCTAGGAGTGCCGTGTAAGCCTGCAAATTAGGATTCACTAGGGTGGCATGTTATTATTTTTGGCTGAAATCTCCATCTCTTTTCAGTTGGCTTCTTTCCTCATCTTCCTGGTTTTAACCTCTTCACGTCCACCTCCCCCAGTCTTCCTTATTTCATATATGATACTGAACGGTGCATTTGCATCTGGAGCTCACTCGGTGGTTTGTGAGCTGGACCAGTACTGTCCTTTCTACAGTTGAAAACATTGTGGCTGTGGGGAAAAACACAGGCAAAGCTGCGGCTTCTGCACGTGCTGTTGCTGTCCCCCTTCTGTACCCAGACCTCCACTCATTAACCAAGACTTAGGTGGGTCACGACAGTCCTATTTCCCCATCATGTCAGCTTATCAGCTTACCTGTGGGACTCACCTAGGAACCTGGGCAGGCCTGGCAAATAAGCAGTATGTGTGCCTCTGACCCATCTTATCCTCATGCCTGACAGTGCCACCCTGCCCTCCCCACCCCCCGCAACTATGTCTTTTCTTACTGAGGTTGGATGTGGTCAGAAACCTGTCTGAGGCGGGTGCAGTGCAGTAGCTCACACCTGTAATCGTAGCACTTTGGGAGGCTGAGGTGGACAAATTTCTTGAGCCCAGGAGTTCAAGACCAGCCTGGGCAACGTGCTGAAAACCCATTTCTATAGAAAATTAGCTGTGCATAGTGGCATTCACCTGTAGTTCTAGATTTTCTGGAAGCTGAAATGGGAGGATAACTTGAGTCCAGGAGGCTGAGGTTGTGGTGAGCCGAGGTCACCTGCACTCTATCCTGAGTGATAGAGGGAGACCCTGTCTTTAAAAAAAGGCTGTCTGAAAAACCCAGGGCTTGAGGCAGCAGACCCTCATGCAGCTATGTGAGGGGAGACGGCCTTTGCTTGTTCTATCCACAGGTGCATTTATAGTGCCTGGCTTATAAAAGGTATTTAGATGATTGTATAAAGAATGAAGGGGCTGGACGCAGTGGCTCACAGCTGTAATCCCAGCACTTTGGGAGGCCAAGGTGGGTGGATCACGAGGTCACAAATTCAAGACCAGCCTGGCCAACATAGTGAAACCATATCTCTGGTAAAAATACCAAAAAAAAAAAAAAAAAAAAAAAAAAAAATCAGCCAGGTGTGTTGGCAGGTGCCTGTAGTCCCAGCTACTTGGGAGGCTGAGGCAGGAGAATCACTTGAACCCAGGAGACAGAGGTTGCAGTGCACCAAGATTGTGCCACTGCACTTCAGCCTGGGCAACAGAGCGAAAATCCGTCTCATACAGAAAAAAAGAAGAAAGAAAGGAGTCAGAAGGAAACACACTGACCATCTGGGATCTCTGAGATTTCCTTCTGTTCTCATATGCCATGTGCCTAGAGCTGTATGATCTCCCCAGCTAGGGGAGATACAGTATCCTTCTGATACCCCATGCCTGCCTTTCTGTGATGTTGCCTACATCTCCAGGCCCTGTGAGTGATAGCCCAAGAGCTTGCTTCCTTTGGGGGAGCCGTCCTTCTGTTTCTATTACAGATTCCCATTTGCCTTCAGGCAGCCAACTGAAGCAGTTTCATCCTAGTGAGCATACTGCAAGTCATTTCCATGCCATCTAAATGGGGGAAAAAATGGTATGAACACATACATGCCTCCTTGCCTCTCCCCCATCTATACGTGTATGTAGACTGAAGAGTATACAGAGGTATGAGTCAGTAACCTACTTGACTTTCAGAGCAAAAGCGCATCCCTACACCCAAATATGTACATGTTCAGCCTCTGTGCAGAGACATTTGATTGCTGGAAAGATCCAGTCTCGTATTTATTCTTTTGCTCTTTCATCCAGCAAGTAAGTATAATACTAAGTATTAGATATAGTCTAGGCCTTAGTCTAGACATTATAGATACAATGATGACTCAAGCAGTTTTGCCCACAAGGAGCACGCCGGTGTGCTGGAGAAGGAAAGCAGGTAGCTGTAACAATGTGAAAAGTACACAGGTAGAACTAGTAATAATTTCAAATAATGATACCAACATAAAACCTTATTGTCACGCTGTGAGTGGGGCCAACAGTTCAGCTGTGTAAAATGTGGTCCTGTGACTTGTGAAATCAGTGTAGTGGATAGGGTGGTCCCATTCAGAAGACAGGAGCCACTGTCCGCGGCTTCCTATAGCAGTAACAGCCATTATGTCTCCCCTCTACCATGTGCTAGGCCCTATGCTAAACCCTTCCTGTGTATTCTGTGTATTCGCCTTTTCTTCACAAAAATCCAGTGATCTTAGTATTGTTAAAACAGTACCATTTTAATGAAGCAGCCACTGAGGTTCTGGTGGTGAATAAGCCTGTTTTGCTGCCTCCCATGTTGGGAGCTGAGGGGTTTTCCTGGTGTGGAATTTGTGTGAGAGAGGCGTGGTCAGCAAAGGGTCCTCGCAGGAGGTGATGCCTGAGTGGACTTTTAATGGTGAGCACTTCAGGCTGGCCCAGCTGAACATGTTCAGCATCTACAGGTTTAAATTTATGCAAATACTGTTTTATTCCCCTGTCTCCAAGTGAATATATTTACAAAGTGAATTGTAATGTGTTTGATTTTACACTAGGGCTTTCAAATGATCGAAACTCGGGAACTTTTTATCTTGATGCTGTTGTTTGTGGTTTGGTTTTTGTTTGGTTTGGTTTGTTTTTTTGACACGGAGTCTCTCTGTTGCCCAGGCTAGAGTGCAGTCTCAGCTCTCTGCAATCTCCTCCTCCCGGGTTCAAAGGATTCTTCTGCCTCAGCCTCCTGAGTAGCTAGAACTACAGGTGCTTGCCACCATGCCCAGCTAATTTTTATATTTTTAGTAGAGATGGGGTTTCACCATATGGCGAGGCTGGTTTCGAACTCCTGACCTCATGATCCGCCCACCTTAGCCTCCCAAAGTGCTGGGATTATAGGCGCAAGCCACCACGCCCAGACTATTTTGTTGTTGTTGCTGTGGTTTTGTTTCTAAAAGGGTATTTAGGTAGCTAGGCATAATCAGCCAGCTGGTCTTCAGGAAATAGTCTTTGGTTTAGCAGGGGATGTTGACAGAAGTCTGCTTTGAGCATGTAAACACACTCAGTGGGTCTCCTTATCTTTGCCTCCTTGGCCCTTTCAGCTCTTCCCTAGAGAGTCTCCAGGTCATGAGTTACAGGCTTGTGGAGCTCTTACGAGGATAGCGCCAACCTGGATGTGAGAGAGTTGGGGTCACTGTTTATCTCTCCCTTGAGCATCTGGTACCTGAAAGAAGGCAGATGGCCAGAGAGGGACTCCTTGGGCTGCATAAAAGAATCACATTTTGAAAAAATTGTCTTCTTCATACCCAGCCCTTATCTGGATTATTTTTAAGATATGAGAGGATACCTATTACCAGAAACATTAATATAATGATTCCTAGTCATTGTGTAAAAAATAAAGCTTAGCCATAGCACGTGACTCGTGGGACTGGCTTATGTGGCAGTCACTATAAACCATATCCTCTCTTACCTCTCTCTTCTGATGAATGTCCCTCCCCTTTTTTTTAGTACAGGTGCTTTATGAAACAGTGAGAACTCATAAATGCACTTGCAGGTGCTGAACATCTTGTAAAAACCCACAGACATAACTCCTGCACACGTAAATTCCATCTAAACAATACAAGGCCATGGTATGTGGCTGCCTGAAGTTACATACGGATTTGAACTTGAGTGACTGTTTACCAAATGCTTACTAAGTGCCAAGCCTTGGAATGAACCCTTTTCATGTACTAGCTCATGTGATCCTCACAGCATCCCCATGAAATAAAACACTATTATTTTATCCATTTTACATATGAAAAGACTGAGGTTTAGAAAGCTTGTTACCTGGATGAAGGTCCTATAAATAGAATAGATTATAAATGAGCCTTAAAGAATCCATAGACAGAAGCACCTAGCAATTTGTCATTGTTACTGACCTAGTAAATGATGGGCCAGGCCTTGAAGCCTGATCTGACTCCAGAACCTGTGCTAATAATTACCACATTGTTCTGGGCACTTTGTGCCAATAGTGAATTCATCAGTTCATCTGGTGAACTGGGGGTGATACATTGCTTAGTTTCCCACTAGAGTCACCACACTAACTTTGCTAATTGAAGTGTGTGTTGAGTATGCATTTCCTATTTAGGATTATCCTCGATGTGAGGATCCATTAAGAGTGAAACTGACCAAGCCCATGGATAAAATCCCGTTTATCCATATTTAAAGGATTCTTACTTCACTTAGCAGTTTAAAACAACTGTTTCTTCTTTCACAGAGTGGGAAAATCTGAGTGGTTTTACTGGATCCTTTGTGGATGTGTAGGAATATCCCAATCCTATACCATGAAGAAAACGTGTGGTGCTTCATCTGTTCTCTCTGCTTAGCATTAGTTCAAAAATTTAATCTTAGAGCACCAATTCCTCTGTGAGAAATACTCATTGATGGAGCTAGAGTCGCAGCCATGGAGATATTTTGTCATCTGGAACATCCTTATTAGATTCTGGGCTTCTGAAGGCCAGGTGAAGTATAAATAAAATATGGCCGGTTTTCTCTGGCAGAGTTAAGCCTTGGCACTTGAGTACATTCTCTCAGTGTGTCTTTTGCTTCCTTGCTAAGGAAATTGGTAAGTAGGCAGAATAGCAGGGGATTAGGGGAAAAGCCATTCAGTGTGGTTAAGGTGCCAGTGTGTGGCAAGACCATAAGCGCATGGAAGTTTACGGAGTGCTGTTTGGTGGTGAAGAACTCTCTCTGCCTATTGTGTTTTCATTCAGACATCAGATGTGCTGTTTGATCTTAACACATCTGCTCCATTGGAATGTCACAGGCAATAAGTACACAAGAAGCAAGAAAAAAATTGCTTATTTACTGAAGTGAAAAAAAAAATTATTTCGGCATTTCCAAGTAATTCATTTCCTACAATCTTAATGTGTGTGACAAAAAGCTCATTGCCAGGAAATTATGCAGCATTTGCTTAGGCTTCATTCTGAACACATGAGGCTTGGGAGAGTTACCCTAAAGTTTTTATTTTAGGTGTCCTGAGATATTGTGGTGCTCACAGGGCAGAAGAAATGGTTCATATTGTTATTCAGGTATTATTAAACCTAGGTCACATTCAAGTCCATTAAGCAACAGCCTCAAATCCTGTTAATTAATGGATTCAGATTGGTTGGTCTAAAGAAACTAATTAAATTTTCTCTCAAGATTTTCTATTTAAATAGACAAACATTTGCGCTGCTTGCATTTCCTCCAGAGTTGGTCTTTGAAATTTAGAGTTGATGAAGGTATCCATACTTGATGGCAGGCCTTGATTTTCAGAGGTCAGGAAGCACTGCGCGTTCTCTGACTAAACCTGCAGAGATCCTGATCTGCGTCTTCTAGTACCTTTCTTCTCAGTCAGAAAGTTCTGGACTCCCTGTGATACCTTGTGCCCAACCATGGCCTGACGAAGGTCACCTGTTTTCCACTGGAAAGCTGCCCTCTAGGAGCGGGCAGATCACAGAGATCACAAGCCTGGAGGATAACAACCCTGGATTCTTCATATTCCATAAAGCTGGGACATCCTGGGACTAGTACATCCCACTGTTTTCTTCCATTTTTTTCTGAAGCCGTCAGATCTCCCCGACCCCTGAGCCACCTACCCAGGCCACACCCCATAGTTATAAGTTCTAACAGTCTCATTTCTGTTAGCTGTATAATAAGAGTAAAATGCAGAGCATGAGTTTCCTAATGATAGTAGAGGTTTCCCTTTATCCTGCAGCTTCCAGGCTCCTGGCTACCAAGTTTTCCTCAACACCACCCCCACCCTCACCCGTGATCTCCGGTGGTTCTACTGCTCAAGGCGAAATGACCCAGCCAGCATTAGGAGGAGCTCTGCTGGCCTCTCAAAGCTTCTTTTCTCCCCAACTCCCTGCCCTGTGGACGTCTCTGGCATTATGAGCATGTAGTTTGCAGGAAATGAAAGTTTATTCTTTCAAAAAACCAAAAAGATTGAGTACCCCGTTGTGTGCAAAACAAAAGTGAATAGGTCCAGAAAACCTGTGATGTTAGTGCTTTGCCCCAGAATTCCTTCAGGAGCTCCCTGGTTCTCCAGGATGTCACAATGGGCTGTGCTCAGGGTTGGCCTGACACCTATAGCCCAGCAGCTTGAGCCTGGCACCCTTCAGCTGAACCTTTCTAAATGATGGTTCAGTTAGAGCAGCTGCAAAGAGAGGAGAGCTGGTGAGAAGTAGGGGATTACTGTGAAAAGATGAGGGTAAAAGAGAGCCCAGCATGCAGCTCAATCTAGTTGAGCCATCTCCTTCCGTCTCGGCACTTGCCCGTGTGGTAGGTGACGCTCTGTGTGAGGGCAGAAGGAAACGATGCCCTGGGGCCCAGTTATCCTTTCTCACTTAATGTGCCTCTGGGGGCTAGAACAGAACAGTCTCCTTGTTGCGGATAGGGAGGACACAGCTTCATCAAGCCCAGGTTTGGACCCTGCCCATCAGCAACCTGCGGTGCTCCAGCAGTGAGAAGAACACCCACTGAGTTGGTATGTGCCGAGGCATTTCTGGGAGCAGTTATTTCATTTTTGGACCCAGGAAATCAGCACCACTGAACTGCAGCTTGCCCCCTTTGTCATCGTGGCTCCCAGCTGCGGTTGTTGCTCTGAGGACTCAGAGCAAGTTGCTGCTGCCATCTATGGTTTGTCTTGGGGGAAGCACATGGTTTGCCTGCTGGAAAAGGAAGCAGCTGCCTTGCAGATTCAGCAACACAGCACCCTCTCTCTATCTGAGGGGAAAATAAACACCAAGATGTTGGTTTCCCCCAGTGTCAAACCCATTATGAAAACCTGTGTTTACTGACCTACCATCATTTTAAAGCAGTTCCATTTGAACTGCAATCAAATCTCCAAGTGACCTTTCTGTCCCTCCGCCCAGCATTCCTGAAAGGGCCTGTTGTTTCTTTGGTTCAATGAAGAAACCTTCTGTGTAGTTAAGCAAGTGTTTTTCCAGTCATGTTTCCTGGTGAGTTACAGAAAGATTATTGTTGGGTCTTGGTGGTGGTGGTGGTGGTGGTGGTGTTTTCTTTAATACTCCAACCTCCCTAACCCCTTGATATCCCCAGACACTTAATTTTTTGCCTCCTTAGTGGAAGAGAGCACAGTGAGCTGAGCAGCTCTGTGGGGTCTTTAGAAGTTTGTAGTTTTTTCAGATCCTGGTGTAAGCTGACTTCTCTCTGTCCCACTCCCCAGGGCCTGGGAGCCTTCCAAAGTGAGGTGTACACACGGGAATGGGCCACAGAACCGCCCCCTGCAAGCCAGGAATGCACGTCCTGCCTGATGTGTTCATATAGTGTGCGGTTTTCTGTCTTACAGTTGTTTGTTGGGCTTGGGTTCCCTTATGAGGGTCCAGCTCCCCTGGAGGCTATCGCAAATGGATGTGCGTTTCTGAATCCCAAGTTCAGCCCACCCAAAAGCAGCAAAAACACAGACTTTTTCATTGGCAAGCCAACTCTGAGAGAGGTAAGCATCTATCAAAATTATTCTACTTTGAATAATATGAATAATAGCTATTTATTGAGTGCTAGTGTCGATATTAACATCATTTAACATGGTTGGGTGGGAGATGAAGATGTGGAGGCTTAGAGAGACAAGTGACCTGATCATGTCATCACCTTGCGAGTTAGGGACAGTATTTGAGGCTGTTTCTGCCTTCGCCAAGTAAGGGATCTTGACACTGTACCCCAGCTCTAGCTTATTGTAAACTCAGACATTCTAGCCTTGTGCTTATAGCTGAACTCTAATTTCCTGAATGTTTGGAGTTTAAGGAGTGAGGTCAACTGGTTAGCAGATATTTGTGGAGAATCTGCTCCCTGTGATGGGCTTTGGAGAATAAAAAGTGGGCTGTGGGAGTTTTCAAAGAACGTCAACCTCAGGATACCAGGAATATTGTGGGCAGTTGAAGTAATGTGACTTATTTTTCACCCACCATCCCGAGATGTAATCCTGCCATTGCTAGAACCATTTACAGAAGCCTCATTTGAATTGCCTTCAGAGATCCTTTTGAAAATCTGCAGTGTGTGATGCATCACTGTTGAGGGTAGTTGGATTTGATTTAGAGCAATAAAAAAAAGTCTTTTACAGCTAAGTGTGAGTGATCAAGCTGAATGTTTATGCATCTGTCAGAAACAGGTGTGTGCAAGAAACCATAAGATTGATTTTCTCATTATTTCTGTGTAGTTAATAGTAAGTGGCTCTGTAGGTTGCTTATAAAGGTAAGTCATAGCAGCATCCTTGTCATTCAGGGCCTTTGATTGGGGGATTACATTGATGAGCAGCCCTCCTATGGCATATCAATGTAGAACGACAGTTTATAAAATGTAAATTTTTCTATTCTACTTTTAAACCCTCTGAGTCATTTTCTCTCCCCAAGAGTATATAAGGTGCATTTTCAATGATTATTTTGTATTAGTCAGTCAGAAACCTTGACAATTTACAGAACTGATTATTTTGAGAGTTATTTTTCTCTGACCCTTTCTATCATTGTTGAAATGGCTAAAGGAGATAGAAGATCAGTAAGATCCATAGTTTATCTATGAAAGGTTAATCTGTGGCCCAGATAACTTCCAACAAGGGTTACCTGTGTGTAGGTGGGAGATGGGATGGGGCGGGGGGTCCCTTCTAGAATAATAATTTGAATTCTTCATTTGGGGAGTGGTTTTGTATTAAGAGGTCAGTTTATTCATTCATAACTCAGCAATACTTAATGCACATCTGTGTGCTAGGTGCTATAGGAAGTGATAGGACATAGAGACTAGGGACATCCAGTCTGCCATGAGCCTATTCTTTTGAAAAGTTTAAAAAGATGCTACCCAGCAGTGAAAATATCTCAGGTTAGTAATCCCTGTTTTAGCATGTGACTGTCTTGTTTGAAACTTTGGAGTTAGGGGTGGAACAGAAATGAATAAGTCATCCCTTGGGTTTTTTGTTTATTTTTGACAAATATATATAAGGTGTACACCTTGGTGTTTCGATAAATATACACATTGTGAAATAGTCATTACAATCAAGCTAATATCCATCAGCTTACATACTAAATAGATTTTTTTTCATGGCAAAAACACATATCTCCTTTTTTGGCAAATTTCAAGTATGCAATGCAGTATTGTTCACTGTAGTCATAGTGCTGCACGCTAGCTCTCCAGAACTTACTCAACTTGCATAACTCAAACTTTGACCAAGGTCTCCCCAGTCCCCGTGCACCAGTTTCTGGGAATCACAAATCTGTTCTCTGCTTCTGTGAGTTCACTGTTTTACATACCACATCGATGTGGGATCATGCAGAATTTTCCTTCAATGTCTGGCTTGTTTCACTTAGCATAATGTTTTCCACATTCATCCATGTTGCCACCACTGACAGAATTTCCTTCTTTTGTAGGCTAAATATTTCATATACACGTAATTTGTTTATCCATTTATCCTCTGGAGACCACTTAGTTTGGTTCCATATCTTGGCTATTATGAATAACACTGCAGTATACATGGGAATGCAGATACCTCTTTAACATACTGATTTTAATTGCTTTTGATATATACCCAGCAGTGGGATTGCTGGCTTATGTGGAGTTCTATTTTTTTATTTTTTGAGGCACCTCCATTTTCTTTTTCATTGTGGCTGTAGCATTACATTTTCACCAGCAGGGCACCAAGTTTTCCTTTTACCACATTCTTGCCAGGTACTTGTTATCTTTTGTCTTTTTGATAAAAACCATTTTAACAGGCATGAGGTGATATCTCCTCGTGGTTTTGATTTGCATCTTCCTGATGATGAATGATGTTGAGCACCTTTTCATATGTTTGTTTGCCTTAAGTATATCTTCTTTTGAGAAATGTCTTCAGATTATTTGCCTGTATGTATGTATATATACACACTGTATATACATATATACATATATATGCCTGTATGTACACACACACACACACACACACACACACACACACACCATTTTGTTTATTCATCTGTTGATGGATATTTGGGGTGTTTACACCTTTGGCCATTGTAATGCTGCTATGAACAGTGGTATACAAGTATTTTTTAGTCTCTGCTTTTAATACTTTGAGGAACCTACAAGTAGACTTGCTAGAATTTACTTTTTATTGCCGGGTGCGGTGGCTCAAGCCTGTAATCCCAGCACTTTGGGAGGCCAAGGCGGGCGGATCATAAGGTCAACCGAGATCGAGACCATCCTGGTCAACGTGGTGAAACCCTGTCTCTACTAAAAATAAAAAAAATTAGCTGGGCATGGTGGCGCATGCCTGTAATCCCAGCTACTCCGGAGGCTGAGGCAGGAGAATTGCCTGAACCCAGGAGGCGGAGGTTGCGGTGAGCCAAGATCATGCCATTGCACTCCAACCTGGGTAACAAGAGCGAAACTCCATCTCACAAAAAAAAAAAAAAAAAAAAAAAAAAAGAATTTACTTTTTATTTTGAAATAATTTTACTGGTACAGAAAAGTTGCAAAAATAAAACAGTTCAGGCATACCCGTCATCTAGCTGCTGCTATGGCAGCTTCTACGAAACTACAGTACAGTGGTCAAAACCAAGAAATTAACATGGGTACCATAGTATTGTCTAAACTACAGACTTTAATTGGACTTCACCAGTTTTTCCACTAAGAGCCTTTTTCTGTTCCTGGATCCAGTTCAGTACCCACATTGCATTTAGTAGTAGTGTCTTCTTAGTCTCCTCTGATCTGTGACAATTCAGTCTTTCACTGTCACCCATGACCTTACCATTTTAAGGAACACAGGTCAGCTTTTTTTGAATACTTTCTCAATTTGGATTTGGCTGATGTTTTCCCATGATGTGTTTGAAGTTTTGTATTTTTAGCAAGAATATCCCAGAAGTGATGTACCGTCCTCAGCACATCATATTAGCGGGCATATGATGTCAACATGTCATACTGATTGTGATGTTAACCTTGATCACTTGGTTAAGGTAGTGTTTCCCATATTTCCTAACTATGAAGTTATTCTTTTTCTCTATAGTAGGAGTAATACTTTGGGACTATGTGAATATCCTGTTATTCCTCAAATTTTTTATCATATAGCAGTGGATTTGTATAGTATCACATAGTATATAAATAATTATCATATCATATAGCAGTGGATCATGTCTACAACAGTTATTACTGTGGTATTCTGATGGTGATTTTCTGTTTCCCTCGTGATTTTTTAAATGCATGCAAAGCAAAGAAGCCCATCTCTTTTCTTACTGCAGTTTCTACATACAAGCCTTTGGGAAATGAGACAAAAGTATCTGAGATTAAATTGGCAACTGACACGTTTTCTTAATATTGGCTCTAAAGGTTTTAATGATGCTGTGGCCACTGAGTATTTTTTCCTGGAAAAAAAAAAAAAAAGACACTCTTAAACACAATCTGAACATTGCCCAGTGAATGATGTAATGTTTCATGGATCAGATCAGCCAGTGTGGCATTATCAAGAAAAATATGTTCATTGTTTTCTATCAGTTGCCATCATTTTGTAATTTACTTTTTGCAGAAGTCATGGAAGGTTTTCATTCTTCATGCTATAAGAAGAGAATAGGTATTAGAGCTGCCACACTGGCATTTGGTTCCTCCTGTCCCTTCATCCCTTCACATGATTCCACCAGCCCTTAAATGTGATGCTGTTAGAGAAACTGTGGGATCCTTTCCACAGTTGCTCAGCGAGTGACCTCACACAGATGACTCTCATGAGTCCTAGGCTCCCCCAGGAGGGCAGGATGCAGAAGGGAGTTGACAGGTGTTTAATGTGTCCCCACAGGATGGTACTAGTTGCTGCATTAGGAGAATTCATCAATGTACATTTCCTGTTTTCCAGGAGCTCCAAATCTGATATGAAAGAGTTATAGGACAGACATGTAATCAGTGGAAGTGCATGAAAAAATAGCTAAGTGAATTCAGGAGAGGAGTTGAACTTGGAGTTGTGCCGGGTGGATGATGTGCAGGGTTAGCTGCTAAGGGGATAGTGGAGGGGCTGTGCTTTAAAGGGAAGGGAGAGCAGGTCTCAAGCCAGAGAAGCATGAATACTGACAAGCTGGGGAGTCCTCAAGAAGGGCAGTTTGCTTTATGCAAGAGGGCGGGTTCCATCTGACAGCTGGCTCCCTCTGGCAACATCAGACAGCTCCAAGAGGGACCAATGAGCTTGATCTCATGGCCAGGTGGGTCACCCTGTCCTGCTCTGTCAGCTCACAAAAGTCCCCCAGATTCCCCTAACCAAAGAAGCTTTTAATGGGAAAAGAGCTGTCAACAGGTCTATTTCTAAGAGTCAAAAATTCCCAGAAATTATTTTTCTTCCTTAACAAATGGAAACATTGTAACCAGAGTATGCATAATTACAAAGCTAATCTTGCATATCTAGCAGTAAATGATCCACATAAATTGATTATATCAACTCCGTGTATGTCTCTTTGCCTTCATTTGAAAAGAAGAAAAGTCCAGGTATCTAAATATGAGTTTAGCTTTGTTTTTATTTTTGCATTGGACCAGTTTTTCAAACCGTGATGTCTACTGAGAGGGGGAAAAGTTCCACAATGCCCTAAGTAATGTGGCTGGTTCAGATTATATTTTAATATAAATTGGATTTTTACCTTTACGTTGGGAAACATATGAATAGGTTCTTGATCATTATTCTCACATTTTGTAAGCCATTAGAAATACTCTGGCTGCAGGGTTTTTTTGTTTTTGTTTTTTTTTTGCCTTTTTTTCCATAAAGAGAACTCATGTTCTCCTTGGAGATTTAATAGCCTCTCCGAGATAATGTCTCATATTTAGTAAGATTTTCATTACTTTTACAAACTATACTCCAGTAAATTTACTGATTGATATACAATGAAGTAGCTTAGATCAGATGGTTCTCAATAAATTAACAAGAAGGAACATAACATTCAGAGGGGAACTAATGAATCACAAGATGCTTCACTTGTTAAGTAACCTTCAGTAAATGTAAAAGGATAATAGCTCAGCATTTTGTATTTTCAGAGTGCCAGGAGCAACCTTGTAAATAAGCAGAGACCTTAAAAGGCGGAAGAGGAGAGAGACTGCTGAAATGTAAATTACTGAATAGTGACATTGATGACAACTTTAAATACCCCGATTCTGTCAGAAAAACTAATCAGTTTGTTCTCCAGGCCACACAATGAAAATGATGTGACGTTTTGCTCATCATCAGAAAATACAGGCCTAAATTCAGTCCTAAATTTAGTTTGGCAGGTTGTAAAAGCTGGACCAAAAGGCTGGTGTTTACGTTGGGCTTTCGTTTGTCTTTGTCTTAAGAACCCAAAGACATGCTTTAAAATCATTACCTTCCTTTTTGTCCAAAGCTAAGAAGTTGTTGAAGGACTTGGATTTCAAATTGGCTCTTCTTCTTTCCGGCTTCTGTGGTCTTGGGGGACGTGTAATTGCCTCTCAGTCTCTGAATCTTCATTGATGCATAATAAACCTGATAAATCATGTTTGTGCAAGCGATTAGCCGGACACCTGACACAGCCTAGGGCTTCCTTGGTAAGTGCTGAGTCCAAAATGTGTGCTGAGAAAAAAGAAATGGAAGTTTCCTGAGCTCTGTGGGCCGGCAGAGAGTCTGTACCTTCCCTCACTGACCATAGAGCTGAGCCAAGGAAAAGGGCACCTGTTAGAAGGGTGGGAAACTGAAGAGGCAGATGAGGGGGTGCTGCTGGGTAGAGACCCCGATAACCTGCAGCCAGCAGAGGCTCACTGCTGGGCCCAGGGACTTGTCGGGCTTCCTGCCTTGGAGAGCACATGCATGCTCTTGGTGTGGTAGGATACAAAGAAGAGTGGCTAAGGGAAAGATGGAGGAGTGCCCGTTAATTCCTCCAGCCCTCTGAGGATACTGGAGTCTGAGGAAAAGAGGAGAATCAGATTGGCTTCCAAAGCAAAGGCCTCAGCACTGCCAGACCCAGTATTTCCTATGATTATAAATATGAGATGAAAGTTGTGAATTATATAACCTTGCCTACCTGTGTCATTTCAAAAGGGAATAATTCTCTAACTCAAATAGGATGGAGAAATAAAAGGAAAATAATTTCTAATAAAGTGATACATACTTCCGTCTTATGGAGTCAGGAACTGTAGTACTGTCCCATTCCCAAGAGTTATACCAGACACTGATGCCTTGTTCCTCCTCACAGTGAGTGTTTTTATTTAAAAGGAGTGCAACATCCTGTTGAATATGCTCAGCCTTTTTACTTAAAATTGACATTATGAAGGGGGAGCGAAGCCTGAGTGTGTTTACATATACCCACATATGAACAGAATTGCCAGTAATGCAATACCTCCAAATCTAGACTAATGTAGGTGTGTTTTACTGGGGGCTCTGACATCCTCAGTGGCATTGACTTTGCTGCTTTGATCTTTCTGAAATGGTGACAGCTCATTGATGACATTTCAGATAAAAGAGAGCACAGATACTGCTTCGTTTACATAGTGATTATGTCTCTGGATAATTCAGTGTATGTTTAAACTGTCAAAAAATTAGATTCTGGCTGGGCACAGTGGCTCATGCCTGTAATCCCAGCACTTCGGGAGGCTGAGACAGACGGATCACTTGAGGCAGGGAGTTGGAGACCGACATGGCCAACATGGTGAAACCCCATCTGTACTAAAAATACAAAACTTATCCAGGCGTGGTGGTGTACACCTGTAGTTCCAGCTACTCAGGATGCTGAGGCAGGAGAATCACTTGAACCCAGGAGATTGCAGTGAGCCAAAGTCACACCACTGCACTCCAGCCTGGGTGACAGCGAGAGTCTGTCCTCAAAAATAAATAAATAAAAAGCTGGATTCTATAAGCCCACATGAAAGCCCCACAGGGTGTTTGAAAGTTTCATGGGCAGTGGACAGTTATTCCTGTGCGGGACTGTCTTGCACATTGTGAAGCAGCTTATGTCCCTGCTTCCCACCCACAGACTAGGAGTAGCACTCTCTAGTTATTATGGTAGCTGAAAATGCTCTCACACATGTCTAGAATGCTCCCTTTACAACATGACCTTACAGGGACGTGAGGATAGAGGTGGAAACAAAATGAGGGGATAAATTTAGCTGTATTAAAGAATGGACTCAACTGAGTGCAGTGGCTTGTGCCTGTAATCCTGGTACTTTGGGAGGCTGACAAAGGAGAATCACTTGAGGCCGGGAGTTTGAGACCCACCTGGGCGACATACAGAGACCCTGTGTATACCAAAAAAAAAAAAAAAAAAAAAAAAAAAATTAGCCAGGGACGATGTGTACATCTGTAGTCCTGGCTACTCAGAATGCTGAGGCAAGATGATCTCTTGAGCCCAGGAATTTGAGGCTGCAGTGAACTATGATTGCATCACAGCATTCCAGCCTGGGCAACAGAGCAAGACCCTGTCTTTGGCGGGGGGAAATAATGGACATTTCATGAATTCAGAATTGTCACTGTTTGCACTTGGTTTCTTTGACCACACATTCTTTTTAAAATAAAACCTCCTTTAGGATAAAAACGTCTTTGTTTTTCTGAATGTCATGCTAATGATTATTCCTGAAACCACTTAAAAAACTCTGTGTATTTCTGATGGTCTTATTTTTTTCCTTTCTATCACTTTTTGTATGCACCATGACTTTAGCCTCCTGGGACTTTACAGCCTTGATTTTTCTTGGAATTGTCTATGGTTACCGGTCTGTCTTAGCCAGGCTAATAGGTAGATACTGGTTTGATCTATTAATAGGTGATTTTCAAGGCTGGGTTCTTGATGTGATGTTGAGGGTTCGTGCCACCTGTAGCAGCTTCCTTGTCACCTGGTTATGACATTATCTTATTTCCAAGTGGGATTCAAGATGCAGAGCCATCACTGTTTAATTTTTGTCTGCTTATGGATGGTTTTGATCATCAAGGGGAAGGACAGAATTCTTGTTACCTCCGTAAGTATAACTCAGTACTATAAAAAGCATAGCACTCTATCTAGCACAGAAAGTTATTTTCAAAATCGCTTGTGAGACTGAGGTGTTTTGTTCTTTTCCAGCTGACATCCCAGCATCCTTACGCTGAAGTTTTCATTGGGCGGCCACACGTGTGGACTGTTGACCTCAACAATCAGGAGGAAGTAGAAGATGCAGTGAAAGCAATTTTAAATCAGAAGGTTGGTTTATTCCACTTTCCCTCATTTCTTGATGTAACCTGAAATGTGTATAAAGCATTATAGGTCCTTGGTTTTAGTAAACAGATCTTTTCCACGTCAGCTTAACCCTGGAGTTAGAAAATAACCAAGCTATAGGATTTGGCCTGGGGATTTCATGAGTGTTCTGTGAAATGGAAACAGAGCTGGTATCCTGATATGGGCATGGATTCCATAGGCCATTTCAACCTGACTCTGGATCCCAGTCACAGGAGCAGGAGCTGGAGTCATACTTGGTTCAGGGATCTGATTGTGCTGCTCTCACAAAGATCTGAAAAGATAGTTCTGCTTGCTCTACAAAAGAGCAAGAAGGGCAAGGAATTACTGGGAAATGTTTTTATAGAAAATCTGAACATTTTATAATTTTATAGAATTTTTAATAAACATTTTATAGAATTTTGTCAAAATAACTATATTTCTGGACTCTTTTGATCAATTCGACAGACATTTGTCAGGTACTTACCATACACAGAGTACTCTCTGATGGGGCTGGGGTTGGGGGACAGGGTGTTGACTTCCATAAACATAGAGGAGGCTGGCTTCCCACCTGTCAGAAGTTTACCATCCAGTAAAGACGAGTTCAATTATCCTCTCTCCCAACTGAGCCTGCCGTGGACTCTCACAACTACACTCTGCTGCTGTACTTTGATGGGAGAACTGTTTACACTTGGTTATGATGCTTGAAGAGAAACCAGTGTGGGCATGTGGGAGGACAGGCTGGATTCACACAGTGTGGGTTCAGTTCTAGCTCTACCACTTACTAGCAGCTTCCCTTCATTTATAATGTAGGCCTAATATTACCATTTTATTGGTCACTTGTGAGGAGTAAATGAGATAATTTATATAAAGTGCTTAAATTCAGTGTCTACTACACAGTGTTTAGTCAATAGTAAGTATTCTGATTCTTGTTGATAGTCTAAATTTCTACACCATTAGCAACATGAAGTCAGGAAATACATCTGTCTCATTTCTGTATTACCAGTGTCCACATAGGGATTTTTTTACCCAGTGGATAGATGGGAGAGAGGAAGAGATGTTTGCAAGTAAGTGTAATACAAGGCTGAATATGTTCAGTGCCAAAGCAACATGCAAACACTCCAGGAGTGGAAGTTGTGGAAGCCTTTCTGGAGAATGCAGCCTTTTAGTTAAGTCTTACAGATGAGGATAATTTGCAAAGTAAAACTGAGAAGTGGACCCAGAAGGGCATGGGTTCAAAGCACAGTGTGACTGAAAGGGAAAAGGCTAGAAAGGCATATATCTTGGGAGGAATGGCCAGTTCGCCCATGTGGAGGCCATCTTACCCCTTTGGGAAACAAAACAGGATAATCAGTTTGTGGCCTGAGGAGCTGCTGATGTCAGTTAATTCAAAACATCTCCAGGGGAGTGAGGGCACTCTGATGCATTATCTGTGCTCTGCCTGCTTCAAGGTGATCTGGTTATGGGGCTTTGCTGTCAGCTTCCCATTGATGATACATACAACCCCAATCCCAGTCTTAGCAGTTTAGGGCAGAAGTCCCCAGCCTGAGGAGACGAGCTGATAAAAAAAAGTGCCAAATGGAATCTGGTTCCTCTAGGCTGCCTCAAAATATCCGCCACATGCCTGAAGCTTCACCACTGGAGTCATGCCTGTGGAGGCGAAGGTTCTTCTTTCTTGATTCTCCCAGTCCCTTAGTATGTGAGCTTCCTAGGGCTGTTGTAACACACTAGTACAGACAACTCAGTGGCTTAAAACAGCAGAAATGTATTCTCTCTGTCCTGAAAGCAAGAAGTCTGAAGTCAAAATGTCAGCAGGATCATGTCCCGCCCCTGAAGTCTCTAGGTGGGTATCCTTGCCTCTTTCAGCTCGTGGTAGGCCTAGGCGTTCCTTGGCTTGCAGCCTCAAAGCTTTGATCTCCGCCTTTATTTTGTGTCTTCTCCCTGTGTTTGTCTCTGTCTTTTCCTTTTATGCAAGATTAGGGCCCAACCTAATTCAGTGTAACCTCATCTAACTGGGTTACATCTGCAAAGACACTAATTCCAAGTAAGATCACATTCATGGGTGCTGGGAGTTAGGGCAGCAGATCTCTTGAAGGGGCACAGTTTAATCCATAACATTTAGGGTAATGCGTGTGCTCTTGAGGAGAGTCATTTAAAAGCTGAGGTAGAGGCAGAAAAGAAAAACACACCAAGAAACATTATGATCAAACTGCTGAAAAGCAAGAATAAGGAAGAAAACCTTGAAAGCAGTCAGAAAAAAATATATTACATTTAGAGGAATAATGGTATTAAAAAAAGCCAACTTTTCATCGGAAATAATGGAGACCGTAAAAGGGGCCTCGGGAGCCAGAATATGTGGGTCCTTTCAGTAGGCCATGGTAAGCGTTCAGGGGTTTTTTTCTGGGGTATTTTGCGGGGGGGGGGGGGGTATTTTTAGTTTATTTTTAAATGTTCAGGATTTTATAAGTATGATGGGAAGTTTTGAACAGGGGGATGAGATAACCTAGTTTACATTTGAAATCATGAAGAGAAATTACAGATTCTGCTTCACTCAAAATCCTATAGTTAGTAAACGGAGGAGCCATGAGTCAAACCCTGGCCTCCTGGTACCTTCTAAGACCGTTTCTTACTGAATGATGTCAAACCACATCTGTCAGGTCAGACTATGGAGGGCTTCTCATGGAGGCTGATCTCTGAAAGCAGTTGCCTGTAGGAGTTATCCCCTGACTTGGAAAGGTGAGCGGGTACTGGTGGAGATAGGAAATCTCACAAGAAGGGAGGTCAAGAGGAGAAAATGGAGGGGAAGATAAGGGAAAGTTTCCAAGGTCAGCAGGAACTTCACAGTGCCATCTGCAGGCATCCGTCCTGTGGCCCTTGCCATAAGAGTAACAGTCCTTTATTATTATTATTATTATTTTAAATAACAAAGTAGGATACCCAAGAATACTTCCTTGCTTCTCCACAGCTGGCCGAGCTTGGGTTTCTCAATGACTGGATGTGATTTAGCATTCTCCTTCACTCTGTCCCCCAAAGAGGCCTTCACTTGTTCCTAAAGAACTTTTATGCAGAAAACTGCCCAAGCTCCCACCTCCCTAGTCCACATGACAGCTTTCACTTCCAGGGCTTGCCAGAGTTCTCGAGAGCTTTCCAATGCAGAAGGCCCTGCCTGCCCTCACCCACAGGGTCCAGCAATATAGATCTCTCTCCCTCCCCTCCCTTCTTCCCTCCTTCCTTCCTTCCCTCCCATGCTTGCTTTTTGCTTGTCCTTTACAGGAAAATTGTTTGGCTTCATATCCTTTAAAATAGTGAATGGCCCAAAGCAGTGAATGAATCCACATCCCTTTGGTTAAACTGGGCTTGGTTGGTAGGAGAACAGAGGAAGAGTCATATTTCTGTATTTCTGGCTTTGAACCCTTTGAATTAATTCTCTTTCATTTTCTAAGGGATTCCCTTTGGAAATGTTGTTGGAATGACACTTGAGTACATGGCATGCTTCCTAACACATAACCAAATCTGTTTATCTCCTGAAAGATGACCAATGGATGTTTATTTCACTCTACAAATCCTACTTTAACACTGATTAATGAACCCAGATATGCCGTGTTTTCTGTTTTAGATCATTTCTTCTATGAAACTTTGAGAGGAAACTTATCTCTAGGCCGGCAGTATGCACGCCCCTAGTCCCAGGTACTAAGGAGGTAAGGCAGGAGAATCCCTTGAACCCAGGAGGCAGAGGTTGCAGGGAGCCAAGGTCATGCCACTGCACTCCAGCCTGGCAACAGAGCAAGACTCTGTCTCAAAAAATAAAAGAAAAACTTTTTACATTTTGTGTTGAAGGGCTGTGTCTGGGTTAGAGAGGGAACAGTACGTTCAAAAGCTGGAGTTGACAAGGAACTAACTGAGAACGTGAAAGTCAGTTCTTCAGAGTATTTTGAGCTCTTCAGAGATGAGCTGTCTAGGAATAGAGTGACCTCTCTGTTCTTGCAGAATAGTCTGCCATAATATTACAGTATTTACGGCTTAGCCTCTTTTAGCTCTATTCAGACAGATGTAGGCCACTGTGGCCCACATTTGTCCATTTGCTCAGCATTTGAAGACAACTAAAATTTCTGAAGATCATGGTTGAAGATTTTGATGTAATGTATAATTTGACACACAAGAAAAGGGGAGAAGATGCCCTAAGACCAACTACTTGGCTGCCCACTAAGGAGTGTTATTTCTGTTAATTGTCCCATTTTCAGCAAGCTTCTGTTTTGCCTAGTTCTCCACCCTATAGACTTAAGCAAAGACTTAAGAGGTAGCTGGTGAAGGTGCCTCCCCTCCCCCCTCCCGCCGCCGTCTACCCTATTGCTGAGAGGAGCTGTTGGGCTATCTGAAGCAATAATAAGACTATATTGCTGGTGATTTTCTCCCAAGTGAAATTTCCATTTTAGATTGGTAATGCCCCTGAAAACACAGGCCTCATAGTGTAGGCAGACACTGTACAACAGAGATGAAACCCACATTTCTTCCCCTTCTCTAAGGTGTCACAGTCTTCATAAGATTGCCTCCTCTACCCTGAAGAAGCATCCTCTAGAGTTCCCTACTCCTCTCAAATAAAATCTAGGCTCTTTGATACAGAAATCTCAAGCCTTTTTTGGAAATTCAGTGAATTTTCCACCTTACCTCACCAGCTTCCGTAACACTGAACTGCAGTTGCCTGCTGTCCTTTCGCGTTAGAGAGCACACTACTTGCTCCACCAAGGATGTCTTCAGCATCTTGGCCCTCCCCAGTTTGGGCTTGCTAGACTCACAGCCTGCCTTAAAAGCCCAGAATGAGCAGAATTCTGCTTTGACCCTTTAGCTTCCCACGACCTCCTAGCTGAACTCCTTGTGACACTCTTTATTTTTGCATCCTGAATTCTTTGGGTACATGCTAATCTCCCCTACTAATGCAGACCAATGCTTTGGTCACTGTTACGGATCCTGAAACGGCTCGTTGTGTGCTTTAGAGCAGTGACCAGGCATTCATTCAACTGATGTTCACTAAGTTCCTACATGTGCCACACTAAGCCCAGCACTAGAATGCAAAGATGACCCAACAGCATGGACTCTGCCCCATGGAACTTAACTGCTAGCAAGTGGTAACTGCCACCTTTTGTTGAATGCCCACTATGTGCTAGACACTACACTAAGCACCTTTTTTCTCCCAGATAATCTTCACAGCCTAACAAACAGGAGATTTTCTTACTACCCTTTTATATGTGAGGAACCCAAGACTTAGAGATGGCAAGTAGTTTGCTTAGAGACCCATACCTACTAAGGATCAGAGTAAGATCATGACTTGCAAGTCCATAGTCAGCCCTCATGAGGCCACCTCCCGGTGTTAGCACTGTGTATTGAGTGAGTTGGTGGAGGACTGGGTAGGCAGTACAGGCTCTCTGTCCTTCTCCTTCATGGTATCATGTTCTGTTTCCACAGATTGAGCCATACATGCCATATGAATTTACATGCGAGGGGATGCTACAGAGAATCAATGCTTTCATTGAAAAACAGGTAAGCCTCAGAAGTCAGTCTGTCTTTGCTGTGTACTGCTTCCTGTTACCCCATTGGGCTCTCAAGAACAGTTAAGCGCTCACTGCGTTTCTGTGGCTATTTTCCTGTTTTGGGATTCTCTAGAAGCTGGATAATAGTAGCACTGTCATGGTCACCCAAGAGAACCCGTATTCCCTTGAAGTAGGTATGTTCCTGATGACAGTGGAAGGTGAAATGGAAACTTACAACAGGAGAGATGGGATGGTTACTGTGAAGACGCCCCTGACTGTCAGAACCTGTGCCCTGAGTGGGTTCTGAGGTTCATCAGGAAGACTTGGGAGGGGGGAGAGACAGACAGCTTTCTGTTCCTACCTCATCTTCATTTCTCACCTCAGGAAAGACTAGAATAAGCAGCTGTTTCTAACCATTCTTTTAATAATACATGTTCAGCAATTCTAAATGTTAGGACTTTTTAGAGGTTTTCAGACATCTGAAAGCAGGGCCCTTTGTCAAATGAAACCTTGTAATAAGTATATAAAACAAATAAAAAGCAGGACAAAGCTAAGGAGGTGCTGAGAGTCCCACCTTCCCCAGCAAGGCCTGGAAACTGCAGCATGTGCTCCTGGAAGTAAAGGCCAGGAAACTGTTGCTGTCATTTTATAACGTTTTCATTCCTTGGACTTCAAAAGCAACTTACAGCTAGAAATAGACAGACTCAGAACCCCTGTGGGTAGGAGAATATGAGCTCTTTGACTAGATTCCAGAAATCAGGTGCTCTTAAAGGGTAAAGCTTTTTTTTAAAGGCAATCAAGGGACCTTTACACAATAGGGGATGAGGATGGTGCAAGCTGAAAATAGAAATGCTGTGCTGAAAATCTAAGTAGGCCCAAAGTGGGCTTCAAAGGAAGACTTGGTGGTTTGAGGAGACTGAAACTCTGGCGAGCAGCCGACAGTCCTGGGTGCTGCCATTGGAGCTGGGAGCCATGGTCATGTACTTCAGGGTGTGGTGTGTCTGATACACTGAGATTTGTCAGCAGCAAGAGGACATACACTACAGCCAGGCCACGTGGATTTTACTCCTGGCACCATGTGTTTCTATTTGCATGACTTTGTCATGTTACTTGGCCTCTCTATTCCTTAGTTTCCTTATCTGTAAAACAAGGACGATGCTGATAGGACCTACTTCATAGGGCCGATGTGAGGATTGAATGAGCTAATACATACAAAGTGCTTAGAGCAGATCTTAGTGCTCAATAAATACAAACTGGTACTGTTAATTATTTATATATTATGCTATATTGTATTGTAATATACTGCTTTGTAATATAATTACTTGGTTTCATGAGAAACCATTTCAATCTTTATCTCATTCAGCCTTTATATGACACCGGAATGACAGTATCATCACAACTCTAGCAACCACATCCATACAGATTTTGTGCCAGTGCGTGCCAAACACATCATAAAATATCATCTCATTTAATTCTCACAGTAATTCCTGGAGGTGGTAGTAATAACCCCATTATTTAGCTAGTGGAAACCAAGACTCACAGTTACCAGGCTCACAGGTTGCGGAATCAAATTCGATACTGGTTTGATGTGAGGCCAAGTGTGCACCAGCAGTACTTACCAGGACCTCAGGAGATGGAAGGTGTCCAGAGCTTTACTTCCCATCCTCTTGCATCTTCAAGGGCTGCTCACCCTTCCTGCTGCTGCAGGGAGGAACTGCAGGGACTCCTTCAATTGTGGGTCTTAAGACATCACAGCTCTTGCCGCCATCGTGGTGGCTGTCTTGAGATCATACTAAGATCCCTAACAGTTGCTGTTGAAACCCTCTGCCTGTCTCCACTTCCTCTTAGGGAAAATAGTTACTCAACCACTAGGCATAAATAACTCTTGATCAGGTTTATTTCAAGGCTTTTATTTCTCCCCTGAGGCTCAGGAATCCCAGCCAGTCTTTAAATGTTATCAGGTCCTCTGTAACTCTTGCTGTGTTTCCTTTCAAACAGGAAGGTCGTGTTCCCCAAAAAGTCCTAGCTAAATGCTCCATAATGCAGAGGCTCTACCTGGCTTCACCTCTGTATCCCTAGTACCCTGCTATTTACATGGCCAGTGCGCAGTAACTTTCAGGTGACAGAAACAGTGAATGGATGAATGATCAGTGAGTGTGCTTTTTATTCCTGTGTGTCAGGAACCAGGAAGCTCATCTGGGACCTTATGATTTGGAAAACATGTTACTAAGCATAGTAATAAAACTGCAGCCCCTAACCCCCACCATGTAGGCTTTTCGGCAGAGATCTGCAGTTCACAGAAATCCCGAGTTGTTTTGTTTTGTTTGCCTGGTGGTGTTGATTCATTCCTGTACTCTGAATATTTGTTAGCTGGAGCATGCCACGAACTGTGTGGTCAGTTGGGGTGGAGGAGATCTCCAAGTCCCCATCCCTGCCCTCAAGTAGCTACAAGTTTCATGGGGAAGGCAGCCAAGCCCACAGGCAGTGCCACTGCTGTAGGTTCAGCTTAGTAATAGTGAAGTAACGGGATGCTTTGGGATCACATGGCCCAGCCTGCAGAGGGAGGACTGGGGAGAAATGCTAGAGTGTATCTGAAGGCATCTTGTAGGAGGTGAGTCCTGAAGGCAAACTGGTAGCACAGATGGAAGGCTGGACAAGTCCAGATGTAAAGGCCTGGAGGAAAAAAAAAAGGTTGTCCTGGGGAATTATAGACACTTGACTGAAGGAGAGGGATGAGGTAAGAGACCAGGCTAGAGGAGATTGCAGAATGTGAAAAGATGCTGAGGCTTAGCTGAAGAATTCCAGTTTGATTCTGGGATAATAGGAAGCTAAAGAAAGGCTTTGTCACCGGCAGAGGAGCAGTGGAACTATCAAATTGGGGCTTAGAAAAATCATTCCGGGAACCTTGTATTTGGGCATTTCTTATTAAACATTCTCCAAATGCTCCTAAGTGAGCATTAAAGGAGCCTGTTTTGAGTTTATCCCAGAGATTCTGTTGAAGCCAGAATGTTCCCCTGATGCCAGAAGGAAGATGGGAAGCCAAGACCCCATTGGTTCACAGATTGGGTTTTCTTCTTCTTTTAGATGCAGGCCCCAGTATTTTATAGGTTGGCATATTCGTTATTTTTTGCAACTAGACGAATATCGTCAAAGAGCAGCGAGGATGGAGAGGTGTTCCTGGTATGAACAGGAAAGTCTAAGCTCCGAGGAGGCACTTCCTATACCTTGAATGGTAGGAGCACTGCAGCCCTAATTAGGCTGATAACTGCCTTCAGAGTTATCCATGTGATCTGCAAGGAGAACACGGAAGCTTTTACCCCAAAAAACTTTCAGGTTGTCCATCACACTCAGCCAGTGGGCACCAGAGGGTCCCAAGTGACAGTAATTGAGGGCAGCCTGGGCTTCAGTGTACAGCTGAGTAGTCGCCAGCAGGAAACTCACCTCATACCCAACCCTCCCTGGGTGCAGGCACCCGATGAGAAACACTCCTGGATCTAGGAAAACTACTTGCTCTTTCCTGTTAATGTCTCCACTCCCTTTACTGTACTAAAAATGTTGATTCAGAGCGCATGCTCTTTTAAATCAGCTCTCTAAAAGAGATGCTGTCTCCCTCCGGCAGGGGGAAGTTCTTTGTAATCTGTTGTTCCCTATCCTGAATGCTGCTGGGCTCATTAAGGTTTTCGTTATGCGTATGTTGGGAAAGTCTGGATTAGCCTCAGGTCAGAGAGTATAGCAGGGCTTTTTTGAAGGAATGGCAATTTCAGACTGATTTATAAAAACCATACATATACTCTTGAGTCCTATTTTCTATTTTCTGTAAAGACACTGGAAATATATAGGATGGTCTCAGTCATGTTAATTTGTAAAGAGCTGTGTAATTCATGTGAAAAGCAATCTGAAGCGATGGAGGGTGAAAAATTAGAGTTAACTCCAAGGATGGCTGTGGAATCAGCTGAAGGTCCCAGGATGTCTGTTCATCAGAGCCTAAAATAAGCTCACTGCAGCGTGTTCTAGATGCAAGGATATGCCTGTTGCGAATCTGGATGGTCCAAAAGTGGGAGCAATGGTGGAGGTGACAGATTGCAAGGAAAGAGGAAGAAAGTGAAAAGAGAAGTTTGGTACTAGCTTGAGGAATGTTTACTCTTGAGAAATCAATAGCTTTTCTTTACCCAGTCATTCCTGCATCCAAAGAGACAGGGTAGGTAATGATTTAGCACCGAACCCTAGCGGCTGACTGCCTGGGTTCACAGCTTGGCTCTGCTCGCCACTGTGTTTCTGACCTTGGGCTGGTTACCCAACATCTCTGTGCTCTTTCCTTTTCTGAGAAATAGGGATAATGCAACCTACCCATCAGGCTGGTGAAGGAAAGAGTAGTTGATAATGTTTAGCACTAAGAACAATGCCTGGCCCTGTGGGTGCTCTCAAAGCCTTCACTATTTGTTGCTGCAGGAGCCCAGAAACCAACCAAGGTGTGTTTTTCAAACTGGCTCATTGACGTGTTCACTGCGGATAGGGTTACAATTCAGTGATTTTTTTTTTTCTTCAGCAAATTGGTAGTGTTACACAACTACCACCACACTCTGGCTTTGCGGCATTTTCATCACCCCAAAAAACACATTTGTCCTTGTTAGCAGTCAGTCCTTGCTCGTACCCCAGCGCTAGGAAACCACTGATCTGTTTCCTGCCTTTTTAGATTGATTATACTTTTCTGGAGATTTCTGGCTTCTTTCACTTAGCAGTATGTTTTGGGGGTTCACCTATGTTGTTAAATTGTGTCAGAACTGATTTTATGGCTGAGTAGTAGTCCATGTATGGATATATTAATACCACAATTTGTTTATCCATTCACCAATCAA
This sequence comes from Saimiri boliviensis, assembly GCF_048565385.1. Taxonomy (NCBI): domain Eukaryota; kingdom Metazoa; phylum Chordata; class Mammalia; order Primates; family Cebidae; genus Saimiri; species Saimiri boliviensis. The sequence continues at coordinate 124,135,168 of NC_133453.1, forward strand.
TGGGCTTTGGGGTTAGTTCTACATTTTGACTAATGTGGTGCTGTTGTGAACATTCACATGCGATTTGTGTGTGGACCTATGTATTTATTTCTGCTGGGTAGACTGCTAGAAGTGTGTCAATCAGGTAGGTTTTGGTTTCGGCTCTTCAAAGGTGAGCTTGTTGCTCAGTTGATTTGCATATGTAGAGATCATCCACGGAGATTGCTGCCTACAAGGAGCCTACAGTTTCACAGGCACTTTCGCTGTTTCTCTTGTGGAAACAAGATTCACACTCACTTCTGGGAAAAAACCCTCTGGGGCCATGAGTGGACACAGTTCACTTTAAGAGCAAGCACAGGCTGAGAATGGTCAGTTTCAGCCTGGCACCTGAGGTGTGCTCATCCAGTCAGTTACTCAATATTTATGGAACACTTCCTGTGCCAGGCCCTGGATTTCTCACCTGTAACACAGTTAACAAACGTGTGCTTTATCCCTCAAATAGCTGGCCGAACGGGGCCCAAACACCATTTTCATGATCCTACCTGTCCTACCAACTTTTTTTTTAAATCAATTTGTGGTTTTTCTTCCTCTAGATCCTGGCTGCAGGCATTTATGTTTGAACCTGTGTTCTTGGTTCCAGATGTGGGTTACCACCAAAATCCACTTGCAGTGAATCTCTCATGGACTTAGTAACTCTGTGAAAGAGTTGGCTGCAGTGGGTCGGATGACAGGTTTCTGGCCCCCCTTTCACATACCACTCAGCCCTCTCTGGCACTTCTGTTACTGCTCCTCTGCTTTGCTCTGAACAGGTGACCCTTCCACTGGCCCAGCCAACCAAGAGGATGCAAACAAGCCGGCCTCTCCACCTAGCACTTCTCCCAGGGAGCATTCTCCTCCTCATCTCTGGCCCTTTCTGTATTTTTATGGAGTTTTCCCCAGGCTGCTAAGTAGCCTTCTTTGCAAAGGTGGTGCTCTTTCCTCCTCTTCAGGGTTGGTTGTCTTCATTTGTTGAGAACATTGTTCCGTCTCATAAATCGGTTGGTTATTAGACTTTTCATTGGTTTATGGCTGCTGCATGGAAATTTCAGAATAGTCAAGCACGTTTAGAGAAATTTGGTGCCTGGTTGAAATACTTGTTAGGAAGGAATGCAGATGTTCTTGTGTTCTAAGCGGGCTTGTTAACCAGATTGGAAATTACTGTTTATATCTCATTCCGACTACATAGGAGCTCTTTGAGTTAGAATAGTTTCCTTTTCTACTTCTGCTACTGTCAGGATGCAAAAAAAACATTCAGTTTAGTTCAGCAACTCCTGCAATCTGTTCCCAGCAACAACTATCTGCAAAGCACCATGTGAGAGGTAAGCTAGTAACTTCTATGCAGCCTACAAAACCCAGATGGGCTTCCCTGTCTCCTGGAAGCCTTCTCTGATTGCTCCCACCACTTTCCCCTTCCCTAAAGTTAATCTTTTCCTTCTTGCCATGTGGCCTGTGCATCCTGTTTGGGCATTTGTTTTGTACTTTTCTATAATTTTTCGGTATTGGCCTCTCTTACTAGACCGCTCACTGAACCTCTGAGCCCAGGGAGGGGCGTGTACACTGCACACTGTGTCTCCTTCATGTTTGTATTTCCAACACCCATTGGGAGATTTTCCTAGTCATTTGTGAAGTACTAAATGAACGAATGAGGAAACCTTCAAAGCCAGCTTACGTGAGTGTTTCATGGGGGTTTGTTAAACAGCGGTGCCGTGTCTAGTCTCAGTCCTGTCTCTCTCCTGTGCTGTTGCACCAGCTTCCCGTCTCCCTGCTTCTGCTTCGCTCCTGCAGTCTGTTCCCAGCACTACAGGTCCTATAGCTGCTCTTCCCAGAAATTTTTAGTGTCTTTCATGTCACTTCAAGGAAAAGCTAGACCTTTCAATTAGACCCCACAGCTCTGACTTTGGGGCCCTCCTGGACCCCATCACTTCTGACCCATAATACACACACTCTGCCAAGCTGCCCAGAAGCCCCTGCTCCTCCTGGAATGTACTCCCTCCTCAGCTCCTCTGATCTAGGTGTTCCTCTGCCTGGAATGTTCCTCCCAGATGCTTGCATGGCTCACCCCTTTACTTCCTCGTGTCTTTTCCCGACTGTCACCGTTTCAGTGATGCCTTATTAGGACATCATCTCTGCCAGCAGTCTCACTTCATTCTTTTCTAGAATACTTATCACCTTTTAATGTACTATATATGTTGACTTATCTATTGTTTTTCTGTCTCCCTCACTGAATACAAGCCCTATGAAGGCAGGGGTTTGTGGTTCCTCTGGTTCATCATCCCTGCCCCCACACTCCAGGGACTAGATTGCACGTAGTCATGGTGACAGCTAACATGCACATGGTGTTTTAGTGTCAGGCACTTTTCTGAGCACGTTACACATAATAATTAATTAATAACGGGGGACTTAAGAGTCCACCAGGCAGTCTGAGCTCTGAGCTCTTTTGCTTTTGTGCCTAATAGCAAGCATTTGTTCAGTGAATGAAGGAATGAGTGCTTATGGTAAGGAGATAAGGCAAGTTGGCACTGCCTTATTAGCCTGTGCTGCAGTTGAATGAAACAGGATGTCCAGCCTTCCCTGAGCACCCAGTGGGGCTGGCACTTATGGGTGAGAAGAGGCTTTGACAGGGGCTTCCATTTCAGTTGTACCCTACAAGCAGCTGGGCCAAAAGGTGGCTCTTGCGGGTGTGGGTAAATTATCATATGTAATCAGCCAATTTAACTTATATCTCCAGACCCTTGCAGCGAAGAAGGTCAACCTTGAATTGACTTAATTGACTTAATTAAGGTCAACCTTGAATTAAAGAACTTGACATCTCAAAGTTCTTTCTTATCAGTCACCTCATTTTTCTCTCATAGAAATTAGATAAGGAGTGAAGGACAGATGGCATCATCCTCATTTTATGTGCGACAGCAGGCAGAGCTGAAGAGACATCTATGAAGTCCCACATCTGGAAGCCAGAATCTTAACCAGATCCCCAGCTTTCTCCTGCTACCTTCAGGCCTCCCTCTGTTAAATGTGATCACCTTTAGACCTTCCAGGTGGCACCAAGCTTTGAGAAGGTGCTGCTGCTGTTTTTACTATTTCTGATTCTGTTGACCCCCAAAACAGACTGCTGAGAGGATGCCAGACCATGCTCCTGGGGACCACCAGATAGGGTTTCTGCAGCTCCAGTGTTCATATGTAGGACTGAACTAAGCATGCCCATTGAAGGGGGTCTTGAGAAGGGAGGCTGCTGTAGTTTACACAGAAATGAAGAAACAGGGCACATCAGCCCTGCAGTGAAGCTTTAAGAGCACTTCCCATTGCCTAGGCCTTGCGGTGCCATCCTGCCCTGCTGGGGCTGAGGTGCAAGATGGTCATTCATCTAGGGCTACCCAGATTCTGCAGATGTCTCCCATGCAGTACCTTGGAAGCTCTGTGGGGCACAGGCAGCTCTTCCAAGGAGGGCTAACAGGAGGGAAAGGAGTGTTTATGGAGCACCTGCCATTTGCTAGCATTCTGCTCAGCTCCATGCCTTACTATCTGTTAGCGTCGCTCTCTGCAGACAAGTAGGAGAAGAAACTAGACCAGATAACGTGCCCAGAGCACCACAGTGGTGGGGCAAGGCTTCCAGTCTGCTCTTTCTGATTTGAAGCACAGTCCTTTGCCACGTCACTTCCTCCTTGTCAAACAAAGCAAGACTCTGCTCTAGCTTCAGGGTTTCATTTTGTTTTTTGAGACAGAGTCTCGCTCTGTCGCCCAGGCTGGAGTGCAGTGGCGCGATCTCGGCTCACTGCAGCCTTCGCCTCCCAGGTTCAAGCAATTCTTCTGCCTTAGCCTTCTGAGTAGCTGGGATTACAGTTATCCACCACCACACCCAGCCAATTTTTTTGTCTTTTTACTAGAGACGGGTTTTCATCATGTTTGCCAGACTGGTCTCGAACTCCTAAGCTCAGGCGATTTCCCCCGCCTCAGGCTCCCAAAGTGGTGGGATTACATTTGTGAGCCACTGTGCCCAGCCTCTGGCTTCAGTGTTACCCTTGCGTTGCTTCCTGTACCCCATGAGCCTGAGCATGAATAAGGAGCCAAGTTTCTAAAGAGTCCCCAAACTCAACAGGTACAGAGATGCTGCCCTGAGCTCTGTTTGTAGGTGTCACATAAGCAGAGATGGTCCACAGTTTTCTTACAAACCGTGAAAGCCCAAACAAGAGCTTTCAGCCTTCATGGATCTTCATTTCCCCAGCCTAATCCAGGACCAGGTCAAGCCAAATCTAACACAGAGAGAAACATTCCCACTTGGCTTCTTCTGATGTAGATGATATGATCTACAATCAGATTTCCCGGTTGTCTTATCCGTTCTGTTCAGTCACATGTTGTGGTGTATGTGAATTTAAAAATCTCTTTATTATAAAATATAAAGGCTGTAGAAGTTATCCAACTGCTCCTAAAGAATTACAGGTTGAGCGGGCTGGGCATGGTGACTCACACCTGTAATCCCAGCACTTCGGGAAGCCGAGGTGAGCGAATCACCTGAGGTTAGGAGTTCGAGATCAGCCAGCCAACATGGCAAAATTCCGTCTTTACTAAAAATAAAAAATTAGCTGGATGTGATGGCATGTACCTGTAATCCCAGGTACTCAGGAGACTGAAGCAGGAGAATTGCTTGAACCTGGGAGTCGGAGGTTGCAGTGAACTGAGATTGTACCACTGCACTCCAACCTGGACGACAGAACAAGAGTCTACCTAAAAAAATAATAATAATAAAAATTATAGATTGAGCATCCTTAATGTGAAAATCCAAAATCTGAAACTATTTGAGCACCAACATATACTACCATCAAAAATTTCACACATAAGTAATTTAACTTTGTTTAATGCATAAAAATGTTTAAAATATTGTATAAAATTACCTTTGGCCTCCATGTATAAGGTATACATGAAACATAAATGGATTTTATGTTTAGATTTGAGTCTCATCTCTAAGATAGCTTATTTTATATATATATATATATATATATATATATATATATATATATATATATGTAAATATTCCAAAATCTGAAAAAAATCAAACACTTCTCTTCCTAAGCATTTCAGATAAGGGATATTCAACCTATATAAACAAAGTTGCTTGCCTCAGCCAGTCAAAAGACACTTTACCTTTTCCAAATGCCCATGCCCCCATTAAGCTCTGATCATCAGTAACTCCATGGACCACTGTGTGCTTTCATTCTTCCTGTCTGATGACAACCATCCTGATGGGATGCACAGAATGTCAAAGGCCAACCAGCAGGTTTCCTGTCACCTAAGAAAGCAACGGCCACCAGTGATCGCTATGTCCCCATTCAGGGTCCAACAGGTCTGTGCAGCCATGCTGTCAGCCATAGTAGCGGCATTCAGACTCAACTTATCTTACCACCCATGGCTTCACAGGGGCCTGGATTATGCCCGAAATCACCATGAATGTAAGGAGTCATTTGAGGGTCTTCCTGTCCAATTTTCTGTCTTTGGTGTTGCCCAGGGCTGTGTGGGTCCTAAGACGCTCTGTTTACCCACTTATCCACGGTGCAGCATTTTCAGAAGATTAAGCTGCATCCTAATATCCCTCAATAATTCCGTGTGTTTCTTTCATCTCTGAATTATGAGACTTCCCGGGAATTCTGTTTTCAGCTGGTTAGAATCCACGTTTCAGGTTTCCTGCCAACTGTTTGGTGAAGCATTTTGCTTGTTCACCACCAAAACTGACTCAGGCTGGAGTACTTGAGTCCCCTCATGATAGGAACACATGAGTGGAGGGCAGCAGTGGGTTTGCCTGCCTTGTTGGAATCACAGTCCTAGATTTAAGGAGACTCTAAGAGAAGCTAGCATCAAGTAACCTGGCAGCAACCTGCAGGTGCCTGTCTCAGCATTTCTTCCTTCAAGGAGGTAGAAAGAAGCAATAACCCAAAGAAATCATCAGTAACATCTCCCTTTTTCTGATGAGGAAACTAAGGCTTCAGACTGTTAGATATTTTGCCTAAAGGTTGACACAGCTAGTAAAAGCAAGAGACAGGATGTGCTCTCAGGGCCAGCCGCCCACAGTGCCTGGGGTGGGTTTGGCTTTGTTCTTTCTTGTTGTCTTTTGGCTTATTAAAAGTGATACAAGGCCAGGCACGGTGACTCGTGCCTGTAATGTCAGTACTTTGGTGAGGCCAAGGTGGGCGAATCACCTGAGGTCAGGAGTTCAAGACCAGCCTGGCCAACATTGTGAAACCCTGTCTCTACTAAAAATAGAAGAATTAGCCAGGTATGGTGGTGGACACCTGTAGTTTCAGCTACTCTGATGGCTGAGGCAGGAGAATCACTTGAACCCAGGAGGCGGAAGTTGCAGTGAGCCGAGATCGTGCCACTTTACTCTAGCCTGCTGGGTGACAGAACAAGACTTCGTCTCAAAAAAAAAAAAAAAAAAAAAAAAACAAGCACAAGGTTTAAAAAAGAGAGAAATGGCAACAGTATGCCTCCTGGATGCAGCTCTGACCGACCTCTGTTCCGGTGCTACACCCACCTCTATGCCAAGGGACCCTCCTGGCAGCGTGAGGCCCTCATATTCCTGTGGTGGCATTCCACATGACAGACAAGGGAGGGGCAGAAACATTTCCTCAGGCTGCACTAGTGCTAGGAGCCCGGGGCCCTGAAATTACTGAACAACTCCTCCTCCACACAGATCTGGAAAGGAAACGTGAGGAAAAGTAGGATCCTCCAGCAGGACACACATTGCAAAGTACATTTCCTTAGCACCCCTGATGCTGGTACTCCATGTTGCTTCTCAGGGGCCGCCCTCCAGCCCTCTCCTCATCCCCGAGGCCTCCTTGCACTTGCTGGTTTCTTCCACTCCCTCTAGATCCCAGGGAAGACTGGCTCTGCCCCACTGGGAGCACCTAATACACATTCTTAGTAGTGGTACCATGTTCCTCCTCACCCTATCACATGCTACTTAGACTGTTTCTCCAGTTGTTGAATAAATGAAATGTTATACAGATGATTCTCGAATAACGTCATTTTGCTCTAATGTTGAGAATGAAGAAAGTTGACTCCTGGCTGGACCCCCTGTCTGTTTGGAGTCAACCCATTCTCCGTCATCTTCATGCGTTTTCTCCAGGGACTCTGGTTTTCTCCCGCATCCCAACGCTGGGCACCTGAGGTGAACTGACATGTTTACATGGTCCCAGCATGAATGAGTGGGGATGTGGGTTAAGTGCACCCTGTGATGGAACCATGTCCTGTGCAGGGCTGCTTTCTGCCTGGCACCCTGAGCTGCTGGAATGGGCTCCAGCTACCCTTAACCCTAAGCTGGAATAAGAGGGTTCGAAAACAAATGTATTAATACAAATTATTGTACAATAAAACTTCATAAAGTCTATGATAATCATACACATGCACCCAGTCAGAGAGAAGGGAACAGACCAGCTGGTGGAGGCAGGCCTGATTGTGGTGCCATGTTAGTGATTGATTGATAGTGAATTATGAGGTGGGAGAAGGCATTCCTTGTGATTTTCGCTTCACAAATGTGTATTTCTTGATTGAACCCAACACCACTACAACTGTCATCACTCACTGATTCACCAAAAATTGAGTAAATAATTTATCTTACTTGTATTTATTAATCTTTCTTAAATGTATGTATAGCTCACATTTGTTTCAGTATTTAATATTAGAAGTGTTTTGGGTCTTTATTTAGAAGTTTGGTGATGTTTTTGACAAGAAATGTGCTATGGAAACTTAACTCTTGTTAATATCAATTAGCCTGTTGTAAAATTGGTTTCTTTATATTGTCCTTTCACTTAACATGGCGGTTTCGGAGACTATGATGACGTTAAGTGAGGACTTACTGTATTGTTTTCAGCCAGCCAGCACTAAGTCCCTACCAAGGACACAGCACCATATGAGGTGCTATCAGAAGTGTCTGCAGTCTCCTTGGCGTGATCTTCACTTCACAGCATCAGAACCTTGCCATGGAGATAAAAGTGTAGTGCTCGTGAAACAGTGTCGCATTAGGTAACTGCCAAGGTAGGGCAGACACAGTGCCTTTGGAATCAGAGAGAAGGGAACAGACTAGCTGGTGGAGGGAGGCCTGAAGATGGGCCTTGAAGCGCAGAGGCTCTGAATAGCCTGGCTACATAAGTGTTGATGACGATGATTGAGAATAGCCACCCTTCATGGGCCGGGGTGGTGCGGTGTTCGTTGCAGGTATGACCTCTCCTCCTGGAGCCCTCTGTGGAAGGCACAGCTGTTGGTTCCCATCTTGGGGTTGAGTAAGCTGGGGGTTAGGGAGGTCAAGACCTGACCTGAAGGCCTATTCCAGCTGAGCCCCAGTCCAGCCCATCTGCGTGGCTCCCAGCTCTTCCCCATCCCATCCCTGTTCTCTCCCAGCGTGCCGCCTCCCATTGCCGGGGTTGGTTGGCAGGGCTGGGGATCCCCAGCTGTATCCTTGGACCTGTGGCTGATGGCTTCATTGTCATTCTAGGACTTCTGCCATGGGCAAGTGATGTGGCCGCCCCTCAGTGCCCTGCAGGTCAAGCTTGCTGAGCCCGGACAGTCCTGCAAGCAGGTGTGCCAGGAGAGCCAGCTCATCTGTGAGCCTTCTTTCTTCCAGCACCTCAACAAGGACAAGGACATGCTGAAGTAAGTGCCCGGAGGCGGGCATGGGGACTCAGCCCCTAGATTCCAGCTGCTGGCCCTGTGGGGTAGTCAGGTGTGAGGTACAGATTTCCACTTCCAAGCTACTGGGCTGTGGGGATACGGTGTAGGAGGGGAGTAGGTTGCAGCATGATCCCCCGAGAGAGTTAGCCCAGTGTTGCTATGTTCCTGTTGGGTGAGATGAAGTCACCTGGCATGATGATGTATTTAAAATTTGAATGGGGGTGTTGTATTTGCATAAATAATGCTGTGTCTGAGTTGGGAGATTGTGGGAGGTGTTCTGTTTGCTAATGTTGACCCCCAAGAACAGTGGTGGAGGTAGGCACAGAGACAGAGGCATAGATGGACCAGCTCCTCAGACCCCTGGAGGCAGCCAGGCCCCCAGCAGCGTCTGAGCAGTGCAAGGGGCTGGTAGTGAGTGACACTGTTCAACCCTGGAGTCAGAACGGAAACATGGAGAAGGAGCTGGCACAAAACTGCCCACAACAAATTCCAAGAGCAGCCTTCTCTTGCGGCCCTCTTCTCTTTTGCACTTTCTTTTTTTTTTTTTTTTTTTTTTTTTTGAGATGGAGTCTCGCTTTTGCCAGGCTGGAGTCCAGTGGCACGATCTCGGCTCACTGCAACCTCTACCTCTGGGTTTAAGTGATTCTCCTGCCTCAGCCTCCCGAGTAGCTGGGACTACAGGCATGCACCACCATGCCCAGCTAATTTTTGTATATTTTTTAGTAGAGACGGGGTTTCACCCTGTTGGCCAGGATGGTCTCGATCTCTTGACCTCGTGATCCACCCACCTCAGCCTCCCAAAGTGCTGTGATTACAGGCGTGAGGCACTGCGCCCAGCCCCCTTTTGTACTTTCTTCTGGGTCACTGACACAGGGTGCATCTCAGGCCCCAGCAGATCTAAGTCTGCTGGGTCCCTTGGTAGTGAGGTAAGTACGGCACTGGGGATGCTGGCACTGGGAATGCAGCCCAGGGCCACACACAGGAGGCGCCTTCCTTGAATTTCTTACCTTCTGCTTGCATTAGTTAGGTGATGCCTTTCCTTACCCTTTGCATTGGCATTTTGAGTTGGGCATTTGCAGTTCCCAAATTTCCATGTGAGGTTTCTTCTGGCCTCTCACCCATGTCCCTTGTCAGGCCTGAATGTGTTCTCTCAATTTTTATCACACCCCACCATGGTCCACATATTGCATAATTATCTAGCTCCCCACCCACCCACTACCTTCGTAGCTCTGATTGGGTGTTTTCTCCAAGAGACTAGCCTACAAATCTTAAGACCCTGCTGTCCCAACTCCAGATATTCAATCTAGCAGGTGTACTATCCCAGGCTTGAAGAGGATGTTTAGGAAGTGGAGTGGACCTGGGGCTCAGGGCTCACCTGTCCCCCGTTCTGGCTTCACACTCTGTTAGTGCTGCTGGCCACTGTGGTTATCTGTGCACAATGGTCTGAGCTGGCCTGCTTCCTGTGAATCTTCTTATCCTTAAGTGTGGGTATAAAACCCTTTGTAGGGAGAGTGTGTGCCTCTGGTGTCCTGCCTGTAGGGAAGCTCTCCTGAGTAGGGGTGTAAGCTATGCTTTTTGTTCATTCGTTTGTTTGTTTTTGAAACAAGGTCTCCTTCACCCAGGCTAGAGTGCAATGGCTCACTGCAATCTCCACTTCCCAGGTTCAGGCAATTCTCACACCTCAGCCTCCCAAATATCTGGAACTATAAGTCCATGCCACCACACCCAGCTAATTTTTGTATTTTTAGTAGAGACCTGTTGGCCAGGCAGGTCTCAAACTCCTGGCCTCATGTGATCTTCCCCCTTGGCATCCCAAAGGGTTGGGATTACAGGCGTGACCCACCATGCCTGGCCCTGGTGATACTATTTTTTTCTGTTTTTTTATGAGAAGACCTAGGCACAGAAGCTGCCCTGATTCCACCACGAGAACAAAAGCATAGGCCAAAAGTGGGGTCTCAGGGAAGGACCCTGCTCTGCCTCCAGATGTCTGGAAAGCCTGTGGTGTACCAGAAGCTTCCAATTCCACAGGGCAAATCCTGAATTCTAGGGTTCTGTCAGGGGCTTTCCACTCACTCCTTTTGCAAATAGCTCTTGGAGCAAGGTGGCTTCTTGAGAACCCTGGGACTCTTTACATTGGAAGTCAGAATTCACTAGTTACAGACCTAGGGACTGTATATTACAGACTGTCTGCATAAGCCTACTTCTGGAAGAAGAGACATGAGAAGTGGCATCCTGGGAATGGGACCAAATGGGACTCCTGAACAGCATGGCTCCCTTCCTGGCCAGGCAGGAGTCAGGGCTCTTGGCCCAGGGACTGTGCTCAGGGTCTGGCTCAGAGCTAGCACAGGGCCCTACGAAGGCAGGCCACCTCCAGGCCAGGAGTCCAGGACAGGGAAGACAGGAAGGAGAAAGAGCAAATGGCAGATGGCCACTTCCCTCTGTTCAGCCGGTTTTCTCATCTGTAAGATGGGGATATCCTAGGTGATGGGTAAGATAATGAACAGCCCTTTCTTCCAAAGATCTTTGGGTGGTGGAGTAGGCCCGAGGCCACTGCGCCATGTTGCGATAAGCCAGCCCCAGCCCTGGCCTTTCCCCATCTCCTTATCCATGCAGAGTCCACAAGAGCAGAGGGACCTGGCATGGGGCTGTCCTGAGGCCAGGCCCTATGCCATGGGATTGCTTGACTGCACCCCCACCCCCTACCCTGCTGTAGAGATGCGGACTTGCTTAGCAGGAGGCTGGAATGAATGCTAATTTTGTAATAAAGCCGTCTGAAATTAATTCTCTGAACATAAGAACCCTGCTGAATAACTTGTTCATGCATTTGTAAATACTGATAATGTTGTAAAACCCCAGCTATCTGGCATTCTATTGAGTGCCTCCTCAGTATGGAGGTGATCCTGGTGGCCCATCCATATTCATGGCCGATTAGCAATTAGCAGTTCCTGCAAGCCATTGCTGCCTTTTCGTCTCCAACTTGGAGCCTGGTTTGAGCTAAGTAAGTTCTTTTCAGTCTTTGGGTCTCCATGGTGTTTAAGAACCACCTGTCCTCACTCTGTAGTATGACTTTAGTATATCACGTCGGGGGAACCCTTGGGAGCATCCTGTGTTGTCTTGCATGAGGGTGATTCAGAAAAGCAGCCTTGAGTTCTTGTGCATGCAGGGCCCAAGGGTGCAGGTAAGCACTGGAGAGGTCACCCAAGGGTGCGCATGATTCCTGTGTGCCCCGTCCTCTGGACAAGTCTCCTCCCGGCCTGGGGTGGGGACTGGAAGATGAGGGGCTCCAGGAAGTTCCAGGGTCCATTCCAGCGGGGCCCAGTGGAGAGGACCTCAGTTCCATGCATAGGGGCACGTGTTCCTGCCCAGCTTGTAATTCTGCTACCTCTTAAAGCTGTTTCTTCTAAAATTTTAAATTATTGGCAACTCAGGTTGCTCTCTGAGAAGAATTCTAAGCAGTGCAGTCTAGACTCTGAGTGCTTTGGTACCTGAGAGAGAGAAGGTAGGTGTGAGGGGGTTCGGGTGGGACCTGGCAAGGCAGAGTTGGAATGAACAGAGCCTCTCGAGAGGGGGCTGAGAGAGGGAAGTCACTCTAGGGCAGGAGCAGCGGACGATACAGCTGCATTCATTCCCTTCCTGTCGAGCGTGTCCTGTCCTGTGCATTTTGGGTCTGTGTCAGGAAGGGACTGGTGACTTCTCAGCCTAGTGCCTGTGACTGCAGGTGAGGAAGTGTGGCCAGCCCCATAGGAGGGGGCTTTGCCTCTTTTTATTCTTCAAGAGCTATAAATTGTAAACTTAGATCTGCTGGGCCCAGAAACCCCATCCTGTAAGAAAGTAGGAAGAAAGTAAAGGAAGACAGTACACTGCAGTGAGATCTCTGAGCAAGGAGGACATGAGTGTTTGTGAGACAGACGTTGCAGGGACAGAGAGGCAGACACAGCACCGTGCACCTACTGGAAAGGCAGGCGACCATCTAGGGATTGAGGATCCTGGGATGCAGAGGCTGTCTGGTCTCACTGTGCTCTAACGATTGGGGAAAGATGCTTTACCTCACTCATGACCTTTGCTTGCTAGTTAAGCAAGGAAAATGGAGTCACCTTCCTGACTGCTCAGGGCTGTGGGATGGGCACATGCATGCCAATAAAAGGGAGCGCTCCCTGGGGTCCTGGAAGACACTGGGGCCAGGGTGTGGGTTAGAGCCCTGCGTTCCACAGCACTGCATCCATCAGTTGGACCCTCGAGGAGCTGCCTGGTGTCAGGTCTCACCTGTGGCTCCATGAAGCGTCGCTGCTTGAGCACTGCCATGATCTCTGTGTGTCACCCCAGGCAGGCTTCTGCTGCTGCAGCCTTGGCTAAATCCTGCTCACAGACACGCGCCCATGTGTGCTTCCACCCTGGGAGATGGTGGCCTGAAGCCTGAGTCCTGGTGACTCGGGGAGCGGGCAGGAAGGTTTTTCCTGGCCCCTGACAATTACACTCCTCGCCATGGGGTCTGAGAGTCGCTGTAGAGATTTCTACACTGTGGTTAGCAGTGTGCCAGGCAGATGGTTTAAGTTAACGTACAGCAGCTGCTGTAATTCACCTAAAAAGTAAGTCATCTCCAGGCCATGTTCCATATGTAAACTTGTCATTCAGAATTGAGTTCTAGATCGTTCCTCCTTTTTGTTGCCCAACTGAGGTATTCTGTGAAGGACCTAGTAGCTGCAAGTCTCTGACTCATTTTTCCTTTTAGGAAATCCATAAAAATCGACTTCCTGTGCTTTCCTCTTATGATTCATGACCTTAACCCCTGGGCGTCACCATCTCCTAGCTGGCATCAAGAGCAGGAGTGGAGGGGTCTTTAAGGAAGTTGCAGTGCTCTCCTGGTGACAGTGGGAGCAAGAGAAGAGAGGCCTGCTCTCCCGACAAGGCCTGGACTCCTGGTGCCGTTAGCATGTGCAGGAGGCACTGCAGACTCTGGGGGAGGGAGGCCCGAGCACCAGTGACATGCCGAGTTCCGGAAGCAGTTGTGGCTTCAGCTGCAACTGAGCAGGAGCCAGGCTGACAGCCTGGGAGATCTTCACCAGAAGCCCCAGCAGATGTGCTGGGAATCGCAGGATTAATGTTGGCAAGGGGAGGAGAGCCCCAGGCAGTTGGTTAGCTAGAGGAAGACAGGGCAGGAGTAAGACAGAAAAGGATGCTTTACACACATATACACATACGCATACGCATGCACGTACACAAATGCACACATGTACATAAACATGCTCTACACACATGCTCATGTGCACGCACGTGTACACACATGAACATACACAACATACAAGCCCATTCGGAAGCTTCCCAGAGGCAATGAGAAACCTCAAGCTCCTCATCCTGATCCCTTCTTCCCTGTCATCAGAAAGTGAGATTCCATGAACACAGTGAAACAGAAATGGTTGGTGTGTATAAATTAATACCACCGGACAGGCAAGGGAGGTGGCATAGCCCATCCAGTGTCTGTCAAGGCAGGGTGATGACAACCACGACCATGATCCTGACAGTAATGATAGTTGCCATTTATCAACTTACTCAGAGCTTCACTCTGCCACATGCTCTGGAAGCACTAACTTAATTCCCACAGGTAAGGATTATTTATCCCCATTCTACAGAAGGGAATCTGAGCCACAGAGTGGCTCACTCATTTGTCCAGGGCCACACAGCTCCTAAAAGATGAAGCCAAGACTCAAACCCAGGTCTGCCCGGCCCCCTGATACGTCCTTCTCTGATTTTGGGTGCAGCATGTGTTCCCACCTAGCATTCATGAAGGACACCAGGTGAGGCTGCCTCCTCCTTTGGGAACCAAGGTGGATGGGAGCAGTCATCCCAAGTGAGAGGGAAAGATATGTGGCTCTTCTTTGAGATAAGAGGCCAAAACTGTTGGGAATGGAAACATCGGAATATCCTTGTGCCCCTGCAAGCAGTGGTCTCAGCCAAGGGAAGCAAAGACACCAGGCTCCACAGCCTGACACTACTCAGCTGTTGGGAGAAGATGGCAGAGGCGCAGGAGTGCAGGGCTCGGGAGAGAGGGCCTGGATTCAGGCCTTCTCTGCACATCCTGAAGCCTCAGTTCACCTGCTTCTAACTGAGGTTACCATTGCTGTGGCTGAAGGGCAGCTGCAAAGACCCCGGGAGCCAATGCCCATGGGACAGCACCTTCTGTCTGATTGCTTTCCAGCAAGAGGCTAAGGCTATGTAACAGGAATTTAAGCCTTTAATTTAAAAAGTTTAACACACTTTAAAACAATTTAAATAATGCTTAGCTTTGCCCCATTCTCACTTCTTGGAAGCAACCATTGCTAAGGCATTAGCATGCAGCTGTCTCGGCTGGCAGCCCTCACATCCCGTGTGCACACGGCGGGCTGATGGCTCTGTGCTTCCCATTCTGGGACTCGCCTTTCCTCAGGATGACTCTCCTGTTCATCTCTTTCCCCCCATTCTTTTTCAGTGACTGCAAAGAAGTCTAAAAGCACAGAAGGGCCATGATTGATTTGGCCACTCCCAGCTTGGTGACTGTTTGGGTTGTTTCCAGGTCTTCTCCATTGCAGACAAAGCTTCACCGAGTAGCCTCAAACACCCCTGCATGCACAGCCTGGCACACACATGCCTTCCTGAGTCTAGATGCCTGGAGGTGGAGGATTGCAGAGGCAGAGGGTGGGCACCATTTCATTTCTAAAATAGGACAAGACAGCTTAACATCCCCCATGCCTCAAGACGGGGGCTAACAGGGCCAGTGATGAGGACAGGCTCTGTCCCTTGCATCACCAACCCTTGTTCCTTTCTCTTCCTCTTCAGGTATGAGGTGACCTGCCAAAGCTCGGAGCTGGCCAAGGACATCCTGGTGCCCTCCTTTGACCCCAAGAATAAGCACTGTGTGTTTCAAGGGGACCTCCTGCTCTTCAGCTGCGCAGGCGCCCACCCCAGGCACCGGAGAGTCTGCCCCTGCCGGGACTTCATCAAGGGCCAGGTGGCCCTCTGCAAAGACTGCCTATAGCGGCCACCTGCTCAGCCCCGCACCGCGCTGCCGGGGAAGACAGTGCCCCAGCCCCGTCAGACAGGGCCAGGGGCAGAAGTCATCCAGGGACTCTGGCAAGAGCCTGAACTTTTTGGTAGAAGGTTCTGATTTGGTATTGCTCCTGCTGCACTCGGAGCAGCCCAGTGGAGTCTTCACCAAAACAAAACGAGAGGGTCTGTCAGGCCGGGCGCCTGGCTTGCCCCTGGCACAACGTCATTCCTGTTTCTCAAGGAGCAACTGTGGGAGGACTGTGTCACTGCAGCTGCTCCAGGGTAAAAGAAAGTCTCGAGAGTCCTTTAAAACAAAACAGGAGGAATTGAGCTGATGGGAGAGAACGCTGAATGGGAACATTCCTAAGCCCATTAACTTATTTATTTGGGTGGGAGGGAGGGGACCAAGGGAGGGAGAGGAGGGATTGATCACAGGCTTCTTTTACTTCCAATGTTAATCATTCACCTTCACTATATTGTTATTCTGTCTGCTTCAAGCAGAGTGCCGGAGGGAGGAGGCACAGTGCACCGTGGGGCTGGTGGGGTGCTCAGGAGCAGCCCTGGAGACCTGGCTGCTCAAAACGATGGCAGCAGAGCAAAAGAAACTTTCGCTTTGGAAGCACAGCCAGAGTCCCCAGGGCATTGTCATAGATAGCAGCTAGAGCGTGGGCTGCCTCGGTCGGGGGGTGTGCCTGTGTTGTCCAGAGAGCCCAGTCAGGGATAGAAGATGAGACGAGGCCCTTTTCCTCCATGTCCCCATGCCCAGACACATTCCTTGGCCATAATTTCTTTTAGAATCCCTTTAGGAAAGAAATACGGGACTGAGGGATTTTGGAGTTTCTGGTAAACTCCCCCTCCCTCTGGCCCCACTGTGAAGAGGAAAGTAGAGATGAGGGACTCGCACGCTGCTCGTGGACTTGGAGAGGGTTGCCTTCGAGCCGAGGTTCGGACAGGAGTGAGGTCGGTCCTTAAAAACTTGTGGCATGACCGGAGCTGGGCTCCTGACAGGTGGGTTTGTGTTGTGTCCCCTCTGATGGCACCAAAGTCCAGGGAAGGGGGCTCTGGCTGTCTGCTGGGGGAGCGGGGGCAGCTCGAGATGAATGCAGTGCACTGTCCTGGCTGCTTACCCGAGGGTCTGGCCCTCAAAGGTGGGAATCTGGTGCTGGCTTTTCCTTCAGGCAGGATTACTCTGACTTGTTGAGTAACCAGTCAGCAGGTAGGCCTGGTCAGACACACTGGACCTCACCTTCCAAACCCTGGACCCCGCCATGCTCTGCCTTTGTGTAAGTTCCCACCCCCTCTGAATCGTCGCTGCCATGCTCTGTACAAGCTTGTAAGTTTCTGGAAAGCGTCTGACATCACCGTGCTGGTGCAAGTGAGCCCCTTTCTGCCTGATGTGAGCACTTGGCATTATCCACCTGGCCCCTGCTGGGCGCCTCGGTTGCTCAGTGATGTGCTCCTTGCCGGGGCTTCCAAGCACCCTGTCTGCTAACGGAGGGCAGCCTGATGGAGCCTCTGCTGGGCAGAGCTGATGGGCAAAGCTTAATGGCTGGTGGGATTTCAGAATGTGAGGGAAAGGAAGAATTCTGCTTCATGGGGACCAGAGTCAGTGTGGGGCCTTTAAGTCTTGTGAAGTTAGGTTCTTCTGCTTTCTCAGTTGCTACACAAATGAGCGGCCAGCCTTTTTTCTTAGGCCCACTGAGAGACCCCTGCCCAGTGGGTCTGAATTGTACCTCGTTTAAGAGAATGGAGGAGGGAGGAGGCACCCGGGGTCTCCTCCACTCCTTAGGCAGCCCCTGCACACATCTGCCAGGGAGAGTACCATGAGGGGGGCCCTCTGCCCTGAGCACCATCACGGGGGCACCTCCAGACCTGGCTGAGAATAGCCTCTGCTTGGGCCTAGCAAGAAGGGCGGCAGTCCAAAGGAAACCTTGTTGGTGACTGTGTATGTGTATGAGCGTGTGCATTTCTTTAAGCTTTGTAAGGGCAGTTTCCTGGAGTAGGAGGGTAGATGACTGCTATCCTTGCTGTGAGGAAGAGGTTTTCCTTGTGAACAGGCCTCTTGGCTGTAGGGTGTGGGTTATTTGCTAGTTAGCCAACCTGCAATCCCTGGGCCAGGGCCGCCCTCTCCCAGGGTCTTCCAGGAGTCGTGAACGCTGCCGATGTCAGTGCAAGCATCTGACCAGCAGGGGGAGCCGGCAGGCTGGATGACGTTTAACCCACTTGGCCTCTGCTGCTTCTAAGCAATAAAGCTGAAAAGTAACCTTAGCTCTGCCTTGTGTTCCAGAAGCTGCAGGGATCACATGCTGGCTGTCCGTAAGTTTAAGGCCTCCCTACCTTCCCCTTCTTTTTCAAGCCACAAGGGTAGCCTCCAGGGTCAGGCAGCCCCGAAGAGTACTTTTCTCCCATTTAAAAATCCCTCTTTTGTCACCCCAAGTCCAGTGTTGGCTGGAAATGAGCCGGAGGTCTACTGGCCGGGCAGCTGCTCTTGGAGCAAACAGGCCCACACTCCAGTTGTTGAGGGCATTATCTGAAAAGTCAGTGACCCCTGAGTGTGTACTGGCTCCCAGGCCTCCTCAGACTTGGCCCAGGTGTGCTCAGTGATCCTGGAGAGGAAGTGGGGCGGGGCTGCCATCAGCCCTGCATGGAAGAGGAGAGGAAGGTCCACTGACTGTCTGTGGGAGCCGGTGGAGGGTTTGCCGTTGCTGATCTTGATAGAATCCTACACCAATCTGTAGCTGATAACAGTTCCATGAGGAGAGAAATCGTAAGTCACGATTAATGTTTTTCTGCACTATAATCATATCTTGCCTCGTGTTTTGGATTATTTTCCCCATTGTGATCCTAAGCTCTTTAAAAACTTAAGGGAAAACACTTACCTAATTTACTAAAAGAGAAAGCTTTCCATTGAAAGGTCAACACTTTCAGGAGTAAAAAGACTTCTTTGAATGCCAGTAAACACCTCATTTATTTCGTGTATGCAGTTTGATTTGCACATGTATAAATGGAGATGCTTTTTTCATTTTTGCTTGGGCTGGATTTTTGTCACTGCTCATTTTAGTTTGCCTTTTTGTGTGTTCCCTGTGCGTTTGGAGATACTAGTCTGTTTATTTGGTGATATTTGTTTCCTTGATGTGCCTTTTCACTTTTCTTTGGGGTTTTTGGAATCTGGATGCTGTTGAAGGGCAATAGCAGACTCCTCCAGCTAAGAGACAGGACATGTCCCTGGGTCACTGTGGCTGTTCAAGCCGGACATCAGAAGCTCCCTGCACTCCCCCTGCCAGGCCATAGCATGTATGCATCCACCCCCAGAGGAGGGTGTGAAGCCTTGAGAAACTCAAGAAAAGGGTGGATTCTGCCATACCTTCTGGTCTACCTGGGGACTGCTGGTTGCCAGTGTGCCAAGTGACCTGTGTTCCCTGCCACCACGCACTTGCTGAGGTGTGGCTGAGGCAGAAGCATGCAGGCGGGTGCATCCAAGGAGTTCAAGGCCCTGCTTGGAGAAGAAACACTTGAACTAGTTAGCATCATGAAAGGGAAAGGATGTGCACCCCTTTTTTGTTTCCTTAGTGAATGCGAGATTTAATGAAGGTGAATAACGAGCTTCCCCTTTGGGAGTGGAGCCCAGTACAACTCACTGGCAGGGTCTGACGTGAGTGTGACATGTTGGACTGAATCTCTATGTCTCTAGGTAGGTGTGTGCTTTCTAGAGCAGACCAAGGTGGCCACCCCATTTCTCCAAGGTGGTTTACCTAGCATGTGTATATAATTAGACATTGCCACCCTCACCTCTGGCCAAAAATTGATTTAAAAAAAAATATTTTGTTAACGACAGGCTGTGTTGTATGTGTTACTATCCCAAGCCTGGATTATTTTATTTATTTAAAAGTATTTTAACTTCCCTATTGGCTTTATTCGAATCCCATCCGTCCCTGTGGGGCTGCAGGGCATCTTCATGTGAGTAGATGGATGGACAGAAATAGATTCACGTTCATTTAGGAAGCTGGGAGTTTGGTGAAGCCGAGGGTGAGTTCCTGTGATTCTTGTTGGCTTCAACAAAAAGTGGGAGACCAAGTTTTTATAGCAAAAGACCAAATTAGCTGTAGAGTTTCGAATGCAGAAAAAAATTACCCTAGCTTTCTTAGCATTTAGGGTTTTGTGAGGATTCCGTGTTTAGCACAGTGCTTGGCACATAGTAGGCCCTAGTAAATGTTGAGTATTGTCATTAGTGTTTCCTAAAACTTGAGAAATAAAGAGCTGAGCTCATTCCCTTCCTGTTGATTCAAAAATGATAGCTACATGAAAACATGATTCCAAGTTGATTGAAGGTTTTAGAATTACTGGTTTAGAGTATTCCTAGTTCTGGGCCTACCCTGCTGGTTGGCATTTTACTGTATTCTTGAATGTACTGGTTCGAAAATATGCCAGACTTCAGCCCCCAAGGAAACAAGGCTGCAAGAATTTATGAACTCCAGCTGGAAAGGGTAAAGGTGACCTTTGGCCAGCCACCTACTGAACCCTATCCCACTGATGTCTTTCAGAACATTCCAGGGGTTTTCTTCAAGGAACATTTTTGAGCTAGAAGTTGAAACGTGTTCTCTCACAGACTGCACCCCTTGAGTCAAAGTTAACAGTATTCCTTTGCAGTAATGGAGGCTTGTCTGCTTTAAGGGGGGAATGACCGACTGGTTGAACTTATACGTTCCCCAAGCAGGTCCTTTTGCTGCCCCCTACGGGCTGGGGTGGCCCCTCCTGTCCTCAGGGATCGGACTCCCAGGTTGGTTAGCTCTGCTGTTTCTATCAAATTAAACATTATTTCCTGGCCTGGTCCGCCAACCCCACCCTGCCAGATGGGGGCAATGGGGCAGGGATTTTGGCCTCTCAGAACAGCTCCTAGAGGCTGCTCACAGTTGAACGATGTTTTCCCGAACCACCTAAATATCAGTTTGCTTTTTGTTTTGGGAGGAGATTAGCCTTTTACTTCCCCGGTGGATGGAAAGTTTTATCTCCTTATCTCCTGCCCTGTCTTGGCATAACTCTGGATAGATTGCAGGTGTGGAATTTGCTGGAGTTTGGTGTCTTTTTCAAATTCCTTTGGATTCTCTTCAGCCAAATCAGCAGTCTCCTAGTCCTATGGATACAGTGATTGATTGGAATTTCCCGTCTGCAAAGCATCTCTCTAGCCCAGGTTTTGTGGAGCCTTAAGACACTCCCTCACTGCCACCCTGACCCCACAGCTGGGGAACCCTGTGCTTATGTGGTGGGTAGGGCCACTGTTGATGGAGCATGGTGGGGACGGGGTGGGTACTTAGGGGATCTGTGGTGCTGGAGGCCTAAACGCCTCTCGGGACAGCACACCAGGAACCTCGGAGCAGTCTCACGTCCGCCCAAGCTGAGAGGGAGCGAACTTGGGAAGCATTTTGCTCACTGTCCTGCCCAAGTATTTAATAGTGTAATAGTTGATGCCAAAGGAGATGGTAACGTCCCTTCTGTAGTCGCTGTCACAACCTTGACGTCTTTAAGCTAATGGCCGTTTGCATCTGTGTCTTCAAACAGATCCTGTTAGAGCCATTTTCTGTGGTTCACTTCTGGGGTGAAGTAATGCAGGATTCTGCAAACAAGGTGTCGCTGTCCAAACATACTGTACTGGCATAGAGAGCACTGCTTTGTTTTCCACTGTTGTAGAGAAAACTAGGGAGAACTTTATTTTTCAATAAACTTTTCTTGTGTGACAGGTGGAAGTGATTTTGGGGGGCTGTGCATGCCGGGTCACCTCCAGAACAAGCTGAGCTGCTGTCCAGGTGCGTCCTCAACATACCTTCCCCCCGCTGCATTTCACCGTTTGCAGCACACTGCTGAAACTGCTGCTAGCAAGACACAAGACAGGAAGGTGTGTTTACGGAGCGGAGAGGGGAAGCTTTTACTGCTGTGTTTTCTTGCCCTTATAGCACGTCCACCACTACTCGTTTTAAAGCACTCTCCTTGCACTGCCTTCCCCTAGAAGGGAATTGAATTAGAAAGTGAACTGCAAGACTTTGAGAAAATCGTACACCGCACCAGTGATTTACTAATGAAAATCTTTCAGAATGAGCTAATGAAAATAGCCCTACAAGGGGCTGAGCACCAGCACCCAGTGGACCTGGCATAGATTTGTCCCTTTCAAGAGCAGCTTTAGAGCCAGGAAGCAGTGAGCCGGGAGCATTTGGTTAGGCAAGTGCCCGGAGACAGGAAGGATCTAGTCCTGACTGTGTCTGCAGGTGACACTGGCCCTCGTCTGCATGGCCTCTCTCAAGCTGGCGGGCCTCCTGGCTACTGACCAGAATGGAGACACAACACAGGTCACATTGCGTGTTTGTTGGAACACAAGTCCTGAAAAAGTTGTCAAGGGAAAGCCACGTGCCTGCGTTTGGGCAATGCCACCACAGTTGGTTGGTAGCTTCCCTCCCTGAGCTTCCATGCTGTGTATTAGACCCAACAAGAAAACCAGCAGAAGAGAAACCAACAGGATCCTACACTTCCCACACTTGCTTTAGTTTCATGTTACATGATAACATCCCTCGACATATTCCTCAGAGCACTGCTGGGGAAGCCCCTGTGAGCATGGTACTGGACCAAGGTTCCATGACCTCACAGAACAAACCCCCTTCCCTCCACCAGCCTGGAGGGGAGACAGGGCCCCAAAGCTGGAGCAAGGCCTGGGCGCAGCTGTCCCTCAGCTCCAGGCACCACGCACCAGCGCAGCCTCCAGCACCACGAGGTGAGTGTGCAGCCCCGACCTGAGTGATCAGAGGGGGTGGTCTGTGCCACAGTCCTTCAGGGGCTCCACGCTCAGGCCCCCTAGGCACAAGCTTCCCCTCCTACATCATCCTTCAGCCACAGTGAAAAACTTGCCCATGACGGGACGCCCCATGTGTTGGTGCCGCACAGTGACGACTCCCAAAGATTGTCTTCCCAAACCATACAAAACGGGTGAAGGTCTTTATTGGTCAGACACTACTGCCAGAGTGAGCAGTGGTGTGAGAGGTACAGAACGTTGTGGGTTGGGGAACACTGCTACGGAATCTAAACCTACCGTGACATCAGCTGAGAACGTCTTGTTCCTTACAGAGCAGCAAACCATCTCTCAGACTGTAATATACAATTACCACTTAACACAGCGTATAGATATATGCATATATGGATAGATTACAATTATTTATTACAAATAAACTGTAGTTTCACATCTCTCAAAAATGGATCCAGTTTTCACGTGGATGTTCAGGTTCTGAATGTACAAGAAAGGGTCGTGTGCTTATTGAATTCGTCCATGCAAAGCTTATACGTATATCACTAAGTACTTTAAAAAATAGAATGGTCTCCTTTTGAGCAAATCAGTTTAGATTTAGGATTAGTAAAATAGTATGAAACTAATGAGATACACTGATAGAAATTAGGAAGTGACATACTGATGGTTCTGGGTGTGTAAAGGGTGAGGGGTACAATCTTCCCTTAAGACCTGCCAGGAGAGGAGAGACCGGGAACCAGGAGGGGCAGGGTCACACAGGCTGGAGGCGGTGGGTCTGCTCAGTCCTATGCAGCGCAGGCTCAGACCACCACCAAAGGCCTTTCTGTCAAGCAAAGGTCTCATCCTACTCACGAGAACCATCATACTGCAGAGAATAGGAAACAGTCCCGGCTGGAGATGGGGAAGCAGGTCCCCTCCTAGGGGAGTTGTCCTAACATGTTTGATGGGGGCGGTGGGTGAAGGGGGCAAGGTAGATCCACCTGGCTGGGCAGACCTTGTCTTGTAACGACAGACCGTGTGAAAGAAAACTTCCAAAAAGAAACCAGATGTTCAGTTAAATATTGGCACCCTTTGCCTATGTGGAAACGTGTAACCTCGATGGCCTCATGCGGACGCTGGCCCCCTTCACTCAAACATCTCGTAGTGACGGGTCTGCCTCACCCTCGGCACCATGTCGATGAGGAGTCTGCAGAGACAAGATGGACAAAGTCACCTCCCCACCAGACCCTCCACCGCATGGGGCTGGGAGCTTTGGGGAAACATGTTTTCATTTTTTTTTTCCTAAGAGAATTCAGATACCACAAAATTCATCCTGTGTAACTCGGTAGTTTTTTGTATATTCATCAATTTGTGTCATCTCAAGAAGAAACCCCATGCCTGCTGTAGCATCCCACCCCATCCTCCCCACTCCTGATGACCAGCACCCTCCTCCTGGCCGCCGTGGGTTTGCCTATTCATATGTTATATAAACAGTCACACAACACGTTTCCTTTGGTGACTTCCTTCGTAACATTTCAACTCCATCCATGTTGTAGCGAGTATTAGCGCTTCGTTCCTTGTGGGGACTGAATAACAGTCCGCCGCATAGCTCCGCCACATTTATCCATTCGTCAGTTCAGGGACGGTTGGGCTGTTCTACATTTTGCCTATTATGAATAACCCTGCTGTTTATTTCACGGACAGCTGGCGCCCATGGTGACTCCACGTTTCACAATTTCAGGAGCTGCCACCCATCGTCCCTTCTCATCGCCATCGATGCGGGCTCCACTTCCTCACCCACACTTGCAGGTGGCCCTGTTTTTGATGATAGCCATCCTACCTTTCCTTGAGGGATGGAAGCATTTTAACATTTAAAAGCACAGCACCCTTTAGAAACAAATGGTTCTCTGAAAGGCCAGCTCCAGCCTGGGTGCTAAAGCCCATGTCGGTGACGCTGCACGGCCTTTCTGCACTGACTAGTCCCCTTTCACAGAAGTTCTCTAAGTCTAGGGATGCAGCCTCTGGCCTGCACACTGTCGCACCCCCCACGTGGGGCAGGAGGGGCTCCGCTTGCAAGGAAACCACATAAAGGTGCTTCCCTGGGGCGTCCTGAAGACAGAGGAAGGAGCATACGTGTCAGGACACGGGCTCCGAAAGGCATGAGACGGAAGGAAAGGAGTGCCTTTATGGCTTAAAGGCCTGAAGCCTCTTGTCCCTCCCTCACTTCTGTGCCAGCCACAAGAATATCTGACTTGTGCTGGGCGCTTTTCCAGTCACCTGACACTGGTCAGGCTCAGGAGGGGCACAGGGACAGAAGGTGACCTTCAGAAGCCTACTCTGTCATTTCCTGACGGAGGAAGGTGGTGGAAAAGTGGCGCTCCTGGCTGCCGGGAAAGCAGAGAGGAAAGCACAAGCACCTACTTGACCCCATAGGCAAATATGGTGAGGCCGATGAGAACACCGATGCTGCCGTCCAGGTACCAGACCGCCGAGTCGTGCTTGAACACTTCCGCACTCAGAAGAATGGAGAAGCCCATCACGCCACCCACAAGGGAGTTAAACCCTGCAAAGGAAGCAGAGAGAGGCTAGATGGCAGTGCCAGGCAATCCAAGAAAATTACCCAAATGCCAGCCCTGCCTCCACACACTAGAGCATGTGCCGGAAGGAACGGTGCCCAAAACCCTCACGAGTGACAGCCACCACCTGGGCCCATCAAGTCTCTGCCCAAATGTCACCAGACATCTCCCAGAATAGAGCCACCACCCCCACCATCATCCTGTACCTGCTTTATTTCTCTTCCGGGGACCGACGCCGTGTGTGGTTTATAGCCCGTCTCCCCCATGCTCGCTAGAACGCAAGCCTCCTAAAGGCAAGGATTTGGTTCTCTGTTGAGTCCACAGTGCCCAAGACAGCTGTGGGCTCACAGTAGGCATTCAGATTACCTGGGGACTCATATCTGAGTGTCTGCTGGGCCAGATTCTGAGTTGAGTGTTCGGGATGTGCAGTTACCTATAAATCTTCTCAATCCTATGACGACACATTATCGTCGTCATCCCTGTTTTTGCCAACGAGAAAACTAACAGTGAAGTTAAAAACATTGATGGAGGTTATCCGGGTTAAGAAGGGCTGGGATTCTACCCAAACCTACATCCCTTCCCTCCCAAGTCTCCTCTAAGTAACCTGAGGATTTTTCCTTTCCCTCCAGAAGAGAAATATAGTCAATTACGTTAAATTTTTCTGCAAAGTATTGGCTACATGGTTGGAGAAACGGCCATAAAAACAGAACTGGAGCTACTAGATACTGACCGCCATCTCCTTCACACAGCAGCCCACTGGGTCTCAAAGCTTACATGTAATACTACTTTACCTGAGCTGTCAAAAGGCCAAATGGGAAGGGAATGGCTTAGGGTGGCTTCTAGGGTCTCCCCATGAAGGGGACCCTCTGTCAGTGAACAGCAGCCAGACTCTGGCAGGAAAGCCCCCGTCACCGGCTCAGATCCCACCAGACCCCTCGCATCCAGCCACGCGACCCTGCGACAGCCACGCTGCCCTCGCCTCAGGGCCACTGGACTTGTCACCACTGCCCAGGGCCTCGCCACTGCAGGTCACCTCCCTCCCAGCCCTGTCTGCAGCCCCCAGTCCCTACACCTCCTCCTCTCTGCCTGATACCCTTCTGCCTCCAGCTAACATGCAGGCTTTGCCATTTTAACTGCCCCCCCTCCTCTCTCACTAGAAACCTAAGCTTAAGGACAGGAGCTTTTGTCATCTCCTTGCAGTATTCGAAGTCCCAGGACAGCACCTGGCATGCATCAGGGGTGCAAATGACCGCTGCATTAATGAGTGACCACACAGAGGAAGGAGGCAGGGGCCCGGCCTGAGCGCTGGGTCCTGGGAGGGAACCACCCCTGCCCGGCTCCCTCGGACATCAGTCACCTCAGGAGAAGGAAGCCCAAGCCAGCTGCTGCTTGGAAAAGAGGCAAAGAGTGTGAGGTTCCCCAGACAGCCACTAGATGTCCACTCAGCTCCACCAAGTCACCCGCTCTGCCAGCCAGCACCAAGGCCGGCCCAGCTTGCTGCTGCTGACAGCAGGTCCGCCAGGCACTCACCGATGGCCCACAGCTGAGAGACTGGTGGCAGGGTCACCTGTTCACCATATCTTCTAGGAGGGGACTCTGCCCTGCCCAGCTCAGCCCACCATTTGTGATGACAGAGCCTGACTCACTTCAGCTTCACTTCTCTTGAGTCTGCCTGAGGATGCTGGACTGAGCACACAGGGACTGGGGACCGAGTCTGTGGCCGCCTAGGGCATCACTCCAAACATCCTTCACTCCAC